>NC_085140.1:157250393-158494446 GCF_024139115.2 Armigeres subalbatus | reverse complement strand
CTTTTTGGAGCGGTACACAAATATGAGACCCCAGTTGCTTCTCCGGTAAGGCCACTGGCGACGTTGTCCGTTGCCACGTGCTCGCCCATATTATGCACCAGCACTAGGGTAGTCATCGTCGTCAAAAGCACCTGATGGAACAATGCATTCCTCGTTCGTTCGTTCGTTCATTCTCCAATTTAGCGTGCATTCAGGCATAGTTAGCAGGATAGTCAATCTTCCCGAGTCCAATAGCATCAAGCACCCTCGGTAATAGACGACGAAGCGCGTGCTCTGCTCTTAGATAAAGTACGACCAGCTACCTACGTGCAGATGCAGTCGCTTGTCGCTAGAGAAACGAAAAATTACCTGCAGAATATAACGTTAATGAAAGGAAAGGATGCAACCAAATGGCAAATGGCATCAAGTTTTCGCCCTTCACACCTGGGGCTCAAGAGTTACTGAATGCAAGAAGAGCACACTCGTTGTGGAAAATGAGGTATGATGATGGTTGAATTGATGTACAGCTTCCTTCCTCTTAACCCAGGTTTGAGCAGCGACGCAGAGGAGTGGGCTCGGTTTCTTATGTTCACAATTTTAATGAATCTTCATCTATTACACCGGCACCGGCCGGCGACAGGCGTAAATGGTGTTGTGCATTTGTTGATTCGTTTTCATTCATGGTCTGTTTCCCTGTCAGGTTTCTTGGCTAATTGAAGAAAAGCCAGTTTTCCTTCAATGCGACGAAAAAAATTCGTTGTCGCATATTGAGGTCAGAACAGTATAAGGAATAATGTTTCAAGAAATTAACATTTTTGTTCGATAAATGGGTCGATTTAAAACTGACAAATAAGAAGTTTGTATAAATCAAATAAATGAATGACTGTCAGTTGTGTTGGCTATCTTTCTCGTTTTGGATTAAATCAGTAATGCTCAGCATCTTGGGATAAGTGTTCTAGTGTTCTAATACTCATTCTACTACAAGAACCGATCAAAATTATGTTCACCCTCTGGTCGAAAGAGTATAAAAAAGTTAGCGCAATTTACTCTATTCGTATAACCAACCGTCGATAAAACACGACCCATTGAACATGACGTTAAAAGTTATGAAACATCAAGTGAAATATTTTTTCCGCAATTTGCAATCTCGTTCAGCGGACATTTGCGAATAAATTGATCGTTCTACGTAAAAGGGAAAAGTAACTTTTACTCCACTTTGCTCGACTGTGTTGTGCATCATCAATTTGACGAGCGCTGCTGACTGGCTGAACTGCTGCTGCTGATGATGGTTTAACAACAGAAACCCATCAGAGCACACACCGCGCCGCCGTTCTACGCGAAAACTCGAACCCGGGGTCCGGATAAATGAATTGGATGGGTGGGCACACTGGGTGGAATTCCCAGCCAACAACCATTCAATAACTCGAAAAATAGGAGAGGAGGACGGGGGTGATGGAAGCAGGAAAAATAACTTTCAGCATTTTTATTATTGTAAACAGGCGTTGAAAATGAAATAATATTTATCGGTGGTGGTGGTGAGAAAAAAGTTTTACTCGTTTGTAGCAGCACTCACCACTGATATTGCGATTTTGTTGGGTTTGATAGTGGGAGGGAATCTCATTTTGTCGATTCTGTATGGAGCAGTCGAAATCCATTTTTCTCCCAATTGGCACACCTCGTAGCAATCAAGTGGGGTGGTTAAAATGATGTACGGATTCCCTGGGAAAACATTTTACGGACATAAAAAAGAGTCGATGATTGATAGTGAGTGAGTGGGGATCGTTACAGAGCTGTTTGCTTGCTGTGGTGTCCCAAAGGTCAGATTTGCTGTTTCCGGACAGCGAAAAAGAGGATGATAGCACTCGATTTCCAGGTAGGTGGCTACACTGTACGACTGGGGGAGATTTTTGTAAAATTGAAATAATTGAAAAGTGATGGCTTACATTGTTTCCAAGCGACGCGTTGCTTCACATGATTGTGCCGCCGTTGAACCACAGGTTCAGGTTCTGCATTTTCCTGTATTTTTAATAGAGTTGGTGTGATACATTGTATTGTGCCGTCTGCTATAAATCAATTGAATTGATAGTGTAAGCCGTAAGTTGAATGCTGCATCAATGAATGCTATACCGGGATGGAGTTAATCAGCATAACTGGATTTGTCTGATAGGAAATTTAAATGTTAAAAGGAGTAAATCAACCACAAAATCACGTGAGCTTCGTAATTATTTATTTTTATTATTCGTTATAAGGTTAAACCTTCGTAGTTAGGACACAAAAGTTGTCTCCATTCTGCTCGATCTATAGCTGCCCATCTTCAACCGAGTAGCGTATAGAGGAACCACAAATCATCTTCCACTTGTCGGAATACTAGTGTTACTATTCCGATAGTTGATAAAGTTTTTTTTAATCTTTCGTTTATTTGGAAAGCTCATTTGCCGTGAAGCGTTACGGAGCCGAAATCAAGTTTAACAATTCATTTCGTGATTCTTATACAATACATAGTGTTAGTTTTGGGGAACCGAAAGACTCGCGGTTTAGTCGAGGTTAGGGAATACAATAATACAGTAGGAAAGGAAAGGATTTTAGGGTGCTTAAGTAATTACGATGTGGGCGGTAAGACGCGCGGCTACAAAGTAAGACCATGCTGAGGGTGGCTGGGTTCGATTCCCGGTACCGTTCTAGACAATTTTCGGATTGGATATTGTCTCGACTTCTCTGGGCATAAAAGTATCATCGTGTTAGCCTCATGATATACGAATGCAAAAATGATAACCTGGCTTAGAAACCTCGCAGTTAATGACTGTGGAAGTGCTTAATGAACACTAAGCTGTGAGGCGGCTCTGTCCCAGTGTGGGGATGTAATGCCAATAAGAAGAAGAAGAAGAAGTAATTACGATTCTGATGTTCACAAAGTTGACATTCCTCGCATTATTACATCTGTAACGGGACAAACAAACTTTTTTTTGGGAGACAACGACGAGAGGAAGACATACGGAAGGGATTAACGACAGACATGGAAATGTACAACAAGAGGAAGACATTCGATATGGGGTACGACAGACAAGGGAATGGGCAGACAATGATTACAGTTTTACATCAGCAACTTTCAAAAATTGGTGGACCAGGGACATGTACTCAAGATCAAGGCCCGACAATACTTCCCTAATAGGCTTTGGTTGTTTTCCTCGGACCCGGAGATGTTCAGTTAGCGCAGATCTGGGGCCACGATGCTCATCGCACGCCCATACGAAATGATCGATGTCCTGATAATCCTCGCCGCAAACACAGAGATTTCCTTCCGAGAGCCCCACTCTGAAAAGATGTGCATTTAGAGTGTAGTGATTGGACATTAGACGACACATGGTTCGAATGAAGTCTCATCCCATATTCAATTTTTTGAACCATGGACGCTTCGACACCTGCGGGCGAATTGAATACAGCCATCTATCCAACTCCCCATTTGTCCATTTCTGTTGCCAGCTGTTCAAGGTTTCCTGACGAACTAATGTGAAAAAATCATCGAAGGTGATTTTCCGATCGTAAATATCACCTTCCATAGCGCCCACCTTAGCCAAAGAGTCCGCTATCTCATTTCCCGGGATCGAGCAATGAGAAGGGACCCAAGCCATGGTGATTGTGTAAGACCGATGTGATAAGGCACTCAAAGCTTTCCATATCCCATTCAGAAGATACGCTAAGTGCTAAACCGGTTTCATTGACCGAACAGCCTCCAAGGAACTTAGACTGTCGGTGAAGATGAAAAAGTGGTCAGGAGGTAGAGATGCGATTTGCTCGAGTGAATAGTATAGCTGCTAGCTCAGCAGTATACACGGAACAAGGCTCTTTGAGCTTAAAGTAGGCGCTATGAAAAACGTTGAAAACACCGAAACCAGTGGAGTCATTAATTTTTACCCCTCTGTAAAAAAGCTTCTCTCCTCACTGGCGTGCCCGTATTTGCTTGCAAATAATGGAGGTATGACCTCCGCACACAGAAAGTCTGGTATTCCATGAACCTCCTGCTTCATTGACAGATTAAAAGTAACAGAGGAGATTGTGGGTTTTGTTCGAGCAGCTTCTCGAAGTTGTCGATAACCAATGGATTGAGAACCTCACAACGGATGAGGAACCGGAGCGATAATTCCGCGAAACGATCTGTCAGAGACAGTACTCCCGCAAGTACTTCCAGACTCATCGTATGTGTCGAATTCATACATCCTAACGCGATACGAAGGCAGCGGTACTTAATCCGTGGAAGCTTCAGCATGTGTGTTTTAGCCGCGGATTGGAAGCAGAAACTACCGTATTCGAGGACCGACAAAATGGTTGTTCTATACAACGTCATAAGATCTTCGGGATGCGCTCCCCACCATGTTCCGGTTATTGATCGCATGAAGGTGATCCGTTTCTGACATTTTTGTGTCAGATACACAATGTGCTTCCCGAAGGTGCATTTCGAGTCGAACCAGACCCCGAGGTATTTAGAAGACATGCTATGAGTGATTGTCTTACCCATCAGTTGGAGCGGGAACTTAGCCGGCTTTTTTTTTTGAAAAGAAAACCATTTCAGTTTTCTCCGGAGAGAATTCGATACCCAGCTTTGTAGCCCTAGTGCACAAATTGTCCAGAGTATCTTGCAACGGTCCTTGCAGATCAACTGCGGTTGGCTCCGAAACGGATACAACATAATCATCTGCAAGCTGCCTTAACGAGCAATTTGGCATGAGACATTCATCAATGTCTTTGACGTAAAAATTGTAAAGAAGGAGACTTAAACATGGGCCCTTGAGGGGTTTGTGCAACGAAAAATTGTGCGGGAATTAGGTGAAAATCGGTAAAGTATCTGTAAATTTGTTTATTATTTCAAGCCCTTTGCTCCTATAGTTGCGGTAGTGTTCCTATAGTTGCGAGTCCCGTATGCAAACAATGGGATTTGCAACTATAGGAACACAAGTTAAAAATAGCGCAACTATTGGAACAGTGTACCAGTATTTGAAGGTTCAATTTTAGAGTATGGTGGCGAATTTTGAGGCGGTGCTAGCAGTTTCCATGCAAAGATGATGAGAAAATCTTTCAAATACATGCTACAGGTGAACGAAATTCCGTATCAATTGAGACTAAGCGTATAAATAGCGTGAGGGTGTGCTTAGTTCCTCCACCATTGGGTATTTTACCCTATCACGAACGACTTTCACCGGATTATTTTGCAATATCCTAGCTACGCGACTGTCGCCCCGGAATAATCTGACAGACCAGCGCATGTGATGTTATTCTTTTGGAATATTCTTGTTCTTTGACTTCACACCAACTGCACCCCGAGTAGACGAAAATAACTCAATAATATCAAATAATGATTAGATAGCAAAATGAGATATGGACATGATTAATTTAAGAAATAAAATATCAGACGACAATATCAATATTTTGCACTAAAATATCATGAGGAGATCAAGTTATGCTATTTGCAAGAAGTGATCAATATCATGTGCCATCAATTTGTTCTTATCCATAACACATCTTGATATTTGAATGATATTAAGGTGCATTTTTTGATGGTGTACACATGCATGTAGTCCCAGGCAGAAGTTACGAACATAATAACAAAACATGATATGGATTTGATTGATATAAGACAGCGGTTCTCAACTTTTCTCTTCAGAGGTACCTCTTCAAACTATTGCATTAATTGAGGTACCCCCTCCTGAAAGTAGGCTTCCAGGTCTCTAGGAAGGACAATTTCAAGCCCTTTAATCTCATAAAAGTAGGCTTCCGCACCTTGATAAGAGGCTTCTGAGCCTCCTGCATAGCTTTCGAACCTCTTGCATGGCGGCTGTCGAGCCACTTAAAAGGAGGCTTCCTTTGCATCTCAAAAGGACGCTTCTGAGCCTCTTTAAGGAGGCTTCCGAGCCTCTTGAAAATAGGCCTCCGAGATACTTGAAAGTAGGTTTTCGAGCCTCTTGAATATAAGCTTCCGAGCCTTTTTGAAGTTATGCTATTGAAATAGGCTTCCGAGCCTGTTAAAAGGAGGCTTACAAGCCTTTTGAAAGGAGCTTCCCGAGCCTCTTGAAAGGAGCCATCTGAACTTTGTGAAAGAAGGCTTCCGACCATTCCGAGCCTCTTGAAAGTAGACTTCCGGGCGTCCTAAAACAAGGCTCCCGGCATCTTAAAGGCAGTTATCCAAGCCATTCGAAAAGAACCTTTTGAGTCTCTTGAAAGGAGTCTTCCGAGCTATTTGAAAGAAGGCTTCCGACCTTCTTAAAAGGGGGCTTGCGAGCCTATTGAAAAGCGGATTCCTGGTATTTCAAAGCGAGGCTTCCGAGCCTCTTGAAAGAAGGCTTCCAGGGCTCTTGAAAGGAGGCTTCCAAGCCTCTTGAAAGGAGATTTTCAAGCATCTTGAAAGGATGCTGCCAAGCCTCTCGAAAGAAGGCTTTTAAACATCTTGGAAGGAGGCCTACGAGCTGTCTGGGTGAATCCTTCCGAGAAATAAAGCGCTCCGATCGAATAGACTTCACCGCCCTGCCAAACTGGCTATCTACAAAACGCTCATTAGGTGGGGTGCAAATGGTGGAGAAGGCGAATGAACCACGAATTGCATCAGCTGTTGGGATAACCACCCATCGTTCACCCCGCGAATATCGGAAGACTGCGGTGAAGATGGTTCTTGACAACGATCCTACGGGAACAAGAAGCCTAGGTGTTTGGCGACATGCAGCCATGGACTGAACTGAATGGAGAACACTTTTATGCGCTGCACAGACTCCGGCGTTAGTCTGAAAAATAAAAATAAATAATGCATATTATGTACAAGACAAAGTTTTGAAATGGAAAATACACAATTGTCAAAACTTTATGAAAGTTTCGATTCTAATTGTAATACGTCCGCCATTACGCATTTTTGTCCGAGGTACCCCCTAGGACCAGCGAAGGTAACCCCAGGGGTACATGTACCCCAGGTTGAGAACCGCTGGCTTCCCGACCAGTAGATAGTAACAGATTTATATCAGGCCTTGTTATTCTGTTACAGAAATTTTTTATAACAGCGGTTGTTATAAAACATGTACCATTAGTAGTTAAAATAACAAAAATTGTAACAAAATCTCTTCTAGTTTTAACAAAAATATTACTGAATATGTTATTTTTGAACAAAATTATAACTCGTTGTGTTACATAAAAAGGGGTGAAAATAGCTTATACTATAACAAATTATGTTCTTGAAAAGATTATGGTTATCCATAATGTAGGCAATTAACTTTTTCCAGCTGTTTCTACTTTGAATATAAGTTCAAGTTATACTGTAGGTGGTACCTTCGTTTTTTTTCCATGTAGGCAATGTAGGCAATTTTTTTTCGGTAGAAATAAACATAACATATTATGTTATAATCATGTTATGACGATCATGAAATTTTCTTTCCTCCATCTTTGGCAGAAAATTTATATCAAAATTATTGTAAGTTTTGTTATGTGTAACACATATTGATATAATTGTGATAAAATTTTGTTATGACTAACTGGTCGGGTTATGGCTTATGTCGATTGGACAAGCGAACGGGGAAATTCACATCATCTATGCTATGATTAATGTGACTATGTATGTGAAAGACGCAGATGGTCAGCTACTGACAGGCCCAAGTGACAGTTGAAACGCTGGTT
The DNA here is from genome assembly GCF_024139115.2 of Armigeres subalbatus. Taxonomy (NCBI): domain Eukaryota; kingdom Metazoa; phylum Arthropoda; class Insecta; order Diptera; family Culicidae; genus Armigeres; species Armigeres subalbatus. The sequence continues at coordinate 158,486,820 of NC_085140.1, read as the reverse complement.
TGAACACTTTGAACAACTTTTTAAATACCAGCCAGGCCACAACCACCTACGGTCAGGGGTATTCCACGCATGAACACAAGAGATCGATCGGTCATCATAATTTTCCTTTCAATATCCCCCAATTTTACATTCACTTTACTTGTTTACAATCTTGAATACAAGTTCCATAGTGAAGACAACCTGTAATTTTAAAAAAGCGGTGAAAAATTGAGTCGAATCGAATGGATCATTTTTGTTACATCATATATGCCGTAACATTTTTATACTGTGTGAGTCCTAGCCCGGATTTAGGAGAAGATCGATGTAACTGTTCGACGGCGGCAGGCCGGATTCCGTGACGGAAGATGTTAAGTATACTGTATTGTCACGCTCTGTACTATTTAAGAACAGGTCAACAATTTCAGAAGTCCTTTTTCTTCTACGTAGTTTTTATTTACTACGAAAAAGCTCTTGACTTTCTCAATCACGAGAATATATGGAGCATCCTGCGACTCAAGGGAGTCCCTGATAAAATGATCGGCCTCATCATTATAGAATGGGGTCTTGCCCGATGCCATCAGAGTCGTAACTGTTGTGAGACAAGAGTGTATCACAGCTATACTGTTTTCAATCGTTATCGACGAGATTCTTGTAGGTGCGATTAACATGAACCAAGCCATGGGTACTATAGCAACCTGTAACCATACCCAAGTAACAATTTCTATGCTTCTTGGATTTATCTAATTCCTTCATCGAAAAACAAACCTGAACAAATATTATTTGTATGTCAACCTCATCATGATTTCAATAAGTAATCCATCTGGTTATTATATGCTTGCAATTTTTTTTCTCTTTTTGCAACAACTGTCAATAGCCAAATTCCCATTTTTGCAGGTAGTTTAAAAAGAGTTTCTAAATACTCTTATAATAGCTTTAAAGCAGCTTTCCACTGTGGGCCACTCGGTCATAAATTACTCTTAAAGCAGTCATCAGAAGGCTGTCACGTAATAGTGGGTTTGAAAACCAATTCTAGAGTGGAATAAATCTTGAAATGCTACTTGTGAAAACTGAAGGAAGTAGCCAAAGCGTTGTTAGAATATTAAATGTACCATGTCCTATCGGCTCCGTAGAGTTTTTCATTAAACAAATGAGCCTATACACGAAAAAACGATGTAGGTTGGACACGGATCAAAAAGCGAGTTAAAGAAGCATTTTGAGAAATCCCTGTGCCACCAGAGGCCAATAGCAACTGCCACTGCAACCCAGCAGGACATCGCAGCAGAGCCAGAGGCTCATGGAACAGTAAGCGCCGTTGTTCTACAGTGGAGCAAGCTTCCTTTCGGTCTGCTTGGCATCCGAACTAAGGAGGGCTTCGAAAATTAACCTCCGATCCAGTACAAATAACTGTCAGATAGTTCTCGGTCTAAAATCTTACTTATTTTGTTGGGGCAAGGGAAGAATGGATAGACAGAGATTGGACAGCTCCTATGAACGGAACGCTAGGCGAGGTATGCCTGGACGCCCCAACCAACCAATCGAACTGAATAACGTTTTGTTGAATATTCCATTGAAATTATATTCAACGAAAATCCTCATTGTAAAATAATGATTTTAGGTTGTCCCTAATATTTCAAGGCTAAATCTACGAACGGGTTTATGGTATTTTTGTTAATCTCTCTTTTGTTAAGTCATCGGGATCTAAGGGGTGAGAATGGATCAGCGCCCTCACCGACAGTATAGAGTTCGGATATCAAAATCGTAGATGTATGTACAGGGGTTAGACAAAAAGGTTGAGATAGCCAAAAAATTGTCGAAATTCAAATCAGCATAACTTTGCGTAGAATGATCCGATTTTGATCAAACTGGGACCATCGAACGCGGAAACTCTTCCAGTATACTGGCCCTATGCGAAACATCTGATTGGTATGTTAAAAATGCATTTTTTCTGCTGCTTGTCATTTTATATGACGTTTGCTGCCATCATGTTTTATGTTTTCCCTAGAAACTAGAACTAATATGCTGACCAATGCTGGCTGCAAATCGAAAATCCGTTGAGTATACGCAGAGATATGGTAATTTTCGTGAAAACGATACGGGATTGGCCATACACCTTGAACAAATGTCACTTTCGCAGAACTTCCGAATTGGCCAAAACCAGAAACTACAAATTGGCCAAAGAGTCTTACAGTCCTCAAAATATATCTTTAATAAAGATCCTATATTCATCGTCTTGGGAAAACATGAATTTTGACACCCATATAAGCATGGTTCCAGATAGTGCCAAAACCGGTCCATCCTGGAAAGCCCATGGAACCTGCTATAAGGGTGGCAATGGACACTATCATTCTGGAAATGTTTCTGTGATCATCGTCTCGCAAATCCAAGAAGTCAGATACTCATATTTGCATTATTCCGATCTATTATCATTTCATCACGTTCCCGGTACCGTTTTTACGGAAATGGCCATATCTCTGTGTAGTTTAGATGGATTCTCGATCTACAGCCACCAATGGCCGGCATATTAGTTCTAGTTTTCGGAGAAAGCGTAAAACATGATGAAAGTTAACGTCACATAAAATGACAAGCAGTGGAAAAAATGCATCTTGAACATACCTTTTTGTCTAACCCCTGTAGATGAAACAGTGACCCATTGTCATCTCCGACGACGATAACAACAATTTTGTGTCGTAAACCTGCGTCACATCCTGATCAATGTTTTCAGCTAAATTACATAAAAGCTGCTGATAGTGTTGGAATCGTGTAACGGAGCCTTCTCTAACGTCACAAAATCTTTTCGTAAATTGCGGCACTAAACATCGCCTACCTTTATATCCCTTCTTCGAAAATATGACATCATACCGCGGAATCTACAAGTTTTCCGACCCAACAAAGAAGTACAAACTTATTAATCACAACCGGCAGATTGCACTTTATATCCGTGATAAATGAACAGTAATTGCACTAAAAGTCCATACATATGTCTTTCCCGATCCACCCGAACCTGTTCTGATCCTATGTAACCAGCGAATACCGCCACCTTTCCATAGCAATTCACCCCAGCAGCGTCCAGAGCCAACAGGCACCGCTGTAGCTGTTGATGAAAGCAAATGCATATTCGCCGGCAGCCTGCCTTCCATAAACATTCATTTGCAGTGCACTTCGTTTGTGCACACCTACCACGGAATAAAGGTGCAGGTGTTTTCTAAGTTCTGCACTTTATGTCTCATTTTGTTGAACTCCGCCGCCGCCGGTCGGCCTGCACTCGCTGCACTGCACCACAGTCAGTCGAAGAAGAACAACAACATGAACCTACACATGGGGTGAGTGCATAATGTACTTTTGTTGTTTATCTGTTCTATTTGGACCCATTCAAAGGTCCGGTCAGTACGGTGTCATAGATTAAACGATAATTTTAAACAAAATTCACACCCGTTATTGAGTTGTCCTTTAAATTAGGAGTAAAATATTCCACTCAAATGTGTTTATTGCGACTGGTGTAGTCACTTGTTGCGCAAATTCGCCGTTCTCTTCATTATAATAAAATAATCCTCATGTCAGACTTGATCTGCTGGTCTGTAGAACATGTTCAGACATGGAATAGTAATGAAAAAGATAAAAATACGGTAATGTAAGGTGCAATAGATTTTATTATAAAATCCACAGAACAAAATAGCACAGTTGGTTATACGTCTGTTACCTTTATTTGATCGGGATTTACAACGATAAATTCTCCACATCTACTTTAGGTGATTCGCATTTCAATGTAATATCTTAATTAAATCATACTTACATACGTAAAAATGATTTTCTGATGTGCGAACACCTATCGATTGACATTTGTGTCGTCAAAAACGTCAGATGGGGGCTAGAAAGGCCATTGTGGCAGCCATTTTAGGACTCTTCGTGATTGTTCTTAAGCGATGTGTAAACGACATGGCCCTTTACCTAATCTAATGCAATAATTTAGTGCAGATTTCAATACGTCTCCATCTCCATATTTTAATTTCATCGCAATCCATTTCCGAAAAAAAACTCCACCGAAGCTTAATTCCAAACAACATTCGACAAACCGCAAACAAAATCCAATTGAATTCATCTCCCGCTGTATGGGATTTTCTTCGCCTGTTTAACAAAATGATCCGTATCTGATCCGAGTTATTTTTCCCGATAGGCGCACATCTTCCCTGGCAACAGCAAGCAGTTGTGCACAGTTGTGTGTGGTTGGCAGACGAACGTCTAGCGCTCAGAAAGATTATGATATTCTAGCAATTGCGGTACGGCTGCAGCGTGTGCGTTGCGCTTTCCTTTGATTGCGTTGCGCTTCCCTCTCTTACAGGATTGTAGAATTGGTTGAGTGCTTAAGCATCGGGTTTTGAATACTTATCCTGGAAAATCCGTTTCCTGTTTGTATTTGAGCAATGTATATTTGCAAAACTGCTTCAATCCTAAATACATAAACGTCTTCTCCGAAATGGTACATGCAGAGTAGAGTAGATAGAATCGCATATTTCTTTACTTCAGGGAAGCATTGTTGGAGTATAATCCAATAATACATTTTTTTCTCGCTAGGAAGTTTTGCGATGCGAACCCTTTTTTCCTTTAGGTGGAGAGAAAGGAATGCATGGAACATAGCTCGCAAATCTAATTCTTTATCTTGAACTGTATCTGAAATGATTAGTTGGAAGCAATTCATGATTTACCCAAGTAGGTGAAACCTAGTGTGAAACTTCCTTTCTCGCATTTAGCCACCAACCGCTGACAGGAGACAAAGCCTAGTTGATTACTATTGAATTTTAAAACGATCGAAGGTTGCGTTTGAAAGTTATGAAGGAAATTGTACATTGAACCATATAAGCGTCATATAACCCTAGTAACATTTTGGTTTTATGCTGGTTTTAAAGAAATTATCAAGAGCAAATAATGGTTTTCATGACCGTTATAAAACTAAAAATGTAACTTGAGAAGGTTGGTGTCTTTGCTAAGTGCGAGAAAGGCAGTATCATTACTCGGAGAATTAAGTTGTTTTTTGTAATAAGATTCTGAGTAAGATACGAATTATTCACAACACAATAATTTGTGGTTATTATATACCGAAATGGTATGAATAGAGACGAAACAAGTGACATTTTGTTGGACTTATATCGCCAAAAAAGGAAGTTGTTAAAAGACTTATTATTTGCGGAAATTTGAAATCATTCGCTGTACACATACTCTTGTTCAGTTAATCTCGGAAGCCTTCAGTGTATTATTTTCTCAGCACGTGTTCATGGCCTTCATCAGTTCAAACAAGATACGAGAGCTATATTGGAATGATTAATAAAAGTGCTGACCGCGCACATTCGCTTGGCGCTCTTCATGCGTAGCAGATGGGGCGAATCATTCAACGGTGGCATCAAATTAGTGCGCCACATAGATGATGGGGGAGAACTTGAGCAGAGTAGATGGATCAAAACAGCAACAGTGTGTTGTGAATAGAAGTGCCAATAATGTTAATTCGCTGAATCCAATGAAGCGGGTATTGAAATAAGTTTTTGTTAATACAAGGCAAGGTCTTAGTTTGATGTTTGCTAAATTAAGCATACCCTCGTGGTGGACTCGCATGGAATGTACGTTGACTGAAACTCTTCTGTATCATTTCAAACCATTAGGAGTTTGCTTCTAATACGGTACAGCTACAGAACTTTTGACTCTTGCAATTTGCATCACACACCGCATATGGGCACAACAAACGTATTCAACCAGATGTTTATTTTTCCATTATCGTATATGCAATTTACACTGAACTAAACTTTTGAATTATCGCTGATCATTTCGATTGACTGTGGCGAGTGTTCGAAAATTTAAATTTTGTAAGAATATGTGAACTATTAACCCCAGATAAGAACAGAAGATTATTTTCAGCAAAAGTTTGAGAATTTAAATTGATTGTTTCGCATATAATGAAAGCATGTTGGGTAACACAGTGTCTTCGCATAGTCTCAAACGAAACTGGCAGATATTTTGATTTGTATATCTAATGCATTTCGCGTCAAATCGTAATCGGAGCTGGCAGCATCTTCTCAGATAATAATAAAACTTTTTGAATATGTGACTATGTCACAAAATTCCATTTTGTAGAACTCGATTTGGATTTTATTCAATACTTGAGGCCTTTGATCCTCAACCTGCACATCGGCCACCATCCGATCACGCGCCTTTGCATATCACTATGAAAGCTGTTCCGTGCTCGTGTGTGTTTCCGCAGCTCTGGTAGATGGTATGATTACCTCTAAACGTTCGCACCATTGATTCCTTCCAACAAACCTCCTGCAGCACTACGACGCAGAATCCACGGTCCTTAAGCACATCGGCGAGTATGCGTGTGCTCCCAATGAAGTTGAGAGATTTGCAGTTCCACGAACCGAGTTTCCAATCGTTAGTCCCTTTTCGTCGCAGTCGTTTTCGCCGATTTTTTCGGTCCGTACTCTCTTGTTGATTATTCGTTGCGTGAGTTTTTTAAAAGGCAGGCTTGCAGGGCCTGACACTAAACCACCTGAATTTCCAGAGGACCATTTCTCCTTATTTCCGGTGGACCATGGTGCACAGTTTCACTTAGAGATAATCAGCCGCCCCTAACATGGAGAACAGACGCTGTTGTGAGCCGCTCCTACGTTGAAGAACAGACGCTCAGTAAGACTTACATCTCCGGAGAGGAGCAAACTTCCCCTTCCCTGTCAGCATACGACCATAATTCCCACCGGGGTTGGTTACCCGATCCTCCCTAAGGGTGCTCGTATCCCGGCCAGCGTCACGAGGAGGTAGGGATAGGAGTTGCTGGGTAAGAGGCTAAGGACCGCGAGATGGGGTCTATTTTATTCCTTCAGGTTCGCGAAGTACCAGCTTCGCGCTTTACCCAGCATTTGCCGTGCAAGTTTAAAAATAGACTTTGTCTTCCTTAATGGCTCTACATTTTAACCTAACTGGAACTTGGCCTGTTTTGGCATTTCCTCAGTTATTTATTTATTTATTTATAGGTAAAATTATATCCCAATGACTTCAGAACTACACTATATATAAATCTAACATAAAATACGTTTAAAACTACACTTATTTGTTTCCCTAGACACGTTAAAATCGAACACAAAATAACATGTATTAAACAAGCCGCACATACTACGCAACGGTTCATGTAACCACAGATAACAGACATTGAAGCTAGAACAAATTTTATTGAAAATCCTGTGTAAACTTTTAAATTGATATACGTTGGCCCACTACTGCCATCTACTCAACTGATTGCGGCAGTATCTAAGGATGCAGCTGAATTACAACCGTCGAACGCAGCCAATGCATTTGACAGCCGCAATCGGGCTGCGTTTTCAATAACAATGATTCTTGCGCCATCTCCAATCGATTGCCAAACGCGGTCCCAATTTAAAATACATTTAAATTAACGGTTGCGGATGTTTACACACGTATGGGATGCCAGCCTCAACATCTGTTATCTGTGATGTAACCCATAGTTGGTTCTTGCGGTGGGAATACTAAAAAATGAGTGCATGCGAAGATTGCGACAACGCGCGTTTATGTTCAACGCACTTAGCAGAGATGAACAATCTATATGATCTTGTAACAAATCGTCGATGAAACAGACTTTTACCACGTTCCGCCTCGCTTCAAGCAGATCCAGATTAATCAGCTTACATCGACTAGGATAACTGGGTAGATTAAGCGGGTCCCTCCAACTGAGGCGACGCAGTGCAAAGCGGATGAATTTCCTTTGTAGAGCTTCAATTCGTTGAATTTCATTCTGGTAATATGGGGACCAGACGGCAGACGAATACTCCAAAATAGGACGCACAATTGAGCAATATAGTGCCTTCAGACAGTATACGTCGTTGAACTGCTTTCCAAAACGGAACAAGAATCCTAGCTGCGATGAAGCCTTCGACACAATATACGAAACGTGGTCCTTGAAGGTTAATTTAGAATCGATGAGTATTCCCAAGTCTTTCACTGTTGATTCACGCTTCAGCGGTATCTCTCCAATTGCATAGTCGAAATGGTAGAGCGAGTGTTTACGTCCGAATGAAATAATCGAACATTTGGAGACGTTCAATGACATTCGATTAATGTGACACCATTCGGCAAAGGTTTCCAGTTGTAGTTGCAGAAAGGCTGCGTCATTAGGCTCTTTTATCGCAAAATATAGCTTTAGATCATCGGCATATGACAGTTTTAGACACTTCAAAACAAGATGCACATCATTCATGTAAAGCAGGAATAAGAATGGACCGAGGTGGCTGCCTTGAGGAACACCGGACCCAATTAACAGACATGCTGCGGCCGGTTAGATACGAGCGAAGCCAAATAAGCATGTTACCATTCATGCCAAGTTTGTCAAACTTGGCAACTGCAATTTCATGATTCATTTCATCAAACGCCGCTGATAAATCCGTATAGATGACATCAACCTGATGACCTATTTCAATTTGGCGTATCAAATACGAGGTGAAGCAAGTCAAATTGGTAGTTGTTGAGCGCTTGGGCATAAATCCATGCTGTTCCGGTGAAATATAATTCGCGTAGCACTGAACTAGCTTATGAAGTACGATTAGCTCCAACAGCTTCGAGGTGGCACTCAACGCGGCTATACTACGATAATTAGAGACAGTTAGCTTACAGCCTTTTTTGAATACTGGAAAAACATACGAATGCTTCCAGCAGTCTGGGAAAACTCCTGTGGTCAATGACAGATTGAAAACTTTTGTTAGCGGTGATGCAAGAGAAATAATGCAACGCTTCAGAACCAGTGAAGGAATATTGTCGGGTCCACATCCAGTAGACTATATCAGTTCGTTGCTTGTTGCTTGGTTGCTTGGAATTCTGTAAACAGCGAACGTTCGCTGTAGCAGTAGTAACATCTTTTGAATTGAGCTGCTCATTGTTGAAAACGTTGCTAAATTGTAGACGAAACATGTCTGCAATACTTTCGGTAGAGTTGGCTTCTATCAAACCGTTAGTCATCGTCGGAGGCAATCCGGACTCTTGATCGTTGACGTAACGCCAAAAACTGTTTTGGGTTGGCTTTAAAGCGACGTTGCAGATCATCCTGATGAGCATTATACAAATAATCGTTATATTTCTTGTACTCAGTATTAGCTTTCTTGTGGATTCTGTTCGATGTTTGTTGTGTTGTCTTAAAGCTGTCTGCTTGAGCCTTTTGAGTTTTTTTGAGAAAACGATTAGACCAAGCTGGTTTGGCCGGAGCTGGCCGATTAATTTTAGGAACAAACTGATCAACAGCATAGAGCATAATTCCGGACAGAGTCGATGCTGCCAAATTACAGTCACAGTCTTGAAATATGCCATCCCAGTCGACGTGTGATAAAAAAACATTCATGCCAACGAAATCGGCCTTATTAAAATAATACAAAATGCTTTCAGAAGAGTCTCGAAAGTCCTGACAAGGGCTAATATTCAAACTTATCATGGCATGAGCATGATGTCTGCTGATTTTAACAAGCGGCGATGGGGCTTGTTGAACTGTGCAATCTGTACAAAGTTCATTGCTAACAAAGCATAGATCGAGAATGCGATTGTTCTCGTTTTCGATGTCCATTATTTGTCCGAGGCCAGCAGTACTGAATGCATCAAGTAGCTCTCGTGATGTTTGACTGATGAAGGATCTAGATGAAATCGGAAAAAGGGAACCATAAGAATTTCGTTTCCATGAAATTGAACTCAAATTGAAATCCCCTAAAACAACGATGTTATCTCTTGGTGTCAGCTGCGAAACGATCCAGTTCAGAGAGTTGAGATATTTTTCAATTAAGTTATCGTCGTTGACTCTATCAGGCGGAAAATAAACAACACAGAGGTAAAGCGTGGCATCGATAGTAGAAATAGCGACCCATATTTGCTTAACTTCTAAGTCGGATGGAGGATCCAGCTTACGGGACTTAAAGCTTGAACGAACAGCTAGCAGGACGCCGCCCCCGGTGAGTTTACGGCTATTTGACGGCGAGCAATCCCGATCAGGAATGCATAACAAAATTATAACTCAATTCTATCAATTGTTATTATTTAAAACAACGTGTGTTATAATTCTCGCGCTTAGTTTCATAGGGGCGTAACTGTATTGATCTATTTCTCTTAATCGATTTTATATTTTGTTAATAACTCAATTGTTTCAAAAGCTACAACCGTGATTATTGATTCTGGTGCAAGATACAATCATCCTTTATCAAACCAAACCATTAAATCATCGACAAACTAGCGAAATTCGGTACAATAATAAAAATAAAAAATCGACGAAGAGAAATCGATCTATGCAGTTACGCCCCTATGAAACTAAGCGCGAGAATTAGATAATTCGATAGAAATGTGTCTTCGGCCAGTTTTATTTCATATCAAAATTTTAACAACATTAGTTATGAATATTTTCACAAAATAATTGCCTACATTTTTTGTAGACATTGGAAAAAAATCGGAGGTAATCACCTTCAGTATAACTTAAACCCGCTCGATATTAATACATAGCTGGAACAAAGTTAATTGCCTACATTATGGATGTAAAGCCGGCGTGGTAGTGTACCAGATTTCTATCCGTGATGTAGGCAATTACATTGAAAGTAGATTTTTGTACAGAAAAATTATATCAACGTTTGTTGTAATGTTGATATGAAGGTATCAACCTCTGTTTTAATTATGTTACGGCTAGAGGTATTTTTGATATAATTTTTTTTATTTTAACAACTAACCAGCAAAATTTATAACACATTTTGTTACAATATTTTTCTGAAATAAATAACACCCCTTGTTATAATTTTGTTATGCATTCTTGATCGGGATCTTGTCTGTACACGGAGTATGATGCATCAAATAACAAATTCGATGTGGTTTTCTCGTTGAGCCAAGTTCCGGAAAAAGCATAAATGTCGTAACACCCATCGCTGACTGCCAACTTATAATCGGCAAGTGAAGTGTTGATACCACCAACGTTTTGGTAGTACAGCAAAACGTTTACGGAAGTTGTTGCATTATTTGCATGGGAGGTGATTGCGCGCCGTGGATGACGAGCTTCGGTGGTGTTGCGACGTGTTGAGTTGGAGATGTAAGTACTGCTGGGTAAGGATATGTTTTCAGGGCGGGCAGTGTTCTCATTTAAACCGTACTTGCCAGATTCTGCAGGGTGGAAGCCCATACCACCTGACCCATTCACAGGACCAGGACGACTGTTGAACGCTGGCTGGATGGTCAGGACTGTGATGGGAGGTTCCGGGACTTCCAAAGGACTTATTATCAGGCGTCCCGGTTGTTGAGCTGTTGAGGAAATGTCTTCAGAGCGAGCGGTGTCCTTGGTTAGATCGTACTTGCCTGGTAACGCGAGCTGGAAGCCCCAACTGCCTGACCCAAACACAGGACCAGGACGGCTGATGTACGTTGGCTTCATTGTCGCGACTGTGATGGGGGGCTCTAGGTCTTCCAAAGTGCTTTCTGTCATGCGTCCTGGGTGGTGGGAAATTGGAGCCAAATCGGTGATATTGGAGAAAGTGCTTTCTGTCATGCGTCCTGGGTGGTGGGAAATTGGAGTCAAATCGGTGATATTGGAGCTGCGGGAGGAAATGTCTTCAGAGCGAGCAGTGTTCATAATCGAGTAATACTTGCCTGATTGCACAGGCTGGAAGCCCCTTATACCAGACCCATACGCAGGACCAGGATGACTGATGAGCGCTGGCTGGAAGGTCTCGACTGCAATGGGAGGCTCCGGGGCTTCCAAAGTGCTATATGTTGTGCATCCTGGTGAGGAGAGCTGATTCTTTTCGGTGGAGATTTTGCTGTTTAAGAGTTGTTCGGAAGACGTACAAAGGATCCATTTTTTTATTCAAATCAAAAGGGCGTACAGTAATCCCTTCCGGCCAATACCATGCGTCGCTGATAACGTTTGAAAATGTTTTACAAACTGTTATTTTAAAAGACACGAAAGAAAGATCTGCTATGTTTTTGCCTTGAGGAACTAGTTTTGTCACTTTTATTAGGGACGGGTGTGCATTCGAAATGTCGCAGGCGTAAATTTTTACGTCCTCTTCACTTCGATCTGGTTCAAAGGGTGTTACGTAGAAAGATTCGAGATCGTTGGCCTGGAGATCACTATTAATTGAAAGCTTGTTAAAAACAATGGATACACTATGCCCAGGGTGTCGAGAAAGTTTCCAACTCGAAAATATCCTAGATCGGTACGAGAAACGAACTCGCCATTTCCGGATTGATAAAACACGCAAGGCTACTTGAGACCCCTGGAGTTTAAAAATAGTAGTGTCTATAAATCTGGAGAAAAGAAGTTATAAAGTACAGAGAAAGATTGTCGTTTCGAAAATGTGGATTCGAAATCCAGCAGATGTCAATCATAACATTGCGCTACAGTGGCCCTTTGCATACTATCACCTTATATTCAACAACAAATTTCGAGAATCAACGGTGTTGGGTTCTTAGTTAGTTAGTTTTGCGATGAAGACAATGGAAAATTTAAACTGGAATATCACGATGAGAAAATGCTCCCAAACAATGCAAAATCCATACATTTCAAATGTTATCTTCAACCCAATATGTTTAAGAAGAAGAATGAAGGAATCCGAAATGATTTTAATGAGTTTATAACTTTTTTTATATGGAATTATTAAAATAATTTGTTTGCGTTTGTTTATAGGAAACATATTGCATTTGTTAACACATCGCTATATGATAATTAGCGATTTTCATTAAAATGCCTACAAATAATTCGATTTTCAAAAGAATAATTTAGTTAATCTCTATTTCATTAGCATTAGCATTATTAGCATTAGCATTGTTACGGTGTAATTCGTAGATAAGATTGGACACTAGTGATACTCATGTTTTACTTTTGAGATCCTTATCTAGAATGCTATCAGAAATCAAGAAGGGGAGTGGTCCATGATTCCAGTCTTAAACAAAAATAACAAAAGCATGAGGATTACTACTCCTGGCCACGCCCATCTTCACCGTAACTAGGGAGAGGAAGGAAGTGTTGCAGTACTCACTTAACGAGAGGCCACCGACTTAGCGACACCCTCATAAGTACCACGGAGTTGGATAATGAGGAAGGTATTCGTTGGGTCAGGATTTGCCTGTAGCTGGCAATGTAACCGTGGTAGATCTTACCCCGTAACACACCACGTAAAGGTATCTACCCAGCATTACGGGTAAATTTAGTTGATCTCTATTTCATCCCTGAAATTCAAACCAGAATGGTACCCGTTTTGTATTTAAAGATTTCTATTTTACACAAAGTTTTTTCAAGAACTAATGAAAATTCTTTGAAATCTCGATAATGTTCCAGAATTTCGATACAAAGGTATATCTTAAAGTATCTTCAAAAAGTTTTCCAAATTCATAACCATTTTTTTTTGTCCCAATCTTAATGTTCATCCTAAACTAATCTCTAAATCTCAAATGTTTAAATACAAAAAATCCTAATTTCGACATAATTTCACGATTTAACTTAAAAATAAGGTTTGGTTTTTTTTTCTGAACAACAAACAGCTCTGTTATTTCTTTTATGAAAGGAAGGTAAATGAAACTTCAATATGTAGTCATTCTTTCCAATAAGCTTCTACGTGCATTTTCTATATCTGAAGGGTTTAATTGGAGGGGTACTATGCAGCAAAAAGGTTGAGAACCGCTGGTCTAGATCAATTTAGGAAGAACTAAGTAGGCAAAGTTTGCTTTTTGTGTTAATGTCTACAAATCTACATTTAATCCAGTTGACGCAAAATGTGTCATATCCATATGAAAGAACTTAGTCAAATCCCCTGATACAAAATTGAATAATTAAAATGATCTTTTGACATGTTTGGATGTAATTTAGATCATAACACGTTTTTTTTTGCCTTTCTCGTATACTAAGTATACGTAAAGGCTATATGTTCACTCCAAAAACAAACTTTTTGTAGAAGGCTCGGAGACCCATAGTGTTATATACCAATCGACTCAGCTCGACGAATTGAGGTGATGTCTGTGTGTGTGTGTGTGTGTGTGTGTGTATGTGCGCACCAAAAGAGCAAAAAGTCTCGCTCACTTTTTTTGTACTTACCCTTGACCGATTTCTTCGCAACAGGTTGCATTTGACGCAGTATTCTGCCCCATTGTTTCCTATTGAAAATTGACCGGATCGGACTGTGGGCTTGGGAGTTATGGCCAAAATACTATTTCTCATAAAAAAAGCGCGTAAAAAAGTCTCGCTCACTTTTTTTGTACTTACCGTTGACCGTTTTCTTCGCAACAGGTTGCATTCGACGCAATATTTTACCCCATTGTTTCCTATTGAGAATTGTTCGGATCGAACTGTGGGCTTGGGAGTTATGGCCAAAATACTTTTTCTCATAAAAAAGCGCGTAAAAAAGTCTCGCTCACTTTTTTTGTACTTACCGTTGACCGATTTCTTCGCAACAGGATGCATTTGACGCAGTATTCTGCCCCATTGTTTCCTATTGAAAATTGGCCGGATCAGACTATGGGCTTGGAAGTTATGGCCAAAATACTTTTTCTCATATAAAAGCGCGTAAAAAAGTCTAGCTCACTTTTAATGTACTTACCCTAAACGGATTCCCTCACAACAGGCTGCATTCGACGCAGTATCCTGCCCCATTATTTCCTATTGAAAATTGGACGGATCGGACAATGGGCTTGGTAGTTATGGCCAAAATACTTTTTCTCATAAAAAAGCGCGTAAAAAAAGTCTAGCTCATTTTTAATGCACTTACTCTTGACCGATTTCCTCGCAACCGGTTGCATTCGACGCAGAATCTTGTCTCATCATTTCCTATTGAAAATTGAAATATGATTTTTTTACCGCACGAGAAAGGCATCATCATCGCTAGGTGGATTAATCTGGTTTTTTATTTCTTTATTAAAGTGATTTTTATAATACGTTGTGTGTAGCTTTTGGATTTCGTGTTAATTAGGTTTATTCATTAGGCATTTCTTGCTGGTATTTTCTTAATATATTAAAACCGATAAACGGCAATATATCGGCAATATAAAGCAATTTTATCAAAGTTGCCGCTAGATAGATTGGAAGGAATTAAATCTAGAAATGATCATCCGGAAATTAAGTTCAATTCAAATTCAGCTTCAACTCACACATTTTTGTACAAAATTTTCAATGAATACGTACCTGAAAAGAGAAAAATAAAAACAAATTTAGAAAGTGTATGAGTGAGTGCATTTTCTAGAGAAAAAAACAAAATTATTGCAAACGTGCTACTTTAAACGTGGAATCATCAGATGACAACATGAACGCCTTATCTAGTTCACCAGCAAGAAATTCCCCTAGTAGGTACAATGCTCTTATCAGTTGGACCTTTAGGAAGTGAGAGTACACAGGATTTTGTTTTTACACGATTTTTTTCGCTCGTATTTTTGATCGTGTGACTTCAATTTGCCACCAAACTCTTCGCAACATGTTTCAAAAAATCCAGAATAAATCAAAGAAAAATCACATGATAATTAATATACGTTAAATATTTAGGATGAGTGGAAAATTGAGAAAATGTAAATCGCGTAAAAACAAAATCCAGTGTATATAAATCAGACGTTGTTATCGATCGGTCAGCCATTGATATGCGAAAATTGTTATCGGATTTCTGATGTATCGTGGTTTACTACATTTCTAAAAAGATAGCGTAAACGGCAGTTCGAATGAAGAAGTGTTAAGCAAACAATTTATTCTGTTAATCATGCAGTTATTAAAAGCGAGTGATTCAGTTGAAGTAATCAGTAGAGTGTACGACCGTGGAATGCAATTATAAATTCGGCCAAAGTTTCAATTACAAATAACAAAATAACCTTTCAGCTCGAGTCGAACTGATTAAGAATAAAAATGAGTGACATACACACATTTTTTTGGAAATAAAACTTGACATATGAGAAAAAGACAATTGTGCGTATAAAGACGGTGTATCCTACACAATAAATCCAATAAGTGACATGGATAAATAAGCTATTCCAAACCAAATGCAGATTTGTTGCTCTATTCCATGCTGAAGAGAACCCAATGAGTTCCACGAACAGGCAGAGCTAGTACATAGAGCCGGAAGCATTAGGTGCCCTTGGAAAGGTCGTCGTTCTTTCACTTTTTACTGCCGGCCACAATCAAACCCGGCGGCAGGGTTTCGTCTTCGACGATGTGCTAAAAGCAGCGCAAAATAAAAAAAAGGCAAAAACACACAAAACCTGAACCCTCGCCGCAGACTCATAATCATTTCCTGCCGACAGAATATGAAGAGGGCAGGCGCACACCTTCATCCAATAAAAAATATCACCGCACACGTACATAATGCACACACATACACCCGTGTGCATCAACTGCTGCTTGATTTCCGTCCGTTGTTGCTCAGCAGCATAATCACATTCTGGTGCAAGCTCGCCGCTATTCGCCGACTGCTGACGACGACGATGACGTCTGAGTTGATTTTGTGCAATGTGTTGCCGTCGCCGCCTTCCATATAGTGCTGAGATTTTTATCGCTACAGATACAAGTACCATCATCGTCCACACTTTAGCATAGAAAACCATGCTGCTGTCAACTTACAGATATTCTGAGACAGCGCTCTTAAGGGTTAACGAGCAAATAAATCGCTTGTTTGAGAAACCATGTAAGTCCATCTGTATAGGTTCAGATACCATTCAGATGCCATCAGGTCGGTTATCATGCGATAGAGATAATGTCATCTACAACAGCAAATGTTACAATTTTCAAACTAAGAATTATCTTTTCAAGATACGGAATTGCTGAGGATATTGTATGCGACAATGGATCACTATTTTTGTCAGCAGAATTCCTGAGCACCTGCTACCCATACAACGGAGTTTGTATAATTCACACAGTTCCTTATATCTCGCTTCAAAATGGCTTAGTAGAGTGCTACTAAAAACTATCAGGATCAGTTTTGCTATGGGCAGGGATGAAGAAAGAAATAAAGATACCGTAAGACCGATCAAAACTTAAGACATGAACGACGCTTTTTTCTGTTCGGGTGTGCCACTTTGGTCAGTTATTAGATCTATTGTAGCATTTCCTGTGTCCTCAGTGTATAAGTGCGTGATGAATAACTCCACTACTATTGAGAAGTAATGCAGTATCTGTTTCGGTACAGTTATCGGTTTCGATACAGTTTTGTTAGACCCTCCACAGAGAACAATCTAATTGGAGGCGCGCCCCTTATCCTTTCTTGGGAAAACAGAACAGTAATACTGTACCTTACTCGTTTTTGACCCTTCCTTCGGAAGTGTCTATAATTTCACTTTATATGCGTTACGCAGGTGTGTTACGTTTTAATCTATCAATAAATATCGTGATAGATTAAAGGATGTAAGGTATTTGAAACAAATTCACTTTAATATTGAAAATATAATTGTAACTAATGATATGATATTTTTCTGATTTGTTTCAAAGAAACAAATGATTTTAATTGAGGATCGTATAGAAGTCTGTACAAAAAAATCTTATCAAAAAAGCAAAAACGCAAAAATTGAAAGGGATTTCAAAAAATTCTTCAGTGATAGCTAGATAGCAAATGTGAGCATGTTTTGAGACACTAATAGACCACTTATATGCGTGTATGTGTGCGTATGTGTGCAAATTCTGAAATTTACTACCATTTAAATCTCGCTCATTGTTAAGGTATTAAACAAGATTAGTATTACAAAATTAGGCATTCATAAGACGAAATATATCTTATTATTGAACGCTATTGAGTTTCGCCCAGATCAATGACTGATTTAGTTAGTTCTGGATTAATTAATATCGAGGTCTCTGGAAATTACGAGTATATATGCTACCAGCGTTACGATAGTTACTAACCATGTTACAATGTTACAATGCTACAATGTTACTAATTATGTTGAATAACTACAATCCGACGAGCGCCTGATAGATAGGCAGCATGTGTTGTCACTCAACCCATGAAATCCGCCTTTGGGTGGGCAATTATTTTGTCACTATCACGGTAAATCGCCGTAGGAAGCTGAGTAGTTTTATCTCGTTTTAAATACTGGAGTCTGGAAATATTTCCTTATAACTAAGGAAGGTTCAAAATCTCACTGTAGGTGGATTAATGTGGTTTTTTTTCTAGCAATCAGTTCAGCTGAGGACGATGGGCACCGAGGTGTTTTAACTAATTGTTTAAAAAGTTACTTCGCTGCATATAGTTTAGCCTCAAACGAAGCGAATTCGAGTCCTTCAACCATATGCAAGGTAAAGATAATTTAGTTATAATTCAGAGACTGCAATAGGAGATCGTCAGTTGCATTCTAGCAAAAATTCCGCTTGAGACCCTTTCAAAACATTTTACCAACAGCCACTACACCTGATGGTATAATTGCAATATTTCCATTATCAGGCGACTGGTGGTGTTGCTGCGTGTTTGTATCAATGTAATATTGCATATACACTAGTGACATCTGCTGTTCGATATCGTAAGTTTTCAATGTTCCTTCCACACACACACGAGGTGGAGAACAGTCTTGAAGAAATTGAAAGTATAAAGCTATAGAATTTAGTATGGAGGTACAATGAAATCTCTTTTATTGTTTAGAACTGTAGAACAAGTCGTGGGTACAAATAATCTAAAAATTATTTGTTGCTTTTTGACCTATCTTTCATATTGATGCGATGCGTAGTTGATGAGAACGGATGATTTGTCCATACAAGGAAATTCATTTTACTTTAAATGTTGTGGCGCCATCTCGTTCAAACAGCACCTTTGTCTTTGCCTTATTGGTAACGAGGACTAAATACGATAAATCCTTATTACTCCAACTTATTGCCCTAGCTCGAATAATGGATTAAGCTAGGGCTCGGTTTGGTAGATCTTACTCCGTAACACACTACGTAAAAGTGATCTAGCAGCGTTACGAGAAAAGCCAAACTTACCGGTTTCTGATTTGGGAAATGTCTAGCTTAACCGCATCCAATTGATGTAGAAGTTTCTTCAATACTTTCAGAAGCGAAGGCAGCGTGAATACTGATGTCAGCTTCTCCTTTTTCTTATTGGCATTACATCCCCACACTGGGACAGAGCCGCCTCGCAGCTTAGTGTTCATTTAGCACTTCCACAGTTATTAACTGCGAGGTTTCTTAGCCAAGTTACCATTTTTGCATTCGTATGTCATGAGGCTAACACGATGATACTTTCATGCCCAGGAAAGTCGAGACAATTTCCAATCCGAAAATTGCCTAGACCGGCACCGGGAATCGAACCCAGCCACCCTCAGCATGGTCTTGCTTTGTAGCCGCGCGTCTTACGCACGGCTAAAGAGGCCCCCCCTGATGTCAGCTACAGGGGATAATTAAACGATGGAAACCATCTGTTAAGATCAATGTTGGCGGGCTAATTATTATTCAGGGGGATTACAAACCTCCCATGAAATGGAAAATCGGACAAATCCTGGTGTTGACGGGATTGTAAGTGTGATTACATTAAAAAGGGTATTCGGAATACTTAAACAACCTTTAGAAAAATTGTGTTTTTACAATTTCTACATTTAATAGCGAATCAACGAAACTAAAGACTCCATCTCAACCTTCCCATTTCTTATCCCATCAAAGAGGATAATCTATTTATCTTTTCAGAAAATTAGGCAATTCCTGGGTAGGTTAGGATGTTAGATTATTGTACCTCACGAGCTACATTCCTGTTCATCACCAAAAGTAAACTTCTATCTACTGTATGCTGCTACTCGAGCAAACAATAGACTTCTAACTGTTAAAGATCTATCCGCTAGGCTTCAGATATCAAGGAAAGCGAAAGTGATATCGCGTAGGTTGTAAACAACCATTCGGTTCTTCTAGAGTTGATACCTGGATACCTGGTTGGCTACAGCGTCGATACACATATGCCGGGCGTATAGTAGAACTCCATTAATCGTCGGTCTTGGGCGATGTTCGTCCAGTTTCCCCGAACGTTTAGGGTCTCTAGATCCGATTCCACCGCGTGCAGCCAGCATGTTCGTGGCCTTCCACGAAATCGCCGGCTCCTATCTGGTTTTCTGTTGAATATTGTTATTGCTATTCTTTCTTCCGACATTCGCACTAAGTGACCAGCCCACTGAAATCTGCCGTATTTTATACGATTCACAATATTTTCTTCTTTGTATACTTGATACAGCTCATGATTCATGCGTCTGCGCCACACACCATTTTCTAGTTTCCCTCCAAGTATTGTACGCAGCACTTTTCGCTTGAAAACCCCGAAAGCTCTCCGGTCCGCCTCTTTTAATGTCCATGCTTCATGTCCATAAAGGGCCACTGGTATAATCAGAGTTTTGTATAGAGCAAATTTCGTTTCCGTCTTCATGTTGCGGGACCTAAGCTGGTTACGTAAACCGTAAAAGGGCCCTATTCGCAGCAGCAATACGTCTTTTCATTTCACGGGAAACGTCATTGTCACATGTCACAAGCGTTCCAAGGTAAACAAATTCTTCTAGAGTTGAACCTAGTTTATATTGCGGTGGTCGTCCAGTATATGTCCGTTTGTAGTTTGTGGTTTTAGTTATCGTCGAGCCAATAATCCAACTACAGGCGCGTCGGTTTAGGCCAGCAAATGTTTATTATGCCCCTTGGTTTATCATACCCAATCGAATGTTCAGGAGTCACCACTGTTTTCGAAGGAGGAAATTACTCACAACAGATAGCAATGCAATGGTGGCACTTGTTGAATTGCAGGTTTGTTACGACTACGCGGATATTGCGATTTTCGTGGATTTCGCGATTTACGCGGATGTGGCGCGAATTAACATTGCAACTTTGGGGTTTCGCGCGGATTTAGTTTTTAGTTGAATATTTAATAAATGCTAGATCTAAAGACGTCGAAGTCTATAACAGTCGCATAATTTAACGTACCAGGAGCGTCATTTCTTGTCATTTTTAATTAATTCAGAAACATGACGATTACAGAACATGTCTATTGAAGTACAAATAACATGTTTTATCCCGTCAATTTCGAGATATTTGTCAATTTCTGATTGATTATTCCTTTACGATGAACTACACACCATGATGCATCATATCATTTTTCGAAAGTTTTCAGAATTCTTCTATAGTGTGTTCAACACTTTCGACTTTCGAAAAATGATATGATACATCATGATGTGTGGTTCATCGTAACGTTTTATATTGCTTTCATAGCATTCATTTAAAGGTAATCAGGTTTTATACAGGCAAATGAAAACACAAACATTTATATTCATTTGAACCCGATGCCTAATTTGATTAAGTGCTTTCACAGAAGTTCATTTAAAATTAAAAAAAAAACTGATTCGGCAAATTTTCAATAGGAAATAATGGTAGAGTATTTTGCGGCGAATGCAACTTGTTGCAAGTAAATCGGTTAAGGATAAGTACCTGAAAAACAAGCGTAATTTTTTTCTTCAAATAAAAAACGGCATTTTGGCCATAACTTCCGGGACCATAGTGCATTAGAGTAGAGTGGGGCAAGAGTGCGCGTGGGGTAAGAGTACGTTTTCGATTTTTTGAAGTAATAAAAAAAGATAAACTAGCAGCACTGCATCAGTTTGACAGGTATTCTGGCCAACTATTATCATGTGTAATTGTAAACGATTTGAATAAACAACAAGGGAGATATGGAGTTAGATAACTTTTTGGTCATTTTGCTAAAAATAATTGGATTTCCGCAACTAGTATTTCATTACCATATATACGTTCAATCAGGAGAACATTATACCATTTCGATAACCTATTGTATAGAGTACTTTATGGTACAGAACACCAATCCGGTTGGTTTTCCAAGAAGTCAAAACCATTACTTGAATAATTTTTGGGACTGTGGGGTAAAAGTACGCAGGAACCGTACGCAGGAAGAGTACGCATATGAATCTTCAAGTTATGGTGTCAAACCCGTATCTCCGGCCGAAATAAGACTTCTTCCAAAGCGTAAAGATCCACAACTAAGAAAAAAGGGACAGAATTTGAAATTATCACGAGTTTTTAGGATAAGTTGAAGTAATTTGGTGTTAGAAAGGACTTAGCGAACAAAGCACTGAAGCGAAATAATGAAATTGTATTAGGACTTGTTGTACACCTAAACATAGTACGAAAACACAATTTCATCTAAATGATATTTCATTTAATCAAAAGAAACATTCATAAATTACGCAACGTTTAGCTGGGAGGGGTTGTGAGATGTGCGACGATCCATATAATTTTTAGAGGATTTATACAAATAGTGTAACATAGGGGGGGAGGGGTGATGAAATAGCCAAATTTTACGTTACGTTTACCTCTGTAATTTTTTGTATATATAAAAAACAATGGTTTTTCGTATGAAAGTGCACATTTTTAGGACCCCCTCCCCCTTTAAGAGTTACGTAATCTTTAAACATTCCCTAATATATGCTCATTAAACATCAATTAAATGTTATTAACTCTTATTTGTGTTAATATATACTTAAAGCACATGATTGGATAAATGCGTACTCTTACCCCACCCGATGCGCACTTTTACCCCACCGGTGGGGTAAGAGTGCGTTTTTCACTTGTCTTGCAATAAGGGTTCTACTAAAACGAATCTCAATAATTTCAATATTTTTTCCACTGGGTAACATAAAGGAAGAGTATATGAATCATCTACACTGATTTGATATGCAGAAGCTTGCTTCATAAGGGCCACATGATCGATTGAAAACTAAGTGCGTACTCTTGCCCCACTCTACTCTATGGCCAATTTTCAATACGAAACAATGAGGTTTCTGAGTCGAATGCAAACTGTTGCGAGCAAATCGGTTAAGGATGAATTCCTGAAAAATGAGTGACATTTTTTCGCAATATTTCTATGAAAAAAGTATTTTGGCCATAATTTCCAAGCTCGTAGTCCGATCTGGCCAATTTTCAATAGGAAACATTGGGACAGTATTCTGCATCGAATGTTGAAAGCAAATCGGATAAGTGCCCGAAAAATGAGTGACACTTCTACTTCATTTTTTTTGGTGGGTGCGCACAGACACACAAACACATAGACATTACCTCTTTTCGTCGAACTGAGTCGATCGGTATAAAACTCTATGAGTCTCCGAAGTCTCACCAATTTCTGCAGGTATTTCCAAAGTGATTTCTGCAAAAATTCATGGAGGGATTTCCGCATGTAGTCTCCGATGATTACGAAGAATACCCGGAGGAATATTCACAGATGGTCTAGGAAGAATTTCTTTAGACAATTTGGAAGCAACTTCTTCAGGTTAATCGCGCTAGAATACAATTTCTAAACTAATAAACGTTTCCAGGGGCTCAGAGCTTGAAAAAAGAGCCACAAAAGCCAGTGGAAATCTATTTTTTATCTTTGCTCAGTTGTAACATGCACGAAAAATTGTTTTTCAGATGTGCTTATCAAGTGTGAACTAAAATTTTTGCCGCCAAAAATAACAGATATGACAGCCTTTTTATGACCCTATCTGCGTGATTGTTCTTGAAGTTATATTTCTCTGATCGTTTCTTATACGTTACTGGAGGAACCAAAATAAATAAATCGTCTCTTCGTAATGATCTGACATAACAAGTATGACATTCTCAGATAGTGTCGATTGATGCAAAGAATGTCACAAAATTTTGAACTGGATGCACAAACCAAACCTATTGGATAGGTCTACACAACCGATACATTCTGAATCACTGATAAAGTACTCTTAGACAAGTTATTTCGAGTTGCATAGCAATATAATCAGTTTAAATATGTGGACTTACGTGAGTTCTCGAACACAAGCTTCAAATATCTAATAACAAGTAGAGGGAAAAATCCACGAACCCACTCCAAAAAGATAGGTAGTGCGGACAAACAACACACATGCCAGCCAAATCATTCCGGCATGCGTTTGTTTGGTGCCTTGTGTGTTCTCGCATTAGCATCGCATCCGCGGGTTCGTATCCGGAGTACTGCTCTTATATTGCGCGGTTTATTCCGCTTAGTTTGCAAATCCTGCATGCTGCACTAGCGAAGCACTTCGCGAACTGTCCGCCCGTCGCCGCGCCGCTATACGGTAGGAGGTTATCAACATATGCTTCCATTTCGCCGGCGAGGCGCAAATATGACTCTACCCGACGACTGTAATATTAAGGATCGCGAACACATGTGTGTATGTTTTATAGCGAACCGCCAGGGTAGACGATTATTTGCGTTTGGGTCTTCATAAAAAAGGAAGCAATAAACAATCGCTTTCCGCGCGGTTGCTGTATGGTTTCTTTTGTTTGTTGTATTTGCAGGAAAAAATAATAATAAAAATCGCCGAGTCGATGGAACGTGAACGAATTTGCATACAATGTGGATGACCCTAATCGGTAGCCCTGGACAAGGCAATGCCTCGGTCGAACTTACTAATTTGAATAATTTGTTTATGTGTTACTTTTTAAAGTGCGAAAGGTAATTAACACACTAATCATGAGCGTATTATTAAAATTGTTTAATTTAAATTGATGGTGCTTATTCACGGTGCAAATCAAAACATTGCCAATCATTCAACCAAAAACCATGTGAATTGAGTTCCAACCCCCGCGCAATCGCCCCGCGAGAATAGCATGTGATTCTACACAAAATCAACTGTCTGTAAGGAATAAAAAAAATCCATTGAAAATATGAAAATTGATATCAATAACAAATTTAATTAAAAAAATTAAAAAGTTAATAATAAAATTTAATTTAAATAATAAAATTTTTAATAAATCATTGAGCCCTGATACACGCGCAAACTTGTGAGCGATTTTGAAGTAGGGTTTCGGCTCCTGGACTTCATCTTATAGCTCCGATATTCATCCTACGATAAACAAAGCAATGGAAAGGAATTTTAAACACGCATGTTAGCAAAAAGAAGCGACGAAATTGGTGCTGAATTTCTTTGTTGCGATGAAATGAATATATGTTTAGTGAGATGGAAAATAGAACAGTTCCCATATCAGTTTTTCATGCCGATTATTTTAAAAGCTACAAAAAGCGTTTCAACTCAATCGGGCCACATAAATCGAATGACCTTTCTTCTGAAAAGCAATTGGAGAGGAAGGGAAGAGTGTCAGCGTGGAAACTTATCTCTTTTCACTGGCTCTCAGTGTCAACGCTTATTATATTCCGTTCCTTTCCAATTGGAATCTTAACAGAAGGAAGTTTATTTATGACATCACAAAAAATAAATTGCCCTCAGCTCGGTTTGAAATCTACTTCTACATAAATTTCTCCTTGCCTGCTGTATTCTAATAAAATTATCCAAGCGGCCCTGTTTATTAGGCACTTCCACAATTATTATTTATGAGGTTTCTAAGCTCATTGCATTCCTAAATCATGAGGCTAACACGATGATAATTAATGCCCAGGGAAGTCGGGAGCACTTCCCGAAAGAGAAGTTTATCCCGAAATTCCTTCAGGAGTGCTTCCGAATTTTTTCGCAAAAGTTCTTCGGGAAAGTCTTTCAGAAGTTCCGTCAACCGAAACTCCTCCAGAAGTTCCTTCCGCCAGCGCATCCTCCGGAAATTCCTCAAGGAGCCCATGCGGAAATGCTTGCTTTTTCTGAGAAAATTCTTTAAAGAAACTTTACGGAAATTCCCCCCGGAGTTCCTCCAGATATTGATCCAGGAGCTCCTCCACAAATTTCTTCAAGAGTTCGTAGGGAAAGTCTGGCAAGATTTATTTAAAAAAAAAATCTCCAAGAGTTCCTCCGGAAAATACTACAGAAACTGCTTCAGAAATGCTTCAAAGAGTTTCTTCGTATATTCCTCCAGAAGATCTTCTTCGGGAGTTTGTCCTGGATTTCCCACATTCCTCTAAAAGTTCTTCCTGAAATTTCTCAAGGAGTTCCTTCGGAAATTTATCCACGCAGTCTTCCGAAAAATCCTCTAAGAGTTTCTGCGGGAAATCCGCCTGGATTTCTTCCAGGAATTTCACTTGAAATTTTTCCAGGAGTTTGCTCAGGAAGTTCTCCGGAAAATCCGCCAGCATTTCCTCCGAAGTTTCCTCAAGGAATTCCTACGGTAATTTCTTCCAGACATTTATCCAGGAATTTCACCGGAAATTTCTAAAAGAGTTCATACGGAAAGGCTGGAGCTCCTTCAGAAATTTCACTCAGCTCTTTAGGAAATTCCTTCAATTCCTTCAGGAATTCTTCCGGAAATCCTTCCAACTATTCCAACGGAAAAACCGCCATGAGTTCTAGCAGAAATTTCTTCCGACATTCCGCCAGGAAAGACCTCCAAAAATTCCTCCAGAAACTCCTTTGGAAAATTATCCAATGGAAGAGTTTTCTAGGGGTTTCTTCAGAAATTCATCCAAGAGTTCCTACGGAAAGTCCGCCAGGAATTCCTTCAAAAACTGCTCTAGTTGTTCTTCCAGAAACTACTACACAAAAACTGCTTCGAAAATACTTCCGCGACTACTTCCAGGAGTTTCTTTAAAAAAAACCTCCAGAAATTCCTACAGAAGTAGCTACGGAAATTCTACCGAAATTTTCTTCATGAGTTACTCCAGAAGTATCGTCAGAAATTTCACCAGGAGGTCCTCCAGAAATTACTCCGGAAATTTCCCAGGAATACTTCGGTAAAACCTCCAGTGGTTCCTACTGGAGTTCTTTCAGATTTTTTTTTCCATAAATTCAACAAGTTCTTTCGCAACTTCCTCTAGAAAAACCTTCAGGAGTCCCAACGGAAATTCCTCCAAAAATTCCTACGGAAATGCTTATAAGTCTTCATTCGGAAATTCCTACAGTAGTTCCTTTGAAAATGCATCCAATGGTCTTCCAGAAGATCTTACAGAAATTTCTTCCGAAACACCTTAAAAAACCGAAAAATTCGGTGGGACTTCTAGAGGAATTTCCGAAGGAACTCCGGGAGAAATTTTCGAAGGAACTACTAAAAGAACCTACGGAGGATCTCGTTGAGGAATTTCCGCAAAGCCTGCTGTAAGATTTATCGGATAACCTTGAAGGAGTTATAAGGCAATCCATAAGACAGCTGCGAACAGCTGACGATTTTCGTTTACCTTGATTTTTTGACAGATTATGACCGGACTGACAGAACAATTCAAAGGAAATTGTTAAGCGCGGCTTACACCAGAAGTGAGTTCCGTTCAACTGCATACACACTTTGTTTTGATTTCAATTGTCAGTCCCATCGCTGAATGTCCTCATGGACAGCCTAATTGTAGTAATTTACGGTAAAATTCCTGGAGAAATTTTCGGTGGAATTTTTGGAGGAATATCTCTTGAAGGACTTTTCGTAGAAACTCTTCATGGATGAATTTCCGAATGAACTCTGAAGGAATTTGTGTAGAAATTTATTAAAGAATTTCTGGAGGAACTCATAAAGAATTTTCTTGAAAAACTTCCAGAGAGTCTGCTTCAGGAACTCCAGAAGGGATTCTTAGAGAAGTATGCGTGAGAATTCTTAAGGTCACTTATCACAGAATCCAAGTTTCAAAGTGCTCGCGTTTTCGGGGGCACACCACTCGATACGGAAGTAACGCACAACTGTCATTTTTATTATTTCACGCATGCTGCGACGCAGCAAAGTTAAATCAACAAAAATGACAGTTGTGCGCCGCCTCCGTATCGAGTGGCGTGACCCCGAAAACGCGAGCACTTTGAAACTTGAATTTCATGAAGAGTGTCCTTAAAGGTTCTTCTTCTTCAAAGGCTCTACATTCCAACTGGAACTTGGGCTGCTTTTCAGTTATATATTCAGCATTTCCTCAGTTATTAATTGAAAGCTTTCTATGCCCGCCATTGCATGAGAATGTATCTTGTGTGGCAAGTACAATGGATACAGTATGCCCAGGGTGTCGAGAAAGTTTCCAACCCAAAAACATCCTAGACCGGACCGAGAATCGAACTCGCCGTCTCCAGATTGGCAATCCTACGCCTTTGCTCGCAAGGCTATTGGAGACCCTTAAAGGTGTTTTTGGAGAAATGGAGAGGAACTCTTGGAGGATTTTCCCAAGAAATTTATGGCAGAATTTCCGGAAGAACTTTTGAAGGCGTTTCTGGAGGAACCCCTGTAGGAATGGAGGAAAAAATAAATTTCCTAAATTCTTCCAGATTTTCTTCAGAAAATTCTTCCAGATTTTCTTCAGAAAATTCTTCCAATAGTTTCGTCGGAAATTCCTCCAGGAGTTCCTTTGGAAATTCCTTCATTGATCCTTTCAGAAATTCCTCCAGGATTTTTTTTTCCGGAAATTCCTCCAGAAATTCCTACAGGAGCACCTACGAAAATTCCTCCGGAAAATTTCTTCAGATGTTCCTCCAGAAAATCCGCAACGATTCCCACCAGGAGTACGTTCTGAAATTTCTCCAGAAATTACTACAAAAGTTCTTTGAGGAATCCTTCGGTAATTCCTCCAGTGGTTCCTCAGGAAAGACCTACATGAGTTCCTTCAGATATTCCTCAGAAAATTCAACCAGCAGTTTCTCTCAAAAGCAAAAATGCCTCCAGGACTGCGGAATTCCGTCCAGTAGTTACATCGGATATTCGTCTAGAAGTTCCTTCGGAAAGCCCTCCTAGAGTTCCTCCGAAAATATCTCCCGAAACACCTAACAAATCGGTGGAACTCGTGGAGGAATTTCCGAAGGAACTCCTGGAGGAATTTTCCAAAGAACTAATGGAGGGTATTCCGGGGGAACTCTTGTAGGATTTTTGGAGTAGCTTTTGGATTTGCTGGAGGAGTTTCCGAAGGAACTGAAGGAATTCAGGAACTCCTGTAGGAAATTCAGGACGAGCTCACAGAGGAATTTCCAGAAGAACTTCCAGAGGAATATACGAAGAAACTCCTTGAAGTATTTACGAAGAAGTTTTTGTAGTAATTTCCGGAGGAACTCTTGGAGATTTTTATTAAAAGAACACTTGGCAGTCTTTCCGTAGAAGGAGGAATTTCCGGAGGAACTCCTGGATCAATATCTGGAGGAACTCCTGACGGAATGTCCGAAGAACTCCTGGAAGAATTTCAGGAGAAATAACTGGAAGAACTTCCGCAGAACCTTAATGAGGATTTTTTGGAGGAATTCTTGAATGTGAAGAACTTTCGGAGGAATTTCTGGAGGAACTCCTGGAGGAATTTCCTAAGGAACTCTTGGAAGAATTCTTGAAGGGATATCCGGAGCAACTTCTGGAGTAAATTCCTAAGAAACTCCTGTATGTATTTCCGAAGCAGTTTTTGGAGTAATTTCCGGAGGAATTCCTGGAATATTTGAAGAAACTCTTGGAGGAATTTGCAGAGGAACTACTGGTGAACTTTTCGTAGGAACTCTGAGAGGCATTTCTGGAAAAATTTCCGCAGGAACTCCTGGAGAAATATTCGAAGGATCTCATGGAGGACTTTCCAGAGGAACTCGTGGAGGAATTTTGGGAGTAACTGCTGGAAAATTGCAGGAGGAGTTTTTAAAGTAATTCCTGTAGGAGTATTCGAAGGAAGAGAGAGAACTGGAGAATTTCTCAAGAGTTTTCCGAAAGAATTCATCGTTAGGTATAGTACATCAAATATTGACGAAAAAAGTTTAACGTTTAAAATAACCCCATACACACCCTTGCCGCCGACTAGAAATGATTTATCACGCCGTTGCCGACAATATTGTTATCGGCGCACAGATTTCCTAAAAATTCAAAAATCATAGAATACTTATCTTTAAGGTTGAAAAACTGAAAATCTGAGATTATTTTTTTTTAAATCCTATTGACACCCGACTAGGAGAGCATAACTGAAACTGAACACAATATTAACATATTGTGATATTTATAACTTATTTTGATAGAATTTTGTTCTTAGCAGCCATTATCTTTCAAATGTTGTAACAGGATTTTATCATAATATGATTTAAAAAATGCTTAACACCGAATTGCCCAACAGTAGGCAATTAAAATAGATGTAGCAAAGTCTTCCGGCCATATGGATATCACAACGCAAATATAATTTGCAAAGGTTGCCTTATTTGTAATGTTGTTAATTTCATGTTGACGAAAAACATTCTTGTTCAGACAAAAACAAAAATTTCTGATTGTTGATCACAATCTGGAGACCTATCACGAGCTGTAGAAATTTGCAACTGCACAGAAATAATATATTTTGTATCTGATTCTGTTATAAATTTCTAACAAAATATGTTATTTTTATGATAAAACTGTAACAAAATTTGATAGTTTTTTGTTTCCAGTAGTGTAATTTTTGATAGAAATTTAGATATTTTAACAACATCCTGCACCAAGTTTCTAACAAATTTTGTTATAAAAATTTAGTATAACATAATAACATAGGTTGATTTAATTTTGATATGACCTTCTAGTCGGGTAACAAAGTATTTTTTTTTTGCTGTGTAGGATATCCTCAATTATCGCGTTGAACGATGTCCGATGCGATTTGTGATTAATTGAATCTGTTACACGAAAACTTTGGCAAATTTCGCATGGGCTGTTCACAACGCGCATTTTCGCCTACTATGCACGACAACGTCTGCCGGGTCGACTAGTGCTAGTTTTGACTCAAATCCCGAACATGGCGTTTTAGCACCCTCAAATTAAAAAAAATGGTTTTCGTACGGCCGAGTTGCCGAATAATATGCAATTAATTGTAATCAAGTGTCGGTCTTTCACCGTCATTAGTCGTCTGAGTACACGCGACCGCTTACGTTAAGGCAATCAAACTCATCAAATGCTTTAGCCAAGCAAGCCTTTGGCACAGCAGAGTGCGATTGAATTCGCATTCTATACCGTCCCGCCCAGACAGTTTCTGGGGGGCATGGAGTGCGATCCTCTCGTTTAATAAACAATGTGCACTCGCTTGGCTGTGGGTATACAATAGTAAAGCACATGTGGAGATTGGACAAATCAAGCATCCGAAAGATATTCAATTTGCAAAAAGAGAGCTTACCGCGGTGGAGGTTGGTACTCGGATTCTGATGGCTTTTCCGCAAACGTGACCTTTAAGTGGTCTTGTTGTGTAGGGGTTATCACGCCTATCTAGAGAGTAGGAGGTTGAGGGTTCGAGTCCCTCCAAGACACGTGGATTCTTTTTCGCAAATTTCATATCAATTTGTCCATTTCGAAACATATGCTGTGCATATGCACAGCCAAGATATTTAACAAAAAATGGTTTTCGTACGGCCGAGTTGCCGAATAATATGCAATTAATTAAAATTTTCATCGGGACGATCAAGATTACAAACAAATTTAATGCATCTTACCGCCTGCCCCTCTTTTCAAGAATAACAGAATTCAATTCAGTTTTCTTGGGTAATCCAATTAAAATCTCAGGATTATCTATACAACACATGGATGATCCCAATCAGAAGACTTTTTATAATATGGTCGGGGTTCAGCGAAACCGCACAAAGTGCCTTTTTGACTGACTGATATTTTGTTCGTAGAATGAAAACATAACTTGCAGAAGCCATTTTGTGCGGTCCTTGAACGCACATTCTTTTTCGCTAGCGAGTTTTTTACGTTAGTGTTGCACAACAAATAACACCGCGCCTGCTCGAGTGTTAAGGAAGCCTCAAATTGTACATTCAAAATGTATCGACCGGATGCTATCTACCAAGCATTAAAGGAAGGCTCCAATTGTGCATTCGTAATGTATCGACCGGGTGCTATCAAGTATCAAGTAGGATATCGCGAAAAGCACGTACTTTCTAATCGGATTGAAGCAATCTGATATTCCATAAATTCAAACCTTCCTCATCTAAAACACATCTAATGCATAACAGGTACCGGTATCAACCATCAACTAGTTTTATGCTTACCCAATTCAAACGCAGATGACGTGACCGCACGAAACTATACAAATGGAGAACATTTGCATAAATATTACTGCGCCTGTACGTTCGATTTCATAGGTGCCTAACTTTTGATCGATCGCCGGGTACCGATTGGTCCGATCCGTATCCGTACAACGCAAAACATTTATCCATTGATGCGGTCAGTGATCCCAAAACATGAGTTATTAGTGAATTTAGCAACGTTCACCACAGGCCGCGGGCGGGTTTGCCGGGCCATGCTAAACAAACCATGCCTGGATTGGCGGTTTTTGTGATTATTTGCTCGGATAATCACCACAACAATCGCCAGTAGTCATATGGAAATATGTACATATAAATAGCTCAGCTACAGTGCCTGAACCGACTGGAGGCAGAATCCGAACGTAAATAAGTGCGGCGACGCGACGCGGTAGACTCCCGGCTTTGTTGCGGGTTGTAACAGATAAATCAGTTCACTGGCTGGTGCACAATTAGGCGATTGCTAATTGCGAGTATTAAATTGTGGCTGGGTTGTTATCTTATTTGAAGAAGTATTGAAATAAATGAAAATATGGGTTTATAGGATATGGAAATCAACTGTTTGAACACTGGAGCAAACAAATACTAATTAAATTTACACAATGCTGAGTGTGGCACCAATAGTTTTAATTTTTTGAATTAAAGTCTTATGTCAAGTCATCAAGTTATCTAGAATTTAAAGCTTGTTTAGTGGAATAACTCTACATGCCAGAAAATATACAAACTTTAACTATGAAGTTGTCAACTTCAACGACAACGACATTGAAACAAATACGATACACAAGGGAAGGTCATTCAGTTCAGGTCGAAATAAAGGCAACCGTCAAAATACTAAAACGCCGAAATATTTGTTCATCTATATTTGCATTCAATCAGTGCTGACTGGATCTTAAAATGATCTACAAAAAGAATTGTAACAATTTATAATCTTAAGATAATAATTATTGCTTACTCACATAAGGAATAAAAGGCTTCGAAAGGTGTTTACATATACTGAAACGTCTAATAAATTTACGCATTAAAACAAATATTTTGAAACCCAAGTTCAGAAAGTCTTGCTGTCATGATTTGCATAATAAGCCTGTCAATGCTACTTCATCAGAAATAGCAATTTGTAGCTCGTTTGACTGAAATCTGATCCACTTTTTTCTGCGCTCGCAAAAACTCGCATATTTATCATGTGCCTTTCTATAGCTAGCGAAATATTTGCCTACATGATCGTAACACTGCACTTGATATGAATACCGTATGAAAACATCTATTTTAGTCAACCCTCGGATGCACGGTCCACTGCAATTCGGCGTTCATACCAGTGAGAAGATGCCGATTCACTTCTGCATGATTGTACATTCGCCGTTGCCGGCTTGATGCTTGACGATGAAGGGTACAATATTGAATAAACACTAGTTTTGCTTGGCCGGGGGCGTGTTTTCTCACGTGATGTTGTTGATGCTATTAATGTACAGCTCTGTTGAACAAACCTATCATTTTGTTAGTAAACGATGCCGCAATATTGTAATTAGTGAATAATTGGGTCGATGCACTGACACTGAAGGATGATTGATGAGATGGTACCAAGTTGTTCTAAGGACTGTTTCAGTACATAAATCAAATCACAAGAAACTTAATCTGACCCTCCAACAGTCTATTCAAACTCCCAAAATGAAAGCTCCCAACTTTTACATAAATATTGAGCAATCAATCCATGACGTGTGTACAATTTGAATATTGCTAGCTACATTGGTCGAATAGGGGTTCTTGGTGAAAATCAAGCGAATTTTCACAGCAACCTTAAATTTCGGGGATTAAAGCTTATGAAATTCTTCTTTTGTTGGTTCAAATTTTCATTAAAGGTTTCCGGGAAAATAGACGACCTATTTTTCTATTTTCAATTTACGTTAATATATAAACAAAACATATTTATTGATAAATTTGCATTCAAATCTGAGATCCTTTGGCCTAAGCCCGTACGTTAATAAAACGCTCAAATTAGTCCCCCTAGATTATACCTTTCTCGTATATTGTTACACAGCCCAATTTATCATCAAAATACATCGTTGGAGAATATTGCCCGTTGCATCAATTTTTAGACTCTGGCGCGACTTCGTTTTACTTCGAATTTTTAGCGTGCGCACCAATACATTCAAACTATCTTCGTAATTGTTTTTTGTTGTTGTTATTTATCAAACACACATGTTTTTGTTTACTCAAATAAACAATAAAAAGTGTCAATTCATTTGTGTGTGTGACACGGGAAAAATATTCACGCAAATAATTTTCGCGCAGGAGTCTAATAAGGCGGAATCTGCGCAATATGTTGAATTACTCACATATTTACGAGTGAATTTACAAAAATGCTGCTTAAATGAATCTTAGCGTGCGCGTGTTACTCGAGCCTTTTCATTATATGATAAGGCTGTAGTACCGTTACAGGAACTACGTGCACATCAATATCTGATTTGGGGGCAGCAGGGACTATGTCCAAGGGATTAACGACCCCTCCCAACGGCCTCTGCGAGTAAGGGGGCCTGCCTACGACGTGGTGGGGCTTGGCAGCGGGCTTTGTTAAACCTCTACAAAAAGCTGCATGTGTCCGCAAGCAGGCCCTATCAAAGCGACCGTGTGCCACTCAAAGCGCACAGGAGCCCAAGGGGTGCCAATTGGCACATCAGGATCAATGCCAGCGAGCTCCTGATTATGGCATTCTGGCCGCGTGTTAACGGATCTTGTCTCGGATATCGTAATATTGTGAAAGCGAGGGCTGGCAGTCTGACATTCTACTCTCTTAGTAGAGCCGGGTGATACTGACTCGAAACGGCGAGTGGGTTAATGGATAGGCTGTCTTCCGTCCCCTAAAACCGTGGCGGACCTTGTAGCACGCTGTCCAATCCTGCCACCAAGCTTTGCCTGCAGGGTGGTAGTAGGCTCAGATGCCCTTTCCTGACTTGCGCTGATCTGGCTCTGAACACGTAAAAGTCAACCCTTGCATGGCCCCCTGCATGCAGTAAGGCATGTAAAGATAACCATGGGATCATTAAAGACGACTACTCCAGTACACGGAAACTAATGCATACCCACAGGAATTAAAAAAAAATCATGAAATCATGAATCAGGTCAGTTCATGAAACCATGATTATAATTCATGATTTCAGGAACATTATTCATGGTACTAGGCAATCCTAATCAGACGACAGCAGGGGTGCGAATTCTCAATCTCAGTGACTGAAATTTGTTGGATATTGATACCATTCCCTCTTCACACTCACTTCCTAGCAGTGAAAACTGAAAATGATTAGCAGCAACAATCAAAGATAAAGTAAACAAAAGATCTCTCTTCTCATTGCACACGCAGCCCGCACTGACAGTCTATTCAGTTCACTCGCTGCTGTGT
This sequence comes from Armigeres subalbatus, assembly GCF_024139115.2. Lineage (NCBI taxonomy): Eukaryota > Metazoa > Arthropoda > Insecta > Diptera > Culicidae > Armigeres > Armigeres subalbatus. Next base: position 158,451,647 of record NC_085140.1, on the reverse strand, counting down.
GAATGCGACGGCCCTATTTAAATGCATGGGTGAATACTATCACTTGAAAGACAATGACAGGAAAATTGTGCCGAATGATCATCAGCTTCAGCCCGCTGTTGGCAAACCGAGCTTGCTAAGCTACTCTTGCTTTGTCGTTCTGACTGAAAGGCACCGTCATAGGCAAAGAGGAGCAGAGAAAAATACAAAACAAAAGAATCACACTCAGCAGGCATTGTTGATAAATTGCACCACTGGACAACAGTATGCATAACCGGTTATACTTCGAACACTCCATTCCCGAGAAGTAAGAACGGCTGAGAGGTAACACGCTGGACTCTCGCTCAGTGTAACTTTTTGACCCTTCCTTCGGAAGTGTCTATAATTTCACTTTGTATGCGTTACGCAGGTGTGTTACGTATTAATCTATCAAGAAATCTCGTGAATTATTAAATAAAATGTATGGTATTTGAAACAAATTCACTTTGACATTGAAAACATAATTATAACAAATGATATGATATGGAATTATGCCTATTTTTCTGATTTGTTTCAAAGAAACAAATGATTTTTATTGAGGAACATATAGAAGCATGTACAAAAAAATCTTCTCAGAAAAGCAAAAACGTAAAAATTGATAGGGATTTCAAAAATTTCTTCAGTAGAAGCTAGATAGCAAATGTGAGCATGTTTTGAGACACTAATAGATCACTTGTATGCATGTATGTGTGCGTATGTGTGCAAATTCTGAAATTTACTACCATAAAAATCTCGCTCATTTTTAATGTATTGAACAAGTTTAGTTTTACCAAATTAGGCATGCATAAGGTGAAATATATGTTATTATTGAACGCTATTGAGTTTCGCTCAGATCAATTACTGATTTAGTTAGTTCTGGATTAATTAATATCGAGGTCTCTGGAAATTACGAGTACAATATATGCAACCAGCGTTACGATAGTTGCTAACCATGTCACAATAGTTATTCAATCCGACGAGCGCCTTATAGATAGGCAGCATGAAGTACAGTACGTTATCATTCGTTAAGTTGTCACTCAACCCAAGACATCCGCCTTTGGGTAGGCAATTATTTTGTCACTTTCACGGTAAATCGCCGTGGGAAGCTGAGTAGTTTTATCTCGTTTTAAATACTGGAGTCTGGAAAAAAAATTCCATATAACTAAGGAAGGGTCAAAATCTCACTGTAGGTGGATTAATCTGGGTTTTTTTTATTCTGTCGATCTTAGCAACCAAATTGTAACGCATTGGTTGCGTTACGCGAAAATAAATCATGAAATCATGATTTATATTCCTGGTGTATTTTCATAGCATGAAAACACGATGGATTCATGGAATCATGAATTATTTTCTCATTTCTGGGAACGGATTTTTACCCGTGTAGGATTCGACGGCAGCACAAGGGGGACCCATTTACAATGAGTGAAGCAAAACAAAATAATTCCTTTGAATTCCGATGCGAGAAGGTGACTTCTCGGCCCAAAAAGGCGAAAGGCACCAACCAGGCGCAAGTCGCCGGGCCGCAAGAGGGTCCAGTCTGTGCCAACGTCACAAGGGACCGAAAATCCCTGGCAGCTGGTTAGTAGTGCAAAGCGGAAGTCGAAGGCATCTCGACCCGCAATGGAAGCTAAGGACAGAGGCGAGGCCTTGTTGGTGAAAACTGATAAGGCAAAGTACGCTGAAGTCCTTAAATCGATGCGGGCGGCCGAAAGCTTTCGGCGCTGGGACAGGTCGTACGAAGCGTCAGACGCACCAAGATCGGTGAAATGATTTTGGTTCTGAAACGCAGAGCGCAGGCTAGTGGGACTGACTACCGCAAGGCAATATGGGTGCGGCCGAAATGGTGGCTCCGGTGATGAACGAAGAGTTACTCGCGGTGGCCAAATCCCTGGTACTGAGCGTTAGTGACACTTGATGTGAAGAACGCATTCAACAGCGCAAGCTGGGATGCCATCGCGCTCTCGTTACACCGGCTTAGCCTGCCGGTGGTCCTGTACCGGGTTTTGGAAAGCCGATGCCGGTCAGAGAAGCATACCTATTACAGCAGGAGTTCCACAAGGTTAATACTGAGCCCGGTATTATGGAGCCTTGGAGATGACGTAACCTGGGAAGTCTACGGGGAGTCAATTCCCGAGGTAGAACTGACCGCAGCACACGCGACCAGTTCGGTGGAGGATTGAATGAGCGCTATAGGCCTGGAGCTTGCTCAACATAAGACGGAGGTGGTTATCGTCAACAACCGCAAGTCGGTTCAACATGCAGTGATTCACGTGGGTGAAGTCGCTATCGCATCAAAGCGGAGTTTGAAGCTCCTTGGGGTCGTAATAGACGCGAAGATCCCCGCTTGCCCGGACTGCCCAGGTGTTGATAAAACTGCAGAGCACATACTGTTCGTATGTCCTCGTTTCGACGTCGAAAGAAGAGCTATGCAAGACGTTGGGTTTCCGGAAAGACGTATTGCTGCTGCAAATAGGGCCTTGTACGGATTACGTAACCAGCTTAGGTCCCGCAACATGCAGACGGAAACGAAATTTGCTCTATACAAAACTCTGATTCTACCAGTGGCCCTTTAAGGACATGAAGCATGGACATTAAAAGAGGCGAACCGAAGAGCTTTCAGGGTTTTCGAGCGGAAAGTCCTGCGTACAATACTCAGAGGGTAACTAGAAAATGGTGTGTGACGCAGACGCATGAATCATGAGCTGTATCAAGTATACAAAGAAGAAAATATTGTGAATCGTATAAAATACGGCAGACTTCAGTGGGCTGGTCACTTAGTGCGAATGTCGGAAGAAAAAATAGCTTAGTTAAACAATATTCAACAGAGAACCAGATAGGGGCCGGCGACTTCGTGAAAGGCCACGAACACGCTGGCTGCACGCGGGGGAATCGGACCTGCGGACCCTGAACGTTCGGGGAAACTGGAGGAACATCGCCCAAGACCGACGATTATGGAGCTCTACAATACGCCAGGCATAGGTGTATCGACGCTGTAGCCAACCAGGTATCCAGGTATGTAAGTTTCAGGTGTGTTGGAATCGGAAATGTCGTCAGGTCAAACGCAGGCATAATGATCATTTATCGGACTACATGGAGTTTTTATGAATGACATGAGCTAATTTATTTTAAATCTACACCATCTACTTATCCATAAGTCATTAGAATAAAAATTAAACAAGTCATGAACGATATACCCGTTCTGCGCTAAGCATCCCAGCAGGTCCATAGAACCGATAGGATTTCATTCATTACTTTTAAAAGCTGCTATAAACCTTTTTGATTCTCCAAAACGTCCTGGAGTTCAGAACATATGATCTACCTGATCAACCAAGTCATGAACGATATATCCGTTCAGTGCTGAACATCCCAGCAGGTCAATTGAGCCGATCAGATTACTTTTACAAGCTACTACAGACCATTTTGCTTCTCCAAAACGTGACATCTGATCTGCCGGATCAACCAAATCATGACCGATGTGTTCGTTCAGCGCTAAACATCCCAGCGGGGGGTCTGTTGAGCCGATAGGATTTCACTCATTACTTTTGCGAGCTACTACAGAATTTTTGGCTCTCCAGAACTTCTTATCTACCCGATCAACCAAGGCATGAATGATAAAGCTCAGCGTTAAGTAATTAAGCAGGTAATTTGAGCCGATACGATTTCACTCATTAATTTTACACGCTTCAGTGGGTGCTCCATGAGCTGATGTTCTAAGACCAGATGTCAACTCGGGAAAGCATATGGTTCCATACTAAAAATATGTTCTCGGTTACTCTGGTTTCCTCAACTGTGCGGTAAGATGCGCAGCTGCAATTTAAAACCATGCTGATGGCGGCTGAGTCTAATCTTAGTCGCAGATATCGGATTGAAAATTTGAATGAATGGATCATCGAATAATGGATCAATAAGAGGAATAAGTTGCTCTGGTGAGCGTATCGTACAATTTCCTAAAGAACTCATGTTCAGTGATTGGAACTTCTTAGCGCAGTGGTTCTTCGCCCTAACAAAAAATAGTCCCCGGCCACATTCGAATGGACATTGCTCGACACAAACACCTCTTTAGTCATTGTGCTTCTGTTAGAAACCTTGATCTTAAATTAAGATCATTTTAGAGTACATTAAACACCTCGTATTCAAGAATATCCAGTTTACATGATGCGCATATGCTTTTGAAACGGATCTGGTATATAGCGACAATAAGGACGTTGCAAAAGCCTTGGTTGATCTGGAAGATAACGTGGGCATAACTCGAGAACGTTTTGTGCATTTCGCGGAGATAACAAGTGATCACTGTGCAAGTAGCACAGATTAATCTTAACCACTAAGACAGTTGGTATCCAAGTGGCAAACGGACGTTGTTATCATTGCGGACCCGTACCAAATCCCTGACGACAACGGCAACTGGGTGGCGGATGGCAGGCGATTTGGACGAAAGGCCGATCTCCGGTCCAGGAGGTAGTTCCAACGCTAGCGAAGAGAGCAGATATAGATAGAATAAAAGTGTTCTACTGTAGCTTCTTACAGTGCAGTTTATTCAGACGGCTGACAGACCGGGAAGGTCGGAAGCCGTTGGTTATTGCAGACGACTTTAACGCGCAAGGGAATGGAGAAGCCCGCACCACCACTAGAGGGCAAACCCTATTGTAGGCTCTAGCCAGACACGGTACTCTCGCCAGCTAGAACGTTTCGTTGGAACGGTATGAAGACGATTATTGACATCACGTTCTGTAGTCCTAGCCCTGGGTTGACCAGTGACATGAACTGGAGAGTGGACGAAGGCTATACACAATGCGACCACTTGACAGTCCGCTATGAGGATTGAGGATATCCATAGTGTGCACAGCGTTTGATGGACCAATCAATACCCACCGTTCCCGGTGGTGGAAGGTCTCTGGCTTTGAAGAAAATTCCCTCACCGCAGATCTTAGACTAGCGGGCAACACGGTAATGATATCCTTTCTGTACATCTTTATTGTACGAGCAAGATAAAAAAAAACAATACCTTTACCTAAACTTTTCGAACGGCGTTTCTTTATATTATTGTTTTACTACCGAGGTCCGTCTGTTATGTTTGATTTTTTTTAAGAAATTAGTTTTTACTCTAGCTATGGCTAAGAAACATAGTCCAACTTATCCTAAAGTAATCCTTAACCGATTTTCTCGCAAGCTGCTTTCGATGGGGGGCAACGCCTAGGTGATCACTATTGAATTTTATAACGATTGGTCATCACGTTCAAATGTTAGGAAGAAAATGTTAGTGCGATCCAAATGGTTGATATCTCGGCTAAGTAAAAAACCTTTGAGTAAAATGTCTTATGTGTAATCAGGACCGAAAACTCGTCTTCTACATTAACTTTAAGCGCTGTGTACTTTATATTCTTGTACCCGAAACACAAACGAGGCGCCATTCACAGATTACGTAACGCAAGTTTGGGTAATTGTACACCTTTTCCCCGACGGTAACATCTTTTGTAAAAATGATTCGATTTGTTTGTGTGAACTGTAGCGCTTCAACTGACTGTGATTTGTGAACAGTCCGTATTGTTTGGCATTATGGCTACGTGCCCGACCTACACAGTCTTCCAACTTGGGTGATATGAACGACAATAGCTGAAGGAGTTTATAGTTCATTCGTGTCCATGATGTGTTGTTTTTCATACACATCCTACAATATAGTGTAAGCAGTAAATACTTTTGATTCGAACGCCCCAAGGGCGTAAGCTCTACATGACGGAACCCACCCTACCGACTTTTCACGTGGCATCACATAATCGGTGTTATGCAGAAATATATGTTGTGCAATTTAATTTATTATGTCCAATTATTTTCAAACGCTTGCATAACTTTCCATTGAAATTTCAAGTCAATTATTCTGTTGGATAATGTCCGCACAAGAAAAAAAACTTATAATCATCATCCTAAAGCGTCAACTTTCATCACCATTATGGATATTATTCAGTGTTGCGTTCTACCCCAGCCGGAACCGCAACTAACATCCATACATCGTCGACGTTTGACCGAGCACAAAAAGTTTCATTCAAAATTGCTTCATTCCATTTGGGTAATAAAAAAATACTAAGAATAGAACCTGACCGGGCATAGTGCGTGAGCTGTTGAAAGCTTTTGGAAATCCGGCAATTTGAAATCAACCCCCTCGAGCCACCTAGCCATTGAACTTCCCCTGCGGAATGTTGCTGAAGCCAAAGCGCATCCCGTAGCAGAATACGTTCGGTGGGTATAGGGGTATAGAATATTCTGCTGTTCATGGATCCGGTTTTGCCCGGAAAACTATTTCAACTTTTTCCACTGTATGTAAATTTAATGGGCAGCCGCCATTGGGAGCCCCGTTTCCATTCCCAGTGGTTATACGGACGATTCAGGCGGTGTTCATACACCATACCTTACCTGGTCCAAAAGTTGGCTGGGAGCATTCGGCGGACTCAACTTGCAATTTTCGTGCGGTGCTTTCACGGTCTATATGATGTAATTTAGTAAATGGTTCTGATTCGATCCCGGTAGTGTCAACAGTTGTAAAAGCTAGTTCAACTGGCTTGGAGTTGTTCGATAGGATTTTCTGGTACGATTTTTTCTTATTTTTAAAATATGCAAACTATTCTTTTTTTATAGGTTTATATTTGGATTTCACAAAAAGCATTTTCTTATTCAAAAGCATAAGAAACGAATGACAAGCGTACTTACATAATCGACCAAAGCTGTGCGATAACCGCTTTTTCAGCTTTTGTAGGGCGCCTCCTTTTTTCTCACGCATTGTTACTCCTGCAGAAGAAAATAAAAGATAAATAGAAATAAATTAATCATACAATACGTATAAAGCTTGTTCAGTAACTGCTATTTACAAATCAATTAAAACTAAAACATAAAGCGAATTGGTAGAGGCAGATTGGCAAAGGTCCAATCAATAAAATACGTTACGCCTAGAGGAAGAGGAGGATTGCCTGAAGTGTGACAATCTATACAAATTTTTAAATTATTCATACAAAAAGTGTGACATAGGGGAGAGGAAGGGTTGAACCAATGGCCAATTGGCCAATTTTTACGTTACGTAATTAATGGATCTCCTCAAAGGCAAAAATGTCATAGCTGTCGCATTAATTGAAGTGACGACACTTCTGATATAAAACAAACATTTTTATCCATCTCGATTTACATTCCCTGTTGCTGTTGGAAAAAGCGAATCCTTTGATTGCGAAAACCTACCAGGAAGTGTATGGGTGCACTCGGTTTGTTATGTCAGCTGAAAATCACACACTTTCGATTCGTTAATCGGTCATGAGATGCGGATTATAAATCCATTTATCGCCCCTGTCAATTAAACTGCACTCTCATTGAATGCAAACAGATTAATTACGAGAATGATGGGAATCATGGAATGGCAGCGGTGCGGTGGTTGATGTAGGCGGAAAAGGTACATCATTACGATTGCACGGATCTTTGCATTTTCACACCGGATCAATGCGGAACGCCATTAACGTGTAGTAGGCACATGAACTGCAAGAGCTCTTTGAACGAAGATTACTGAAAGGAGAAAAAAAAGGTGGGATGAAGACGAAGCGCCATCTGGAGCGCCGTTTGGGTCGAAGAAGCAAAAAGATTCGATACGATATCGCATTATGGAGATAGTCATTAGCATTTATTAGCGGGCTGCCCAGTGACGAAGGAAAATACGGTTGTAATAGATTGTCCGTGGGGAAGCAAAAACGGCAATTATCGTCTGTTGAGGTATAAAATTATCGTTCATTAGCGCAACAAAAAAAAAACTAATCTTTCGCAAAAACCGGGTGAGCTGCATTACATTAGCTCAAAAGGTTTTGATTACTTGGGAAACATTTGTTATACAAAATTTTGTTTAAAAGCACTTGAAGATATCATACTTAAAGAGCTTACTGTTTATTTAAAAAAAAAAAGACAGAAAAGACAGAATCAGCGTCTTCGACCAGAGGTCGCACAGACTGAACACTTAACATCTAGCATGAGACAACGGACAGGACATTTACACAACACCCAGTGGACCAGTGGAGAGCTTTTCGCTTTACGAAAAGTATTCTCTTTACCGGGGCGGGAATCGAACCCACACTCCGCAGCACATGCGTCTAGACGATTGACGTCGCTAACCGCACGGCCACGAAGCCCATTTTATCAGTAATGACACCCTATACTAAATGGAAGATCATATATCCCCGAAATCATAACGCCAGTGCTGATTTTCATATAGAATGGTCATGTATGAGTATCGAAATATCGTTTCAAATATGCCTAATGTATATAAAAAATACTGCCATTGTAGCCTAACTGCCTACCTGCCTGACTGGAATGAATTTATGTCTTCAGAAGGGATGGACTGATGGAGCTGATAGAAAAAAAAATTCAAAGTGATTTTTCTTTCCAATTTGAATTCTTTGAAAATAATATTTTCCCCGAAAATATTATTTTCACAAAAAAATTAAAAATATTATTTACACCCCAATGTCATGACAATTTTCGAAGTCACTTCTTCACATGATTGATTGCACGTAACTATAGACAGAATAGATAATACCAGCAATGCGTCAAATAAATAGTAGGGATGCTGGTAACATAAATCTATCGCAAACATTTATAACACCTATATACGTTAATTCAAATTCATTTTAACAAAAGGTTTAAAAGAAATATTCGAGTGGCAGCTATGTGGTTATATGGCCAGTGATGTCAGTATTCAATTGTATCTACAGTGAAACCTCCATGAGTCAATATTGAAGGGACCATCGACTCATGGAAATATCGAGGAGTGGAGAAGAAAATCCTTGGATAGCTGTTTGAAGGGACCATCTCAGTAACCCAGAAATATTTTTTTAGTATGGCATAATTTGCTTCCATGAGTCGATATCGAGTCATAGAACATCGACTCATGGAGGTTTGACTGTATCTCTTTTTATTCTTTATTATGTGGATATAATTCGTATGTTTTTGTATCTACACCACCTCAGATCTGTGATGTAATTTGAAATTACAACGAAATTATTATAAATTATTACAAAAGCTAAAATCTGTAACATAATTCAGTTGCTAACATCAGTCGTCTTTGCGACGTAAAACAAAGTGAAAATCGAACTGGTTTCTAAGAATACGTACCACGTGTTTGCCTTTGCTGAGGATTCAATTCAATGATGCAGTATTTTCCTAAATGAGTTCATCAAAGCAATGATCACTTGAGAAAAAGTGCTCCCTTATCGATTGTATCGAGAGTTTACATCAATGCAACGAGTTGCAAAGGAACTGTTGAAGACTGGTGAAGATACTACAACTCGTTGCTTCTGTGGCATTTCAGGCTGCGACGATGACTATTGTCAGCTCTGTTTACTGTATTGTTTGAAGTTTTGTTGCTAAATTCATATAACTTTTAAGACGCAGTTTGTTCAATGATATTTATTCTTTCGAAATGTGGAAGCCTTGAGTTTCGGGTACTTCCCGTCTGCGTAAGGCGAGTCGCGATTTTCGCCTTTATTTTTATGCAGAAAATAACTAGAAATTTTTTAAACATGTAGCTTGAAAACGATACGGAATAATGTTCTTTTCTAAACGTCATAACGTGCTATACATAACATACTAAAGTTTGATAGCTTTGATGTCCAGATTGAAAAAAAATAACGAACATCCTTGAAAAATGCATCTGAATGGGATCAAGTGGGATGCATTTGACCCATTTGACGGTATCTAATCGGCGTAGGTTCATCGAAGAGCTGTATCAATTAAGTATTAGTATAAAATTATCAAGAATGAATTCAATGTAAGATTGTTTACATACCATTGCTATAATCTGTAGTATTTTTAATTGTTTTTTTTTAATGAGACATAACAAAGCGTTCCTAGTTTTGATAAAACTTCTACTCAGTGAATCTAGGTAGTCGATTCCCTGTCGATTTCGATTAACTTGATCAATTTTCTACCGAGATATAAACACCTATATAGGGCACTGCACGAAAAAATCTCTTTCTCTTTCGTTCTCCATAAATTTTGACATTTACTGGCCTTGTTGCTTTCTATTTAATTTCTTTGCAGCGAAAAAGAGACAAATCATCACGTGCAGTGCTTTATAGCTATATTCAAGCGTAGCTACAACTCATTTTCATCAAAAAACGTATCAGAAAAGTATTGCAGAAAGGAAGAGATTTCATTTCATTATCTCTGACGAAATAGTCCGACCAGGCTGCACTACCATTCAAGGTTCCAAGACATGATGTCTGTTGTATCACATCCGCAAAATCAGTGCATCAATGTCAGATGATAATATATAGCAAAGGGTTTAAGCCCATTTTTTTATCACAAAAATTTGTTTCACCACTTTAAAAAATAGGCTTCGAAATTTGGTTAAGGTACCCCGGGGCAAGTGAAAATACGGGGTAAGTGGGTACTATGGCTGCCGATTAATCGGTGAACGTTTTTAATGGTAACAATGTTCTAGAAAGATGAAGCAGAATTATCAACGAATTCGCCTGACACAAAAAAAATTGAAATCAAAACCATTTGCGGCACCATACTAATGGTATTGTTTAATCATGACTTTAAACTACCGGCAAAATCTATTACTTTTATTTTAATTCAATGGATTTCCAACAAAATAGTCGTTTTTAAATTCATGTGTGACAACAAAAACTATTTAAAAGTTTTGATTAAAGCCAAAATCTGCAAATTTTCACTTTCTCTTGATTTTTAACATACATGGGGCAAGTGGGACATATTTGAACAATATCTTCGATAGAGCCATTTTACCTGTTTTTAGATTGTTGTCTAGTGAAGAATAACTTCGACACTCATATATCATATGGATCTGAATCAAATGCAGTTGATATCGTTGGTTTAGTTGTTAAGAAGTAATGTACAGTTGATTTACCAAATGTGTATTTTACTTTCTGAAAATTATCTCCCTCATGGAAACGAGCAATGGTTATACCTTTTTCCGTTTTTTTTCCGTTTACAGTGCAAACAATCTATTTATCCCTCGATTTATCCTACAATAGATCAACAGGTTTTGTCTTGTGTTTTGTGATTTTTGAACTTCGCATCAGATTAACAGATTTTCAGATAAATAAAGTGCTTAAGACATAAATTGGCCATTTCGTTCTATTACAAATTTACAACACCGCCTGAATAAAAACGTTCCTTTTAAAGTTCTAATTTATGTTAAACAGAGAAACATTCATTCGAAAAGTGAACAAAGATCTGCTTATCTCTTCCATCTAGCACATTTGGTTAGAAAGTGAGCTAATGTAAAACCAGATAACAGACAATTAAACAGTAAACTGGCTGTTGTCTTGTTTTTATATCTGCTAACATTGTAATCCCTTTTTTTGCCAAAAACAAAAGTCTGACAAGCAATAAAACTCCATCCATGATCTGAAATACTACGACTCAGAAATTACATGAACATTATATCTACATTCTTCAAATTAGCTTCGTTTGACAGTATAGATCAGATTAGGTCCCACTTGCCCCGTTTGAAGGGGTAAGTGGGTCCCACAGGTAAATTTATTTAAGTCACTACCAATATTTTTGTAACTAAATAAATGGCTTACAACACGTCTACACTTCATCAACGGAAGCATATAATGATGTATCCGTGGTTAATGTCCTGAAATACCCTGTTTTCTAAGTATGCGTTAGCGATTTTGCTGAACTAGCGTTTTTTAGGTCCCACTTGCCCCGGGGTACCTTATAGACTTGGGCAATGAGCACCCTCGTTTAATTGACAAATCGTTCAATATCGCTGTATTTGTCACCTTACTCATGTTAGGTAACCTTTTTATACAGACGGCTGGTATTCTTCGGGATGTTAGGTCGGCTTAAATTATTACATTGGATGCAGCGAGTGGTTTCGTGCCACAAACATCAGTGCTTATCCAACAATAGAAGTTTAGTGTTCAAAGCAGCTGATAAAACTAACATAAGCATAACAAGCAAAGTGATCATGGTTCTCATCGAACTACAACAAATAGTTTTCAAACCGGTAACATGGAGCGGCCGAGCATAACATTGGTCTACGAAAGGCAGCAATAGGGAGACCGCATTGTGCTCTTGTATTGTGCGGTTGTCTGTTCTCTTTGCTGAAGGAAGTTTTTAATACTACCCTATTTGTACCTACTTATCCCGTTACAATCTTTGCAAGGACCCGTGCATTCGTTTTACGTTATACCCGTTTGCGGAAGTAAAATTTCGACAAGCAGTGGTGATCCTACATGGACACCGCACTGGGAAAAAAAACCTCTAAGAAGGTCACGTCTGCACACTCAGCAATGAGCATTAATAACAACAAGAGGAAGGGGAGTCTCTGAATCCTCCACTTCCTTCTAAGAAACAAGGTTTCAAGACAATCATGCCAAAGCGCGGATAAAAACAGAAGGAACCTGGAGACTTCAGATGTTCCTTCTAACTCTAACATTGAAAATAATTCTTCTCTTATCAAACTAAGCAATGAGTTCGATTTGATTCATGACGAAAATGAGCCCAGGTGATTCGATCCATGCGAAGAAGCAAAGGATTCCGCCAATAGTGGTATCTGTTACCGAGTTTTATGGCTTTCGGAAAGAAATTTTGAGTAACCTTAGGGGTGACTGCCGTGTTTTGCCGGGATCCTTTAACGATCGCAAACGCCTTCTTCAGTATTTAACTGAGAAGCGGCATGAATTCTTCACGTACGACGACACTGCTGAGCGATTGTTCAAAGTCATCTTGAAAGGTCTCCCCAGTGTTTATAAATCACTGGATGAGATTGAAATTTCTGAATTACTTGGATTTTCACCAGTCCAAGTAATTAAGATGAAAAAGAAATCCCACTCTGGTACTTCCCAGAGGGGCATTTCTCAAGAATTTTATTTAGTTCATTTTAACAAAAGTGAACTAAATAATATGAAAAGTTTGGAAAAGGCCTGTATTATGTCCCATGTCCGTGTTACATGGGAACATTTCCGCAGGCCTGGGGGAAATTTTCAAAACCCCACCCAGTGCCGTAAGTGCCAAAAGTGGGGTCATGGAACCAAACATTGTCACATGGATGCTAAATGCATGATTTGTGGTGGAACCTCTCACGCCAAGGACGCATGTCCTGTGAGAGAAGATTCCAATAAATTTAAATGTGCAAACTGTGGGGCAATCATAAATCCAATTTCTGGGAATGCCCTTCACGCAAAAAAGTTTTGAATTCCCGTGCAAAATTGATGACGGGAAATTCCAATCGGATCCCAGATTCGACGGGTAGAAATTTTTCAAACGCTCAAATTTCGAAACCGGTTACCGGTCGAGCAATTCATACCCACCACAATTCACATACAAATTTTGCCGCTCGTCAACGGGTAGCAAGCACTTCAGTAAATTCCAATTTTTCGAATGTACCTACGTATGCAAACATCGCTGCTGGTAGAAAAAATTTCTCTTCCCAAAATGAGGTTTATACCCATGTCCCAACGGAAAATAACGGTCATGTTGCCGATTCAGGTAGCATGACTGCTTCCGATTTTGATTTTTTAACTGAACAATTGCATCACATGATTGATGCAATGTTCAAAGCAAATACCATTCCTGAAGCTGTTCAGGTTGGTATAAAGTACACACAAAAAATTGTTATCGGACTCCGTTTCAATGGATCCAAATAATTGTGTGAAAGTTCTAAACTGGAATGCCCGCTCTCTAAAGGGTAAGGAAGATGAATTATTCAACTTCCTAACAGTTCATAATGTGCATATTGCCATTATAACAGAAACTTATTTAAAACCAGGACTCTCCATTAAAAGAGATCCAAATTATTTTATCTACAGAAATGATCGTCTTGACAGCGCCTGTGGTGGGGTCGCCATTGTCATTAATAGACGTATCAAACATAAATTATTTTCTTCGTTTGAAACCAAAGTTTTTGAAACCTTGGGAGTTTCTGTTGAAACAAATTTTGGTCAATTTTCCTTCATTGCAGCCTATTTGCCTTTTCAATGCAATGAGCAGCAAAAGAATTTGTTGAGAAATGGAGTTGATTTTTTTTGCGTCAAAAAAAAAAAATGCTGAAGTTTCCGATTGTAAGTTTTCGTGATGTTTGTTTGTCCGGCGGAGCCGCCCTCCTTTGAATGCGTTGCGATTCCTGGTTCAATTGTTGCGGAAAGGAGCAAGAGGAATAGGACGTCGCAGAATGAAGAATGTTCGTAATGAATTATGAAATGATCGACCGCTGCAATTTGTTTCAAGGACGATTAAAGGCGTAATGCCCACCAGGAAGGATAATGATCCTTATCAAACTATTTTATTAATGGAATACCGATGCGCGGACGGAATTGGTAAGCACGTTCCAGTTATTGCCTTATCCTTGATGTCTGATACACATTTGAAATATATATTTCGCTGGTAGCCAATTATTTTGACCAAACACTCCGGTAAAACTAAAAAATACTGTTAGTTCGGTAGAGATGATCTATTCCTCGGGTATCGGTACTGTAATAACACTATCATCGGTAATAACAATTTTCGAAATTCAGTAGTTTGAATATGTAATTCGTTCGGTGATATAGAATCTTCGCGGTTTTGTACGGAATTCTAGTAAACTCTTTCGAATTTTCGGAGCCAATTCGGAAATTTCTTGCAGACTGTCTCTAATTCTTTACGAAGAAAATGATTAAGTTTTTTTTCAACTGTTAGGATCCCCGAATAATTTATGCCGATCATGAAATAAAAGAAAAATCATATGGAATATACATATTAAAACAAACTTTTTGAGAGTTGTTATGTGTTGTGATAGAAACATCATGAGTTAAAACTTACAGATATTTATCAATAAAAATGTTTGAATATCTAGTAGCTAGCACATTCTGTATTAACATTATTTGCTAAAAAATATAATTTCAACGATCGCCTATTTTGCATTTCCCTGCTGTGGTGTTTTCGTTAGGTTTATTATAGTGAAATCACTAAAAATGGTTAGAAATACATGAACATGTGTTTGATTTTGAATTTAAGCACATATGAACACATGTGCTGACACATTGCAAAAAAAAAAAAAAATGAATTGAAAACAATTTTGCTATTCATCTGCTAGTTTATTTTATATGTTAACAATCATTGAATGTATCAAATACAATGTATATTATTACCCGAGTAATCGATTATTTCACATTTAGAATATACTAACTGTACGGTACTTGTGACAAATCATCACAAATTAACATTACCGAATGACCTGTAAAAGTTTCTATTACTGAATACGGAACGTTGTTCTGTTCAAAGTTTGTTAATATACTGTAAAATATTTCAAGTGTGTATATTATTATATGCTCCATACATTACCCAAAACTAAATACGCACGTTTGCTGCTATTGCCGCGGATATTGTGGGAGTCCCAGGTATCCGGTTCAAGCTTTAGTTGGCATCGGTGGCTCTTCTCGACCTTCTATTCCCTGAGTAGTTAGTGTGAACAAGGGCGTCCTTGTGATATTTTGCTGCACCTGTTGTGAACATCTAGTACATCCCAATCCCCTGCACTTTCTGAAGACACCTTTCTTGCTTCAGAAGTGAATCCTTTTTATAGTACTAGCCTTCATAACAAAAAGGGCACCATTACGGAGCATGAGATTTGATCAAATTGTTCGCATTAATACTTGACCAACACCCCCAGCTGGGTGAGGGGTAGAGGATGACACACACACACACAATGAGCAGCAAAAGAATTTGTTGAAAGCTGATCTTCAAATTCTGACTCGCTACAAATCAAAATTCTTCGTAATTGGTGACTTCAATGCCAAACACCGTTCATGGAATAATGCTCGAAGCAATTCCAACGGCAAAATTTTATTTGAAGATTGTTCTGCGGGATATTATACTATTCATCCACTCGAAATCCTTTGACAATTGATTTGGTTTTAACGGATTCAAGTCAGCTGTGTGGCCAATTGGTAACTCATGCTGACTTTGGCTCTGATCACCTTCCTGTGACATTTGAAATCTCACAAGAAGCCATTTATAATCCAATCAGCCCTACTTTCAATTATCATAGAGCTGATTGGGATTTATATAAAACGTATATCGATAGGAATTTTGATGTTGATATTCCTCTCGATACCAAAAGTGATATTGATAATGCTCTCGTATCTTTGACAAATTTAATTGTCGAAGCCAGAGGCATTGCAATTCCTAAATGTGAAATTAAATTCAACTCCATTATTATTGACGACGATCTTCAGCTACTGATCCATCCGTCTTAAAAATGTGAGGCGAAGGCAATACCAAAGAACTCGCGATCCCGCATTGAAAGTTATTTGGCGAGATTTGCAAAATGAAATTAAAAAACGTTTCGCTATTCTGAGAAATACCAACTTTGAGAATAATGTCTCGAAGTTAGATCCCAGTTCGAAACCCTTTTGGAAATTAACGAAAATTCTTAAAAAACCTCAAAAGCCAATTCCAGCTCTTAAAGAGGGAAATAAAATTTTATTAACAAATGGCGAAAAGGCTCAAAAACTTGCTCAGCAGTTCGAGAGTGCCCATAATTTTAGTCTAGGTCTCACTAGTCCAATTGAGGATCAGGTTACACGAGGCTTCGAAGACATTCTCAACCAAGATAATGTTTTTGACCCTTCGTTGGGAACTAATTTGGATGAAGTGAGATCTATTACTAGAAAATTTAAAAATATGAAAGCACCGGGTGATGATGGTATTTTCTACATACTTATTAAAAAACTTCCTGAGAGCTCTTTGTCCTTTTTGGTTAATTTATTTAACAAATGTTTTCAATTGGCATACTTCCCAGATAAATGGAAAAACGCCAAAGTTGTTCCAGTTTTAAAGCCGGACAAACATCCAGCTGAGGCTTCTAGTTATCGCCCAATCAGTTTGCTTTCTTCAATAAGCAAACTGTTTGAAAAGATTATTTTAAATAGAATGATGGTTCATATTGCTGATGAGCAATTTGGTTTTCGCCATGGGCATTCAACCACTCATCAGTTATTAAGAGTTACGAACTTAATTCGGCTCAACAAATCTGAAGGATATTCGACTGGAGTTGCTCTTCTTGATATAGAGAAAGCATTTGACAGTGTTTGGCATGAAGGTTTGATTGTAAAATTGATTAATTTTAATTTTCCTCTGTACATTATTAAACTGATCCAAAATTATTTATCAGATCGCTCACTGCAGGTAAACTATCAGAATTCGAAATCTGATAGATTACCTGTAAGAGCAGGTGTTCCCCAAGGCAGCATACTGGGGCCCATATTGTATAACATTTTTACTTCTGACTTACCTGATTTACCATCAGGGTGTCCAAAATCTTTGTTTGCAGATGACACGGGCCTTTCCGCCAAAGGGCGAAGCCTTCGTATCATTTGTAGTAGATTGCAAAAAAGTTTGGATATTTCTCCACTTGCAAATATGGAAAATTTCCCCAAATGCTTCCAAAACTTAGATTATAATTTTCCCACATAAGCCGAGAGCTTCTTATTTGAAACCTTCTAGCAGACATATATGAATGGGGTACCAATTAATTGGTCTAACGAAGCTAAATATTGAAAACTTCTGCAAGATCAAAAATTAACTTTTAAAAATGACATTGAAGCATTCAAGCCAAATGTAACAACTAAATATATTAAGTATTTATATCGCCTCATAAACAGAAAATCTTTGTTTTAAGAACAAATGTTTGGTTTACAAACAAATTTTTCGGCCAGCCATGTTGTATAAATGTAAAGTGTAAAGAAGACACTTCAGAGGATTCAAAATCAAATTTTGAAAATGATTCTGAGGTTGCCTCCGTGGTATAGTACCAATGAAATGCATAGAATTTCTAATATTGAGACATTGCAACAAATGTCCACTAAAATAATTTTCAATTTTAGACAAAAAGCATTGCAATCTTCTTTTGGAACAATTAGATCCTTGTACCCTTAGTATAAATTAGATTAAGTTTAGTTTAAGTTTAAAACATTGTAATTCTTACATGGTTCAATTAAACCAGAGGAAAAATCCTAACTGCCAGAGGCAATTGAAATGTATTTATAATAACTAAAAATGTATCATAGCAAATAAGGATGATAGTGTTAAGAAAACACGGAACACCTAGTCGAAGAGATGAAAGCATGTATTAGATAATTAACTAATAAAATTAGTTTAAAAACAAACCTGTCATAAGACGAGTTTGAACAATCCCATTGAATTCCACCACTTGTATCTGACTCGACTAGTCGAGCCAGTACAAGACACTGAAGACGGCCTTACTGTTGAGGTCGAAATACGTATCTGTCAGGATACAATTAAGTGGTGGAATTCAATGGGATTGTTCAAACTCGTCTTATGACAGGTGAAAACATTCCACTAAAAAGCTCAAAATAATTTTCTTATCAAAAACAAAGTTTTTCAGTGAGTATTCTGGATGTTCTCGACCGACAGCATTCATTTTTCTGTTTGTTTCTGGCCCAACCAATCTGCCGGTCGTTCAATGAGGCGAACGTCACAAACAAATTTAAGAAAAGATGGAAAATAAAACAATAGAGTGCGTGTTTTCTCTTGTTTCGGACAGCAGAACGATCGCGCGATCTGCCGAAATATTGTGTTCTGCATTGCGCGGCCGGTAATAAAGTTAA
This sequence comes from Armigeres subalbatus, assembly GCF_024139115.2. NCBI lineage: Eukaryota > Metazoa > Arthropoda > Insecta > Diptera > Culicidae > Armigeres > Armigeres subalbatus. Next base: position 158,433,045 of record NC_085140.1, on the reverse strand, counting down.
TCAGTTCAGTGCGTGTTTTTTAGGATTAGCCATCGAGGAAGCGTTGTGCAGTGCGTGTTTTAGTCGTCGCGATGTAGCTAAGATTCACCCGTTGCTTTTCCGTTTTTGTATCATCATCAATATGACGTTGTTAAAAAAAAATACTCGCTTGCCAAGGCGATTTCCAATATATTTCTTTCCCAAGTAACATCCTATTCCTATTCCTTCTCATGGAGATGCAGAGAATTCGTCGGTCTCTTGTAGCAATGAGTGTAGAACTAATTTTCTTCCCCTTATCCTTATTGACTGTGAGGACGTGGTCGGCATCGTTATTGGTCTTGAATTAAAGAAAATTCTGAAGCATGTTCAGCGTGAATAGCTTTCTAGTCCCGAGAAAACTATTCAATTGGTGAGCTGTGCATTATTTGTTGTTTCTCGGCCAATCACGATGGGTATAGCCAATCAAGCTAAGCTAAGCTAAGATGGAAAAATTCATGCTTAAGATTTGAAAAGGGCCTACATCCAAAACGTAAACATTGAGAAAATTCTGATAAAAAATGCATCACAATTTCAATTCCTATTTCGCAGTTTTTTTTTTCATATTTTAAACAGCAAAAACCTCTGGAAGCACATAATCAACTCTGTCTATTCACGCATAAACGATACGAGTTTTTTCCTAACTAATTTAATCGTGTATACTAGTGGTGCTTAGCATTTTGGGCGTTTTTCCCATTGATTTAGTTGTCACACAATGAAAAAAAATATTCTTCAATCAAGTTAGTACTTGGACGAAAGCTTTCAAATATATCTATCAGCTGAAGGTATTAAAACGAATATTGGCGTTGAAATCACTCCGTACGACTTGATCAAAGTAAAGTTACACTGCGGCCCGCGGGCCGCACTTTTGTTTTGCTTTGATCGATTCATACGGAGTGAATTTAACACCAATATCCGTTTTATTACCCTCAGCAGATAGATATATTTGAAAGCTTTCGACCAAGTGCTAATTTGTATGGTCAAAGCTCATTTCTATTGTGTGACAACCAAATTGAGGAAAAAAAACGCCCAAAGTGCTTAGCACCACTGGTGTATACGAATCATTTGTGTATGATTAGTAGCTATTAGAGGATGTGTGTCGTTTAAATTATCAATCTTTTCTCCCCTCCTTGGGGCAAAGACCCAGTCCCTATATTGGCCGACTATACTTTGTGATTGTCAAGAATATGAGAACCTCATGTATTTGGTGTATGTCAGCCTCAGAGAGTGGCATCATCATTCACAAAATTATGGTAAGTGTTCAAAGTACGTTGAGCGTCCATAGTCTAAAATAAATCCTCTCCACCGTAGTATGAAACACAGGCGGGACCCTTTTGCGCGTCATCGCTATACTGATGTGATTCATTTTGTTCCTTCAATGTTCTTCCTTACCGGTGCGACAATGATTTAAATTCAACAACGCGCGCAATTATTCAAACCACTCAGTAAGCCTGTCATATCAGGAAAGGACGGACGCACATGGAACGCCATCGCTAGACAGATTGATATCACTTCCTCCAATTGACATCGTAATCAAGCCATGCCACACATGCGTTGTGCAACAGGCAAGGCTATAGACCTCCAAGGATGGTACTTGGAAATTGCAGCAGGAACGACTGAAATGTATACAGCATATAAATATGTATACATTTTTCGTTGATAAAAAATAAGCTTAAACAAAAGATATTTTAGTTACAAGATAAAGAATGTCGCTTCGGTTCTCTTTGTTCTGCTGCCCTAAACATGTTGGGTACAGAACTATCAAATCGTATGAATTTTTCCTTTATTGACATTTAGCGCACTATCCTCGCCAGTGATGATAGCGACTATCTTTATCTTGTAACTACAATATTTTTTGCTAAAACAAATGTTCCGGGCAGTAATAGCAAAACATCCTTTTGTACACACATAGGTAAGTTTTTTTTTTACAATTGAATAAATGTTGTGAAAACTCATATGTGAATATGTACGTTATGTGGAAGATATTGATTTGGAAAATGTATTGGAGGTAACCACTTTCCCTTCGATGGGACTCGAACCCATGACTCTACAGTACGCTAGACTGGTGCTTTAGCGTACTGTAGGGTCATGTAGGTCATGTAGCGTACTGTAGGGACCTCCAATACATTTTCCAAATCAATATCTTTCACATAACGTACATATTCACATATGAGTTTTCACAACATTGTAAATTAATGTCCAAGTCGGGTGGTTTAATCCCCGGAAATAGGCAATTACCTTTGATTGAACTGAATTAAATAAATGTTTTTATTAACAAAAAAAATGCAAACAAACCGTTAATGAAGGTAGTACAGAATGCCCGATCCACATCTGATGCTTGCTCAGTTGCTGTTTTTCATATTTTTCCATTTTATTATGGGAAGCTCATTGAGCTGGCTTTTGGTAACAATGCTCACTACTTGAGCACATATTCCACGGTGGTCGCCTGTGTGTGTCAACAATATCTTTGATAATTGCAATACAGCGCGCACATAGAATACAGGGAGTGCCGGTTACTGCTCAAGTGGCAGATTTATCGCTCGTTAGTCGATAATCTGTAACTTGCTGCATCAACGATAACTACGGTGATGACGACGACGGCCAAGACGACGCACGTCAGCAGAAACCCTCAACTCGGCAAGAAAGAGTACACACAACACAAGACATAGTGTGTAGTGCGTCCCGTTCACTCCCTATAACTTTAGCCGAGGAGAAAATTGCACTATCAAAGGTCAGGTTCACGGACGGCACCAAAGAACTTTATGTAGGAGTAAACGATCGCGTCTAGTGTTTGTTCGTCGTGTAGAGTTTGTTGCAAAAGTAATTATAAGCACTAATTGGTGTACTCTCGCCGCATACAGAGGCAATCAAAAGTGATTTATGGGTGCATGTACAGTGCGTTATCAAGATTTGCTGTTTTTTAAAAACATAGGTGCAGTCGCAATTAAGAGCACTGAGGACTACAATATTCATTACGAAGGGGGTTATGCTAATTTTGTAGATTATTCTGTTAAACTTTTCGTTACTACAATGGATCGGGCCACCTCAAGAAGGTTGAAGAGTAAGCATTTTCAGAAAAAAAAACTTGACTGAGAGCAATCAGTAATCAGAAATAAAACAAAAATCAGAGTGTAATAAAACCTCGTTTGAGTAGAGTAACGCTAACGACAGGTATTTCTGGTACGGATTCTACTATCCCAATAATGCTGGTACAATTTTGCTTTGCAATTTTGTGATTGAGAAGAAATGTTAATTAAAATTTTTAAATTGTCGAATTTTTTTTGATTTTTGATACAACTAATACATTATGGTGTTTGCTTAGCTCCTAACGTTTATAGCTAACCCACTAGTATGATTAATAAGTAAAACCTAACGTCAATGTACAGCAGTATGACATAAGGTACATAACGTAATCTGACTCATATTTTTGTTTGGAAACAGTAATGAAAATAAGCTTGTAACATTTGAGCTGAACAAACTGCATGCCTTGTTTATTAAGATTTTATGAAGCACAAAACATCACGTATGGCTCTATAAGGTGTGAGGGACTGTATAAAAATCACGTAGACTGTTAGTTAGGCATCATAAAATGTTTCTTCATCTTTAAGATATCTTGTAAATAGTTGGCAAACATAGTTTTCTCATCTATTTTCGTGCGAAATCATCCTCCCTCACATTTCCACCAACCGGAAGATCAACGTACATTGTAAATGACCCCTCAGTAAAATCCGGAACTAGACAGCCAAATATCGTTTCTTCCGCGATAACTAAATCGCACTTTAATGCCCCGACACGTTCCACAATGATAGCTTCCGTTCCGACTAACCTCCAATTTATAAAAGACCTCCCGACCGCACGGCTGTGGTTTAGTTCAAGTTGCAAAGTTCTCCAAAATGGATAGAATTTCAACCTTCATTATTCTCATATTGTGCACAACAGTCGTCCTCGTCAACAGTTTAGCAAATCCGGCACACTCGGTGTTTATAAAACGTGCCCTGCCCTTGAGCCCCCATGGACCAAGTGATCCGAACAGTTCGGAAGAGGAAACAGTTCCAGCTGCGGCGTCATCGGTAGCATCCTCGCAGTTCCCATCGTTTCCGTATAAATCAGTCAGTTCCGAGATTTCTCCCACGTCGACAGTGGCAGACGAACTAGAAGTTACCGATACCAAGAAACGGCAGGTTTCCTATTTCCCACCGATGGTGAGAGACAAAGACGTAGACGGTGGTGACCACTTTCCGGAGGTCCACGCGAGAAAAGTATATCCATCGAGATGCAAAAGTTGCGATTCCACCACCGTCAAACGAGTCCCTTCGTTCAGAAAACACCACCAGCACCAAAAATATTCAGCAGAACCGTGCAATTACATTCTGGTGGAAAAAAGAATGTACAGCTGCGAACCGGACGATGCCGTGATGCAGCTTTTGCAGAAAACCGACCGAAAGGTTATGGGCAGCCTTTCACTAGATGGCCGCAAACGAGTGGATTTGGTGGACGATTTTGCCGATAGTTAACGTGTTATGTATTGTATTAGATTTTTTGTTGATTTTGTGTTGATAATACATAATGTATGTAATGTTATATACATTCGTTTGTTTGTTTCGTACTTTATACTCACCTTTTTCAATCATGTAGGTATGTTACTCAAATAACATTATTTCTATTTGGTATTTGTTACTATTATAACTTAAACTCTAGTTTTTTTGTTGTACATTTGCCAATTTCTGCCCCACTATTCGTTCCAGCGGAATCAAATTTCAATTATGCAGATTGCGACTCGGAACATTATCAAAGTTCCCAACTCAAAGAACGCAAACGGAAACCCAATTGTATAAACTCAATAAACTACATAATTAGATTAAAATTCAACATGCAGCACAAAATGCACGGAATAAAAAAAAGCCGCTCCAGACGCCGGAAGAAAATTTAATTATTCGCATATTAATTCGCATGGTGAAGGTATTTTTTCGGCATATGTATATGTGTACGTATCCATTTAAGCCGGAGCTGCAAGTTTCGCGATTCGCGCGCAATCCACATCATAATCATCATCAGCGAGCGTCGGTTGGTTGGCCGATTATTGTTGGGTTGTTTGTAGCAAAGAAAAAAAAAGTGCAGACTGCGAAAAACAATAACTGCATAATCAGAGTGCATCAAATTACGCTCGGTTGGTTCGAAATGAAATTATGCCTCTCAATGGTCGGAAAATGACTGGAAAAAAATTCCCCCATTATAACTGATGAATTCATCCATCAGTTATAATGGGAGATTCATGATTCATCCAGAATAAGGGAGTTGTTTCCTTTATATACTTTTATTCATTTGGCCAGTGTGTTGATAACGGAATCGTTATTGAATTTTGAAAACTGAAAATAAAATTATAATAGCACTTGAAAAGCATTACCATGGATACATTTTACAATTTTTCTTCTTCTTCCTATTGGCATTACATCCCCAACTGGGACATTGCCGCCTCTAAGTGTTCATTAAGTAATTCCACAGTTATTAACTGCGAGGTTTCTAATCCAAGTTACCTTTTTTACATTCGACCCAGAAAAGTCGAGAAAATTTTCTAGACCGGACCGAGAATCGAACCCATGGTCTTGTTTTGTAGCCGTACATCTTACCACATGGCTAAGGAAGGCCCACAGTTGACTATCATCATGGATATTTCATATAACTTACTCTAATGAAGATATTCACGCAAGAGTGAGCGGATCGTAATCTTAAATTTGCCTTCCATGCGAATGAAAGTGGACCATATGAGGCAAAACATCCTTAAACAATGTGGGCCCTTCTTAGCCGTACGGTAAGATGCGCGGCTTCAAAGCAAGACCATACTGAGGGTGGCTGGGTTCGATTCCCGGTGACGGTCTAGACAATTTTCGGATTGGAAATTTTCTCAACTTCCCTGGACATAAAAAGTATCATCTTGTTAGCCTCATGATATATGAATGCAGAAATGGTAACTTGTCTTAGAAACCTCGCAGTTAATAACTGTAGAAGGGATGAACACTAAGCTGCGAGGCAGCAATGTCCCAGTGGGGGGGGGGGGATGTAATGCCAATGAGGAAGAAGATCATTAAACAATGGGAGGTTAATATATTTGAAGATTTTTTCGTAAACCATAGATATCTCTTTTCAGATGGTTCATTAGGAGTTTATTACTATTTGCAACGGTTGTAACTACGGGTTTTTATAGTAAGTGCGCCAAATAGACTATACGACTAACATATTTACGCATAGAATTAGATATTTGTTATTTACATGGGAATGGTTGCTTATCATTTAGTAAACAGCGGTACCAATCGGTTACATCGCTTCAAAAACGACTTCAAAGAGTCGCACAGTATATGAACCACGTTGACACAATTGATATTCCAACAAAAATGTAACAAGTTTTTGGTAGAATACTATTTTCTCTCTTATATTTTCGAATAGGATGCGGTGAGCAACCACCGGAAACTTTTCCAGCCATTCGACATAAAACGATATCACCGAGCGATATGGCAAGTGGAACTGCATGGTGCAATAATAACTAAATAGCGTGTAATATGCTCTGGGCAAAAACATGGGAGCAAAAAACGACCCCATGTACAAAAAAATGTAGAGTTGAGGCAAAAATGTGAGCAGCGTGGGTGGCGTAATGTTCTGAACCATAGCAATTTCCTGCATAGAACCAGAGAATTCATAGTACATTAGCATTTCATCCGCTACTTTGTAGTCGTTGCGACGGTTTATTGTGTGTCCTTTAAATGTACGATGAATAGTGTGGTAGTAGCGGCTTGTATTAAAATAATAATCGAAGATATTGAATGAAAATGAAAGCATGAATTATTTAAATGAGATTTGAATTTTTAAATCGAAGCAATCGGCGTTCGAATAGTAGGCGCCCATTAGCACACGAATATAAACTCGATTGACAAAACGAAACAAAGAAAGAGAAGAGACGATACTAATCCGAATATTAGGTACATTGTCTATGTATCACTAGAGCTACTCGTTCTGTCAGAACATACTCGTGAGTACACAGCCCATGAGAATTCAGATATTCGACGGATGTCCTAAGGATATTCGCTCGGCCACGACATGGCGCGGTTGGTAGCTGGCCATGATTCGGGGTATTTTTTTGTGTAAAAGAGAGAAAGTAGGAGAAAAAAAAGAGATAAGAAATGCTCTCCGGTGGAAATAGACGGAGAAGCAAAGGTACAAGATGGTACGAAACGAAAAGAAAAAAAAAAGAAAAATGCGATAAAAAATATTGAAAAAAAATGCTCTCCGGTGGAAATAGACGGAGGAGCAAGAGTACAAGATGATCTGAAAAAAAAGGAAACGCAAGTTTGAACTTTGGTAGTGATGCACAGAATACAAGAACAGAAAAAAGAAAGGAAACAGTTGGCCTTTGCCTGAGATAGACGTAGAGCCACAAAACTAATATGAAAAGCAATGAAAAAAGAACGATGGTTAAAGGTTTTCTGATTTTGTTGTCGGAACAAAAAAAGAAAGAAAGGAAACAGTTGGCCTTTGCCTCTGATAGACGTAGAGCCAAAAAATAATATGAAAAGCAATGAAAAAGAACGATGGTTGAAGATTTTCTGATTTTGTTGTTTGATCGATGTTTTTGGGACTGGAAAACTAACATGATAGAGAATTGAAAATTCAACAAAGTGTTATTTAGCGATTTATTTTTTAACCAAATGGAATCATAGAAAAGAGTAGAGGTAAGCGGGATTGTGGTAGTAGCGGCTTGTATTAAAATAATAATCGAAGATATTGAATGAAAATGAAAGCATGAATTATTTAAATGAGATTTGAATTTTTAAATCGAAGCAATCGGCGTTCGAATAGTAGGCGCCCATTAGCACACGAATATAAACTCGATTGACAAAACGAAACAAAGAAAGAGAAGAGACGATACTAATCCGAATATTAGGTACATTGTCTATGTATCACTAGAGCTACTCGTTCTGTCAGAACATACTCGTGAGTACACAGCCCATGAGAATTCAGATATTCGACGGATGTCCTAAGGATATTCGCTCGGCCACGACATGGCGCGGTTGGTAGCTGGCCATGATTCGGGGTATTTTTTTGTGTAAAAGAGAGAAAGTAGGAGGAAAAACAAGAGATAAGAAATGCTCTCCGGTGGAAATAGACGGAGAAGCAAAGGTACAAGATGGTACGAAAAGAAAAGAAAATTAAAAAAAAAACAGAAAAATGCGATGAAAAAGATTGAAAAAATGCTCTCCGGTGGAAATAGACGGAGTAGCAAGAGTACAAGATGATCTGAAAAAAAAGGAAACGCAAGTTTGAACTTTGGTAGTGATGCACAGAATACAAGAACAGAAAAAAGAAAGGAAACAGTTGGCCTTTGCCTGAGATAGACGTAGAGCCACAAAACTAATATGAAAAGCAATGAAAAAAGAACGATGGTTAAAGGTTTTCTGATTTTGTTGTCGGAACAAAAAAAGAAAGAAAGGAAACAGTTGGCCTTTGCCTCTGATAGACGTAGAGCCAAAAAATAATATGAAAAGCAATGAAAAAGAACGATGGTTGAAGATTTTCTGATTTTGTTGTTTGATCGATGTTTTTGGGACTGGAAAACTAACATGATAGAGAATTGAAAATTCAACAAAGTGTTATTTAGCGATTTATTGTTTAACCAAATAGAATCATAGAAAAGAGTAGAGGTAAGCGGGATTGTGGTAGTAGCGGCTTGTATTAAAATAATAATCGAAGATATTGAATGAAAATGAAAGCATGAATTATTTAAATGAGATTTGAATTTTTAAATCGAAGCAATCGGCGTTCGAATAGTAGGCGCCCATTAGCACACGAATATAAATTCGATTGACAAAACGAAACAAAGAAAGAGAAGAGACGATACTAATCCGAATATTAGGTACATTGTCTATGTATCACTAGAGCTACTCGTTCTGTCAGAACATACTCGTGAGTACACAGCCCATGAGAATTCAGATATTCGACGGATGTCCTAAGGATATTCGCTCGGCCACGACAAATAGACGACCGTTTGCGTATTTGTCTTATGTTTTTTGCTGTATTCTGTTATTGATCTGAATTACAGTCGAAATATTACACAGTTTATAAAGATAACAGATATTTTTGCGCACTCCCTACATTATTATGGATCAGCTAAGAATTTTTTATTTCTATTCAAATGTCAATCGAGATTAGCATCAATTTTGTACATAGAGCGAAATAAAAATAGCACCACCATGTTTTTTGCTAATATTTTCTTAAATTTTGAACAGATGATTACAGTACATTAAATTGATATTAAGGCGGACCATTTACATTAAGGCTGAAAAGTTTATGAAAAAAGGTGCGAAATAAAAATAGCACCACTTCAGTTTTTCATCAATGTTTGGTAATATTTTAGCAAAAACTATCTTAAAATTTATGATAAAGTACTTTGTTATGGGGGCTCAATCAAAGTAAATTGCCTATGTTCCGGGTATTAAACCTTCCGATATGGACATTAAATTACGTCTGAACACTCAGATGTAAATATGCACATTATGTGGAAGATTATTATTTGAAAAATGTATTGGAGGTAACTACTTTCCATCGACGGGACTCGAACCCACGACCCTCAGTGCGCTAGACTGGTGCTTTAACCAACTAAACTACGAAGGACCTCCGTCGGCCTTCGCAACTTGGCGGCTACTACCATTCGATAGTAGGAGTCATTCTCAAGAATTACAGGGTGCGGCAGAAAATAATGCGAAAATGTTTAAACTTGAATATTGGGTTAATTCGAGTAGCTAGTGACTAATTTCAGTTGAAAGTTTATTTGTTTATTACGCATTGCAAGAAAAATTGGGATTCCTGGAAAATCCAAACCGCATCAAACGTATATTTTCCTGGCAAATGATCATAGACAGCTTTGCCAAATTATCGTTACTATGTTTACTTACAATGTGTTATTCAAAGGAGTAAGTACATGAAGTTGACTCATATGTCATATCAGAACTGCTAATGATTTGGAAAATGCATATGAAAACTTTTTTTATGAATTTATGAAAATTACTCAATTGCTTCTGCCCATGTGTCGTCATCTTTGTCATGTTCTATCGTCCTAAGAATAGCAAATACGAGCAGTGTAGAACGGCAGGAGAAAAAGGAAGATAATGTCATGATGCTGTATAGATAAGCTTTAAATGCGAATATTTGCAAACGGGTTAGACTGGCACATGTCTAATTCGTTTGCATTGAAATGGGTTCGAGGACTAGCCATGGCAAGAACTGCAGTTCCAATCCATATTGGTTGTTCAGTTACGATACCTCAATGACCATGATGCTGAATAACAAACTTCAGTCCAATTCCCCTTTACTCGCTTATTTGAATTGAGTAAACTAAAAGCTTTCCGACCTCCACGCCAAACCTCCTAGGAACAACAATTCTCTCAACTGTAGGATAACCAAACTTGTCAAACATATTTTCAAAATAAGAGTGGAAATCAACGCATTCTATGTTATACTTCTTCCTTGCGGGGATTGCTCATTGCGCGTTATTTCCGCGGAGCTATCCAAATTTTTCTTTTTCTCCGTAATATGTTTACTTTAAAATGCCGCACTGAGAGATGGTAATTATTTTATTCCAAATTTGTAAAAAAAAACCAGATTAATCCACCTAGCGTTGGTGGTGCCTTTCTCGCATTTAGTTAAGACACCAACCTTACATGGCGCTTCTATAGTTCGATTTACCGTTTTATTCATAACTTTTAAACGCAATGAAGGATCGTTATAAAATTCAATAGTGATCAACAATGCTTTGTCCCCTGTCGAATGAAACTTGTTTCGAGAAAATCGGTTAAGGATTACTATACGAAAAGTTGTCTAATGTTTTTTATAGCTTTTGTGCACACACATATACACACACACATACACACATACATACACACGGACAGACAGACATGTGCTCAGCTCGTCGAGCTGAGACGATTGGTATATAATACTATGGGTCTCAGAGGCTTCTATAAAAAGTTCGTTTTCGGAGTGAAATGATAGCCTTTCGGTACAACTTAGTTGTACGAGAAAGGCAAAAATGTACGCGAGAGAAGTGATTGCTGCTTGTTGCTCGCCCAGAAGACGCCGAATGAGATTGCTATGATGGTAGAATGTCTTTTGGCTACAGTTTATAGCCTTAAAATGTATCTGCATGATGGATCTAAGCAGCGGAAGCCGAGAAAGAACTTGTATGTACCTTCCAAAGGTTGAGTGAAACGCCACTTGATTACGGACCGGGTATAGGAACTACGAGTGACTCGTTCAAATAGATTGCTTTCTTTGCTGAAGAAGGAAAAAATATAATCCTGTTCTCCGATTTGAAAATCTTTTCAGCATCGACGCTGACGCCAACGGCCGCACGAACCGGTTGATTTCACCGAAGAAAATGGCAAATATTCTCGAGAAAGTGAAGTTTAAATTCCAAACCAATCCGGCTGGTGTCATGATGTTTGGCTTGGTGGCGTCCAACGGTTTGAAAATGTGATCAATGATTTCATTGATGTTGGGGTTAAAATCAATACCGAATTGTTTATCGATATTTTAAAGGACCTAGTGCTTCCCTGGGTGAAGGCCAAATTCTCCGAGGATCAAAACGTTGTCCTACAGCATGGTGAAGTGCCATGTTACATGTCCAATCGACCCAACAATAGCTGAAGAACAACATAAAATTTTGGTTGAAAGGTTTGTAGCCCCTAGCAGTCCGGTTCTTAATTCGTTTGGGTTATACGATTGGGGCGTATGTTGAAGCACGAGCCTGCAAACCAACAACATCAGCCATAACATGCATATGGCAGTCGATGTCGGAGAACTAGGTTCGAAAGGCGTGTTCTAGCTCCAGCGTCGTCTTGAGGATATCTTCTCTTCTATCTTCTTCTTCTATCTTCTTCTTCTATCTTCTTCTTCTATCTTCTTCTTCTATCTTCTTCTTCTATCTTCTTCTTCTATCTTCTTCTTCTATCTTATTTTTCTATCTATATAAAAATGAGTTGACATTTCCTTTGGGGCAATATAACTGACGAACAAATGGGATTTCCAAGATTTCGTCACTAATCGATCCGCCATAAGATAAGCTGTGTTTATATATCCGAAAAGATTATTACAGTTTAAGGGCTGGTTGTGAAGAAACCCGATGCGATTGCACAAAAACTGATCTAAAGTGCGGCGCTGCCATGAAAATTGACAGTTAGAACGCAAAATAAGACAAACTCAAGCAAGATCGGGTACGTTCAACTAGTCTTCTTCTATTTTCTATATATAAAAATGAGTTTGCATATCCTTTGAGGCAATATAACTAACGAACGGATGGATCGATTTGCAAGATTTTATCACTAATCGATTCGTCTTGCGATCAGCTATGTTTCCATATACAAAAAGTTGGTGTATTTGACGGGGAAAAGTTGGAAAATTGTCAAAATACAACGTTTTTATAAGTTCTGAATCTGAAGAAATCCATCAACTCTAATTGAAATCGATCTAGAGTGCGACGCTGCAATCAATCAAACGATTGACAGTTAAAACAATGAGCGAGATCGAGCTGGTTCCACACACACAAGCACACATTCAGCAAATTTGTTTGGAAGGACCTTATAATGTTAACTGAACTAGAAAATGTTGAGATTATTGCTTGGAGCAGTTCAAATGGGATTTGAAAGATAAAGAACCAATTTTTGCATTATTTTCTGCCGCACCCTGTACTTCAAAAATGTGTTGTTTGCTGGACAGAATTGTTTTTCCAAGAGTGTTCAGCTCGAAATGCTCCCAGCATTCACTAAAACGATTTTTTTTCATATTTATGTTGACGATTCATTTACCTTTTGTATAAAAGTAACGATCAATTTCAACACAAAGGTTTTCTAAGGAATTAGGGCCTGAAGGACAGACTAACTCTCAAAACTCTTATAATCATCATTGCTTCATAACCAAGGTTTCGACTAATTTTGACAACTCAACCAGTTTTAGGTGCAAATCGCACAAATAGTATTGTCAACCATCAAGATTGAACTTTTCGACCGAAGGAACTGCAAAAATACCGAAAACAAAGCTCAATTTCATCAGTTTTTGCATTCAACTTCACTCTCCATCAGTTCAATCAAAGTTGATGGCCTATCTTTCGGGTATTAAACCACCCGACTTGGATATTAATTTACAATGATCTTAAAACTCACATGTGAATATGTACATTTTGATTTGAAAAATGTATTCGAGGTAACCACTTTCCCTTCGATTGGACTCGAACCCACTACCCTCAGTAGGGCCATACACCCGATTCTTTTTTTACACGGGTGGGTTTTAGTTGATTACGACCGTTAGCGTTGATGAAACTATGAGTTAACCCCATGAAAAAATTCACAAAAAATCAAAGAAAATTCAAGTGGTATTTGAAAAAATGTGAAAAATCATGTTAACCGGGAAATTAAAGAATACCAACCGTGTAAAAAAATATTGGGTGTAATATATATTTTTTTCAAAGGAGTGCTATTTTTATTTCGCAACTTTTCATGAATTTTTCGGATTAATTGTGAATGGTTCACATTACTATCAATGTAATGCACTGAAAAGTTGTGAAACAGAATATGCTTACACTTTGCACTGAAGTTATCATCATCTGTTCATAAATTAAGAAAATATTAGTAAAAAACATGGTGGTGCTATTTTTTCCGCTCATATGTAACTGTATATGCAACTTATATTAGCTGCATCTGCATGTATATTTTTAGATCGGCGAATATTAAAATTTGGATGTAGTTCAAGTGTACTTCGCGTATTTAAAAGTACAAATATAAATCAATTTGACCAAGCGGATAAGGCACATTTATTTATTTAATTCACAGATAAAAACAAAGCGTCTGTTCCCCATGTTAGGGGCGGCTGATCAACGTCCGAGCCCGAGCGAGGTACACTAAGCAATACTTTTAACCATGGTCCACCAGAAATATGTGGAATTACGGACAGTCGGCCTTAAACAACCTAAGCAAAGTGAAATCAACACGAGCTTACCGACCGAAACAATCGGCGAAGATCACAGCGACGAAAAGCGACTATCGATTGAAGGCTCGGTTCATAGAAATGCAAACCTTAGAAAAAATACGCAAATGTAAATCTTAAAATAAATACGATTTTTGTTCGGAGAAACTCAAGCGTGATGCATTTCTGGGATTGTACGACAATTCCCCGAATGCAATTTCCCTGAATGTAACATTTCACCGAATGCTTTCTCTCTTCTTTTTAAGTGCGGCATAAAGCAATGGGTATCCAGTTAGCCATGCGAGCAAAAGCGTAGCATTGCCGATCCAGAGGTTGCGAGTTTCAATCTCGATTCGGCTTCAGGAACTCCATCGGACATTCCTCCAGGAATTCATTCAGAAGTTTCTCCAGGAGTTTCTTTGGAAGTTCCTACAGGAATTCTTTCGGAGTTCCTCCATGAATTCCTTCGGAAGTTTCACCAGGAATTCCTTTAGAAGTTCCTCCATGAATGTCTTCGGAAGTTTCTCCGAAGAAATTCCAGGAGGAAGTTTCGAAGGAATTCCTGGAGAAACTTGCGAAGGAATTCCTGGAGGAACTTCCAAAGAAACTCCTGAAGAAACTTCCGAAGGAATTCCTGAAGGAACTTCTGAATTCCTCCGGAAAAATGTTTTCGGGTGGGTAGCATGTTCGGCTCCTTGAGCACAGTTTTTGTTTTTGCCAGTGGCCAATTGCCAAACAAGACGTTCTGCAACTGACAGGCACGGGAAAACTTGCCAATAATAACTGTAGAAATTCTAGTAGAACAGTTAAAAAAAGGCCAAAGTTTCAGATGGAATGTTGAGCCATAGAAGGAGAAGACAATGCGCTGAAAGAAGGCAATACTTTCTTTGAATCAACACATTTGGTCTGTATAAGGTGAAGTGAGGTGAAAATGCTTTCATTAAATGAATCAGATTGCTCGGTGAAAAGAGATGATAGCATATCCCAGTATTAGGGGAAATGAAATGATAATGCCTTCTTCAAATGAACACATTTGCCCGGTATAAGGCGAAAAGGGTAGACGGTTTCTTCTTTAAATGAACTCATTTTCCTGAAATACAGTGAAAAAATGAGGCAATGTCTTTTTTAAATAATCGCGTCTGCCCAGTGTATTGCGAATGGAGGAAATAATGCCTTCTTAAAATGAACTCGTCTACCCGGTATAAGGCGTCTCACGAGAGAAAACATCTCCCCGCAACAAGGCAAGAAGAGGAGATAAGTCGGTCACTAAAGGAGCGCGCTTGTCAGGTATAATCAAAGATTGGTATGGAGCAATTATATGTTTCAAACTGCTACTATACTACATCACACTTATCTAAGAAAATGCCAAATGGTTTAATAGAAATTCTAAAAACGGCATTCGGCTAAAGGACATTCTGAAAAGGTATGAGCCATAAAATGTCATACCACCTAACGTTATTCTGCGAAAATTGATTCGGCAAAATGTTTTCGGTGAAATATTATACATCCAATACATATTGCTTAAGAAGGGATCTCATATATGCTTTCCTTATGCTGGCCAAATTCGGCTGCATCAAAATAAGACATCACATTAATCCTTATTCCCATTCTCTATTAATTCACCTTTGCCTTATTTCTGAAGAAGGGACTAAACCTACCATTTCGTTACTTCATGAAAATGCCTTCTGTTCAAGATTGGATCACATCCCCCATTATCTTATTCCGGGCAGATACATGTTAAGAAAGAATAATAACAATTCATTATTCGGGGAAACCCTCACTTCAAAAGAAAGGACACATTTACCATTGCGTCATCCCGAGCAGATGCATTCTTTTTGAAGAAGAAATCATATTCACCATTGCCTCATTCCGGGAAAATGCATTATTTTTGTTTACAAGGATTCACATCCACCACTCACGTAAAAACAAGCGGCCCCGAATTCGTGAACCAGCAAAAATACACCGTGATTTAAGTAATGGATTACACCAGTCACATTTTCCAGAACGTTCCAGAAAACGTAACCGTTGTTCCCGAATCCGTGACTCAAAATACGCCGTTAATTTGTTAGTTTACGAATTCAAAAACGCTTTTTTTTTGCGTGCTTCTTTAGAAGGCATATACAGAAAAGGAGTTTGCTTTCGATGATGAAAAAAATACCAAACGCTGCTGTTCGCGATTCTACTTCGACTATTTTGGAACAAAAACTACCTTTGAAAACACTGTACTCTGATTCTTTATAATTTAAAACAAACCTTGGAGAATCAAGAACATCTAATACTATCGAAGGATATTGAGATGATAATCTCCAAAAGGACAGTCTTGAACTTCTCAAACACTGCTCTTTTCGGATGCATACAGTCGATTGCGAAGATGTGTTAGCAAAGAGGTACTTTATTTTTGGGGAATTGTTTCACTCGGGGAAATTGCATTCAGGGAATTGTCGTACAATCCATTTCTGGTAAATATGAAGCGAATTATCTCGAGGAAGACTCGGATACAGGGTGTAAAACGGGAATTTCCAAATTCGAGACCATCACGAAATTAGAAGAGATTTCAAACACTAATAGCGTCCATGTCTTTCGATGGATTTTCGAGATTTGCTTATCATTCGATTCGAAAACTCTACAGCAATTTTCCAATTCTATCGTTAATATTGATTTTCAACGTTCCAAACCCGGTGAAAAATTCAGAATTAGTCAATCCCGTTCATGCATCCTCAACACGGACATCAGCTTGATGTAAGGTACGGGCCTTTTGGATCACAGCTTCGTTCTCCCTGTGTATAAAAAGACCCGTGTATTGCGTGTGCGCGTCATTTTTATTCAGGACTAGCAGACCAAACGAACTTCGTTTCGCCTAAAATTAATTAGTTCTCGAGTTATGCAGAAGTTTATGCTTCATTTGTATGGAAGCTCCTCTTTCCAGAAAGTGGAGGAGTTTCGAACCACCACTGAAACATATCTTCCCTAATTAAATAATCCGCTAGATTGGCTTTTCTCGGTGATATTTTAAACTTCACAGCATTATTTTTCGTGACGCGTTTCGGCTTACTGACCTTCAGCCATCATCAGACGTAACGTGCTGGATGTAACCTTTCATTTGACTGACCAAGCTGAAAGGTTACATCCAGCACGTTACGTCTGATGATGGCTGAAGGTCAGTAAGCCGAAACGCGTCACGAAACATAATGCTGTGAAGTTTAAAATATCACCGAGAAAAGCCAATCTAGCGGATTAATTAATTAATAAACGCGCGGTGATTAGCACAAACAATACATATCTTCCCTTCCAAAACCTCAACATGCCTGATTTGGTTCCTTTTTCTTGATTCATTCTCGAGCTATTAAGAAATTAATGTTCCATTTGTATGGGACCCCCCCCCCTTCTTTACTGGGGAGGGGTCTCGAATATTCTTAAGAACCTTCCCCGGCCCCAAAAACCTCTACATACAAATTTTCACGCCGATCGATTCAGTAGTTTCCGAGTCTATAAGGTTCAGACAGACAGAAATTCATTTTTATGAATATAGATTTCATGGAGAGTTGACCAGGGCATCCAGAAGCGGTCCCAGTGACAACGACTGTCGCAACAGTGGTGGTGTGCAGTAGACAATTTTTCGCTACGGTGGCGGTCACGGCAGTAGCAGCGCGTCCTTCACGTCCGTGTACCAATCAGCATCGGAGGTGATCGTCGGCGGATTCGGCAATCGACGGCGTCTGTAGCGGCGAAACATCGAATGGCGGTCGTGCAGTCGAATAGTTGCTGTTAGTGAGGCGCATAAATTAAAATAAATCGGTTCTTTTCAGAACCATCATTATATTTAGAAAGAAGGTAAAGTTGAGATGATTTTTCCAAAGTGCAAACGCTAGTGACTTGTAAAATTTCCAGTGATTTTTTTTCGCGTGTTTCTGTATTCGATTATGTGCTGTCAATGATTAAAAATAACAGCATAACAAGTGAAAGTTTATTTTTAATCATAATTTCTTCATATAACCGTGGCAATACTGTCCGTCCGAGCAGCTGCCCTCGACGGGTGGTTGCTACAATCACTCATTCACTAATAGCAGCAAAACTAAACTTCAGTTTCGACAACAGCTAAACCGATGAAGACGCCATCATAGTAAAGAAAATTTCAACCGTCGTCTGTGAATAAATTTACTGCAGCGTCCTACGAACTGTCAGCTGTCGCCAAGCGATTGTGTTTTGTATTGTGATGAAGATTCGTCTAAGATCAACTTTCTCTTAAACAAATATTGGCCCTGAGCAATAAAACCAAAGTCAGAATCTTGAAAAACAAAATGTTATTTTTGCCCTAGTAGCACAGTTCAGATCGATTTGGTTGCAGCAACTCCAATGTGACTAGATATGGTCGCATATGAGTCACAGTGACTGATATGTGACAAGTGTGCTACTCGGGTGCTGGCGACAACCAAATGGATAAAGACTCCATTGAATTTCTGAAGCAATCACCCGCTGATTGTCTCCCCTCTGACCGACTTGGAGCCCATGATTCCACGACCCACGGTTTTGTAGTTCGTCTCGAATCAATTCTCTTGTTATTCGTCTCAATAAGGCCGATACAAATATTGAATAACAATTATGTCCCCCCCCCCCCTCGGATTTTTCCCCAAATTAATATTTTGTGGGGGAAACAATAAAATTTCGGAGAATTTTGAAGTTTTTCAAAACATTCTTCAACAAATTCTTGGTAGCCAAATGGCGGCAGACGGCGGTACCAAAATCGACATAGGCGCACGGATAAAGAAAGCAAGGGCTGTCTTTGCGAGTTTAAGAAATATCTTGAAAAACAGGCAAATAAGTGAACGCACCTAAATACGAATTTTCAACTCTAACGTGAAATCTGTTATTGTATGTATTATACGCTAGCGAAACATGGTGTGTATCAGTGGAAAACACTCAACGGCTGCAGTTGTTCATTAACAGATGCCTGCGGTATATAATTCGGGCCTGGTGGCCTCACAACTGGATCTCAAACAACGAGCTTCATCGTCGTTGTCACCAGAGGCCGATAGCAACAGAAATTCGGGATCGGAAGTGGGGCTGGGTCGGCCACACTCTACGTAGGGGCGGAAACGAAATCTGTAAACAAGCATTAGACTGGAACCCAGCGGGGCATCGCAGCAGAGGCAGACCCAGAGGCTCATGGCGGCGAAGCCTCAATAAAGAAATAAAAGAAGTCGACCGAAATCTAACCTGGCAACAGGTTAAAGCGATAGCTGGGCAACGCTCAGGATGGAGATCTTTCAAGTCGGCCCTTTGCACCACCGGAGGTGTACAGGATCCATAAGTAAGTAAGTAAGTAAATTCTTCAACAAATTCAAGGAGTTTTTGTGATTTTGTTCGTTTTGATATTATTTTTTTACTATCCCGCCCCCCTTGACCTTTCGTGGACCAGGACATAATTTAAATGAAATATTTGAAACGGCCTAATTACCAATTCAAACCACTAAGGGCTCGTACACTTATTACGTTAGCATTTTTTCTGTTCTTTTTTACCCTTCTCCTCATGTATGACTTCCTTCATACAAATGATTTTTTATTTATGTGGTGCGTAAGAAAACGACCGACCCCCCTTCCACCATTCGTGCTTACGTAACATGTGTACAGCCCTTAACAGTACATAACCAAGCTCAGAATCTGGCGAGAAAATTTCACTGGCCTTGCATTTGATAATTCACAGTACAGTCTTTCTTCCGAATATAATGGTTGTCCTGACAAGGACCGATTCATTTTCAATAATACACGTAAAAAAAGCGTTCCCGAATTCGTGAACCAGCAAAAATACACCGTGATTTAAATCATGGATTAAGAAGCATCAGTCACGTTTTCCAGAACTTTTCAGAAAACTTGACTGTTGTTTCCGAATCTGTGACTCAAAATACACTGTGAACTTCATAGCTCACAAATTCATGAACGCTTTTTTGCGTTTATTCAAGTACAAAACATAATCGCTGGGTGACGGTAGAAAATTGGTGTCAGTAACAGAAACACAGGCGTGCGTCGTTTATTCGCTTGGACGGTGTCTGTAGCGGTTAACAACCTAATATTTACATGATGCTAGACTTATCATTGGACCAAAAGGTTTGGCGTAGTTTACGTCGGGCGGTCGTGTATTGCACACAACCACAACCCTTCTGATTTTTCAACTCAAATTCTCGTATATGTGTCGTATTTCGTATTGAGTGATGTTTCTGAACGCCGCATTTTAATATTAATTATGAGTGCGCATCTTTTTGAGGTCTTACATGATAGATAACAAAAATCAACAAATTCAGCACATAAGTAATTCAAATAGCGTAATAAGGTCGAGTGGCCTAACCCAAATTATTCATCTAAGCTACACATACAAATGCACTGGTTATATTTGACTTAGAACACTAGCAGTGATTAACTGATAAAGGGTAAATATAGAGTGTTCCAGAAATTATAAGTTCACTAAAAAATTGCCGACAAAATAAAAAGCATGTAATGGTCCATGAGAATTTGGACATATCCTATAGATAGATAATATATCCATTTAATAAACGTGATGAAATTTTCCAAATATTTTGCTCAAATTTAGAAATTATTTAGCTTCTATTTTGGGTCAGAAGAATTGGTTTGCACAAATTGACCCTTTTTATTCCACCTTTTTTTTTTAAATCATCTAGTAAAAACGTAGAGCTATTTGAAGAAGGAATGTGTATAGGAATGTTAGTCGTCGAGAAGTGGTTGAAAATATGTTGCATTGGTTATAAAACCTCGAAAAAATGCAAAACTTTGTCTACGTAAATAATAATAAATAGATACCAACGTGGCTTTAAAATCAAATTACTTTGGCTTTTGATATATGCTGGAGTCCATTAGGAATCCTAGTCATAAGCAAAAAACATGTTAAATAAATAAAAACGAGGGCTAGACATTTATTTAACGTTTTTCGTAGCGGCACCCTGTGAATTTCAATTGACTAGAATTCTCCTTCGGTTACAATATTTTAAATTTTGACACCTGTATCGTGCTTAATTAATATGTATTATGAACATATGCAATGGATTTAGTATGGATAATGATGAGAAATTTAAAGAAATTACTTGAAACTGAGTTGTGCAAACACCTCAAAACCATGTGAAGGAAAAAAATCCTAAAACATGACTTATATTCCATAAAATCGGCAATATTCAACACTAGAAGAAAGTAGACAAGATAATAAACTATACGCAGCCAAAAACTTAAAAATATCAAAAGGTACAAATATTTATAAAATCAAGTGTGCTTATGATTTTTGGAACAGTCTATACTAAGCTTCGAAGCGGAAATGTTCCGATTGACTCTAATAAATTACCACTATTAGATTCAAGACAGCTGAGAAATCGTGGTGGCTGACGATCATTGTCCACAGTGTCATAAAAGATTTAACTGTAAGTTGACCCACAACGTTAATAAAATATATCTTCTTCATTAGCCCATCTTCTATTACCATGGGAAGAAACTTCAACAGCTATCACGGTCCTAGCGATTGTTTTTCCATCTAATCCGGAACATTTTCACTGCTCGCTCCACATCGGACGTAATTGTCCAGTTTGCCGGCATTGCTGGTTCGGTGACCTTGCAAAAATGTTCCCAGTTATCTATTTCCGTTCGTGACTGAAAACCTAAATGTAAACGATGGAGAGCGAAAAAAAAAGCACCGTGGAAAGTATCGCATGTGAAAACCAGGAAGCATTCCACGCTGCTAAATGAAAACGTTTATCCACATCGCGTTTTCGATTCACTCTGTTTTGCACTAGTTTGCACTTTTTTCCTTCAATGAATATATGCTCCGCTTTACTTTCCGATGTTTTTTTGGATTCTTTTGTCGGAGATCGTTCATGCTGAAAGTACGGTATGAGAAGAAATTTCATGCCTGATTGTATGAAAAAGGTGGTGTTAATAGGAGAGATGGAGATAATATGCCTTCGTTACAGTGGATACTGATACATGTAATCAGAGTACAAAAAGACAAAAGCATATGTTCTTAGTAAATTATGCCACACTGTTAATACTTGTGGAAAAAAATTGCGAAATTGACCAATTATTGATATTATTTCGAACATGTGTACCCCCGGAAACTTTACAGCAGCAGAGTACTCTTATGAGAATCATTTCAAAGCTTCTTCCCTTCACTGCTTAACTATTTTGATAAAGTCTATTCCAACAGTGGGCATAGCTGCGTTTTCAAGCCATGGATATATGTCACTGCTCAGTAAATAAAACTGCTTGAATTGTGACGATGGTGACATTCAGCCATGTGAGTTAATGGGCAGCAACAAAACCGGACCAGCACCACGGACTACCAGGTGGCGGAGGTCGATGAACATTGAACTAAGCCTTGCTCGCGATTGGGTAAGCAAATGTATGTAGGATTATCCCGTACAGGAGAAAAAGGTAAATGATTACCAGAATAAAAACCTTCAATCTTTGTATGTATAAAATAGTTTGTTGAAAATTGGAATTTTATATGAAGAAATGCCTAAATAGTAACAAAATAAGATTAAATATAGAGGAATTGTTTCGTTTTCCATCTCACAGCGAAGCAAACAGATCACATAAATAAGTAACAAATCAAAGCCCTTGCTTCGTTTTCCATAGGATAAACAAAGGAGCTTTGAGATGAAATTTAGGAGCTGTAAATCTATATGTAGAAGATATAGGGGAACAGACGGCTTTGGCAGGTTTTGTTCTATTATTGGCAGGGGGGTTTTGTCGACCGAATTTTATGAAATTTGGCCACAATATTCTTTGATATGCAAAGAATGTTTAGGCCAAATTTGAGCAAAATCAGTCATAAAAAACCCCCTGACAATAATAGAACAAAACCTGCCAAAGCCGTCATTCCCCCTAGTCGTTGTATTTATCAAATTCAACATTTATTCAACGATGAATATAATAGTAAACATATTTTTTAAGCAACTCGCTTAGGAAAAAAAAGTTCTAAAAAAGACTTACTCTCAACATAGAAGATAATAACTCGTTGTGTGATGTCATTATAAAAACAAAATGTTCATAAATCAGAATTGTTCACATTAGTATGAAGTGTTTAGTAGAAAAAATCCAACGGTAAACATTGTCTATAATGCAAATTATTGGTCGAAAATGAGAAGGATATCATAAAACTATAAATAATAGTAATATTGACTCCACGTGAATGAAAAAAATCTGGACATCATCCAAAAAATTATACAGTATTGTCACTGGTTTGCTATTTAACTCTGCTCGGGATGTGCGTCATCGTAATTGCTCGTCCGGCTTAACGCGCTCGTATAAATGTACACTAATGCACATCACGTCTCTGTTAATGTGGCTATGTTTACATACACACCATTTGATGGGTGGTGTGTTGGATAGTCGGATAGGTCCCTTCGAAGGTGTCACCAAATGGAATGTGTTCCTGTTGGACGTTATTGATACGATCGGTGGTCTTAACATGCAATACGGGAAACACTCATCATCGTTGACCGCCATTGCCGGAGTCAATCAACATGACTGGTTTCAATTAGCTTGAGCCCTCACCTTCACTCTATTTTCAGTGATGTTTGTGAACTAATGATTCCGTTTTGCTTGATGATAATGCATACCTGAAATAGAGAAGAATGAATAAAATATTAGTAAAAATCTTTCAAACTTAGCTCAAAAAAATTAGGGTCTGGGTAAATGATACATAATTTACACAGCACCTGTGTTTCTACTTAGGAAGTTATAGTGACAATAATACGCAAAGTAAATCTTTAAAATGTTTACAGGATGAAAGCCCACTTAAAAAAATCTTTCGTGAATATCACAGAAATCAAAAATGACTGACTTGACGCCTACTCGTGTTTTCAAAGAAGCAAATCTTAAATCAGATGATCAAGAAGTGTTATTTTAATTTTGTTAAGCGCTATACAGTGTATAAATAAGTGTATAGTATAGTTAGTCTTTCAAAAAATGGTTGATACTTAAAGATACGGATTTTTTATTCATTTCTCCAAAGACATAATTAACCAGTGCCCCACCAACCATTTCATGTGCGATTCGTCTTAAAAACCAGTTCAGCACAACTGAAACAACCTTCCACCACTATTTTGCTGAAATTTCTGCAACAATCTCCGCCCAGCAGCCCAGTAACACAGTTATGACCTCATAGGTCAGAGGCAGATGGTGTTTTTCTTAGTCGTTTTCAGCACGGAATTAACTTCTCACTTGAGCGAAATAAATGACCACTTTGCAGCAGCTGCTACTCGGTAGCACAAGGGCAGCAGCAGCACCAAACGGGGTTCAGTTCAGATCCATTCTACCAAACCGGCTCTGGTGGTTTCTCGGAACAAAAACAGAACGATTCCCATTTCCTTCGTCGAGCAACTCCCACAGAGGCTGGTCGCAACCATCATCACCACGTCACAGCGTTCACCAAGTGACGATCGCGATTGTTAGAGTTCTCTTCGGTTGAATTTTATATCGCCTTTCATTGGCCGACCGGCTGTGGCTGCGTAATGGTTAGTGTGGTGCGGAAGAATCGACCGTTTCGCAATAATTAATTACAGGCATAACTCAATCTTATACCAGACACTTGCACCAATGAACACTTGGCAACTTGCTACGGTAGAGCAAGCAATAAACGCACAAGTATGTAAATGAGAGTCCTTAGAAAAACATGAAATATAGTATGATTGAAATCTTGGTGCTAAATAATTAGTGTCATGTATTGGAGTTGAAAAGCAGCAGATTCATTATCACTAAAAGGAGTCGAATATCACCAGAAAGCGCAAATCCGAAAAAAAAACTAATGAATTAACAGAACATCGATATTTTTCATATTAGGATGATCATAAAACAAAGCCACAAGCCAGCCATCGTGAAATATGTCCTTTTTATCAAGAACAACAACAATATTAGAGACCAGCTCGGTTGTCTAGTGACTACCACTTCTGCCTTACAACCAGGAATTCGTGGGTTCAATCCCAAGCTCGTTCCTATTACAGGGCTGGTAGCGATCAATGCCGCTCAAAATAATGACTTTAGTGACTAACACTGGCGAAAAAGGAACCAAATAGTTACTTTCATCTGCAGAACAACTGACCAAATAGTGACTTTTAATTTTATTTGTAGTGACAAAAATTGACTTTTATATGAAGTTAATAAGGTCGACACAAAAAAAATATATCTTAATAGGTATATAATATCTTTTGGCCGAAAATTCCAATTTGAAGGAGCAATGAATTCGACAAAAAATCTGTATTGCCAAAGCATTATTCAACAAAACAGATGAGTATTTTTGAGGTTTTGACTTTTCAGTCTGTGGGTTTTTTAGAACAACCGTAAAAGATCTGTCCCAACGTTTCGGCAAATTGTTGTTGCCTTCATCAGGGAAAAAATCATGAATGTAGTTCTACGTCTAACGTCTTTGCTGAGGAGATTGTCTTTTTTAAAATTGGTAGATGGATTGATAATATCTAAAAAATAGTTTTACATCAGCTAAAAGTAACTCCATCCATAATAGTGCAAAACAAAATTAATTCTAGAATATGAAAAGTTCAATTTATGAAACATATTACACAAACCAACTACCAACTTTAAAAAAGACAAATTGCACTCTTCTTAGCAAAGACGTGTTAGACGTAGAACTAAACTACATTTATGATTTCCCCTGATGAAGGCAACAACAATTTGCCGAAACGTTGGAACAGATCTTAAACAAATTTTCTAAATAAAAAACACAGATTGAAAAGCCAAAACCTCAAAAATACTCAAACATTAGCAGTCGAACTCTCAATCTACTACAAACAGATTAAAAGAAAATGGTGTGCTTATTTAATGTAATGTCTTCACTTGTCATGAATTATTTAATTCCATTACTTTTCAATCTTTACAAGTGTACGTACTATGAGCTCAACAGTAAAGACAGTAATGACGTCTTTAGTCTTTCAAGTCAAGTCAAGTATAAGACACTGATCAATCTTTACAAAGTGACAATCTTTACTTATGACAATTGTGAAATCTGAGTTTGTTTTATTTCATTCTTTTTAATATTTATTTTTGATTTTCCGCACCCTTTACCACTGTCGCTTGTTTGTGAAAATTGCACTTTTTATATAAGAAATTGGGCTGCAAAATGGTGGGTTGACATCAAGGAAGGAGCGCCCAACAGAGCTCTGGTCCCCACAAGTCCCTATCTCACGCTTCCACGGGTCGTCCGATGACAAAAGACCGCCAGCTAAGGGTTGTGTACTTAGCTGGTAGTGCAGCCTGGGCACATTTGTCCTTCTGACATCAGCTAGAGTGAGAAGGTACGCCTCGAGTGTCTGTTCACCAGGAGGTGCGGCTCAAACAGCGTCTGCCTGGTACCCAGCGGCTGATTAACGAAATGCTGTATCGCGTCAGCTATACCTAAGGTGGCAGCCCCATCATCGCGATGTAGGTAACGCAATTCCGGTAAGGTAGCTTACTGAAGCCTCTCAAATACCACGAAAAATGGAGATAGAAGAAAAAGAGAACGTTATTTTGGCAACCGACCCGGCAACGAAATAAGGACTATGATTGGAAACTCTGTACCTGGAATGTCAGGACCCTAAATGAACCTAGACGAGTGAGCCTTCTGGCTCGTGAACTGCAGAAGGTTGGAGTGAACGTGGCTGCTATTCAAGAAGTCCGATGGCCTAGATCCGGAGAACGTGAATTCCGAGCCGTGGACCCCACAACCAATACTGTATTCAAGTATAACATCTATCACAGCGGCGGTGAAAAAGCAGAGCATGGAGTTGGTTTCGTAGTGATGGGCAAGCAGATGAAGCGAGTGATGCGGTGGAAACCCATTAGTGAACGAATCTGTGTGTTGAGGATACGGGGCAAATTCTTCAATTACAGCCTAATCAACGTTTACGCACCGACAAACGATAAATCCGACGACGTGAAGGACACGTTTTGTGAATGTCTTGATAAATCCTATGGAGAGTGCCCAAAGCATGACGTGAAAATTGTTATCGGAGACGCTAACGCTCAGGTCGGTAGAGAAGACTTATTCTGTCCGTATAATCGGTAGGGAGAGCCTTCACTCCGCTACCAATGACAACGGCCTACGGCTAGTAAATTTTGCTGCTGCCAGAGGGATGACCATCAGTAGCACCTACTTTGCACGAAAGAACATCCGAAAGCACACCTGGAGACACCCAAATGGTGAAACTTGCAACCAGATAGACCATGTTCTGGTGGATGGGCGCCATTTCTCGGATGTTATCGATGTGCGGACATTCAGAGGTCCGAACATTGACTCTGATCACTACCTCGTTGTCAGTAAAATTCGATCACGGTTGTCAACTATATCGAACGAAAGATCACAGCGAACAATGCGTTACAATATCCAGCGATTGTCGGCGGAAGGAGTATCGGCCGAGTACCGCCAGAAGCTCGACGAACGGATAAGTGCAATCAACGTTAGCGACAACATCAACGATCTATGGGAGTCGATCCGTATAGCGGTGAGGTGAGCACAACAGCACGAGAAGTGGTAGGCACTGCACAGAGGCGACCCAGGACGGGTTGGTTCGATGTGGAGTGTCAGAGAGTGACAGACGAAAAGAACGTTGCCAGAAGCCGGATGTTGGTGTCAGGTACCCGATCGAATAGAGATCGGTGCAAGGAAGCAAGAGCAGCCGAAAAACGAACCCACCGCAGGAAGAAAAAAGAGTACGAAGAACAAGTTATTAGTGAGGCGCAGGAAAAAATGGAGCAGAACGATATGCGGAGGTTTTATGAGTCTGTCAATGGCGTGCGGAGAAAGACAGCGCCATCTCCCATCATGTGCAACGACCAACAAGGGAATTTGCTGACAGATAAAACTGAAGTGGCTGCCAGGTGGAAGCAACACTTCGAGACTTTGTTGAATGGAGGAAGTGACGGTGCATCGGTGAACAGAATAAATATTAGCGACGATGGACAAGCTGTGGAGTCACCTACACTAGATGAGGTTAAAAAGCTGTCAAAGAGCTGAAAAACAATAAGGCTGCGGGGAAGGACCAGCTCCCGGCTGAACTTCTCAAACATGGCAGTGAGCAGCTTTATGAAGTTCTGCACCATATTATGTCGAAAATATGGGAAGACGAGGAAATGCCTGCTAGCTGGTTGGACGGCCTCATTTGCCCTCTCTTTAAGGAATGGCACAGACTGGAGTGCGCCAATTACCGAGGAATAAGCCTCCTTAATTCGACAAAATTATGTTCCGTAGTCTGTTCAACAGATTAAGACCGCTTGAAGAGTCCTTCGCCGGCGAATACCAAGCAGGTTTTCGTGAGGGCCGATCAACGACAGATCAAATGTTTACCCTGAGACAAATCCTTGATAAATTCCGGGAGTACAACTTGCAGACACATCATCTGTTTATTGATTTCAAGGCGGCGTACGATTCAGTGAAACAGAATGAATTATGGCAGATTATGCTTGAACATGGTATGGCGAAACTGATACGGCTGATTCGTATAACGTTGGACGGATCGAAATCAAGTGTAAGGGTTGCGGATGAAATATCGACGTCATTTGTTACCTTAGATGGATTAAAGCAGGGTGATGCACTCTCGAACCTACTGTTTAATATAGCGCTCGAGGGAGCGATTAGGAGACCTGGTGTGCAAAGAAGCGGTATCATTATCACAAAATCGCATATGCTCCTGGGATTTGCGGACGATATCGATATTATCGGAATTGATCGCCGTGCCGTGGAAGAGGCTTTTGCGCCTTTTAAGAGGGAGACAGCGAGGATTGGACTCACGATCAATACCAGCAATCAACGGTCGCTGGCAATCAACGTGGGTTCATTAGTGATGGTGGTAGCAAAATAGTGCTGAATGGTGAAAAATTTGAAATGGTAGAAGAATTTGTGTATCGTGGAACATTAGAGACGTGCGATAATTATGTTACCCGCGAGGTGAAAAGGCGTATTGCAGCTGCAAATAGGGCTTATTACGGACTTCGTAACCAGCTCAAGTCCCGTAGTCTGCAAACGAAAACAAAACTCGCGCTGTATACTACTCTGATTCTTCCGGTGGCTTTATACGGCCATGAGACATAGACGTTAAAGGAGGCTGATCGGAGAGCTCTCGGAGTATTTGAGCGTAAGGTGCTGCGGACAATACTCGGCGGTAAACAGGAGAACGGTATCTGGCGGCGTCGCATGAATCACGAATTGTACCAGGTGTATAAAGGGCTGGATATTACTAAGCTTATACAACACGGCAGACTACGGTGGGCTGGTCACGTTGTTCGTATGCCGGAAGAACGTCAAGCGAAGATAATATTTAGTAGAGAACCCGGAAGAGGCCGCAGGCTTCGTGGAAGGCCGCGTACACGATGGCTTTTTGCAGTTGAAGAGAACCTGAGGGCGCTCAATGTTCAGGGCGACTGGAAGCGATTGGCCCAGGATCGAGTCCAGTGGAGAAGGATACTCCATTCGGCGTAGGTTCATCGAAGAGCTGTAGCCCATCAAGTATCAAGTAAGTAATGAGGCCGACATAAAATGTATCTTAATATATAATATCTTTTGGCCGAAACTTCCAATTTGAAGGAGCAATGAATTCGGCAAAAATTATGTATAACCAAAACATTATTCAACAAAACAGATGAGTATTTTTGAGGTTTTGGCTTTTCAGTCTATGGGTTTTTTAAAACAACAGTATAAGATCTGTCCCAACGTTTCGGCAAATTGTTGTTGCCTCCATCAGGGAAAAAATCATGAATGTAGTTCTACGTCTAACGTCTTTGCTAAGGAGATTGCCTTTTTTAAAGTTGGTAGATATGTTGGTAGTATCTAAAAAATAGTTTAACATCAGCTAAAAGTAACTCCATGCTTAATAGTGCAAAACAAAATTAATTCTAAAATATGAAAAGTTCAATTTATGAAACATATTACACGAACCATCTACCAACTTTAAAAGAGACAATTTTCTTAGCAAAGACGTTAGACGTAGAACTACATTCATGATTTTTCCTTGATGAAGGCAACAACAATTTGCCGAAACATTGGAACAGATCTTATACGGTTGTTCTAAAAATCCACAGACTGAAAAGCTAAAACTCAAAAATACTCAAACATTAGCAGTCGAACTCTCAATCTACTACAAACAGAGGAAAAGAAAATTGTGTGCTTATTTATTGTAATGTCTTCACTTGTCATGAATTATTTAATTCCATTACTTTGCAATATTTACAAGTATACGTACTATGACTTCAAAAGTGACGATAATGACGTCTTTAGTCTTTCAAGTCGAGTCAAGTATGAGACACTGATCAATCTTTACAAAGTGTAATGGAATTAAATGGAATATGTCTAGTCATCTGAGTTTGTTTTATTTCATTTTTTTATATTCATTTTTTGATTTTCCCTTGACCACTGACGAAACAAAACATTGGGGCAAATCGTTAATTTGACAAACAAAGTTTATAAATCTGAGACCCAATAATTATTTCGAAACTTAAAGAATTTGTTTAGGATTTCAAAAAGCCTAAACAAAAAGTTCGAGATATGAGATTAGCTGGCCGAGAGCCGAAAGTCTCGTTAATAAAGACAAATAAAAGTTCTGGCACGGCAAATGCTGGGTAAAGCGTACCATTGGTACTTCGCGTACCTGAAGGAATAAAATAGACCCCATCTCGCGGTCCTTAGCCTCTTACCCAGCAACTCCTATCCCTACCTCCTCGCGGTTCTGGCCGAGATACGAGCAACCTTAGGGAAGATCGGGTAACCAACCCAGGTGGGAACTATGGTTGTATGCTGACAGGGAAGAGGGTGTTTGCTCCTCTCGGGAGCAAATCTTACTAAGCATCTGTTCTCCATGTCAGGATCGGCTCACAATAGCGTCTGTTCTTCATGTTAGGGGCGGCTGATCATCGTCCGAGTGCCAGCGAAGGACTCTAAGTGTAACGGTGCACCATGCTGCCGTAATCTGAAAAAGTGACGTATATGCCATTTTCCAAAAATGGCGTTAACGAGTACTACTCATCGAGCTCTTTAACAGAAAAATGGAAAACATGCATGCTGTGAAATGGCTGTTACGTCACTCTTCCAGATTACGGCAGCATGGTCCTCCGGAAATTTAGGGGGGTTGGTGTCAGGCCCTACAAGCCAGCCAAAAAAACATACGCAACGAACAATCTACAAGAGAGTACGGACCGGAACCGTCGGCGAAGACCATTGCGACGAAAAGGGACTAGCGATTGGAAATTCGGTTTGTGGAACTGCAAATCTCTCAACTTCATCTCATAACGTGGAACGTTATAGACGAAAGACGAAGACAGCAGACTCGCCTTTATCAGGAGAAGAAACGCCGCCTGGAAGAAGCGGAGTGCGAGGCGATGGAACAGCTGTGCCTTTCTCAAGAAACACGCAAGTTCTATCAGAAGCTCAACGCATCTCGCAAAAGCCGAAATTTGCAGCGGAGGAGATGACTACGTCAGTTCAGCGGACGATGGAAGCCAATCAGCCCCCACCTTGAGGGAAGTTAAGGATGCCATCCAACAGCTAAAGACCAATAAAGCAGCTGGTAAGTATGGTATCGGAGCTGAGCTCATCAAGATAGGCCCGGAAAAGCTAGCCACCTGCCTGCACAAACTGATAGTCAGAATCTGGGAAACTGAACAGCTACCGGAGGAGTGGAAGGAAGGATTTATATGCCCCATCTACAAGAAAGCAACAAGCTGGAGTGTGAGAACTTTCGAGCGATCACCATCCTTAATGCCGCCTACAAAGTGATATCCCAGATCATTTTCCGTCGCCTTTCACCATTGGTGAATGAGTTCGTGGGAAGTTATCAAGCCGGCTTCGTTGACGGCCGCTAGACAACGGACCAGATCTGACTGTACGACAAATCCTTAAAAAATGCCGTGAATACCAACGCATCATCTGTTCATTGATTTCAAGGCGGCATACGACAGTATAGACCGCGTAGAGCTATGGAAAATTATGGACGAGAACAGCTTCCCTGGGAAGCTTACCATACTGATCAAAGCAACGGTGGATGGTGTGCAAAACTGTGTGAAGATTTCGGGCGAACACTCCAGTTCGTTCGAATCGCCCCGGGGACTAAGACAAGGTGATGGACTTTCGTGTCTGTTGTTCAGCATTACGCTAGAAGGTGTCATGCGGAGAGCCGGGTGTAACAGCCGGGGTACGATTCTCAACAGATCCAGTCAATTTATTTGTATTGCTGATGACATGGACATTGTCGGCCGAACATTTGCAATGGTGGCAGAACTGCCTGAAACGCGAAGCAACAAAAATTGGACTGGTGGTGAATGCATTGAAGACAAGGTGCATGCTTATGGGCGGAACCGAGCGCGATATGGCCCGCCTGGGAAGCAGTGTTACGATAGACGGGGATACTTTTGAGGATGGTCGATAAATTCATCTACCTTGGATCCTTGCTAACGGCTGTCGTGAAATACGAAGGCGCATCGTCTGTGGATGTCAAGTCTACTACTGGCTCCAGAAGAAACTGCGGTCAAAAAAGATTCACCACCGCACCAAATGTGTCATGTACAAAACGCTGATAAGACCGGTAGTCCTCTACGGACATGAAGTATTCGAGAGACGGGTACTTAGGACCATCTTTGGCGGTGTGCAAGAAGACGGTGTGTGGCGGCGAAGAATGAACCACGAGCTCGCCCAACTCTACGGCGAACCCAGTATCCAGAAGGTAGCTAAAGCCGGAAGGGTACGATGGGCAGGACATGTTGCAAGAATGCCGGACAGCAACCCTGCAAAGATGGTGTTCGCTTCCGATCCGGCAGGTACGAGACGGCGTGGAGCGCAGCGAGCGAGGTGGGCAGACCAGGTGCAAAATGACTTGGCGAGCGTGGGGCGCATTCGAGGATGGAGAGATGCGGCCTCGAACCGTGTATTGTGGCGTCAAATTCGTTCAAAATCTGTTTAGATGTAGACTAAATAAATGAAAAAAAATGACCCTGGGCTGAACTCCCGAACGTTTTGGAGTACCTTGAGCATCCCGTATTAAAGAAAATTGGATTTGCATGATGCATATATGCTTATTGAACCAGATTGGGTGTAAACTGGTGATAAGGACATTGTAAAAACCTTTGTTGGTCAGGTAGATACTGTGGGCTGAATTCCAGAACGTTTTGGAGCAGCTTGAGCATCTCGTATTCCTGAATATTAATCACAGGCATAAC
Organism: Armigeres subalbatus; assembly: GCF_024139115.2. Taxonomy (NCBI): domain Eukaryota; kingdom Metazoa; phylum Arthropoda; class Insecta; order Diptera; family Culicidae; genus Armigeres; species Armigeres subalbatus. Next base: position 158,399,844 of record NC_085140.1, on the reverse strand, counting down.
GTTCAGGACCGCTTAACTTGTCTGAGGAATCAAAACTGTCAAGCAATGTGATTTAGGATTCAAACATGTCAGATTCATTTGCACGCTCTCAGAAGCGAAATCTTCCCAAGGTTTCGGATATCTGGGTCTTCAGGGCATAGTCAAACTTGACCCCCGATATTTTTCCTGCAAATTCAACATCCTGGTGAACAGTTTTGCTGAAGAAAGTGGGGACCTACATATCTCTCTTCTGCGATTTTACACAGCCAATCTAAAACGCTGGGCATATATGACCCATCCGTCCTGAAAGGGTTAAGAAACAAAAAAATACTCAATTTTCAATATTTTTGCCTTTCTCGTATACAAAGTATACGTAAAGGCTATATGTTCGCTCCAAAAATGAACTTTTTATAGGAGGCCCGGAGACCCATAGTGTTATATACCAATCGACTCAGTTCGACAAATTGAGGTGATGTCTGTGTGTTTTTTTTTTTTTTACAAGGGAGAATGCATTTACACACTAACCCAGTACACGTGCATTGTAGTTGCCAAACTACCACACGGAAGTGTACTGGAGTGTCGGACTCGACCATACCGGTAATACCGACTAAACTCCCTTGGGCTCCACCATTGTTTCCCCCAGGAACTACCTCCCAGTACTACTTCTGGGGGATGGCAGTACTAAACGTACTCGCTCATTATCGCTCACACAGGCACCCGTCCCATGCGAGACTGACTTGGGTGCTCGCACACCATTCACTCCATTTGAGTCTTACTTGGATGCTCTCCCGGGCGCTCCGCTGCCATGCCTCGAGGTGTCAATAGCGGTAACTGCCTGGGCCTACAGATATTACGCTACGACACTCCTGCCTCAGCACGAGCAGATCAATCACACCACTGCCGAAGCAGACCACACGCTACCCTGCCGAAGCAGGGACACTCCCCATGCACCACATGTGCACAACTGTAGGTGTGTGGGTACAACTCACTGCTACCCTGCCGCCGAAGCAGCTTCTCCAAAGACCATTCGCTCCATGTGACCCTTTTTCGGGTGCTCACTCTAACACTCCACTGCCATGCCTCGAGGTGTCGATAGCTACCTCGACTCCTACCTCAGCATGTGCAGTCCATACTCAGACTTCTGCTGCGCTTCGAGGTGACAACAGCGGTGACACGCTATGACACTCCTGCCTCAGCACAACCAGATCGCTCACTCCCTGCCGAAGCAGCTCACGCGCTACCCTACCGAAGTAGGGACACTCCCCAACTCACTCTAACACTCCACTGCCATGCCTCGAGGTGTCGATAGCGGTATGTAGGGACGAATCAACGATACTACGCTACGACACTCCTACCTCAGCATGTGCAGTCCATACTCAGACTTCTGCTGCGCTTCGAGGTGACAATAGCGGCGACGCGCTATGACACTCCTGCCTCAGCACAAACAGATCACTCACTCCCTGCCGAAGCAGCTCACGCGCTACCCTACCGAAGTAGGGCACTCCCTGGGCTTGTGCTTTTGAAGCGGCACACAGTCGCTTTGATAGAGTCTGATTACGGGCGCTTGTGGTTTTTTGGGGAGGGATTTTAGCAGACCCCACTGCTAAATCCCACCACGCCCTAGGTAGTTCTCCCTGACTCACAGACAGCTGGGGAGGGGTCGTCAAGCCCTTGGACATGGTCCATGCTGTCCCTGCTGTCCCTGCTGCCCCCATTGATGTCTGTGTGTGCGTGTGTGTGTGTATGTGTGTGTGTATGTTTTTTTTTCTTCCTAAACAATGGAGGGGGAATCTGCTCAACAGACATCCTGGGTTGACCAGGAAGTGCGGGGTTAGGGATCACCGAGGGAGGCAGGACTACATCCCCGACCCGCTAAACCGTTTCCATTGCCGCCAAGCCCATAGTCCCTTCGGTACAACCAGAAAGTATGCTTCAAAGGGGGGCCACTGCACAACGCACCCTCGAGGTTAGCTGCGTGTCCTTGCAGCACCGAACACCGTAACTCGCTTTTTAGAAGAACACCATGGTATCGTGCCAGCGTTGCCGGCTTTCCAGGTGGCCTTACCACGCCCTATGTCCTCGGAAGGTGGGAAGGGTCGACTTCGCGCCTGCTTCCCTCTGCACGACTGGTATCAAGAATGATGATGCCGCGTGCACCCCAAATTGACCTTTCTGCGATAGGGCCTATTCGCCAGCACACAGAGGGACTTGCCGACGCGAGGCCTACGCCTGCCCCAGCCTTGACGAGGACCCCTTTCCGTCCTCGGGCTCGGAACCCGCCCGGTTGACCGCCGCCGCGAAAGCGACGATACCATGTTGTTCTTCGCGCGGCCACTTGTTCGATAAAAGGATCGAGTTCGACCACAGAGCATGACCACCGGTATGACCCATGAAGCCGACTCCGATCCCTTGGACCACCTCTTATTTGCGCCTGAACTAGCCATCCTTGATTCCACGCGCCACCTTCTGTGTAGCTCCGAGACGATTTGGGCGATAGCCGATAAAACGGCGTTCCAGCCAACTTCATCTTCACACATCCTCCGAACTAGGTTGTCCGGGGTAGTGTCCAGACCACATGTGGCAAGCATGTGGTCACGCATTGCGCGAAAACGTGAGCACACGAACAACACGTGTTCCGCCGTTTCCTCTAAACCTGCGCACACCAAACACTCGGGCGAGGCTGAGTAAGCCAGCTGCGTTACCTGCACTTTGATTTTGCTGCACGCTTAAACGCCGGGTACATCGAACCCCGCTTGCTGTTCACAGCTTTGCTGGAACAAATCAAACAATTGGGAGGGTTCGTGCAGCATTGTGCCTTATGTCCCTCCAATCCGCAGCGTCGGCAGAGATTGCTTCTGTCAGGGCCTTTGCAGTCCCATTGCTTGTACCCCGGTTCCAGGCACTTGAAGCAAACTTCGGGTTGCTCGTATATGCGCACAGGGCATACCGACCATCCCACCTTGACGCTCCCTAACTTGACTACCTTGGAGGCGTCCGCTGCAGATAGCCGAACCAATGCTACCTGCGTCCCTGCCGGACCTTTCCGTAGCCGAACGGCTGCGGTGGGCGTCTCTACTTCACACTGTCGCCGCAGTGCCGTGACGAGCTCTTCGACTTCAGTGATCTCGTCCAGGTCTTTAACCCTTAGATTCACCTCCGTCGTGAGTGCCCTCACCTTGACCGTCTCGCCTAGGACCTCCTCCGCCAACTTCTTGTAGGCGGCGCCCTTTTGCGAGACGCCCCGCTTCAGCTCGAGTATCATCTCGCCCATCCGGGTACGTCTTATTCGACGTACGTCGGCGCCGAGTTCACCGAGCTTGATGTCACTCCTCATCGCCTTCAAAACGTCCGAGTACTTAGCCTCGTCCGCCGTGATGACTAGGGCATCGCCCCTAGAGCGATTGGCGCCTACCCTAGACTTCTTGCTACCCTCATTCGCCTGGGCCTTCTTTTCGGCCCTTGACGTCTTCGGTTTCCTCTTGTTCTTGACCAGGGTCCAGGAGGCGTCATCCCCCTCTATTTCCCTGGTCTGGTGCGGCTGAGAACTTCCAGCCTGCCGTAACCCCCAGCGACCCCCAGGGAGCTCATCCCCTGGAGACTGTCTCCCCCGTTTTTGTGTCTGCTCCGTTGGAGCAGTCACCCCCGACGTACCCGCAAATACTTGAGCCTCAGTCTGGGTAGACTTTGGCACCACCGTCTTCGCTGGCACGCCTTCGGTCGATTCGACCTTGCCCGAGTCCGCGAATCCTTGGGCCTCAGTCTGGGTAGACCTCGACTCCACCGATTTCACGGGTTTACACTTGGCCGCCCCGACCGCCCTCTCCAGCTTGGCGTCCAGCATCGACTTTCGAAGTTTCTGCAAGCTCCTCTTGAGGTCCTTGCTGATATTATGCTTCGATGACGCAAAGTCGATGATGGCGTCCAGCTGTTCCGTCGCCACCTCGAAGGCAGAAAGCCCATCGCGTTTGCGGTTCATCTCCTCTACAAGCCATGGGCCGTCAATAACCCCTACCGGCGTTTTTCTAGCCGAGAGGAAGGTTGAGTGACCCACGCTGGCGCTGCGCACTGAGCTGCCGACTATTGCCTCTGGCCTCCTAGGCGGAGACCTGAACAACCCACTTCTTGCGAAGGGGTTGTCGCCTACACTACTACCACTAATTGAAGAATTGACTTGGTTTTCCATTTTGGTCCCACGAGTTGCTCGGGAAAAGAGGTCCACCACGCCTGAGCCCAGCATGACGCGGTAAGGGACAATTACTGTGGAGGGTGCCCAGGTACCCCACAGGCTCCGTTAAAGGCCTAGCTTATTATTTCACCCCCCTGGCCATGCATCCCCTCGGCACGGGTCGCTTGACGCCTTGGGATTAGGGGTTAGGGACTATGGTCCCGGTGTGTGTGTATGTGTGTGTGTCTGTGCGCACCCACCAAAAAAAATGTCATTCATTTTTCAGGTACTTATCCTTAACCGATTTACTCGCAACAAGTTGCATTCGACGCAGGATACTCTACCATTGTTTCCTATTGAAAATTGGTCAGAATACCAAAATACCACTTTTTTTATAGAAAAAAAATATTAAAAAGTGTCACTCATTTTTCAAGCACTTATCTTTAAGCCAACTCGCAACAAGTTCCTTTCGACGCAGAATACTCTCTCATTGTTTCCTATATTGAAAATTGAGTAATGGGGAGGCTCAAGAGTAATGGCCAAAATACTATTTCTATTATGCACGAGAAAGGCACAATCACCGCTAGGTGGATTAATCTGGTTTTTTTATAAATGAACTTAAAATTAACTTTAAACCACTAAACAACGTAAACAACAAACTCATAGTTAATCAAACTATGTAATAGCATAGCGCACTCCGAGATAAATAAAAAAGCGCTAGTACGTTCGGTGCTAGCATGTAAATATCAGAGGCCAATGAGATATAAAACTGAAACTGCCATATCGCTGCTCTACAATCAATGGTGACATAGAGCGCAACTATAAATTTGTATCTTTATTGATTTACGGATAGACTTCGACTACCGGTCCTCACATTTCACATGCATAGCATCATTTCGGTGAACGTTCTGTAGCAACAAAAAGAAAAACATTATAATAAAACTAGACATTTGCTGTATTTGCAAAGCCAATGTTCGTAAATCGAATGTTTGATAACCCAAAAAGGGACGTCTCTATTTATATTCTATCACACAACTCAGTAGTTTCAGAGAGCAATAAAACTCTATTTGCTTGCATAATCTTCCAAACGTATCTATGTAATGTCTTCGTGTCATGAAGAGGCAAGCAAATAGCTAAATGATAAAACACAAATCCATCCGATTACCAATAAAACAAACTGCGAGGAAAAAAACGCCAAGGTTGAACCTACCTTCCTTCTTCGACTCCTTCTTGATGTACATAGGCGGCTCAATCCTGACCGATTAGAACGCGTTGCCGCGTTTCTCACTTGATGCCTCACCTCCGACCGGGTGAGGTAAGTAAATCAATGATAAAACCAGTCGACGGTCGTTGTTACACCGCTTCTGTTTCCAGTTGTTCTAAGTTTGGCTCCTTCGATTTTTTTTTATTTTCAGAACACACAACCAAATATTACCAGCTGTGCACACAGAACAAAATTCGGGAGGCCTCCTCTCTTCTTCCCGTCAATTAATAATTAATTCTTCAATCTGACGGCTCCGGCTATAGTAACAGCAGCAGGAACGAGGGATATCTTTCACACAAACTTTCACTGACTATGGCAGGAAAATGATGTTATTGCCACTGACACGGTTCGGGAAACTGGGTTTCCTCTTGCTTCTGCTGGTTTCTAACACGAGCACAACACGAGAGCGACGATGATGACGGTGCGAAGGAGGAGGAGGAGAATAAATCTTCGCCACTTTTGCTGGGATTAATTTTCAAACATCATTACTCTTTTCGGGGGTTTATGAGCCACTCACTAATGCTGGGAGATAGCGAGGAAAGGTCGATCCGGTAGTGATTTGTTTTGATAATCTTTCATTCGGCGATTTCGGTTTATGCTGGTAGGAAATTGGAAAGTTAAACAGATGCGATTCAATACATATTTCGACTACTTGTTCTGGGAGAAGCTTCACAGTGTCAAAATCATGATTATTATCTATTTTAATTTTTTTATTGACAATTTTGAATCCTAGAAAATCTGAACAAAACTTGAAGAGTCCCCAAAAGAGAAATTTATTTTTAGTGAAAAGGAATGAACAGATATTTTATTGTGTTCTATGCAACCACAATAGACATCAAGAATTTCAAATTGCATAGATTTTTTAAACCAAATAAATGGATTGTAGTTTATCCTCAATTCACACTTACTATAGCAGCCAAGACAGTAAGTAAAAACGTCAACAGCAGTTATCAGTAAAACGAACATCTTCTTATTCTTCTTATTGGCACCCACTGGGGTATTGCTACCTCGATGTTTAGTGTTCATTAAGCACTTCCACAGTTATTAACTGCGAGGTTTCTAAGCCAAGGTACCATTTTTGCATTCGTATATTATGAGACTAATACGATAATACTTGTATGCCCAGGGAAATCGAGACAATTTAGAATCCGAAAATTGCCTAGACCGGCACCAGGAATCGATCCCAGCCACCCTCAGCATGGTCTTGCTTTGTAGCCGCATGTCTTACCGCTAGGCTAAGGAGGGCCCCTATGAAACGAACATGGCCTAATATTTAAAAAAAAAACATCATGGGTAACTGGAACTCTATTCAACTTTTGACATTCCTTAGTGTCCCTCTGAATGAAAAATGAACCTAAACATTGATTCATTTCAATGTATATTTAACTTGCAAGTGGTGAGATTATCGTTGTCTGAGCTGATAACTGGATAACGTTTCTGTTTCCCGTCGATAAGCTCACAATGGAAAACTGATTGTCAAAATTGAGGCGCAACAAATGAAATCATTTTTTTTTTTTCGGAAATGAACTTAAAATCTCCATCTGGGAATACATCACAAATATATCACCCGTTTCAAATAACATTGTGCGCAATATTGTCTTTATTCTTTTCTGGTAAGAACAAGTTAAAATTGCTAAGCTCTTTGTTGTTCGTGTCTGGCCAGGCATCATGCAATTCATACACAAAATGCTGATACTTCCTTCTGGTTTTGAATGATTCGAGTTCGATAATAAGTTAATTACTTCAACGTCTTCTGTGCAAAAAAACGTAAACGGGTAATATAATCGTTTTTGATCATTAGTGAGAAAGATGAAAATCACTTATAAGATTTACCCAATAAATAAATATTCAAAAATTATCGTGATTCTGACACTATGAGCCTGTTTGATCGATTCGCATTCTAAACAAATGTGTTTACCTTACAAACCTTTTTCAAAGCCTAAAGTTTGTACATGTAATATTCATTCACAACGTGTAAACTACGACAGCTGGTGCTACTATTAAAACTAAAACGATGCATTGAAGTTATGATACAATATAGCATAGATTGAATCGATTTACGGAGCGGCAACACACGTTGAACACGATACTTCACTTTGCGACACTACTGCGGAGCACAACACGAATAGACATTCAACACTAACGGTGACACCCGAGATTGGTTCTGATTAGTAGCACTCAGTTATTCATGCAAATTTTCCAGTGCTTACGAACAGGCCCATACAAATTGAACGGCAGCACGACAGCACTATATGTGAGTAATACTTGCTCATGCCTTAAATGGGAGCAGTTGACGTAGTCGTTTACGCGTGGGGTACAACAGATCCCGGACCACACCACAGTATATAACTGCACCGTGTATTACGAAATTAGCACTGGCAGGCAGTTTCAGAGGATTATCGACACGCTGCACCTTTTTCTGTCTTGCTCGGATTTCACGCGGCTAGACGATTAATTACAATTCAGCACATATGCACTTTGGCAGCACAGAATAAGGTCGGATTACCTCAACGACCGGCGCAAAGATCACACCAGCACACAGTGGACCACAGAATTAATTAGCTAATTAGCGAACGCATCAATCCGAAGTCACGCAAGTCTCGAAACGTGTAACGCATAATCTCGGCGACCAACGACGACGACGAGCACCGTGATTCTATCTGATTGCATTCAATTCCCGAGGGACCGCCAATGAACTCTTATGCACCGCAATCTTCACTCCCAATAATACAACAATCTTCAAATACTTTGCAAACAGCACGACAGCCACGACGGATAGACAGCACAGAGGCCTGGCGAGATCCGCAATTCTCTATGGGACAAGACGCACACACCCAAGACGCACAAATACCAACGAACCGTACTGGTAGACAGCCAAGAACCACGGAATAGCACAACGCTAAGACGGCGGCGACACGACGATCAACGGCGCTTCAACACGAGGGAGTACAAATTGCTACTAAACGCAGTAACTTGGAGCACTTACTATCGAAGTCTGTCGTTGTTGGGCGCTGACCTGATTGTACCTCGCTCTCGCGTCGCAGTTCGCTCTCTTCGGTTCTTTCCATCTCAAACCGGACCGGACTGGCGATAAAATAAATAATCCCCTGCACCCAGGATAGGGAGGGAAGTCGCGAAAGACGATGAGCGAAGATTGTACCCAGCGGTGAGACTACATTCTAACACGCGCAGATTGTTCCCTAGAACTGGATTCCAGAAGCATAGAAAAATCGCGTCGAATCAAGAAATAACGTCACTCATTGCTATGTAGTTTGAAATCAGCGTGTGGGTACTATCGGAGAGAAGCAGAGAGCTCGGCCCTTCCTATCACAATATAATTCTCACCAAAAACCAGCGGGCTCCCGGTTGCATGGCCGATGAGGCAGCACGTTTATCAGTGATTCAACTAGGTATGTTTTTGTTTGGCGATTCTATGCTCTATCTGTCTACAGCTCAGTCTCGCAGTCCCAGCCAGCGCTTCTGCGCCCACACAGCCGTTTGTGCTCGCTCTTGAAGCAGCACAACACTCTCTGTGTTGTAGGGTTGTTTTACGCTGTGATCTAAGAAGCACAGCATTAACAGCTGGAAATACAGTTGGCGTAGTGCAGTTGCGAACATGGTCAAAATAATGTTTGCTTCTCTTCAGCTCGCTACTCGTAATTACTGAGTATTTTCTAAAACATTACATAGTTTGAATTCTCGCTTAACTTTTCAAAAGGTCCTAAGTAACATTTTTTTCATGAATTAATTTGAATAGCGCAATCAACAGCAAAACATGAAAGCTTTTGATTGCAGTACTCAAATTAAATCATGAAAAAAATGTTACTTAGGTCCTTTTGAAAAGTTAAGCGAGAATTGTTTACCTTTATAATATAGGGGAAATTTTTTTTTTTTTCATTTTTATTTTAATGTTGTACAAGGGAGTCGCTGGGCCAAGTCATCGTACCTATTGGGAGGCAAATAGGCATCGCAACCTCCTTACACATGGGTGTTTTCGGTTTTGCGTGATACACGGAAGGGTATCATAGCCTGGAGTAAAAGCATAAGCTGGAAAATTCATTGATAATAACCCCAAGTGCTGTTTAAAAAGATGTTAAAATATTGTACAGTACTATAAAAGTTGACCTTAGTATGACATGATTTAATATGATGGTTAATTTTGTACATGTATGATTACGTATGTTGTGGGTTCTTAGTTTAGTAATTGACGTGTATTTTTTAAGATTTTCAAAAGGTTCAGAATGGTTCAGCGGATGCGAATTATGGATCATTATTAGATCTTGTAATTTTAAACAAAACAATCTCACTACACGCGAAAAATTATGAACATTATTATATCGGAATTTTGATTTGGGTTCGCGAATCAAGTGAACATACTGATAAGTATACGTTTGTAATTACTACCGACATTGTGTTTGTGATCAACACAAAACGGTTCGAAAGCCTCCTTCCAAGTCCCCTTCTAAGAAGCTTGGAAACCTTCTTTCGAGGGGCTCGGAATTCTTTTTTCAGCCTCTTTTCAAAAGAGTCGGAAGCTCCCTTTTCAAGAGGGTTAGAAGCCCTCTTTCAAAATATTCGAAAGCCCCCCTTTGAAAAGATAGGAAGCTCTCATTCAAGAGGCTCAGATGCCCCTTTTTCAAGAGGGTCACAAGCTCCCTTTTCAAGAGGGTTGGAAGCCCTCTTTCAAAAGACCTGGAAGCCCTCTTTCAAGAGGCTCGGACTTTCAAGAGGCTCGGACACCCTATCGAGGGGCTAGGAATTATTCATTCAAGAATCTTGGAAGCCTACTTTAAAAAGGTTCAGCAACGTCATTTTGAGATAGTCAAAGTCTCCTTTCATTAGGCTCGGAGACCTCCTTTCAAGGGACTCAGAATTCTTTTTTCCGCCGGCCCCCTTTCAAGTGGTTCGGAAGCCTCTTTTCAAAAGGGTCGGAAGCCCCCTTTCAAGAGGCTCAGAAGCCCACTTTCAAGAGACTCAAAAACGTCTTTTCTAGATGCCCTAAAGCTCATTTCAAGAGGCTCAAAAGACCCCTGTCATGAGACTTGGAAGCCCCTTTTAAGTGACTCAGAAACCTCCGTTCGAGGGGCTCATACTTCTGTCAGCCAACTCTCACGAGTGGGGCCCTCCATAGCCGTGCGGTAAGATGCGCGGCTACAAAGCAAGACCATGCTGAGGGTGGCTGGGTTCGATTCCCGGTGCCGGTCTAGACAATTTTCGGATTGGATATTGTCCCGATTTCCCTGGGCATAAAAGTATCATCGTGTTAGCCTCATGATATACGGATGCAGAAATGGTAACTTGGCTTAGAAACCTCGCAGTTAATAACTGTGGAATTGCTTAATGAACACTAAACTGCGAGGCGCCAGTATTCCAGTAGGGGATATAATGCCAATGAAGAAGAACTCCCAATAGTGGCTCGGAAGCTCAATTCAGTAGGCTCGGAAGTTCCCTTTTTAAGAGGGTCGGAAACTTTTTTTCGAGTGGCTCGGAATTCTTCTTTCAAGAAGCTTGGAAGCCTACTTTCAAAAGGTTTAGAAACGTCATTTCAAGATGCTCAAAAGCTTTATTTTTCAATAGGTTCGAAAGCACTCTTTCAAAATAATCTTATGAATAACGCTCATTAAATAGGGGGTACCTCAATCAATACAAAAACACGAAGGGATACCTCTCAAGAAAAAGGTTGAGAACCGCTGTCTTAGATAGAAGCAATAAACTCTCTAATAGCCGAGATCTGTCCTGGACACGTCCTTGCGAATGCTAAGGAAAGGGAAGGATGGTTAGTTGGACACCTACTTAAGAAAGATGCAGAGACCTCTACGACCTCTCATAGATGCCACTGGAGTATTTCAAACACAGAAAGAACTAAGATAGAAATACAAAGTAGGAAAGAGGCGAGCCTGGAATTAAACCCACGACCTCCTGCTTACAAGGCAGAAACGGTAGTCACTAGACTACCGAGTTCGTCCTTATAACAGTACTGTACTGTCATTGCACTAATCCGGGAAAGAATAGCTATAATTTGATATTAATTTATTATCTAGAAACCAAAAGAACATTCTTGCCAACTAGCGAGCTGACAAGAAAAACTGGCAATACTACCGTAGGTCGTCATGCTGAAACTGCGTATCAAAATCATCGATGCTAAATATTCGTCTCTCTGTGGGATACCCAACCCTGGGTAAAAAAGGTATTATGAGAAGATTGGTACCACAGTTGGAAAATATCCACACACTTAGTTTTTATTTCTGCAGCTCGGCAAAAATCCGCACAGCCGTGCGCCAGCAAAATAAAAAACTGATATTCCGGCCAAAAATATGTTTGTTAGCTGATTTTCGGCAAATTATTTGCTGATTTTCAGCAATTTTGACAGAAATCTCGACAAAAAACATGTTTGCTGGGGCACGGCTGTGCGAATCTCGGTAAAAGTTGACCTTTTCACTGAGATCCCGGTAAAAAAATTAAGTGTGCACCAAGACGCAACTCAGAAAGTAGGAGGTACCACACTCACCTGGGCAGACCTCCCTAATTGTATGGTTGATTGCTTCCGAATATTTTGTTAAGTCTTCGATGTTCCTAATTCGATGGAACTTAACTTCTACCAGTGTCACAAATACTAAGTTCCCAGAGTCCCCTACGACTCCCGACCCATAAGCATGAGAGACACTCTTGCAAACGATACCGCCAGTAACGCCGCCTTCATCTGCTTTCTGAAAAATGGGGGCCTGTATCGTCGCGACAAGCTCCTTTGTCGCCAGAGTTGACATTCTCTCGTACGCAGACGACATTCTTCTTGACAAAAAAAATTACGTTGAGCTTTTAGTGGAATGTCTTCACTCGTCATAAGACGAGTTCGTACTATCCCATTTAAGTCCACACTTGATTGTACCTTTGACAGATACGTATTTCGACCTCAACCGTCTTTGGTGTCTGGTATTTAACTTGAGTTTTTTTTTTTTTAACTAATTTTATTTGCTAATTATCTAATACATGCATTCATCTCTTAGACTAGGTGTTCCGTGTTTTCTTAACACTATCATCCTTATTTGCTATGTTACTTTTTAGGTATTATTAATACATTTCAATTGCCTCTGGCAGTTAGAAGTTTTCCTCTGGTTGAATTGAACCATGTATGAATTACAATGTTTTCAACTTAAACTAAACTTAACCTATTTTATACTAAGGGTACAAGGAGTTAATCGTTGCAATAGAAGATTGCAACGATTTTTGTCTAAAATTGGAAATGATTTTGTTGGACATTTGTTGCAATGGAGGCAACTTCAGAATCATTTTCAAAATTTTATTTTGAATCCTCTGGAGTGCCTTCTTTCTGGTATTGCAGCAACTAGTCCATATTGGCACAGCATACAACATGGCAGGTCTAAAAATTTGTTTGTAAATCAAAAGTTTGTTCTTAAGACAAAGTTTTGATTTTCTGTTTATATGTAAGTGTATATAGGCACTTAATATATTTGTTACATTTGGCTTGAAGGCCTTCAATGTGATTTTTAAAAGTTAATTTTTGATCTAGCAGAAGTCCTAAATATTTAGCTTCGCTAGACCAATTAATTGGAACCCCATTCATAGTGACAATATGTCTGCTAGAAGGTTTCAAATAAGAAGCTCTCGGCTTATGTGGGAAAATTATAAGCTGAGTTTTGGAAGCATTCAGGGAAATTTTCCATTTTGCAAGTAAGTGGAGAAAATATCCAAACTTTTTGCAATCTACTACAAATGACACGAAGGCTTCGCCCTTTGGCTGAAAGGCCCGTGTCATCTGCAAACAAAGATTTTTGACACCCTGGTGGTAAATCAGGTAAGTCAGAAGTAAAATGTTATACAATATGGGCCCCAGTATGCTGCCTTGGGGACACCAGCCCTTACAGGTAATCTATCAGATTTAGTATTCTGATAGTTTACCTGCAGTGAGCGATCTGATAAATAATTTTGGATCAGTTTAATGATGTACAGAGGAAAATTAAAATTCATCAATTTTACAATCAAACCTTCATGCCAAACACTGTCAAATGCTTTCTCTATATCAAGAAGAGCAACTCCAGTCGAATATCCTTCAGATTTGTTGAGCCGAATTAAATTCGTTACTCTTAATAACTGATGGGTGGTTGAATGCCCATGGCGAAAACCAAATTGTTCATCAGCAAAAAAAGAATTGTCATTAACCATCATTATATTTAAAATAATCTTTTCAAACAGTTTGCTTATTGAAGAAAGCAAACTGATTGGGCGATAACTAGAAGCATCAGCTGGATTTTTGTCCGGCTTCAAAATTGGAACAACTTTGGCGTTTTTCCATTTATCTGGAAAGTATGCCAATTGAAAACATTTGTTAAATAAATTAACCAAAAAGGATAAAGAGCTCTCAGGAAGTTTTTTGATAAGTATGTAGAAAATACCATCATCACCCGGGGCTTTCATATTTTTAAATTTTCTAGTAATAGATCTCACTTCATCCAAATTAGTTCCCAACTTGTTCGAGAATGTCTTCGAAGCTCCGTGTAACCTGATCCTCAATTGGACTAGTGAGACCTAGACTAAAATTATGGGCACTCTCGAACTGCTGAGCAAGTTTTTGAGCCTTTTCGCCATTTGTTAATAAAATTTTATTTCCCTCTTTAAACGCTGGAATTGGCTTTTGAGGTTTTTTAAGAATTTTCGTTAATTTCCAAAAGGGTTTCGAACTGGGATCCAACTTCGAGACATTATTCTCAAAGTTGGTATTTCTCAGAATAGCGAAACGTTTTTTAATTTCATTTTGCAAATCTCGCCAAATAACTTTCAACGCGGGATCGCGAGTTCTTTGGTATTGCCTTCTTCTCACATTTTTAAGACGGATCAGTAGCTGAAGATCGTCGTCAATAATAATGGAGTTGAATTTAATTTCACATTTAGGAATTGCAATGCCTCTGGCTTCGACAATTAAATTTGTCAAAGATACGAGAGCATTATCAATATCACTTTTGGTATCGAGAGGAATATCAACATCAAAATTCCTATCGATATACGTTTTATATAAATCCCAATCAGCTCTATGATAATTAAAAGTAGAGCTGATTGGATTATAAATGGCTTCTTGTGAGATTTCAAATGTCACAGGAAGATGATCAGAGTCAAAGTCAGCATGAGTTACCAATTGGCCACACAGCTGACTTGAATCCGTTAAAACTAAATCAATTGTAGAAGGATTTCGACTGGAAGAAAAACAAGTTGGTCCATTGGGATATTGAATAGTATAATATCCCGCAGAACAATCTTCAAATAAAATTTTACCATTGGAATTGCTTTGAGCATTATTCCATGAACGGTGTTTGGCATTGAAGTCACCAATTACGAAGAATTTTGATTTGTTGCGAGTCAGAATTTGAAGATCAGCTTTCAACAAATTCTTTTGCTGCCCATTGCATTGAAAAGGCAAGTAGGCTGCAATGAAGGAAAATTGACCAAAATTTGTTTCAACAGAAACTCCCAAGGTTTCAAAACTTTGGTTCCAAACGAAGAAAATAATTTATGTTTGATACGTCTATTAATGACAATGGCGACCCCACCACAGGCGCTGTCAAGACGATCATTTCTGTAGATAAAATAGTTTGGATCTCTGTTAATGGAGAGTCCTGGTTTTAAATACGTTTCAGTTATAATGGCAATATGCACATTATGAACTGAAAGGAAGTTGAATAATTCATCTTCCTTACCCTTTAGAGAGCGGGCATTCCAATTTAGAACTTTCACACAATTATTTGGATCCATTGAAACGGAGTCCGATAACAATTTTTTGTGTGTACTTTATACCAACCTGAACAGCTTCAGGAATGGTATTTGCTTTGAACATTGCATCAATCATGTGATGCAATTGTTCAGTTAAAAATCAAAATCGGAAGCAGTCATGCTACCTGAATCGGCAACATGACCGTTATTTTCCGTTGGGACATGGGTATAAACCTCATTTTGAGAAGAGAAATTTTGTCTACCAGCAGCGATGTTTGCATACGTAGGTACATTGGAAAAATTGGAATTTACTGAAGTGCTTGCTACCCGTTGACGAGCGGCAAAATTTGTTTGTGAATTGTGGTGGGTATGAATTGCTCGACCGGTAACCGGTTTCGAAATTTGAGCGTTTGAAAAATTTCTACCCGTCGAATCTGGGATCCGATTGGAATTTCCGTCATCAATTTTGCACGGAATTCAAAACTTTTGCGTGAAGGGCATTCCCAGAAATTGGATTTATGATTGCCCCCACAGTTTGCGCACTTAAATTTATTGGAATCTTCTCTCACAGGACATGCGTCCTTGGCGTGAGAGGTTCCACCACAAATCATGCATTTAGCATACATGTGACAATGTTTGGTTCCATGACCCCACTTTTGGCACTTACGGCACTGGGTGGGGTTTTGGAAATTTCCCCCAGACCTGCGGAAATGTTCCCATGTAACACGGACATGAGACATAATACAGGCCTTTTCCAAACTTTTCATATTATTTAGTTCACTTTTGTTAAAATGAACTAAATAAATTCTTGAGAAATGTCCCTCTGTGAAGTACCAGAATGGGATTTCTTTTTCATCTTAATTACTTGGACTGTTGAAAATCCAAGTAATTGAGAAATTTCAATTTTCATCTCATCCAGTGATTTGTCATCACTGGGGAGACCTTTCAAGACGACTTTGAACAATCGCTCAGTTTTGTCGTCGTATGTGAAGAATTTATGACGCTTCTCAGTTAAATACTGAAGAAGGCGTTTGCGATCGTCGAAGGATCCCGGCAAAACGCGGCAGTCACCCTTCCTAGCAATCTGAAATGAAACCTTGATCCCCTGAAGGTTACTCAAAATCTCATTCCTAAAGCCAGAAAACTCGGCAACAGATACCACAATCGGCGGAATCCTTTGCTTTTTCGCATGAATCGAATCACCTGGGCTAGATTTGATTTGCTCAATATCATCATTAATCAAATCGAACTGATTGCTCAATCAAATCGAACTGATTGCTCAGTTCGATAGGAGAAAAATTATTTCCGACATTAGAGTTTGAAGGAATATCTGAATTCTCCAGCTTCCTTCTATTTTTTCCGCGCTTTGGCAGGACGGTCTTGAAACCTTGTTTCTTAGAAGGAAGTGGAGAATTCAAAGACTCCCCCTTCCTCTTGTTTTTATTAATACTCATTGCTGAGCGTGGAGACGTGACCTTCTAAGAGGTTTTTCCCAGAACGGTGTCCCTGCAGGATTACCACCGCTTGTCGGAATTTTACTTCCGCAAACGGGTCCAACGTAAAACGAAGGCACGGGTCCTTGCAAAGATCGTAACGGGATCAGTGGGTACAAATAGCGCTGAGAAGCACTGTTGAAATTAAAATAGCTTCGGGTAGTATTAAAAACTTCCTTCCGCAAAGAGAGAAAGAACCGCACAGCACGAAAGCACGATGCGGTCTGAATTTAACTTGAGTCGAGTCAAGTACGGCAAGACGGCCTTACTGTTGAGGTCGAAATATCAGTCAAAGGCACACTCAAGTAGTGGAATTAAATGGGATAGTACGAACACGTCTTATGATAAGTGACATTCTCTTGGTGCGGAAGACATAAAACCGAAGGACTGCAACGGAAACTGTAGACTGCCGTCAAACCCGTCCACAGGGCTGACAATAGTCATTCTCGTCGTATGCAGAAACCGAAAAAAACATAGTCTTCGTCATAACATTGCACGACGCGACACCTATTCGGTTTCTTCGCGCCGCATGCCTACCACGAAGATAGTCGCGCAGCCAAAAGTTAAGACGATTTCCGTCGTCACTTCTTCACACAATTGATTGCAAAAAGTACGAACTTTGATAACATAAATCTTTCGATATAATTTTTAACGTCTTTAACTTGGACATACTTCGATATCATTTATAACGTCTTCACGTCTTGGACTTTTGTCCTTATATTTTGTTTTTAGCAAATCAGACACAAATATCGAGATTGCAGCGCTTGCAGAATAAGATTATGCGTTTGATTTTAAGATGTAACAGATTCACTTCCTCAACTTTTTTGCTGGATGCATTGCAGTGGCTCTCGGTGAAGCAAAGAATTGTGTATTTAACAATGGTGTTCATTTTTAAGGTAGTAAATGGTTTGCAGCCTCGATATTTGTGTGATCGAATCAATGATTTCAATTCGATGCCTACACATATCAAACGTGCAACGACATTATCACAATTCAAGAGACTTTGTGTTATACGTAAACGCTGTATTTTAAGCAGCTACTTAGTTGACTTTTTAAAAATCATTAATAATTGTATCTTGACGAAGTTTGACCTACGGATATTTTGTTTGGACAATTGTGTTTTTCAATTATGATGATGGATTTTATATTTATTGACGTAATTATAATTTGACCTTTTTCTTGTGTAGTCTACAAAAGTTTAAGTCTTACGCGCGTAAAGCAGATATGAATGATTTTTAAATTTAAGTACAGACTTGCGCTTTTTCAGCTGTTTCAATGATTCTGCGGATTAGTAATAGGCTATCTAGTAGAGTTTGGTTTCCGCGGTTGATACCGAAACTTTTGATATCGACGGAGCGGTAACACAAGTTTCAATTTTGTTGACAACGACATAGTTTATAGATTATTATTGATGCTTTCGAGTGGATAACGTTACTTTTAATAACATAAAACGCGATTCTTGGTGGAACTTTTGAAATCTTTGCAAGAGGTATCGCAAATTTTGCATTTTTATGAACTCGAAGCATCACTACTGATACTTATGAGAATCTGTAGATAAAATAAACAGTTTTTTTTACATTTATTATTTTTGCTGGATAGTAATGGAAAGTTATGAAATTTATATCTGTGATGGTTATCAGATCGTTTTTGTTTTGTTTTGCAAATCTGATTAAATTGTTGAAAACTCAAATTCAAATAATTGTCTTAAAGATAAATCGTCTAGCTCAAACCTTTGTAGGGGTATGTGGCGGGTCCATCATCATCATCATCATCATCATCATACGTTACTTCAAATTTATTATTACAAAGAATTAATAAAAATCTTCGCATGGCAGCTGCCGCTTGAAGAATAATGGCATGAAGTCTTCGTTCTTCGATGTCGTCATGACGATTTGGTTGCACGACGGAAACTAGCGCCTTGCGCGTCATTGACGATGCGTCGAGTAGCAATGAAGACAATACAACTCGTCGCTACTGTGGCTTTTCTTACTGCGACGATAACTACTGCCCGTCCACGAATGGGCCAAGAGTGTCAAATTCGCGGTTTCATCATCGAAATTGTATACATTGTACTGCAACAATGGCCAACAGCTAACACCTATTTAAATCCGAAATATTTCCGGAACCCAGTAACCAATTCTGGAAATCCATAAAATTCCTAAAACTTGAATAAATTCCGCCTTTCTTGGTGAAACTTGCTAAAAATGTTGAAAGATAAAAAAGTTACAGCTACAGCCAAAACAGATTTTTATTTTCGTTTTCAAAAGGGGAGTTGGCAACGAAAGGGTTAAGCTCGTCGCATCTTGAGTAACTAAAGTAGTGAATAGTCGTGTCATACACTTTGACTCATTATAATATTAAACATTAGTAACCATATTTTCTCGCAATCGCTCCCACCGTGCGACCCGGAAAATCATTCAATCTAACCCTCCCCGTAATGCAGCACATTGCATCGCTTTTCTCCCGCAATCCCTGTTTCTCAGCGTATCTACGTCCTGTGGCGGCGGTGGTGTGGTGTAGTGAGCGTTGATAGAGGGAACGAACGCAGTAAACGTCAGTATCTCCCTTTCACCGAGATTCGAATTGCGCGCAACTAACGTCATCATACCAAGCCAACCCCCGGACGATCAGTCTGCTGCTGCTCCTGCTGGCGATGATGCTTTTTCGTGACATGATTGTCACGACCCCAAGCACCGACGACAACACAACCGACTGACGAGAACGGCTCGGTTTGGGTACACGTTTGAACGGTGTTGTGAATGGACGGTCTTGTTGTCGTAGGTGGCAACGATTGTAGTATTGGTAGAACTGCTCTAGTGTGGAGAAAAAAGTTGACAAGTTGAAGAACAGCCATGCTTGACAAGAAGGGGTTCCCAGCAGAAATGTAAATAAAAAGGTAAAGCGAGAGAATTTGGGCAATACGAGGGCACTAATACACTTAAAAGCAGTCCGGGCCGACGATGACGGCGGTATAATACCTGTCCCTTGCTTTGTTACTTTACTGAACTTTGCACAACACAACCCTTCCGCTGCTGGTTGGTATGGCCACAGAAAACAGTTTATGAATCATCACCCGCTATCCATCCATGCATGCAGACCGCTGCTGGCTATGGTGATTGAGAGCGAGGGAGTGCTCGTTAAACGATTGTTTTTTTCTTTGATTCGATATTGGAGATACGTACGGGATTTTCTACGAATACGTGAAGAAGGTATTATAAGAGTAGAATGTGTTGTATAGCTGGCTATCATAAATATCGATGGTTCTTCGATGTGATGCATGGATATTAGACTGACAGTGATACAAATCCGCATTATTGCAAAAGCTAGAAGAAGACTTTTTTTTTCATAACAAGAACAAGAATCCAGCCAATCTGCTTATCGTTCCTTCGATGTAGATAGGAATTAAATAGGAACCGAAACTGTAACCTTATATAGCACAGATAAGGAAGGTGGCCCTCCTTAGCCGGGCGGTAAGATGCGCGGCTATAAACAAGACAGCTCCGATCTAGTAAAATTTCGGGTTGCAGACATTCTCCCTGGGCATAAAAGTATCATAGTGTCAGCCTCATAATATACAAATGCAAAAATGGTAGCTTGGCCTAAAAACCTCCCAATTAATAACTGTGGAAGTGCTAAGCTGCTATTCATCCAAATAATTTGATTTTCGGTACATTTTTGTTATCTGTAGATATCTAGCGATGTACAAAAAATAAGGTCATTTGGTTAAAATGCGGGAATGGGGGTGCTGCCCAACCAATTTTTTCCTTAAACAATTCCAGAAAAAGAAACTATTTTGTCAAATTTCTTAGCAAATTTGGAACGAGTACAATTGCATCCACTTGTTGAGTTTTTGTGGTGAGAACCACAATTCTAGCTAAATTTCAATAAATAAATTGTCAATAAATTTAAAAAAATTATATATATTAATAACTAGTTGACCCGGCAGACGTTGTCCTGCATAGTAGGCGAGAATGTGCATTTCGAACTACCCATGCAAAGTTCGCATAGGAATCACAATTTTAGTTATTCACGGTTTGCTCAACCTTACTCGTAATTTTCCCATTAGGAAATATCATATAAACCCGTCGGAAACTTTAACGAATGTTTCTGCTGAAGAAATGAAAAAAATCCATCCAGCCGTTTTCGAGTTATGCGGATACGAACACAGACCATTTCATTTTTATATATAAGAAGATGTAATAACCGGAAGTTGGACATCGTTTCATCGCATGTTTCAACCCGCATTTGAGTACTTGCGAGTCGAGAAGCTTCAATTTTCTTAATCCTCTCCACGAGAATTTCATTTGAAAAAAGCGCACTGAAAAGTCCCATATAGTTTACTTTTCTAGACCAAAAATGGAAGCTATTAATCATCATGTCAAAACTGGTAAATCTGCAGTTCATCAGCAGACGGTGCCGAAATGCAAAGCAGTGCAAAGACTTGTTTAAAAAGGTCATTCGACGTAAACTACAAAAAAAAAATAGGATCACCAATTGACCCGTCGTCAGTTAAGTCAGCGGTCGCATTTGGCAATAGCCTTCAGCAGTAATGCACAAACAGCCGTTTTATTTGGCACTAACTATACACACCACGTCTGAAACCTTTATACTTAATAAAGCAATCAACTTTATGAACCACCGAAAATAGATTTCAAGTAGCAGTACGTTCCAAACGAAAACAAAAACAAACCTTTGAAGTTTGTATATAACTACCGGTGGCGGCCATCGAGGCCACGACGGTAATAAGGTTGCACTTCCAGTCACTGTGCACCGCCACCATCCGGCCGTTGTTTCCTACGTATGGCTACTGCATCATCCACTCGACCAACCAACCACCGTCCATTCGCTGACCATGATCGATTGAAGTCGCTGAGTTTTGTTGGTTTACTACGCGCAGCTTCTACAATTCCTCTATATAGGTAGAGGAGATGAGGTTGGGTTTCTATTGATGGACTGCGAGAATTTACTCGCACCAGCAGCTGAATAGAATTTCGACACACATTATCCGAGTGCAACCGTGCTTAAACTCTCGGGTGAATCTAACACGTGCCGCCGGCCGGTAGCACATCGGCACAGACAGTGTTGGGCAGAGGGTGGTAAGTGAATAGATAAAAATAAAACAATGTTGGTATGTAGATGTATACTGCCGCTAACCGCAAGTCGAGCACATCTGTATATGGGCCTCCATATACAGATGTGCTCGACTTGCAGTTAGCGGCAGTATAGCAGATTACATATTGGGTCGCTATTATAGTGAACAAAATGTAAAAATGGTTACATGCAAACATTTTAAAAATTTTGGTTCTGCCTCCACTTAAAAAATGTAAAAAACGCTTTCAATAGATATGCCATAGACATATTTTTAATAATACACTCCATAAATAAAAATGAGGATATTTATTATTGGGTTCGAAGAATGTCTGACTGTTGATCGGAAGCGAAGATTCAGAAAAAAGCAGTCGGGCCAACGAGAACGATCACAAACTCGTGGTTGTGGCTTTTTAACGAAAACTAAACGCCTCAGTTCAAGATGTGGCTAAAAAGTTACATGTGACTTTCGTGCAGAATATCAAAACTAGAGGTGGACTACGTACGTTTAAGGTTCAGAAGTCCACAATTGATGACGAGAAACAGAATACAATCACAAAAGCCGTGTCCGGATGTTGTACAACCAGATGTTTACGAAACCACAATCCTGCGTAATGGATAATGAGACATATGTGAAGGAGGACATCAACCAGATTCCCGGAAAACTGTTTGTGACTTCCAAAGATAAATGTGATGTTCCTTAGTTCGCCAAGAAAATTTACCAAGCGATTTATACATGCGGAAAGCAGAGTACATCTTTTTTTTACCGAAAGCTCCATGAATGGACAGGTGTATTTCCTGAAAACTCACAACGATCCGATGAGCTTCTTGCCGGATTTAACATCATACCACTACACGAAGCACGTGCTAGAGTGGTATAAATTGGAGATATTAGGAACTATGTCCAAGGGCTACCCCTCCCCATGGCCAGTACGAGTTAGGTGCTGTGGGGTTTGACAGTGGGCTCTGTTAAACCTCTACAAAAAGTAGCATGCCCGAGCAGAAGAAATTAGCTCAATAATACCTAATTCTGTTATTGATACCATTCTCTGTTATGAACTAGCCCTGCATAAGATGTAAAATACCAAAGGAATAATACCAAAAACTAATATGCACAATACTTAAGCCATAACATACTCAGTTATTACAATACCAAACGCATCACAAATTATTATTCGTTTGGTGTTGGAATACCTAAGTATATTATGCCGAAAGTATTCTGCATATCAAATGTTGGTATTATTTTTTGGTATTTTACCTCTTATGCAAGGCTAGTTCATAACAGACTATGGTATCGAGGTAGTCGCTCCTGCACGGGATTCGTCACACTGTCAGATTACGACAGGATAGAGCGGCATAAAGGAGGACAGACAAGCCCACCAGAGACTCGCCCGACAATGTGCGCTACCCACAGAATGCAAACAGGCGTCAGTAGAGCAGGAGAGCAGGCCCATGACAGTCACAAGCAAGGGAGAAGGGCGCAAGAAGAGAGCAAGGGCGAAACAAGCCGACAGAACAATTCACTCAGATGTTCGACCGCCTAAGGCCGATGACATAGTGACGCGTGTGCGTGCGCGAACGCGTCCACGACAAAAGGAATCCTCTTGCTGATATTCTGTTTCACGAGTGCTTAAGAGCTGAGCAGAATGGATACGTTTGCGTGCGTTTTGACAGTTTTGCCATGGGAAAACTGTCAAAACGCACGCAAACGTATCCATTCTGCTCCGCTCTTTAGACGCATTCGCCCACGCACACGCGTCACTATGTCATCGGCCTAACATTGACCTAGTGGGTAGCAAGTCAGTAGTACGGTAACGATGGTTAAACCCATACAGTAACAATTTGGCTATCCGGTACAGCAGCGGTTATCAACCTGGGGTACAAGTACACCTGGGGTACCTTCGCTGGCCCTAGGGGGTACCTCGGGTGAAAATGTATAATGGCGGACGTATTACAATTCCAATCGGAGCTTATTGATAAAGTTTTGATTATTGTGATTTTTTTATTTCAAAACTTTGTCTTGTACATAATATGGATGGCGATCAGTAAATCAAAGCTAATTGCACTCTGCTTTCCTCAACTAGAACATCGTATGAAGGGCTGCGGAACAAAAGATCAAACGGACAAATGTCGAATGAGCAAATTTAAAAAATCTTCAATGCAATCTACCTGATCTAAACAAAATGTTGAATAATATGTTAGAAACATGCTTTGAACTAAAATCTAGAATCTAAAGGTTTGGAAGCCTTTGTTTGAGAGGCATGTAGGACTTTTTTTTAAAAAAAAAAAGCTTTATTGCTTCGTTGCAAGAGGTTTAGAAGCATCTTTCTACGGTTCTCGGAAGCCTTCTTCAGAGCAGCACGAATGCGTCCTTTCAAGATGTTCAGAAGTCTTCTTTCGAAAGGTTCGAAAGGCCTTTGTCTCCTGGCAAGAGGCCCGGATGCCTCGTTTTAAGAGAGCCGGAAGCCTTTTTTTTCAAAAAGCTCGGAAGGATCCTTTCAAGAGGTTCGGAAGACTTTTTTCAAAAAGATCAGAAGCCTCCTTTCAAGAGGCTCAGAAGGTGTTTTTTTTTTCAAAAGTTTCCTTTCAAGAGGCTCGAAAGCTTCATTCAAAAGGTTCGGAAGCCTCCTTTCAAGAGACTTGGAAGCCTCCTTTCATGTGCCTCTTTTCAAGACGCTCAAAACCTTCCTGTCAATAAGCCCGGACGCCTGCTTTAAAGAGGCTCGGAAGCCACCTTATAAGAGGGAAGAAAGCCTTTTTTCAAAAAGCTCGGCTTCTTCCAAGAGGGTTGACAGCATACTTTCAAGAGATTCAGAAGCATCCTTTAAAGATGCAAAGGAAGCCTCCTTTTAAGTAGCTCAAAAGTCACCCTTCAAGATGCTCAAAATCCTCTTATCAATAGTTGCGGAAGCATATGTTTAAGATTTTCAAAAGCCTTCTTTCAAAAAGCTCGGAAGGCTCATTTTAAGAGGCTCGAAAGCCTCCTTTCAAGAGCCTCGGAAGCCTCCCTTCAAGAAGCTCGGAATTATTCTATCAATAGGCTCAGTAGCGTCCTTTCAAGATGCAAAGAAAGCCTTCTTTAAAGTGGCTCAAAAGTCGCCATTCAAGAGATTCGAGAGCCTCTTTACAAGAAACTAAGAAGCCTCTTATCAAGACCTGCGGAAGCCTACTTTCGAGAGATTCAGAAGATCCGTTCAAGAGGTTTGGAATTATTCTTTCAAAAGGCTTGGAAGGGTACCTCTCAAGTAAAAGGTTGAGAACCACTGCGGTACAGGATAAGCAGGAGGCAAGGAGAGAAAGCCGGGGAACTACTTCTAGAACCCGAGCGTAGGGCTGTGTGAAGCTATGAGTCTGGCGAAAAAACGGGAAGTATGAGCGGTGCCAAACTGGATGCGGTTCAGTAACGAGGGTATGACGCTGCCATGCCGAGGAAAACGCGACCGTGTAATTGCGGGCCACGGGTATACTTGTGGAGCAAGCAAATTTCAGCCCTTCGAGCAACCTGCCTCAGGGATAGAAGAAGACTGCAAAGAACACGTTCGGCGGAAGTGAGGGAGGAATGCATCGAGCTATTCTAAATGGCAAGCCAGGCCCCAAACAAGGCCATCAAAGAGAGCAAACAAACCTACTTCGACAGATTGTACCAGAGCGCCTGCTCGAACTCATAGGGAGATGCCTTCCAGGTGGTGACGGTTAAAACAAGAGAAGCTCTGGCTCCTCCCAAGCGATGTCCAACGAGGCTGAAGACGAAAATTGAAGTACTATTCCCGCATTGCAGCTCAATCCATTGGCCCAGCAGCGAGAGTACGAGCAAACGACGAATAGATGGCGGTAGGGGAGCTAATGGCGGTGGCAAAGTCTCTCGACCCGAGGAAAGCACTTGGCCCAGACGGAATCCTGAACATGGTGTTAGAGGCAGCCATAATGACAAATCCGGACATGTTCAGGTCAGCCATGCAGAGGTGCCTGAACGAGCGGACATTCCAGGATATATATAAAACACAGCATTTGGTCCTGTTACCGAAACCTGGCAAGCCCCCAGGAGATCCCTAAGCATACAGACCAAGCTGTCTAATAGATACTATAGGGTAGCTATTGGAGATGTTAATCCTAAACCGACTTTCACCGTACGTGGAGAAGGCGGAAGGATTGTCGAACGAGCAATTCGGCTTTCGGAGAAGACGGTCTACTCTGGGCGCCATTAAATCACTGGATGACACTGTAGAGATCGCCATCGAATGCGGCGTGGTATCCGTTACTGTGCAGTAATAACACTCGCAGAGATCACCTTTGGGTCCACTGCTGTGGCACGTGATGTACGACGGTGTGCTGAAGTTGAACCTCCCGCCAGGAATCAAGCTAGTGGGATTTACCGATGATGTAACGATGACCGTGTACGGAGAGTCCATCGAATAGTTCGAATTACTGCAACTATTCGATCAGTCTCGTCGAGGAATGGTTGTGCTGCAAGAAGCCACAGCTGGTGCACCATAAACCGGAGATGATAATCGTTCACTAACCGAGATGCTGCAAAGATACCCATCAAACTGGTGCTGAAGCAAGACAAGGAGCGCTACGCCCTCAGGGGAATATGTAATGCGCGAGAAAATATAAAGGCAGCAAAATGACAGAGGGAGTGGGACAACTCAGATAAGATGTGTCGGCATGGATTAGCAGACATTAAGAAAAACTAAACTTTGGCTTGACCCAGCTCTTAACAGGCCACGGATGCTTCAGGTGGTACCTGCACAGGTTCGAACATGCAGCTTCCTCCACATGCCCGCAATGCCCAGCCGTGACATAAACGACTCTGTACATTCTGTTCACATGTTTTCGGTTTGAAACGAAGAGAAGTGTGAGGAGCCATGCGGAATGAACACTACTCTCTGATAACATCGTCAGAAGAATGAGCCAGAACGCAGTGGAGTACTGTCGCAAGAGTGACGACCAAGATAACTGACATCCTACAACGCAAGGAGCAGCAGCAGACCTGTTTTGCTGACAGCGGTTCATGACGCTCATGAGTCAGAGTACACCGCCGCGAAAGATAGAGGTCAATAATGAACGGAAACGCAAGCGCCAGTTTCCTACGTTGCAATTGTTGTCAGCTTGCGACGAGCGCGTAGCCACAGAACGCGGTTCCCCTGTCGGGGAACTTCTCGTCGGAGATCCGCCATTGGGGACTACCCGAGCAGCACATTTGTCATAGACAAGTGACTGCGACTTATGTGCGACTTAATCTGGTGACAATAGAGTTGCTGACACCAAATCAGTCAGAACTGTGCTACTTGGGTACCCGAATAGCACAATTTGACCCGATTTGGTTGCAGGAACTCATATATGACTAAATTTGGTAATGCTAGGGTCAAAGTAACTCTATAATAGGAGTTTGATGAATTACAAACAATAGTAAATCATGATCAAATCTTTTTTTTTTAATCTTTATTAAGGTGTTTTTTTAATCTACAGACTAAGTTCAACACCGTCATGATCAAATCGTTTATCAGATATGGCCAGTGCTATCACCAGGTGCCTTGCTACAATAGATGGTAGTATCATCATCATCATCATCATCATTTCACAGTTAATTGAAGAGCTTCGAGGCCTGAAATTGCATGAATTTGATTCTAGTGTGATAAGAGCAGTTAGCTGCTCCAATCTATTGGTGGAACCAAAGGATTCCTCACACATGAACTGACATCGATACGAGGTTCAAAGTAAGTTGTTCAGATGGCGTTGGTTCACACGTAAATCACAAATTGGTAAATGATAATCTTGAGCAATAACTTAAAATGTGTTAACTATTTAGAAACCCAGAGGACCAGAATCCTTAAGAGCTTGATTTTTATAAACTGATCCCCCAGACAGGTCCTAACATCCTACCCAACAATGCTTGAAGAACTCTCAAACTTGCCCAGCTTGTTTTGCAAATCATGAAGTTTGAGATGTCGTAAGCTAGTGTTTAGCACTGATTGGAGGGACTCACAACTTGTTCAGAAACCCTTCAAATGAGTGAGCTGAAATTGAAATCACTTTTGAAACCTAGTACTAGTAAACCGCGGTCCATAACTTTTGATGGCACACTAGAACTATCAGAACAATTAATTGCAGATAAGTTTAACGAATATTTTGTCAGCAGTGTTTCATCGATTAATGCATCTATTGAATTAGTTGATGAACCCGACGAAATCCGACAGCCGATCAATGTTAACTGTAGATTTGAAGGCTTTCACCCAATAACATTGGAAGAATTAAGGAATATTTGCTTCTCGATGGGAAAAACGGCTGGTGTAGATAACGTAAATGCAAAAGTGATACAAGACTGCTTTGATGTCATCGGAGACAGTTTGCTGGACCTAATTAATGAATCTATACAAACTGGGCACGTGCCACAAGTTTGGAAGGAATCCCTTGTGATTCCCATACAAAAAGTTGCTGGAACGATTAAATCCGAAGAGTTTCGTCCCATCAACATGTTGCACACATTAGAGAAAATTTTAGAACTTGTTATTAAAGGCCAGCTGCTAGAGTATTTAAATAATAATAACTTGCTCATACCGGAACAATCGGGATATCGAGAAGGTCATTCTTGTGAAACCGCATTGAACTTGGTATTGGCTAAATGGAAAGAAAAAGTAGAGCAAAAAGATACGATTGTTGCGGTGTTCTTGGATCTAAAACGCGCTTTTGAAACAATTTCTCGGCCCTTATTGTTAAAAACAATTCAGCGCTTTGGAATTTCGGGTTCTGCTTACAAATGGTTTGAAAGCTATTTGAGTGACAGATCTCAACGGACTGCTTTTTAACGATTGTGTATCAAGTCCCGTGGAGAACACGCTCGGCGTGCCACAGGGAAGTGTATTAGGGCCTATTTTATTCATTATGTACATAAATGACATGCGACGAGTCTTACGATTTTGTGATATAAATCTTTTTGCTGATGACACCGTGCTGTTCATTGCAGCTAAAAACCTAGAAGAGGCCGTTTCACACTTAAACGAAGATTTGCATTCTCTAAGTAGATGGTTGAAATATAAACAGTTAAAATTGAACATAAGTAAAACTAAGTTCATGATAATTTCGCGGAACCGAATAAGTGAAAATGTCTCTGTTATGATGGATGATGAGGCAATTGATCGCGTACGGGAGATTAAATATCTTGGCGTGATTATTGATGACAAGCTAATATTTGACAAACATATTGACAATGTTATCAAGAAAATTGCCAAGAAGTATGGAATTCTTTGCCGATTAAAAAACTATTTGACCATTGCTAGTAAAATATTGTTGTATAAATCAATCATCTCTCCTCATCTGGATTTCTGCCCGTCCATCCTATTCTTGGCTAACGGTACACAAATATCGAGATTACAGCGTTTGCAAAATAAAATAATGCGCTTGATTTTGAGATGCAATAGGTTCACTTCCTCAACTATTTTGTTAGACGCCTTGCAGTGGCTGTCAGTGAAGCAAGGAGTTGGTGATTTGAGGATGGTGTAGATTTTTAAAGTAATTTATGGTTGGCTGCTGCGATATGTGGGTGTTCTAAGTGAAAGAGGAAGTGGCATTCATAGAGGTAATACGAGAAACGCGGTTGATGTAAGAACACCTTTCTTTTGCATGGTGCTTCACAAAATTCATTGTTCTACAAGGGTGTAAATGTTTTCAATTCGATGCCTACACACATCAAACGTGCAGCGACACTAGCACAGTTCAAGAGACAATGTATTTCACACGTCAAAGCTGCATTTTAGACAGCTACTCGACAATTTTTTAGCATTAACTAATTTAAGTTTTGACGAAGTTTTACCCAACGGATACTTTTGTGTGTTTTATTTTTATTTTATTTATTGTTTTTGGGGCATTAACGACTACAACGATCGCCTCGATGATGATGATGGATTTTTTACTTTATTGACGTAATTATTAATTTAACTTTTCTTTGTGTAGTCTACAAGAGTTTGAGCCTGGCGCGCGAAATACAGGTATAAATTATTTCAAATTTAATTTTCGTGTGCCACATTTTGATCTGTTTGAATGATTAGGAGTGAATGACTTTTGTATGGTTACTGCTGAAAGAGTTTTGAATGTTCGATATAGCTATCCAGTAGATTGTTTCGCGGTTAAACTGAAACTTTTGATATCGACGGAGCGGTATCACAAGTGTTGGTGCCTGTATTGTCGAGAATCATGAATACTATAGATACATACTAGTTGTTGAGCGAAAATTGACTTGATACGCGATTCCTGGTGAAACTTTTGAAATCTGTGCGAGAGGTATCACAAGTTTTGCATTTTCATAGAGCTGTATGTATCACTACTGATGTTTTAGCAAGATTGCGGTTTTGGAAAGATCAGTTTTTTAAATTTATATTTTTTGCTGTATAGTGATGTAAAATATTCAAATTTATATCTGTCGTAAGAAATCGGATCGTTTTTCTTTTTGTAAATCCGATTAAATGCATATCAATTAATTATCTTAAAGATAACTCGTCTAGCTCAAACCCTTGTAGGGGTATGTGGCGGGACCATCATCATTATCATCAGCTCCATTGATCTTCGTTTGCAAAATCATGAAGTTTGAGATGTCACAAGCGAGGTTCATAAATTATCACTACTGTTCATTTTCCACCATTCCGGAAGATTCCCGAACATGTCTAAGTTGTCCAGAAACCCATCAAATGAGCTCTTCTTTTGCAAAATCATGACATGCTGAGTGCTAAACAAGTGTTCCCACGGATGCCAAAAAACCTGACCCAGTACACCCCGGAATATTTCCGGAACCAAGTGGCAAATATAAAATATTATCCTTTTTCCAGAAACTAGAGATCTGAGCGATTGTTTTGAGGGGTTGATTGTCACAATCGGTTGAGAAATGCAAAAATTATCATTTTTTTAGTGATTATATGAAAGCGTGGATCGTACGTTCAGGCTTTGAGGGTTAATATGTAGTCTAAGGCGTGGGAGGCAAAATGTCATTCAAATGACATTATATCAAATGACAAGGGACATTTTGAAAGAAAAAGAAAGTTCACTCTCAAGCCTCAGATGTTATAATTAGAAAAATGTGCCTTCGGTTAAAAACATAGGACCACTCAAGTGTGGGTTCATTAAAAATATGAAGTTATTTAGGCTTTTAGAAAAAGATTCAGACAAAATATTCAAATGACATGCAGATGATCTTTCACAGAAACGAGGCATTTTTGATCGCGAAATGGCAGAAACGTTTTCAACCGAAAAAAATATCCAACCAAGCAATGGTGTTAATAGTTGGAATAGCCTGGAGTTCTGGGAATCACTATGGAACAGAACAAAACTGGATGCAACAGAAGGTCAGAAAGATGGAGAGGCTCTCTATCGCTCAACCGACAGTGGACAGGTTGATAAACAGCAAGATTATGGTCATACACGATCATACGATAACTAAAATATTATAAAGATATAATATGTTTGGATCCCAAAGTATTGCTTACTTTTCATATACTCACGTAAAAGATTGGCATTTTTATTAAGATTAGCATTAGATCAGCAGATTAGCATGTATTAGCATTTAGAATTTATTCAATCAATTTTTTAAAAAATCTTAAATTGCAATTTTCGAGAAAGTGTAAATATAAATCCGCAAAAACGCAAAAATTGTTAAATCCGCGACTGTTGTAACAGCCCTGGAAATCATAACGGCTAGTTTAAACTTCTCCTTCAGCTGCAGAGTTACGGAATTGCAACACTCCCTGTATAAAAATTGAATTATTTACTAGTGCACGCTCTTGTTCCCAAATCCTCTGTCAAAAATCCAGCAGCGTTTTGTTTATTATCGTTTCCCAACAGTTGTTTTAACTTGCAGTTATTGAAGCACCAGTACTATACTAACCCGTCCTACATCGTTCCCATCCGCGTCTTCGTCAATCCGATCATCTTTTGAACGAGAACGCATAAGGTACACAAATGAGTCGTCATATGACTGAATGACTTCCGTGGCCGGCATCATCAACGAGTTTGTTTATTTGGAAATCCGCCCTCCTGTTATTTTAAACATCCCTCATCGATTTTCCATTTGGACTGCGGCTCAACCGTGCACTTGGTCGAAAAACTAGCATTCATATTTAGAACACGCCCGGGCGGGTCTGCCGACGCTCGGATTCTGTGCCCGGCGTGGCATCACTCAAGCCCGTAAATATTTTGCATAAGCCAATGATCTTGGCCGTCCACGGGACCGGGACTTCAAATAGCGTGCAAAAATCGACATTGACGGAATTTTCACGTTCGTCGTCGTCGATGATCGGCTGGCTGTGCGCAACAAGAGCAAGGGCGATGACCAGTCAGTCAGTAGTGCCGGCTGCTAGCGGAGTACTTCGGGCAAACAGCAGGCTGTCAATATGCAGAGGTGTAAAATGGAATGCAATTTTCCGAGCGTTGGTGGTAATTGAATTATTAATGTAGCATAATGAGAGAGTGGAAGCCAGAATACGGCGATGCAATGCAGCTACTACTGGTTGGGAGTGCTAATTTTAGCAAAATTGCTAGAACGGTGCAGAAGCGACACTTATGTGTGCTCTGAAAGATGTGGCTCTGGAAATGGATAGCGTGCCTCAGTGAGTTGTTGGACAGATTTTGTGCCAAAGTGTTCAAGTTCGTTAGCATAAGCTTCTTATTGAGTTATCGTAAGTTTCTCGGCGTAGTTAATGATAATAGCCACATAGTAATATGATTTTTGCTTTGCGTCGTGGTGGTACACATAATAATATGTTCTGGCTGATCCATTATTAATAAGATTACATATTAAGATAATTCGACATGTTCGTATTGCAGCGAGATGATTAAATACCTTTAGAACTTTTCAGTTGTCAAAAGCAAATATAAGAAGAAGCTATAGTATTTGAAAACAAGAGCTGGTATGGACTTGGGAGGTATAATAAGAAAAAAATAGTAAATAGCCACAATTTTTAGCTAATAATTCTTGCCCAATAATAAAAAAAATATCATTTTAGCATTTAGATATGTAATTCGATTTGTTATTAACTAGGTGATTCCAAGTTAAATTAGATGGTATTTACTAGTAAGATATGTTTTAGACTGACAATGTTATGCAAAAATCAGGTTTCAATATTGATTTCGCAGCTATTGGTTTGTTTCTGTTGTCTTTGTCGGAAAAAACATGTTTGAATCACTTCGAAACCGAATCATTTTTTTATGAATCCTTGCAAATCATAGTGTAATATACAAGAAAATGTCGGATTTATATTAAGCAAATGTCTATCTATTCGTATCTATCTGTACTCTAAATGTGGTCGGACCGATAAATAAGCCTCCAGCAATTCGAATGATTCAAGCTTGAACGATTATTCCTTTAAAGCCAATTAAACAATATTATTCAGCGAATCTCAAGGGATATAACTCAAAAATGTTCACTTTATCTAACAATCGCAATCAGAACGCTAGCCAGTCGTCCATTTCATAGAGAAGAAAAGTTCCTCTCAATCCGAAAAACTCCGACCTTCCTTCATCATCTCAACGAGACCAACGACGATAATGACTGGATGGTGTGATAGAGATCGGACTCATAAAATGATTCCCAGTGGGAGAATAGACCAACAATGGGAACAATGGTCCACCCAGAACGTATCGTAGCAGCGGAAAAAGGAAACAACACCGAAATCAAATTCCGGAGTAGAGTTAGCGCAGCTGAATTCGTGATACGTAATGTAGCAGAAGTGGCAGTAACAGCCCGTTGCACCACATGCCTCCGAGGCGCGCAAAGAAAGGCGGTGGGGGCGCGGATCGTTTAAAACCAAGAGAACCGACCAACCTACGAAATGGTGCACTCTGACGCGCTGACATGAATATTTCATGGAAATTTTAATCACATGAATAATAGCATCGTTGTAAATGGTTCGTATTTTTCACGGGTTCTCTTGTCGCTTCGGGTTTCTAGAGATTTTCCCCCTTGTCGAAGCTGGGGTTGCTCTCTGCACCAGCAGTTGGTTTGGCGTGGATGAGTTTTTTTTTCTTTCACTGTAGTCCATTGATATGCACAATTCCGAGGTTGATTAGATTAGCAATTGGAGTGGGAACTTTCTTAGTTAAAATAAAAAATGTATTACTACACATTTTTTGTTGTCACTTAAAGATTATTGAATGCGAATGCTATCAACTAACCAGGCAACGAACTGCAAAATATGATGAGTATATAGTGCAATCGGGTTTTGTAGGAAAACATATTAAAACACAATAAAACATATGACAAAGTCCTATCTTCGGTAGGAAATTACTTATCTAGTGGAGGTAGGTATTTGGTCTCAAGTTAGCCTTGCGGGCAAAGGTGTAATATTACCAATCCGGAGATGGCGAGTTCGATTCTCGTTCCGGTCTAGGATGTTTTCGGGTGGGCAACATTTTCGACTCCCTGTGCATATAGTACTTGCCACACAAGATACATATTCAATATTCATGGATTGGCAGGTATATAATAGCTTTCAATTAATCAATGAGGAAATTCTAATAGAATAAGTCGTCTTCTCATATATTACTATAACCACGTCTAATTCTAAGCATCTTATTCTGATTATAATAAGTTTAAAAAAACAAAACGAAAGTTTTATCTACGAAAATGTTATTTAAAAGAGATTGTCGCTGGGGCTCCCTTTTTTCTTAATTCCAAACATGTCAAATGGTATGGGTTTCGCAATGATAGTTTGCTCTCAGCCTATCCTAACTAGCAGAAAAAAAATTCAGAGATAGTTTTTATAGTTCAACAAATGAAAGAATGGAAGAATTTCCTCAATATTTCCACGGGAAATTCTTTGGTATTTCCTCGAGAAATGCTTTGTAATTTCCTCAGAATGTTCTTGAATGGAAGAATGGAAGAATTTCCTCAATATTTCCACGGGAAATTCTTTGGTACTTCCTCGAGAAATGCTTTGTAATTTCCTCAGAATGTTCTTGAGAGTTTCTCCGTCAAATTTATCGGATTTTCAACACAAACTCATCAAAATGTGCTTTGCCAATTTTTCGAAACTACCGCTTGCTTCCTCATGCTTTTATTATTCCTGCTAAGACTGGATTCAAGGATCCCTCTCTTTTTTGATTTCTGATAGAGTTTTGGAAAGCTATTATTTTTGTGAAAATCATTGAATTAAAAAGCGATTCCTAAGATAGGGGAAAGACGGCTTTGG
The DNA here is from genome assembly GCF_024139115.2 of Armigeres subalbatus. NCBI lineage: Eukaryota > Metazoa > Arthropoda > Insecta > Diptera > Culicidae > Armigeres > Armigeres subalbatus. Next base: position 158,364,963 of record NC_085140.1, on the reverse strand, counting down.
CAGGTTTTGTTCTATTATTGGCAGGGGGGTTTTTGTCGACCGAATTTTATGAAATTTGGCCACAATATTCTTTGATATACAAAGAATGTTTAGGCCAAATTTGAGCATAATCAGTCATAAAAAAAACCCCTGACAATAATAGAGCCAAAGCCGTCAAAGCCGTCTTAACTTAACTTAAGAAACCTGGCGTCGGCGGAAAACGTTGTGGTTTTTGGAAAATTGTCTAGATTGTTCTAGGAAATGCTACTTAATTTTTCCCATTTCATTTTCTTAATTTCTACGGAAAGATCTTTTGAAGTTCAATATGCGATTCTTCTGAATCTCCGCAGAAAAAAAACATAAATATTCACGGAAAATTATTCCAAGGATTATTTTTTTAATTTCGAATGAAAAATCTTCCGAATTATCACGAATTTTATTCTGCTTTGTGCGGCAGAAAAGTAAATAAACCAGTGCTTGATTGATCGTATTTCTGCTTGATACGCAAAAAGTTTGAGCGATTCGTGTCGCGGAAAAAAAATAATCAGTGCACCATTGATCTTATTTCTGTTCGATAGGCAGAAAGTTCAAACAATCCGGTTTTATTCTGATTTGTGGGACTGAAAATAACATTAATCAGTGCGCGATTGATCGTTTTCCTGCTCGGTGCGCAGTAAGTTCGAGCGTTTTATTCTGCTTTGTGTAACAGAAAAGTAAATAAATTAGTGCGCTGTTGATCGTGTTTCTGTTCGATATGCAGAAAGTTTGTGCATTTGTTCGGCTTCGCAAGGAAGAAAGATAAATCAATCTGTGCATTGATCGTGTTTCTGCACGGTACGCAGTAAGTTCGAACGTTTTAGAAAATTAAACTGCTCAGTGCGCGATTGATCGTGTTTCTGCTGAGTACGAAGAAAGTCCGATCGTTTTATTCTGCTTTGTGCGGCAGAAAAGTAAAATAATCAGGGCAGGATTGATTCGACTCGTTACGCAGAAAGTTTGAGCGTTTATTCTGCTTTGTGCAGCAGAAAAGTAAATAAATCAGGAATGATTTGTGGGACAGAAAAGTAAATGCGTTTTGTTCGATTTCGTGCGGCAGAAAAGTAAATTAATCAGTCCACGATTGATCGTGTTTCTGCTCGGTACTCAGAAAGCTCGTGCGTTTTATTATGCTTTGTGGAGCAAAAAGTAAATTAATCAGATTGTTTTTCTGCTCGGTACGTAGAAAGCTCGAGCGATTTATATCGCTTTGTGCGGAAGAAAAGTAAATAAATCAGCGCGCTATTGATCGTGTTTCTGCTCGGTACGCAGAAAGTTCGTGCGTTTTATTCGGATTCGTGTGGAAGAAAAGAGAATTGACCAGTGTACGATTGATCATGTTTCTGCTCGATACGCAAATGGTTCGAACGATCTTGCTTTATTCTGATTTGTGGGGCAGAAAAGTAAATTGATCAGTGCGTGGTTGATCGTGTTTCTACTCGATATGCAATAAGTTCGTTTAAATTATTGAGTGGAAAAAACTGACACGGTCGCATCATTGATCACAGTGTATCCACACCCAACGATGCCTTCCAATTAACTAATATACCTTCCTGTGGATTTTGACGCAGAGTTAAACAAGGTCTTCAAATAACAAAAACTACTGATATTTCTTTATTCTTCTGTCTGACAGTTTGTATGAAGGGTAAATACACACTGTCAGACATGTATGACAATCATTGACTCCGACCACAGGAATTTAGTCAGGTTAACGTTATGCTTTCTATGTTTGTAGAGCCGTTTGACGAACTGGGTTGATCAACTTGGTTCGTCAAACTGCTCTACACACGGTCAAATGTTGCACAAACTTTTTTTTACTTTAGAGTGGCCACTCAATTTCCTATTTCAAATTTTAAAATTTTCCCGTCTAAGATGTAACGAGCAATCGATTACAGAATTGTACTTTTTAAGGTCAATGGAGAGTTCAATCAAAGTTAATTGCCTATTTTTCCGGGGATTAAACCACCCGACTTGGACATTAATTTACAATGTTGTAAAAACTCATATGTGAATATGTACATTATGTGAAAGATATTGATTTGGAAAATGTGTTGGAGGTAACCACCGACGGAGGTCCTTCGTACCTTAGTTGGTTAAAGCACCAGTCTAGCGTACTGTAGGGTCATGGGTTCGAGTCCCATCGAAGGGAATGTGGTTACCTTCAATACATTTTCCAAATCAATATCTTCCACATATTAATGTACATATTCACATATGAGTTTTCACAACATTGTATAGTCAATGGAGAGTTTTATAGCTGTTGAACAATCGTGCACCAGGTGAAACTATACAAACTGTTCCATAAAGGGCGCATCCACATGCTCTGATTGATCTTAATTAAAACGCAAAGTGGTCTCCAAAAATATAGCGTTAATGTGCTAAATGTTGTATGTTGTGCGAAATGCTAATAATCTATTGGGTTGAGAACAAATAAAGAATTTAAGAAACACAAAATCAATTGTAATATTCCTTTTTTGTGAAACTGTTCTAGTTTCTCTTTTGCTTTTTAATGTTTAGTCATCTTGTGCGTGTAATCAATATTTCATACAGACCCCAACAAATTAAAACCAAAATAACTATTCAGATTTTCCGCAAATAAGAAAAATCGATTAAATATGTTTGGTGATAAGAGTTTCGAGCTAGTTGGATATTTGTTGAAAGAAATTTCTTGAAAAAGAATAAACAAATTGTATTATCAAGAGTTAATAATTGAACCATTGTTGACGTTAGCCAAATTTAAATCAACAAAAGGGCACACTAGATTTCAAATTTATTACTTGGAACCCTTGAAACGGATTGCAGTATGATGTGTCCATCAAATATTGTGAGCTCATAATTTATTCAAGGTCAATAAATCCTGCTTCATATTTTGTCATTTATTTCCAATAAGGTTAGTTGAGGTTTGCTTTTCATTCCCATACATTTACTATTATTTGCTACATCTGTGCATATTAAAATAGTTGTTTTCCTTGTTAGGTATTTCAATTCCTGCGACCATTCGTTAGATGATGTAGTTTGTCAAGTTGACGTACCATTACTTCTTCTTCTTAATGCACTCGAAAACATTCTAGACTAGACCTTGAATCGAACTTGCCATCTCCGGATTAGCAATCCTACGCCTTTGTTCGCAAGACTACTGGAGACCCACTACGTGCCATTACTTTGTAGAGCTATCACATCGCCTTGACAGCCAGCGTTTCCCAATGCGGTATTATGGTTCTGATATGAATCATACTCGGGGCCCTCCTTGGCCGTGCGGTAAAACGCGCGGCTATAAAGCAAGACCATGCTGAGGGTGGCTAGGTTCGATTCCCGGTGCCGGTCTAGGCAATTTTCGGATTGGAAATTGTCTCGACTTCCCTGGGCATAAAAGTATCATCGTGCTAGCCTCATGATATACGAATGCAGAAATGGTAAGCTGGCTTAGAAACCTCGCAGTTAATAACTGTGGAAGTGCTTAATGAACACTAAGCTGCGAGGCAGCTCTGTCCCAGTGTGGGGATGTAATGCCAATAAGAAGAAGAAGAAGATGAATCATACTATCGTATTGGGACTTCTTCTCCAAACCTTAGAGGTTTCCATCAGCCCTCTGTTGAAAAACTGTAATCTCTATTTGAAAATTGCTAGACAATGGCATAAAAGAAGTTCCGAGTCCTCTACTTGTATGCCGCAGAAACAACAGTTTTAAGTGATATCGGCTCGGGTAATGGAAGATCTAGAATTTTGCGAGTAGTAAATACGTTAGGTGTTATTAAACTGCCTAGCAATTAAAGATTTTTTTTACAAAACTAGACCAATATTTGAAAAGGGCGTAACAGCCAAAATTTATTTCTTCTGATTCTTCGTCCACATATTTAGCTAGATATGTAGATGTAAAATCAAAAGGAATAAATTTTGGCTGTTACGCCCTATTTAAAATTTGCTTTAGAAGTGTCCCCTATTTTAGAATGTTCCCGAAATCTTAGTTCAATTCTAAGACAACACAGACAAACAACAAAAAGGTCCGGGACCTATGATTTGTAGAAATGAATCAAGTCTTGTCAGCATAACGACCCTGTTCGTGGTTAATAACAGTGTTGGTAGAATCATACTCAAATCTGAATCATCGAGGCTTCATGCACGAGCTAACTCGCTTGCGATTCTGTAGGGAGAGCATCGCGCATGAGTTTCTCGAGCAGAATTGCATCGCTTCGCTCACTCGCCGAAAAATGATTTCACTCTGAAAAGCGACAAAACGCAGCCGAGGCATATGTTTTGTTTGCATATTGATTTATTAGTCAATGTTTTAGGCGAAAAAAGTTAATTCAATGCATTCAAGAATGAAGAAAACGTAAAATCTTGTAATGATGCAAAACGCGATTCGAATCACGAGTGATTCTCTGGGCCATGATTCTGATGGGATTTGCCTCACGCATGATTTAAATAGATGAGATTTAAGAATTTGAGATTTTGCCAACACTGGATCATACCTACATTAGTTGATATCGAAATCGACTCATGGATTATGAAAATATTCATTCTTTTATTTAGATTACATCTAAACAGATAACACTGAATCAACAATTTGACGCCGCAATACACGGTTCGAGGCCGCATCTCTTTATCCTCGAATGCCCCCTACGATCGCCAAGTCGTTATGTACCTGGACAGCCCACATCGCTCGCTGCGCTCCACGCCGACCTGCCGGATCGGAAGCGAGCACCATCTTTGCTGGGTTGCTTCCCGACATTCTTGCAACATTCCCTGCCCATCGTACCCTTCCGGCTTTAGCTACCTTAGCTACCAGTAACTTACTTACTTATGGATCCTGTACACCTCCGGTGGTGCAAAGGGCCGACTTGAAAGATCTCCATCCTGAGCGTTGCCCGGCTATCGCTTTAACCTGTTGCCAGGTTAGATTTCGGTCGACTTCTTTTATTTCTTTATTGAGGCTTCGCCGCCATGAGCCTCTGGGTCTGCCTCTGCTGCGATGTCCTGCTGGGTTCCAGTCTAATGCTTGTTTACAGATTTCTGTTCCGCCCCTACGTAGAGTGTGGCCGACCCAGCCCCACTTCCGATCCCGAATTTCTGTTGCTATCGGCCTCTGGTGTCAACGACGATGGAGCTCGTTGCTTGAGATCCAGTTGTGAGGCCACCAGGCCCGAATTATATACCGCAGGCATCTGTTAATGAACACCTGCAGCCGTTGAGTGTTCTCCACTGATACACACCATGTTTCACTAGCGTATAACAGCACAGATTTCACGTTAGAGTTGAAAATTCGTATTTTGGTGCGTTCACTTATCTGCCTGTTTTTCCAGATATTTCTTAAACTCGCAAAGGCAGCCCTTGCTTTCTTGATCCGTGCGCCTATGTCGATCTTGGTACCTTAGCTACCAGTAACCTAGAACATATTTTTTCATATGGCATTATTGGCTTCCATGAGCCGATATCGAGTTATTGGAGTTTGTGCTTGAAAAAAGTTCAATGAAGTTTAGTGGCACTTTTTTATTATCCTGGGGCGGATTCAATGTTTACGAACATGGTTGATCGTGGATAGGGGGGGGGGGTGTATGACTACAAGGACGGCGCCGTTATTGATCATTTATCATTTGAGTTACTGAAACATCCACACTGAGAATGCTAATCAAAGGGAAGATTATGCTGATTGCTGAATTTCAATAAGCAAATTATCAACCATTACTTCATCTCTATGCACGACATGTTTTTTTTTATCCGTGGTTTGGAAAACTTTGGAAAAGCACGTGGTTTTCAGAATGGGCGATTTGTGGCTTTGCTGAAGACTCACCTTAATTCAAAAAGGTGGCCTAGATAACATCAATTTCAGCTAATTAGCGTTGTTCTATGGTAATACGATGCTAGCATATATGACTTCCAATAAAACACACCTCTGAACTTTGGGTGAAATGTTATTTTTGGAGAACGTGTTCATTTAACTTGCAATTCGACGCGCAAAGTTTGGTAAATTTAGCCACAAATTAAAAATAAATAACACCACAACAACGTACGTTCGCATCGCAGCCGCTATCGTTTTGCAAATATAGGAAGACTGGGAAACATATCCATAAAACCAGACCCACTATTAAAATGACACCGCCCAGACAAACACGTACCTCCACACATGGCGCGGGGGAAATCGGTACGGAATCGAATTTCCTCGGGAGCGCAACGTTTCTATGGCATCAGCGCGCCACACTGGAGGCGGCTGGCGGATTGGTGCGTCATCTGGGAATCGTCATGCTGCACGGATAGTCTCTGCATTGAACGCTGCACGCAGCGCTCGGATAGGTCTGGTGGAACAGCAACTAGATAGAGGCGGTTTGCTCAAGTTATTGGGGTTGGAGATTTTACGATACGAGCGATTGTAGAGAGAACATTTCGCCGATATCGGAATATCATGTCGCGTCGCGTGCGGTATGCGCACCGATGATTTAGAACACGGAAAACACAAACGAAACATGATACAGCATTCCAACAGCATAAAAACGAAATTTAGTCACAGCCACAGGTTGTATACGATGTTATCCGTAGAGAAAACTGAAACCAGTGAAAAACAGATAATTCTACTGAACCTATTTTTGGTTTCATTAACGTTAATTTAAACAATAGATTCATATTTGCTGAAATAACAAAGAAGTGAATACTCTTTAAGGGTTGCAATCTTTTGCCACAGGTTTGGTTTTATCAAAATAACGGTATGTATTTTTGGACCAACATTTGAAAATGGCGTAGCAGCCAAACTTTATTCCTTCTGATTCTTTGCCCTCATATATAGTTATATATGTAGACGAAGAATCAGAAGGAATAAATGTTGGCTGTTACGCCCTTTTCAAATGTTGGTCTAGATTTACAATACATTGATTCATAATTAATATGAAAAGAAAACGTCCTCAATCGTTCATCATTCAACCATAGTATCCATTCAACGTGAATACTTTTACGTTCTCGACAAAATTACTCCGCTGCCTTTCACTAGATAACGAGCGTTTAACAACGACTTGGAAAACGGCAGCAATAGATTGGAATCGCACAGGATACCGACTCTGTGCCAATCTACCCTCAAATGTGCATTTTTTGTAGCTGCCAAGTTGATACGGATCCATCCGAACGTACCGAACGTCAAGCAAGTTGATACCAACAACGTGAGATGGGATTGGGATTGTGGTGGCTATCGTCAGAACGAGATCCCAAGACTCACTATCGGACATATGGTTATAACGTGAGATATGGTGAAAAAAAAATGAAAAAAAAAATCGAATTTATTTCAGTTCGATAGTCGATCAAAAATCTGACAGCAATTTTATTGAAGCGAGAAAATAATGGCTTTCGTTTGTAACATTTGGAAACAATATAGCAATAAAATCAAACCAGAAGTCAGCTGACTAGATTATTGCCAATAAGTTCTGTTCGTCCTTTATCTATTTTCAAACAATATTCCTTTTTTTCGGCATGAAAACCAACGGGTTTAAAGCTATCAATAGCAAGACTTTCCGTTAGTTACCTTCTATAATGCAATAACTTCAGAAGTGTACTGCATCAGAAAAAAAAACTTAATTCACTTATATTTCGCACAACTTTTCTGTAGCAAGTTTCCACTAAAAAATAAGAAACAAACTGAAGCTTGCTTTCGTTACGTTGCAATGTGGCTGGAAACAGAAACGTGACGTAAGTTGTAGTTTTCGAAAAAGAAATAAAAAAAAAACAACTTCAGCAAAGGACATGGAAAAGTTGCGCTCGCTCGAAACGGGAAATGCCGGTTATTTTCACTTGCAATTGTGGAACAATATTTTGCGTTTTCTTTGTGAACTTTATGCGCTTTCGAAGCGGTAGAACGTTTCAACCGAGGAAATAGAAAAAAAAAGAACTGTTTGATCAAAGAATACCATTCTTTGTAGTTTGTTGCGCAGAAAGTGTGACAAACGTTCACACAGTTGTGAATTGATTGTTAAGTACGCGGTAAATATAGACTTGGGTAACATTTTGAAGTTGTTGCATCGACACATCTAGCGAGGAATGTTAAGTATGACGAGGGTTTCCTTTCCAGTTAGCCCTAGCGAGCAAAGGCGTAGGATTGCCAAACCGGAGATAGCGAATTTGATTATCGGTCCGGAAAAGTTCTCGACTCCTTGAGCATAGTGCACTTGTCACACAAGATACATACATACTCTTGCAATAACCGGCATAGGGAAGCTTTCAATTGGTAATTGGGAAATGCTACTAGAACACAAGTAAAAATCATGCCATTGTAGAAGTACCATCAAAGAAAATGAAGAAGTAGAAATATAGCGAATGCATCGACTTGTTGGGACGTCTTCTTCTTCTTCTTCTTCTTATTGGCATTACATCCCCACACTGGGACAGAGCCGCCTCGCAGCTTAGTGTTCATTAAGAACTTCCACAGTTATTAACTGCGAGGTTTCTAAGCCAAGTTACCATTTTTGCATTCGTATATCATGAGGCTAACACGATGATACTTTTATGCCCAGCGAAGTCGAGATAATTTCCAATCCGAAAATTGTCTAGACCGGCTCCGGGAATCGAACCCAGCCACCCTCAGCATGGTCTTGCTTTGTAGCCGCGCGTCTTACCGCACGGCTAAGGAGGGCCCGTATTGTTGGGACGTATTGATCTTTAAAAATTATTTTTTTATCTTCGATTTTGACCGTAACATATTTGAGTTTGTATCAATTTGGATTGGAATAGATTTGATTGGATAGGATTAAGATTGGATTTGGAATGGATTGGATTTAAGTGTGATTAAATTTGGACTGGATATGGAATAAATTTGGATTGATTTTGAATTGGATCTGGATTGAATTTGAATTGGATTTATATTATATTTGGAATGGATGTGGATTTTGATTTGATTTGGATTGTAATTGGATTGGATAAGGGTTGGATTCGGAATGGATTGAATTAAAAACGTATTTGGATTGGATTGGATTTGGACTCGGATTGGATTGCATTTTGAATTCGAATTGTATTGGATTTGGATCTGGATTATATTTGGATTGGATTTAGATCGGATTGAAAATGAGTTTGAATTGGATTCAAATTCGATTTGGATTGGATATGAATTAAATGTGAATTGGAGTTGGATTGGATTTGGATTGGATTTGAATTAGATTTTGGATCGGATTTAGATCGGCTTTGGATTGGATTTGGTTTTAATTTGGTTTGGATTTAGTATGAATTGGATTCGGATTAGATATGAATTGGATTTGAATTGAATTTGGATTTAATTCGGATTGAATTTGGATTGAATTGGATTTGGATTGAATTTGGATTGGATTTGGATTGGATTTGGATTGGATTTGGATTGGATTTGAATTGGATTTGGATTGGATTTGGATTGGATTTGGATTGGATTTGGATTGCATTTGGATTGAATTTGGATTGGATTTGGATTGGGTTTGGATTGGCTTTGGATTGGATTTGGATTGGGTTTGGATTGGATTTGGATTGGATTTGGATTGGATTTGGATTGGATTTTGATTGGATTTGGATTGGATATGGATTGGATTGGATTTGGATTGGATTTGGATTGGATTTGGATTGGATTTGGATTGGATTTGGATTGGCTTTGGATTGGATTTGGATTGGATTTGGATTGGATTTGGATTGGATTTGGATTGGTTGGATTGGATTTGGTTGGATTGGTTGGATTGGCATTTTGGATTGGTTTGGATTGGATTGACTGGATTGGATTGACTTGGTTTGGACTGGATTTGACTGGTTTGACTGGTTTGGATTGGATTTGGTTGGTTTGGTTGGTTTGGATTGGTTTGGATTGGTTTGGATTGGTTTGATTGGTTTGGATTGGTTTGGATTGGTTTGGATTGGTTTGGTTGGTTTGGATTGGTTTGGATTGGTTTGGATTGGTTTGGATTGGTTTGGACTGGTTTGGTTGGTTTGGTTGGTTTGGATTGGATTTGACTGGATTTGGATTGGTTTGGTTGGTTTGGATTGGTTTGATTGGATTTGGATTGGATTTGGATTGGATTTGGATTGGATTTGGATTGGATTTGGATTGGATTTGGATTGGATTTGGATTTGGATTGGATTTGGATTGGTTCGGATTGAATTTTGATTGGATTTGGATTGAATTTTGATTGGATTTGGGTTGTTTTGTATTGTATTTGGATTGGATTTGTATTGGGTTTGGATTGGATTTGGATTGGATTGGATTTGGATTTGGATTGGATTTGGATTGGATTTGGATTGGATTTGGATTGGATTTGGATTGGATTTGGATTGGATTTGGATTGGTTTGGATTGGGTTCGATTGGATTTGGATTGGTTTGGATTGGTTTGGATTGGGTTTGACTGGTTTGAATTGGTTTGGATTGGATGTGGATTGGTTTGGATTGGTTTGGATTGGACTGGATCTGGATGGGGTATGGACTGGAGTTGGATTGCATTTGGATTGAATTTGGATTGAACCTGACTGGATGGATTGGTTTGGATTGGATTGATTTGGTTGGATTTGGATTGGATTGACTTGATCGACTGATTGATTGATTGGATTTGACTGGATTTGATTGATTGGATTGGATTGGTTTGGTTGGACTTGGTTTGGATTGACTGGTTTGGATTGGATTGGACTGATTGACTGGATTGGATTGGATTTGACTGGTTTGGATTGGATTTGGATTGGTCTGGATTGGATTTGGATTGGTTTGATTGGTTTGGACTGGTTTGGATTGGTTTGGATTGGATTTGGATTGGTTTGGATTGGATCTGATTGCATTTGGAATGAACCTGGACTGGATTTGGATTGGTTTGGATTGGGTTTGGATTGGCTTGGATTGGTTTGGATTGGGTTTGGATTGGTTTGGATTGGTTTGGATTGATTTGATTGGATTGGATATGGATTGGATTGGATTTGGATTGGTTTAGATTGGTTTAGATTGGTTTGGATTGGTTGGATTGGCTTTGGATTGGTTTGGATTGGTTTGATTGGTTTGGATTGGTTTGGATTGGTTTGGATTGGACTAGATTTGGATTGATTTGGATTGGTTTGGATTGGATTGGATTGGTTTGGATTGGATTGGATTGGTTGACTGGATTTGGGACTGATTGGACTGATTGGATTGGATTGACTGGATTGGTTTGGATTGGTTTGGTTGGTTTGGACTGGATTTGGATTGGTTTGGATTGGATTTGGATTGGTTTGGATTGGTTTGGATTGGTTTGGATTGGTTTGATCTGGTTTGGATTGACTTGGTTTGGATTGGTTTGATTGGTTGGATTGGTTTGATTGGACTGGATTTGATTGACCTGGATTGGTTTGACTGGTTTGGATTGGTTTGGTTGGTTTGGATTGGTTGGATTGGATTTGGATTGGTTTGGATTGGTTTGGATTGGTTTGGATTGGTTTGGATTGGTTTGACTGGATTGGTTTGGATTTGGTTTGGATTGGTTTGGATTGGTTCGGATTGAATTTGATTGGTTTGGATTGAATTTTGATTGGTTTGGTTGTTTTGTATTGTATTTGGATTGGTTTGTATTGGTTTGATTGGATTTGATTGGATTGATTTGGATTTGGATTGACTGATTGGATTGGATTGGTTTGGATTGGTTTGAATTGGTTTGGATTGGTTGGATTGGTTTGAATTGGATTTGGATTGGTTTGGTTTGGATTGGTTTGGATTGGGTTTGGATTGGTTGGACTGAATTGGTTTGGATTGGGTTTGGATTGGTTTGGATTGGTTTGGATTGGTTTGGATTGGATTTGATTGGTTTGGATTGGTTTGATTGGTTTGGATTGGGTTTGGACTGGTTTGGATTGCATTTGGTTGAATTTGGATTGAATTTGATTGGTTTGGATTGGTTTGGTTTGACCTGATTTGGATTGGTTTGGATTGCGTTGGTTTGGATTGGTTTGGATTTGGATTGGTTTGGATTGGTTGGATTGGTTTGGATTGGTTTGGATTGGTTTGGATTGGTTTGGATTGGTTTGGATTGGTTTGGATTGGTTTGGATTGGATTTGATTGGATTGATTGGATTTGGATTGGTTTGGATTGGTTTGGTTTGATTTGGTTTGGATTGGTTTGGATTGATTTGGATTGGTTTGGATTGATTTGGATTGGTTTGGATTGGTTTGGATTGGTTTTGGATTGGTTTGGATTGGTTTGGTTTGATTTGATTGATTTGGATTGGTTTTGGATTGGTTTGGATTGAATTTGGATTGGATTTGGATTGGATTTGGATTGGATTTGGATTGGATTTGGATTGGATTTGGATTGGATTTGGATTGGATTTGGATTGGATTTGGATTGGATTTGGATTGGGTTTAGATTGGATTTGGATTGGATTTGGATTGGATTTGGATTGGATTTGGATTGGATTTTAATTGGATTTTGATTGGATTTTGATTGGATATAGATTGAATTTGGATTTGGATTGGATTTGAATTGGATTTGGATTGGGTTTGGATTGGATTTAGATTGGATTTCGATTGGATTGGATTTGGATTGGATTTAGATTTGATTTGGAATGGATTTGGATTGGATTTTTAATTGGATTTGGATTGACTTGGATTGAATTAGGATTGGGTTCAGATTAGATTTGGATTGGAATTGGATTGGATTTGGATTGAATTTGGATTGGATTTGAATTGGATTTGGATTGGATTTGGATTGGATTTGGATTGGATTTCGAATGGATTTGGATTGGATTTAGATTGGATTTGGATTGGATTTGGATTTTTAATTGGATTTGGATTGACTTGGATTGAATTAGGATTGGATTCAGATTAGATCTGGATTGGATTTGGACTGATTTGGATTGAATTTGGATTGGATTTGGGTAGGTTTTGGATTGGATTTTGATAGGTTTTGGATTGGATTTGAATTAGATTGTGATTGAACTTGGAATGGATTTTAATTGGATTTGGATTAATTAGGATTGAATTTGGATTGGGTTTAGATTGGATTTGGGTTGAATTTGGATTGAAAAATAAACCCTTTTTTAATTTACCTACGCCGTGCCTTTTTCGTGCTATAGAATATGAAATGTATTAATGCGAGAAGCACTAGCACTATAAAACTAGAATCTTTCATTTCCACTTTTTATCATTTTTGCGCTTTCATTTAAAAATTTCATTACATCAACAAGATATGTTTATTTGTATTTAATTTTTTTTTCGGATCCCTTAGTAATTTTGCATTTGCTTCGGACCGCAACGACCGATCGGACGATTTCTTCAATAGGAAGCAATGGGATTCCCTGACAAATGCCTGTTGTGGCGAGTAAATAGATAAGTGCCTAAAATAAGAGTGGACAAGAAGGGAACATCAATATTCAAAAACTGTTCATCCGATTTAAACGCGGATTTTATTTCCGCCATCGTAGGTATCCGTTTTTTATTGGAATTTTAACGGAAATTGTTATTTGTTTTTCGCTCCATTATGCGATAAAATTTACGACAACTTGCGTTCGATTAGACATAACACAATTAAATTTTCTTCATATCTAAAAAAAAAGTGTATCATCCGCGAAGCCAATTATTTGGTAGCCTCGAGCCTCCCGTTATACGAAGAAGATCAGCAACGATTAACGATGAAAATAGATGTAATTCCATTATTGCTTGGGGACACTTTTTGTTTTTTCTTACACTAATTGATGAGCTTCCAAGGATTGCTGTTATTTCTCTCCAATCAAGTCCAGTTGCTAGAAATAGCGTGTTTCATCGTGTTGTTTTTTATTGAAATCTAAGATGTGCTATCGAAAGCTGCTTCCTAAGGAACGTTGCCCAAGATTATTTTTGCTTCGATAAAGATTCCCTACATTGCAACAAACTTAGCACTGTTGCTGACTTATATTCTTCCTTATATTCTTCTTTTTATTGGCAATACATTCCCACACTGGGAAAGAGCCGCCTCGCAGCTTAGTGTTCACTTAAGCACTTCCACAGTTATTAACTGCGAGGTTTCTATGCCAAGTTACCATTTTTGCATTCGTATATCCTGAGGCTAACACGATGATACTTTTATGTCCAGGGAAGTCGAGACAATTTCCAGTCCGAAAATTGCCTAGACCGGCACCGGGAATCGAACCCAGCCACCCTCAGCATGGTCTTGCTTTGTAGCCACGCGTCTTACCGCACGGCTAAGGAGGGCCCATCCTTATATGTAAATTGTATATTGCATATTGGGGAACTTTTTTTTATTTGATCAATATTGGTTACTCAGTTACTGTTCTGTTTTCTCACTGAACATATATTCATATCATCACTGCTGAAAAAATCACAAAAATAAGTAACAAAACAAATTATTCTTAATTGTTTAAATGTTGATGAGATGAACTTAGGATCAATGAGATGAAATCCAGGAGCAGTAACCCTATATGGGAAAGGCAAAAATAGATTTTTTCTAAGACCTTTCAAGTTTCAACTGCACCACACCGATTGATTTTTACAGCTTTATGGTCGTCTAACATCGACGTGCTGCATGCCAAACGAAGAACACCATTAGACAATGCTCAGCTCAAGTGTCAATACCGGAGGCTTCAGTGCCACGTTCGTTGTGCGTTTTTGGCAAGATCATTTGCCGTACCACAATAGTGCTCCGTATGAACTCGCTGCCCATAGAAATGCAGACACAGTTTTTTTCATTACTCACTCATAAACGTTGGCGGTCAATCATCATCGAAGGAAAAGCCGTTTTTCCATTAAGCTTGTGAAACATCATACCCAGAAGCATTTGCCGCTAGACTTGCGGAAGAGGGCAGACGATTCATTGCAATAACTGCGCACTACACTACACTCTACTAGAATAGACGACTTTCGTAAACATTGGGTATTACGAGGGATCGGAAACGTTATCCTTTGAAGTTCGTGCAAATTTACGAACGTGAAATTTTTGAGTGGATGAAATATTGAGCTTGATTTTCTGTTACTAAAATTTACCTTATTGGATTGATACTTGTTGACATATCTACTGTAACACTTTTCTAAAAATTGAATCGCAGAAAAATAAAGGAAATAAATGTATACTAGTATAAGCCTAAAATACGAGTTAGTAAATTGACAGAAACGACTTCAGTGTCACAACCAACGAAAATGATTGAAATTGATATTCTCAGTGCAAATCTGTCTTTTAGGCTTGTTAGGAAATTTCTCTAAACAAGTTTCAACGGATTTTATTGTCAAAAATTATTATTTTTAGCTCTCCGACTATTTAAACGTTATTAATTGAGGTCGTTTTATACGCCACTACATTTTATCAATTGTTAACGCTACTGGTTAATGCTACTTGTTCTATCTTTATTTATTTTTCAGTGTCAGAACCAATCTGTGGAATCTAGGAGGTTTTTAGAGTTTATATAGCCCATAAAGAATAGGTTTTACATAATTTTTATACAGAATCCAAATAAGAAACCAGCACGGTTCATCGAATTACGGCATATTTTTGCCGAGATCCGGTAATAGTAATTAAGTGCATTGTCCAATATACTGCCGTTATCTGACAAAATAAAGTATACGTAATTAGGCCCATTTAAATATTACCGAGAAGTTTTCATTTTACCCTCTAAAATTAATACAAAACTGTGATTTTGACGCATACGCCACTTTTCCATATTACGGCAGTGCAACTTAACCGGCATATGCAAATGACATTGAGCAGCAAGATGCGCGCAATCCAATCTGCATTGATCGAAATATCCGCGAACATCATACACACAGACAGCTCCCACTGCTAATATGTAAGGTAAGAGGAATGCCATCATCCGGTGCGGCGTGCGGAAGCGTCGTCGTCGTTTGTTGATTGTTTTTTATTCCATTTGTTCATCAAGAGGTGGTCTTCTTGGCTATAGGAAACTACGATTGCACCACAACCGCGCAGTGTCTCTTTTTCTCACTCAACTCGTTTGGATGGACGTGGTTGTCGTCAACGTCGCCGCCGCCCGTCGTCATCGTCGTCGGATCAGTGATGGGAAATGTTCAAAAAAATGTCATGGGGTTGCTATTACTAATTTGCTAATAACTTTTTTCAAAAGTTGATTACAATTCGGATTTTTTTATTAACATGTAATGCTTAACGGATCCTACAACTTTGCCAAACAGGTCATTGTTCTAAATATACAGTGTGAGGCATGATAACGAATTTAAAAAAATGTCACGGAATGTCATGACATTAATGTCATTTGACACTAATTCGGCTCTCACGCCGCCAATTTTAGTTTTAGAGCAATGACCTATTAGACAAATTTTTAGTATCCTTTGAGTGCTTTATGTTTATATAAAACATACGATTGTAAATTACTTGTGAAAAAAGTTATTAACAAATTAGTCCCATGACATCGATATGACATTTCCCGTCACTGCGTCGGATCTCAACCAAAACGAAGTGTCGTCGGCAGGAAAGATGCCCTCCAGGTCCGACAATGTGTAAAGTGCGAATTTGCAAAATTTCTTTGATGATTATACGCTTCTTGTCGCCATCGCAAACAGCGCCACAGATAGAGCGCTATACAACCAGAAGAGGATATATATGTATTTTTTTTCATTTCTCGCAATGTCGCAATAGTCTCTGAATATTCCGTCTTCTTTATGTTGATTGGTAGATGCATTTCTGTAGCAGGTGCTTTTCACGACATGGTAATTTAATATGCTAACAGAAATTTGCCGGTCATCTAAATGATAAAAGGTACCAGTTGAAAAGAGCAGAGAAATTTTGATGATTTGAGATAAAATACAAAACCAGTTAAAAATTATTGGAATGATGGTTACTTTAATTTTAGGTTGATACTAATAAATGTATTCTATTCTCTTTATTCTGCCGAGGTTTTATGTGCAAGGTTTCTCAGAAATTATCATTTCCGTATTAGCTAATTATGAAGATGGCTCAAATACTCTATGGCCAGGTAACAGCCTTCGCCGGGGTAAGTTACAAAAGAGTCTTGAAGGAAGAGATGATTTTTCTATTTCTCGAATGAAAGTGATAACAGCGTTTCGATGCGTTTTATAATCTTGTTTGAACAAATAATAATGATAACTTACGCTCAGGAGTATAAAAACATAAACAAGCCCACTGACTGCTTGTCACTGTTAGGTAACCAGTCAGTACCTTTGAGATGCTTCAAGAGAGAGCCCGGTTCAAATTCCATCAATTTCTTATCACCATACACATTTCAAAAAAGTACACAGTCATATCAATGATTCATTGATTGGTGAGCACGCACCGCAATTCCTGATTGCTCCTTTTCGAAGACTGAATACAGTAATATGTATGCTTTAACGGTATCTATGTATGTAAGTGGTGGAGATATGCAATGCAATGGAATATGCAATGTAATTTTGCAATCTTTGACAATTTTCAACCTATTCAGACAGTTCTAAGCGTCTAAGTTTCGAGTCTAAAAATATAAAATAAGTGAAAAGTGTTTTACATTAAGCCAAAATTAAAGTTTTTTGCCATATATATCTCTATTCAAAAATTATTGAAATAGATCTTGAGAACGGGTAGGATACCATTACTGATATGTGGTTGTTTTAGTTTAAATATTTACCTTATATAAATGCAATGGATTTAGTATGCATACCTGTAAAGTAGAAGACATGAAATGGGTTATTATACATATACAATATAAAAGAAAAACTATAAAAAAAATAATTATCTCACAATGTTTAGTGAAGTTATTTCAAAATTCAATGAAATAAAGTCCGAAAAACAAATTCATACTAAGACCGGAGTGGCGTTAATCTGAATAAATCGAACCAAGGCTGCACGTCACCAATCACGCAGTATTCGAAGAGTACGCAAATCATCTTCCCCCTTGTTCGTTATGTAGGGTAACGGGATGTAATGTTAGGCCAGGATGCAACGTTGGCTGATCACGCAAATTAATCAATAAATCAGCAATAATACATCGTTTTGTAGAGAGATATTTATCAATGCTTCTTTGAAAAAGTGTATCAAGCCGACTTTATTTATAATACGCACGATTCATGCACTTCTTCAATTGATAAACGCAATAAATCTGCTTGAAAAATTGCTTTGACTCGGTTTGTTAGAAACCACTTAAGTAGGCAGGCAGTGCAAGAGATTTTCCTTTTGCCCAATAAAGTAGTTTTTGGAATGGATTTACATTACATTAGATGAACGGATAACAATCCCACTATTTTAGCATTCATGTTAAATTCACTATTTTCATTAGTATAGTGAAACAATTAACCAAAACTTTTTTGAACAATATTAGAACACTCGTTGCCAAACTTCGGCTGACAATTTTCACTTGAAGCACCACATTATAATTGCCTACCTTACGACTTATACAAACGATTTACAGTGAATACATCAACATTTCATGGGCCGAAAAAGCATCCAACACCAGAGCCGAGATAAGGAAAATTGGCCGAACATAAAGTCCATTTCGCACAAAACTTTTGATGGATTAAATAAAAGATTTTGAACCATTATTATTGTTTTTGAATACTTAGCGTAATAACCAAAAGTAAGAAAGCCGTTTGGTGGCATAATTTCGGTAAGATCTCCAATATATGAATATTTGAATCGATAATTGTGGTCAACCACAGCATAATAGACAGCATAATGGTTTGAGACCTACCTCGACTTCTTGTGCCCGCCTTATCGTAATGGAGAACTATTTTAACCGGGTTATCATCAGACATTTTGGTTACCTGCCTGGCCCACTGTTGTCCACCGCAATTAATAACGGAGCTATAGCGCTAGTAGCAGTAACTTATACTAAATGATTGAAATTTCAAAAAATCATTTAGAATAAATTACTGCGACTAGCCCTTCGCACTGGAAGTCCACCATACAACACATTTTAAAATTAGGCCTCTGTTTTAAGCTATTGAAAACTACTAAACGATCGAACGAAGATTACTAAATGATCGATAACATCCTTGCTCCCAACAGTTTATACAACCCATGGTTCATTCGCCCCTCCATGAAGCGTCTTCCATCTGCACCCCGCCAAAAAAGGTATACCCAACACTTTTTTTTACAAAACTCTAAGTACGTGTTGGTCCTCCACGAGCATCGTCCAGGTCTCGTGTCCATAGAGGACTATCGGCCCAACGAGCGATTTGTAGAAAGTCCATTTTGTACGACCCGTGTACGAATCTCTCTGCTAGTATAGTTTTCAGTGGTCACCCGTGAGCCCAAGCCCTAGATCCATCTTCTCATAGTTACGTGCCATAATATCAATTTTGACGGCGATACCAAATAGCTGAACGGACTGAACCCTGCCCTTCGTATTACGGTTTATTGGTTCAATTAAAAAGGTCACTAGGAATTTTTTAGAATATTTTCTAAAAATTTACTATTCCTGTGTAATAATGGAAATATCTTTAATATTTCCTTCGGAATTTCCAGCGAGAATTCCAAACATAATTTTCAAAAGGACTTCTTATGGGCATTTCCAATTGTTATAAATTACTTCAAGAATATCTTTGTACATTCCTCCAAGAGCTCTATATACGGAAATTCTTTTGGAAATTTAAAAAAGGAATTCCAAGAAAATTTCGAAAATATTTCTTCGGAAAATACTTTACAATATCTTTTAGGAATTTCTCCTTTCCGAATTCCTATAAAATTCCTTTGAAAATTTCTTCGGAAATACCCAAGAAAATCCTTCGGATATTCCTTTAGAAATATCAACAAGAATTGTTTTAGGAATACCTTAAAAAATTGCTTTAGGAGAAATCCTTCGTAAATTTCTTTAGCAATTTCTTTGGAAATTCCTTTAGGAATTTGTTCGGAAATTGATTTAGGAATTTCTTTGGGATATGTTTTAGGAAATCCTTCGGACATTCTTTTGGAAACATCTCCAGGAATTAATTCCAGGAATAATTAAGAAAATGGCGCCAGGAATTCCTTCTGAAAATTCGCTGGAAAGGCTTTTGTAAATGTCTTCGGAAATTCTTAGAAACCTCCTCTGCCACACGGAATTCCTTTAGTAATTATTCTGGAAATTTTGTTAGGAGAACTTTTCAAGAAATTTATTAAAGAATGAAATAGGAATTTTCGGAAGAGTTTCTAATTTAAATTTCAAAGAAATTTCCAGATAAAATTTTCGAAAGAACTCTTATAGTAATTTCCGAATTATTCTTGAAAGAATTTCTGAATGAATTTCTGAAGTGATTTCCGAAAAATTTTCAAAGGAATATCCGAAGGTTTGAGACTAGTTAAATTTTCGGAGGAATGTCCGAAGGAATTCCAAAGAAAAAGTAATTGATGGAGGCATTTCTTAAAAAAGTTTGAGGGAATTCCTAAACCAAATTCTGTAGGAATTTCTAGAGCAATTTTCCAAATAAATTGCTTAAGGAATTCTGCTATCTAAGGTAAATTCGGAAGATTTCCCCGATACATTTTCTATAGGTATTGCTGAAGAATTTCTAATAAGAATTCTGACCAAGAAATTCTTAAAATAATTCGTTAAGGATATTTCAAAGAAGTTCTCAATACACAAAGTATTCCTTAAAGATTTGTTCTAGGTTTGGAATTTTTGAAGGAGTATCTTGATGCATTTTCGAAAGAGTTTCTGGACCTATCTCCTAATTTCATGATAATTTTCCGAAAGAATCCCTGCAGGGAACTCCGAAGGAATTCTTGGAGGAATTTATAGAGAAATTCAACAATTTCAGAAATTCCTTCAGGAGTTCCTTCAGAAATTCCTTGAGAAATTCGTTCGGAAATTCCTGAAAGGGGAATTAAGGGAGCCGAAGGAATGGAACACTTGAAAGCATTTCTGAATCTCAGAAAATTTGCTAAGGGAATTCATGAAGAAAATTCCGGAGGAGTTTCCAAAATAATTCTTATATATTTTTGCCTTTCTCGTATACTAAGTATACGGTAAAGGCTATATGATCGCTCCAAAAACAAACTTTTTATAGAAGGCCCGGAGACCCATAGTGTTATATACCAATCGACTCAGTTCGACGAATCGAGGTGATGTCTGTGTGTGTGTGTGTGTGTGTGTATGTGTGTGTGTATGTGTGTGTGTGTGTGTGTGTGTGTGCGCAAAACTACTCAAAAAATGTCACTCATTTTTCGGGCACTTATCCTCAACCGATTTGCTCGCAACAAGTTGCATTCAATGCAGAATCCTGTCCCATTGTTTCCTATTTGAAATTGGCCAGATCGAACTATGGGATCAGAAGTTATGGCCAAAATACAAATTCATACGAAAAAATCGCGTAAAAAATGTCACTCATTTTCCGGGCACTTATCCTCAACCGATTTGCTCACAACAAGTTGCATTCGACGTAAAATTCTGTCCCGTTGTTTCCTATTTGAAATTGGTCAGATCGGACTATGGGATCAGAAATTATGGCCAAAATACAAATTCATACGAAAAAATCGCGTAAAAAATTTCACTCATTTTTCGGGCACTTATCCTCAACCGATTTGCTCGCAACAAGTTGCATTCGACGCAGAACCCTGTTCCATTGCTTCCTATTTGAAATTGGTCAGATCGGACTATAGGATCAGAAGTTATGGCTAAAATACAAATTCATATGAAAAAATCGCGTAAAAAATGTCACTCATTTTCCGGGCACTTATCCTCAACCGATTTGCTCACAACAAGTTGCATTCGACGTAAAATTCTGTCCCGTTGTTTCCTATTTGAAATTGGTCAGATCGGACTATGGGATCAGAAATTATGGCCAAAATACAAATTCATACGAAAAAATCGCGTAAAAAATGTCACTCATTTTCCGGGCACTTATCCTCAACCGATTTGCTCACAACAAGTTGCATTCGACGTAAAATTCTGTCCCATTGTTTCCTATTTGAAATTGGTCAGATCGAACTATGGGATCAGAAGTTATGGCCAAAATACAAATTCATACGAAAAAATCGCGTAAAAAATGTCACTCATTTTTCGGGCACTTAGCCTCAACCGATTTGCTCGCAACAAATTGCATTCGACGCAGAATCCTGTCCCATTATTTCCTATTTGAAATTGGCCAGATCGGACTATGGGATCAGAAGTTATGGCCAAAATACAAATTCATACGAAAAAATCGCGTAAAAAATGTCACTCATTTTCCGGGCACTTATCCTCAATCGATTTGCTCACAACAAGTTGCATTCGACGTAGAATCCTGTCCCGTTGTTTTCTATTGAAAATTGGCCATATCGGACTATGGGCTTAGATGTTATGGTCAAATTACTATTTATTGTGAAAAAAAAAAATTATACCATTTTTTTATGAAAAAATCGCTAAAAAAATGTCACTCATTTTTCAGGCACTTTTCCTCAACCGATTTGCTCGCATTTGCATTCGACGCAGAATGTCTCATATTTTCTTATTGAAAATTAGCCAGATCGGACTATGGGCTTAGATGTTATGGTCAAATTACTATTTATTGTGAAAAAGAGTTCAAAAAAGTCTAGCTCACTTTCTTAGCACTTATACATCATCTATTCCCCAAGCAACACAATTTCAACAAATCTGGTTGCAGTAACCATATTGTGACTGAATCCGGTCATATGTAAGTTACTGTGATTGATGTGCAATATGTGTGCTTCTCAGGTCGCTAGCAACAGATTGCATTCGACGCAGAATCTTGTCCCATTGTTTCCTATAGAAACTTGGCCGGATCGTACAATTGGGTCAAAAGTTATGGCGAAAATACTAATTTAAAAACTACTAAATAAAATGCCATTTTTTGCTCTTATGCTCATCCGATTTGTTTGCAACAAATTGCGTTTGGCGAGAATTTTTTTATGCATATAAACAAAAATGAAAAATAAGACCAATCCACATATTGGTGTTATTTGAGATTTTTCCAAACCGAACGAGAAAGGCACCATCACCGCTAGGTGGATTAATCTGGGTTTTTTAAGAAAGTTTCGAAACAATTTCTAAAGGAATTCGTAACCGTTTGGTTACAAATTGTAGATTTTTGTTTTGTATTTATGTTGGTTTGTCGGAGCCTTCACGTTTCTCGTGTAATACCAGCAGAGCTACCACGGAAGCGTTAGGGTTTGGTACCGCTGTAATTATATGAGAGTGCTATAAAATATCCAACATGGCATCAAGCTTGGATAAATGCCATGTTGGATGAAAATTATGCAAAATAGCGGGAAATATGGAGGGAATTTCTTTTTAAAAGAGGAGCCATTGCCCAAACTCGGCCTCTTTAATATCAGGCGTCCGTGTGCTGTAGACGTGTTTTAAGTGCAGTGAGAACAGTGACCAACCCCACCCCCCTTTTTCCTAGCAGGAGCTAGATTACACATGGGAGGAAAGTGTTCAGGTAACTCAACGTTGTGCACTGCAAAACCCGGTTTTAATACCAGCTTGTCCTTTAGGACCTCTCTTTTCCTACGTCTTTTTTTCTACGACGTTTTCGGACTGCTTTTCCATCCAGCACACGGCTCGGCCCGCGAAGCCTTCAGGCTTCCGCGCCTAATCCGTCAAGGATTGTGACGTCCTTCACCGGACGATTCCTCGGGCCGTAGGCCCTAATCGTCAAGGAGGAATTCCCCTCTCGGCCGTCCAAGGTGGCTAAGCCACGGCCGGCCGATCGCGCCTACGAGGGAAGACGCCTGCCCACCATCGTCCTGCAACGCCCGCTGGTCACGTCGGACGACGATCGTCCGCATAGCCGCTCGCCTCGCTATTCCGACGAGATTTCTGGCCGCACAGCTGGACAGGAGTCGCTGTGCCGGCTATTCCGGCCCCAACAACCGA
Source organism: Armigeres subalbatus (assembly GCF_024139115.2). Taxonomy (NCBI): domain Eukaryota; kingdom Metazoa; phylum Arthropoda; class Insecta; order Diptera; family Culicidae; genus Armigeres; species Armigeres subalbatus. The sequence goes on along the minus strand of NC_085140.1, from coordinate 158,341,268 downwards.
AGCAGCAGCGGTATGTACCGGTACCAACGTTTAAAATAGGTCACACTTAACAAATTACCACAAATTTATTACACAGAACAACACGCACACGCCACAATTAGGAATCAATAAATTATATACAAGAAAACTGAAAGTTCTGTGTTGTTAGTTTTTGTTTACCGCGAAAAACCCTTGATTACCCAGTAGTTAGCCGACCCTGGGATTGCCGGAGAGTCTCTTGTGTCCTGTTCTGGCCTAGGTACTGATTGTTGTCGATTCAGGAAACTTTAGTTTCAAATTTCTGGACATATTTCCAGCTTTATTTGTGGAGGATTTTCGAAAAAACTCCTTGAGGAATTTAGTAATGAATCACTGGAGGAATCACCGATGTATTACTTATAGAAATTTACGATGGATTTCCTGGAGGATCATTTGAAGGTATACCTGAAAGAACTTTTGGTGACTAACCGAATTAATTCCTGGGGGTATTTTTTACGGAAAAATGTGTGGAGGACTTTCCGAACGATCTTTTGGGTAAATTCATGGAATATCACCTGGTTAAATAATCTAGGAAATTTCTGGAGAAATTTCCGAAGCAATTCTGAAGGAATTCTTGAGAATGTCCAAAAAAGTTTGATGATGGATCGACTGCAATCCCGACAATTTAGGATCTTTCTTTTTGGCATGAAGTCTTAATTCCAGATTCAAAACAGTGTTTTACTTTAGTACTGACCGGATTTTCAAAGGAATTCCCGAATAAGTTCCTAGAAGAATTCCCGAAAGGATTCCTTCAGATATTCCTGAAGGAATTCTTGCAGGAGTTTCTGAAGTCATTTCCGAATGAATTCCTGCAGAAATCTAAAAACTTATATGCAAATTCCAATAGGCATTTGCTTGAAAATTCCATTTGAAATTTATTCGTGGATTCTTATAATAATTATTCAGGAAATTTATTCAGCAATTCCTTTAGAAATTTGTTATGTAATTCTTTTCAAAAACCTATTCAGGTTGTTCTTTGGAAATTCCTTCGAGACTTTATTGGGAAATTCCTCTAAAATACATTTTGAAATCGTTCCAAGAATTTCTTCTTAGATTTTTCCAGAAAATCGTCCAGATATTCTTTCGAGAGCTCCTCCAGGAATATATAAAATTTTCATTTGAATACACCTCCAGGGAAAAAAAAAATTTCGTTTTTTTCATTTACACTTTTTTTAGGAATTACTTCGGCAATTCTTTTGTAAATTCAAATGGTAATTTGTTTGGAATTACAACGGAAAACCTTTCAGGAGCAATCCTTTTATGAATTTTTCTATGAATTCTTTTGAAAATTCAAACAAGTTGGGTGTAGAGATACAAGAGTTTTATGAAGTATGCAGTCGAAATTGAATCGACACTAGCCCTCCGTGGCAGCGAATGTCCCTCTGATAAATCATATTTCAATTCTTTTTAATAAACCATCCAACAGGCACTTATTTAATATCTCATTTATCAAAGCGAATATTGCAATGAACCAGAGTAAAACTAATAGTAGCTCCCATATATGAAGCGCAACGAACCAGCGGCAACGATGCATCGCGGAAACACTGCTGAAACACATGTACGCTCTAATGTCGTCGTTGTAGGCAACGCGACACAGAATTGCACAGCACCACACTCTCGGGCAGCCCACATGAGAATCTATTACCCACCGCATCATCGACAGTTTTGTGCTATAAAACATCATAAACGATTCATCATTTCTTTTGCCTCGCATTCGGGCACGTCGTCGTCGTCGTCCCGCAAGTCAGACCACCATTACTCCTCAGTCGCCCAATTTGCGAACCCAATTTACGTTGCCGGGGTTCGGGGAGGCAATGAATGTCTCATCGGTCCCGCACAGCAGCAGCGGACCAATCTGGGCCTGATAAATGAACCAATCGTGGTCGATTTGGGGAATGAAGCGGACCACACGGCGTTGGCTACAGAGCCGCCAATACTGCCTGGGCACATGTTCCGCATCCATCATCGTCATTCATCCGTCCGTTCGATCTCACAGCAAAGAGAAAATTAAAACATTAGAACAATTTACGAAACGTTCCCTTTCTTTTGGTTATTTGGTGTGTCGAGTCTCGACAGTGAGGCACAAATTGGGCGCGTTGATTTGCAGTCAGTGTGAGAAAGCGGAAATTTGCGAAGAATTTGAAGACTCACTGTGTCACATGCAGCTATGGTGTTGCTGTTGATAGAACTTCTAAATAAGGAAAACTTTGGCTCAGTTGAGTCTTGGTGGTGTAGAAAATTATTTCCAGATATTTCAAAAGACAACTATGGCATTTATATCATACGTATCGGAATGTTTGAAACATGCATAAGTAGAACGATTCTCCAGTCCAAATGGGCCATTAAGTTTTAAAATCTTTATCAGAGAGATTTTCAGTACAAGGATGGTTCATCTCTTGGTAGGCATTAAGCTAACGAGGCATTCCACGGGGGCATGTCAGTCGATCCTGAGCGACCATTTCGAAAATATTTGAAACTCTGCACAGTTTTTCAATTTCATCTAAATCGTCATTTTTCGATATCAAATCTTCATATTGAGTCACGACTAACTTTTCAAAAGGGTGTATGTGAAAATGGTTCAAAAATATTTAAAAAGCTGCACAGCAAAAACGGAATGTTCGATTGTTATGATTTTTTCAGCAAAGTTAGACAACTAAATGGTGATTCTTAAGAAAATGTGCACAGTAAAAAAAAAAATTTTTGCCTTTAAAAATATCATTTTTGTCACAAAACTCAAATATCTCAAAACCCTATCTTTTTTCGAACGTAATTTTTTAGGAAAACGGTCCATTATATTAGCTATCTACCATAAAAATTTGGTGATGGTAAACTAATAAACAAAAAGTTATGACATTTCAAACATTTCAGAATTTTCACATTTAGTAAAAAATTTTTTCTGTGTAAGTTATTTCGAGAATTGCAGTTTGATGCAGATTTTATTGTTAAGGGACGTGATTTAAACAAGTTGTTTTCATGATATTTTGATTTAATTATTCATAGCATCTATAAGAAACTTAGACACGATCCAGTGTTGTGATCAAAAGTATTGATAGTGTCATAATTTTCATTGCACGTGACTGGCGAAAAATTCTTTTAATAGTGTTGAAACCTGTTGATAATAACGTTGATAGAAACATATCAGAAATGTTATTTTTAAGACAAAAGCTGCAAAATCAAAGATTTATATACACGTGTACGTCTATAGTTTACCTGCAAAAATATACCTCTTAGAGAATAGACTTTATGATCGGGAGGAAACGGGTATCTTCAACAACAACAAATGCATGATAGGTACATACCATGACAATGCTCACGAAAAAGCAAAAAATTACTACTACTAAGGTTGTTAAAGATCTTATAGTAATTTTTTTCTTCAGTCAAGCAAATGACACCAAACTAGGCAGTAAAAACTTAAAAGTGATTTTGTTTATTGAAATATTACGAACAACATGAGTAGCCGCTTTCTCAACTGTTGTAGGCCGTTTGATAGAAAAAAGTGTTCAAAAGAGTTACGAAATCTCACCGAAAGCACCATAGATAAACTGAAAGCGACTGGTTATGCTCCAATGTCCACATTGAATACAAATCTACGCATTTGCACGTCCTGCCGTCTAAACGTTGACAAAAGAGCAATCTGTATATCATCGGTTGAGCAGAGCGCAGGAAGTTCGAAAACGACAGCAACTGAGGAATTGCCAGATGTATCGACAACAACTGAGGAATTACCAGAAGTATTAAGTGCTGTGCTGAGAGCCTTGCCACCGTACCATCAGCGAAATCTGTTTCAACAAATCAATCGGAAGATGAGTGTATCCAAAAGGTCAACATCGAACGCTTTAACGAGGGCATAGCTGGGATAAAAGTGACCTGATTAAATGGAGTAAGATGGACTACGTTTATTACCCGGAGAAAAATACCGTGAAATAAACGAAGCTGTACGAAGAAACCTCTTCAAATTAGGACCTGATGATGTGGAAAATACAGACTACGATGAGGTAATTATAAATATGAAGGAAAGGTTCTCGAATGCAGCCACGACAAGGAAAGAAAAATTATTGATTTTGTCGATGCTGCCAAGTTCGTGGTCTATTCAGGATGCCATTGATGAGTTCAAAACCAATAGAAATACAGTAAAAGAGGCAAAACAATTGAAGAATAACTGTCTTTCAACCAAAAATACTAGGTCTAGTACTGCATTAACAGATGAGACAAAAGAAATAGTAGTTCAATATTTTGAAGATGATGAAGTAAGTCGAGCTATGCCTGGTCAAAAAGATTATGTATCAGTAAAAAGATGGAAAGCGTCAAGCAATCCAAAAACGATTAATGATGACGACTTTGAAAGAAGCGTACACACGCTTCAAGGAAATTCACGATAATATTAAAATAGGTTTTTCCTCATTTGCAAGCCTTCGGCCAAGGCAATGTAAGCTTCTTTCCAATTCAGGAACACATAATGTGTGTGTGTGCACAACCCATGAGAATATTAATCTTATTTTACATAGTTTGAAAAGAATCAATTTAACAAAGGATATTAAAATGTTAACTGGTAGTCTTTTGTGTGAAAATACAACATCAAATTGCTATCTACGATCTTGTTCGGATTGTCCAGATTCTTCATCATTGGAAAATACTTTATTCGCTGAGTTTGAAGAAAATATATTGATCAGTTATCATTTGAGCAATGGGTGACCACGGATAGGTGTGACATAGAAACTATTGTAAAACCTGTAGATGAGTTTGTGTCATATTTTTGCTTGAAATTAGAAAGTTTAATCCTCACGATTTCATTAAAACAGAACAATCCAGCTTTTTAAAAAATACGAAAAATACATTACAAAATGGTGAATTTTTAGTCATTTGTGATTTTCTGAAAATTACAGCTTTGTATTGCAAGATGAAGTGCAGTCCCATCACTGGAACGTACAACAAGCTACAATTCATCCATTCGTTATTTATTTTAATGGAAGTACGCAAATTGAACACTTAAGTTTTATTATAATTTCCGAAGATTTAAGACACGATTCAGTATCCGTAAACTTGTTCATTAAAAAATTGATTAACTTTTTACGCGTTGATAAGCATAAAGAAGTCAAAAAGATATATTTCATGTCTGATGGAGCAGCGTCGCAGTACAAAAATCGTAAGAATTTTTCGAGCCTATGTCAATTTAAATCAATGTACGGAATTGATGCAGAATGGCATTTTTTTTTGCTACATCACATGGCAAAGGTCCTTGTGATGCTATTGGAGGAACAATAAAGCGCATGGCCACAAGAGCAAGTTTAGCCAAAGAACGTGAGCATCCAATTAAAACTGCGAAAGAACTTTTTGATTGGGCAAATCGTAGAAAAGAAAAAGATTTAACCAAATTATCATTTTGTTTTACTACTACTGAAGAGTACGAAATAAAGGCTTCAGAGCTCAGCGAGCAATTTAATAACGCGAAAACGATCCAAGGAACCCAAAAATTTCACTGTTTCATTCCATTGTCGGAAAATAAAATTAAAGCAAAACTATACTCAAACTGTGCTGATAATAATTCAAAAGTGTTCGATATTTTAAAAATTTGAATAAAAATAAATAAAAATAAGTATTAATAAACTGTTTTCATGATATCATAACCCATACCAAAATTCAAACCCAAAACTCTTAGAGTTTCTATAACAACATTGTGTAACTGCCACATTTAATTTAATACTTAGGATAATATTAATTCATTTTTATTTATTTATACATATAATATTTATACATATAATATACATAATATCGATGAATATATAAATATGGAATATCATACAAACAACTTGTTTAACCTTTTGTCTGTGCTCTGGGGTCAATATGACCCCAGGCCACTTTGAGTGGCTGCCATTTTTTTAGTTTTCAACCGATTCTCCTAATTTTTGGTAGTTTGATAAAACTCGCCGAGATCTGTCTCCTAAGTGCAAATTCACTTAAAAAATTTTGAAAATATGCGCTACAGTGTACTTTTTTCTAAAAACTTACGTTGTCTGTGCTCTGGGGTCAAATTGACCCCAAATTGAAATTGCTATAACTTTCTTAATGTTTGACCAATTTCGGATTTTTGGGGCTGTTTCGAAAGATAATTTAATCATCTTTCAGGTCGTTACCAAAGATTGACTATTGGTGGGCGGGTACATAGCGGGGAGGGGTTTACAATAACAAGGGTACAATAACAGTGATTTTTCATGCTAATTTTACTTATATCAGAATATCCTACCCATTTTGAACTGCACCTTTTCAAAAAGGTTATACAGGAAGGCGTGTGCTTTGACATGAGGTATTGATTAGTTTAGAGCTTGATCGCTAGGTGGTGGTATATTTGAATTCATTATTTTAGACTACTCAAGTAATTCCGATATATGGAATTTTCCTCATTGTAAATATTCTTATCGCACAAATTTGAGATTTGTAAAGATGACGTCTTTAACAAAGTTCGTCTGGTAGGAATGGTCTGTCATGTGACGGAATAAATAATTAGGAAATTTACAACTAGGCGGCGCTAGTGTACTTCAATATTCTTGGATGTTTGAAATATTGCTTTAGGTTGAGATCCCTCATACCTACACCCAAGTTGTATTCGGCAACATTGTTCAGCATGTTCAGGACTACAAAGCGGTGCTCGATATAATAAGCACTTGTTCCAAGATGCGGCGCTAGTGAGCGGTTATATTTGAGTATATTGTTTCATGTGAGATCTGATGTATTTTGGTTTGTAGCATTTTTGACAAACATGAATGTTGTGGTAGAGTTCATCAAAAGTTTTCTTTGTATTCAACCTGTTCCAGCGATGCTGCAAATAATAGAATGTGTTCACAGAATATGTTTTAGGTCATCCAAGAAAACCCCGGAATTAAGGCCTTTGAGTCTACATGCGTAACCAAAGATCAGCCAATTTTCCGCCTATTTGTAAAATTCCCAATTATTACTTCCGTCACAAGACAGTCCATTCACACTAGACGACCTTTGATTAAGACGCCATTTTAACAAATTTTAAACTTGTGCGATAGGAATATTTACACTAAGGAGAATGCTTTATATCGGAATTACTTGAGTAGTCTAAAATAATGAATTCAAATATACCACCACCTGGCGGCCAAGTTCTAAACTTATCAACGCCTCATCCCAAAGCACACACCTTCCTGCATAACCTTTTTTTAAAAAGGTGCAGTTCAAAATGGGTAGGATTTTCGGATATAACTAATGTATTCATGAAAAATCACTGTTTTTGTACCCTTGTTCACTAAAACCCCTCCCCGCGATGTACCCGCCCACCAATATTCAATCTTTGGTAACGACCTGAAAGATGATTAAATTATCTTTCGAAACAGCCCCAAAAATCCGAAATCGGCCAAACATTAAGGAAGTTATAGCAATTTCAATTTGGGGTCAATTTGACCCCAGAGCACAGACAACGTAAGTTTTTTTGAGCACAGACAGAAGGTTAACTCACGCAAGGCCCTTAACAATAAAATCAGCATCAAACTGCGATTCTTGAAAAAAAAAATACACGGAAATTTTTTTTTGTTCACTATATGTGAAAATTGTGAAATGTTTGAAATGTCATAACTTTTTGTTTATTAGTTTACCATCACCAAATTTTTATGGTAGATAGCTAATATAATGGACCGTTTTCCTAAAAAATTACGTTCGAAAAAAATAGGGTTTTGAGATATTTGAGTTTTTGTGACAAAAATGATATTTTTAAAGGCAAGAAATTTTTTTTTACTGTGCACATTTTCTTAAGAATCACCATTTAGTTGTCTAACTTTGCTGAAAAAATCATAACAATCGAACATTCCGTTTTTGCTGTGCAGCTTTTTAAATATTTTTGAACCATTTTCACATACACCCTTTTGAAAAGTTAGTCGTGACTCAATATGAAGATTTGATATCGAAAAATGACGATTTAGATGAAATTGAAAAACTGTGCAAAGTTTCAACTCAATAGAAAATCATGAATTAAAAATTTTCTTAAATTTTGATGCTGTTGCTTGGAATCGCTCTAACTCATTAAGTGATTTTATTGCTGACAATAAATTAAGCTAGCACTATGGGAAGAGACCTTCAAGACTTCGGTAAGTCTAATTTAACCGTTTGTATAAGAAATTGCAGATGTACACGCACCTCGAAGAATAATAACGGAGCACTGCTTGCAGTTTTCGAGATGGAAGTTCCCCAGGGTGTTGAGTTTGCCCCAAAACTATTAATCTTTATCGAAGAAATCGAAAGGTTCAGTTCCAATTTGATCAAAAATAGTTTTTTGTTGGTTCTCGGAGTTGTGTAAAATTAATATATGCAGTTTATCAAAAAAAATATTCAATTAGTATGTGCACGGCATAACCTTGCCTAAAGGCGACATTCCTAAAGGTGGCGGGGCCTTCCTTAGCCGTGCGGTAAGACGTGCGGCTACAAAGCAAGACCATGCTAAAGGTGGTTCCCGGTTCCCGGTCCGGTCTAGGAAATTTCGGGTTGAAAATTTTCACGACTCATACTCATGATATACAAATGTAAAAATGGTAACATGGCTTAGAAACCTCGCAGGTAATAACTGTGGAAGAGCAAAGTGGAAGCTAAGCTGCGAAGCAACAATGTCCTAGTTGGGGATGTAATGCCAATAAGAAGAAGATGAAGAAGAAAGGAGGTGACATTCCAATGATATGGAAGAACAGCTTTAATCATTTGCAAGTAGCTTTTTTTTGTATAAAACTATGCTTCCCACTTCCTTTATATAACAATACTAGTCATTTGAAACGCGCGCTAAAATTACTAACAGTCATCTTATTTCCATCAGCCCGCATCATGCTTGTTTTAATCAACCGAAATACGCATTCCTCTTTGCAAAGCGCAAGCACGAGCATAAAACCATTCCAAATTGATGGACGCGAGTGACGGTTGTCTTCCGCGAGCCAATTAATGTCCCTTGGTTGATGGAATAGAACCATTTCCTTGTACTCATTGTTGTCGTCGTCTCACTCAATAAAAAGTTGAGGGTCAATCATTACGACGACGTCCTTCGTTATTGCTGTGCGCCGAACACGATGAATCATCCTCGGAAAGGGTACACCCACGGTTCTATGGTTCTATCATCCGAGTCATGCTCCCGGCAGGTCAATTTGTCGTTCATTATTCATGAGAGAAACTTCACCTTGTCGTTTCGTTCGTCGAAATTTGGGCAGTCCGGGTTTTGCTAACCGCGGCTGCTCCATCTTCCAGTCGACCGATGAGCGACGACGAAGGGTGCTTCATTAAAAATTCCAATCAACTGCAATCGGGTTGGAACATATCTAGTTCGATTCTGTTCATTTAACCCAGGCCTATTTCGCAAAACGGTCGGCATAGTTCACAGATTAAACAACTCTGGGTGGGAGCTCATATAGAGATGCGAACCACGCCCCGATAAATTCTATTGATCTCGGATCGAACCGACGGATATTTGGGTCATTTAACGTGGAACGTAAGCAAATATACGCTTTCAGGGGCATACACACAAACATATATAGGTATGCGACACGAGCCATAACTGAATGGAGCACTTATCAGAATAATCAATCGGAAGCAGTGTGCTTGAAATCGGGTTTCCCAATCAGAGATTTCGATTTGGATGCGTCCCAACTATGCTAAGGATGTAGCATTCAGTACAATCGAAGTTCATTCGATCGGTGGTTGAATAGACCCCAAGATAGTATTGTGCGGTAGACAGATTTCTGGGCGTGAATTTGCAAAATTCTGCTTTTAAAGAGAGCATCCATGTGGTTTAAGGACATAAACACTCTCTCTACTCGTAGTGTTTTATAAAAGATACCCTTTAGCAAGTGAAAATACGGGGTAAAAGGGTACTACGATTGCCGATGAAATCAATCGATTAATTTTTTTAATGGTTACATTGTTCTAGAAAGTTGGAGCAGAAATATCAACGAACTCGACACAAAAATATTCGGTATCAAAACCATTTGACGCACCATACAAATGCTATTGCTTAACTATGAATTTAAACTACCGGGAACAGCTAATACTTGCTAATGGGTTTCTATTTTACAACCAAATAGTCGTTTTAAATTTTATTATTGATGTGAAAAAAGAATATTTTGAGCAAATGAATAATTAGGTATGTGACATCGAAAAACAATTTAAACGTTTCAATTACAGCCAAAATTTGTAATCTTCACTTGCCCTTGTATTTTACATACATGTGGCAAGTAGAACATAGCTGAACAACATTTTTGATAGAGCTATTTCAACTGTTTTTAAATTGTATTGTCTGGAATAAAATTACGTTGGCGTCGATACCAGAAAGTGCTAACGCAGAAAATACACTTGACGACTACCGGAACACGGAGACGGTGAACGGTTGCAGCGTTAGCAAATAAGTGCATCGACCGACCATCGTCGATCGAACTTTGGACCCTGCGGAGTCAGCAGAAACAGGGTAGGCACATAGGTATCGTGTAGGAACTTTTTGGCAGTAATAATTACTTCAGTTCGTGTGCGCATAGAGTTAAGTCGTGATTGTAATTAATTAATTAAATGCTAATGGGGCCCTCCTTAGCCGTGCGGTAAGACGCGCGGCTACAAAGCAAGACCATGCTGAGGGTGGTTGGGTTCGATTCCGGTGCCGGTCTAGGCAATTTTCGGATTGGAAATTGTCTCGACTTCCCTGGGCATAAAAGTATCATCGTGCTCGCCTCATGATATACGAATGCAAAAATGGTAACCTGGCTTAGAAACCTCGCAGTTAATAACTGTGGAAGTGCTTAATGAACACTAAGCTGCGAGGCGGCTCTGTCCCAGGGTGGGGATGTAATGCCAATAAGAAGAAGAAGAAGAAATGCTAATGTGAATAAAATGTTATTTTTTGGAAATCCACGAGCCACAACTTGTTAATATATAACTTTGACCCTCATAGAATCTTAGCAATTAACAATTACCTACAATTACCTACCGCATTGTCGGGCAGTGCATCATCCGCTAGAACTAGCGAATATATAGACGGGCCATTAATCCCATTGAATATCAAATATCAAAGGCAAAAGCGCTCCGAGATGATAATTCAAAGCGGAAATTTCACGCTTTAAAATCAATAACACAGAGATGTGTTTGTTTCACACAAAACGGACCTAATGCAGAACAACACCTAGATGAGAGACAGTTACACAGGCACAAAAATGCCTCGTACGGTCGTGATAACGGTCCTTTTAAGATGTAAACGTTTGTACAGATTACTTGTTTCATGAGGAACCAAATACTGTTGAAAATATTGAAATCCAAGGTTCAATAAAACCACACGAGCTATTTTTGTGGCTGTGTAACTGTCGCTCATCTAGGTGTTGTTCTGCATTAGGTCCGTTTTGTGTGAAGCAAACATATATCTGTGTTATTGATTTTAAGCGTGTTCGTCATTGAACGCTTTGAGAGAGCAGAAATGCGCGTGTTTTACTCTTCTCTTTCGATTTTGTTCCGATCGCGCGCTCTTCACCGAATTGCGCATGCGCTGTTTGAAGCCGATTTGGTAAGCATCAAACCGTGCACTGCCAACGAAGAACGCGTTGACTGCCTATAAATTGCCGATTGCGGTTAGAGCGGATGACCTACACTCAAGTAAACACAATTCATGCGATTTTCCTTACCAAATGTAGAAGATTTGACCGCCGTCGCCAACGACGATTTTCGGACCGACGCACACCTCTAGAACAATTGTGATTCAAATATATGCTCAGAAACACTGCGCCAGCCGTTATTTCATGGGGTACCACTTGATGCAAGAACGCTGACTACGAGAACAATAGGTGGAACCGGTTTCACGGGATCGGCCATATCTCAGGTGTTTGCTGTTCGATCTGTGACGTCAGCATATCAATCAGGAAAAGCTCTAGTTTCTGTAAAAAATATAAGAAGGGTCAGCATTCCACCCAAGTAAAAAATACAAGCGCTCAAAAAATTGCATTTTTGACATGCCCTCAAATAATCCGGATTATCTCCGGTATCCAGCCGTCTGTCCATCAAGTTTTCCAAAACTTGATTTATTTTCCCGTCGAACGATGTCAGAACCAAAGAAATCGGTTGATATTTCATGGAGTTATGGTCATTTGAATTTTGATAACAAAATTCCTAATTTTTTTTAGGAAATTCACGAGGAAATTCCTTGAAGATTTCTTTTCATCTCTCCAAGATTTACTTCTAGATATTTCTTCGACTATTCTCTCTTCAGGAAGAATCCGTCATTTTCTTCAGGAATGCATTCGAGAGTTCCGTAAAGAATACATACGGAATTTCTTCCCAAAATTCTACCAGAAGTTTCTTCAATATTTTATGAGGGAAATCTTCCGATTTAGCTCCATAATTTCACTTGTAAATCTATAAGAAATTCCTTCGGATATTCTTCTAGGAAGTTCTCCGGGCATTCCTCTCGGAACTCTTCATTTAATTCCTCCGGGTTTACTTCCAGGAAATTTTCCGGGAATACCTCCAAACATTCAATAGCGAAATCATCTAGCATTCCAATCTGGAATTCTTTTCGCAATTACTTCAGAATATCCTTCAAGAAATCCTCTAGAAATATCTTCATGAATTTCTCTTGGAATTCGTCCAAGTATTTCCCCAGAAATTCTTACAGGTATTTTTTCGGGAGTTTCTTCAGGTACTTCTCCAGGAATTCCTTCAGGAATTCCTCCCGGAGATTTTCCGCGGAAGTGTACTAGAATTCCTTCCGGACTTCACTCGGAATTTACTCGGATATCTGCGAAGAGTTCTTCCAGAAATTTCTTCGGAACAATCCGCATGGATTTTCTTCAGCAATTCATCTGGGAATACTTTCAGGATTTCATCTGGGAATTTCTGCATTAATTCTTCCTGGTATTTTTCTGGGAATTCCTTCAGATATTTTTTCGGAAATTCCTTTAGGAACTTCTCTAAGAATTATTTCAGGACTTCCATGTGAGAATTACTCCGGAAGTGCTTGTGGGAGTTCCTCCGAGAGTTCTTCCAGGAGTTTTTCCAAGAAATTCTCCGGTATAACCTCCAGGAACTTCACAGGGAATTCCTGGACGATATTTGGCAGGAATTTCACGGGAAATGGGATTTCGGAATTTCCTTCAGAAATTTTTTTTTCTTCCTCTAGGGTATTCCAACGGATGTTCCTCTGAAGTTCCACCAGTAGTTCCTTAGGGAATTCAATCAGGCTTTCTTCCAGGAATTCATTTAGCATTTCTTTAGGCATTTATCTACAAATTCCTCCAGAAGTTCCTCGGAGAATTTCTCTGGGAGTTCTTACGGGAATTTCTCCGGGAGGTTCTTTTAAGAATTCTTCCAGGAGTTCCTCCTGGAATTCTTACGGAAGTTCCTTTGGGAGTTCATTCTAGAATTCTTATGAGAGTTCCTAAAGGATTTCCTCCGGAAATTCTTCCTGTAGTTCCTCAATAAAATCTTCCAGAAGTTCTATCGGCAGTTCCTCCGAGAATTCCTCTGATCATTTCTCCGGAAATTCCTATAGAAAATCCCCCGGGAGTTCCTCCGGAAATTACTCTGGGAGTTCCTCCGGGAGTTCCTTTTCAGAGAAACACGCGGAGAAACTGCCGGTGAAACTCTCGGAGGGATTCTCGTAGAAACTGCTGGTGGATCTCCCGGAGGATTTCCCGAAGGAACTACCGGAGGAGCTCCCGTAAGAACTCCCGGAGGAACTTCAGGAGGAACTCCTAGAAGAATTCCTAGAGGACCTCCCGGATGAGCTCCCAGAGAAACTATCGGAAGAACTTCGGGAGGAATTTCCAGCTTAATTTCTGAAGAAAGTCTAAATGATGTCCTGAAAAAAGCCTGAATAATTTCCTGGAATAGCTTCTGGTGGAACCCCGGAGGAATTTCCGGAGAAACTCCCGGATGAATTGCTAGTGGAATTCCCGGAGGAACTCTCAGAGGAATTTTCTGGAAGAATTTCTGAAGAAACTCCCGGGAGAATTTTCAAAGGAACCCCGGGGAAACTACCAGAAGCATTTTCGGAAACAAAAGAATTCACCTTATAGACAAATCTAGTCTAGCTGAAACCTTTGTTGGGGTTTGTAGCTGGACCATCATCATCATCAGAGGACCTGGAGAATTCCCTGAGGAGCTCACAGAGAAATTCTCGGAGGAGCTTCTGGTGGAAAATCTATATAAATTCCTGAAGAAGCCTAAATAAATTCCAATTCTGCCGAAATTCCCGGAAGAATTTTCAGATGAACTGCCGATAGAACTACCCGAATAATTCTCGAAGGAAATCCTAGAGAAATTCTTGGTGGAAATGCCGGTGGAACTACTGGAAGACTTCCAGAAGGAATTTTCGGAGAAATTCCTGGAGGATCTCCCAGTGGAAATCTTGATGTTTTCACCGGAATTCTTTCAGGATTATTTTGGAAATTAATCTAGGAATTCCTCCGAAAATTTAATTTTCGGTATAATCTTATATATAAAAATGAAATGGTCTGTGTTCGTATCCGCATAACTCGAAAACGGCTGGATGGATGTTTTTCATTTCTTCAGCAGAAACATTCGTTATAGTTTCCGACGGGTTTATATGATATTTCCTCATGTGAAAATCATATGTAAAGTTGAGTAAATCGTGAAAAACTAAAATTAAGATTTGTATGGGTAGTTAAGAACGCGAAAAACTATGCAGGACAACGTCTGCCGGGTCGACTAGTTTCTGTATAAATTTCCGGTGGAATTCCTGGAGAAATTCTTTGAAATTTTCACAAAAAAGTATTCAGAACAATTCACGGAAAATTTTATGGAATTTACACAAGAAATTTGAAGATTTTTCGTGAAATTCTCAGGAATGTTTACTGGCAATTCTGCGGAATTTCCACGGAATATTCTTATTCTTAAAAATTATGGGAAACAACGAAATTATTTGAATTATTGCAGGGAATTCTGCAGAACTTATAAAGAAGTTCGTGAAGATTTTCTTGGAGTAAATAATGGTGGAATTTTCGGATCAATTCCCGGAAAAATTTATGGTGGAATTCCTGAAGACACTGCCGAAGAAGTTGCTGGAGGCATTCCTAAAGAATCCCTGATAGAATTTCGGATAGAATGCCAGGGGCAATTGTCGAAGGAATTCCTGACGAAAGCTTGCATATTGATTGTTCTGCCTTTTTATAATAAATATTATTTCAGAGTGGATTTGTTTAGAAATTCAGATGTATGGTTCTAGTTTTCTTAAACTTATGGAAGAATGCAGGATTTTTATAATAATTGTTATAGCCGATTTTATATTCTTTCTGAATACTAAGCTCGTTAATATTTTTCTCACTTTATTTAAAAATATCTGATGAGCAATAAATCACGCATTTTTAAATCCATTATTGTTTTAATCATTATTGTTTCGATTTGGGTTGGATTTGGTTTCATGTGTTAATCTTAATGTGTTTTTATAAAACTACTATGTATAGGAAATGTATAGACCGGTCATCGGACCGGATAGTCTGCACACCGTATCGAATGACAACGGCCAACGATGCATAAACTTCGCAGCCTCCCGAGGAATGGTAGTACGAAGCACCTTCTTTCCCCGCAAAAATATCCACAAGGCCACATGGAGATCACCTAACCAAGAAACGGAAAACCAAATCGACCACGTTCTAATCAACGGTAAATTCTTCTCCGACATCACGAACGTCCGCACTTACCGCAGTGCGAATATTGAATCCGACCACTACATCGTTGCAGTATGCCTGCGCTCAAAACTCTCGACGGTGTACAACACGCGTCGAAGTCGGACGCCGCGGCTTAACATTGGGCGGCTACAAGACGGTAGACTAGCTCAAGAATACGCGCAGCAGCTGGAAGTGGCACTTCCAACGGAAGAGCAGCTAGGCGCAGCGTCTCTTGAAGATGGCTGGAGAGATATTCGATCCGCTATTGGTAGCACCGCAACCGCTGCACTTGGCACGGTGCACCCGGATCAGAGAAACGACTGGTATGACGGCGAATGTGAGCAGTTAGTGGAAGAGAAGAATGCAGCATGGGCGAGATTGCTGCAACACCGCACGAGGGCGAACGAGGCACGATATAAACAGGCGCGGAACAGGCAAAACTCGATTTTCCGGAGGAAAAAGCGCCAGCAGGAAGATCGAGACCGTGAAGAAACGGAGCAACTGTACCGCGCTAATAACACACGAAAGTTCTATGAGAAGTTAAACCGTTCACGTAAGGGCCACGTGCCACAGCCTGATATGTGTAAGGACATAAACGGGAACCTTCTTACGAACGAGCGTGAGGTGATCCAAAGGTGGCGGCAGCACTACGAAGAACACCTGAATGGCGATGTGGCAGACGAAGATGGCGGTATGGTGATGGACCTGGGAGAACGCGCGCAGGACATAATTCTACCGGCTCCGGATCTCCAGGAAATCCAGGAGGAGATTGGCCGGCTGAAGAACAACAAAGCCCCTGGGGTGACCAACTACCAGGAGAGCTATTTAAACACGGTGGTGAGGCACTGGCTAGAGCGCTGCACTGGGTCATTACCAAGATTTGGGAGGAGGAAGTTTTGCCGCAGGAGTGGATGGAAGGTGTCGTGTGTCCCATCTACAAAAAGGGCGATAAGCTGGATTGTAGCAACTACCGCGCAATCACATTGCTGAACGCCGCCTACAAGGTACTCTCCCAAATTTTATGCCGTCGACTAGCACCAACTGCAAGGGAGTTCGTGGGGCAGTACCAGGCGGGTTTTATGGGCGAACGCTCCACCACGGACCAGGTGTTCGCCATTCGCCAAGTACTGCAGAAATGCCGCGAATACAACGTGCCCACACATCATCTATTCATCGACTTCAAAGCCGCATATGATACAATCGATCGGGACCAGCTATGGCAGCTAATGCACGAACACGGTTTTCCGGATAAACTGACACGGTTGATCAAAGCGACGATGGATCGGGTGATGTGCGTAGTTCGAGTTTCAGGGGCATTCTCGAGTCCCTTCGAAACGCGCAGAGGGTTACGGTAAGGTGATGGTCTTTCGTGTCTGCTATTCAACATCGCTTTGGAAGGGGTAATACGAAGAGCAGGGATTAACACGAGTGGTACAATTTTCAATAAGTCCGTCCAGCTATTTGGTTTCGCCGACGACATAGATATTATGGCACGTAACTTTGAGAAGATGGAGGAAGCCTACATCAGACTGAAGAGGGAAGCTAAGCGGATTGGACTAGTCATCAACACGTCGAAGACGAAGTACATGATAGGAAGAGGTTCAAGAGAAGACAATGTGAGCCACCCACCGCGAGTTTGCATCGGTGGTGACGAAATCGAGGTGGTAGAAGAATTTGTGTACTTGGGCTCACTGGTGACTGCCGAAAATGACACCAGCAGAGAAATTCGGAGACGCATAGTGGCTGGAAATCGTACGTACTTTGGACTCCGCAAGACGCTCCGATCGAATAGAGTTCGCCGCCGGACCAAACTGACAATCTACAAAACGCTCATTAGACCGGTAGTCCTCTACGGACACGAGACCTGGACGATGCTCGTGGAGGACCAACGCGCACTTGGAGTTTTCGAAAGGAAAGTGCTGCGTACCATCTATGGTGGGGTGCAGATGGCGGACGGTACGTGGAGGAGGCGAATGAACCACGAATTGCATCAGCTGTTGGGAGAACCATCCATCGTTCACACCGCGAAAATCGGACGACTGCGATGGGCCGGGCACGTAGCCAGAATGTCGGACAGTAACCCGGTGAAAATGGTTCTCGACAACGATCCGACGGGCACAAGAAGGCGAGGTGCGCAGCGGGCAAGGTGGATCGATCAGGTGGAAGATGACTTGCGGACCCTCCGTAGACTGCGTGGTTGGCGACGTGTAGCCATGGACCGAGCCGAATGGAGAAGACTCTTATATACCGCACAGGCCACTTCGGCCTTAGTCTGAATAAATAAAATAAATATAAAACTACTATAAAACTTCGATTTAGAAGACCAAAAAAGTTGCCCCCCTTCTCGAAATCCTGGCTACGCCCATGGAGTAGCAACTACGAAATGCACGGTCATCATGCTTATGCTTTTCGGTACGAGAAAGGAAAAAGGATTTGAATATAGGGCCAGGGTTGTAAATAAACGGCAGCACTGGATGAAGGTGATGTTTTAGTACTTCTTTTTTTTTCCTACCTTAAAATCGATCTCACATTCCCGAAGGGGGAGAGGAGTAAACAACAGAACTCACATCAGCCAATGCGATGCGCCACGAATATGAAATTCACCACAGTAAAATGTACACATTCACCCAGCAAATGACAACAATTCAACACGCGTTCAAATGGGTCACTTACATTCATGCGGTAACGCACGAACTGAGCAGCCTGTCAGAGCGACTTGTGTTGGGCTACAGTCGCACTCACGACGGCGGCGATTAGATTGACCGGAGAATATGCTGAGATCCATTTTGTTAAGAAAATTATTTTGAGCTTTTTAGTCTTATGACAACTGAGATCCATGTTTTTCACTGCATTGACTTTGACATTTATCAGCCCTGTATAGGGCTACTGTTCGGGTTTTCCATCTCATAGTTCCAATGAAAAACAAAGAAGTTTCTTTTTGGTGATTTTATTTCAGCGGTGAGTACACATGTTTATAAGAAGATCCGATGAAATTGGAGCTTCATTATTTTATTTCATGTTGAAACTAATTTGTTGTAAAGAGATGGGGGGAACAGTTCTCAAAATTTGTTTGTTAAATACTGCAATTAAAAGTTAGAGAATGATCGTGGTTTTGTGCAGTCGAATTTGAACGTGTTTCTTATCGGACACGGTTCCTGGTGTTTAGTTTTGTTTTGTGCGGTTAGAAAGTGAAGAATGCGCGTTTGCTTGTGTTTTTTATCGCACGCAGAACGTTGTGCGAGTGAGTAAATTACATTGACCTACCGTTTTTCAAAAAAAATATTTACTCACTTACTAAGGCTATAGATTACCTCTTTCTCATTGTACTCACGGAGATGCAGAGTGACAATCTAATTGTCCTCCTGTATTGACTGTGAGGACGTGGCAGACATCGTTATTGATCATGAAAAAATGAAACTCCATAGCATGCAGCTGCAGTGAGAATAGTTTTCTAATCCAAAGAAGGCTATTGATTAAATTGTTTTTTTTTTTTTATTTTATTTATTATAGTGATTTAATTGGTGAACTATACATATTCGTTGCTTCTCGGAAAATCACGACTATCAATTACAAAGTGTACAGTCAATAAAGCTAAGATAAATACTGCAATTGTTTCATGTTGAGAACCATTGCACTTAATCTCAAAAAAAACATTTTCTATTTAATCGAGCCATTTTGAAAAATAAAATCATAAAACTGATATTATGAGTTGTTATCCAACATCATCGGTTTTACACGATTGAGTATTTCAGTACAAACAGATAAGGCACGTACATCTTTGCATGGCGTCACTTCAATATCGTGCGACTATGTTGGTGTCATTACAAAATACTCTGGATGATCACGTGCAAATATTTCGTATGATTACCATCAATGCAATGAATGCAAAACTGAACGATCGCCAATAACAACCTGGTTATCTTTACCCATAGTTTTTAGAAGAAAAAAACTCATCGCGCGAAAAGACTTGAAAATAATAAGACAAAGATTATGTGCCATGCATCAAGCGAAGAAGATGTTTTCGATAAGGTAAATACACCACCAGGACTGCTCAGCTAAAAATTAAAGCAGCAAAGGAGTAAGTACATGCATCGACTTCCTCGAATGGCTCGCATTCTTGTTTCGCGATGGCCGACCGTTGCCGCTGTTCGCGAAAGATAATTAAACCTTAAATCAATTGATATCAGTGCTCATTATCCGCGCCCGTTGCTCAGGTACGATAGCATAATTAATCCGCGGATGGAAGGTATCTACGTGCTTAAAAAAAATCACACAAATTATAACGCACAGAATGACGAACGCGAGTTGCAATGCATGCAGTCAATAAAAAGTTAAGCCGGATTGGCCTTTTCACCAAACGGGAAAAGCCGATATGCTTAAGGTGTTATGTAACTTTCCGGAACTTGAATGGTCTCGGATCAGTCGTTTAGTCACATCTGCATTGATATGAAAAAGCTAGTTGTCTTAATTCAACGCAGTGAAAATGGCCAGACAACGTCATGGAACATAAACCAAATAGCACAAAACGGGCAGACAGTTGCTCGGTTTATCGATTCAATTTTGTATATGAATTATGTTCATATTAGCACTCTATCACAAATTTGATTTTAAAGGGAAATTATTGCCTTCTTCTGGTACAATTTTGTTGTGTGAGAATGACAAAAAGCGATCATTTTTTAACAAAATTCTTACCGAGAGTTGCTAAATTAGATTGTTTAATGAAAAAAAAACTTTTGGCTGACTTTCAAAAAATTACAATTAGAGATTAGGATAAACTGCCAAAAATTAGTGTATTTATATAGAACGTTTATTGATAACTAGTTTATTTGTGGACGCAGTAGCGCCCGTGGCAAGTGTTTAGATTCTTTTCTGCATACAAAAAATCTAAATTTTCAACGTCTGTTGTCTGTGATTTTTTTCATCAAATGCTGTGTCTGGTTGTCTAAGGTTGTCATTGGTTTTGTTTTCTGCATCTGATAGTATGGAGAGCGTGGAGAATAATTTGTCATTTTGTCCCAAAATTCCATGATTATATAAATCGCAAAAAGAAAACTTGTCATCGCAACAAAGTGATATCGATTATTCTCTTCCGATGACAACCACCGACAACAGCATATGGAAGAGGAAGGACCACTCAACCGGAAACGTTGTTGATGAGAACGTGGCTAGACTTCAAGCGTTTGAGCAGTTGCAAAAAGTCAACAGGCAACGGTATGTAACGAAAGGGGTGGATAGGGTTGTACGTAACCAAAACATTCGCCCTCAATGAAACAGACTTCATCAGCGGCAGCCAGCGGTGGTTGATGTGATGACGGTATCTCTCATGCATACCAACCAGCATCGATCTCAGCGATGGCGACATATATTGCATACTCAGACAAACCGTGTCCCTAAGAAAAGTGATGGTACTTTAGGTCCAATATCTCGACGCGTTCATTTCATATTTGTGAACAAGGGTGTAGAGTTAAGTTGGATGATCTTTAGTGTTTAGACTTTGTAGATTTGAATCAAACCTTCCAGTTCATCACCGGTTCAAAAATCATGGCTTGTTCAATAATTTAAATGGTTATATCAACAGATATCAATTGGACGATGACCCGTGAAAATCAAAATACATACGCAAATGCATGAACGTTGTCGCGACCGGCGCACACTAAATTAAGAAACGATACTTCACCCGGCATCGCTGAATTTTGTGTATTCAATCTGCGTGGGCGAGCGCGTACTTTGCATCCGACATCATACATATTAGTCCTTTACACCATCGTTCACAGAGAAGGCTCCGGTACCGTCGTTCAAAACATCCGTTTCCGAATGTTCGGTTTCACATGTTTACAATTTCGTATTCATTGGCTGTTACTGGGGACAAATAAGCTAGACACCGTGTTTCGGAATGACTGTGGTATGATGTTCAAAACTTCTGTTGCTTCTGGCGAAATGATGTGTGAGCTGTCAAGCCGTTGGATTGCGTTCGCGGAATGGGAATTACAGAATTTAATGAGAATGTGCTTACATCAGAAGTGGTGTAAGTTTCGCGTAGACATGATTTGGCCACACGTGTTAGATAAATCAATGATTATGTATAATTAGCATAAACATCACCACGTTCTGGAGTGGAAGTTCGAGTTACACTACGTTTGCAAAACTTTAAAAAAATAGCAGTGTCAACGGACCTTACATACTGGCTCGTTGTCTAGCCCGTTGTTTCCTTCAAAAAGCATGCCGGAAGCGTAAAAACGTAGTACCTGCAGATATTTCCAAGGTAATTCTTATACAAACCTCAAATTACAACAAAATTATACAGCTCAGAATTTAGGACTATTTAATTAGAAAATCTTATTGAATGAGTAAAGAAGTAAATCATTTTAATCGTATTATTGTGCACATAGCAAAGTAAACTAAACGTACTTCTTCTCTACTTAATCCGCGATTAAGATTTCAGTGCTACTCTACTACGGTAACACAACTAGGGAAACTGTTCCATTATCCAGTTCACTGTAACAAATTCATCTAATCTCGAAACACATGAATAAAGCACCCTTTTCGCCGATTCTTTTTGCTAACATGCGAAAAAATCCTAAAGTAAGAAAGAAACAAATAAAACGGCTTTCGATTTCTTCACTTTTTGAGGTTGAATATGAGAGCAATCATAGCTCAGCTATGTGATGAAGAACCGAAACAGTAACCCTACATAACAATAAAAACAAGCTCACGTGCGCTTTTGCATTGAAAAGCGTTAATTACATGTGTCGTGCCTTTTCGACGGACGTGCTAAAATTTATGTTTATCTTATTCCTCCCGAACGGTACCAACGAGCCGGTTCGGTGCCGGGATTGCGGTGGACTAAATAGCCGGTACCGAATTCCAAACGAACAAATCTTCTTCTCAGCCGTCGGCCAAAATTTCGAGTGAAATACGACAAACGCGAGACGCGGAAATGGATTTCGAACAACTCTGTGTACGATATTGGAATACTAAATGCGACGACGAACGGCAACTTTTCCCCATCGACGACACGCCCACAATGAGCACCGAATGCGTAATGAAAATATATTGCGGCTGACGAAAAAGAAGAATAATATTAATTAAAAAAAAAGTACCCACACTTACGATCTCTTATCGAGAATAAATTGTTTGCCATCGACTAAGAAGAAAATTTATGTTTTATTCTGGGTAAATGGGCAAAATAAATTTCGAATAATTTCAGTTTCGAATTCATGGGTATCGAAATTATTTTTATCACTTCAGTGTTCCATTTAATGTGTGCCTGCAAAGCTTCTTTTGAGATAAGCGATTGATATAATTTCTAACCATGTTTGTATACATATATTTCCATGTTTGGAATTGAATATTAATATTGTCATGTGATTGAGTGAATTTATGTGGTGGGAAAATAATGCCCGACTTTTCATTTCATTTTGAACTTCAAAATAATTTTTTAATCATTTTTTTCATGAAATACGGAAGCTGGTTCTTCACATCATTCGACAACATGGAGTATCTGTGTCCTCCATAACACCGGGTCCATATTTTCCCCAAAGTGGTGAAACACCACAACAAATCAACACGCGACTATGACGAGAGACCTATTCACCGGTAGTATCTTTCCAATACTTGTTCCGAAAATAGAAAGCGTAAATTTTCGAAAAAAGAGAGGAGCTTGACAAATACGTTTCAGCTATAAATACGTACGTATAGAAAATAAGTAAAGATGTGACCGTAGAAAAAAATAAACATGGTGCACTCGCTCCGATGCAGACCTGATCCTGAGACCTAATGCAGACTGCGTCGTCAAAATACCAAGCCAAAATACCAACCGCGTGCGGTGGTAGTGGATGACCAAACCAAACGACATAGTAGAAAGAAAGCACGCGTAGTATTGTAGATAGCAATGGAAGGTGTCAGCTTAGCGACAATGACGAAGAATAGGCTCACGCAAGCAGCTAGACATCGCGACGTGGCCAGTGCCGGCATACTTGGAGAGATGCTGCTGATGAAATACTGTTACTGAAAACATAACCGGCAATACAGGTTTACCATGATTTAATAGTAGTCTCATAATATGAGGCAACCTCAACTTCAACTTTAATAAAACTATGAAAACTTTACATAAAAGGAAGGGATATCAAAACTGTTTCATATTCGGACAAACAAAATAAAAATGTTGAATTTTTCATAACAAGATTGGAATTCTCCTTTGCTTGAGCATGAACATGATTGACTGCGCTTTAAAGCTCAGTTGGCAGAATATATTCTATGCTGTTTCCCCAAATGATCATGTGGCAACCGATTCTGTAATTATGATCTTGTGTTTTTCATGCTCGAGGTTTATTGTTCACTATAACTTGTCATAGCAAATAACGAAGAAGTTTTGGGAAAAACTCTATTGGGATTCTGAGCAGCACCCTCTCGAGCAGTACTGGAAAAGGTCGTGATTAACCCCCGAACAACTTGACATTTAGCCTTAGTTTCGCGTACCCACTTGGAAATCGCAGATGGCGCTTCGAAACATAAACAATGTGTCCATCCTACGCCACCGTCACACTTTTTCTCCTAGGAAGTCATGTTTTTTGTTTCGTCATTTGTTTTCTCCAAATAACAGACAATATCCTCATTTGAATAGGGCAGATTTTTAATTGCGAAGTAAATATAAGAAAATAAAATAAATAAATAGGAAAACAAATAATTTTTCTATTATACGTTCGTCTACTTATTATGCTTAAGGGCATTAAGCGCAACGGAGCCAAATCCATTATTCATTGTTTTACAATTTTGCAGCTTGATGCTCAAATACGGATTAGATAATTCAGAGAACTGTAAAATTGATTGAAAAAAAATCGAAATTTCTTTCTGACACGGCAGTTTCATTTTAATTCACAAAATAACGCTTAATGTTTCTCATTTTGGAGAATCTGTCTTTTGCGCTAGAATTCCGCATGTATTACTTTCTAAAGCTACATCTTACACGTCCATTTTTCCAACTTTCTTGATTTTGTCTTCATGATACCGCCGTCGGGGTGACAAATGGTCAAATGGGGGGTGAGAATGGGCCACTGTTTCAACTACTAATGCTTGTAGAGTAGATTTAAAGTATCCAAGGACAAGAAAATTGAATTATAAGAGACCATTTTGAACTATTTTAGTATCCGCACTCCTGACTGTCGGTGAAGGCTCTGACCCATTCCTATCCTTCAGAACCATTGTCACCCCCGACGACGGTACTCCATATTAAAATGTCTGTATTATAAAACCTAATACAAAATTGTCTGCCTCCAAAATTTGAATAAATTTTCAAGTTATGCGACATTCCCGCTTAACGATAAACCGTTATCCGAGAAAATTAACCCACCAGAAATGTTTTGGTAATCGGCCTCAACAACCTTAAAGCGGTCATCTTACTACTCAGCTACGGAAGTCCCATTCTCCTTTGATTAATTTAAGTTTAGATTGATTTTCATTTACCTTTTTTCTGCATTGCACATTAATTCCATTTTCGCCCTATTCGTGAAATGATTCTATTAATCTCGAGTTTGACAGGACCACCCGGACCAAAATTTCGGGGTACATTGACACTGTACTACATATGTCAAGTTGCTCCCGGGTTGGTCGTGATCGTCATAAGACAGAGTGCAAAGCGCCTTCTTCTATTTCTGGCGACCAAATGAAAGAATCGTGGGCTCTTTGATCAATTTCGCATGAAAGGCAGTCTTGAAACTTTTGAAAGGATGTTGTGCTTTATTTAAAAATTAAAATTTCTAAGTAATTTAATATATATATATATATATATATATATATATATATATATATATATATATATATATATATATATATATATATATATATATGTAAATATGCGAAGAATAGTGACTAGTCGATAAATTAATCATACACCTAACCGAGTTGAAAATGGTAATAATCACAAAAATAAAGCAGATATTGCACACTTTCATGACCTGTCACGGAACAAATATTTTTTTAGATTTTTGTAGCATGCCATTCATACTTCGCGTTTGTAGAGATATTGAAAGGGGTAGATAGGTAAACATCGCGTGACATCTCTCATTGAAAATGAGAAATTACAGTAGGGGAACTGTACCGGTTTTGGCCATGTTCCTAATTTGGCCAATTTTGCGAATAACTCCAAAAATAAAGCAATTCGCAAGGGTTTTATTAGTTCCAACAAGAGATATATCCCTCACGCTTCAACTCTGCTTTCAACTGATCATTTATTTTGGTCGATTTGATCGATTATTTTGGAAAAACATGTATTTTTCAGGGTTGGCCAAATTAGGCACTAAGTTGGCCAAAACCAGTGCACTTCCCCTACTGCTCTCGAGATTCTGAGCAAAATTCGTTTGAGATTCTAAACAGAATCCGTCTGGGATTCTGAACAGATTCCTTTTAGGATTCTAAACAGACCTCGTTTGGAAATCTGAGAAGAATTCTTTCGGGAATCTGAACAGAATCCGTTCAGACTTTAAACATTTCTGATTAAAATCCGATTGAAGGTTCTGAACAGATTGTGGAAATAATTCGAGTGGTATTCTGGACAGAATCTATTGTCGATAGTCAACGTAGTTTTTGGCAAAACCTAACTTATTTTGAAAAATAAAAGCATTACGGAGCATGTATGACAACATTATTTTTACCTGTATTTCAACCTTCAGCTCCTTTGAATCTGCGATTAAATACAAATTTGGTCGATAACATCGAAGTATATTGGTTGTCGGCCTACATATCGTGTATGTATTAAGTTATGAATTTCATGAATCATAATAATAAAACTATTCACGATCTCTAACATCATATTTAGTGATGTGAACTTGCAAGTACCCGAGTAAACAAAGAAATTGGGTCATATAATATTTATCAATTGGCAACATGTAGTGTATTCTCAGAAAACCTTCGCGGGCCGCATAAAAAGGCTTGAAGGGATCACTGATGTAGCATATACAGGCATACCTCGATAGTACGTCCCCTCGATAGTGCGTACCCTTAATTGTACGTACATTTTACCTCGATAGTACGAACATACATAAAAAAAATCGTTTTAGTTAAAATTTTAATATGTTTTGATCATGGCGCATGCGCAGTAAGATTAGTTACAATCTATGCTCTTGTCGATTCCACAAGAGATTCAATCAGGAGTTCCTTCTAAGATTCCTCTAAGACGTCTTACTGGACGTCATCCTGGAACAACAGCTCCCAAGGGCTTTTTCAGGGATACGATTGAAGTTTGTTCGAAAAGTCCATATAGGATTTCTTTTTCAGGACTTATCCGCGGTAGCGTGATAGATCATTTCGCTAATGATTTGCGGCGGGGTGAATAAATGTCGTGCATAAGAAATTTTCCAGAATTCTTCCAGGAATTTCTCCGTAAGTTTCTCTAGGAATTCCTCAGAGAGTTTCTCCGAAAATTCTTCCAGAAGTTCCTCCGCATGTTCCCCCAGAAGTTACTCTAGGAATTCTACCGTAAGTTCTTCCAGGAGATCTTCCGCAAGCTTCTCGAGGTATTCCTCCCGAAGTTCTTCCAGGAATTCCTGCGGTAGTTCCTCTAGAAGTTCCTCCGAAAGTTCCTCTAGGAGTTCCTCAGCAAGTTTCTCCACAAATTCTTATTGAAGTTCTACCAGGAATTCCTCCTAAAATTTGGTAAGGACTCATAGGAGTGCGCTAGTCAAATTTCCCCAGAATATTTTTCCTTGCATTCTTCCAAAAATTCCTCCGAACATCGGTGATTTCTTCAATAATTCTTTCAGGAATTCTCTTAGAAATATCTACGTCTCCTTTCCCAGAAATTCCCATGTAACTGATATTCTTTCTGGAGTTACTCCAGAAATTCCACCAAGCTTTCTTCATTAATTACTTCGAGGTCTTTCCAGAGATTCCCTTTGAATTTCTTCAGCAGCTAACGTGGAAATGCTCGATAGCCTCCTACTCGCGCTCCGGAAACTCTTCCGAGAATTCCTCCAAGAATGCTACAGGGAATCCAGGGATTTTTTCTTCGGAAATTCTCCTGGAAATTTTTCTGCAATTCATCTACTTCCAAAAATTCTCCTTGAAATTCCTCTAGAAATTATTTAAATATTTTTTCCGGAAGATCCTGCCGGAATTTTCAAGGTTTCTGCGGGTACTTGGACCCAAATTTCTATAAAAAATCATCAAAAAAGTCCTTCAGGATTTCCCGAGAATTTATTCCGGGAATTCGCAGCAATATCTTAAAACAATAACCTTGGACATTCTTCTAGAAAATCTTCCCCTTTTCCTTCCAGTAATTCCTCCATGAATTCTACCAAAAATTTCGGCAAGAATTTCCCCGGAAATTATTTCAAGAACTCCTTCTTTATAAGTTCCCCCGAAATTTTTTTCAAGAATTCCTAAAATTCCGTAATTTCCTCCAAGAATTACTCCGGGAAGTTCTTTTTTCAAGAAGAATTTCGTAAGAAATTTTTGAAGCAGTATTCGAAGGAGTTCCAAAAGGATTTCCCAGAGAATTTCTGAAAGTAATTTCTGAAGCAAATCGCGATAAAGTTCCTGGTTTGAGTCCCAGGAGGATTTTTTGGATAAATTCTTGATGGATTCTCCGATGGATTTCCTGGAGAAATTCTCAGAGAGACTCCTTGATACTCTTCTATATACTCTTCTGAAACAAATCTACGAGAAATTCTTAAATAAGGAGTTTCTTCAAATGAAGTTCATAAGGAATTTTTAGACAAAAATATTTTTGAATTTCCAAACAAATTTCATATAAAGTTATGAAATAATTTCAGACTGAAATACGAAAAAAAATGTAATAGCAATTCCAGGGGTCATTCTAGAAGCTATTCTTTAGTTTCCTGAAGAACAATTTCCACATTTTTATTGAATAGAAGGGGATCTAGTGGCCATGTTGCCAAAGATATTTTCCCACGTCGCACTTTTTGGTCAGAGATCAGCTCCACGCTAGTTGCAAGTGTGATTAGGTCGCCATCCAATGATTTAGATTTAAAGGCTTTATCTACAGACATTACATCAATTCGTCGAGCTAAGGTAATCGGTATATGAAAGTTGTCCATCCTGGCCTCCCATCAAAATTTTTGGAGCGGACTATAGCTTTTTCGGATTTATAACCATGGTGTACGAGAAAGGCAAAAACAATTCTAAAGGCAATAAAATTTAAAAAAAAAACTTAGAAAAATTCTTTTTTACATCTTCGAAATAAGCTTTTTTGTTATCTTTATACTGATGATGATGATGATGATGATGGTCCCGCCACATACCCCTACAAAGGTTTGAGCTAGACGATTTATCTTTAAGATAATTAATAATGATCAATTTTAATCAGATTTGGCAAACAATAAACGATCCGATTATTTCCACAGATATAAATAACATTAACATATAACATCGCTATCCAGCAAAAAACATAAGTTAGTGAAAAGAAACAGTTGAATTCCACTACAGAGTTTTGCAAGCATCATCAGTGGTACAGCGAGCCCGATTAAGTTACAAAACTTGTAACTTGTACTCATTTTAATGTTATGTACTCATATAACTTCGTCTTATCGTCTTATTGGCATTACATCCCCACACTGGGACAGAGCCGCCTCGCAGCTTAGTGTTCATTGAGCACTTCCACAGTTCTTAACTGCGAGGTTTCTAAGCCAGGTTACCATTTTTGCATTCGTATATCATGAGGCTAACACGATGATACTTTTATGCCCAGGGAAGTCGAGACAATTTCCAATTCGAAAATTGTCTAGACCGGCACCGGGAATCGAACCCAGCCACCCTCAGCATGGTCTTGCTTTGTAGCCGCGCGTCTTACCGCACTCATATAATTACGAATCATAATAAAGCTTCCTCTAAACCATCTCGATGAGACTGTTGCTATCGCTGACAGTTTGTCGCTTTGGTAAGGAAGCGTCAATGGAGTCAATAGAGTCGCAACGACAGTAACAGTTTAGGGCAACATTGAAGCTTTTCATTCCCATAACATCTATAGGGGAAATCCATAAAATACGTTACGTAAAATGTAGTGATTTATGAACCATCCCAATCGTCGCGTTTTGTAGTAACATGCATAATTATGAAAAACCCAGAAAAATTGCTTACGCAATTAGTGTACGGCCCCTTATGCAATAACCGATCAGGCTGAAATTTTTAGAGAATAAATTGTTTACCCTAATGCACAATCCTGGGGGGTGTCTCACAGAATTCAACAACTTTTTTTTCTCCCCATACAACGCTGGTCCAGTCTTCTGTACACCTCCAGTGGTGCAAAGGGCCGACTTGAAAGATCTCCATCGTGAGCGATGTCCAGCTATGTCCAGCTTTAACCTTTTGCCAGGTTAGATTTCGGTCGACTTCTTTTATTTCTTCATTGAGGCTTCGCCGCCATGAGCCTCTGGGTCTGCCTCTGCTGCGATGTCTCGCTGGGTTCTAGTCTAATGCTTGGTAACATATTTCATTTCCGCCTCTACATAAGGTATGGCCGACCCAATCTTACTTCCGATCCCGAATTTCTGTTGTTATCGGCCTCTGGTGACAACGTCGATGGTGATCGTTGTTTGAGATCCAGTTGTGAGGCCACCAGGCCAGAATTATGTACCGCATCTGTTGATGAGCACCTGCAGTCGTTGAGTGTTCTCCACTGATACACACCATGTTTCGCTAGCGTATAACAGCACAGATTTTGTTTTAATCCCTTCTGAAAAGTCCAAAGAAAGACGTAGTGGTAGTCCCTAGGCGAAACTTTGAAAAACTTTTTTATGAAACTTTCTGTATGAAGAAAACTATTTTTTCATCGGGCCCTATTTCAAAATTTTGCCACCTATTTTTCCTCATGTTACATTAGCTTATACTAGGCCAACTTGAATTACGAATCCGAGAATGTCGATTTTTGATTTTCGACCACCTGATGCCCTCAAATTGATGTACTTAGCCTATGGACAATCCCGCATTTTTATTTGAACGAAATGTCTACCATTCTTCCGGAAGATTTTCAAGTGGCAACCAGTGAGAACAATCTGGGCGAACTACGCATCTAGAGAAAACAATGGATCACCGATGAGACCTGGAGGAAGATAGAGGAACGAAGAGAAGCCAAAGCCGCGATAGAGCGATCAAAAACCAGAGGAGCCAAAGTCTTAGCCTGTCAACGATACTCGGCTCTTGAGAAGGAAGTAAAACGATCATGTCGACGGGACAAGCGAGCGTGGGCAGACTCTCTGGCCGACGAAGGAGAGAGAGCCGCCGCAACCGGGGACATTCGCCTCCTGTACGATATCTCACGACGATTAAGCGGGGCGAAGATGAATGCAACGATGCCTGTGAAAGACGCGAATGATCAGTTATTGACCGACCCAACTGACGAGCTGAAACGCTGGTTCGAGCACTTCGAACAACTTTTTTACTTGGTATTCATTGACTACGAAAAAGCTTTCGACCGTCTCAATCACGCTGAGACGCAAGGAGGTTCCTGAGAAAATCATCGACCACATCGAGGCACAGTATCAGGACTTCTCGTGTAGAGTGCTGCACAATGGGATCGTATCTGGTGTGAGGCAAGGATGTATTCTATCACCGTTACTGTTCCTCATCGTAATCGACGAGATTCTGGTAGATGCGATTGACCGTGAACCAAACCGCGGGCTGTTATGGCAGCCTATAACTATGGAGCACCCAAACGACTTCGAATTGGCTGATGACGTTGCACTCCTCGCGCAACGGCGCTCTGATATGCAGAGTAAGCTCAACGACCTTGCCGAGCGCTCCTCTTCGGTAGATTTAGTCATCAACGTCAACAAAACCAAATCGTTGGATGTAAACACGGTGACTCCTTCCAGTTTCGCAGTAGCCGGGCAACCAGTGGAGAATGTTGAAAGCTTCCAATATCTTGGTAGCCAAATGGCGTCAGACGGCGGTACCAAGATCGACATAGGCGCACGGATCAAGAAAGCAAGGGCTGCCTTTGCGAGTTTAAGAAATATCTGGAAAAACAGATGGCAGATAAGTGAACGCAGCAAAATATGAATTTTCAACTCTAACGTGAAATCTGTGCTGTTATACGCTAGCGAAACATGGTATGTATCAGTGAAGAACACTCAACGGCTGCAAGTGTTCATCAACAGATGCCTGCGATAAATAATTCGGGCCTGGTGGCCTCACAACTGGATCTCAAAAACGAGCGTCATCGTCGTTGTCACCAGAGGCCAATAACAACAGAAATTCGGGATCGAAAGTGGGCTGGGTCGGCCACACTCTACACGGAAACGAGATCTGTAAACAAGCATTAGACTGGAACCCAGCGGGACATCGCAGCAGAGGCTCTTGGCGGCAAAGCCTCAATGAAGAAATAAAAGAAGTCGACCGAAATCTAACCTGGCAACAGGTTAAAGCGATAGTTGTGCAACTCTCAAGATGGAGATCTTTCAAGTCGGCCCTTTGCACCACCGGAGGTGTACAGGATTCATAAGTAAAAAAAAACTTGAGGTTATAAATGTTTCGCACTATCGATTACACATTTAGATCATTATTAGAAATAATTTTGGAAACATCATCTTTATGCCAGTTTGTATTATAGAGTTTAGTAGAACTATGTAATAAAGGTCTACAAAAAATATACGGAAATGAATGGCAACGTGAGAAAGGCTTATCATACGCAGCTCGTATCACTCAAACTGTTCCTTTTCGGAGACCATCGTTTATTTTTCTCTCCACCTCGCATCATCACACTGGCACAGATTGCTGTAAACTCCACTGCTAAACGGTGCGTTAAATTTGTTCACATTTTTATCCATTCATTCCGGCATCTCGGTGTGTTCTCTATTGGAGTACGTATTGCATCGATATGGCTCTGTTACACAAAAGCGATACGATACCTACTCAGAGTCGCAGTAGAACCTATACTAGGAATGAACGCTGAGATTAGACTGGCGCATGTTTGGGATGATTTTTCTTTTAAATTTGTTTACTAGTTGTGTCTTTAGAATCTCAAGTTTAGATAATGTAAATACGACAGTAGTTACAAATAAGGTACAGTTATAATTTGGTTTTAATATATATCGCAAAATTAATGCGACATTCGGCGACATAATGACTTAGTTTAGTTCGTTGCGCTAAAATGCGTAAAGACTCTAAATGAATCAAAATCAAAAGTAAAGAAACTAATATGTTTCCATCTTGTCAGGTCTAACCTTGACAAGGGGGAGAAAACGGAGAGCTGTAATGCACCAGTCTCAAACCACTGGGCCACATGGAGCAATCTTCCGGAATCACAAGAGGAGGTGAATGAAATTCCTGCCGACCGGGGTGAAATCCAGTTGCGAAAAGATGTGCTTCAACAAAGTATAAACGAACGAGCACAGCGTTCTGCGGTGTGATGCTGAATGTGGGATGCACTTATTCCTGCCGAATGGCATTGCGTAAAGACGCTTTTCTCTCTTGTTGCGCTTCATTCCTCGGCGTACGCTTGATAACATCACGCATGGATAGACGACCATTTCCGTCCATGTGTACGAACGGCAACTTGAACGAGTTTTGAAGAGCCTGGTTCGTTTTATCGATTCATCGTTCTCGAAACGTTTTGTCACAAGTGATGCCGGATGGCATGTAATGATTTATTTTGTTGGAGGCTTACTTCATTCGTAGAATTTGTATAAATATGCGGTTTTCTAAAAACTATCGAACTCAAATTTGGTCTGAACATCTATTAGACATCAACAGAGCTTGTGTAAATGCCTCATACCACTGAATCACAAAAAGTGAATCATAGGCACTGCACAATCTTCTAACTATGGTATGGGCAGATATTCCCAGGAGACTTGCATTTCGTCACATCTCTCTAAAGCCGCAATGTTTATGATCAATTTCAGCTAGCAGCTGCATCGTAGATTTTCGAGGGGCACACACCTTTACGTAGGATTTTTGACAAAATAATGTTTGTATTTTTGGGTTTTCAGCCTGTGTCAGGAACCCATCCGTAACTTTAGAGCATGTAACATAACATAACGTCATCAGTTTATGGCAGTATAGAAAATATGATTTTTGATTACTAAACAACCAAAGCTTTATTCGATTGTTTATATAGTCAAAATGTAAAAAAACAGAAAGAAGCCCCAACTTTAGATTATATATTCTCAAACACACCCCACCAAAATTGTCGTTAAATATAAATCAATAACATTGACATTATTTCTTTGCGAAAACATGCAGATAAGAATAAGTTCGTCAGATGTTTGTCAGCTGATAGTCTGTCATGATTTATTTAATTAAAAACAAATCACCAATAAAACTTTCTCCATTCGCACATCAGCAATGCAAACAAAAATCTATTTTTATCCTCTCCGTCGCATTCACAGTTGAGCATTTTACATCTGTGACGTCCACAAGAAGTTTGGCAATATAATATCGCTCTTTTCCGGCCCATTTATAAATTATGAATAAAAAAGACAACACCATGATTTTATAAACGGGGTGGTGAGCTGACGGTTAACGCAAAATCGTATTTATTGGTTTCATTCAAAATTCGAAAGCTGAACGTATTCGCACTCAACATGCATTTGATGAAGGAAACCGATCCAACGTAAACTGATAAGCATAGCCTATCAAATATCGGACTTCGGAGACCTTGCTCACAAAACTCGAATGTCAAAGTATGCATCATATCACAGCTTCGACAGTGCAGTGAAGTAAAATCTAAGCTATTTCCACAACAATGTTGGCATTATATTCGACCTAGGCTCTAGTGCGCTGGCAGCAACGACACCCAAGAGAAGCCAAATAAGAAGGTAGGATTAAGCCTCTTGGGAGGATTAACGATTCCACATCAGGGCGCCGCCGACTACAATGACAATGATGGTTGTTTCCTTTGAATGCCATACTTCCTTCGACAGCAGAGGTTGGTTTGAAGACATTTGCCAAAGGCAGGTAAGACGCATCGCAGCAGCAAGTGGACATGGCGATAGTGGGAAGAAATGAGGCTACGTAACGTCGGAACCAATGGGGGAACAGAGATAAGATACATTGCAACTGGCGCATTGTGTTCGAAATTGTGATATTGTTAAGCCGGCTTCCCTTTTGCATTCCTTTCCTTGCGGTGGATAATTCCAAGAATCTATTATCAATCACAGCGTGGACGGGTGAATATCAATGTTAACATTATAACGTTTACCTTAAGCAGCGGTTCTCAACCTGGGGTACCTTCGCTGGCCCCAGGGGATACTTCACACAAGAATGCGTAATGGCGGATGTATTGCAATTGGAATCAAAACTTATTGATCAAATTTTGATAATTGTGTAATTTTTTGATTTCGAAACTTGTTCTTAATTTTCATTGTGATTAATCAATAGTTAATCAAAGCCTATCTAATATTGCCCTGCAAAACCAGCACAGTATATAAAGATCTGTACAGTCTTTTGTCTTTTGTCAAACGGATAAAACGTTGTATGAAAAATATTTAAAAATATTCAACGTAATCTACCTATTCGAAACAAAATATTGAATCATATATTAACAACATGCTTCTGAAATAAAATCTAGAGTCTGAAGGTACGAAAGCCTCCATTGGAGAGGCAAGAAGGGTGTTTTCCAAAAAAACGCTCAGTTGCTTCGTTGCTAGAAATTTTGAAGGATCCTTCTACTCTTCTCGGAAGCCTTCATCCAAGCTGCTCGAAACTTCCTTTCAAGAGGTTCGGAGGCGTCCTTCAAAAGGTTCGGAAGCATTCTTTCAAGAGGCTCGTAAGCCTCCTTTCGAGAGGCTCGGAAGCTTTCCTTCGGAAGCCTCCTTTATATAAGCTCAAAAGCCTCCTTTCAAGAGTCCCAGCAGCCACCTATCAAGAGATTCGGAAGCCTCCCTTCAAGAGGCTCGGAATTCTTTTTTCAAGAGGCTTGGAAGCATACTTTCAAGAGGCTTGGAAGCATACTTTCAAGAGGCTCAGAAACCTTCGTTTAAGATGCTTAGAAGCCACTTACTTTCAAAAGACCGCAGCAGCCTACTTACAAGAAGATCGGAAGGCTGCTTTCAGGAGGCTCGAATGGCTGCTTCAAGTAGCTCGGAAGCTTCCCTTGAATAAGCTTGGAATTTGTCTTTCAAGAGGCTCGAAAGCCTCCCTTCAAGATTCTTGGAAACCTCCTTTTAAGAGGCTTGGAGGCCTTTTTCAAAACGCGCGTATGCCTACTTTCAAGAGGCTCAGAAAGGTCATTTCAAGAGGCTCGTTAGCCTCCTTCCAAGAAGCTCGTAAATCTCCATTCAAGACGCTCGGAAGCATCCCTTTAAGAGGCTCGAAATTCTTCTTACAAGAGGGGTGGAAGAATCATTTTAAGAGGCTCAGACGCATTTTTAAGGCTGATTAAAAATGGGTCGAAAACCTCCTTTTAGGTGGCTTGAAAGCCGCCTTCGAAAGGCTCGGAAGCGTTCCTCACAGAAGCTCGAAAGAATCCCTTCAAGGGACACGGAAGCCTCCTTTCAAGGGGCTCGGAAGCTTTCCTGAAGGTACGAAAGCCTCCATTTGAGAGACAAGAAGGCTGTTTTCCAAAAAAAAAACACTCAGTTGCTTCGTTGCTAGAAAATTTGAAGCATCCTTCTACTCTTGTCGGAAGCCTTCATTCAAACTGCTCGAAATTCCTTTCAAGAGGTTCGGAGGCGTCCTTCAAAAGGTTCGGAACCATTCTTTCAAGAGGCTCGTAAGCCTTCTTTTGAGAGGCTCGGAAGCTTTCCTTCGGAAGCCTCCTTTATATAGGCTCAAAGGCCTCCTTTCAAGAGTCCCAGCAGCCACCTATCAAGAGATTCGGAAGCCTCCCTTCAAGAGGCTCGGAATTCTTTTTTCAAGAGGCTTGGAAGCATACTTTCAAGAGGCTCAGAAACGTCCTTTTAAGATGCTCAGAAGCCACTTACTTTCAAAAGACGCAGTAGCCTACTTACAAGAAGATCGGAAGGCTGCTTTCAGGAGGCTCGAATGGCTGCTTCAAGTAGCTCGGAAGCTTCCCTTGAATAAGCTTGGAATTCGTCTTTCAAGAGGCTCGAAAGCCTCCCTTCAAGATTCTTGAAAACCTCCTTTTGAGAGGCTTGGAGGCCTTTTTTCAAAACGCGTGTATGCCTACTTTCAAGAGGCTCAGAAAGGTCATTTCAAGAAGCTCGTTAGCCTCCTTCCAAGAAGCTCGTAAATCTCCATTCAAGACGCTCGGAAGCTTCCCTTTAAGAGGCTCGAAATTCTTCTTACAAGAGGGGTGGAAGAATCATTTTAAGAGGCTCAGACGCCTTTTTTAAGGCTGTTTAGAAATGGGTCGAAAGCCTCCTTTCAGGTGGCTTGAAAGCCGCCTTCAAAATGCTCGGAAGCGTTCCTCACAGAGGCTCGGAAGAATCCCTTCAAGGGACACGGAAGCCTCCTTTCAAGGGGCTCGGAAGCTTCCCTTCAAGAGGCACAAAATTCTTCTTTTAAGAAGCTTTGAAGCGTACTTTCAAGATTCTCAGAAGCCTTCTTTTAAGTGACTCGAAAGCCGCTTTCAAGAGGCACTGAAGCCTCCCTTAAATAGGCTCGGAAGCCTTCTATCAAGATGCTCTGAAGCACCTTTTCAAGGGCTTGAAAGCCGCCTTTAAAGAGGCCTGGAAGCTTCCCTTCAAGAGGCTCGTAAGTCTCCTTTCAAGAGGCTTTGAAGCTTCACTTGCAGAAGCGCGGAATTCTTCTTTCAAGAGGCTTGGAAGCATACTTTCAAAAAGCTCAGAAGCCTCCTTTAAAGTTACTCAAAAGCCGCCTTTTAAAAGCTCCGAATAATAGGCTTGAAAGCCTCTCTTCGAGAAACTCGGAAGCCTCCCAATAATATGCTTGACAACTTCCTTTCAAGAGGCTCGGAAGCCTCCAATAGTCAAAACAGTCCATGGAGTCCACAGTCAAAACATCGAGAGCCATATATCCCGTGAGTTTGCAGTAGGGTGGTCTAACCGGTAGTACCGAAACCGGTAATACCGGTATTACCGGCCAATTTTGGATACCAAAAATACCGGTATCTAAATACGTAAAATACCGGTATTTTCGGTATTTCAAATGTTGCTGTCAGCATAAACAAATCTCGATTAGTTTTCACCTACACTGCCGTCATACGCATATCTGTCCCATGTTTGCTGGGATTTCCTATGTACATGGGACAATTATGCGTAGAACGGCAGTACATATATCAGTTAAACAGCCTGTAATCGTATATCTGTCCCATTAAAATAGGAAATCCAATATAGATGGGAGAAGTATTCGGTTACAAAGAGCAAAAACGCATCGTGAAAAAAAGCAACAATTGACCTTTCCCGCCAAACATTGTTTCTCGTTTTATTGTCTCAGTCGATTATTTGGCTTATTTAAGGGCAACTTTCCCAAAGAACCCATAGTTTTTGAAGCCTCTAACTATTTTTAAAATCGAAAACAAAAACCGAAAAAGTGCTGCACGTGTGAACCGGCCTGAAAAATTCACCCGATGTTCGTTCAAAATCGGGCAAACTTTAAAAACAGCACTTTTTCGATTTTTGTATTAAATTTTAAAAATACTTAGAGGCGTAAAAAAAATATGGGTTCTTTGGGAAAGTTGACCTCAAATAAGCCAAAGAATCGATTAAGCAAATAAAAAAAATTGACGGGAAAGGTCAATTGAATGAATGCATGCGCAAGTAAGAATGAATTGCACAAGTAAGCATCAAAATTGTGAAGAAGTTTTATCTAAGTGATTTTACGTATTACT
Organism: Armigeres subalbatus; assembly: GCF_024139115.2. Lineage (NCBI taxonomy): Eukaryota > Metazoa > Arthropoda > Insecta > Diptera > Culicidae > Armigeres > Armigeres subalbatus. The sequence continues at coordinate 158,302,901 of NC_085140.1, read as the reverse complement.
AGAGTTCATCACTGAACCATAATAGTTCATCTCCGGAGATCACCTGTGGCTGTGAAAAACGATTTGCTCTAAAAATATATCCGTTCTGAATCCAAAAAATTATTTGAATTAGAGGCGGATCCCAAAGCACGCTGGAATATCAGTATGCTCAAACGGATCTATGAGTTGAAGCTTTATTCCGAATTAAACTTCAGTGATCATTTTTTGGCGGTTGGGGAAATAATTTAAGCCCTGAGCATGATCTTTTTGCTTTTTTGAATAATTCTACCGTAAAGCTTTATTAAGCTTTAAGCAATTGATTAGAAACGGGTTTCTTCAAGCCATGCACTGCCGTTATACGCATAACTGTCTCATGTACATATGAATCCCAGCAAACATAGAACAATTATGCGTATGACGTGACCTTTAAGTGGTCTTGTTGTGTAGGGGTTATTACGTTAGGAGGTTGAGGGTTCGAGTCCCTCCAAGACACGTGGATTCTTTTTCGCAAATTTCATATCAATTTGTCCATTTCGAAACATAGATATTTAAGATATTTAACATTTTTATGGTGTTGTTATTAAATTCATTGGACACTGGTAATAGATATTCATGTTTTCTATCTATATATCTTGCTATCAGAAACAAGGAAAGAATTGTGTTGATAATGTTAACAGAAATTTCGGCCACAAATCAGTTCAAGAAAAGTGTAAGGGTTTGCAAAAAATATATCATGAAGTCTTGTAATTACTTGCCTGTTGATTATAGTTTTCGAGTACATTTTCAAAACTCAATGTCTGTATCCTGTCCCATTGATTCGTAATTGAAAATTGGCCATATCGGACTATGGGCTCAAAAGTTATGGCCAAAATACTATTTTTATAACACACGAGAAAGCTCGGAGACGAGTCAGCCTCGGGCTGAAAGTCTCCTTAATAAAGACACAAAAAAAACACACGAGAAAGGCTCCATCACCACTAGGTGGATTTATCTGGGTTTTTGGCATAAGTCCTAATTCCAGATTCAAAACAGAGTTTGTTTACTACTGTCCGAAATTTCGAAAGAATTTCCGGATAAATTTCTGGAAGAATGCCAGAAGGAATTCCTGCAGATGTTCCTGAATGAATTCTTGCAGGAGCTTCTGAAGCAATTTCCGAATGAATTCCTGTAAAAATCTAGAAAATCTTTTCATGGATTCATTTAATAATTCTTTAGGAAATTCTTTCAACAATTCCTTCAGGAATTTGTTTATAAATATTTTTTTAAAATCTATTCTGGTTGTTTTTCAGAAATTTCTTCAAGAATACATTCGGAAATTCGTCACGAAATACATTTAAAAATTTCTTCCAAAATTTCTCCAAGAAATCCTCCCGAAATTCCTTCGGGAGCTCCTCCAGGTATTGTTTAAAAAAAATTGGCGAAAAATCATTTATTTTTTTGTATAACAATCTTTTTCTATATAATAAAAATGAGTTGAGATTCCCTTCCTGACGATTTAACTCGCGAACGGGTTGGCCGATTTCAAGATTTTTTCCCTAATTGACTCGTTTTGAGATTCGCAAGGTTTGTATATACAAAAAGTTGGTGAATTTAACGGGGAAATGTACAAAAATCATTAGAACACAATTTTGGGTCAGCTGTTGAGAAAACAAAACAAAAGCAAAAAAAATGATCTAGAGTGCGGTGCTGCAAATAGTTCAGTATGTGACATTTGCATATAAAATTAATATAAAATTAATATAAAATTAAAGGCATATAAAATAGAAGTTTAGAAAAAAAATATTCGAGTTTGTGGGACACGTGGCCAGTGGCTGTATACTATTTCCAATAGTTTAATGTAATTGCGCCATACTATTTTTTATTTGTATAATTTGTCTAACTCCTTGTTATAATTTGTATAATATAACTATGAGTTTTCTCGTCTGATATATTTATATTGTCTAAATAATGTAATTGATCTAAAATGCTCGCCCCCCTCTGAATTTTAGAGTGATAAAATAGGAAATTGCCGGAAAAAAAATAATTTGCTTCACAAATATGAATCAGCTTATGCCTTAGCAAGGCAAAATACGTGAACAGAATTCCTAATTTCTTGTCGAAAAGGTATACAGGTACTTGACAGGTACTCGGAAATGATTCATAACAAACAACAGGCAATAAAAGTTATTTCATTGGTATAATTGGTATAAACAGGCAATAAAAGTTGTTTACGGTATAATTTAAATAAAATACAATGAATAAAACGAACAAATAAAACTAAAATTTTATTTTGGAGTGACAAAATATGCATAATTCATATTGTATTATGTATAATTTTCCTATATATGTATGTCCGTTATAAATGTAAGCTTGATGAACTGAGCAAACAACAAACATCTCATTATGAAACACAGATTAGTATTATGAAAATGTAAGTTGATTGCTAATTAGGATAGAAAAGCATGTCAGCTTGTCATCACTGGGAGTGACTGGCCAGGTGCTTGATATGCCAAACAAGGCCAAGCCAAAATCCCTTCCAAAATCAAAATTGCGCAAATCTGTCACCTATCCGTTGATAGACTTATTATTACCAGCAACCACGGACACTGTTCCCCGATCGAGAGCGGTCGTCGTATAGGCAAAAGCGAAAAAAACAAAACAACAAAAACATGAACAGCATTTTCATTACCTTCTTTGACACTTTTTGTGTTGTTCTGCAGCGGTGTGGTTGTGTTGCCATTTCCACTGCCAACACTGCCGCCTCCTCCGCCACTGCTGCCGCCGCTGATACTGCCAGCACCACATGCATTCCCACTGCCACTGCCGCCACCGCCGCTGCCGCCGACGATACCAGATGATTGATTTTTATCCGCCGAACAATACATGTTTGACACTTGTATGACGTTAATCACGCACACCACCGAATATGTACACTCAAAATATCACACTGATATTACTTTTCTTATCTTTTCTTCAGACTTGCGTCATGTGGTATTTATTTTTTATAATCTTTATTGGCGGAATTCACTGTATTATATTTCTACTTAAATTTTTATGCTCGCTTTTTGCACTAATACAAACACATTTTGGTTAAAACTTGAATTGCACAATTTGCTCTCTTGTCCCCCACTTCACATACGCACTTGATAAACTTTTATTCTTCTTCTTGAAAAGTGTTGCTAGCCATTTCAAAAGTCGTTCAAAAGGTGATGGTCAAGTCTGCAAAAAAGAATAACATATTTTTGATGAATTAAATTTAAACTAAGTATTATGGTTACGTTGATCAAATTTAGTCTTCAAACAGCTCATATGCAACGTTGCATAGTCGAAAAAGGCAACCCAAATGGCACTTAATTTAGGGCCGCTACATAAAAGCTCTGCAAAATAGCGTTCCCGAAAGTAAAAACCCAACTTAATTCAGTGAAAAGTGATACTACCTTTCTCGCATTTAGAAATATTAGAAAGCATAAAATAATCTCACTTGTTTTAACCATATCGATTTGCATAGTACTAAAATTATAATGTCCGTAGTACCGAATTGTCAGACTTTTGTCTATTTTGCTAGATTCTCACCATATAATGACAAAAAATAGATTAATCATCTGATATTACGGTTTTTGGGACCGGGGAAGGTTCTTAATATGGTTAGAGACCCGTCCCTCATTTTTAAAAGAGGGCTTCCATACAAATGAAACACCAATTTCTTTATCACTCGAGAATTAATTAAGCAAATGGAACCAAATCTGTCATGTTGAGGTTTTGGATGGGAATATATGTGTATGTGATGGTTTGAAACCCCTTCCCTTCTGGAAATGAAGCAAAATTTTCAACATAACTTGATAACTAATCATATTATAAATTAATTTCAGGCGGAACGAAGTTCGTCGGGTCTGCTAGTACCTAATAACAGACGATGTTGACATGTGGTACTGATGTCATTTACAAGTAACACTTTTGAATGAAGATGTTTGTTTCACAATAAATTCATCAAATACTATTGCAATAAATCAACACATTAATCTAAGAGCTTATTTTGATGCAGTTGAGAACGGATGTTTGTTTATACGTCGTCGAGTTAGTAGTAACCTATAAGTTACAATCTTGTCCAAACTTTCGTTAGTCCAAACAATGTTAACGAAATTTCTTTCACGTTGTCTGTAATTTCTATTGTTATGGTCAAGTTCTATTCCACTCCTTAATTTAATTAATTAATAGATAAGATACAGATATTCAGATTCATGATATCCAGTATTCCTTGGGTGATTAAGTTATTAAGTTATTAGTCCTACTATACTCCCGTGAATCGCATATCTGTCCCATCTTTGCTGGGTTTCCTATTAATATGGGACAAATATGCAATTCACGGCAGTATAGAGAACGATAGTTGATAAGGGCATCATATGATCTATCTTCATGTGGTCAAGCTATTAGTCTTGTAGAAGGAAATAGTAATTCTAGTTATCCTGTTACCACAAAACAGATAGACATCATAGAGCAAACTGCAATTTTCAAAGTAGGCTCTTTGTGTATCAACAATCGACGAACGGCACTCTCGTATATGCAAGGCAAAAGAAAGAGACAGCAAAGCATGCGATGCTGCTCTGACTTAAATGCGTTGTTCAGTAAAGCTTGACTTCCACCGCTAGGTTCGCTAGCGTTTCAAAATCATGGAAGGACCACATTCCATGGCAAAGATGCCTATATGTTATGTGCAGTTACTCTATATCGTGTAGTCTGAATATATTGTTATAAATGTTACTCTGTATCTTAGCTTTCCGTTCATCAATAATCATTATTATTTATTTATTACCAGACTAAGGCCGCAGCACAGGTCACACATAAAAGTCTTCTCCATTCAGCCATGGACCGCACTTCGCCAACCACGCAGTCTGCAGAGGGTCCGCAAATCGTCCTCCACCTGATCGATCCACCTTGCCCGCTGTGCACCTCGCCTTCTTGTTCCCGTCGGATCGTTGTCGAGAACCATTTTCACCGGATTACTGTCCGACATTCTGGCTACGTGCCCGGCCCACCACATTCTTCCGATTTTCGCGGTGTGAACGATACCGTCCGCCATCTGCACCCCACCATAGATAGTACGCAAACTCGGTTCGAATACTCCCAGTGCGCGTTGGTCCTCCACGAGCATCCATCGTCCAGGTCTCGTGTCCGTAGAGAACTACCGGTCTAATACGCGTTTTGTAGATAGTCAGTTTGGTACGGCGGCAAACTCTATTCGATCGGAGCGTCTTGTGGAGTCCAAAGTACGAACGATTTCCAGCCACTATGCGTCTTCGAATTTCTCTGCTGGCATCGTTATCGGCGGTCATCAGTGAGCCAAGGTACACGAATTCTTCAACCACCTCGATTTCGTCACCACCTATAGAAACTCGTGGTGGGTGGCTTACATTGACCTCTCTTGAGCCTCTTCCTATCATGTATTTCGTCTTCGACGTGTTGATGACTAGTCCAATCCGATAAGAAAATTATTTTGAGCTTTTTAGTGGAATGCTTTCACCTGTCACAAGACGAGTTTAAACAATCCCATTGAATTCCACCACTTAATTGTATCCTGACAGATACGTATTTCGACCTCAACAGTAAGGCCGTCTTCAGTGTCTTGTACTTGACTCGACGTCAAGTACAAGACACTGAAGACGGCCTTACTGTTGAGGTCGAAATACGTATCTGTCAGGATACAATTAAGTGGTGGAATTCAATGGGATTGTTTAAACTCGTCTTGTGACAGGGGTAGTCCAATCCGTTTAGCTTCGCTTTTCAGTCTGATGTAGGCTTCCTCCATCCTCTCAAAGTTACGTGCCATGATATCAATGTCGTCGGCGAAACCAAATAACTGAACGGACTTCGTGAAAATCGTACCACTCGTGTTAATCCCTGTCGTATTACTTCCTCCAAAGCGATGTTGAAAAGCAGACACGAGAGACCGTCACCTTGCCGTAACCTCGAGAATGCCCTGAGAATGCCCGAATGCTCGAGAATGCCCCTGAAACTCGAACTACGCACATCATCCGATACATCATCGCCTTAATCAACCGTATCAGTTTATCCGGAAATCCGTTTTCGTGCATTAGCTACCATAGCTGGTCCCGATCGATTGTATCATATGCGGCTTTGAAGTCGATAAATAGATGATGTGTGGGCACGTTGTATTCGCGGCATTTCTGCAATACCTGACGTACGGCGAACACCTGGTCTGTGGTAGAGCGTTCACCCATAAATCCCGCCTGGTACTGCCCCACGAACTCCCTTGCAATTGGTGTTAGTCGGTGGCATAAAATTTGGGAGAGTACCTTGTAGGCGGCGTTCAGCAATGTAATTGCGCGGTAGTTGCTACAATCCAGCTTATCGCCCTTTTTGTAGATGGGACACAACACCTTCCATCCACTCCTGCGGCAGAACCTCATCCTCCAAAACCTTGGTAATCACCCAGTGCAGCGCTCTAGCCAGTGCCTCACCACCGTGTCTAAATAGCTCTCCTGGTAGTTGGTCAACTCCAGGGGCTTTGTTGTTTTTCAGCCGGCCGATCTCCTCCTGGATTTCCTGGAGATTCGGAGCCGGAAGTCGCATGTTCTGCGCGCGTGCTCATAGATTCATTATCATACCGCCACCGTTGTCTGCCATATCGCCATTCAGGTGCTCTTCGTAGTGCTGCCGCCACCTTTGGATCACCTCACGCTCGTTTGTAAGAAGGTTCCCGTTTATTTCCTTACACATATCGGGCTGTGGCACGTGGCCCTTACGTGAACGGTTCAACTTCTCATAGAACTTTCGTGCGTTATTTGCGCGGTACAGTTCCTCCGTCTCTTCACGGTCTCGATCTTCCTGCTGGCGCTTTTTCCTCCGGAAAATCGAGTTTTGTCTGTTCTGCGCCCGTTTGTATCGTGCCTCGTTGGCCCTCGTGCGGTGTTGAAGCAATCTCGCCCATGCTGCATTCTTCTCTTCTACTAACTGCTCACATTCGCCATCATACCAGTCGTTTCTCTGATCCAGAGCCACCGTGCCTAGTACAGCGGTTGCGGTGCTTCCAATGGCGGATCGAATGTCTCTCCAGCCATCTTCAAGAGATGCTGTGCCTACACCCAACCGGCGGATGTTAGATTTTCTAACAATTCTGTATAAGAAACTACCAAAACCTGTATAAGAACTGGGCATATGCGAAATTGTTAGATTCTTATACAAGTATTGTATAAGAATCTAACAATTTTGTAAGCTTTTCTAACAATATTTGTTTGAGAGCTTACATTTTTGTATAAGAATCTAACAATTTCGCATATGCCCAGTTCTTATACAGGTTTTGTTAGATTCTTATACAGAATTGTTAGAAAATCTAACAACCGCCGGTTGGGTGTAGCTGCTCTTCCGTTGGGAGTGCCACTTCCAGCTGCTGCGCGTAGTCTTGGGCTTGTCTACCGTCTTGTAGCCGCCCAATGTTTAGCCGCGGCGGACCACTCCGTCGCGTGTTGTACACCGTCGAGAGTTTTGAGCGCAGGCATACTGGAACTAGGTAGTGGTCGGATTCAATATTCGCACTGCGGTAAGTGCGTACGTTCGTGATGTCGGAGAAGAATTTACCGTCGATTAGAACGTGGTCGATTTGGTTTTCCGTTACTTGATTAGGTGATTTCCATGTGGCCTTGTGGATATTCTTGCATGGGAAGAAAGTACTTCGGACTACCATTCCACGGGAGGCTGCAAAGTTTATGCATCGTTGGCCGTTTGCGTTTGATACGGTATGCAGACTACCCGGTCCGATGACCGGTCTATACATTTCCTCCCTTCCGACCTGAGCGTTCATGTCACCGATGACGATTTTGACGTCCCGCAGTGGGCATCCATCGTATGTCTGCTCCAGCTGTGCATAGAACGCTCTTTCTCGTCGTCGGGGCTCCCTTCTTGTGGGCAGTGCACGTTGATAATGCTATAGTTGAAGAAACGGCCTTTTATGCACATCCTTGCGTTGATTGCCACCCAAACACACGTTGGCGCATCTTTCCCAGCACTATGAAGCCAATTCCCAGCTCGTTGGTGGTGCCACAGCTTTGGTAGAATGTAGCTGCTCGATGCCCGCTTTTTCACACTTTCTGTCCTGTCCAGCAGATTTCCTGCGACGTCGGATGTAATTCATCGTAGATTATCCTGTCGCAACCTGCGAAGCCTAGCGACTTGTAGTTCCATGTTCCAAGCTTCCAATCGTGATCCTTTATTTGTCGCCTAGGTCGTTGCCGGTTGTATCGAGTCGTATTATCTTCTATGTCGTTCGTAATGGTTGTTTTTTTATTGGGCCTACGCAAACCTCCTGTCTTCTTCTTCTTCTTATGGGCATTACATCCCCACACTGGGACAGAGCCGCCTCGCAGCTTAGTGTTCATTAAGCACTTCCACAGTTATTAACTGCGAGGTTTCTAAGGCCGATGACATACTAACGCGTGTGCGTGCGCGAACGCGTCCTAGATAAAATTTCTTTTGCTGATATTCTGCTTTACGAATGCTTGGACGCGTTCCGCATCGCTTGACGCGTCACTATGTCATCGCCCTAAGCCAAGTTTACCATTTTTGCATTCGTATATCATGAGGCTAACACGATGATACTTTTATGCCAAGGGAAGTCGAGACAATTTCCAATCCGAAAATTGCCTAGACCGGCACCGGGAATCGAACCCAGCCACCCTCAGCATGGTCTTGCTTTGTAGCCGCGCGTCTTACCGCACGGCTAAGGAGGGCCCGCCTGTCAGTTGTTGTTAGATCATGCGACACTATTACCTTTAGTTAACTTGGAGGTGTAGTACTTAAAGTGTCTGGTATAACTGTTGCCCCTATATTTATGTTAGATGTGATAACAATCATCAAATGAACACAATGACGTTTGAGAGGCGCGCTGTTTACTAAACATGAACACTTTTCATACATCGCGTTCATTCAAAATAAGTTTTGGCACCGCTCAATTGTAATTGTAATTTTATTCATGCGGCACCCTTATCAGTGGAATTATGAGAAATTTTATAGAAAATCATTTGCTGTGTACTCAACAGGCGTATTTTGAGATTATTTTCCTATAAAGTTTAGAGTAAAATTTTCAAAATGTTTATGCACGCATAGATTGAAGGAAAATGTAAATATTCGAATGCAATAGAGATAATCGAAACAACAAATTATTTTCCTTAATGTTTATAAACATTAAAGGAATCCATGCTTAATTTTGTGAGTGACTGTAGATTGTAATTGTACTTATTATCCTAACGAAAATCCGTATACATTTTACCGAGTCAAGGAAATATATTTCATTTATCTTGATGAATAGTACCAATAACTTTTAAGTTAAATCCTAGAAAATATGAGACAGACCATTGGTATTCGTATACATACATAATAGCACATCTTAGCTAAGTATTACGAACAAAAATATTTGGGAACACTGAGCTACCAATACAGATGTATTGCGAATGTATTTCTTTTTGCTTACCACTCTCTTTTCGCCTTCCTCGAATTCCAAAAAAATGTCTTTCCACGCAAGGAAAAAGCTGATGATAGTACTTGATCTCCCAGAAAAAGCAGCAACTAACCACTAAAATCTTATTTTCAATGCAAGCACCGTGCTTCTGCAAATCCCCTATCGAACGTTTTCCGTCACCGGAAGCAGCTTTCTGACAGCCGGAGAACCAAAATCCACTCACGACACGGGTTCCAATATTTTAAAAGAACACTCCAAAAAAATGCGACACTAGCAATTGGCAAGGTTTCTTCACGCCCGGATTTGGCTCTAATTTTTGCCTATATTCAACCACTAACCAGCATTTAACTCGCGGAAGGAATTTCGACCCACTTGTCACTTTTCCGCGAACAAAAACAACCGCAAATTCAATAGCCGCAGCGGACCTTGTTCCATTGAGTATCGTTCCATAGGAAGCCGCAGATTTTTCTAGTTGCTTTCCTTTCGAATATCTTCGCACACGGGATCCGTTTTTTTTATTCTCAGATCTTGTTAAGAGCAGCACTAGGAGACCGATTACGCCGCGACGACCCACGACAAGACGACGGACGACGACCGCAATCGACTTGAGGACGACTACACTGAAAGGCAACGGCTACAGACAGCCAGTTCAACCTGCGACCGGACGACGATTTTCACAGCATCACCACCAGCAGCGAGCAGGTCCGATGACAACCGCATCGCACGACGGAAAGGATCTTTGCGTCTATCTCGTTCGCACCACCGTGTGGGCAGAAGCAAAACATGGCTGTTTGGTGCGGAACTTGTTCTACTCGCGTATTTACCGTATCAAAGCAGTGATGTCGGTGGCGGAGACGTATTGCGTGTTTCTTTCTGGCCCACACAAACGATGCTAACTGCGTGTGTAGTGTAGCCCGTTTCATTCGCTCTTTTTGTTGTCGGTGACAGCACCGCTATTTCGAATGCGGCGCTTGAGTTTTCAACAGATTTTAACGCTGAGCTTTAAATGGCTAGGGTGGTTACAATTTTAAATTTAAATTAAATAATTTTATTCACATGGTGATCGATTTGATTCAAAATTACCTCACATGGTGGAGCTAGTGTCGATAAGATACAGAACTTTTCTAGGTAAACTCTTCATGTGATAAATATTAAAAAAATAATAAAAAATAATCCCATTTCTCGGTAAACTCTTCATGTGATAAATATAAAAATTAAATAAAAAATAATCCCATTCTCTCATTACATTTTCACATGATCTCGTCAGCAAATTTGCCCAGAAAAATTTGATCTATAAGAAGAATATCACAAGATATCAAGCCACACCTTCGAACCCTTTACTTGGTGTTATCTTTTCGCCTTCCTCGAATTCCAAAAAAATGTCTTTCCACGCAAGGAAAAAGCTGATGATAGTACTTGATCTCCCAGAAGAAGCAGCAACTAACCACTAAAATCTGATTTTCAATGCAAGCACCGTGCTTCTGCAAATCCCCAAAATATTCAAGTTGTCGTGACTATACTGGATCTGATCATAGTAATTCTGAATTTCTTCACTAGATGCTACTGACCCTTTTTATTTCATTTACATTGAGAATCAGGATCTAAAGATCCTGACTATATATTTAGATGCATTGTGTTATTGGACAGGGTACTAAAGATTTTCTCCGCTAAAGGACGATGATGATTCACATGTCCTAAATGATCATTAATTTTTTTTTTCCATATCTTCGGGAACGTCCTTTCGCTCATGGAGCTGTTTAATTTTTTTTTAGAAATCAGCTCATTCAGGGTTGTGGGGTGGCACACTGTTTAAAGAAGAGGGAGGGAAAGCCGTCCGTGCCTGCGCCTTTATTGCTGTCAAGATTTTTGAGGGTACTTCATCAGGGGAAAACTGAATGATGGGCAAAGCGATATCGTGAATGGGAATGTGTGCGAAGAAGTTGTTACGCAGTGCAGATGACGATTTGGTGTACACCTTTTCAAAGAAGACAGCAAAAAGGTTGACAGCTTCAGTGTGGGTTTGGGCGATATTGTCTTCGTAGTTCTCACTTGGTGGAATTCTATTGAAGGATGTTCGTTTCTTGACAAAATCCCAGAAGCAAGAAGGGTCGTTTTTAATTTTCGATTGGATCTTCGTGATGTAGTCGTTGTATGAGGAGGAGAGAACCGACTTGTATGACATTTCCAATTCATGAGCGATGTCTCTGTCGTGAACGGATTTTAACTGGAAATAGCATCTCCGAGATTTCCTGAGATTGTTGCGAAGGTTCCGTAACTCAAAAGTCCACCATGGCCTTGACCATGGCTTGATGAAGTCCGAGTTAGAACTGCGCGTCTTTTTTCGAACATGATCATTGATGATTATGTTAATCTTTTCGTTGAAGATTTGGACCATCTCGTTGACTGTTTTGTTGGCCAACAGTATGTCCTAGTGTACATTGGCAAATCTTCTGTTCACACCCAAGTAACCAAAAGTTTCTTTAAGAGCACGTTTTTCGCTTAAGCAGCTCAGTGAAGCTGATTAAGCGAAAAACGTACTCTTAAAGGAACTTTTAGTTACTTGGGCAACGTTGAAGTCACATGTTTTGAAATCGAATGTGAAGCCAGGATCGTGATCGTCTGGATTGGCGGACCCCAGACCAGGATCATCAAGAAGCAAAATGTAAGGCACATGGTGCGTGTCTAATGGCATCATCATGGAAAATGGTAGGAGAAGATCGAAGTATTCAGGTAGGTTAACAAAAGCGAGTTCTAGAAGTTATCCGTTCATGTTGGTGAAACCGTTTATCTGGCGCATGCTAGTGGCAAACAAAATTTCGATAAGGATTCTCTCAGGATCGGTGGACATGTTTGAGGGGACGTAACCATTAATGTCGTGGTCCAGCTGCCAGTGCAACTTTGGTAGATTGAAATCCTCAATTGACAAGATAACGTCGGAATTAGAACACTTTGTACCGCATCAGCATGGGCAGAATAAAGATCAGAACTAGAGTTAGGCGGGAGGTAGATGGCAATTAGGTATACCGAGCGTTTTTCTAACCTAATGCGGATACCGACTAATTCAAGATTGTTATACGATTTACAATATTTTCTTCTTTGTATACTTGAAACAGCTCATGGTTCATGCGTCTGCACCACACACACCATTTTCTAGTTTCCCTCCGAATCAAGATGAATACACCACTAGGTGTTCTAATCTGTCAAATTCACGATTCAGTCATCTTGGATTTTAATATGGGAGAGCCAGCCGGTTTGTTTTCGTCTGCATCTGAGAATGAATTTTTCACCCCGCCGTCTTCTCTTCTACAAACTTGCGCAGGTTGGAGCACCTACTCTGTATTCATCCTTTTTTGCTGGGATGGATTCGCCCTTGCAGCAGCACTCTGTTGTAACAAACCACTAGCATTCGACTCCTAGCAACATTTTTCTCGTCCGTAACTGCTGGCACTCCTCATCAATCCAACCATTTCGTTGGCGTCGCTGTACAGTACTCAACATTTCCTGCGCTGTTATAGTCACAGTTTCGTGGATATTTTCCCACAATCTTTTGACGTCGCCAGATCCGGTGGCGTCTCCTATCCGCTCGTCCAGCTTCTTGTGGTACTGTTCAGCAACTCCTGAGAAGCGTTGGATATTGAAACGCATCGTTCTGTTGTTTCATGAACACGTGACGCTGGAAAGTCGCGTCCGAAATTTTGCAACTACAAGGTAGTGATCCGAGTCAATGTTTGGATTTGAAAACACAATTTCGTCAAAAATCCAAAAACCAAATATACAGAAAGGCAAACCTTTTTTCACGCTAATCACGTAATAATCTAACACAGGAGATTTAAAATAACCAATACCAACGGGAAAAAATATATCTTTGTCGTTTTTTTTAAACGAATTATAACTGAAAATCCTTCTTCCACTCGAAACTTACGATCTGTTCGTAAAAGAACTGTTCTCAAATTGATATTTCAATTTTTTTTATGGCTCAAATTCATCTGGGGTGTTACTAGGAAGCAAATAAAGCCACTACATGGGAAATAATAAGTAGAGCTCTTGTTAATAAATAGAAAAACATATAATTTGTTGGTGGCAATATAGTTGCCACTGCCTTATAAAGGGTTAAGCGAAAAACGTACTCTTAAAGAAACTTTTAGTTACTTGGGTTGTGAGCCGCCCCGAACATGGAGAACAGAGGCTAACCTCCGGAGAGGAGCAAATCCCCCCTTCCCTGTCAACATACGACTATTGTTCCCACCCGGGTTGGTTTCGAGATCTTCCCAAAGGTTGCTCGTATTCAGGCCAGCGCCACGAGGAGGTAGGGCTAAGAGTTGCTGGGTAGGAGGCTAAGGTTCGCGAAATGGGGTCTATCTTATTTTTTCAGGTAAAGGCATTCAGCATTTGCCATGTCATTAATAGATTTATGGCCAATAATTTTAGTGAAAAAAAATGATGATTTTGACAGCTTATTTACACCGCACAGTGCATTCACATGAAATTTATTAAGCGTCTTGGTAAAAATACCATCCTGAAAAGTTCTATCTCAATGCTTCAAGGATAGTTTTGTGAGTTAGTGCATTGCTACGTACGGATTACGTAGTGCAGCCTGGGCACTGTTGTCCTTCTGACATCAACGAGTGAGAAGATACGCCTCGAGCGTCTGTTCACCAGGAGGTGCAGCTCAAACAGCGTCTGCCTGGTACCCAACGGCTGATTAACGAAATGCTGTATCGCGTCAGCTATACCTAAGGTACCAGCCTCACCAGTGCGATGTAGGTAACGGGACCCCGGTAACTGCAGAAGGTTGGAGTGAACGTGGCCGCTATTCAAGAAGTCCGATGGTCCAGATCCGGAGAACGTGATTTCCAAGCCGTGGACCCCACGACCAACACTGCATTCATGTATAACATCTATCACAGCGGCAACGAAAAAGCAGAGCATGGAGTTGGTTTCGTAGTGAGGGGTAAGCAGATGAAGCGAGTGATGCGGTGGAAACCCATTAGCGAACGAATCTGTGTGTTGAGGATACGGGCAAATTCTTCAATTACAGCCTAATCAACGCTTACGCACCGACAAACGATAAATCCGACGACGCGAAGGACACGTTTTATGAATGTCTTGATAAAAACTATGGAGAGTGCCCGAAGCATAAGGGGCCGTACACTAATTACGTAAGCATTTTTTTGGGGCTTTTCAAAAACCACCCCCCCCTCCCCACATGTAAGATTTTTTCCATACAAATATTTTTTTATTTATATGGAGCGTAAGAAAATGGAAGACCCCCTCTCCCTCCATAAGTGCTTACGTAATTAGTGTACGACCCCTAACGTGAAAATTGTTATCGGAGACGCTAACGCTCAGGTCGGTAGAGAGGACTTTTCCGTCCCATAATTGGTAGGGGGAGCCTTCACTCCGCACCTACTTTGCACGAAAGAATATCCGAAACCACACATGGAGACACCCAAATGGTGAAACTTGCAACCAGATAGACCATGTTCTAGTGGACGGGCGCAATTTCTCGGATGTTATCGATGTGCGGACATTCAGAGGTCCGAACATTGACTCTTGTACCTCGTTGTTAGTAAAATTCGATCACGGTTGTCAACTGTTTCGAACGAAAGAACACAGCGAACGATGCGTTACAATATCCAGCGATTGTCGGCGGAAGGAGTATCGGCTGAGTACCGCCAGAAGCTCGACGAGCGGATAAGTGCAATCAACGTTAGCGACAAGATCAACGATCTATGGGAGTCGATCCATGGAGCGGTGAGCACAACAGCACGAGAAGTGGTAGGCACTGGCACTGCACAGATGCGACCCAGGACGGGTTGGTTCGATGTAGAGTGCCAGAGAGTGACAGACGAGAAGAACGTTACCGAAAGCTGGATGTTGGTGTCGGGTAAAAGATCGAATAGAGATCGGTACAAGGAAGCAAGAGCAGTCGAAAAACAGGAAGAAGAAAGAATATGAAGAACAAGTGATTAGCGAGGCGCAGGAAAAAAAATGGAGCAAAACGATATGCAGAGGTTTTATGAGTCTGTCAATGGCGTGCGGAGAAAGACAGCGCCAGACTACGGGATCCGAAGTGGCTGCCAGGTGGAAGCAACGCACTTCGTGACTTTGTTGAATAGTGGAAGTGACAGTGCATGGACAAGCTGTGGAGTCGCCTACACTAGATGAGCTATGGAGTCGCCTATACTAGAAAAGCTGTTAAAGAGATGAAAAACAATAAGGCTGCGGGGATGGACCAGCTCCCGGCTGAACTTCTCAAACATGGCAGTGAGCAGCTTTATGAAGTTCTGCACTATATTATGTCGAAAATATGGGAAGACGAGGAGGGTTGGAGGGCCTAATTAGCCCACACTTTAAGAAAGGGCACAGACTGGAGTGCGCCAACTACCGAGGAATAACCCTCCTTAATTCGACGTACAAAATTATGTCCCGTAATTCTGTTCAACAGATTGAGACCGCTTGAAGAGTCCGTCGTCGGCGGATACCAAGCAGATTTTCGTGATGGCCAATCAACGACGGATCAAATATTTACCCTGAGACAAATCCTTGATAAATTCCGGGAATACAACTTGCAGACACATCATCTGTTTATTGATTTCAAGGCGGCGTACGATTCAGTGAAACGGAATGAATTATGGCAAATTATGCTTAAACATGGTTTTCAGGCGAAACAGATACAGTTGATTCGTATAACGTTGGACGGATCGAAATCAATTGTAAGGGTTGCGGATGAAATATCGACGTCATTTGTTACCTTAGCAGGGTGATGCACTCTCGAATCTACTGTTTAATGTAGCGCTCGAGGGTGCCGTTAGGAGAGCTGGTGTGCAAAGAAGCGGTACCATTATCACAAGATCGCATATGCTCCTAGGATTTGCAGACGATATCGATATTGGGATTGATCGCCGTGCCGTGAAAGAGGCTTTTGTGCCTTTTAAGAGGAAGACAGCGAGGATTGGATTCACGATCAATACAAGCAAAACGAAGTACATGGTCGCTGGCAATCAACGTGTGTTCATTAGTGGTGGTGATAGCGAAATGGTGCTGGATGGTGTAAAATTTGAAGTAGTAGAAGAATTTGTGCATCTTGGAACCTGAGTGACGTGCGATAATGATGTTACCCGCGAGGAGAAAAGACGTAATGCAGCTGCAAATAGGGCCTATTAGTCTGCAAACGAAGACAAAATTGGCGCTGTATACTACTCTGATTCTTCCGGTGGACGTTAAAGGAGGCTGATCGGAGAACTTTCGGAGTGGTAAGGTGCTGCGGACAATACTCGACGGTAAACAGGAGAACGGTATCTGGCGGCGTCACATGAATCACGAGTTGTACCAGGTATGTAAAGGGCTGGATATTGTTAAGCTTATACAACGAGGCAGACTACGGTGAGGTGGACACAGTGGCGTAGCCAGAAAATTGGTCTGGGGGAGGTTTTCTGAACATTTTTTTAATTCGAGAATGTTCGAAAAAAAAATTCTTCTAAAAAAAGGAACGTCACGCGAAGATAATGTTTTGTAGAGAACCCGGAAGAGGCCGTAGGCTTCGTGGAAGGACGCGTACACGATGCCTTTTCTCAGTTGAAGAGGACCTGAGTGTGCACAATGTTCAGGACGACTGGAAGCGATTGGCCCAGGATCGAGTCCAGTGGAGAAGGATACTCCATTCGGCGTAGGTTCATCGAAGAGCTGTAGTGTAGCCCATCAAGTATCAAGTGAGCATTGCTTCACGGCAATCTGGATTTTGTTGTCAAACAGCATTTCAACTCAGTGGGTTTCTGTAGAAATCCAGAACAAGTTTTAATTTAAACATTTACTACACTCTATTAGACATCCATATTTGTTTTCATAATTTTTGATAGTGTATTCATCTTACAATGTTAGATCCAATGTTGTTGGATTGCTATCCCTACTAGAACTATCTCCCGAGCTGAGCGTTTCTTGCGTATCCTCCTTGACCAACCGTACAATGTTTGGGTCTTTTTTCTCCTTACTCTTCTCGCGATCCTTGTCCCGATCGCGCTCCTTATCTTTGTCCTTATTATGCTTGTGCTTATGCTTATGTTTGTGCTTCTTTTTCTCCTTCTTTTTCTTTTTCTGAAATAGAAAGAGAGATTGTACAACCACAGTTCTTCTACATAAGGCTGGAATATTAGAAATTTTACCTTGCTTCCATCCGATTTACCACTCACGCTCGCCTCGGATGCAACCGCCGGTAACATTTCCGCAGATTTGCTAAACATGCCCGGCTCGAACCCGGTGGGTCCGGTTACTGCGCTACTGCCGGGCGTTAAACCCGGCAGAGAAATTGAATTGTCCGAATAGAACTCAGTTTTGGGCTTCTTTGTCGGCGGTGGCGCAGAATCAACCACCGTCACCGAGTTGTTATCATCAAGATCAACAATTTCCTCCTTGAGAATCGATTTCTCCATTACTACAATTTCGGTTTTAATGCTGGATTCGATCGTTTCTACGATTATGTCCTCGCGGATTTCTTCCGGCAGGAGGGGTGAAGCTTCGCGGCTTTTCACTGTTAGCAGTTCCGTTGGTCCAATGTCGATCAAATCCAGAGGTTTTATATCCAGCGGACTCGATGAACGAGCTCGTTTGCTGGAGAATGTATCAAGCTGAATTTCGGTTGGTTCTGGTGGGTCCGGCTCCTTATCGGCAACTGCTGCGAATGAGGAGGCGAGCTTCTGGGGTCTCAGAATTGACGCTAGCTCCGGGTTTGGCAGACAATTTGGAACCCGCGTGTTGTATAAGGTGTAATACAAATCCACCATATCGCAGCGTAATCGGGTATCGTGCGAGAGAAGTCCACTGCAATGAAAGGACAATGATGAATCTGCGAAATAAAAATTGAATCAAGATTTCTTACTTCATATTGTTCCAAATCCTAAGTGCCAGCTCCTCCCGATCCAGCCTATGCTTATTGCCCTTGTCAAATGGTAGATTCTCAATCAACAACCGACCAAGCTTATGCCGTGCCATCGGATCTGGATCTGTCTCCAGCATATCGATCAAATGTTCTAGGTCTTCCCAGCGACCGTCGATCTTCACGAAATCAACCAAGCATTCCATGGCGGCAACCCGTACATCGATGTACTGACCGTACGCTGCATAGCTGCGGTAGATTTTTGGATTTGTCGGCAGATGGCCGCATTTCTGTAGCTTACGAATCACTTTTAGGCACGCTATTGATACCGTGTATTTGTACGATGGGAGATGCTTCTCGAGGTTTAGTATCCGCGTGACTTCCTCCAAGACCAACCTGTAAGAAGTATGATAAAAAATTGGCATAGAATATCATAATTTCGAAAAGAAATATGAATGAAAACAACTTACTTGGAATCCGCCGATAAGTTCTCTGACGTCAATGTCATGCCTTGATGGACAACGGATATCACCGGGGTTATAGAGTTGCCCAGCGCTTCCACCAGTGCCGCCCGATAGTAATTATCCGAGTAGTGATTTTTCGTATTATCATTGTACTTAAACAAATCCAACAAGAAGCGGATCACTTCCGGGGGACATATACCATGGGCTGTCCTTAGGCCGGCCATCGCTACTGGAATGGTTTTCTGCAGGAAATAGTGCTGAAAGTTGGTAAAATTATTCTGCCGAATGATGTGCGGTGCGCTGAATGAACCGAAGAATTTCTTGAAGATGGTCAACATGGCTGGAGGACCCTGCCAGGACGTTACCATGGCATTGGCCACCTTTGTCAGACAGTCAGCTGCTTTGCAGCGCACTTCAAAGAACACCTGCTCATTTTCGATGGTGTCCGTTAGGGCGAGACGTGTTGCTGGTGACGCGTACCGTTGCAGGGCGTCGATGGCTTCAAGCTGGGCGGTGACATCTCGCTCGTGACGCAACTGAAATTGCCACTGGAAATCAGGCTGCTCGATGTGCACTGACCGGAGGTTAGTCATTTCTGGATCAAGGCGGATCCAGAGCACGGGCGACTCACTAAAAAATAAAAATTAAAGTTTTAACGGTGCTAAGCATTAAAAAATACCTTTTTGCCTACTCCATAGGTGACAAATCCATATCGACTTCTTCGCCAGTGCAAAGCGGAATCTTTTTCTTCTTGTTTCTTCTACTTTTTGAGTGACACGTGATGTCTGCCTTGACCACGATGTTTTCAATTTGCAGCGTGTGTTTAAACGTTCCGTCCAATTCCTGAAGCTGAATCAAAATAGGGCCCACATATTTTTTAACTCCCTTCTGATTTACAGCGTCTTGACGAACCTCCAGCTCGATCGTGTTTCGCTTGCGATTGAAAACTGAAGTCATGGTAAACTTGGCATGTCCACCAGTTCTCACCCACTGGTCAATGAAAACTGCCATGTCTTTACCAGTTACGGTAAAAATTGCCTTCGTGAAGATGTTTGTCGAGATATGCAATTGGTGCCATAAACCGCTGCTGATTTTCGTTGAAGCCGCATTTGAAGCTAAAGCCAGTTGCTTGTTGAAAACTTGCAACAGCAACTCTTGGCCTATTCTATGCTCCAACATTCTTATAACCAGGTGAGCCTTTTTCCTCATAATTTCGATATATTTTGGTGAGATTGTATGAAGATTTTTGATCGGGAAATAGAACGGATTGTCATTGTAGGCTTTGGCCGGCGCTGCCGGGGATTGGTTGATACTCGATACGGCAGGCGGTGCTGGTGGTTGGCTACAGTCCAGAATGATTCCACCAAACTTTTCCTCGTATTTAACCACTTCTGCCAGTTCGTCGCGTATCCAGGCCCGGTACGCGTTGTTTCCAAAGCATTTCTTCGAGTACAATCCACACATGTACTCAGCTATTCCACGAGCCAGCCACGCATCGGACCAGTTTTGCATCGTAATAAAGCATCCGAAAAACTGCTCGGCGATCGCTTTAGACATCACCTGAAAGCATGTAATTTGAGAAACATTGAATAATAGCTAATTAATTTGTTAACAATTACCTTCCGGGACACAAAAGTCTGATCGATGATTGCAATCGAATGCAACAGATGAGTGGACAATATCGTCATAGTGGCGTAAGCATTTCCATCGTTATCGATCTCGTCCACAAACACCTGTTTGTAGCAACTGAATGGATAACGCTGCGTTAACGCTTCCTCGTAGAACTCGAACGCTTCATGCATGTATCGGACAGTATTCTTCAGAAGTGGCATCATCTGTGGCAGACAAAAGTGTGTCACCTCATGCATGTGTGGATCCACGTAAATTTCAAATGGCCCCACGGCCAGAGCAATGTTTGGAGCAGACACCGGAACCGATACAGTGTAGTGATAGGTTTTCCTTCTTAAATCCGGTGTCATGACCACCTCAACTAGCTCTCCGCACGAAACCGCCGTCATGTTTTTATCTACGGTGAACTCCAGCTTCCAGGTGCATGGTTCCGCATAGCTATCCACGCAAGGAAACCAAAGCCTCGAAGAATTCTCATGTCCATAGGTGAACATATGAGCAGATCGTTCTTCCATGGTTCCCTCGCCCTCCGGAATAACGAAATGGACTCCGCCTGCCGGATCTTCAAGCGAGAACTCAATTCCAATTCTCAGTCCTCGCCCTTCACCAATCAGATGGGTAGCCTGATCGGGAACAACGATCACCAGCTCTCCCGCATTGTGGTCAGCGTCCGTTTTCTTGGCCGCCTCCAGGTGGCATTTCGAAAAAACCTCCAGCGACTTGTTCTTGCTTTCACCCTGGCAAATGTCCAAGAATGGATCGAAATAGTGGAATGTGGCTTCGTAGCTGTCGTTTAAGATGACCCGATAGATTCGACATTGTCGGCAGTTCAAACGGATGATTTTAAGTGTTTCCTTGACTGGGACAATCGTCAGCTCCACGAATCCGATGATGCTTTTCCTCTCGAAGCTGATACCGGTCAAACTGAGGATTTGATGCACTGTAATGGAAGGGAAAACAAGACAAAATCAAAACAAAAGGAAGAATCTTGAGAAAATGAGATACTTATAATTTGTATGGCCGCACATTGTCCGCCGTCTTTTCCTTCTTCATTGTTGATATGAATCACATGAAACTAATGCACATTTTTACAGAAAAATTTAAAAATATGTTCAAGCTTCCATTCAGAAAAAATATCAATATTTACTTCTGTCAGCGAAAACGACGCCGCGGCCGGGAAATAACTGTTCCAGGGTTGTAGTCTGAAAAGTTCCGAATAACAGTAAATTGACAGCATATAGTGCTGTCAGTTTGTAAATTGTCAAAATCAGCTGTTTCCCGGAAAAACATAAACAACGCGTCAGTTGCATCACATCGCGATACGAGTTTCTCCAGTTTTTATTCTAGTTTTAATCTTTAAACTAGGAAGTATTTTAAGCGGAAGTATTTTAGGAACATTTGAGCTCAAAATGTGGCCAATAATCGTGCATTTTCTTAGATCAAACGCTGTGTATATTACGCTACCGGTGGCGGCCGTTGTAGGTGTCGTCGGATACAACATCGAGAATCTTCTTTCGGACAAGTACACGCCATACAGCAGTAAGTAGTTTCAACTATACTAGTCGTTCCTGGTTTGTTTTAATTCATGCATATTTTAGAATCGATTGAAGAGAAACGAGTGGAACGGATTACCGATGAGGAACATCTCAAGGATGCAACGAAAGTTGATAAATTGGTTTACAAGGAAAACGTCTTGGGGAGGAACCTTTCTCCATCACTTGAGAAAAAGTAAAATTTATTCATCCAACACATAAATATTTGAATACCAATGCGTTCGTTTGTAAATAAAAAGATGATAATTATTAGCATGATTTTTGAAAATGTCCTTAGCTCTTGTTTTCTACTGAGTGCTGCGGATAAAGGCGTTTTCTTACTCTCAAGCGAGTAGAGGGATATTTTTAAATCACTCATGTCGTTTTCGTTTATTCCGAATAGTGCACACCCATTGGCGTAACTACAGCGGGGCTATGATTTAATTAGCCCCCCTAGAATTTTTGCTATTTTGCATAAGTACAGTACAAAGAATTTTATATAGGGGGATAGACGGCTTTGGCAGGTTTTGTTCTATTATTGTCAGGGGGTTTTCTATAACTAATTTTGCTCAAATTTGGCCTAAACATACTTTGCATACCAAAGAATATTTTGGCCAAATTTCATAAAATTTGGTCAACAAAAAACCCCCTGACAATAATAGAACAAAACCTGCCAAAGCCGTCATTTCCTCTAGTTTTTTAATTTCGAACAATTGTTATATTTTGCCATAATAATGCTAAACACGAAGGATTTTACGTTTCTTTTATTCTAAACCATTGGAAGTTGGAGTAGCAAGCCAATAAGGGCCTAATTAGACTAGCGCACTACTAGCGAAGTTTGGTTTAACTTACGAATTGCGAGAAAAATCCAACTTCGATAGTCCCCCATTCCGGTTTTCAACTGAACTAGCGATATGCTGATTCAATGCTGGTTGAAAAAATAATAGTAACAATCTATTAGAACAAACATATAACAATAAAAAAATCCTTAAAATACTTAACGGCTTATATGGTCTTTATATTGAGACAATATCAAATTTGAAAAAAAATATTTAAAATAAACAGAGACAAAGCAAGACAAAATTTTCAAAACGACCTATCTGCATGGCCAAAATCAGTATTATCCCACTTATTGTTGAGCCGAAACTGATTGAGGGGCGCGCCTTTGAGAGTTGGTATAAGCCATTTCTCAAAGGGTATAAATAGCGGTACCTTAATCTAAAGAGGCTTTACATTAAGCTTGAGAAAATATCTGAATTAAAACGACTACTTCATTTCTTCTCAATAGAAATCGAGCAGAAAGACATGCACTAAACAAATGACACGGGTATACTACAAAAGTTCAATGAAATGGACGCAGTGGTTCATCCCAAACAAAAAAATCTGAAGGGTTATGTACAAGACACGACCGCCCAACGTAAACTACGTAGAATAGTTTGGTGCATTGAGGAATGTAGTCATATTTTAAGATAATTCATTCGATTACTTATGTCACTGGTTTAGAACAAAATTACCATAACTTAAAATATAAAAAATTGTTGGATACCGTATTCAGGGGTGACGTCCGAGCCCTCACCGACAATCTGGAAGTCGGATAACAAAATCGTTCAAAAAGGTCATTTATAATTCAGTTTTATTGTTCTCAGATACATTAAATCTATTCTACAAGCATTCTATGTAGTTGAAACAGTGACCCATTCTCACCCCCATTTGACCCGTTGTCTCCCCGACGACGGTACGATAACCTAAAATTTTAACTTTAAAACCCCAAGTGGTAATAATGCTTTTCACAGTTCCAACTGTTGCATTCGACTTAGAGTAAAATTAGTAGGGATTCAGTTTCATTCTAAGTTTTCGACCACTATTCTAGTTTATTTGTAGTAATATATAGGTGGAAATAGTGGAGTATGATTATTAAATAATACTGTTCTGAAATAAAAATAACTCACTAGCGTTACATGGTTATGATATCCCAACCAGCAGCACACGTTGAGCCAATCTTGTTGCAGTAACCATTAGAGTGATTCAAATTTTGACTTTTGCCCTCGATGCTTAAACGATTGCATTTGCCTTTTAATAATCCTCCTAAATTTTAAGTTGATTTGGATCTAATTTGAGTGAGCACGCGCGGTTGAAGTTTGTATGAAAATTACTATGAAAACAGTAGCTTTCATGGAAAACCGTTCCCTAACGCTTCCTTCAAGTTCTAAAACATATGAGTACACCGGCAATACAGGAAATTTTACAATGAAACAGACCGTCTTTGTTGCCAAACGATTTGATGCTCGCAAGAAAATTTATTAAGGAAATACTGAATCGTGGGAAATTCGATAACATCAATATCAAAAATGAGCATTTTTGTTTTCTTCATAACTTTGCTTCTAAACGAGAAATCACTTCGCAACAACAACTGCCTTTCAGTTTGAGAAGTATTCTGTGTACTCAATGTGTTGATTATATTTAAATAGTTCATGGACCACCTTACGGAACGGTCATTCACATTATGGTTAGTTTCCATAGTAATTTCCATGCAAACTTTAAATGCACAGTCAAATTACATCCAAATTTGCTAAAAATTAGATCCAAATCAACTTAAAATTTAGGAGGATTATTAAAATGGCAAATGCAATCGTTTAAGCATCAGGGGGCAAAAAAGTCAAAATTTGAATCACTCTAGTAACCATATTGTGAGAGAATTCGGGATATATAAGTTACTGTGATCGATGTGCAATATGTTTGTTGCTGGGGGTGTATACTGGTGAGTGCGTGTACCACGATTTAGCGATTTTACGACAGATGCGAGACGATACGCATCGGCCCTGGATCTTGCAAAGAATCTCTGCTCTGGCTACGGACAAACAGGTGCCTCTGTCCAATGGTAGTCAGAGCATCGAATCATCACTGGTGGAAGAATACGAGCCTTGGACCTTTGGCAGAATTTCCGCCTTCTGTTATTTGGAGTGACGAGGAGTAGTTGGCAGAGAAGGGATAGTCGTATTGTTGAGTCCGACAAAGAAGCGCGAGTCGATAAAACCCGGTTGCGCCAACTAGAAATCAACAAATACTAGCCATGTACCGTTTTGACTCAAATTCCGAACATGACTCATATTCCGAACTTTAGCTTTTAAATGCCCATTTTAACTTAATTCGTGTTATTTTCTCCACGGGAGTTTGAATTCGTTTGTTATCTTGATCCTCAGTGCGGAAAACCAATGACAGTTTTAGTTTTAGGGCTCTAAAACGCCAGTGTTCGGAATATGAGTCATATTCGGGATTTGAGTCAGAACGGTACCAAAAACCAAGCCATTCGGTTGAGATGCGCCAGAGTAGTAAGTAGTAAGCGCTGCGGACGGGAATAGGGTATTTGTGCTGTTTTATTACAATCTAACTCCCACTATCTGGCAGTGGCATTATGGATAACATATTCGTGCAACCATATTATTAATATAATTGCAAGAATCTTAGATCCGGGAGCTAGAAGGTAATAGTTCTATTATAACCTATAGCCCGTTTCAATAAAGTATGCGTTCCGAAGCTATAGCCGTATACAATAAGCCCCGCATGATTGTACCCACAGAGTATCTGAAGTGCATTCAAACTTCCTGAATTAAAATTGAATTCTTTTGATTTTGGCGCATATCTTATATATAAAAATGAAATGGTCTGTGTTCGTATCCGCATAACTCGAAAACGGCTGGATGGATTTTTTTCATTTCTTCAGCAGAAACATTCGTTATAGTTTCCGACGGGTTTATATGATATTTTCTAATGCGAAAATTACGAGTAAAGTTGAGCAAATCGTGAAAAACTAAAATTGTGATTCCTATGAGAACTTTGCATGGGCAGTTAGGAACGCACATTCTCGCCTACTATGCAGGACAACGTCTGCCGGGTCGACTAGTTTAATAATAACAATATAATTAACAATTAGCAGTTTATCATAAAATGGCTTACCATTTTCCTAAGTTATCTTTGAATCGAACATGTTTGTTCATTTGCATTGCGATTATCGCATTATGACATTGCATTGCCGTTGCTAACAATCGATCATCCTATCCTTGCACAAACATGCGCTTGTATGTATATCGCCGACTGCGGTCACTGCTCTGGCCCTACTTTTTGTGGCAAACTGGTGCGAAGCACCGCACAAAAAGAAGAGCCCAAAAACCAACTACACTGAACGACGGCCGAATGAGACTCACGTTGCGAACGGGAAAAAGGGGTGCTGCCAAAATGGTCCAATACCCTACTTTAACGTTGATAATCAAATGTTTTAATATAACTGGAAAATTGGTGGAGAGTTTCCAAGTCGATTGATATATAAATCTCAAAAATCCATCGAAAGATGAATGCGCTATTAACGTTCAAAATCTTACATGATTTCGTGACGGTCTCGGATTTGGAAATTTTCATTTGTCACCCTGTATCCGAGTCTTCCCCTTAGACGTAGTTTACGTCAAAAATCAATGGAATTCCTTCGGAAATATGATAGCCAAATTCGCGATGTCGAGGCATACATATTCTGCTCTTCCCACATATGGGAAAACCCATATTTGTTATAGTTTGAGTGAAACATGGCTGCCATTTCCTCCTCTCTGCTGCTCTACTGTGAGAATCAATAAAGAACTGTCATTAGTTGTGTGAAGAATTGATTCATTTGTTTGAGAAACTGCATAAGTCCATTTTACACAATTTCGAGAAAACAACAAAAAAACTGTTTTTGAACGAACTGGCACCGAATCTTTCGATTTCTTCGATACAGATCAATAGTTTTTGGCAAAACTCAACACTCTGGGGCACTTCTGGTGAAAAAACTGTAAGCAGTACTTCAAAATTGCTCTTCAAAGTGCGTGGACATATGCAGTTTATCAAACAAACGAAAAAAAATTCATAGATTCCTGAACAAAATTTTTTTTCGTATTTTTTGCCAGAATACGTATTTTTGGACGAGGATTCAGAATATATAAAAATCTCATTTTGGCCAAAAATGTTACATATCACTCACAAAAAACTCCGCATTATATTCATGAGTTCACACATGGATTTTTGCAATGGGGGTAGCGAAATGGATTCCATATTTTCGACACATATATTTCATGCGCCCACATTCATTGCATGAGTGTTCACACATACTATTCATGTGGGTCATAGTATCCATGTGTGAATTTGTATGCAATTAAGTATGTGCCGACGCATGATATTCATGTTTCAAAATACATGAATTTTTGCCATAAAGTATGTGACGATTTTCCTGAGTATGCAGTTTCTCAAACAAACGGTTCAATTTTGCTTCGATTTTGCAAATACAACCTATTGTATGAGTGCTTTTATTGCCCAGGGAACTCGAGACAATTTCCAATGCGAAAATTGTCTAGACCGGCACTGGTAATCGAGCCCGGCCACCCTCAGCATGGTCTTGCTTACTTTGTAGCCGCACAGCTAAGGAGGGCGTTAGCTAAAAGTGAGAGAGGTGTTAGTTAAGTATAATTGGAAAAATAATCGCGATTATATATATATATGCTGTCAGTTCTACATAACAAAATCTGCATCGCCTGGCAACCTTGCTTGCGTGCTCCGCGTAAATGACAGAAGAATTTTCCATCACAAACAATCCCGTTTTCCCGTGAAAGTTATCTCGTGAATATTCGGCTTTGTTTAGTTGCGTCGTGTCAATTTCTTTCAATAATTACAAGGTAATAACAATAATCGAAATGAATAGAAATATCGGCGGTAGAAATGTCTTAAACGACACTTTCTGTTGCAGCTAGCGACGTTCATCCTGCCATGGAGCCACCTAATGCGCATCAACTGCCTCGACTGCCTACGGAAATTTTGGTGACCATATTTCAGCATCTGCCCATGTCTGACCTGGCACAGGTGCGGCTTACTTGCCGTCACTGGTATGATACGGTTTGTTACACGTCTTCCCTGATGGATCGGTTTGTGCTATCGTTCAAAAGCTGCCGATTGTACGAGGGATGCGAGCGGAGCCGAGTTCTGTCTAAATCCAAGAGCAGCTACGCCAAGGCCACCCTTAAGGCGGTGGCCATCGAAGAGAGCAACACCTTGTGGCGCTCGCTAGGAGACAACCTGCATGATCTTACATTGAACGATTGTTCGTTATCGGGAGATACGCTGATCCGGCTGCTTAAATTCACCCCCAATTTGCGGTACTTGGCTCTGAAAACTACGAAATTCGAAGACTTCCACATCCAGGACGTCGTTGTCGATTTTAAATTGGAGAAGCTGGAAACACTAACCCTGCGATCAATTTTTGTGTACGATGAGTGCTTCGATATGTTCAAGAAAATATGTCCAAGGCTGAAAGTCCTCAAGTTGAACTATTCGTCTTTCGAAGGGTGGGGCGAGAAGTTGGTGCAGTTTGTTCAAGCAGTGCGGAGCACATTGGAAGGAATCAACCTGAGCTACACCAAAGTGAGTGCTACACTCCTGCAGAAAATATCCACAATCGAGAGGCTAAAGCTGAAGAAGATCTCGCTAAAATCCAGTTACGATTTAAAGCAGCGCGACATTATTCAACTCAGTCGGGTGCAACCGACGATAGTGCATCTCAACATTGACAATCTTTTTCCGGCAGATGATCAGGTGAGTCGTTTTACAGTTCCACATTTCGTATATAAACTTGAACATAGCATACAGCTTTATACATAAGCCACAAAATCTAATACTAATATTTCCAAAAATTTCAGATACTCAGCGAAATAAGCAGAAACCTCCCCAATATGAAGCGGATAAAGTTGCACATATGCCGAGTACACAATTTGCACCAATCGTTTTTGCGTAATATGCAGCGATTAGAGTACCTAAAAATTACAGACGCGACTCATGTAGCTGGTAATCTCGATTTGAGTTCATATGAGAACTCTAATTTGGAAAAACTTTACGTATCAGCTGCCACATTTTCCCGAAACACATTGCCACGATTTTTCGAAAAATCGCCCAACATTCGCAGCTTGACGCTATATCAATGTTCGTACGAGAACATCCACGACTTGCAGCTCTCATTTGCGCACCTGAAATCCTTGGAATATTTGAATCTGCAGCGTACGTTCGATATCGATGACAGCTTCTTCAGCAGGACCGTCTTCGACAGCGTGAACATGCCATTCGAGCGCATTCGGTTCTTTGCTGTTACCAACCTCACCAAGCTGTGCTACCTTAATTTGAGCCGATGTCGGGATCTATCGGACGAAACTTTAATGGCCCTCAGTTTTTCGCGATTAAAGAAGATCGATCTCCGAGGATTGAACATCACCGATTTCGGGATACGTGCGCTGGTTCGCCAGTGTTCCAAACTGGAGTATGTTCATGTGGATGCTTGCAAGCGGATTAGCGACAGTGCGGTGCTGATGTTGTGTCGAGATTTGAAACGTTTGAAGCTGCTCAACTTGGACGGATGTCGAGCAATCACGGACTCTTCGGTGGACCACGTTATCAATCACTGCCGAACGCTGGTGTGGCTGAACATGATGAACTGTCCGCAACTGACGGATGCCGCGAAACAGCGATTGGAAAGTATGCGAAGTATACGATCGTTGTACGTTTAGTGGGCATTGTGTGATACGGATACCTGCGGTGGCGATGTCGGTGATTATGATGGGCACTGGTCGTTATGGCGCCTCAATTGTAATACGACCTATCCGCAATTTAAATAAGGCACAATAATCGATCAATTCCGGTTCAAATTTTGATCATTCTTTTGATGTAGAGAAACAGATATTTACATCAACTTTCGGAGAGTGGTGTGTATTTACAAGAGAATGTGGCCGTCATTTAAAATATCGTTTTTAGATTGATTACTACATGCTACTGTTACTAATAGGGTTCTGGCCATTAAGTAGAGGATGTTCGAAAGTCAAAATTTAGTGATTTCGCTGTATGTTGTGTCGTGGTGGTCAAAACTTGTAGAATAATTATATTACATATCTAAATATATATTTTTTTCAAAAGTATATACCCTCCTGTTTCCTGATATTTGATTATGAAAGAACTGATAACTGTTTATCTTCTACACTTACGTGGCCCATACTGCCGTTATACGCATAACTGTCCCATGTATATAGGGAATCCCAGCAAACATGGGACAAATACACGTATGACGGCAGCATATATATGGTACATTTTTCTTCACATGAGCTTTTGTTCGAAAGTGCATTCGAATCGAATGATCATTCAAAAGATGGTCATTGTGACTCCCGGTGTACGTATGGTAACATGACGAAGACATGGGTTAGCGTTAGACGAATGAACATTAGCCATCTTTGTAGGATTGCTGTCCGGCATTATTGGATTTCTGCCCATCGTACCCTTCCGGCATTAGCTACCCTCTGGATGCTGGGTTCGCCATAGAGCTGGGCGTTCATCAAACTCGTGGTTCATCATTCGCCGCCACATACCGTCTTCTTGCACACAGCCAAAGATGGTCCTAAGCTTAGTTCAAGTGTTTGCACGTTCTCCTCAAGCATGGTACAATTTTCATGTCCGTAGAGGACTACCGATCTTATGAGCGTTTTGTACATGACACATTCGGTGCGGGTGTGAATCTTGTCTGCAATTTCTTCTGAAGTCCGTAGTAGGCCCGAAATCCACATATGATGCGCTTTCGTATTTCACGACTAAGGGAAGATCCATTAATTACGTAACGCAAAAATTGGACTTTTGACGTAGGACTACGTCTGTGTTTTCTATATTAGGGTACACTTCACGATTGCGAAAATCGGGGACCGTCACGAAAATATGATAGACTTTAAACTTTAATATCTAAGCCGTTTCTCGATGGATTTTCAATTTTTTTGGACCATTCGATCAAGGATGAGTCAACGCTTCTTTGTATTTATTTAAAAATACTGATTTTTAACTATTTATTATCGAAAATTCATAAAAAGTTTGGAAATAGGTAAACTAACCAATCACGTACATGCATCACTAGCACAGACATCAAAAATCAATCACTTGCGGGTTTGGATCTAATCCTCAGTTTGAACAAGATTTTACGCATAGCAGACGCATCAAAGCGATCGTAGCGGAGCGGACACAGCATCACGGAGGCGCTAATAACATTTTCAAAGAAAATCCATCGCATTGGTGGTGGTGCTCGATGTGTTGCTGCAGATCATTCAACCTCAACGAACCAGAATTTCATATGAAGAAAAGGTTGACCATAAAAATAGCACTGTGGCGATCCCGCACCGCCAGTGCCGATGCTGAAAATTGATTACAAATTGTGGTGTCAGTTAGTTGGAAAGGAACATTGGGAAAAGAAAATTGGTTCTTCTCAGGACCAACATTTTATAAAAACAAAGAGTCAATTGCGAAAATGGTCTGTTTCGGTGGCATCGGGTTTGGCGTGGTAGCTTGGTTGCTGTTAGTGATTCCATCCATTAAAATTTTCTACATTATCTCCCTCCGACGCGCTATCAAATTCGCTATTTACGATTGAGTTTTGAACATTGAAGAAAGTTTATTTCCAATCAACTTTCTTTTGTATAAAATCCATGAAGACGCCACCTTTGTGAAAACTATCTACCTACAGCAACTACCTATTAGTGAACGTCGCTTGGACAGACAGATGTCAAGAGATAATGTTTGGTAATATGAAGAAACTTCGTCTTGAGTCAAATTTCGGTTGTCATTCCTCGCAACAATACGCATCTTAGATAAACAACATCTCATAACCAAATTCAGAATCTTTCAAGAAAGTTTCATTGGATTCTTTGAATTCATAATTCTCCGAACGGTCCGTTGTCTGTGGAAACCCGACCGAAATGGCTCGCACGCGTAGTAGTAGTAAAATTCTTCTTTATTTAAAAACATTTTTTGTTCTACAATCATTTTTAACATGTACAGTGATCGGCCGGCTTGGCCCTCCAATTTCAATTTCAATTATTGTTGTTATTACTATTATTATGTTTTTACTTAATTTTTAAAATATAATGTATCATGACGGCCTTCAGGAGGCGCTAGTGTGTTTTTTTAAATTTGATAACCTAGCTACTATGTACACTAATATTTACAATAAAAATTTGATAACCTAGATTGGAACTAGCGCCCTAAGCGCTTCTTGGTCCGAGTGCAAGCAACGGACCCTAAACTTTTCTTTACACTCACCAAAGCGTTCATGTAAGGTTTTTATTCCGGCCAGACGGTGGACCTAGGATGTTCTTGTCCTGGGAGGGGTGTTGAGGATCATCCTCAGGAATTTATTTTGGACCCGTTGAAGTTTGAGGTGGTGGGTGTTAGCGCAGCTCTCCCAGACCGGCATGCCATATTCGATCACAGGGAGGATGATTTGCTTGTAGACATCAAGCTTATTTTTCAGGGACAATGACGACCGGCGGTTGATCAAAGGGTACAGTAGTTTCAACAAGACGTTACACTTTGTCACCGTTTTGTCAACCTGTTGCCTGAAAATAAGCTTGCTGTCGAGGGTCAAGCCAAGGTAGTCGGCCTCATTGGCCCATTCCACAGTCGTGCCATTGAGGATGATTTTACAGTCCCCAGGCGGAACAAGGTTAGGGGATTTGGAGTGGGGGAAAATGATGACCTGGGTCTTCGCCGCGTTGATACAGATCTTCCAGCTGGTGAGGTACTCTGTCAGGGCATCCAGGCCTCGTTGGAGTTTTGCCACTAGCGCTCTGATCACTCTACCGTTGTAGACGATGGATGTGTCATCTGCGAACAGAGACAGAATGCCGCTTTCTGGTGGTTCTGGCATGTCGGTGAACAGATTGAAAAGCGAGGGCCCGAGGATACTGCCCTGGGGGACGCCTGCGACGATGGTGTGCGCATTGGAACTCGCTCCGCTGATTGAGACCCGGAATGTCCTTGCCGACAGGTAATTGTCGATGATTTTCACCAGGTAGCTGGGAAGATTGTAGCGTTGTAGTTTGTACACCAGGCCATCATGCCATACATTGTCAAATGCCTTCTCGACATCGAATAAGGCCATGGCGGATGTTTTCGAGACAAACTTGTTCCGTTTGAGGACGTTGGTAACTCGGGTCACTTGGTGTACAGTTGACCGACCGCGTCGGAAACCAAACTGTTCCTCGAGCAAGATGTTGAGATTTTCGGCAGACTCAAGTAACCGATGATGAATAGCTTTTTCGAATAGCTTGGATAACCCTGAGAGAAGGCTGATGGGTCGATAACTTTTTGGGGAGGAAGGATCCTTCCCAGGCTTCTGGATGGGGATGACTTTCGCTGACTTCCAGGACGATGGGAAGTAGCTGAGCCGGAGACACTGATTAAAGATCAGCGAGAGGTGCTCAAAGAACGGAGCACTCATGTGTTTGAGCTCGAGATTCAGGATGCTGTCGAAGCCTGGGGCCTTCATGTTCTTCGATGATTTGATATAGGCCGTCAATTCGTCAGCTGAGATCTCCAACTCCTCCGAGAAGTCGTTGGGAATCAAATGGATGTTGTTAGCATGCTCGTTGGCGGCTGCTTCGTGTGGACTGACGATGTTCTGCCCAAGATTGTGTGAGCTGACGAAGTGACGACCTATTTCAGCGACCTTCTCTGCAGGAGTTATCAAGCGATCCTTAGAGCCATTATTGTCTAGTGGGATCAAAGGTGGAATGGGCCGAGGCTTGGATTTTAGAATTTTGGTCATTTTCCAGAAAGGCTTAGCATAATCTGGGAGAGTGCGGATCTTATTCGAGAAGTCGTTATTTTTGAGGTCCACCATTCTGGCCTTGATAATTTTTGTGATTCGATTGCAGCGTGCCTTAAGCTCAGGCAGTCCAGTACGCTGAAACTGCCTGCGGGTGACATTCCGCAATCGAATCAAATCTTTGGTGAGTGTATCGATGTTTAAGGAGTTGCTTACCTGCCGAGCCGTCGGGACATGCTGCTCTCTGGCCACCGAGATTGCCTCTTCGATGGCGCACAGCTGGCGGTCGATACTTTCCGGCGTCTCCGGACGCACCTCGTAGTCGACGGTGTTATCGACGCACTGCTGGAACCGCTGCCAGTTCACTCGGTGGTAGTTCCGCCGTAAAGCCCCAAACGCAATACAACGGAACGGCGACGGAAACGGAAAATCTGACAGTTAGCCCATATATTTTCTGTCAAATTTGCCGTTTCCGTCGCCGTTCCGTTGTATTGCGTTTGGGGCTTAACTGCTGGTGCCGATTGACCGAGGAGCCCAGTTCCGCCACCACCGGATAGTGATCCGAACTGAGCTCCTGGTATACAACCGGCTGCGAGACGTGGTCACTCAGGTTTGTTATGTAGAGGTCGAGGGTTGCGTGGACACCGGACCGACTCAGCCGAGGGTGAATCCGGGCTCAAGATCGTGTAGTGGCCTTCCTCCATGTCGTTGCTCCAGATGGTGTCGTTTCGATTGCCGCGGCTGCTGCCCCAGGCTTGATGTTTGGCATTCAGGTCGCCGGCAATGATATACTGGCCTTGCCTCCGCGTCAGCTTGACGATGTCCCTCCGAAGGGCAGCCCATGATCCATCGCCGGCTTTGGCTTGTGTTGGACAGTACGCCGCGATGAGCGCGATTGTGCCGACCGAAGTGGTGATTTCGACACCGATGGCCTCGATGACACTGAGCTGGAAGCTTGGAAGCAGACGACAGTTGATGTTGTAGCGAAGAGCGATGGCCACATCACCTCCCCTGGTCGGCCGGTCGAGTCGCACGATGCGGAAGTCCGGGATGTTGATGTTCACCTCCGGTTTTAGGTGCGTTTCGGTGATGAACGCCACGTCTATTTCCTTCTCCTCAAGGAAATCCTTCAGCTCAATTATTTTGCTCTTGAGCGAGCAAGCTTTCCAGTTGACCAGGCCCACCCTAGCATCCATTTTCGATGATGAACATGCCAAGAGTGAAGACCTGGTCGAAGCGGGTTTTGCAGCCGCGCAGCCGAGTGGCGAGCTGCGCGAAGATCGGCATCAGTTGCTCCGGAGTGTACAGAGGAGCAGATTCTTCCGGTGGGACGGCTTCGTTCTCCGACTGCCGATGGAACCCAGGAGGAGGGAGCGGGGGCCATTCGCTGGTGGATGGTGCCGACGATGTTGGAGCTTGGACCGATGCAGCTGCCGCTGCCAGTCACTTGTGCGGCTGTAGCGGTGGGAGTATTGGAATCACGCGACGGGGAGCCGGGATGGCTGGAAAGTTCACTTCGTTGATTACAGGAACACGGTTCTTCTTCGGCATGGTCCTGGTGGAAGCCTTCTTCTGGATTTCCAGGAACTCGGCTCGCTTTGGGCAGCCGTTTGTGGTGGCCCGATGTTTGTCGCCACAGTTGGCGCACTTGGGATCGGCCACCTCCATTTTGTCGCACTCATCAGTCAGATGGGGTTCGCCACACTTGTTGCAGCGCGGCTTCATGCGGCAGTTCCTGGTGCCGTGCCCGAAATTGAAGCAGTTGGTGCACTGCGTGACGTCGCGGTGCACTGGCCGATATCGCTCCCAGTCAACGACGGTGTAATTTATAACGCCGACCAGCTTCAGGTCCTTCCACGTGGTGGAGCCGTGCTCCAGGTGGACCAGGTAAAGCTGGTCGCGTTTTCTCCTCGTCTTGTCGTGACGAGCGATCTTGTGCACGGCCACCGATTTCAATCCGCAACTTTCGAGCTCAGCTTTCAACTCCTCTTCCTTCATGTCGTGGAGTCCTCGCAGCAAAGCCTTTAGCGGCTTCGTGCCGGGGTGGTCATGAGTGTAGTACTCATACTTGTGGACCTCGAGAAACTCCACGACGGATTGATGATGGTCCTTGTTTGCCGGCATCACTTTCACGCCTTCGCTGCAGAGCTGAAAAGTACATTTCAACCCTTTAGCGATCAGCTGGCGAATTTTTGGGCGCAAATCCGGTTGATCGCCCTTGACAAACACGGGCACTTCTCCTTCCGCTCCGGTTGCACCTGCGGCAGCTGCGATTGCTGCTTCTTCCTCTTTTTCGGCGGATTGCCGGCGTCATCAAGTGGCAACGGAGAGAACACGTTGCTCTGCAAAAGCTGCTTGGAGGGGTTACCCGCGCCTCCAAGAGCAGTGCGCTTAGGCACTTTTCCAGCGACCGAATCGGCCACCGAGTCTCCCATGACGGGTCCGGGAGAAAATAACGCCAACGCGACAAGCGAAAACGTAAACAGCGAACGAACGAGAAAAAACACTTGGAAAAAAAGCGCGAGCAAAAAACACGTCCGTACGTGTTGCTGTCTCGTACTAAAATCAAGAGATGAGGCTCGCTCGCGCGCGTCGAAAAGCAGCTTTCTTATATCTAATGAAGTAATTCCATTAGCCCCGCCCCTTCATTAATCGTTATGAGTGCACATTATATTTACACCATATCAGCTCACAAAGGGGCGGGGCTTACGGTTTTGATTTATTAAATACAAGAAAGCTGCTGTTCGGCGCGCGCGAGCCATTTCGATCAGGAAAGCGGTGCGACATTCGATACAGCGAAGCGGACACAGCAGCACGAAGTGGGTGGCAGTGTGGCAAATGCTGCAAATTTACACGATTGGATGCAGTTAGTGATTGGAATAGGAACTGGCAAAAGAAAATTGGTTCTTGTCATGGCCAACATTTTACGACAAGAAAGAGTTGATTGCGAAAATGGACTGTTTCGGTGGCATCGGGTTTGGCGTGGTAGCTTGGTCGCTGTTAGTGATCCCATCCATTAAAATTCATTACATCATATCCCTCCGACGCGCTATCAAATTCGCTATTTACGATTGAGTTTTGAACTTTGAAGAAAGTTTATTTCCGATCAACTTTCTTTTGTATAAAATCCATGAAGACGCCACCTTTGTGAAAACTATCTACCTACAGCAACTACCCATTAGTGAACGTCGCTTGGACAGACAGATGTCAAGAGATAATGTTTGGTAATATGAAGAAACTTCGTCTTGAGTCAAATTTCTGTTGTCACTCCTCGCAACAATACGCATCTTAGATAAACAACATCTCATAACCAAATTCAGAATCTTGCGAGAAAATTTCATAGGATTCTTAGAATTTGTCATTCTCCGAACGGTCCGTTGTCTGCGGAATCCCGATCGAAATGGCTCGCGCGCGCCGGAAAAGCAGCTTTCTTATATCTTATAAAGTAATTCCGTTAGCCCCGCCCCTTCATTAATCGTTATGAGTGCACATTACATTAACACCCATATCAGATCACAAAGAGGCGGGGCTTACGGATTTAATTTATTAAATACAAGAAAGCTGCTGTTCGGCGCGCGCGAGCCATTTTGATCGGGATTCCACAAAGAGCGGTTCGACATTTAATGCAGCGGAGCGGACACAGCAGCACGAAGGCGTGGGGTGGCAGTGGCAATGCGGAAAATTTATTCCAGATTTTGGAGGCTGAGCGAAAAATCATCAGGTGGCGGTCGGACAGTTTCAACGCAAGGTGCCGGCAAGCGTTTGGATGCAGTTAGTTATTAGAAAGTCGCAGTGGGATCGGGTTTGGCGTGGTAGCTTGATTGCTTTTAGTGATTCCATCCATTCAAATTTACTGCATCATCTCCCTCCGATGCGCTATCAAATATGCTAGTTACGATTGAGTTTTGCACTTTGAAGAAAGTTCATATCGGATTGTCGCATCAACCTTTTGTATAAAGGCCTTTTTGGAGGACATCATCCTCAAAAATTGACGAAATAAAGGAGAAATAAGCAGTGGCGTGAAACCAAACGGAAATATATTTATTTGCAACGTTTGATTTTCGCCCGCGATGTAAGCGTACGTGGCAAAGTAAGGATTGTGATGTCCCCGACTGAAAGCCACGGTTAGAGACTCAAAGTCCATCCAACTGGGAACAACTAATCGACTTCTTGATTGAGTTGGCCTCCGAGTAGTTTGCTCAATGTTAATAAAACGAGATAAATTATTATGGCAAATACCATAATTTTCGAATAGCTACGTAGTCCTACGTCACCTTTGCGTACAACCCGATTGGGCTGCACCTTTGAGTTTTTCACCCCCCCTCCCCCCGATGTCACACTTTTTATATGAAGCTTCTGAAAATTTCGTATGGATCGTCACACTTCACTCAACCCCCCCTCCCCCCTATAAGTGTTACGTAATTTGTGGACGTTCCCTAACACTATTCTCAGCCGTTAGCAAGGATCTGTATTCCCGTCTATCGTAATACTGCTTCCCAGGCGGGCCCTGTCGCGCTCAGTTTCGCCTAGGGATCCTACATTCAGAGATATGCGAAAACGGCCATCTTGAGCCAATCGAGCATTGAGAGCTGTCAGAATCTGAGCCAAATGAACATTGTTATTGTTGCGGATTGAAAGGTATTGCGATTGTAGTAAAAAATATTTTACGAAAAGTTTTGTCGGATAAACAATTTGTTTTACATTGGCAAGTTGAAGTAGTCTAGTTTATGCATGGTACTTTGTTCATTTGTATTGCATTTTTATTTTAGTGATAATGCACTGTTGGGCGTCAGATAACGAAATCTGAAAATGTCTTATACGCAAAGTCATGTTCGAGCTCCAACATTTTTTGTGGTGGCAAGTGCTGGCAGCGTTTGTTTACGAAAGTAACAGCGTTGCTAAATCGTCTTGAAAAGTATTCGCACATCTCTTAATATAGGATCCCTAGTTTCGCCCACAAGCTTGTACTTTGTCTTCGATGGATTCACCACCGTTCCAACTTTTGTTGCTTCACGTTTCAGGCAGGTTTACAGTTATATGTCATAAATTGACTGGATCTGTTGAACATCGTACCCCGGCTGTTACACCCGGCTCTACGCATGACACCTTCTAGCCGCTAGCGCAATGTTGAACAACAGGCACGAAAGTCCATCACCTTTTCTTAGTCCCCGGTGCGATTCGAACGAACTGGAGTGTTCGGCTGATATCTACACACAGTTTTGCACATTATCCACCATTGCTTTGATCAGTCTGGTAAGCTTCCCAGGGAAGCAGTTCTCGTCCACAATTTTGTGCAGCACTACACGGTCAATACTGTCGTATGACGCTTTGAAATCAATGAACCTGGGACCTGGTTGTGTGATGTGCATTAGAGTTATTAATAGCCCACACGCGACTGTGTACATTGTACTGAATGGTAGCACCTTTCCATTCAATAACCTTGGTTGAATCGCCACGGCGTCAAGTCGACATAACACGAAGGCGACACGCGCGAAAGCAAGATCAAGCGTCAGTTGAGCAGCAACATCGTTTCTGGCAACACACGAACAGGTAAGTCGCCATTTTGGACATTTACGATAAACCATCAGCGTTGGATTATTCCTTATAAAACGGAAAGGCACATTTTGGCGATCCTGCCAGGAGCCACAACAACATATATTGACAATTCAATTCCGCTTGGCAGGAATAATCCAACGCTGTCAGTGCAACCTCGGGGTCAATTCGTTTTAGTCCTTGGCGTGACGGGATGTCCGCAATAGTTATCTCCAATACGCCGAAACGGTCACACAAATCCAAAATGCGTTACCAAAGTCCTTGGCGTGACGGGATGTCCGCAATAATTGTCTCCAATGCGCCGAAACGGCCACGCAAATCCAAAATGTGTTACCAAAGTCCTTGGCGTGACGGGATGTCCGCAATAATTGTCTCCAATGCGCCGAAACGGCCACGCAAGTCCAAAATGTGTTACCAAAGTTCTAGGCGTGACGGGATGTCCGCAGCATTTGTTCTTAGTTGAAGTCCTCGGCGTGACAGGATGTCCGCAAGACAGTGATCCCTCTATTTTTCACATGTCCTTGACGTAATGGGATGTACGCAATATTTGTCTCCAATGCGCCGAAACGTCCACGCAAGTCCAAACAAAAAAATCATTAAAAAAAATGTTTTACAAAAATTCAAGGCGTGACGGGATGTCCGCAATACTAGTTTTGGATCACTACTTATCATTGATTTCTTTTAGAGTAATGTCTAGTAAATTCTCAGTCAGTTTGACAAGACCTACACAAAGTATAGTAGAAATTACTTTTTATTGACGTGGTATAGAATAAACCTATCAGTCCACAGAGTAGCGAAAAGTTCAGTCATTTTTTTGTGTGGCTGAGAGACCTCCAATTAACTTGCTCTCATTATGGAAAATTTCATAGAACTATTCAAAAATAATCCCTTCAGCAAAATAAAGTAAAGCTTTACTAAAGTAAACATGTTCAACAGTTGTCTTTCAGAGTGTAATATTGATAAAATCCGAACAATATGTCCAACAACGGTAGATACGTCCGGGCTCCGAAATATTTCGACCCGCAACCAAGCGACGACGAGAACGATCCGGAGCAACCAGAGGAAAACATTGCGCCAGGCCATGTTTACGACTCGGATGAGGACAACACCGACAATCAAAGCGACGCAAGCGAAACTGCAAGCTATTCCGCCATACTACCAGCCAAGCCAACAGCCGTTCCGGGCACGTCGAACAACGAAAAAAGTAATCTTTCCGGTGAATCAAATGACAGCAATGTCCCCTTGAATAATGATCGCCTGCAACGGTTGGAGAACATGCTTTTCGATCTCACTAAGGCAGTGAATTCCATGCAATCAACACGTCCCACTTCATGTGCCCCCGACACTGACCAAATCTGGTGCACATCTGTCACCAATTCGACCGATAACTCCACGCCCAGTATTCGCTGGGATAACATCAAGCCGTTTCCGACAGGGGTACCGGCAAATAAAATGTGGGAGGAATGGAACCGGTATATCGAAAATTTCGAGATCGCTGCGAGCCTGAGTAACGCAAACGATCCTGTCCGAAGAATGCAGTTACTATTCCTTTCGATCGGAGATGAACTTCAAAACATCGTCAGAGCAGCCAAGCTCATCCCTAGCTTGAACGACGCGGGTTGCTATCGTAATTTTGTCGATAATATAAGAAACCATTTCAAGTCAATGACAGACGCAGCAGCCGAACATGAAGCGTTCTCGAACATGAGGCAAGATAAATCCGAGTCTGCAATAGCTTTTCATGCCCGTTTAACGGCAAAAGTCCGGCTGTGTGGATACAGTCCTTCGGACCAAGACAGATTCGTGAGGGCTCAACTACTAAAGGGCTTGAAAAACCAGGAACTGGTTAAAACAGCAAGAACTTATGGACATGACACCAACTACATCGTGCAGGCTGCTACTCGCTATGAAGCTTACGAGTCCGAGACGGCGGGCCCCTCATCTTCCAATGGTTCCAATGGTTCTGAGTCGTATGCCATTAACCGCGTACAACGTCAGCCTTATTTTCACTCTGCTGGACGTGAACCGTATGGGAAACGCCCAAGGCCAGCAAGCGTGGTTGACAAATCGCAACCAAAATATTTTCGAGGCAACCAGCATGCACCAGCGAACAGGAGGGAACTGCAAGAACAGGGACGTCGTACTCGTTGCCGTCGATGCAATGGCTTCCCTCATTCAAACTTTCCTTGTCCAGCACTAAATAGAAACTGCAACTTGTGCGGAGAACGCGGGCATTATGGAGCCGTTTGCCGCCGGTCACGTATTCGAGAGCTTCAGTTCAAATCCGACGATTCTTCAGCACCAGACAACCACAAAGATCATGATCATGAATTTTGGTTTCTTAATAAAACTTTATGAAATTTTCGAAAATTGAAGTTTGATTTTGAAATAAGAATTTTTCATATTTTAGTGCGTGAACAGACTATCACTCGAAGACGTTTTGGTTTCATGTCAAGTAGGCTCATCAAGTCTAATCAAAATGCTTATTGACTCTGGCGCAGACGTAAACGTGATCGGGGGGAGAGATTGGGTACTCCTCAGACAGGAACATTCGGTGGGGATCGCCGACCTGGAATTTATCAAACTCGCTAACATGAAAAACATAAATGCTTATGGGTATCAGTCTCCATGATCATAGAATGTTCCTTCCAAGCAGAAATAGTTGCACAAGAGCACCAAGGACCGTCCGTAAAAGCGGTTTTCCATGTAATTTGCAGCGGAACCAGATCACTCCTAGGACGCTCGACAGCTAGTGACATGGGGCTACTGCATATTGCTACGATTAACAATCTCAAGAATGCTGAAAAGCCATGTAAATTTCCAAAGATGCCTGGAGTAAAGATAAAATTCAGTGTAGAAAAACGATTCCACCTGTCAAAAACGCGTATTACAACGTTCCAGCGGCCTTCCGTGCGGCAGCTAAACTCCGACTGGAGGAGATGGAATCGCAAGATATCATCGAGAAGGTTACAGGTGCACCGAACTGGATTAGCGGGATGTCTGCAGTGGCCAAAGGAAAGGATGACTTTAGGTTGGTTG
Organism: Armigeres subalbatus; assembly: GCF_024139115.2. Lineage (NCBI taxonomy): Eukaryota > Metazoa > Arthropoda > Insecta > Diptera > Culicidae > Armigeres > Armigeres subalbatus. The sequence goes on along the minus strand of NC_085140.1, from coordinate 158,260,750 downwards.
TGAATATGCGGGCACCAAACAAGGCAATAAACCGAGAATACTTCCGGCTTCCTTTGATCGAGGAAATGAAGGTGAAGCTCCATGGTTCAAAATACTTTACCAAACTGGACCTTAGCAACGCATTCTACCACCTAGAACTGCATAATGAATCTCGCGATCTAACTACATTTCTAACAGAAAATGGTATGTATGCGAATAGTAACGGTTCAGATATATACGATAGATTAATTTTCACATTAACAATTAAACTATGCAAATCATTCACAGGAATGTACCGGTTCACTAGGTTGATGTTCGGGGTGAATTGTGCCCCCGAAATCTTCCAACGAGAAATGACTCGGATACTCAAGGACATGGAAAACAAGATCGTATATATCGACGACATCCTCATATTTGCGGACTGTCTTGAGAGTTTACGGAAAACAGTTAGCAAAACATTGGAAATATTGAGAGCGAACAACTTAACGTTGAACACCACAAAGTGTGAGTTTGACAGAACTTGTATTGATTTATTGGGCCATAGACTTGACGAAGAAGGTTTTCACGTAGAGGACGCTAAAATAAAAAGCATACGTGATTTTCGTGAACCTGCCACAATATCTGAGCTACGCAGTTTCCTAGGCTTGGCCTCATTTATCGGTCCCCATGTGAGGAATTTCGCAGACATTACCAGCCCCCTATGGGAGGTCGTTAAAGCTAAATCGTGGATATGGGGACCACAGCAAAGCAAGGCATTTGCAGCGGTGAAGGAGAGAATAGTACATTGCTGTGTTTCGCTGGGCTTCTTTTCCGAGGACGATAAGACGATCCTATATACGGATGCTTCACCAATTGCGCTAGGTGCCGTATTAGTGCAGGAGGACGTACATGGGCGTAAAAGAATCATCAGTTTTGCATCTAAATCATTGACTGTAACTGAGAAGAAGTATGCTCAAAACCAACGTGAGGCTCTCGGAGCCGTCTGGGCGGTCGAGCATTTTTCATATTTCTTGCTTGGCCGACATTTTACACTGCGTACAGATGCACAAGGGGTTTCGTTTATACTCAATCGAACCCGAGAAGAGTCTAAAAGAGCGTTAACGCGTGCTGACGGGTGGGCATTAAGACTAAGTCCTTACAGCTATTCTGTTGAATATGTTCGAGGATCAGAAAATATTGCAGATTCTTCTTCACGATTGTACGTTGGCAACGACAAACCATTCAATGACAACTCGAGTCCATGGGAAATTGCAGCATTGAAGCAAACAGCGTTGAATTCATTACTGACGAGGAAATCAAGATAGCCACAACAGACGATCGCACTCTCCAAGCTGTTATTGATGCTCTACATTCAGAGATATGGCCGGCTCAACTACGAAAATATCAACTTCTTGAGAAAGATTTGTCTACTCGTGATGGCATGGTAGTGAAAACGGGGTGTGTTGTTATTCCTGAAGCTTTACAGCAACGAGTGCTAGAAATATCACATCAAGGACACCCTTCTGCGGCCAAACAGAAGAGCATCTTGCGCCAACGTGTATGGTGGCCCAACATGGCAGTTGACACTGAAAAGTGGGTGGAATCGTGTTCGGCTTGCGCAATAAACGGTAGACCGGAAAAACCCACCCCGATGCAGCGTATCATGGCCCCAAAGGCGGTGTGGGAGACCATCGCGTTAGATTTCAATGGTCCGTATGTTAAATTCAATGGAGTATCTATACTTGTAATCGTTGATTACCGATCGAGATATCTGATTGCTCGCCCGGTCAAAACAACAAGTTTTGAGAACACAAAAAGAGTATTGGAAGAGGTTTTCGAAAGAGAAGGATTTCCTCAGACGATAAAAACGGACAACGGACCGCCCTTTAATGGCGAAGAATATAGGCGTTACTGTACAGAGCGATCAATCACAGCAGTCTTCTCCACCCCGTTGTTTCCCCAGCAAAACGGGCTTGTGGAGAGCTATATGAAGGTTATAAATCGAGCCATGACAAATGCAGCTACGAATAAAACTAATTACATCGAGGAGCTTCGCGCAGCGATCCATGCACATAATGCTGCGACTCATAGCGTGACAAAGTTACCACCAGAAGAAATCATGCTAGGACGGAAGGTCAAACGAGGTCTACCGCTGATTGACTTTGAAAAAGTTACAATTGATGAGGAGTTATTGTCCAGAAGGGATCGAGATGCTAAGCTAGCAGCAAAGGAAAGAGAGGACAAAAGACGAGGAGCGCGACCTAGTCGAGTAAAGCCAGGCGATGTAGTAATAGTGGAGAGGAACATGCGAGGGAAAGGGGAATCGCGGTTTTCTCCAAGAAGGTATACTGTAACCGAAGACAGGAATGGCAGCTTAACACTTAACAACGATGAAGGTCAAATACTGAAGCGTCACATTTCGCAGACCAGGAAAGTATCCCATTGGCGAAAGAAGGAAACAAATACTTCAAATAATGAACTGGTAAGTTCCGATGCAAATACTTCTCTACCGAATCGGAAAAGGAATGCCCCGAACTATTTGTCGGATTACATCCGGTCTGTAGCAGATTAGGATAAGTAGTCTTGTGGAAAGCATATGTTGATCTTTCATACCCTATTGAAATTCCTTATCCCTGGAGTAAACACTGCGTTTCCTGTAGAAAAGAGGGATTTGTTTTTATTCAATGGAGGGAATTACCATTTTTACTTACTTTTAAGCACTTTATTTTGTTTTCACCTGAGGTTTTATTTAAATAAAAAGAGAAGCAAGGCAAACAAGGGTTCATTTTTTCTTTGAATTTAGCGTTACAACTTTTGTTTACATTCAATTCATGCATAAGTCAATACGGATATCCTGGTAGCGAAGTTTCATAAATATTTCTGATGAAAATACAATGCCGTACCAAGCAAAGTGGTGTCATTTCATAAAAAAATTAGTTTGTTTTCCTCTAAATCTCCGGCTGTCGCATATACGTGTATACGTCACATAACTCTGTCAAAAATGTCACGAGACAGATTACCTCATGAAAAATATATGGATGAATCTGCACAAATAGTACACGGAAACGTAATAGAGGTTGCTAAGCCCGGTGTGAAAATTACGGAAAAACCGGTAACCATTTTATTATCATTGGGGTTCTTCCGCAGAACTCGATGAAAACAACAACAAACAAACTTCAACTCAGTCATCCCACCTGGTAAAATTAATCAAATTTTAAGCCCTGTGACTGGAAATGCAGGCTCGTGAACAATTGCACCATCTGGGTTAACTGTTCTGACGGCTATTTGTTATTATTTTCATCGAGTTTGGAATCAGCTGGGCCAGCCGATGTGAGCTGTCAGCAATCTCAATTGTAGTAAAATTTTGCGCATTAAGGTCAAACGATAAAATAAAGCTTATACATTATTTAAATGCGGGTTTAACACTTTTTTTTCGAGAAGGGGGAAGATGTGTGATGTGCATTAGAGTTATTAATAGCCCACACGCGACTGTGTACATTGTGCTGAATGGTAGCACCTTTCCATTCAATAACCTTGGTTGAATCGCCACAGCGTCAAGTCGACATAACGCGAAGGCGACACGCGCGAAAGCAAGATCAAGCGTCAGTTGAGCAGCAACATCGTTTCCGGCAACACACGAATAGGTAAGTCGCCATTTTGGACATTTACGATAAACCATCAGCGTTGGATTATTCCTTATAAAACGGAAAGGCACACTGGTATTCATGGCATTTTTGAGGATTTGATCCATTGTCGAGCGGCCGTCAACGAAGCCGGCTTGATAACATTCCCACGAACTCATTCACTAATGGTGACAGACGACGGAAGATGATCTGGGATATCACTTTGTAGGCGGCATTAAGGATGGTGATCGCTCGGAAGTTCTCACACTCCAGCTTGTCGCCTTTCTTGTAGATGAGGCATATGACACTTTCCTTTCACTCTTCCGGTAGCGGTACCATTTCCCAGATTCTAACAACCAGTTTGTGCAGGTAAGTGGCCAGCTTTCCGGGCGCACTTAGATGAGCTCAACTCCGATACCATCCATACCAACTGTTTTATTGCTCTTTAGCTGTTGGATGGCATCCTTAATTTCCCTCAAGGTGGGGGCTGGTTGGCTTCCATCGTCCGCTGAACTGACGTAGTCATCTCCTCCGCTGCCTTGACTTGCCTATACTCTCAGCGCCATTTGAATGTTCCTCGTAGTGCTGCTTCTACCTTTCGATCACCACACGTTTGCCATGAGCTTCTGGTCAAACTTGCGTGTTTCTTGAGAACGGCACAGCTGTTCCATCTTCGTTGATATCTCTCGAACATGGAAGAATGCTTGAACAGGTTTGTGTTTCTGCGAGCGTGAAAGGGCGTAGGATCAATATGGCCGTTGTGTATATCCCTCCGGACCGTAGTCGAGATGTAGGCTTCCATAAGCACATGTTGCTTCCATTAGAGAGCTATGCAACAAAGCTGACAGTGTTCTTGTTTGTGGTGACTATAATTAACCTCGATTACAATAGTTAACCGTAGCTCACGTGCTCAGCATCTCAGAAACATCCTCGTTGAATGCTGCTGGTGTAGCTATTCTTGACGGAATGGATTTTGTCAATCTAAGTCAGCGCAACACCAAAATGAACGCACGCTTGATCTTGTGTTCTATAACGTCGATAACATAATTGAAATTGAAGAGTCAGTTGTCCCAAGCAACCAGAAGTTCGGATAAGAAGGGCTATTTTGGCTTAATCAGCTCTCATTTTAAGTAATTTTTTGTATGTAACGGAACTTTAAGTGAACTTTAAAGTTCCGTTAAGGATGCTTGGAACTTGATGTAAACCATAGTGAACCAATTAGTTCGGTTAAGAGTAAATTTAAGTAAAATCTGAACTTCTGGTTGCTTGGGGTACCACTCTTGGCAATTGATTCCCATCACCCTCCTTTATCTTTATCTCTACCCGCTATTCATCATTCGCCAGTAAATTCAGATGAATCGGCAAACAATGATGTAATACGAGAAAACTGACTACGCAATGCTCCTACAGTTCCTTTCTAGTGAGGATTGGAACGACATATTAGAGTGCACTGATGTTGACGAAATGACTGTACGCTTCTGTGGCGTCATTACTCATTGGCTGGAGTCGAATGTGCCACGCATGAGACGTCGTTTGAAGCCTCCTTGGAGTACCCCGTTGCTTCACCGGTTGAAAAAAGAGAGAAATTCCGCTCAACGCAAATTAAGAAGGTGTAAAACGGGAGAGAATAAACTAAATTTTAAGCGCGCAAGTACAGCATTTTGTAGGCTGAATGGCTATTTGTACAAGTCACATGTAACAAAAGTTCAGATGAATTTACGACGAAATCCTCGGAGCTTTTGGAGTTTCGTAAACGGTAAAAGGAAAACCTCAACCATTCCGGCTAACGTGTATCTCAATGAGAAGGAAGCCACGAGCAACGCAGAGGCAAGTGAACTATTTGCGGAACACTTCGCGTCAGTTTTCGAAGACGATGAAGCAAGCGATAGTGAAGCTGAGAATGCATCCGGTGATGTGCCTTTAGACTTCATAAGTTTAACAACGTTTGAAGTAACAGAGGATATGGTCATCGCAGCATCAAGGCAACTAAAGAGTTCTTTATCCCCTGGAGCTGATGGCATACCCGCCGTTCTGTTTTGCAAATGTTCTGCAGCCTTAGCCAAACATCTTGCGGCAATTTTCAACCGATCCTTTCATCAAGGCAAATTTCCCGCCATTTGGAAGCATGTTCCCCCTACATGTTCAAAGCTGGAGACCGCCGGGATGTAAAGAACTCGGTGAAGAATTACCGAGGCATCACAAGCTTATCTGCGACGTCGAAACTGTTCGAAATTATACTACACCAGGTCATCTTCAGAGAAATTACATTTCGACAGATCAGCATGGCTTCTTTCCTGGAAGGTCTGTTGTGACAAACCTGCTGGACTTCACCAGTACTTGCGTTACAGGGATGGAACAGAATAAACAAGTCGACGTCATCTACACTGACCTTTAAGCTGCCTTCGACAAGATTGACATGTGATAGATTTAGTTCGGAAAAGGTATTGGAGGGTAACCGCCCCTTCGGTGTATCATATGTTGTACATATGCATTAGAGTGGGGCGTCTGGGTCTTTTTTTTCAAATCAATGGTTTTTCGAAGCCATTCTGGGTCCTGAACAACTGTGCAGAATTTGGGACCGATTGGTTGCTTCCTCGCTTTCCGCATCGCGTTTGAAGTTTGTATGGAAATTAGTATGGGAGAACGTATATTTTTGCATTTCTACTACTAGAGGCTTCAGTTCATCGTAAACCAAGTGGCACATTGCGTTAAAGTATAACCCAAAGGATGCCGAAAAACTTTGCTGAAGAAGGCACGTTGCTGGAACGTCCACGAAAAAAGTTATAACGCTTAGAACATTGAGTGTTCAAACCATATGCAAAAAATAGTTTATTCTGCCAGCACTGCCGTACTACGTAGACCAATAATTTAACTGAGTGTTATTACAAAATAATTGATCTTATAGGTCTTTAGAGCTAATGGGAGCTATCCGGAATCATTTCACAAAGAAAAAAATCCGACGAGAAGGAAGATGAGTTTTGCCCTTCGATAACCATAGGTTGTCGGGTAGTGCTGGCAGAAACATTGATTTCTTGCATATGGTTTACACAATCAATTTTCGAAACGTAATAACATTTTTTGTACACCTTTCAGTTACGTACCTTCTTCGGCAAAGTCTTTCAGCATCTTCCAGACTAGATGCTAACGTATTGAGTCACGTGATTGATGATAAATTGAAGCCGCTAAGAGTAAAAATGTAAAAAAGTACGTTTTCCCATACTAATCTCCATGTAAATTTAAAACGCGATGCGGCATGCGAGGTTGCAACCAATCGAGCCCATATTTTGCACAGTTGATTGGGGTCCCAAAACGATTCAGAAAAACCTTGATCTCACTTGATCGGACGAAGTTTGCGTTTTTCCATACAACTGCGCCCCACTCTAATATGCATAATCAAGTTTCAGACATAGTAATTAATTTCCACTCCGGGTGGCTTAATACCCGGCATATAGGCAATTAACTTTGAATGTACTGAACTCGAGTGGCGATCTCTCTTCGCTTGTGTGGTCGGGTCGGGATCTGACGACCAAACTGGCACAACCTCACACAACCCTACTTCATTGAGCGCCGTTGCCGATAAGGCAAGTGTGTAGGAGCCGGACAATACTAAATACTCATCCTACTTGGTTGGCATGTGTACAAAAATACATATGAGAGAGTTAGTTCTGAAAATGTATTGCGAGAGATCGGCTGGTACCTGTTGCTGGGAATTTGGTTTCATCAGTACCCGCTAAGCTGCGGTGGACGACGGAGGTCCTTCGTAGCTTAGTAGGGAAAGCACCTGTCATGCGAACTGGGGTCGTGGGATCAAAGCCTACCGAGGGGCGGTTACCCTCCAATACCTTTTCCGAACTAAATCTATCACATGTTGTACATATGCATAATCAAGTTTCAGACATAGTAACTATCTTACTTGTTGCCACGCGTTGGCTTCGCTACTTCCAGTTGACGAGAAATTGGTTAATTTCTCGACCCCTTGGAAAGTGCTAATGAGCCCTAGCGGATCCTCCATGTTTAAAGAGCTATACGTGATAAGTATGCCGAAACATACGATCAGGGGTATGGTAGTAGCGGATTGTGTTAAAATAATAATCGAAGGTACGAAATGGAAGCATGAATTATTTGAGTGATATTTAAATTTCTAAATCGAAGCAATCGGCGTTCGAACAGTAGGCGCCCATTAGCACACGAATATGAGCTCCATTGATAGAACGAAACAAAGAAATAGACGATCCCGTATATGAGGTACATCGCTTATGTATCACTAGAGCTACTCGTTCTGTCAGAACATACTTGTGAGTACACAGCCCATGAGAATTCAGATATTCGACGGATGTCCTAAGGATATTCGCTCGGCCACGACAAGGGGCTTAGTCTGGAAAGTAGCCGATCCACTGTGGATCGTTAGAGGCGCACTGAAGTGCTCCAAATGTGATATGATACTCAGATGAATATTATCTTCAGTGCCGTCAACCCCCGTGACTTTGGCTAGGGTAGTGAAATGAGAGCCTTTCGACACAATATGTTTAATGCCCAAGGAATTCGAGACAATTTCCAATCCGAAAATTGCTTACAGCGGAACCGGAAATCGAACCCAGCAACCTTCAGCATGGTCTTGCTTTGTAGCCACGCGTCTCACCGATAGGCTAAGGAGGGCCCCACATGTTATGTATGTACATTATTATTATTTATTCATTCAACCTAAGGCCGGAGTGGCCAAAGCAGTACATAACAATCGTCTACTTTCAGCACGGTGCATGGCTGTACGTCGCCAGCCACAGTCAGTCTTCCTCCATCTAATCGTTTCACTTTGCTCGCTGAGCACCTCGCCTTCTTGTGCCCGTCGAACCGTTGTCGAAAACCATTTTCACCGGGTTACTGTCCGACATTCTGGCTACCTGCCAGGCCCACGACAGTTTTCCTAATTTCGCGGAGCGAACGATAGCTGTTTCTTCCGACAACTGGTGCAACTCGTGGTTCATTTGTCATCTGCATCTGTCATCTTTTCGAGAACTCCAAGTACACGTTAGTTCTGCACGAGCATCGTCCAGGGGTGGCATTGCGCAACGAGCAAACCATGCAAACTATCATACGAAAGAGCTATCAAAAGGAGATGCGCAATGAGGCCCCAGGTTTCGTGTCCGTAATTAAGCACATTGTGGATAGTCAGTTTGGTACGGTGGTGAACTCTATTTTCGGTGCGGTTTGCGCAGTCCAAAGAACGTGCGATTTCCTGCCATGATGCGTCTCAAATTTTTTCTCTTGGTATTGTTATCATAGGTCACCAGTGAGCCCTCCACCTAGATTTCGTCACCACCGCACCGATGCAAACTCGTGGTGGATGTATAACGTAGTTGTCTATCGAGCCTATTCCTGTCATGTATTCCGTCTTCGATGTTTTGATGTAACTAGGTTGGTTTGCTTTGCTTCCCTCTTCAGTCTGATAGCATCTTCCATCGTATCGAAATTAGGTGCCATAACATTAACGTCGTCGGCGAAGCCAAATAGCTGAACGGACTTCGTAAAAATCTTACAACACGTGTCAATCCCTGCCCTTCGTTTTGCTCCCTCCAACGCAATGTTGAATAGCCTTGCCGCAACCTTTTGCGCGTTCCGAAGTAGAGATGGGCGTTCAGATCCGGAACCGTAAAAATGATCCGGATCTCTTAAGTGAATGAATGATTCGTAGATCATTTTTTAAAAGATCCGGTTCACCAGATCAGCAAATCATTTGTCCATTTGTAAGAAAATGATGAAATGAAAAGTTCATTATTTGTACTCCATACACTTGTAAGCAAGAGAAGGTGAAGTTATTGTGAGTACATTCCAAAAGTGTGAGCCTGAATGACGATTGTTTCACTATTTTGCATTCTTCTTGCGTTTAGTTCTAACGATCCAATCCGGTTGAAAGATCCGGATCATTAGAATGAATGTCCCAGATCTGATCCGTTCATCAAAGTGATCAGTTTTGCCCATCTCTATTCCGAAGGGACTCGAGTATATACCCCTGAAACTGGAACTAACTAACGCACATCATCCGATGTTTTGTATAGTTATAGGATTTCTCTATCGAATTGAAAATTAAAGCAGCTTTTTTAAAAATGAATGATATATTTATCAATCCAATTACCCTAATGTTGCTTTGGCGTTCATAAGATTGCTCCTCCGATTTTGAGCGCATATCGTTATCTAGATCTACTCGATTATAAATAAGAAATCATTAGGAAGTGAAAGCAGTTGACTGATGTTTGTTTGGAGATCCAAAATACTTCTGGCCTAGAAGTGAAAAAGGAACGAAGCATTCTAACTTTACCTACATTTTGGTCCAGATTTTATGCGCCTTGGACTCAGTATCGAACAAACTTTTGACCATTACCACTTGACAAAAACCGACGCACAGCATTATGATGATTTGAAAGAATGACCATGTGTTCACTTTGAAGTAGTTCTCTTCGGCCACGTTTCGATCACGGGCTTCGTGTGATCGCAAAACATCTTGAAATTGTCGAGCTTTGGTCAGATTGTTCCTCACGCGCTGTAAGAGATGAGCGACAATAGTTGGAATATGAATTCATCGAATTAGCACATATCAAAATCACAACTACATATATTAAAGTTGTAATGCGAACTTGATTTTGATAATTCTCGACAAAAGAAAATACAGAACTCACCTTAATTATATCCTGTACGTCCTGCACCTTCATGTCGTAAAATTCCTCCGGGCTAAGCCCTTCCAAAATGTCAAAGTTGCTCCAACCACCATCCTCATCCTCGCCCTCGATGATCAACTCGAAGAACACCGTCTTACTGTTGACCCGGCTGAACTCGTTGCTGAAGCAGAATGTGAGCTCGGTATCGTGCGTCAGCTTGTACCGGTGGATGTTATCGGATTTTTTGTAGTCGGCGAAAATTAGCCGACCGGAGGAATCTGCTAGCTCGAAACTGATGTCCAAGTCCCCGTGGGAACCATCGATAACCTGGTACTCGATGTCAACCGTCTGACTGGCCTGTGCATTCTCGTAGAAGCAATCCCTTCCACCCGGCGTGATGACGATTGTGAACTCTTTTTGAAGAGCGGCGATTCCTTGCAGGAAGGTGGCAAGCAATAATGCAAACAGATGCAACTGGGAATATAAATCATGAGTAGGGAATTAAGAAAAAGGACTGATGCTTACCGTGAAATTCATTATCGGACGAGATTTTATTTTTTTTTCCTTTGCGTTTGTCACAGTTGTGACAGGCTAAAGCCAGGGCTGGCTCATCTCGCCTAACTGTTGTTTTCAATGTTGTGTTTATAACGGTTTTCAGTAGCATAATGTATGTTATGTTTGATTATGTGCTTCAAAGTTGAATTTTTGTTTCTGCTAGGAATTGTAGTATTTGGCTCATGCTTGATTCTCTTTCTTCCTTGAAGATTTTCTCTAGTGGTTCGTAGTACTCTAAAGCAGACCCCACACGACGGAAAAAGTTTGACAAACTCTTGATTATTGAAGAAAAAGATTGATCGTGTGAGTGCGAACCCAAAATATTGAAGTAAATATTGAGGGAAATCAGAAAAGTTTGATATTCTTTTCAATATTTCCCCTCATCTCCCCCCGCAGTTTGCCCACAGGAGTCGATGACGGTTGAGTGTGTGCGTGTTTTGTGCGTTATACCGCTATTTGATTCATATTATTTCAAGAAAAAATTGAGTTTTTCTTCAGCTACGGCCATGCTGGCTAATCAGTGAAAATATTGAAGAAAAGTTTGATGAAAAGTTTGACGAAAAAAGTATTGTCAATATATGCCTCGTGTAAGGTCTGCTTAACGCTGGGTATTTATTCCTAATCGTGTTGTGCTTTGGGCATTCGTATAGTATATGTTTGATGTCTTCAATTTCGTCGCAGTATTCGCATCTGTCGGTATCTTCCCATTTCCACTTATACCTTGTTTCTTTGGTCAGCATATGACCCGTTCTTATTCTGCTCAGCTTTTTGATTTCCTTGGCGTTGAAGATTAGATCGCTGAACCACGGATGCTTGAGTGGTTGTTCTTGAATCTTTGCGTACCACAGTCCTTTTTCTCGACTTATTTCAACGAATTGATGTTTCCAGTCTTCCCACGACTCCTCCTCCGACAACAGCATGGCATCGCCGAGTGTCAACGAGTTGAATTTGGTTTGGCGTCCTAACGTGGCGTTTACTGCGGCTTTATCCGCCATTTCATTCCCTCGAATTCCGCAGTGACTGGGGATCCACTGTATCTTAAATTTGCTGGCTTGCTCTCGCTGAAACAATTCGTAGATATTCCAGGCTATATAGTTGTTTTTGATTTCTTCTCGGTTTAGCAACGTCGAGCAAGCGCTTGCTGAGTCCGTTAGGATGACTACTCTCGGGTTGGATTGTTGAAGGGCCCACTCGGTTGCTTCTTGAATTGCCATTAGCTCTGCATTTGTAATGGAGACTCTGGAGCTTATCTTCTCTGTCTTTGTGGTGTTTGAATTTTCGTCATAATAAGCTATCGCTGTTCCTTGGTTCGTTTTGCTGCCGTCCGTATAGATCCTGATGTGATCTTTGTAGTCCCTGTCCATTACCTGAAGAAAGAGCTGTTTCCAATGCTGCTGAGGTTTGTTTTCCTTCTTTCCCTGATTTTTGCCCAGTGTTGTCCGGATTCTCGCGTGAATATTCGATTCACCAACAGTTCTTGGCCTTAGCTCCCAGGAAATGTTATTTGCTTTAGGGTGGATCTGCATCACAACGTCAATGTGTTTGTCTGTGGTTGATGTGAGGTATGATCCGTTGGCTTCTTCGTTTTCTACCGTGCGATGAATGAATTTCGACAGTTGATTCTGATTAAAAGTACCTCTGATTACTTCTCGCTTCGCAAGGTGTTCTATCCTGACTTTCATTGGGGTTTGTCCTGTCTCGGATAGCATCACATGGATGGGAGTAGTCTTAAGGTATCTCATTGATGTTCTTAGGAAACTGTTTTGAACTACCTGTATCTTTCGAAGGTTGGTTTCTGCTGCGTTGCCGTATATTGTCCCTCCGTATTCTAGCTTGCTTCTGATGAGGGCGTTTCCTATCTTGATCAAGGTTTTCGGGTTCGAGTTGCTCCGTTTTCCTGCTAGGATTTTCAGGAGCGGCAGTTTTTTGTTAGCCTTGGCGCACATGTTCTCAATATGTTTCCTATGCCTTAATTCCCTGTCCAATGTGTACCCTAGGTATTGGTGTGTGTTTTGTATTGGGATTATTTGGCCTTTTATTCTGAACCTCAAATGCTCTGTGCTTTTCCTTGTAAAGGGTATGACCGCACTCTTCTGAGGATTTATCATGAGCCCCATGTTTTCTAGTTTAGTTGTGAAACTACTAATTATCCTGTTAGCTGAAGCCTCCGCTAGCTCAATAGTTTGTCCCTTAATTATCCACGCAAAGTCATCAGCAAACTGTACTAATTCTCCATCTTCTATATTGCCTTCGTGCAAGTTTGCCGTGTATAAATTAAACAGCACCGGTGACAGCGGACAGCCCTGCGGTAGACCTTGGTTTACATTCTTCGATATTTCTCCCTTGTCTGTCTTCAAGATTAGTCTTCTTTCCATCAGATAGATGTGGATCCACGAGATTAATTTCTCCGGAACTCTCTGATTAGCCATGGTTTGTAGTAGAAGCTCTGTTTTAACCGAGTCGAAGGCTTTTGATATGTCCATGAACACCACCAGGCACTCCAGTTTTTGCTTTTTTGCTTCCGTTATTTCGTTCACCACGTAGTTTATGCACGTCAGTGCAGAGCAACCACTTCTGAATCCGAACGAGTTCTTAGGGATGAGCTTCTGGATTTCCGCCACTGCCATCAGTCTGTCCTTCACCGCGGAATTTATCAGCTTCAGGTTCACGTTCATTAGTGCTATTGGCCTTTTCGAGTTCGGTGTCGTAGAGCTAGAGCCAGGTTTTGGGATCGGTTTGATTTCTGTAACCCTCCATCTATCCGGGATTCGCTCCGACATGAACACCTCCGACAGCATTTCGATGACCTTCAGCTGCATGTTTGTAGTCAAGCCTTTTAGAATGTAGTACGACATCCTGTCTTCTCCCGCTGCAGAATGATTTTTCTTTCTCTTCAGGTTTCTTGTAACTTCGTCCTCTCTGAAAGCTACCTCGAAACCTTCCAGATCCTTGTTTGTTGTAGCTCTTGGGCAGCAAATCGGTTCATACTTTCCTCCAAAATAATGCTCCATAAACTTGGTTCCATCTTCGTCGTTAAGTGTTACAGATTTTCGTCGATCTCCAGTAAGTGAGGTGTCTATCCCTTTTACAATGTTCCAAACTTGTTTGGGGGGGTGTTTTCGTCAATTTTCTCCGAGAGCTCTCTGATATAGACCCTTCTAGCCTTGCGGAACTCCCTTTTGAACACTGCTCTTCTCCTCTGTAGCTCTAGATAGTTTCGCTCCGATTTGTTGTGATTGTAGTTTCTCAGAGCCTCCCTTTTAGCCTTGTAGAGATCGGAGATGCTTTCATTCCACCATTTTTTAAGGTAATTTCCCTTCTTGTTTTTCACCACGTACGAAGCTTCTTCTATCACCTCTTCGAAGATATTCTGCATTTCTTCCGGGTCGTAAAAGTACTGGGGTCTCATTTTGTTCAGGAGGTCGATTGCCTTGTCTTGGTTAACTCTCTTGCAGGTCTGCCGAATGACTGGGATATCATCTCCAATTCCAATCCGGATCGACAGATGTGCGCTGCCGAACTCTTCATCAAGCACCTTCCACCTTGCTTTTCTCGCCATTCCCTCTGTAACCAGAGTCAAGTCTATTGCCGAGTCACGATTGCCGGGGGCCAGGCACATTGTTGAGCTACCATCGTTTAAAAGGATCAATTTGGAATCTGCTATCAGCTGGTTAACTAGTTTCCCTCTTGAGCACTCCGGGTAATACGGGCTCCAGGTGTTATGGTGGGCGTTGAGGTCTGCACCTAATACTACTTCTCCTTCCAGTTGTTCCAACCACCGAAATAGATGATGTAGATCCTCTGTAACTTGGTTGATTGGACCTGCAGGTAGGTACGCTGAGATTAGGCTGACAGGGTCGCCTCCATTGCTGATTTTTACTCCAACGGCTTCAAGGATGATGAAATCTGGCATTCTGATGTTTTTAAACTCCATTCCTTGTTGTATCAGTATCCCCACTCCTCCGTATCCTTCTGGTCTTCGTTTCGATGCAAGTTCAAAGTTTTTCATCCTGAAATGCTCTCCCTCTTTGAGCCAGATTTCCTGGAGTAAGGCGATGGTGAAGTTGTTGGACATTAGGTACGTGTACAATTCTTCTTTGGTTTCGGGTGGTCTTAGACTTTGTACGTTATGTTGAAGGATTACTGCTTTATTCGCCATTTCTATTTTCTTGTACTATTCTTTCCTCTTGTTGAGCTCCTGGGTTGTTGTCGATTATCTCGTTGATTTTACTGAAGATGTACACGATTAGCTGGTCAGTGTCCAGTTCGTTATGTTCTTGCTGCATCCGCTGGGCGATGTGGTTCCTCAGCTCCACTAGTGGTTTCAGCCAAGCCTTCAACCTCAGCTGTTTGATCAGGTCCTCTCGCAATCTTGCCAGAACCGTTTCCACTAAAATTACGTCGAATCCCTGGTCTACGTTACCAGGAGGTAAACCTACCCAGTCGTTTCTACAGCTACCCTGCGTCTTTCTCTTCACTTGTCTGCTAGTCGTACCGTCAGATCTTCTCGCTTCTCTTCTCGAGCCCTGTCCTCCAACATCGTTCAGCTCCGGGAACTCCTCATCTGAATCGACTTCGAGGATGTTGAATCGGTTGCTTAACTTCGGGAACTGTTCTTCCGCTTCGGCGTAGGTGAGCTTTTCTGTCCTCATTGTGTTAAGGATGTTCTCTCTTCGTTTGCGCTCCTTGCACATTTTGTTTCCGGCTTGGTGTTTTCCACCACAGTTTATGCACTTATCGTCTTTGATGCAAGACGTTCCTTGTGGATGTTCTTCCGAACACTTTCCGCATCTGATCTTCCCTCTGCACACCTTTTGCGAGTGGCCAAATCTCCAGCACTTTTGGCACTGCTTCACCGGGAACACGTACAACTCGGCCTTTAGTGGGCAATCGTACAGCCGTATGGAGTCCGGTACCTTTCCTCCTTTTACCGTTACCTTAATATTATTCGTTGGAACAAGCTGTTCTCCATCCCCCGACGGTGCCCGGCGTTTTATCCTCTCGAGCTTGACTATAACGGCACTTGCCGTGATGTTTTTCTTAATTTCCTCCTCGTCATATTCTTTGGGAACTCCTTTGACAAAACAAATGGTTTGCGACGCGGACCCAGGAGCAAACAACCTCATGTTGTGCTTTTCGAACTGGATTTTTTCCAGCTGCGGGTAAACTTCCTTTCGTTCTAGTACAATTTTGAACCGTAGCCTTCCTAATTTTACGATGTCCTTTTGCTTCGTGAAACCCTCCAGTGCCAGAATTTTTCCGATCGCGATTGGGTGATTCGGTGTGTCCTTTTCAAAATCTATCGGTTCGAGGTACGCCACATCTGAAAGAGTGCGTGCACCTGTCGATCCGCGGTTCGTAGCTGTTTCTTTCCTGTTTCTGATGCCACCTGCCGATGACATAGGCATACCAGTTACACTAGTGGACCGTAGCACTCGTTTCTTCATGCTGCGTACTGTTTGGCTTTTTGGTTATGCTGGAATTTGTTTTAACCAGCGCACCACAGTTGCCACTTTCTTCTTTCCTATCCGTCCTGCTACAAAGCTTCTCCTGATTTTTCCTACCACTACCAATCTTCTCAAAGGTTTTCTTTTCTATATCGTGCCCTGTCTAATCTTGACACTAATCACTTCCCGAAGCACCGCATCCGCTTCCCCAGCGGACGTTCTATCAAAAATTCGGACGAGATTTTAATGGCACTATATATAGAAATACGTAATATTTGCGAGAGAAATATAAATATTGTGGTGATTGTTGATATGGCTGATGAGTGAGACACTGAAGAAAACACTGAAAACAGATGGGAGCCCTATCAAATGGGATTTGACGAGGGGTAAACAATCAATGAAATTACATTGTTGCACTTTACAATTTTGTTTTTGTTTTTTGTCACTTGATTCCCGAATTGACATTTCACGCTAACGCCTTTCTGTTGAAAATATCGTATTTAATTTTATTTCGTGCAATATGCACGCGAGATCCACCACCATCTCGTAATAATGAATATTTGTTCCGCATGAAAAGGCTCTAGCTGTTGACCTTGAAAAAGTAAAAAATTGACTGATACATTAAAACGAGATATTTTTTTTAAACGAAGTCAAAATTTATATGATTTTATTTAAATAAATTATAAATATAAATATATATTTTCAAAAATTACACCGTCATATGATTCATTTGCACACCCCTTGTTATCACCCATTCTTTGTTATTCTCTGTGATTCTACGAGGAACTGTCAGCTGAAAAGCGATTAGCCAAAAATCACACCACCACCTTCACCCGCTGAACATCCGTCGTTTATTCGTCGTCTTTGCTTCCAACCAATGAGGTTCCAGAATCGACTTCCTTCTTTTGTGCAACACTCGCATAGCGGATCTTTTATATTTATCACCCAGTTGATGTGATTCAGATACCGAAAGTTGGCATCTGATTCTATCTATACACGTCGCAAGTAGTGGAAAGTACAAACGCGTGAAAAGTGTGCATTGGATTTCCATAGACTAAACCCAGTTTTCCGCAGGTTTCGGATTGAAGGTATGTCGCATTGATTTAATGAATTTGTTATTTCAAAGTTGGCGGGTCAATTATTCTAGTGAATAACATTTAGAAAGTTTTCTATCTTTGAAAAAAGTGATTCTGATGATCGTTTCATAACTATTGAAACGGTTCATTACATGCCAAGGAAGTGAAACCTTGAAATTAATCCATTACCAAATGGAGACGTCATTAGATGCAAAATGAAAAGTGATGAATTAACACCCGTGGTTGTTGGTTATCATGTATTGCAAACAAATCAACACTGTTGGCTGGCCAAAATGGTTTGGGTCATACGCTAGCAGTGATTCTCAAATCAATTGAGGTGCATTTTGGGGAGCTTTCAGAATCCTTTCGGTTTCCTTCAGAACAAAAGAGATAACAACAAAGTAATGCCCTTTCCAAGTCCAAGTAGCATGATATGTACCGTGCTGTGTCCATATTCCATTTACCTAAGGCGACGTACTTTATGGATCTTCCCTATGCCTAAACATTCTAAAAAAAATGCCGTTAGTAGGTACTTTGATATAAAAATAGTATTTCGAAGCTGCCATTTAATTTGTTATGTACAATTGAAATTCCATCGGGAGAACCTACTTTACAGTTCTATGATTTTGTTTACATGCATGAAAAAGCTATGGAAAGCAAAATTGGATGATTTTTTTTTTAATTATTTAAAAAATAATCACGAGAGTGTCCATTATAGACATTATAATGTCCAGACCATCCCTTCAATAACGAGTTACAGTCGCCTCTCCACATCTCGATATTAAAGGGACAATCGAGATAGGGAGAGATCGAGGAATGGAAGGAAAATTGAAATGGGTACTAGATCCAAAAAAAAGCTCGTTGCTATGAAAAACGACAACAAAACAAATGTCGTTTGCTGTTGTTGGTAGGGGCAGTAGGGGCAATATGAACATACGGGGCAATATGAACCACCCTCATTTTGAGCTTACTGACAAGTTCTATCATGTAAAAGTTACACGATCTTTAAGAGGATGCTCTACATATGCATCAACGTGAAAACAGCATTAAAATTCAATTCAAACATGAAAATACACTTGAAAATGTAAATTTCCGCTGCATAGGCAAAATTATTATAAGATTTGAAGTTTATAGATAAGGTTTTGACACAAAACTGATTAAAATACAGGTCAAAAATACACCACAATCCAAAGATATATTAAAATTGAATATTGTGCACACATGTTTGTATTGATACAAATCTGAATTTATCATAAAACTTTTTTTTTTCCCAAAGCCAGTCTCTATGGGGCAATATGGGCATACCTGCACAGAGCCAGATATCAGGCCTTAAAATGCGAACAAGTTCAAATTTTAGTAGTTAAATACAAGAATATTATCATATATGTAAGATTCATTACGGAAAAATTACAACAGCGCATTACTGCGATTGAAACAGAGAAAATGACCATTGACCAATTGAAATGTGGCTGTTCAAACGGTGAAGAGTGGCAAATCGGTTCAGTCCGCTGTTGTGCGGTTTTTTAATTTTATTTGGTATGGAATACTCACAACTGTTGTAAGAATATCATATTCTTCCATATTACGATACTTTTTTCACCTAAATAAACGTTTTGGATGGGTGGCCCATAATGCCCCAAATAGTGGCTCATATTGCCCAGTATAGTCGGGAACACACAATGAAATCAATCCATTTTCAAAAGTGCATTCCAACAATTTTCAAACGCATTTCTCGGTTTTCATCGACGTTATATGAAAGGTAACATTCTCTAGTATAAGTCAACTACATTTGAACGATGTTTTTTGAGCTTTTCAGCGCTTTTCGGAACGATTTCCTTAGGGGGGCCATATTGCCCCGATCACCCCTATGTTTGTTATTGTCCAAAGCTGATCTAGTAGCCTAAAAATTTGAACATATCGGCATAAGGAGAGTGAATCCTGAACAAAATATGATCAGAACACATCGAGATAGATATCGAGATTTTTTTTTTCCTGTTCGGGTGTGCCACTGCGACCAGTTATTAGATCTATTGTAGCGTCAATATATAGATATCGAGATAGGGAGGTTATCGAGATATAGAAAGCCCAAATGTATGTAGATTGAAGGGACTGAGGAAACCATCGACATAGGGAGAGATATCGAGATATAGATCATCGAGAAGTAGAGAGTCGACTGTAGTTTGAAATTCTCTCTACGTTTCGACGAGTAAAGACAAAACTTCAATTTTCCGGACGTTTCAAGCGATTTAACTATTAGACAGCCATTATTACAAATCGCGACGTTATAAATATACTGCCCCGCTTTGCATAAACGTCCCATGTCGATTTGGAAACCAAAAACCCCTTGTGCTGTCCCATCTTGATATTTATTCACATAACAGTCACAATCCAAAATTTAATACTTTGTTACACAAAGTTGAACATATGTATTACCAATTTAAAGAATAGTATGTCAAAGTTTTAGAAAAAATCGCAGCTTCTGCAAATTTATTAGATTTTTTTTGTAACCCATGTAGTACGAGTTTGAAAACTTCAACAGCAAAATCCTCAACATGGAGAAACCTGAAATGAGATTATTTTATTATGCGAATAGGGGCAGTATACCGAGTAAAGAAGAATTCATGGTAGTGGTACGCGTTTAGTGTACTTCATGTTGCATACTGCCCCCACGCGCATAACAGTCCCGTTTGACTTTTCACCACTTTTGAGGTAAACCACATAATAGTGTTCATTTCTAATGTACTTTTATACATCATAATAAAAATTGTGAAAAAATACCAAGTCATGTGCGTCCCATATTGAAAGTACCCGCATAACAGTCCCATTGATAATTTACATGACCTGATTGCACAGAACTAAACAATGTTTCAAATTCTAAATCGTGTCACGGTAATCCAACGAATGAAGAACAACTCAGCAAAATTTTAACAAGATTCGAAGATGTTACAATTTATTATATTTTTTTGAAGTTTCATATGGAAAATGCGTGGCCATACGCGAGGAGAAGTGGATGAACGCTGTCATCAGAGGAAAAGTAGAATCACTGAAATTTAACACGGCAAGGTATAGCCAATGGAATTGAAAATAATTTTAAAAATTACAAACAGAGATTTTTTTGAAAATGATTTATTAGGCGGGATTAGAAATTCAATTAAGATTAAAAGTAGTACTATCTCCGGAATCATTTCAAGAAAAAACTTCATTGTCATTAGCAATCAAATTAATATATGTATAATGTAGATAATAAAAATTCTAACCTCATGCTATAAATTATTTATAAATAAATTTTATTTTGAAATTTTGAAAATTATTTTGAAAGTTGCATTCCATACCTCGCTGTGAAATTCTTTTCATGATTCTACTTTTTCTTTTGATGACAGAATTCATTCTTCTCTTAGCGTATTATCTCAGTATGCGAAAAAACGGTATGGGACTGATATGTGAGTAGGGGCAGCATAAATCTTGTCATAATTAACCTTCCGGGTCTCGCACCGTTGTAAAAAGTACAACACCTTCGAAGGCCTGGTAGCGAGTCACTTTTTGACTTGGTCACTATTTTGAGTCTAGTCACTAAAAAGTCACTATTTGCATCCAAAAGTCACTAAAGTCACTATTTTTCGGAAAATGGTCACTAAAGTCACTATTTTTGCATTTCCTATTGTAAAAAAGTTTAACATAAAAATTATTTGAAATCAACCAAATCAAATGTGAATCTGGTAGCAATACAATTTGGGAAATATGCACCAAAGAAGTTCCAAGTGTGAAAATCGTGAGGTTATTTCCGATTCATGTCGACTACGATCTTTTTCTTCACGAGTGAAACCTATTAAAATGCGAAAGATCTACCTCGAGTATTAAAAAAAGAAATTGTAGAGCAAGTTTTGTCAGTTTAAGCCCAGGCTAGATGGTGTTCGACCGCCTGTGAAAACAGACTTTTTAAAAATAAGTTGCGGATCATATGCAGCATGTCGTGAAAGAAAAAATGCTTGATAAATGGCTTCTTCAAAAAGAAAAACAAAATGACATGACGCTGCTCATTTTTGCTAACGTGGGTGTTCATTTTTACTAATTTAGTGCTTCTAACTCCGGTAAGATTTGTAAAGAACATGTGCGTATGAAAAAAGCTCGAGAATATAATCGCCTTAAAAAAAGATCATGTAGTAATTCAAAACTTTTTGATTAAAATTATTTTAGAAATATCACATTTTTATAAAAAAAAAAAAGATTCTTTTTATTAACAATTGAGAATAGATACCCAAAAACTAGTGAAATAATTGGTCGGATTTTTAAAGCCTAAAATAAAATATAAAATAAAATAAAACTAGAATTTCTGGATTTCTAATAAGAGACCATGGTTTTATTGGATTTTCAAAATTTTCCTCAGAATGCCATGTCGAGTTCAAAATCTCAAAAACTTCATTTAAATTTGTTATTGAGCCATAGCTTAATAACAGGGAAAATTGTATTTTTAAAATTTCTTTATTAGGCGGGAATACATTTTAATATCTTCTACTGCCACCACTCCTCTCCAAATTTATTTATTTGAGGGGGGATTTCAAAATTTTACCGGAAAAATAATAAAATTTTGAACTTTTATAAAAAATTCTTCAAGAAACTGGTGATTGCCTTTATTCGCCTCCCCCCCTCCCTTCATTATCGATAGGTCAGTGGGACATAAAAAAATTGTTCCGGCTTTATTTTAATTACTTTATATTTTTTAAACAGATGATCCTACCAAAGATTTATAAACTTTGTGAGTCCAAATAGTTCACCGCCTAGGAATCAATTAGATTATTTTATATCTTTTTTTTCTTCGAGCTGATTGGAGCAAAAATGTATGTAAACAATCGTAAAGTCATGCAGCATGGAAAAATAAATTCGATGAACGGGAATGTTTGACAGCCAAGTAACTGCAAAATAATATTGCTTATTGTAGTGATTTCAAAATATCCCTCTACTCGCTTGAGAGCAGAAAAGCAGCTCTATCCACAGCACCCAGCTTAATATGATACTGGTCATGGTCACCTTGCTAGCTTCTGGCTGATTCTGACTAACACCATTATCAATATCCAACTCCGTGGTACTTATGAGAATGTCGCAGTCACTAACCTTTTGCTTCCATCCTTTTCCTCCTTACGGTAAAGATGGGCGTGGCCAGTAGCAGTAATATTCATGCTTTTGTTGTTTTTTCCTTTTCTTGATTTCTGATAGCATTCTAGCTAAGGATTTCAGAAATAAAACACTAGTTTGAAATCTACGAATTATATCATAACAATGCTAATGCAACTTGTAGCTCTATCCCCGGTTTAAAACTTCATACAAAAGTCACTATTTGGTCACTTTTTCTGCAATTGAAAGTCACTATTTAGTCACTTTTTCGTCATCGTTGGTCACTAAAGTCACTATTTTAAACGGCATTCATCGCTACCAGCCCTGCTTCGAAAAAAGCACGCTTGTCGTTCACAAGGACAGTGGGACTCCATGAGAGGTTCAGGACCATGCGAGTCCCGGAAGGTTAAAGCTATTTTTCTTTTTCTTTGGGAATATTTCTAAACGAAAACGCAAGCTTGTAATGCAAGCTTTGAAATTTTGTCCTTTATGATTTAGCACTTTCCTTCCCATGGTAGCTGTAGAGCTCCATCAAATTTTGCACCTTCCAACATTCATCGAATTATTTCAACAACAAAAACCAGTATTTGGCACAACTTTGTCGTTTCATTAGACTGCAAATATAATCAATTTTGAGTAAAAATAATAAAACTATTGAAAACAATGAAGTAACTATTGATTTACAATCAAAAACATTTTTTTCGTTTTCCGCTAATTTTAGCTATGCCAAATAACTTTTGTTCTAGCATTTTTTCCATAGATGATTCCTTCCTATTGAAATCTGTGAATAAAGTCGTGGGAAAGAGAGGGTTAGAATCAGTCGACAATACACTTTTGTATTTTTGCATTTTTGATTAATAAATTCAATAATCCCACCCGACAATCGCATGTTATCAAGATTCACATTGTTTCCATAACATGCTTCAACTGGCCTTATCTTGCGCCACCGAACCAAAAATTCGTATTTTATCAAGGTAGACATTGTATCCATAACATGACGTCGTACTTCGATTTCTTAGTATATGCAACGGTCAATGCCTTGCCCCACATGGATTTCGAAAAAACTGGCATCATGAATCATGTGCAGCACTAAGCAAAGGTCTCACAAAATGTATAATCCATTTGTTTTTCAGAGTACCATAGTACCTTTGGAAAGCGGAAGAAGTCTTTTTCTATGTTACAGAAGCGACACATATTTTATTTATTTTTATTTATTAATCTATATAGTAACAAAAATAACCTTTATAGGTTTTCAAAGTATATGATACCATAACTTTAACTAATTACAGAATGCCATTGTACTCTAACTACGGGTAAAAAATTATGTAATTCTATTTTTAAACGAATAAAAATGTCTTTCAAGCCTACAGTTTGACGGTAACTCATTCCATAATTTGACCGCGCGGTGACGAAATGAATCCTTCAAGTGATTTGTGTCTCGAAACAATCAATGATGGTGTTCTTGCTGAACGCGTATAAGCGAAAAAGTTTTCGAGATATTTAGGAGGGTTGCTAAGTATTTTAAAGGTTTGTGTGCATGTTCTAATCTTGAGATGGCCAGAAAAACTGCATCCAAGAAGTAGATTGGCGTAATTTGATTTGTGGTCAAAGTTTCTTAAATTAAATACATATCTTGTAATGGTGTTGAAAACTAAGCTGAGTTTACGGAGGTTTCTTTGAGAAACAAGAAACAAAGAAGAAAAAAAGTAGATCTCTGTAATCCAAAAGTTGAATAATTTGAGATCTAGCCATTTTTAGTCTAACATGTTGAGGGGTGTAATGTCTTAACATAAATAAGCTATGGAGAGCGTTGTATACTTAACCACACACAGCATTAAGGTCACTCCTGACGGAATCCAAGTTTCAAAGAGCTCGCGTTTTCGGGGGCACACCACTCGATACGGAGGCGGTGCACAACTGTTGATTTAGCTTTGCTGCGTCGCATCATGCGTGAAAAAGAAATGACAGTTGTGCGTTGCTTCCGTATCGAATGGTGTGCCCCCGAAAACGCGAGCACTTTGAAACTTGGATTCCGTCAGGAGTGACCTTAACTTGATCATTCCAGTTCATATGGCAATCCATGATAATTTAACTGTTTCAGAATATTGAATAATGTTATCCTCAATTTTTACCATCAGACCATCCCGTACACACATACGTTTTGTTTTTCTTAGTTGTGGATCTTCACGCATTGGAAGTAGTCTAATTTCGGCCGGCCGATTGAACGTATATATGGTAATGAAATACTAGTTGCGGTAACACAATTATTTTTAGCAAAATGACCAAAAACTTATCTAACTCCATATCTCTCTTGTTGTTTATTCAAATCGTTCACAATTACACATGATAATAGTTGGCCAGAATACATGTCAAACTGAGGCAGTGCTGCTAGTTTATCTTTTTTTAAAACTTCGAAAAATCGAAAACGTACTCTTACCCCACGCGCGCTCTTGCACCACTCTACTCTACATAATTTTCTTGGAGATGATTCGAGAGTGTTTCGACTCACGCTTGATTTGAATCGTCCATTGGTTTTGAGATTTTAAAATTTTCCCACACTGAGTGCGAGGCGGAAGGGTCCTAGTGGAGGATGTAATGCGAAGAACAAGAAGACTGGTTTTAACATTGGAGCTTTTTAGCTTAGCTTAGCTTAGACTGACTGTACATATCAATGGTTGCTACTCCGTGATTGATCAGAACTGGTGCAAATTGCACTACGATCCAAGTGAATAGTGGTTGGGATTTACCAACTATTCTCGAAGTGCACGTTTCAGCAGCTCGCAAATGTTGATCAATAACGGCGCCGGCCAAGTCCTTACAGTCAGTTAGGAAAGGGAGGGAATGTGAGTGTGTGGTAATTGTTGCTACTAGAGACCGAGAATACCTCTGCATCTCCACATTTACCACGGGAAGGAAGTAGTGTTAGTTGGGTGGGGTAATCAGTAACATAGATCGGGATTCACAATGGAAAGTGATGTGACCTATGAAACTTCTACACAGCAGTATTAGCATTTCCTTAATTTGTACAATTGTTCATTCTTCGCGAGAATAAACAATCAATCGCTCAAAGTGAGCGATTGTTCATTTGAATTTCGGATTAGGCGCCCGCGTTATCATTTAATTAACGTAAGAAAAGTAAAAAGAAACGGGATTAAAATTGAAAATAATTGATAGTAATCGGAAAGCTAATGTTATTCAGCAACCCTTATTTTATCTCTATTTGACGTTAAGAAAGAATGTAAGTTTACGTTCATTTTACATGTCGTTTATTTTGCATTACTTTCGCGCGCGTATGTGTGTCACTGACCAGTATACCGTAATCAGGATCTCACTGGTATTAATCCTGATGTGCCGGTTGGCATTCGTGTTGGGCTTGTGCGCTTCGAGCGGCACACGGTCGCTTCCCAGTTAACATAAAAAGCTCATGGTGCAATACAAGATGTTAAATTGGAGACGATATACACACATGTTCTGTGGAGAAGTATCTCTATCGCCTGCACTTCACATCCTACGCGACACCATATACGTTCATGTGTTGACCGGGTTTGATAGGGCCTGCTTATGGACACATGCAGCTTTTTGTAGAGGTTTAACAGAGCCCACTGTCAAACCCCACCACATCCTAGGCAGGCCCCCTAACTCGCAGTGGCCATGGGGAGGGGTCGTCAAGCCCTTGGACATAGTCCCTGCTGCCCCTGACTGGTTTTAACATTGGAGCTTTTTTTCGATAAAATATTTTGAAGCATTTTTATTCAGAAACCTTAAAAACGAATACCAATTTTTTTTACGTAAACTACGTCTAAGGGGAAGACTCGGATACAGGGTGTAAAATGAAAATTTCAAAATTGTGGACCGTCACGAAATCATGTATGATTTGTAACATTAATAGGTCTTTTATCTTTCAATAGATTGTAAAGATTTATATATCAATCGATTCGCAAATTCTCCACCAATTTACCAGTAGTATTGAAAATTTTAAGTATCTATTGAAAATTTCAGTTCTTTCATGCATCATGCATCTCCTATGCAGCGCGTTCCAATCCTTGGTAATTGCCAACTTTTAGGGTATTATTAATTGTTGAACTGGGGTATATGAATGGCTAGTGGGGTCCTTACTCCCTCACATAGTGGGAGAAGCTGCTAAAGCTGGGTGGTATTGTCGGTGAGATAGTTCCTTCTCTTCTATATAAGGCAGAATGATTGGTTCAGTGTACTATATTTGGTTTTACGTAGTTTACGTCGAGCGGTCGTGTCTTGTATACAATCCCAATTTTTTTTAATTGGGTAGTTATACACAAAGAAATATCCAACATTTTGCAATAAATTTTATACAGAAGGATTGTTTTCTGTAGCATTTTTTTCTCGGCATTGATGATATAGCAATATAAGGGATCTTCGGTAAAATTGGTTATAAACGGAGGACACTGAAAAGAATCCCGCAAACGGTAATAGACTTCAAGCTCGATGTCCTCTTGTCCTTGACGTCCTTTTGTATAAAATAGAAAAATACTTCCCTCTGGGCCCTCCTAAGTAACATATTTTTCATGATTTAATTTGAATATTGCAATCAACAGAACAATATGAATGCTTTTGATTGCAGTACTTAAATTAAATCATGAAAAAAATGTTACTTAGGTCCTTTTGAAAAGTTAAGTGAGAATTGATCAACAAAGCGACTTGATTGTTTCGAGGATCTAACGGAAATTTTCGTTATGTGTTACTGAGATATATTTAAAATTCGACAACAAGATTGATATAGAGTGTTAATTTGTTAATGTTAATAGTTTTGTTCACTTCATTTTTTCAAATCTCTTGCAATATCATCAATTTTCCTGCAAATGAATTGGTGAAAGTACACCTCAACTTACTGGGGTTATCGTGTTGGGCACTCCTTAGCCGTGCGGTAAGACGCGCGGCTACAAAGCAAGACCATGTCTAGGCAATTTTCGGATTAGAAATTGTCTCGATTTCCCTGGGCATAAAAGTATCAGCGTGTTAGCCTCATGATATACGAATCAAAATATACGAATGCAAAAATGGTACCTTGGCTAAGAAACCTCGCAGTTAATAACTGTGGAAGTGCCGAATGACCACTAAGTTGCGAGGCAGCAATATCCCAGTGTGGGGTGTGTAATGCCAATAAAAATAAGAAGAAGATATTTTGTATATTTGGCATTGGACAAGCAAAACTAATATCCCGAGAACGGCTGATGTTGCAAAACCTGGAGTTTACATGATAGATCGCATACTAAAAAAATCACAGTTTTATTTCTTTCATTATACATATCAATAGATATTAATAGAATAGCTAAATAGCTTCTAGCGATTATTTTTAGTGAAGTCTACGTGAGTTCTATGTAATTATCACCTAGCCTCTGCAGATAGTGATAAGTCTAGCATTGTTTTTTCTTCATTTCTTTTCTGTAGTAGGATCCTTATATTGATAATACTTTATTGAAAACACGGTCAAATAGTGAAACAGACATGCAAATCAAACGTAATTGCACTCATACTTTCGAAAAAAATCTGCGTCGATTTGTAAAGTTAACTCGAAAGTAAACTGAGGGAGCAGTCGCGGACAAATCGTGCAGTTGTGCGGATCGGTCGCTCGCCGACACGCTCGTGGTGGGCATATGTGAACTAAATCCAACACAGTGTCGTCAATCAACTACCGTACGACTCAGTTCATCACATGTGAGTTTCTTTATCAGCGTTATGAGCCGGCAGGCACCAAGTTGAACTATGAACCGGTAGTAATTCACACAAGTGGTGCACGCTTGCGGTAGAGTGTTATACGACAGAGTGCATAGCATGTCGGTTCGTGCAGTATTACCTGTTGATTGAATTCAATTCTTTGCTGTAGAGTGTGCCGTTTATTGTACAATGTTTTGACTTTATAAAAAAGTGCAAAGAAAATCGGATTTTTTGTTGTCGTTGTTCGATACAGTTTGATCGTGCATTGTATAATACAAAGTATGGTGAACTTAAGTAACTAAATGTGCTTCTTAAAAGTTTACCTTCCTGAATAGTACTATTAAAATATAGTAGCGAATGAATTGGCATGTTGTGCCTTTTATATGTTTGAGGCAATACTTCAGTTGATGTTGCCCTTTGAAATTCAAATATTGTAAACATTCACCAAGGGCCTAAGTATGCAAAAAAGTCGATAGATGTTGCCGTGTCTAAAAGGACTGTTAACTAGCTGGGTTGTTACAATTACCGCGCAAGTTCAATGTCGAACGCCATGCATACTAGTTGACCGGCATTTTTCAATCACTAGGAAGTTCGTGGACTAGCAGCAGCATGGAACTGTAGCCTATAGGTTCCATTAATGTGTCATACGTCACACGGAAGACTAATCAATTTCAATGCTTGCTGGTTGAAGTCGAAACTTTGATCCTTCTTTTCAATTCCTGCTACCCGAAGCAGTCTTTTTTCATCATTCACACCCGGTGATTGAATCCGACGATGGATCGTGTCATGTGCGTAGCTCTGCCTGCAGTGAAACTTCCATACCGATCGCACATGACTTCAATGCATCGAAGAAGCAGGTTCAAGAGAATTAAAATAATGAAAGCCACCCACTACGAGTTTCGGTGATGACATAATCGAAATGTGAAGCAATAAGAGTTGGACTAGTTGTGAATGCGTCAAAGACAAAGTACATGCTAGTGGGTGGATCCGAGTGCAACAGGGCCCCGCCTAGGAAGAAGTGTGACGATAGACGGGGATACCTTTGAGGTGGTTGATGATTTTGTCTTTCTTGAATTCTTGCGAACAATAACAATCGCAGTGAAATACGAAGGAGCATAGTTTTTTTTAGAAGTCGTGGCTACTATGGGATTCAGTAGAAACTATGGTCAAAAAATTAATTTTTGCATCAAATATACTGCCGTGAACCGCATATCTGTCCCATCTTTGCTGGGATTCCTATTCAAATGGGACAAATATGCGATTCACGGCAGTATATAATGTAAAAACGTTCATTTCTCAAAGAACATGAAACCTAGCCCATGTTAAGGGGGGGTTGGGGGTGTGTGGGGGTCTTGGATTACAAGTACTTGGAGTTTTCGAGCATACGTCCTTAGCAGGGTTTGCAGAAATCGCTCTCAATAGATAACGAACAACGATAAAAGAGAGGCAAAAACCTCTTCGAATCATAACAAGCCATGAAAACAAAACTATCGCACTTGTATAATACAAGTTGGAAAAAAAAACTGATTCGGATAGGCGGCCCACACCGATGGGGTTCGATTAAACGCTTTGTTCTGGCTCATTTCATGTTGGGGACCATATTTTTTCGCACAGCTGTGTAAAACAAGTTGAAATACATCATCAGAACTGGTGTCCTCCGCAATTGGGGCTTATTAAAAGAAATTTATCATGGGCTGTAGCCCCCCGAATCAGTTCATTATCGTAACAGCTACCGAAAAACGGTATGCTACCTATCGAGAGTGTATACAGACATGATAAGTGAGAGATTTTCTCATTCTCCTTTGGATTCAAACCCTGGTCCTTAGGATTATCTTTGGCTGTGTGCAAAAGAACGAAACAATGAATAATCGAAGCAGCCGAAGGCAAATCGAACTATTATTCATCTTAGCTCAGTGCCAAGACAGGCCAAGATGGTGGTTTCCATACCACTAACCAAGCCGTCCACAACACAAGATTCACGCTTCACGCTCAATTATCTTTTGATTATCTACATAGGCAGCATGGATTATGTCCAAGGGCTTGACAATCCCTCCCCAGGCCATCTGCGAGTTGTGGTGCCTGCCTAGGATGTGGTGGGGTTTGACAATGGGCTCTATTAGACTTCTCTAAAAAGCTATGCGCAAGCAGGCTCCGCCAAAGCGACCGTGTGCCGCTCAAAGCGTACAAGCCCAAGTCCTGGTGTTAGGTGGGACGCTAAAAACTCCTGACACGACGACACTTCGACGAGATCGGCTTTCGTGAACCCACAGGAAGGAAGGGAGGAAATGTATAGACCGGTCATCGGACCGGATAGCCTGCATATCGTATCGAGCCAACGATGCATAAACTTTGCAGCCTCCAGCGGAATGGTAGTCCGAAGCACTTTCTTCCCCCGCAAGAATATTTACAAGGCCACATGGAAATCATCTAATCAAGAAACGGAAAACCAAATCGACCACGCTCTAATCGACGGTAAATTCTTCTCCGACATCACGAACGTACGCACTTACCGCAGTGTGAATGTTGAAACCGACCACTACCTCGTTGCAGTATGTTTGCGCTCAAAACTCTCGACGGTGTATAGCACGCGTCGAAGTCATCCGCCGCGGCTAAACATTGGGCGGCTACAAGATGGTAGACTAGCCTAAGATTAGCCTGGATGTGGCACTCCCAACGGAAGAGCAGCTAAGCGCAGCGTCTCTTGAAGATGGCTGGAGAGATATTCGATCCGCCATTGGAAGCACCGCAACCGCTGCACTAGGCACGGTGCCCCAGATCAAAGAAACGACTGGTATGACGGCGAATGTGAGCAGTTAGTTGAAGAGAAGAATGCAGCATGGACGAGATTGCTGTAAAACCGTAAGAGGTCGAATGAGGCAACATACAAACTAGCGGAACAGACAAAATTCGATTTTTCGAAGGAAAAAGCGCCAGCAGGAAGATCGAGACCGTGAAGAGACGGAGCAACTGTACCGCGCTTATAACGCACGAAAGTTTTATGAGAAGGTTAACTGTTCACGAAAGGGCCACGTGCCACAGCCTGATATGTGTAAGGACATAAACAGGAACCTTCTCACGAACGAGCGTGAGGTGATCCAAAGGTGGCGCCAGCACTACGAAGAGTACCTGAATGGCGATGTGGCAGACAACGGTGGCGGTATGGTAATGAACCTGGGAGCACGCGCGCAGGACATGCGACTTCCGGCTCCGAATCTCCAGGAAATCTAGGAGGAGATCGGCCGGCTGAAAAACAACAAAGCCCCTGGAGTTGACCAACTACCAGGAGAGCTGTTTGAACACGGTGGTGAGGCACTGGCTAGAGCGCTGTACTGGGTAATTACCAACACACTTAAATCATTCCACAGATTTCGGAGAATTTTTATTTTAAAATTTATTTTAAGTGTGAAGATTTGGGAGGATGATCTACAGAAAGGGTCATAAGCTGGATTGTAGCAACTACCGCGCAATCACATTTCTGAACGCCGCCTACAAGGTAGTCTCCCAAATTTTATGCCGCCGACTAACACCAATTGCAAAAGAGATCGTGGGGCAGTACAGGCGGGATTTATGGGTGACCGACAGATCAGGTGTTCACCGTACGTCAGGTATTACAGAAATGCCGTGAATACAACGTGCCCAGTATCCGTGCACTGCCCACGTATCATCTATTTATCGCATATGATACAATCGATCGGGACCAGCTATATCAGCTAATGCACGAAAACGGATTTCCGGATAAACTGATACGGTTGATCAACGCGACGATGGATCGGGTAATGTGCGTAGCTCGAGTTTCAGAGGCATTCTCGAGTCCCTTCGAAACGCGTAGAGGGTTACGGCAAGGTGATGGTCTTTCGTGTCTGCTATTCAACATGGCGTTGGAAGGGGTAATACCAAGGGCAGTGATCGACTCGAGTGGTACGATTTTCACCAAGTCCGTCCAGTTATTTGGTTTCGCCAACGACATAGATATTATGGCACGTAACTTTTAGGAGGATGGAAGAAGCCTACATCAGACTGAAAAACGAAGCTAAACGGATTGGACTAGTCATCAACACGTCGAAGACGAAGTACATGATAGGAAGAGGCCCAAGAGAGGACAACGTAAGCCACCCACCACGAGTTTGTATTGGTGGTGACGAAATCGAGGTGGTTGAAGAATTCGTGTACTTAGGCTCACTGGTGACCTCCGATAACGATACCAGCAGAAAAATTCAAAGACGCATCATGGCAGGAAATCATACGTACTTTGGACTCCGCAAAACACTCCGATCGAATAGAGTTCGCCGCCGTACCAAACTGACTATCACCAAAACGCTTATTAGACCTGTAGTTCTCTGAGGACAATAGACCTGGACGATGCTCGTGGAGGACCAACGCGCACTTGGAGTTTTCGAAAGGAAAGTGCTGCGTACCATCTATGGTAGGGTGCAGATGGCGGACGGTACGTGAGGGAGGGGAATGAACCACGAGTTGCAACAGCTGCTGGGAGAACCATCCATCGTTCACACAGCGAAAATCGGAAGACTGCGGTGGGGCGGGCACGTAGCCAGAATGTCGGACAGAAATCCGGTGAAAATGGTTCTCGACAACGATCCGACGGGAACAAGAAGGCGACGTGTACAGCGAGCAAGGTGGATCGATCAGGTGGAGGATGATTTGGGGACCCGACCGATTTGCTTGATGACGTGCAGCAATAGACCGAGCTAAATAGAGAAGACTTTTATGCGCTGCACAGGCCACTCTGGCCTTAGTCTGATAATAAATAAATAAATCGATTATCTACTCCCTCATACTTTGAGTAGAACTGTAAACCAGTAACCTGTAAGCCAGTAAACAAATCCTTCATTACAATCACGGTCGTAAAATCTGTTCCAATCTTTTCTAAATATAAAAATGAGTTTACTTTTCCTTTGAGGCAATATAACTGACGAACGTATGGACCGATTTACAAGATTTTGTCACTAATCGATTCGTCTTGGGATCACATGTGTTTGTATAAATGTACTAAACGTTAGAGGTTGGAAAATTCTCAAAATGCAATGGTTTTATGTGTTCGGAAGATGGCCATCAAGCTCGAACTGTAATCACTTTAGAGTGCGACGCTGCAATCAACGAAATGATTGACAGATCGAAAATAATACCCGAGCGAGATCGGGTAGGTTTGCCTAGTTATTGAATAATTATTGAATGATTTTTCATTGAATATATGGTTCATCTTCTCGGCATCAACGACCCGTAAGCTAAAGTACAACTATCGGAGCGAGAGGTGGGGCACCAGTCGTCGCAAGCACGCTATAGTTCTCTAAGACAAC
The DNA here is from genome assembly GCF_024139115.2 of Armigeres subalbatus. Taxonomy (NCBI): domain Eukaryota; kingdom Metazoa; phylum Arthropoda; class Insecta; order Diptera; family Culicidae; genus Armigeres; species Armigeres subalbatus. The sequence continues at coordinate 158,227,323 of NC_085140.1, read as the reverse complement.
GTGCTTGCACCATGTGGGGCCCCATCAAATATCAATGGCTGGCGCCACCAATATAGAGTTTCTATGAGCATTTCCACAATTATCGATTTTAGCCGCCTCACCGCAGTGCTAACGATTTTTTTTTATTTATTGCTAAAAATTTTCAACATATGGAATAGGTTTTGTTTCGTCCCTAAACGAAGTAAAGCTATAGAGGCGCAAGTTGATATTACAATCCATGTGAAAAACTCATGATATTTTTACAGAGTAGGTTTGGAAAAATAAAAGTAAGTGATAAAATAAAATCCTCTTCCGAAATAATCCATTGCGATTAGACTAAACTTGATAGTTTATCCTACTGTAAGAACTAATGATCACGTGGGATTTCCTTAACAAAAGTATGCGTGAGACAAGAACAAATAGTGCTAGGGGTGGCGTACACGTATTATGTAAGTACTTATGGGGTTTTCAATCATTTTTTTTCGCACCATGTAAATAAAAAAACATTTGCAGGGATACGGCAGGTATTTCCGTCCATCGTCATACGGGCTAAAACCAACGAAAACAACGTACATTTGCTAGAACTCCACTATAGCAGAACGTTTCTCCTGAGCTTACGATTTGGTACGCATGAGTTTTACAAAAAAGCGTCTCTTTTATTTGTTTTCGAGATTATGACGAACAGACGAAAATACCTGCCATGTCCCTATTTGTAACATTTCTTAAATTCTTACATGAGGAAGGGGGAGTCGAAAAACCCAGAAAAAAAGGCTGACGTACTAACTGTACGACCCCTAGACAATTTTAAGCTGATCTGACACCATTGCATTGGGGTAAATAAGAAGTAGAAAGAGAAGTGAATACAAATTGTGCGTTGCTGCACTTATCAAAATTGATTGGCAAGACCGAAAGGACCACCGTCAGTAAAACCGAAATGACTGAGCGGGTGGAGGGTGGAGGGTGGCGGAACCTAATTTATTCAGGATTGGATTCCTGACAAAAAAATGAAGCTTCAGTGTGAATTTCATTGATGGGTACCCTTTTGAATTTTACAATGAATACAGCTAGAAGATAATACAATAATAATTTTATTCATAATAAAGACCAAGTACTTTCTGCGCGATCAAAAATAATTTACGAACGTTTAAGCGACACTTTGTAATGGTGCCAAATATACTAGGTTTGGGCGATGTATACGTTGTGGCCAACATAATGAAGCAGTAAGATAAATGTTACAAGATTTAATAGAATTAAAAATCGACAAGATGCTCAACTTGTATTGACTGTAAAGATAAGATCCACCCGAATAAAATGACTCAAAACTATGTTTACATCATCGTCAAGTATTCTACTAACAACCAATGACTCAAGTTATCAATTTGGATCATTTTGAAAAAAATGGTTTTTGAACGCCTTTTTGGAGATTGGTCGTTCTGTGCGCCGGTGCTGCAAAATTAGGCTTACTAGGGGCATATATCTTTCAGCAGAATAAGACCCATAAGCACACAGGCTAAAATACTAAGCTATAACTACTTTATAATATCACCAATCAAATCAAAATACCAATCCTACCAAACCTGTTAGGATTTTGATCATTCAGCACTTTCCAAAGATGCTCAATTGGATTCTTATCTAGGCTAGGATAAAAATCCAATTGAGCATCTTTGGAAAGTGCTGAATGATCAAATTCCCAATAAACACAGTTTCAACATAATCGAATTGGAATCAGCTTTGAAATAAGAGTAGGAGCAAATTCCGTCCTCCGTCACGGTTAATTTGATCAGCTCGATGAGGTAAAGACTACAAACTGGCATAGGGGAACTGCTCCTGTAATTCATCTCATGGCTCCGATGAATATAAATAAAAACCCAGATTAATCCACCTAGCGTTGGTGGTGCCTTTCTCGCATTTAGTTAAGACACCAACCTTATATGGGGTTTATATGGTCCGATGTACCATTTTCTTCATAACTTTTAAACGCAATGACCGATCGTTATGAAATTCAATAGTGATCAACAAGGCTTTGTCCCCTGTCGAATGAAACTTGTTGCGAGAAAATCGGTTAAGGATTACTATACGAAAAGTTGTCTAATGTTTTTTATAGCTTTTGTGCACACACATACACACACATACACACACACATACACACGGACAGACAGACATGTGCTCAGCTCGTCGAGCTGAGTCGATTGGTATATAATACTATGGGTCTCAGAGGCTTCAATAAAAAGTTCGTTTTCGGAGTGAAATGATAGCCTTTCGGTACAACTTAGTTGTACGAGAAAGGCAAAAACAAAGCAATGGAAAGGAATTTGATTTGTTTCTTATTTTTGTGAATCCAACGAAATATTCTATTCTATTATTCAACTTCTGGTTTCGTTTGAAAAGTGCGCCAAGAGATTTGAATTTGATTGAATTTAGTTGAATAGATTGTTATGTTCTCTTACACTTGTTTTCATTATTGTTCTGTTTTTTTCAGTCTGATCTTTATTAATAAACATAATTAGGTGAATTTGCTACACAATGTGATCGTTAGTTTAATTTTTAAAGCTTAGTATACACCGATTCCGATTTTTTCTAGAAAACATACAGCTGCAAGGCGAATACTTTTTGGCCTTACTGTATGTACATTGTACAGCCAAGTTGATAAGAAAATTATTTTGAGCTTTTTAGTGGAATGTTTTCACCTGTCATAAGACGAGTTTATACCATCCCATTGAATTCCACCACTTAATTGTATCTTGACAGATACGTATTTCGACCTCAACAGTAAGGCCGTCTTCAGTGTCTCGTACTTGACTCGACTTAGCCAAGTTATTTAACAAAGGAAAACAGTTGAATTTTTTTTTCCGAATTCTGTAAACCGGAACGTAGTGTTTCAACCGGAAGCAAAGAACCAGTCAAAGAAGTTGGAATCTGCTTTCGTTGGTGACTCATACTGTCTTGTTGTACCTGGATTCCACTGTGGATTGGAATCGGCTTCATTTGATGGCTTAGACTGTTCATTGGTACCCTGTTCAGGTTCGGTTGTACTCTCGGTTTGCGATGTTGGTATTGTTGAGTCTATTTCATCTGACGGCTCCGGCTGTTCGGAGGTACTCGGATCCGATTCACAATCAACGTTCGCTGGCCAGTCGCAGTAATTCTCGTGGCTGTTCCAATATAGCCCGGATGGGCAGCTCTGTTCAACAGCTTCACCCAATACGCAGGTTATGAAGTTTTGACATTTGGTTGGATGTGGCAAGTGAATCGTTTGATCGTTGTTGTTTTGATTTAGACATAGTTGATCACTGCCGATTACTCCTAAGACAGAAATGCTTAGAACGAGGAAGTGCCGGAACATGATTGATGATGTGAATCGAGAGAATCGCGATGGTAAGTGGTGAGGAACTGTTTCGATCGATTCGACCTTCGTCATATATATATTAGATACTCCAAGAAGTTATGAAACATCAATTCAATCAGATACTTCTAATATTTGATACTTGATGATGGGATAGATAAGAGATTCGTCATGTTTGTTGGAATTTTGCTCACACATTTGTTTAGTTTATGTGCGGATACTTGTGGCCAAAGGGCAGTTGATAAATTACGTAAGGCATTTTTCTGAGTTTTTTGTCAACGACACCCCGCCCCTTATCTTCCTCCCACTAATTAAAATTTTATCTATTCAAAAAAAAAACTTATGTCACGCAAAAAAAAAAACGCGTTCGTGAATTCGTGAACTAACGAGTTCACGGTATATTTTTTCGGGAACAATAGTCACGGATTCGCGAATACATTCACGTTTTCTGGAACGCTCTGGAAAACGTGACAGGTGTTCCCGAATCCATGTATTAAATCACGGTGTATTTTTACTGGTTCACGAAATCGGGAACGCTTTTTTAGTGTGTATATGAAAAACCCCCTTCTCTAAACCCTTCACGGTGTCTCTATTATTTTTCAAAAATCAGTATCTCTGAAACACCCACCACGCGAAAGTATATGCTCTCCTCTTTCATATAGTGGGTAAACTAAAATGTTCTATCGGGGGATCTAGAACAATTTTTATTTTTTTCACTATTTTTGGTGCAAACTCCATAGGAATCTCAAATGATAGCCGATTTAACCCCCAATAGAACATTTTAAAAATGCACCTACGTGAAAGAAGAAAACCTATACTTTCGTCTAGTGGGTGTTTTAGAGATACTGATTTTTTGAAAATAAGCCTCTTCGGAAAAAGACACCGTGGCCTTATGTAACTACAGTTTGACTGTGGCCATTTCTATCGTTACGTATTACTTTCTTCTTCAGAACTGTTTGAGCTGGCTCTCCACTTGAACAATTAATCCAAACGGCAGAAAGTGTCCACTTCTGAAGATTGTACATGTTTTGAAGTGGTGATGAAGATAAGGTTGTTTTTAGCCATTTTGTCAGGTCACACCCTACACCACGACTGGGCTACTGTGCGTTGAGCGACACACGGTCGCTTTGGTGGTTATAGTAACCGTGGGAGGGATCGTCAAGCCCTGATGCCCTGTTCATATATCACAAACCAATTTCTTCCACTTGCTTGAATATAATTCAATAAAAACCATGTAATTATTACAATTATAAACCTATGGAAAGCACGATACAGACCGCATTCGATTTTGACAACACGTCCGCATTTACATGATACACTAGATTTATTATTATTATGATACCAGAGCCACTTTTTACGCGATCAACTTGGATTTTCAACGCACGTATTTTGAGTAGTTTTTGGGAATCATGTTATTTTTCACGCGAAGATTGGGATCTGCACAATGTTTTATGCATATTTTGGGAACTAAGCGTTTTTAAATAAAAAAAAAAAACAGATTAATCCACTTAGCAGTGATGATGCCTTTCTCGTGCATTATAAAATACATATATTGAAAAAATCACATTAGAAAAATCAAAAAAGATCTTTAGGGGAATAGATCACATTTTTTTATAAAAAGACCCGTCTTCGACCAGAAGTCGTACAGACTGAACACTTAACACCTAGCATAAGACAATGTACAGGACACAGTAGACCAGTGTGGAATTTTTCGATCACGAAAAGTTTCCTTCTTACCGGGACAGGAATCGAACCCACACTTCCTAGCACATGCGTCTAGACGATGGACGTCGCTAACCGAACGGCCACGAAGCCCACAAAATTTAGCGATCATTTAGCATGTTTTTGCATTGATTAAAATGCATTGCCACCATAAAAAAAAAAAGTTCATTGCCTACGTAATGCATGAGAATCCGTAGTTGATAGCGTATCAGATTTCAATCCGTGATGTAGACAATGAATCGTCTACTTTGAGCGTGCTTACAGCGGCATACTAGGAGTTAACTTTTGGAAATCAGTATGGCGAAAGGCATCTAATGTTTAATATCTCGAAAATAAACACCTCAATCGAAAAAATATTTGGTAGACGTAGTAGCGGACACCTTCCTACATGACTGGTACCAAATAGTTTTTCGTGAACAGTTTTTACTGTTGAGAAAACCCGGGTTAGATGTCGACACGTCGTCCGCCAAACTCACGATTTCCACTTTCCTGCGCAGCCGTATTATCAGAACTCCGTCATACATCCCGTTCCAGTCAGTGCGTTAGACCGAGTATGAAACCCCGAGGAACGCCCGTTGTAACACATATCGACTTTTTCCTCTCGTGCTGTTGGAGAACAAGGGAACACACAGACAAAAAACAAACTAGAGTTCCCCAGAGTGTATATGTAATTAAGAATGGCGAAATGTGCCGCATTTGACAGGTCTCCTGCTCGTTTGGAACACGATTTTGTATGGGAATGGCAGATAAATTTTATTCCAATTCTGAGAGTGTCGCCACTCTTAATTACATACACTCTGGAGCTCCCTTACTCCATTATACGGCAGGCTACTGACTGATTACTCTGCCAGCAGTTGCAGTTCTCTTTATTCAACAATAGATATAACAATACCAGGGCTCTACATTACGGGTGGGAAGATGTGTAGTTGTGTTGGTAATCCGAGCTCGGTGAATTTTGTACTCACCCAGTGAACTTTTCGGTTTTCTTATGGCAAAATGTTCACGATTCGGTTTCCTTATGGCAACTAACCAAAACAAAGAAAAACTTTCCGTCGAAATTGAAGTATTGCACAAGATTTTTCTCATGCAATACTAAGATTCCGTCGTATTTATGCTGACAACACGTCCCTTCATTGAAAATTTTCAACATTTTGCTCAAATTGGTTTCTTCAAAAAAGTAAACAACAGCTGATTCGGTTTCTTTATGGCAAATTTTCGATGAATTTTTTCCGTTGCAACGGAAAAACACTCACCAACACTCGCAAAACTCGGCCGTTTGGGCCACCCGATATATACCACCCTGTAACAATACAACAACAACTTTTGCAGCGCCTTCGTGAACATATCTGGATATGCCAGGATCGCAGCTTTTAGCCCCACGTTTTGTATTACATCTGGACCGGGGGCTTTCTTCGCTTTTAGTCCGCTTTGGTAAGCTCGCTGTTGGGCACTTCACGATCCCCTGCGTTTGCTTTCCTTCTTCGTTGGTGGCCATGTGGTCAGATCATGTTTCAGGAATGAACTCTCCTAGATTGCCTTCGACTAAAAAGACTAGACTGATGATGATATACGAATGTAAAAAATAGGTACTTGGCTCAGAAATCTCGCAATCGACAACTGAACCAGCAAAACTGAACATAAACCATTTTTGTCAATTTCGAGTTTTTTACACCAACGGCTTCTATCTGCAAAGATCTAGTAAGGGAATAACGAAAAAGTGATTTTTGACATTTAAATCGGGAGATATGTAGGGGAAGGTGGTCGGTTGTCGGCACCCTGTTGTAACGTGTGCTATGTAAGCACGATCTTGTTGTTGTTGTAACTAGATATTAGTGAGTAACATACTCTCACACCAGTATGTGATGTCGATAGCTTATACATGTTTTTAAAAGAATAATAAACGTTTTTATCAGTTGTTACAGTGGCGACGAGGATAAAACGGGAAAAGAAACGTGGGTGATTTGTGTTTAGTGGATATTATGTGCAGTGTTTTTTTGGATTGTTTGACCAAGTAACGATCTTATCCGACAGAATTTATGTTTTAATTTGTGTCATTCATCATGGAGTTTTTTTAATGACCTCTGCACATTCGCATACATCTGAGAAGTTTTTGTGATAGCTTGGATTTTTTGTTTTATTGGAACGTGTTATCTGCCGGTGAAGTGTTTATGTTAGCTATTTCTAGCAGCAACTTTTTTGTACATGCCACAGATTTTTTGTTCCATGTTTTTTCCAAGTATCCATATTTTTGTAGAACTCTGTTTAGTGAAGCACACAGAGGTAGTAAGGGGCCGTACACTAATTACGTAAGCCTTTTTTCGGGGTTTTTCAACCCCCCCCCCCCCCCCTGTAAGATTTCTCCCATACAAATGATTTTTTATCTATATAAAGCGTAAAAAATAGGCAGACCACCACTCCCACCCTAAGTGCTTACGTAATTAGTGCACGACCCCTAAGGAGATGCCATTTTATCCTGCATTTTATGCTTGCACGGATTTTTTGTGTTCTACAGTTTTTTTATTTGTGATCTTTGACCATTTTGTTTTTCCTCCGTCGGCGGATCTTTTGAGCCCAATTTCTCTTCTACAGGACGGTTATATACAACCATATATCGTAAGAGAATGAGTGATCGCTACGACATCAGGATCGCGGCATTGTATAGGTTTACACAGCATCTACAAGAGTGACCTTTGTTTTGGAAGCGGCAGGCGTGCATGTGAAACAACAGTTGACTAATGAACAAATTTAGCCAGTCCGTATGTCGTAAAATATTTATATGTAGTTCCTGTGGTTGCTGCTTGTTTTATGATAGAACACCGTGTGGATAGCCGATTGAAAGCGTCATAGTGAGATGTCGTCAAAGTTTATTATTGTTTTTGTTCAGCAAAGTGTGTGTCGTGTTGGATATGTTTTGTCTTTTGCACAGAGGGTAGTTGTGTCTATCATTTGCCTCTAAGCATACTTTATATATTTTATTGCCAATTATTTTTAAAGATTGTATGCTTTTTATTTGATTTATTTGCCTTCATTGGTGTATATAAGAACAAATGTAAATCGCTTACTTTATTACATTAAAAAATTATTTGCGTGTATAAAGATAAGATGTATAATAATAAGATAAGAAGTTGAATGAAAAATAAACGAATCGAATATTTATGATGAGCTTTAAAATACCTAATAGGTTCATACTCATGGGTTTAAAAATAAACCTTTCTGAATAATATGATCTAACTTAAGGGAAGAGGAGTTGTTGTAACTAGATATTAGTGAGTAACATACTCTCACACCAGAGGCATTCCACGGGGGCATGTCAGTCGATCCTGAGCGACCATTTCGAAAATATTTGAAACTCTGCACAGTTTTTCAATTTCATCTAAATCGTCATTTTTCGATATCAAATCTTCATATTGAGTCACGACTAACTTTTCAAAAGGGTGTATGTGAAAATGGTTCAAAAATATTTAAAAAGCTGCACAGCAAAAACGGAATGTTCGATTGTTATGATTTTTTCAGCAAAGTTAGACAACTAAATGGTGATTCTTAAGAAAATGTGCACAGTAAAAAAAAAATTTTTTTTGCCTTTAAAAATATCATTTTTGTCACAAAAACTCAAATATCTCAAAACCCTATCTTTTTCGAACGTAATTTTTTAGGAAAACGGTCCATTATATTAGCTATCTACCATAAAAATTTGGTGATGGTAAACTAATAAACAAAAGAGTTATGACATTTCAAACATTTCACAATTTTCACATTTAGAAAAAAAAATTTTTCTGTGTAAGTTATTTCGAGAATTGCAGTTTGATGCAGATTTTATTGTTAAGGGACGTGATTTAAACAAGTTGTTTTCATGATATTTTGATTTAATTATTCATAGCATCTATAAGAAACTTAGACACGATCCAGTGTTGTGATCAAAAGTATTGATAGTGTCATAATTTTCATTGCACGTGACTGGCGAAAAATTCTTTTAATAGTGTTGAAACCTGTTGATAATAACGTTGATAGAAACATATCAGAAATGTTATTTTTAAGACAAAAGCTGCAAAATCAAAGATTTATATAGGGTAAGACACCCAGAAATCGCCCTCCCCCCAGTTTTCGCCCACCTATTTTAAAATCTTCATTTCTCGTAAACTAGTTGTTGAAAACAGTTACAGTTAAAATATTTCCATACAAGCATCAATCAATTATGAAACAACCTGAACTTTAACTGTTTCCAACAACTAGTTTTCGAGAAATGAAGGTTTTAAACTAGGTGGGCGAAAACTGGGGTGAGAACGAACTCTGGGTGTCTTACCCTACACGTGTACGTCTATAGTTTACCTGCAAAAAATATACCACTCAGAGAATAGACTTTATGAGCGGGAGGAAACGAGCATCTTCAACAACACACATGCATGATAGGGACATACCATGACAATGCTCACGAAAAAGACAAAAAAGCACTACTACTCCGGATGTTAAAGCTCTTATAGTAATTTTTTCTTCAGTCAAGCAAATGACACCAAACTAGTCAGTAAAAACTTAAAAGTGATTTTGTTTATTGAAATATTACGAACAACATGAGTAGCCGCTTTCTCAACTGTTGTAGGCCGTTTGATGGAAAAAGTGTTCAAAAGAGTTACGAAATCTCACCGAAAGCACCATAGATAAACTGAAAGCGACTGGTTATGCTCCAATGTCCACATTGAATACAAATTTACGCATTTGCACGTCCTGCCGTCTAAACGTTGACAAAAGAGCAATCTGTATATCATCGGTTGAGCAGAGCGCAGGAAGTTCGAAAACGACAGCAACTGAGGAATTGCCAGATGTATCGACAACAACTGAGGAATTACCAGAAGTATTAAGTGCTGAGAGCCTTGCCACCGTACCATCAGCGAAATCTGTTTCAACAAATCAATCGGAAGATGAGTGTATCCAAAAGGTCAACATCGAACGCTTTAACGAGGGCATAGCTGGGATAAAAGTGACTCCGATTAAATGGAGTAAGATGGACTACGTTTATTACCCGGAGAAAAAATACCGTGAAATAAACGAAGCTGTACGAAGAAACCTCTTCAAATTAGGACCTGATGATGTGGAAAATACAGACTACGATGAGGTAATTATAAATATGAAGGAAAGGTTCTCGAATGCAGCCACGACAAGGAAAGAAAAATTATTGATTTTGTCGATGCTGCCGAGTTCGTGGTCTATTCAGGATGCCATTGATGAGTTCAAAACCAATAGAAATACAGTAAAAGAGGCAAAACAATTGAAGAATAACTGTCTTTCAACCAAAAATACTAGGTCTAGTACTGCATTAACAGATGAGACAAAAGAAATAGTAGTTCAATATTTTGAAGATGATGAAGTAAGTCGAGCTATGCCTGGTCAAAAAGATTATGTATCAGTAAAATCCAAAAACGATTAATGATGACGACTTTGAAAGAAGCGTACACACGCTTCAAGGAAATTCACGATAATATTAAAATAGGTTTTTCCTCATTTGCAAGCCTTCGGCCAAGGCAATGTAAGCTTCTTTCCAATTCAGGAACACATAATGTGTGTGTGCACAACCCATGAGAATATTAATCTTATTTTACATAGTTTGAAAAGAATCAATTTAACAAAGGATATTAAAATGTTAACTGGTAGTCTTTTGTGTGAAAATACAACATCAAATTGCTATCTACGATCTTGTTCGGATTGTCCAGATTCTTCATCATTGGAAAATACTTTATTCGCTGAGTTTGAAGAAAAATATATTGATCAGTTATCATTTGAGCAATGGGTGACCACGGATAGGTGTGACATATAAACTATTGTAAAACCTGTAGATGAGTTTGTGTCATATTTTTGCTTGAAATTAGAAAGTTTAATCCCTCACGATTTCATTAAAACAGAACAATCCAGCTTTAAAAATACGAAAAATACATTACAAAATGGTGAATTTTTAGTCATTTGTGATTTTTCTGAAAATTACAGCTTTGTATTGCAAGATGAAGTGCAGTCCCATCACTGGAACGTACAACAAGCTACAATTCATCCATTCGTTATTTATTTTAATGGAAGTACGCAAATTGAACACTTAAGTTTTATTATAATTTCCGAAGATTTAAGACACGATTCAGTATCCGTAAACTTGTTCATTGAAAAAATGATTAACTTTTACGCGTTGATAAGCATAAAGAAGTCAAAAGATATATTTCATGTCTGATGGAGCAGCGTTGCAGTACAAAAATCGTGAGAATTTTTCGAGCCTATGTCAATTTAAATCAATGTACGGAATTGATGCAGAATGGCATTTTTGCTACATCACATGGCAAAGGTCCTTGTGATGCTATTGGAGGAACAATAAAGCGCATGGCCACAAGAGCAAGTTTAGCCAAAGAACGTGAGCATCCAATTAAAACTGCGAAAGAACTTTTGATTGGGCAAATCGTAGAAAAGAAAAAGATTTAACCAAATTATCATTTTGTTTTACTACTACTGAAGAGTACGAAATAAAGGCTTCAGAGCTCAGCGAGCAATTTAATAACGCGAAACGATCCAAGGAACCCAAAAATTTCACTGTTTCATTCCATTGTCGGAAAATAAAATTAAAGCAAAACTATACTCAAACTGTGCTGATTATAATTTAAAAGTGTTCGATATTTTAAAAATTTGAATAAAAATAAATAAAAATAAGTATTAATAAACTGTTTTCATGATATCATAACCCATACCAAAATTCAAACCCAAAACTCTTAGAGTTTCTATAACAACATTGTGTAACTGCCACATTTAATTTAATACTTAGGATAATATTAATTCATTTTTATTTATTTATACATATAATATTTATACATATAATATACATAATATCGATGAATACATAAATATGGAATATCATACAAACAACTGTTTAACTCACGCAAGGCCCTTAACAATAAAATCAGCATCAAACTGCGATTCTTGAAAAAAAATACACGGAAATTTTTTTGTTTACTAAATGCGAAAATTGTGAAATACTTAAAATGTCGTAACTTTTTTGTTTATTAGTTTACCATTACCAAATTTTTATGGTAGATAGCTAATATAATGGACCGTTACGTTTTAGGTTTTGAGATTAGGGTTTTGAGATATTTGAGTTTTTGTGACAAAAATGATATTTTTTAACGCGGAATATTTTTTTTTACGGTGTACATTTTCTTAAGAATCGTTAGTTAGCTGTCTAACTTGGCTGAAAAAATCATAACAATCGAACATTCCGTTCTTGCTGTGCAGCTTTTTAAATATTTTTGAACCATTTTCACATACACCCTTTTGAAAAGTTAGTAGTGACTCAATATGAAGATTTGATATCGAAAAATGACGATTTGGATGAAATTGAAAAACTGTGCAAAGTTTCAACTCAATAGAAAATCATGAATTAAAAATTTTCTTAAATTTTGATGCTGTTGCTTGGAATCGCTCACCAGTATGTGATGTCGATAGCTTATACATGTTTTTAAAAGAATAATAAACGTTCTGATGTTCAGAAGTGTTTAAGACAGCAAACTGTTCACTACGTTTTAATATGACTCCTCACCGAAATGCCAAACGTTTTTATCAGTTGTTACAGTTGTGTCCATTTCCGAAGCATATAGAAGCCTTTGTTTCGTTTCACAGAGAAAACACTTTTTTGTGAAAACCCACTCCAAAGTTTTTTTTGCTTAGTGTTATAAACCGAAGTAAAACGATCGAAATGGTGAGCGCATCACGTATTTACAAAGCAAATTTACTCTATTTTGTGATTCATAATTGAATGCTTCACCTTACCCGGTAAAAATCGTTTATCCATCCATTTTAATACAGTTCTGCATAAGAACCTTACAGAAACTGTATAATAAGGCCGATACAAATATTTAAAAACCATTATGTCCCCCCCCCTCGGATTTTTTTTCCCAAAAATAATATTTAGGAGGGGGGGGCGGCAATAAAATAAAATTTGGATAATTTTTAGAATTTTCAAAACGTTCTTTAACAAATCCGAGAATTTTTTTCATTTTTTCGTTTTTTTTTTAAACCAGTTGACTCGGCAGACGTTGTCCATGCGAAATTTCCATACGAATCTAAATTTAAGTTTTTGATGATTTTCTCAACTTTATTCCTGATTTTCGAATAAGAAAATATCATATAAACCAATAGAGGTAATAAACTATAGAGGACGATTGTCGCTGCGGTTCCCTTTGTTATCGTTCCCAAACATGTTGGGTACCTATCTGTCAAAACGTTCTGATTTTCCCTTCGTTGACATTTAGTGCCCTATCTTCGCCAGCAAAAGATGTTTCGCCAGTGACGACAGCGACAATCTTCCTCTATAGTTTATTACCTCTATTTATAAACCCGTCGGAAACGATAACGGACATATCTGTTGAAGAAATGAAGATAATCCATCCAGCCATTTTCGAATTATACGAGCACAGACCATTTCATTTTTATTATATTGATTATCCCCCCTTGACTCTTCGGAGTCCAATAGGACAAAATGTGAATTAAATATTTCTAACGGCCTAATTTGGCATATACAATTTCGGAAGATTTCAATACAATTGTTGTAGGGGAACGGTTCGCCACTTCATCTCATAGCTCCTATTTCCATCCCATCAAAAACAAAGCAATGGAAAGGAATTTGATTTGTTTATTATTTTTGTGATTTTTTTCAGCAGTGAGCACGCATGTTGACAAAAAGAAGCGGCGAATTTGGTGCCGTATTTCTTTGTATAGCGATGAGATGGATATATGTACAGTGAGATGCAGATCGGAACAGTTCCCCTACTACAGATTTGTATAATTTTAATACAATGTTTGTATAAAAATCTTACAGAATTGTATATGCCAATATTTCAATACAAAATTTTCAAAACGACTTATCTGCTTTTGTAAACAAAGATTCAAACGACGATTTGACGAATCTGATAGCTCTCCAACGCAAACCAACACCATCAATAGGTAGGTGAAGGATTCCGCTACCTGTTGATGGTGTTGGTTTGCGTAGGAGAGCTATCAGATTCGTCAAATCGTCGTTTGAATCTTTGTTTACAAAAGCAGATGAGTCGTTTTGAAAATTTTGTCTTGATTTTATACAATTATTGTCAGAATTGTTTTTGGGTGTAATTTTTCTCGGGTATACCTCGTTAGGCATAAGTACGTTAGGCATAAAAACGTTAGGTATAAGTACGTTAGGCATAATGGACGTTAGGCATAACGGACGATAGGCATAGTGTACGTTAGGCATAATGGACGTTAGGCATAAAATGACCCAAAGAACAGCCTATAACATGAAGAAGGCAGAGTTATGCCAAACGTCCATTATGCCTATCGTCCGTTATGCCTAGCGTCCATTATGCCTATCGTACTTATGCCTAACGTCGCGGACCCCTTTTTCTGTGCTATCTCTTTCTCTCTGCTGAAAAATTAACCCATTTTGGGAAAATAAGTGGATCTACCCATTGAAATGAAAAAAAAGGTTACTTAACTCGTCTTAGACGGTTTTCATTTAAATGAGTAAATCCACTTATTCTGCCAAAATGGTTAAATTTTTCAGCAGAGTGAAAGAGATAGCAGTGAAAAAGTACCCATTAATGAGTAAACGGTTTTTACCGGGTAGGATGACCAGCAAACGCTTTTGACAGACTCATCTTAAACGATGGGCTTTTCTATCAAGTAGGTAGCATCGAGCTGCCTCATCGAATATAATCAATCTGGCCATTAAACAGTGATGATAACCCAAACAACTTTTATTGAAGTTAAATTCTTCTTCTTTAGTTCTTGCTGGTTAAAATGATTCACTATCACATGTTTTGGCTATCCGATGCTTTATAAGGTCTTAGAGTTTTATGAGGCGAAATTGATTACTTCTAGGAAAAATCACTCGAACAAAATGTTAATATTTTCTTGCATTTTTCTCTAACAAATCAATCGAATCGGGACATGTTACATTAAAAAGCTACCCAGTCGAATGAGCTCTAGCAATTCTTCTTCTTATTGGCATTACATCCCCACACTGGGACAGAGCCGCCTCGCAGCTTAGTGTTCATTAAGCACTTCCACAGTTATTAACTGCGAGCAGGGTGGTATATATCGGGTGGCCCAAACGGCCGAGTTTTGCGAGTGTTGGTGAGTGTTTTGCCGTTGCAACGGAAAAAATTCATCGAAAATTTGCCATAAAGAAACCGAATCAGCTGTTGTTTACTTTTTTGAAGAAACCAATTTGAGCAAAATGTTGAAAATTTTCAATGAAGGGACGTGTTGTCAGCATAAATACGACGGAATCTTAGTATTGCATGAGAAAAATCTTGTGCAATACTTCAATTTCGACGGAAAGTTTTTCTTTGTTTTGGTTAGTTGCCATAAGGAAACCGAATCGTGAACATTTTGCCATAAGAAAACCGAAAAGTTCACTGGGTGAGTACAAAATTCACCGAGCTCGGATTACCAACACAACTACACATCTTCCCACCCGTAATGTAGAGCCCTGAACTGCGAGGTTTCTAAGCCATGTTACCATTTTTGCATTCGTATATCATGAGGCTAGCACGATGATACTTTAATGCCCAGGGAAGTCAAGACAATTTCCAATCCGAAAATTGCCTAGACCGGTACCGGGAATCGAACCCAGCCACCCTCAGCATGGTCTTACTTTGTAACCGCGCGTCTTACCGCACGGCTAAGCTCTAGAAATTATGTAAACATAAATTAGTCTTGTCAACTTTTTTAATGGTAATTGTCTCTCTTTAAACATAAAGAAAACAAAATATATTATTTTTCATTCATTTCGGAAAAAAAATCCTCCAGCACACTGATCCTAGTGTTAATAACTTGCTGATTGAGAAAGTTGAGGCTTTCAAATACTTAGGATTACATATAGATTCGTGTTTAACTTGGGATATCCATATAAAGTATGTATCAACCAAAATTTCTGCTTTATGCGGTCTTATGAAAAGAGTTCGTTCTTTTGTACCCAAGGAAGCATTACTAAATTTTTACTATGCGTGTATTCATTCAATAATTCAATACCTTTTAATTGTTTGGGGTCATGCTGCTAAATCAAAGATAAAGAAGATACAAACACTTCAAAACAGATGCTTGAAAATAATATACAACCTGCCTCCACTGTTCCCCACTTTTTCTCTCTACAACGATTTAAACCACAAAGTAATCCCTGTCCTAGGCTTGCGAGACTTGCAAGCAATAGTTTTCATACATAATATCATTATTATTTATTTATTTATTCAGACTAAGGCCGAAGTGGCCTGTGCGGTATATAAGAGTCTTATCCATTCGGCTCGGTCCATGGCTACACGTCGCCAACCACGCAGTCTACGGAGGGTCCGCAAGTCATCTTCCACCTGATCGATCCACCTTGCCCGCTGCGCACCTCGCCTTCTTGTGCCCGTCGGATCGTTGTCGAGAACCATTTTCACCGGGTTACTGTCCGACATTCTGGCTACGTGCCCGGCCCATCGCAGTCGTCCGATTTTCGCGGTGTGAACGATGGATGGTTCTCCCAACAGCTGATGCAATTCGTGGTTCATTCGCCTCCTCCACGTACCGTCCGCCATCTGCACCCCACCATAGATGGTACGCAGCACTTTCCTTTCGAAAACTCCAAGTGCGCGTTGGTCCTCCACGAGCATCGTCCAGGTCTCGTGTCCGTAGAGGACTACCGGTCTAATTAGCGTTTTGTAGATAGTCAGTTTGGTACGGCGGCGAACTCTATTCGATCGGAGCGTCTTGCGGAGTCCAAAGTACGTACGATTTCCAGCCACTATGCGTCTCCGAATTTCTCTGCTGGTGTCATTTTCGGCAGTCACCAGTGAGCCCAAGTACACAAATTCTTCTACCACCTCGATTTCGTCACCACCGATGCAAACTCGCGGTGGGTGGCTCACATTGTCTTCTCTTGAACCTCTGCCTATCATGTACTTCGTCTTCGACGTGTTGATGACTAGTCCGATCCGCTTAGCTTCCCTCTTCAGTCTGATGTAGGCTTCCTCCATCTTCTCAAAGTTACGTGCCATAATATCTATGTCGTCGGCGAAACCAAATAGCTGGACGGACTTATTAAAAATTGTACCACTCGTGTTAATCCCTGCTCTTCGTATTACCCTTCCAAAGCGATGTTGAATAGCAAACACGAAAGACCATCACCTTGCCGTAACCCTCTGCGGGTTTCGAAGGGACTCGAGAATGCCCCTGAAACTCGAACTACGCACATCACCCGATCCATCGTCGCTTTGATCAATCGTGTCAGTTTATCCGGAAAACCGTGTTCGTGCATTAGCTGCCATAGCTGGTCCCGATCGATTGTATCATATGCGGCTTTGAAGTCGATGAATAGATGATGTGTGGGCACGTTGTATTCGCGGCATTTCTGCAGTACTTGGCGAATGGCGAACACCTGGTCCGTGGTGGAGCGTTCGCCCATAAAACCCGCCTGGTACTGCCCCACGAACTCCCTTGCAGTTGGTGCTAGTCGACGGCATAAAATTTGGGAGAGTACCTTGTAGGCGGCGTTCAGCAATGTGATTGCGCGGTAGTTGCTACAATCCAGCTTATCGCCCTTTTTGTAGATGGGACACACGACACCTTCCATCCACTCCTGCGGCAAAACTTCCTCCTCCCAAATCTTGGTAATGACCCAGTGCGGCGCTCTAGCCAGTGCCTCACCACCGTGTTTAAATAGCTCTCCTGGTAGTTGGTCAACCCCAGGGGCTTTGTTGTTCTTCAGCCGGCCAATCTCCTCCTGGATTTCCTGGAGATCCGGAGCCGGTAGAATTATGTCCTGCGCGCGTTCTCCCAGGTCCATCACCATACCGCCATCTTCGTCTGCCACATCGCCATTCAGGTGCTCTTCGTAGTGCTGCCGCCACCTTTGGATCACCTCACGCTCGTTCGTAAGAAGGTTCCCGTTTATGTCCTTACACATATCAGGCTGTGGCACGTGGCCCTTACGTGAACGGTTTAACTTCTCATAGAACTTTCGTGTGTTATTAGCGCGGTACAGTTGCTCCGTTTCTTCACGGTCTCGATCTTCCTGCTGGCGCTTTTTCCTCCGGAAAATCGAGTTTTGTCTGTTCCGCGCCTGTTTATATCGTGCCTCGTTCGCCCTCGTGCGGTGTTGCAGCAATCTCGCCCATGCTGCATTCTTCTCTTCCACTAACTGCTCACATTCGCCGTCATACCAGTCGTTTCTCTGATCCGGGACACCTTGCCTAGTGCAGCGGTTGCGGTGCTACCAATGGGGGATCGAATATCTCCAGCCATCTTCAAGAGACGCTGCGCCTAGCTGCTCTTCCGTTGGAAGTGCCACTTCCAGCTGCTGCGCGTATTCTTGGGCTAGTCTACCGTCTTGTAGCCGCCCAATGTTAAGCCGCGGCGTCCGACTTCGACGCGTGTTGTACACCGTCGAGAGTTTTGAGCGCAGGCATACTGCAACGAGGTAGTGGTCGGATTCAATATTTGCACTGCGGTAAGTGCGGACATTCGTGATGTCGGAGAAGAATTTACCGTCGATTAGAACGTGATCGATTTGGTTTTCCGTTTCTTGGTTAGGTGATCTCCATGTGGCCTTGTGGATATTTTTGCGAGGAAAGAAGGTGCTTCGGACTACCATTCCGCGGGAGGCTGCGAAGTTTATGCATCGTTGGCCGTTGTCATTCGATACGGTGTGCAGACTATCCGGTCCGATGACCGGTCTATACATTTCCTCCCTTCCTACCTGTGCGTTCATGTCACCGATGACGATTTTAACGTCCCGCATTGGGCATCCATCGTATGTTTGCTCCAGCTGTGCGTAGAACGCTTCTTTCTCGTCGTCGGGTCTCCCTTCGTGTGGGCAGTGCACGTTGATGATGCTATAGTTGAAGAAACGGCCTTTAATCCTCAGCTTGCACATCCTTGCGTTGATTGGCTGCCACCCAATCACGCGTTGGCGCATCTTACCCAGCACTATGAAGCCGGTTCCCAGCTCGTTGGTGGTGCCACAGCTTTGGTAGAAGGTAGCCGCTCGATGCCCGCTTTTCCACACTTTCTGTCCTGTCCAGCAAATCTCCTGCAGCGCCACGACGTCGAAGTTGCGGGGATGTAATTCATCGTAGATCATCCTGTCGCAACCTGCGAAACCTAGCGACTTGCAATTCCATGTTCCAAGCTTCCAATCGTGATCCTGTATTCGTCGCCTAGGTCTTTGCCGATTATATCGAGTCGCATTATCTCTTATATTGTTCGTAATGATTGGTTTTCTAGGCGGCTTATTGGGCCTGCGCAAACCTCCTGTCTCGTCGGAGGGCCGTCGTGTCAGGGCTGTTTAGCGTCCCACCTAACACCAGGACTTGGGCTTGTGCGCTTTGAGCGGCACACGGTCGCTTTGGTGGGGCCTACTTGCTGATACATGCAGCTTTTTATAGAGGTTTAACAGGGCCCACTACATAATATCATACACAACCGAAATTTTCATTGCACTATTAGTTTACCAACAAGAAGAATTATCACTCAAAATACTAGGTATGCTTACGAACTACCGAGAAGTAGGTCATACACGAACTTAGGGCTAAGTCGTATTTCATGTCATGGTCCTCTGAAATACAATAGTGTTCCAAACGACTTGAAAGCCATCTCGAATTATATTATATTTAAATCTAAATTAAAACAACATATAAGAAGGAACGTAATCGAATTTATTCTTTAATTGTGTCAACTATTTGCTATGGTAGGTTTTTTCTAGTTTTGCTGCTAGTTTTTCCTACGACTTGAATTATTTTTAGTTATTAAACTTACTGAAAGCCACGAACGTTATCATCCTTTTATTAATTTCATTTGTGTTTGCTAATTGTAAATCCCTTAAAAGGAACTAAAGTTCCACTGGGATTTTCCGATTAATTATTTTGTTTGTATATTAATTATCCGCGTTTTGACATTAGTTTAATTTGTAGTAAGTGTCCACTACCAGAGAAGTCCCTAGGACTTCCTTGGTGTGGGGGTCAGCGGAGGGTACTAAAAAAAAAAATTAACTTCCTGGCAATGGGTAATTATAGTAAGATAAATAATTTGGCCGGGACTCCAGTTAGCCTTGTGAGCAAAGGCGTAGGATTGCCTATTTGATGCCCTGATGCTCTGGACAAAATTTCAGCATGCAGAAACATCCAAAAACAGTGATTTGCAGTTGGATGGTACAATTTACGATCAAGAACAATGATACTCATTCAGTTCTTGTAGAATTAAATACAGAATGTAATGCTGAAAACCGCGAGAAAATTAGAGTTTATTAGGCAAAGATATTAGCATTTTACTGGAGTGTTGTAGGGGTGAATTTATTTCTTTTCAAAGGTAGAAGAAACGAAATTTGCTCAAACCCCACTACAGAGAAATGCTAATAACTTAGCCGGGCAAACTCTAATCTTCTCGCGGTTTTCTGCATAACATTCTGTATTAAATTCTTCAAGACCTGAATGAGTATCATAGTTCTTCTTCCTAAGTTGTGACGTCCAACTGCAATTCACTGTTTTTGGATGTTGCTGCATACATTTTTTCCAACATATAAAATATAAAAAGCATATAAAATTCCAACGAGTTTAGCACCGCCCAAACGTTGACCGATTTGGCTGAAATTTTGTCCAGGGCATCAGGGCATCAAATAGAACCGAATAAGAGGGCAGCCCATCAAAACATTCGAAAAAAGTTTTTTCCATACTAATTTGAGCCACCCTATCTAGGATAGATCGGTCTAGGTCCGGTCTACAGGCCTGGTAGCGGGTCACTTTTTAGTGACTTGGTCACTTTTTTCGGGCAAGTCACTAAAAAGTTTCTTTTTTCGACCTCAAGTCACTAAAGTCACTTTTTCTCGCAAAAGTCACTATTTTCAACTATTTTAAAACTATTGACTATTTTTTAATGAAGCTTTATGTATAAGTCGGATGATACTTTGTTCATGACGGAAATTAAATTACGGATCTTGGAAAAATAATCGCTCTGAAACTTCGCCAGCCATTTTCTTCGCTGCTCTTATTGGCATTTCACCAGTAGCTAATTGACCTTTCCCGTCAAAAATTTTGATTTGCTCAATCGATTCTTTATTTTATTTAAAGTCAACTTTCCCAAAGGACTCATTTTTTTGACGCTTCTAAGTATTTTTTAAATTTAAAACAAAATATTAAAAAAGTGCTGTTTTTCAAAATTGGGCTAACATCCGCCCGATTTTGAAAGATCAGCGGGTGAATTTTCCAGAACGGTTCACGCGTGCAGCATTTTTCCAACTTTTGTTTTTGATTTTTAAAATAGTTAGAGGTTTGAAAGAGAGAGAAAGTTGAACTCAAATAAGCCATATAATCGATTGAGACAATAAAACGTGATGCAATTTTTGACGGTAAAGGATATAGATATTATTGTGGTGAGATACATCGAAAATGAGAAAAGTGGATCAAGTTTGCCCAGTCTCCCCTATCAATTGCACTATTGGAGGTTTAGATTAATCTTTTCAATTTATGATATGATTCCAGGTGCTTCAGGGAAACCAATAGTTGATGAAAATCAAGCCTTAGTGCATACTTAAAACAAACATGCTTATCAGTTTTTTTATAACAGAAAATTGTTTTATCACAAGCCTCATGCTTAGAATCATAGTGGCGTAACTGCATTAATCCATTGTTCTTCGTCGATGTTTACTTTTTATCATTATAGCAAATTGCGGTAGTTTGCCGAATATTTAATGGTTTGGTGTGATACAGGATGACTGTATCTTGCACCAGACACAACAGTAACAATTGTAACTGTTAAGTTATTAACGAAGTTATGATTCTCAGCGCGTGATATTTTGATAAAATAAAAATATTTCTTTTCAAATCGAAATCATGATATTTGTATCTATGATTGTACTGCACTCGAATTGAAAGGCGATACATTAAATATGTAAGGATCCTCAAAGTAATTTTGCTGTAAGAACATGAGAAAATAAAAGCCGTTTTCCCTCCCAACATCCACCTCCATCATTTTTTTTTTCAAAATATTTTGTGATGATAATTTTTACATTTGAAATAGCATAAATGTTAAAGATTAAAATCGTGATATTTTTTTAGATGTTACTAGATTCGTTATATTTTGATAACTTTTGAATTTGAAGACGAGCCCGACGGTCCTGCATTATAAGCAGAAGGTCGAGCGTTCAATCCAAGGTTCGTTGTAACTGAATTTTCATAATTTGTGTTTCGTTTTATACCAAAAAGATCCGTACTGATGTTCGTTTCGCATTAAAAATTCAAAAAACTTCCGTGGCACCTATAGCAAATCTTCTTAAGTGTTTAGCTGATCCAGTGAACGTAATTTTCACTCATTCTCAAGAATGTTCATTCACGCATATTTTTGCCTAGAAATCATTTTTCGGGGAAGCAAAAACAACACCAAGATGAGCGACAGTTACACAGCCACAAAAATAGCTCGTGTGGTTTTATTGAAGCTTGGATTTCAATATTTTCAACAACGCTAAATTTCGTCTCATTGAAATTGCAACTGAAACTGAAGGTCACTATTTGGTCACTTTTTCTGCAATTGAAAGTCACTATTTGGTCCCTTTTTTCGTCAGCTTTGGTCACTAAAGTCACTATTTTCAGCTGCATTGGTCGCTACCAGCCCTGGGTCTAGGATGTTTTCGGTGGGAAAAATTCTCGACTCCCTGAGCACTCCCATTGTACTTGCCACAAAAGATACATACTCATGCAATGCAATGGCGGGGACAGAAAAACTTTCAATGCTAATAGATTACTTGAAAAGCATGCCAAGTTCCAGTTGGAGTGTAGAGCCATAGAAGAAGAAGAAACTATTTGGCCGAAAATTTTGCGGTAAACAGGGGTGCAAAATACAGGGGTTGAATGGAATGTAAAAATACAAAGTAGAAAAAATGGAATGGGACTGGGATTGATCTCACGACCTCTTGCATATGAGCCAGAAGTTATAGCCATATCACCACCAAGCCCTTTCACCTTCGATAACAGCTTCTCTTATTTTATTATTATTTCTTTTACACTTTTACGGAGAAATTATCTAAATTTATTTGAAGCTTCACACTTTACCTGAATTTAGTCGTAAAAATATTTTCTGTTCCTACGGTAAATTAATATGAGAGAATTTGAAATTCTAAAAAACACGTATGAATTTTCACGGGATTATTCCACAGAAGATTCATTTGAATTTCCAAGTCAAATGTTTCTGGTCTTTCACAAAAAAATTCTCGAATTCGTATCAAAATATGTTCCTAATTTTCGAGGATTTTTTTTGGGAATTCTCAAAATCAGCAGCATGCGGCTGACTTATCTGTGGAACACTAATGGAACTTATTCAAATTCAAATTAGAATTAATTTTACATTTTTGAAGTTAATTCTTCATAATCTCCACATGTTTCACAAAACATTCTTTGAAAATTAAGGAAAATTTTCTTTGGGTAACAGCAAAGGCGGATTTTTCGTTTTTATAACTGGGTACTAAGTAGATATCGTCTAGTTATAATGGAAATATTCGTTCCAAAATATAGTGTGAACTGTTACGTTGGGTCATTTTCCACCATAGGTGTATTTTAGACCATTCTTCCCTAAACCAATCACATTTTTATTGTGATGGCCTTCAAAAACTATGAAGTTTGACACCCATATTGACACCCATAAAGCAATATCTTAGGTGTTTGTCGACCGATCTGTGACATCAATATACCAAACATCTCAAGAATAGCTCTAGTATCTGCAAAAATGTAAAAATGGGTAATATTTTACTCATAGGAAAAATACAAACGACCAAAAAATGGCATTTCTGACGTGCCCTCAAACAATCCGGAATATCTCCGGTATCCGGCAGTCTGGACGTAAATTTGATACAGTTTTCCAAAACTAGATGAATTTTCCCATTCAACCCTGGCAGAATCATGAAAATCAGTTAATATTTCACGGAGTTATGGTCATTTGAATTTCGACAAGATTTTGTTTGTCCCGATCATTTTGTCCAACCCCCGTACTGTATATTTTTATTATCGTAATCATCTAGGTTTAGATTGGATTAGATTATAGAAGGCAAAAACACACATAAACGATAAATTAAAAATGTCGATTAGGACAACTGAGTTTTTTTTCGATTACTATTATTGATAACTGACTGCAGTGTAACTGAAATATGTAGATTTGCGATAAGATTTCCCCTTCAAATTGTGAGACATACAAAGGTTACTGAACCTATATTTAGCAAACAACGAGCAGTCTTAGTAACTGAGTGTCGTTTAATTTATTAATAAACCGAATAAATGTAATCAAGTATTATTGGTTGCTCAATATTTATTCTTATGTAACTGCAATGCTATTATTTGTACTTATTCGTGTATTTTTTTTATCTCATTTCAGATAAAACTAACCTGAATGGAGGTTATTTTGTTTTCACAAAAATAACATACATTTACTCCATATCAGTGTACGGTGGTGATAATGTAAGAGTGATAGCAGCCTGAGGATAATGATTTCATCCGCAGCTTACCGTTGAGTTGCTTTGTTACGTAGATACGTTCAAAAAAAAAAACTGAATCAACGCGCAGTTATTTCGTTGTGGCGATCCGGTTTTAGTAATCTTGCAGCAGCCGCGTGGAACCTTCGGTTACTTAACTCGAAGATTGACAACAATTATGTTCAAGCCTGGATACAATTGAGTGAAAGTTGTTAGCAGTGATATCGTATGATTAGCGCGTTTGGTGTTATTCGCATCGTCGAATTCAGTGGTGTTTTAGCTTTTAGTTAAACAATAAAAATCATAAGCAATCATGTCGGGCTTTTGGTCGGTTGTCAAACAATCAACGTTGATGCATCTTTGCTTTGCAATATCATATTTCACATCCGGACTGATCATCAACACTGTACAATGTGTACTTTACTTTGGACTTAAACCGTTCAACAAGAGACTTTACAGGCAGATAGGATGGTATCTGTGTTATTCGTTTTACTCACGTAAGTATCCACATTAAACTGTTTTAGGCTTTGTAACAGATCTATATTTAAATTTGTCGTTGTTCTCGTACACGAAAGTGTACGTTTATATGGCTAGCAGAAATGGAGGTTGTATTTATTACGATTTGAAAGTTTTTTTTAACGGGGGTTCAAAATAATTTTCATTTTTATTACATACACTCCCGGCCAAAAGTTTGGATTGATCCCCGAACAATATAGGCAAAAGTTTTTGTTCATATTCTATTTTCGAGTATAAGCTTAGTACATACAAAGATTATGAGTAGATCTTGCATCTTAGACAGGGAGTTTAATTGTCGCCATAAATGCAAAAAAAATAACAAAAAAAAAAACGATAAGTCTTTGTCCTCATCTGCAGAGGATGATGACAATGTTGCGTTACATTTTATCTGCAACAACTATGGAGAAGTAATTGATGTTAACTTTTCAAACTGCGATAACTTGTATATTTCAAAAGTAAAACACAAATCATGTTAACAGATGGTTGAGTTTATGTCTTTGAAAAGTGATACTTTGTAGGAATATGTTAATTTGTCTCGAAATTGAGCCCACAAAATTTTCGAGAAAAGGTTTAATTGGAATGAATTATTGGCAGTGGCTGATTTTCTACCCGCCGCCACCACATCCAGGCGCTATCGTATATGCGCAAATGAGTTAACAACCGTCAGAAATTTGTATGGCGAATGACATCTAACGCGGGTTTTCTCAAATTTAGAAACTTTTCATGAAAAACTATTTGATACCGGTTATGTAGGAAGGTGTCCGCTACTACGCCTACCAAATATTTCGATGAAGGTGGTTGAAATAATTAATATTGAGCGTCTTAGGGGAAAATGTTACAAGGTTAAAATACTTCAAACTTCCATTTACTTCCGCTATAATCACTTATGTATCAACATATACGTATTTTGTTTTCTACTTGAAAACTTCTTCAGTGTATTGTTATCGACTTGTTATGTTATCGAAGGTGGTTGATTTTGAGAAATCGAGCTTTAGATGCCTTTCGCCATACTAATTTCAGAAAGTTAACTAAAGCAGGTGATTCATTAAATTTTAATTATCTTTAAGAGACATTGATGATATTTTGGGCAAATCAAGCATCTTATCAATTTGTGCATTTCGAAGCATGTGCTGTGCATATGCGCAGCCAAGATATTTAACAAAAAAAAATTGTTGCCTGTATTGGAATTAAAAAGTAAATTATGCTGGGTTAATTAATATCGAGATTTCTGGAAATTACGAGCATACTACCAGCGTTACGATAGTTACTAACCATGTTACAGTAGCTATTCAATCCGACGAGCACCTGACAGATAGGCAGCTTGACGTACATACGTTACCATTCAACCCATGAAATCCGCCTTCTGGTGGGCAATTAATTCAAGACAAAATTTTCAAAACGACTTATCTGCTTTTGTAAACAAAGATTCAAAGACAATTTGACGAATCTGATAGCTCTCCCACGCAAACCAACACCACCAATAGGTAGGTGAAGGTTTCCGCTACCTGTTGATGTTGTTGGTTTGCGTGGGAGAGCTATCAGATTCGTCGAATCGTCGTTTGAATCTTTGTTTACAAAAGCAGATAAGTCGTTTTGAAAATTTTGTCTTGAATTTGTCTTTACATACGTTCAATCGCCGTGGGAAGTTGAGTAGTTTTATGTCGTTTTAAATACTGGGGTCTAAAAATATTTTCTTATGATTTAGGAATCTCACTGTAGGTGGATTAATCTGGGTTTTTATTTCCTTTTCCTCTTTCTTCGCTTTTCTCCTTTTTAAATTTTCCTCTTTCTTTTTCCTTCCTCCATATGCTTTCTTTCTATATTTTCTACCCAATTATATTTATTCTTTTTTGCTTTCAGCCTTGTTCTTCCATGCTTGCTTTTTCTTTTTTTCCTTATTACTTCATAGTAACTTTACTTTGTAATAGCTTTTCAGTTCCACAAAAATCATATTTACCGCAATTTTTTCCTTGTTTTTTCCCTTCATTCGTCTTCTTTTTTATTTATTTTTTCTTTCATATACGTATCTTCAGTCTGTAGCCAGCTTCCTACACTTTTCTGTTTTCTTCTACATTTTTACTTTTTTCAAATCCCCCTATAATCGTCTCCATGGATAGAGATTGTTTGTACCAAATTTGGATGGAATCGGTGAAGGGGGTTTTAAAGTTATGTTGAATTGCTCATTTTCTAAACAATGTCCTTCCCCCTGCTTCCTCACGAATTCTTCAAAGACCCTTCTACCTCCTCTATAAACATATCTTTAGAATCCACGGGTTCAGAATTTACACAAAATTGTTCATTTTCTAAACAATACCCCCATCCCCCACACACACTTCCTATTTGCCAGTGTGTCTCCAACCCTATATTATATATGATCTTCCCCTTAGGATAGAGAAATTGTATACCAAATTTGGTTGAAATTGATCCAGGGCTTCAGAACTTGTTCAATTGTTCAAGAATATCTAAAAAGGAATATGTAGCCATTGAAAAACCCTTGGAAAAGTCCTTCCAAAATATTTTGTGGATCAAAAAAAGTTATGTACTTAAAAAATCTTTCACTTGTATTAAAAGCCAGATCCTCTTGTTGTAAGATTCGTTTAAAATGTGAAATAAATATGCTCAAAATGTGATTGCATCACCTTACTTTTAAACGTTTGAATCCACAAATCGATGGCAGGCGTTCTGATTATGCCTATCTATTTTATTGGCATTATTTCCCCCACAGGAACATTGCTGCCTCGCAGTTAACTGCGAGTTTCTAAGCCAAGTTACCATTTTTGCATTCGTATATCATGAGGCTAACACGTTAATACTTTTATGCCCAGGGAAGTCTAGAATATTTCCAACCCAAAAATTTCCTAAAAAAAATTTAAAACGTAATGAGGAAGGAATTTAAAACGTAATGAGGAAGTACAAAGAGGTCGAAATTGCGCTTTAGGTAGCCATTAGGGAAATGAATGCATTGCAGCAGTTTTTGAAAAAAAAAATCCAAGGAGGACCTTCAGCAAAAAGCGAAAAAAAAACAATATTTTTTCAATAACATCGGAACGCAATGGCCGATCGGGCCAATTTTCAATAGCGAAAAACTAAGCAACATTCCGCATCGAATACAAACTTTTAGTATACTGCCTATGATCGCATAGTATTCCCAAATATGCACTACATATTTATATGGAACAAATATGGGATTGTGGGCAGTATACAAGAGAGGCAAAAAGTGGGTTTTACTGTAGATATGGAAAGTATTTCCGTGATGAATTTATATGCTTTTAGGTTTAAGATAAAAAATCACGTTAATAAAGTTGTAATAAAGTGAGATTAGTCTTCTTCTTATTATTATTGGCATTCCGTCCCCACACTGGGGCATAGCCACCACACAGCTTAGTGTTCAACACTTCCACAGTTGGTAACTGCAAGGTTTCTAAGCCAGGTTACCATTTCTGCATTCGTATATCATGAGGCTAACACGATGATACTTTTATGCCCAGGGAAGTCGAGACAATTTCCAATCCGCCACCCTCAGCATGGTCTTGCTTTGTAGCCGCGCGTCTTACCGCACGGCTAAGGAGGGCCCCAAAAAAGTAAGATTAGTATTATGGCCATAACTTATGATTCCATAGTCCAAACCTGCCAATTTTTAATAGAAAACAATGCACGATGGGCAGCGCTGGGAAATAAGGTGGAATAAAATATTGTTTTCGAGTTGTGGTTCGCAGGGTGGCCAAAGCTTCGTGGTACACGAAACATTAAAAATAGAAGTATTAGAGTTTGATGGCAGACGAGCGAAGAAAGGCGTAGATAGCCTGCATATACTCCACATCGCGATCCCCCAAAACACCTCTTACTTCCCTGTAGGGTTGTTTATCTCGGGCCACAAGGGTATCCAATAGTTGCTCTCTGGAGGCGTCATTTTCCGAGCAATACCAAATTACTTGATCGATGTCTTCGTAACCGGCTCCACACCTACATAAGTTGCTATCGACAAGGTTTATTCTGTCGAGACTTCTTTATTTGTGGACTCAGTAGCGCCTGTGGCAAGTGTTTTTTTTTCTCAGTATAACTAATATAATAGCATTAAAAAAAACCAAAGTTTTCAACGTCTGTTGTCTGTGATTTTTTTCATCAAATGCTGTGTCTGGTTGTCTAAGGTTGTCACTGGTTTTGTTTTCTGCACCTGATAGTAAAAAAGAATTGAAGTGTCAAATATTTTATTTTTTGTTAGAATTTTCCCGCGTGCTGCATCTGGTTGGCTAGTCACCGGACAGGCAAACAGGGCTATTATATTTATGACTAGTTTATTTGTGGACGCAGTAGCGCCCGTGGCAAGTGTTTTTTTATCAAAATTATCAACGACTGTTATCTGTGATTTTTTTCATCAAATGCTGTGTCTGGTTGTCACTGGTTTTGTTTTCAGCATCTGATAGTAAAAAAGAATTGAAGTGTCAAATATTTTATTTTTGTGAGAATTTCCTCGCGTGCTGTGTCTGGTTGGCTAGTCACCGGACAGACAAACAGGGCTATTATATATAGTAATAGTAATGAAATGATAATAATGATGATGTGCGATCGCTTTACGGTTTTTGGATAGTGCTTCTTTTGGTTACATAAGATTGTTGATAGTTTCATTTTTAAGAATGAAATAAGCCTTTTTCACGTATTTTTTATTTTTTTTAAGCATTCTATTGCAGTCAATTTTTCTCACTACTGTAAAACATAACGGTTGCGGAAATCCATATGTGACTATAAAAGTGGTCAAAAATGGAACAAATTCAATCAAACGAAATATTAGTAACAAAGTTCATAAATTTCAAAAAAAATGAATGTGATTTTTATATTTTTATATTTGTTTTCTTTTATTTCCTCCAACTAACTGACTCTCTACGTATCACGTGCATAGTTTAGGTGGGTGAGGGGGTATAACGAATGCCCATGGTTTATATGATTTTTTGAATGGTTTATATGAATTGAATGTAAGCAATTATTCGCCCTGGAGGATGGAGTATCAAAAACTGACCCAAAGTTACATAGACAACCCCATAGTGTAATTCTTGATTTCGGCACCCTCTAAGGACTGCCGCCATTGTCGATAACCAACCCTGCCAATCGGACGGTTCGCCGAATAGTAAATTACGATATTCGGCTGAAAAAGGCAAATAATGCCAAATATGTTAAATACTTCAAAAATTTAGCTAACAAATAGTTAACTGTTTACTGAAACAAATGTTTGAACATTCTACTATATTTTTTGTAATGTCATGCCTCAGTGTGAAGCATAAGAAAATAAGACCACATAATTTGTGAAACTTGTGAAATCACGAATAATATTTATCTTTTTTAATACTTTCTACGTGGTTTCAACGAGTTGCAACTTTAAATATGTGGGGATTTCCCCTTCATTTTCTAAAGACCAATGGGACAAAAGAAAAAATTAATATTTGTTCCGGCCTAAGGCTCGGAACAACTTATTTAAATTAAGCCAAATAAAAACAAACAATAGTTCTTAAGAATGAATCAGCTTGAAAACCATGGCTTAGACTGTATTTAAACTCTCAAAAAATATCTCTATATATGAAAAGGAGTTTGCATTTCCTTTGAGGCAATATCCCGATTTGCAAGACTTTTTCACCAAACGATTTGTACATATTAAAAGTTGATCAATTTGACGGATAAAGTTGGAAAATTGTCAAAATGCAACGGTTTCATGAGATCTGAACACGTAAAAAAATCCCTTTTTTGCCAAAGCAGAGACTTGATGATATGTATAAGAAATACATTCCCAAACTTTTACATTTTATTAGCTAATGAACTTTATTAGCTTTTGAGTATGAGATCATTTATTAGGTGGCACAATAAATTGCATTAGTATTTTCGAATGGATGTTTGCCATAACTTATAAGGTTTTTGCCTTTCTCGTACAAAGTTGTACCGAAAGGCTATCATTTCACTTCGAAAACGAACTTTTTAAATAAGTGACGGAGACCCATACTGCCGCGATTCACAAAAGAGTCCCATGTCGATTTTTGACGATTTTGATTTTTTTCAGTAATAAGCTTCAAATGAACTCATCTTTAGGAAAAACTGATAAAATAATAGGCTTTGCTCTAGAAATTTGAAAATCAAAACCCACTTGTGTTGTCCCATCTTGCTATTTATTCGCATAACAATCACATTCCACATTTTGATACACTTTCGCACAAAACATCAATGTAATTATGGTCCATTTAATAGTTCCATAGCAATGTATACAGATGAAGAATATTATGTCAAATTTTCAGAAAGATTGCTGGTTTTATCGATTTCTTTTGAATTTTTTGAATTTCTCCATGTAAAACAAGTTTGAAAAATTCAACGGCATGTTTCTCAAGTTGAAGTAAACTGACATGGGACGCTTATGCAAATAGGGGCAGCATAGTGTTATATACCAATCGACTCAGCTCGACGAGCTTATCAAATGTCTGTCTGTTCGTGTGTATTTATGTGTGTGCACAAAAGCTAAGAAAAACATTAGACAAATTTTCATTTAGTAATCCTTAATCGATTTTCTCGCCTCAAGTTGCATTCGAAAAATGGTAAAGCCTAGATTGAATTTGATAACGATCGACCGTTGTGTTTAAAAGTTATTTAGAAAATGTTACATCGAACTGTATTAGCTTCATATAAGGTTGGTGTCCTGGCTAAAGGCAGTATCAATACTCGGTGGATTAAGTTGGCTTTTTTTAGCGTAAAGAAAGCCATCAAGATTGAACTGAAATCGATCTAGAGTGCGACGCTGCAATCAACTAGGTAAATGATTGACAGATCGAAAATAAAACCCGACTGAGATCGGGCCGGTTCAACTTGTAATTTATAAAAATCAAAAATATGCGATAATGAAAATCGTGAGGCTTTAGAAACAAGACGTTATTTAAAAACAATTTGTAGTCTATCAAAAGAAATCTTGTGTTTGAATGGTAACAAGAGAAAAATATATTTATTTCCTTGTAGAATAAACCAATCAAATTGGTATTAATTGAGTATGAATGATTATTCGACCGAATATTCGTTTCGCCGAATAACTAAAAATAGAAATATTCGGTATTCGGCTGAACGCCGAATATCACTATTCGGTGCATCTCTAATATATTATTGGATGCAGAAACGAGCTTTACCTTCATTTCAAATTCCAACAGAAAGCTAGAATAGCTATGTTTAAGGTATAGGATACAAGATGGACTCCCAGGGTTGTTACGACTACGCGAATTTCGCGATTTTCGCGGATTTCGCGGTTTTTGCGGATTTGGCGCGGATTTGCATAACGATTTGAAGACTTCGCGCGGATTTAGTTTTAGGTGAAAATTAACTAAAAAAATCTGGATGTAAAGCATGGGGCTTCCTTTCTATAGTAAATTATTGTTGAGAATTACGTTTGAAGTCCATACTTACACAACTTTTCGGACATTTCCAAGTCCTTATTGAATGTCATGCATTACACTTTTGTTCAAAAGTTCAAGTATTATAAGAGGATGCCCGTCACTTTTGGTCATTGATTATCAGGGTTTGCAGAAATAGCTCTCAATAGATAACGAACAACGATAAAAGAGAGGCAAAAACTGTTCCGAATCATAACAAGCCATGATAACAAATTTATCAAACTTGTATACAAGTGCGAAAAAACAGAATCGGATAGGCAGCCCCCACAGAAAAATGGTGATTCTCGCTTTGTTTTCGCTCCTTTCGTGTTGGTTACTGCACAGCTGTGTAAAACAAGTTGAAATGCATCATCAGAGCTAGTGCTCCCCGCATTTGGAGCTTTCTAAAAGAAATTTATCATGGGATATAGCCTCCCGAACCAGTTCTCTATCATGACAGCTTGCGAAAAAAGTCTCTCGCGGTATGCTACATATCGTATATGTATACATAGATGATAAGTGAGAGACTTGTTCTTTTTCTTTAGGATTCAATCCCTGTTGATTATTGATTCCTAAAATCATTTTTTTATCTCGTCAAATCTTCTCGTCGGGATTTAGTTTCTTCTTTTATAGTATTGAAGGTTTTATATTGCTTTCATAGCATTTCTCTTGAATGAATCAGAGTATATAAAACAATTGAAAAAACAAAAATGTTCTTTGGTTTGATGCAGATGTCTCATTATAATAAGAATTTTCGCAGTGACTGAAGAGGAATTTTGTTCAGCAATTGAAAGGTCAATTTCCACAGATATTTTCGGAAAAAAAACACAGGACTTGTTAAGAAATTTTTGCGTTATTTTCGGATAACTATTAGGCCGATACACATATTTAAATACTATTTTGTCTCCCCCCCCTTCGGATTTTTTGGCGAAAAATTAATATTTTGAGGGGGCAACAAAATAAAATTCAGATAATTTTGAGGATTTTCAAAACATTTTTTAACAAATCCGAGGAGTTTTTTTTATTTTTTTTTCATTTTAATATTTATGTTTTCTTACACCTCCCCCCCTTCTTGTCCTTTCGGAGACCAGTAGAACAAAATGTTTATTAAATATTTATAACGGCCTTATATAAGTTTTTCCTTCGAAATTCCAGCTGAAAAATTACGAAAAATTTCCTCAAGGATTCTATGAGTAATTTAATAAATGAACTTCCACAGCTAGGAGAGGATTTCTGCAGAATTTTGCTATGATAAATTGTAAACATTTTTTTTTTTAGAGAGTAATTTTCACGGTAGTTCCTGTAGCGATAACAACAGACAAAATTTAAAAATTTCCCCTTGAATTAGGAAAAGAATTGATTTTTATTTAGGATTTGATCAAAAATGTCTTCTTCCCAAAGCAATTTGTTATGAAATTTCCACATGCATTTCCAAAGGAATTTGTGCAGAGACTTCTGGAGCAGTTTTCTCATGAATTCACGTGGCAATTTCCTCGGAAATTCCTGAAGCTATGACAGCAGGAATGCCTGTAACAAATCCGCAGAAATTCCGCTTTGAATTTACGGGAGAATTCCCGGAAGTTCTTGTGTTTTTACCAACGTATTTATGTAAAACAAAATTCAAAGCGATTTCAACAGGAATTCATGGACGGATTCTCGTATGTATTGTCGTAAAAAATCCTGCGGATAATTCTGGATAAATTCCTCCAGATTGAATTCCTCCTCCTCCAGATTGAATTTATGAGAAGTATTCGAATGAATGTTTGTATAAATTCTCGGAGGATCTTCTTCTTCTTCTTCTTCTTATTGGCATTACATCCCCACACTGGGACAGATCCGCCTCGCAGCTTAGTGTTCATTGAGCACATCCACAGTTATTAACTGCGAGGTTTCTAAGCCAGGTTACCATTTTTGCATTCGTATATCATGAGGCTAGTACGATGATACTTTTATGCCCAGGGAAGTCGAGACAATTTCCAATCCGAAAATTGCCTAGACCGGCACCGGGAATCGAACCCAGCCACCCTCAGCATGGTCTTGCTTTGTAGCCGCGCGTTTTACCGCACGGAGGATCTACCGCAGCAATTTCCAGACAAACTTCCACAGGAATCCCGGAGAAAATTTGTGCAGATACCTTTGGAGATTTCCAATGAAATTCAAGTTATACTGACACAGGAGTTCCTGCTAAATTTTTCAGTAGAATTTCTGTTAATAAACTTTAGAGAAATTTCTGCAAAAAAATCTTGTTGGACTTTCCGAATGACAACTTTCTTCAGGACAGTTTTATGTTTTAGAAAATAGAACATTCAACGAAACCTGAGCAAGTATGTTAGATTTTAAATTATTTCTATATGGATATGAATTCAAATCATTTTTACTTGGAAGTTTTGTTCAAAAACGAATTTACGTGATCTTTTTACCTAGTCTCTACGCAAGTTTGTGTTATGAACCAAAATTACAACAAAATTGCAACCATCCTGCTTCTATAAAACGGTGAATATAGAAATTGTTTAACTGCTGGATTTTGGTTTACTTAGCCTTGCTACTTCTATTGGCGAATAAGACCATCTAGAAGGGTTGTAATACTAACTGCGATGTTAATTTGATACAAACATGTTTGAAATAGCCTAAAATCATATTAAAAAATGAATAATATTGTATAATACGCACTTCAAGTTCAGAAAATGGTGATAATCGTGATACATTATAAAAAAAAAATATTTCGCGCGTGCCAGAATTTAGCTCTAAGTCGCGCGGATTTGGCGCGGATCGAATTTCATGCCGCGCGGATTTGATTTTGGTCGGCGCGGATTTGGCGCGGAAAATATTTCAGGATCCCCGGAACAACCCTGACTCTATTTCTAGTTATATTCTAGCAATTGCTATACTGCCCTGAATCGCATATTTGTCCCATCTTTGCTGGGTTTCCTATTCATATGGGACAAATATGCGATTCACGGCAGTATAGAACAAGAGAACTATAAAGAAATTTATTAAGTAGGAAAATGGAACGGGTATTTAATTGAACCCACGACCTTCATACAGAAGGTGTAGCAATTAAGCCCGTTTCACATGTTCTCTTCTCCATCCATAGAATAGTTTCACTACAATAAATAAAAGTAAATTCTGTTTGCTAAATATTTTCCAATTATTTTAGAACTGGTTTTCTTGGCTGACTGGTGGTCCGGCTCTACTCTCTATCTCTACATAAGTGATGAAGATTTAAAGCATTGTGGCAAAGAGCACGTTCTATTGTTGATGAACCATACCTATGAAATCGACTGGTTGGTCGGATGGGTTTTCTGTGAAAAAGTGAGAGTGCTAGGAAACTGCAAGGCGTACGCCAAAAAGGTCATTCAGTATATCCCAACAATCGGATGGGCATGGAAGTTTGCCGAGTTTGTTTTCTTGGAACGTTCGTTTGACAAGGATAAGGAAATCATTGGCCGTCAACTTAAAGAAATCATGGACTATCCCGATCCAGTGTGGTTGCTGCTGAATGCGGAAGGAACTCGCTTCACTGAGAAGAAGCATGAAGCTTCCATTAAGTTTGCTCGCGATCGCGGGATGGTCGAACTGAAGCATCATTTGATTCCAAGGACCAAGGGCTTTACATCCAGTTTACCGGAGTTGCGAAATAGGAGCGTTATTTTAGATATTCAACTAGGTATCAGCAAGGATTCTCCTGTGAGTTTTTTCCCAAATATTGCGTGTATCTGATTTTGAGCTTTAGTAATTATTGTTAATTATTTTCAGGTTAAGCCTACCATTTTCAACATCTTAAATGGAAAGTCAATAGAATCGCATATGCATGTACGTCGTATTACTTTCGATCAAGTACCGGAAGATGAAGAGAAAGCGGCAGAATGGTTGCAAGAGCTATTTCGTCAAAAGGATATCATGCAAGAAAGTTTTCATAAGCATGGAGATTTCTTCACTGGTTCTAATATCGTCCGAAAAGTTCCCATAAAATTGCAGCCACGATTGCACACTCTGATTAACATGGTAGCCTGGAATGTGATCACAGTGGTTCCGATGACGTACTATCTAATCCAGTTGTTGGTTAGCGGCGAAATTATGTACTTTTCTATCGGAACTTCGATTCTTGTTGCTTGTAAGAATAAATTAATTAAACCTTCTATAACTTTTCTAACCTTTGCATTACCTGTCTTTCATTTCATTTAATTTAGTTTACGGTCTTATGGTGAGAGCGATTGGAATGTCGAAAATCAGCAAAGCATCGTCCTATGGCTCGGAAAAGAAGAACGAACAACACAGGCATGACAACGGATCACCAACCAATGAGACCACCAAAACTAAGTAGAACTTTTAGCTTATGTACTTGAATATGTAGTTTGTACACCGTTGTATAACTTATTGGCCAGTTTGGCCCTTTGAACCCGGCCCGTAGCTTAGCTCATCCTTTTCCAAAAACATTATAGTTTCTATTTTTTGGAGCTGACTATTTTGGCTCAAGGCATATATTACAGTGTTCTATACTTCCGGAACTGCGAATACGCGGTCACACGATAAGCTACCGACACCGTCATGCCAAATTTTTGCTAGACAGTTTATATTTATCTGTTTTTAACGGAAGTAGCAATGATTAGCGCCAAACTGCTTAAAGCGGTGTCATCTGGTAAGATCATTCTTTTTCAAATAGCGAACGGTGAAATTAGTAGCGGATGTACTGTTGTTACTCATTTATATCCTTGATATAGGTATACACGAATAAAGTAGGTAACGATCGTACGGTTTATGAACTCGAAAAACAGGAAGAAGAGCAACTATGAGAGAATAATCTATTTATTACCAATTTTTCGGTGAAGTATAGTTTATATTGTGCAGTGTTATCTGCACTGAAAGGTATTGACGTAATGGATACAGACAAGCAGAAACGAATAATTCATTGTTGTCATTGGATATTCTGCCTACCAAATCAGTAAAAAAAAACTGAGTACAAATTTTACCACCAAATACACCATTTCAGTTACAATTGTCAAACCACCACCTTTAATAACCGACACATGATATTATTTATTGCTTGGATCTGTATCTATAGTACTTTGCCTGAAATGAATTACGCAGAAAATAAATAACATCAGTTATAAACAACTATTTAATTAGTCATAAGAATAATTTTAGAAACGACTTTTGGCAAAGTGAGCAACACTAAAAACAGAAAACGAATTCAATTGTTTAACTGCATAAATTATTACGCACAAGTTTGATTGAATACCAACTTGCAATATATGGAATTGTTTTAAACAATGAGTGACTGTTCATAATTTCCGCACTTATTGAAAATTTCCGAAAACCCACATTGTAATGAAGGCCCCATTATTATGCCACACATAAATTATAGAAGTTTTATCATTGAAACTTTGTGTGTAATATGAATGCAAGTGGTTGACTCGAATTCGAAAATATTCATCAGGACACATGCAGAAGATCTATAGTGTATGCGGTATAAATTCATCATAGCTGATTAATTACTTTATGTTTACCTAAGCACGACAATGCATTATGCTCAAAAATAAGCCATTTTCAATAAGACGGAAATCAGTAATTTCGTGGACTTTTTCTCAAAAGGCATTTATGATTGTATAGACGATATTTTCGACGTTTGAATTTTCGTGAAAAAATTATACAGAAGTTATGTCACTTATTGCATTATATTACCTATGTGAATCAAAATTATAAACGATACGCAAGTAGTTGCTATTTAATGAGCTTTTTTTTTTTCTAAAAATCATGAATGCCTTGGAGAAGTTCCTCGAATCATTGTTAATTAATCGCTCTAAAAACGTGTCAAACGTGCAACCCAGAAGCCGAGCTTCCTTGTTAATCTACTTTATCATTAAATACATTCGCTACAGTGAATTAAAAACGTTTTCTGAATTTTGTGAGTTTACGTGTACTTTTCATGATAATTATTTAAGGTTCTCTTACAAAAGCAGCAAGATAAAATCGATTTAACAAACAGTGGTGAAAGTGCGCGCCGAGGACAGTTGGCGTATACGGTGAAATAAAAAAAGTTTTAATCTGTTGATTAGAATCGTAGATGATTCGGTATATTTGTATATGGAACGAAAAAGAAAGCCGCTAGCATCATAAGTTAATATTTTCATATCAATAGTTAGGCCCGGAAGATGTGTAGGGTGTGAATGTGTTTTAAAATTGATATGTAAGCGAAAAACCTTTGTAAATGAAAGGCAGTGGCGTCGCGTGGAATAATTGAGAACCTGTTCAAAAATGTTCAACAATCAAATATCATGCTTAATAACCCTTCAGCACGTGCGCGGTGTGGCGCCACTCGTCGCTAGTACGCTTTGTTGCCAAAGGCAACGTTCTTGCAACAAATGGTGCCCTACTAAATAACTATGACTGGCGTCACCAGTGACCATCGGAAAAATATCTTTATGAAGCTCACTTTTCGTTGTTGGCCGTTAGCAAGGGAAAAGCATCATGCAACCATTTGATAACCAATAAGTTTTCATTGAAAGAGTAAGGTTATGCACATCATTACAGTTATATTTGAGCCACATATGAGACATCCACATGCAGACATCCTCGAAATATATGAACTTGAACAAACAATATTGAAATAGAAGAGAACTACGTTCAAATAATTATGCTGAACCAAGCTGCTCCCCACGAACTAAGTCAAATATGTAACTGTTGTTACTACTGGCATTCGTATAATCTGTAGTTTTGTATTCCGCGCATAGTTGAACGACAGAAGAATATGTCTTTTGCTCGTTCAAATTTGAAGTTGAACGAGTTGCAACGAAATGTGAGAAGGCGTCGATATTATGCTCGCAGTGTGTTGCAGCACTTCGTTCCCAAACAGACGAATAGAGAGAAAATTTTCCTCACAATTGGCGCTTTGATGTTGCATGAAGAAGAAGAAGCAGAAAGATGATAATCGAAAAAATCTCCACGGCAAACCATATGAAGAAGTTTTTAAAACTCTTCTCAAAAATTCTAGAAGCAATTTAATTAAAAACGGTAACAGTACGGGGTTGGACTTTTCTTCTACTATATAATAAACACAATATTCCTATTCGAAATTTTATTTTGTGATATTACACTTAATACACAGTAGAAGAAAAGTCCAACCCCGTACTGTTTACCGTTTTTAATTAAATTGCTTCTAGAATTTTTGAGAAGAGTTTTAAAAACTTCTTCGTATGGTTTGCCGTGGAGATTTTTTCGATTATCATCTTTCTGCTTCTTCTTCTTCATGCAACATCAAAGCGCCAATTCTCTCTCATATTTTCTTCTTCGTTCACGTCGTAAACATGAACGAACTGCGACGCCGTTTCGTTGCAAGGTTTGTTGCATCGCTTCGTGTTCTACATGTAGGCGGGCAGAGACAAAAAACACGTGTTTTGATGCAGGAGTGTCTTTTTGTGCATTGGTAGGACACAAACAACCAAAAGCCTGAATACAAAAAGGAAAGCTACATGTTTGCCTATGTTTCAAACGTGTTGACTGGTTCAGAAACAAAATTGAACGTAGCTGTTGCAACAGCTCTCTGTTTTCTGCCAACCGGTGCAACTATTCGCGAAGTCGAAGCAAAATTCTTCACACAAACAATGACAGTTCTTTATGGGTTTTTACAGTAGAGCAACAGAGAGGAGGAGATGGCGGCCATGTTTCACTCAAACTCTGACAGATAGCAATAGTATTTCCCATAGGAGGGAAGAGCAGAATTTGCTTCGACTTCGCGAATGTTTTTGAACACAAGATCAAAATATAATCTTCATTAGTTGGCCTACCTGTGCAATGAACAGGTTGAACAGGCCGACCAGACGCCACTGATGAAAGGAATACGCTCTAGCCACAAAATCCCATTTATCGTCTTCTAATGTATCGGTTTCCCAAAGTGCTGCGCTAACATGAGATATAAGGGTGGGTGCACAAGTTTGAATGCCTTTTCATAATGAAATCAAAAATGATCCTTAGGATAATTTTCTTGACTAGCACTTCGGATCTTGTTTAGGATCGGGTTTAGAATTTTAGCGGTTTTCTAATTTCAACTGTAGATCGTTTTATGTACGATCGTTCTAGGGTTTTGCCATTAAATTCACATGGTATTTGAAAAACTATGATTTGATCTATAAATCCATAGAAAAAATACACCCCTTCCAAAGCGATGTTGAATAGCAGACACGAAAGACCGTCACCTTGCCGTAACCCTCTGCGGGTTTCGAAGGGACTCGAGAATGCCCCTGATAACCCTCTGTGGGTTTCGAAGGGACTCGAGAATGCCCCTGAAACTCGAACTACGCACATCACCCGATCCATCGTCGCTTTGATCAACTGTGTCAGTTTATCCGGAAATCCGTGTTCGTGCATTGGCTGCCATAGCTGGTCCCGATCGATTGTATCATATGCGGCTTTGAAGTCGATGAATAGATGATGTGTGGGCACGTTGTATTCGCGACATTTCTGCAGTACTTGGCGAATGGCGAACACCTGGTTCATGGTGGAGCGTTCGCCCATAAAACCCGCCTGGTACTGCCCCACGAACTCCCTTGCAATTGGTGCTAGTCGACGGCATAAAATTTGGGAGAGTACCTTGTAGGTGGCGTTCAGTAATGTGATTGCGCGGTAGTTGCTACAATTCAGCTTATCGCCCTTTTTGTAGATGGGACACACGACACCTTCCATCCACCCCTGCGGCAAACCTCCTCCCAAATCTTGGTAATGACCCAGTGCTGCGCTATAGCCAGTGCCTCATCACCGTGTTTAAATAGCTCTCCTGGTAGTTGGTCAACCCCAGGGGCTTTGTTGTTCTTCAGCCGGCCAATCCCCTCCTGGACTTCCTGGAGATCCGGAGCCGGTAAAATTATGTCCTGCGCGCGTTCTCCCAGGTCCATCACCATACCGCCATCTTTGTCTGCCACATCGCCATTCAGGTGCTCTTCGTAGTGCTGCCGCCACCTTTGGATCACCTCACGCTCGTTCGTAAGAAGGTTCCCGTTTATGTCCTTACACATATCAGGCTGTGGCACGTGGCCCTTACGTGAACGATTCAACTTCTAATAGAACTTGGCGCTAGTGCTGCCGCCACCTTTGGATCATCTCACGCTCGTTCGTAAGAAGGTTCCCGTTTATGTCCTTACACATATCAGGCTGTGGCACGTGGCCCTTACGTGAACGGTTCAACTTCTCATAGAACTGCTGGCGCTTTTTCCTCCGGAAAATCGAGTTTTGTCTGTTCCGCGCCTGTTTATATCATGCCGCCCACTGTTAAGCCGCGGCGTCCGAGTTCGACGCGTGTTGTACACCGTCGAGAGTTTTGAGCGCAGCCATATTGCAACGAGGTAGTGGTCGGATTCAATATTGGCACTGCGGTAAGTGCGGACGTTTGTGATGTCGGAGAAGAATTTACCGTCGATTAGAACGTGGTCGATTTGGTTTTCCGTTTGGTTAGGTGATCTCCATGTGGCATTGTGGATATTTTTGCGGGGAAAGAAGGTGCTTCGGACTACCATTCCGCGGGGGGCTGCGAAGTTTATGCATCGTTGGCCGTTGTCATTCGATACGGTGTGCAGACTATCCAGTCCGATGACCGGTCTATGCATTTCCTCCCTTCCTACCTGTGCGTTCATGTCACCGATGACTATTTTGACGTCCCGCAGAGGACATCCATCGTATGTCTGCTCCAGCTGTGCGTAGAACGCTTCTTTCTCGTCGTCGGGTCTCCCTTCGTGTGGGCAGTGCATGTTGATGATGCTATAGTTGAAGAAACGGCCTTTAATACTCAGCTTGCACATCCTTGCGTTGATCGGCTGCCACCCAATCACACGATGCCGCACCTTACCTAGCACTATGAAGCCGGTTCCCAGCTCGTTGGTGGTGCCACAGCTTTGGTAGAAGGTAGCCGCTCGATGCCCGCTTTTCCACACTTTCTGTCCTGTCCAGCAAATCTCCTGCAGCGCCACGACGTCGAAGTTGCGGGAATGTAATTCATCATAGATCATCCTGTCGCAACCTGTGAAACCTAGCGACTTGCATTTCCATGTTCCAAGCTTCCAATCGTGATCCTTTATTCGTCGCCTAGGTCTTTGCCGATTATATCGAGTCGCATTATCTCTTATATTGTTCGTAATTATTGGTTTTCCAGGCGGCTTTTTGGGCCTGCGCAAACCTCCTGTCTCGTTGGAGGGCCGTCGTGTCAGGGCTGTTTAGCGTCCCACCTAACACCAGGACTTGGGCTTGTGCGCTTTGAGCGGCACACTGTCGCTTTGGTGGGGCCTACTTGCGGATACATGCAGCTTTTTATAGGAATTTAACAGGGCCCACTGTCAAACCCCATCTCATCCTAGGAAAGCCCCACAACTCGCAGGTGGCCTGGGGAGGGATCGTCAAGCCCTTGGACATAGTCCCTGCTGACCGTGACTACAGGAGCTACTGGAAAAAATCCGCAGGAATGCCTCCTAGA
Organism: Armigeres subalbatus; assembly: GCF_024139115.2. Lineage (NCBI taxonomy): Eukaryota > Metazoa > Arthropoda > Insecta > Diptera > Culicidae > Armigeres > Armigeres subalbatus. Next base: position 158,184,436 of record NC_085140.1, on the reverse strand, counting down.
ATTTACGAAAGAATTCCAGGGAGGTTATCCACAGAAATTCATCAAAGAATGTCTGAAGATATTTTCAAAGCGATTTCCACAGGAAATAATGAAAAGATTTCCACAGGTATTCTCTAAAACTTTACCACAGGAAATAATGAAAAGATTTCCACAGGTATTCTCTAAAACTTTACAACAGGTTGTTTTTAAAGAATTTACTTAAATTTAAGACCGAATGAATTTCCGCATCAATTCTCAGGGGAACTTCTGCAAGACTACACGGAGGAATTTCCACAGATGTTCTCGAAAAAAAAATCCGCAGACTATTCTGGAGCGACTTCTGTAGAAGTTCCTTGAGCATAGTCGAAATTAGTTTCTGATTTAAAATCAATAGCTAGGGGTAATGACGGCTTTGGCAGGTTTTGTTCTATTATTGTTTATAGAAAGTATTAATCAAAAAAATTTAAGATGAATGACAGCAGAATAGAACTGCTATTGACAACGGGCTTTGCCCACTCAGATCTCTTTTTAATCGTGCTCGAAACATGAGTTAGTTTATAATACAAATACAATACAAAGCAATGGGACAGCATCGTCAAATGTAACATCGTAGGATAAAAGGATAAACACCCGTAAATTGAGAGAGTTTTTGAAACACATTTTGCATATAAAAAATTGTATTTTGGCCATAATTTATGGCCCCTTCTGGGGCAAGACCATGCTGAAGGTGGCTGGGTTCGATTCCTGGTCCAGTCTAGGGATTTTTCGGGTTGTAAATGTTCTCGACTCTTGACGATACGAATGCTAAAATGGTAATTTTGCTTAGAAACCTTGCAGTTAATTACTGTGGAAAGAACACTAAGCTGGGAAGTGGCAATGTCCCAGTGGGGATGTAATGTCTATAAGAAGAAGTTCTGAACGGATAGGCCGATATGACCCATTCCTAATATGAAACAATGAAACAGGATTTTCCGACCTATACAACTTGTGGTAAGTAAATAGGTTAAGACTATGTGTCCTACAAATAAATGAATTTTTAAAATACATTTTACGAATAAAAATTAGTCTCTGAGCCTCTTATAAAAAGTTTTTTTTAGAGTATATTGGCCAAAAATTCCGAGCCCTGAGCCCGATCATCCCAATTTCCAATAGGAAAGAACGGGACATATAGCCTTTACGTATACTTAGTATACGAAAAAACAAAAATAATATTTTGACCATAAATTCCAAGCCCATAGTGCAATCCAGCCAATTTTCAATCGATCCCAGTTCCATTCACATCCCAGTTGAATGCAATCTTGTTGTATGCAAATTGGTTAAGGATCAGTGCGAAAAAGTGAACTAAACTTTTTTACGCGTTTTTGGTTTAAAAAGAATGTATTTTCGCCATAACTCCCAAGCCTATAGTCCGATCTGGCCAATTTTCAATAGAAAGCAATAGGACAGGATTCCTAGCCGAATGCAACTGTGAGCAAATCGGTTAAGGATAAGTTCCCCAAAAGTGAGCTAAACATTTTTACGCGTTTTTGACAACTTAACTTCCAAGTCCATAGTCCGATTCAGCCAATTATTAATAGGAAATAATGGAACAGGATTTCCAGCCGAATGCAACTTGTTGTGGTCAAATCCCTTGAGGATGAGTGATCAAAATGTGAGCTAGACTATGGGTATCAGGGCCTTCTATAAAATATTTGGTTTTGGGGCGAACATAAAGCCTTAAAAGAGAAGATGTTCAGTAAATTGTGGTAACTAAAATTGACATTTCACGCGTATTTGCTTAGAATTTGGTTTAGGATCGCACGGATTTGTCGCGGAATGGATTTTATGTCGCGCAGAAATGGCTCAGACTTGATTTTAGTCGGTGCGGATTTGGCGCGGAAAAAAATTCACGGTCTCCGTAACAACCTTGCAAATATTTTTCCGTTGAAATTCCGTTGAACTTCCCGAAAAAAAATCAGAAGAATTTCCGAGGAAATTTCAAAATATTTCCCGTGGATATTTCGAAGCATTTACGTGGAAATTGGGCGAGGAAATTCCTAAGATTTGGGTTCGGATTGAACATTTGAAATAGTCTATTTGAAAATTGCACGATCATTGGAAGATGCTAATACAGATATAATACCAGGGATGATCAAACATTTTTGGAATTAAAATGCCGTAGTTAGAAGTCACTTTCGTCAAAGCAACTATTGTGAAACAACAACAGGAAGTATTGTACGGAATTTCAAGCAATGAATTTATATTGTAAAATCATAAAGTTAGTCTTATAACACAGTTTGAATTAGGAGCATAAGGGACCACTTCTCCCAGGGTACCTAGTCCAGGGCACAACCAGATGCACACAGATAGTAAATTTACGAAATTGTCAGCAATGAACTGGTATTGTAAAATCATGATGTTTGATACGTTTGATACGTCGCATGACATTGTTTGATTTGGATCGATATGCGGCTGCTTCCCCCTGGGCACCTGGTCCGGGGCATGTCAAGATGGACACAGACAGAAAATATTATGCGAAATTGCCAGCATTGAAAAATCACGAAGCCAATAAGAAGAAGAAGAAGAAAATATTGAATTGTAAAATATTTTAAACAAATTATGTAGTCTAATAAACATTTTGAATAAAAATACACTGTCTAAAACACAAATCTGTATGGTCTAATTAATTTATTTTTTTATATATATTTTAAATGAATTTGGCAATTTTTCACGTCGAACAGAACAAATTTGGCTAAAAATGCACTGAAAATAACAAACTTTTGAGAAACTAGTGTCATGATCAATTAGATTAATATCACTACTTTAATTTCGGACATTGAATGAAACAAAACACCCGACAATTCTTTTCAGTAACGTATAATTAATATACTGTCCACCAAATACATATTCGTGATTAATGTAATCAGTATAATTAATGATTCTTACAATCGTATCCTCTTCGTGTTATAACCTTTGAATAGATGATTACTGCTCGCTTGTTTGCCTTACATTGGATTTCCCACCTCAACGCGGTACACATCACTTGCAAACGGACAAGCGCTTTCCAGCTGCTACTCCAGTACATCTGCGTTCTGTAACGGGTTTCACACAAATTTCAAAACAATTATATGGTTTGGTCTGCGCCGTACTGAATCCAACCGAACAATTGAATTTAACTTGGTCAGTAAAAATGTTGTTAATAACTTTTCCGTCCTGCCAAAACACTGACTATCGCGAATCGCAAAATGTGACTCCAACAGTAAGTCCTATAATCCTACTCCTAATATTGCCTTTCATTCTGAGAATCGTTTGTGGATTCATGTCTAATAAAGTTCCACTAGTGGTATAGAAGTTGTTCTCTGTTTCAAACTTTTGCTTTTCGGTAAATTGTTGTAATTCTGTATTATCCTAAGTTTTCAAATGCTTCCGCTCTTGCTGTAGAGGTTAAAAAAACAGTTTAAATGCTTTAAATTCAACAGGGAAACTTTTTAGCACACAATTGGAACTACTTAAAGCAAACATACTTAATTTGTTGCTAGATGAGATTTTCAGCTACATTCTGCTAATTTTGGTTCTGGTAGCTGCTTCCGTTATTCTGTTTTTAAATCGTTTCTGCCTGCTTGATACTATTGGGCCATAATTTCGGATGAAATTATGTAATCCCCAGTGTTCTGTCGTAAATAAAGGTTATAAAAATTATGAGATACATTTTTACATTCATTTTCATTTATCAGGACCATATTACCATATTGTATCCTTTTATTATATTTATTACAAGTTTTCTTGTTCTCTAAACGTTCATTTATTTAATCTAACTGCTTGTATGTTATTATGTTTAGTTATTAGAATTTAATGATTAACGATAGCTCGGCACACTACACCCATATGAAAAATTGGTTGCGAGTGCCAATAATCTTTTTTATTTCTAGCGCAATTTTACATAATGCAATTTTGTTCCTGTTTCAGGAAGTCAGAAGCATATCATAAAGATTTTTATTTTGGTTATTTAGATATTTTTTTCGTTACATCGATTGTTTTAGATTATGTACTAGGGATGTAGCAAGTTCTTCTAACCATACTGAAACAAGACGGTAGGCTTTAGATTTAATTTGAGTTTAAATGTTCGAGAACAATACTTCTTAAGTAACAAAATATTTCTAAAAAATGTAAAAATAAGTATCACTATACCGGGAGAATTATTCAATTTGTTATACCAATAGTGATATGCCCATTGTGAGAACTAATTATTCAAATAATTGGTATTTCTCATGATACATATTTTTTAGAATTAAGGATTTTTTTCATACCTAATATGAAAATTATGTAAAGCAAAACAAAAATAAAACTGTTTTCGGTTAGAAACTAATATTCTCCACCGTTAAAGAGCTGCTAGAAGAAATCGCAATATAATAGTTTGTTTATACCCTACCAATGGTACATTTTGCGTAATAATTAAAAATGTCTGTAGAATCATTGTTTGTTGGTTGGATAAAGTTTCTCGACAAATTTCCATACGTTATCTAAATATACTGTTAAGCTAAAATGTAAATATGATAAATATATACCTTTCTGTTAGCTTAAACATTTTCTCCGTTTTTTTTCAATTTTTAAGTTTTTTTTAATTATTTTGTAATGTTTCCATGTGTATACAAAACAGCCAGAGAAACTCTAAAAATGTTAACTGATCATTTCATATGGTTTTCCATCTTACAATTTCATTTTCCTAAGCAAAAAACTTCCCAACTGTTGTGTGTACTTTTACCGCAACGGATATTGGTGACAAGTATTCTTATATTATCTTTTTTACTTATTTCTGCCATAAAACACTTTCACATAATCTCTTACGGGTGCTGTTACAGCTTGCGATAATATGACTATGTCTATATATTTTATTTACTTTTACTTATCCATTATTTAGATTCATAGAACTAACGGTATTACATTCTGCTCTCTGGTATATAACTACATTTTCAATGTTTTTTAAATAAGTTTCCTCCATGAAACTGGAGAAAGTTTGTGTTAACTCTAAATTCCACATCACAAGTTTGAAGGAAAAAATACAGGGAGAATAAAGAAATTGGGTTTTGCTTGACGCTATAATTGGATCTATTGTTTGTATAAATTGTTGCGATCTTTGTTCATGAAGGTATTCCTAAATGTCTTGCTTATACGTTTCAACATTTTGTTTTTATTTGCATGGCCACACAATTCGGAACTATATAAGTTTGGGTTCGATGTTACACACTGTACATATTAGCCAAGGTGGATTATTCTCAATTACTCAGTTATGGATTGAAAAGGTCTGATTGTATAATCTCTATTGTTTCGAAACTATTGTTTTTCGTGTCATTTCTCTGATATTGGAGTAAAAGACTCAGAAAAAATAGTATTACATGTTAGTGGCTGTTGATAAGTTTTGCGTGAGTTTTTGTTGGTTTCTATGTTTGTTAGTTTTGAATATCTGATTGTAACCATTCGCATGAGATTTCATTATTTTATCTATTGGAATTATTTCGCTAAATTGGAGGCTAAACACCATAATCTTTTGCACACCATAGTGAACATGTCAATACGTGTACTTTAGACCTATTGTATTTTTTGCTATTACATCTATAGTCACAATACGCTGTATCGAATAAATAATCCATCCACTGTTGTAGCTAAATTTGCCAGCTTCTGATGCATTTAGAATAATATCTGTTACCACGTCTCCTGCTTCCTCTGTGTAATTCTGTTTCGTCTACTATCTGGCGTACGCTATTTGATAAAAACTGTATAAGCGCTGTATTCAGCCCGGACGATATTGTTGATTTAGGAAATTTGCTAGGATTGACTTGATATTTAAAAGGATATGGAAATCTTGTTGGTAATAATTACAGTTTGTCGTGTGCGTTTTTTGTGTATTGAAAAACAGAGCATGGAAGAAATATAGGAATATATGCAGGATACACAACTCAACTAGAAATGCTACACTTATTAAAATGATTATGAACAACAACTACGCATTCATGGTATTCGTATTGCATCCTTGCAAATAATCGAAATGAAGATTGATCGTAAGTTAAACAAGAAAAGAATTGCTCATAAAGCCTTAAGTGTATTAGGGTTGATTATAAGCAATACTAAATATTACAACAGATAACAGAAATTTAGGCTGGTATTCGATGTGTGTGTAAACATCCTGAGTGTGGCAGCCATCCAGGAAATACGGTGGCTCAGAACTGCAGAACGTGTATTCTGGGCGGTGGATCCCATAGTGAACACTTCATTCAACTACCTCATCTATCATAGCGACGGTGACAGTGCAGAACGAGGAGTTGGCTTCATGTTGATCGGGAAGCAGATGAAGCGTGTTATCCGGTGGACGCCGATAAGCGACCGCATTTGCGTGTTGAGAATGAAGGGAAAATTCTTCAACTATAGCCTGATCAGCATCTATGCCCCAACGAACGATAACTCTGATGACGTGAAGGATGAGTTCTATGAGAGCCTTGATAAGGCCTACGGAGAATGTCCAACACACGATGTAAGTATTGTCATCGGGGATGCAAATGCGCAGATCGGAAGAGAACGTTTCTTTGGCCCTGTCATTGGTACAGAAAGCTTTCATTCCGCTACCAACGGTAATGGTCTGCGACTTGTAACCTTTGCTGCTGCTAGAGGGATGGTAATAAGTAGTACCTACTTCGCACGTAAGAATATCCGCAAACACACCTGGCAACATCCGAGTGGAGACGCTCACAGATAGACCACGTGCTGATCGACGGACGACATTTCTCGGATGTTATAGATGTGAGGTCCTTCAGAGGTCCGAACATTGACTCGGATTACTACCTTGTAGTTGCAAAAAATCGGGCGCGACTTTCTAGCGTCACGAATTCACGAAACAACAGAACGATGCGTTTCCATATCCAACGCTTGTTAGTTGAAGGAGTTGCTGAACAGTACCAACAGAAGTTAGACGAGCGGATAGAAAATGCCGCAAGATCTGGCGACGTCAACAGATTGTGTGAAAATATCCACGAAGAGCAGGAAGTGTTAGGCATTGCACAACGACGCCAACGAAATGGTTGGTTTAATGAGGATTGCCAGCGAGTGACGGACGAAAAAAATGTTGCTAGGAGTCGAATGCTAGTGGCTCGCATCCGTTTCAACAGGGAGCGGTACAGTTTAGCAAGGGCAAAGGAGAAACGAATACACCGCAGAAAAAAAGGCAACACGAAAAGAGTGTGCTAGATGAAGCGCATGGGAACATGGATAGATACGATATGCGGAAGCATAAGACTGCGCCAGTGCCCGCCATGTGCAATGATTGAGAGGGGAATTTGCTGATAGACAAGACTATGGTGGGAGCCAGGTGGAAGGAGCACTTCGAAGATTTGTTGAACGGTGAAAACGAAGATGTATTAAGGAGCAGGACGGAGTCGGCGACGGTCAAGCTGTAGAACCATCAACGCTGGACGAAGTAAAGCTGCTGGGAAGGACGAGATCCCGGTCGAGCTTCTCAAACACGGAAGTAAGCAGCTGCATCAATCAATCCACCACATTATCCAGAAAATATGGGAGGATGAAGAACTGCCTGTCAGCTGGTTGGATGGCCTCATATGCCCAATCTATAAGAAAGGGCACAGACTAGAGTGTACAGAGGGATCACCCCAAAATTCTGTCTCGTATCCTGTTTAACTGACTGAAACCGCTTGAGGAGTCCTTCGTAGGCGAAAATCAGGCAGGTTTTCGTGAGGGCCGATCAACGGCGGATCAGATGTTTAGCCTGCGGATAATTCTTGATAAATTCCGGGAGTACAACTTGCAGACTCACCATCTGTTCATTGATTTCAAAACATCGTACGATTCAGTAAAAAGAAATGAGCTGTGGCAGATAATGTCCGAACATGGTTTTCGGGCGAAACTGATTAGACTGATACGTGCCGTGCTGGAAGGCTCGAAATCAAGTATTCGGATTGCAGACGAAGTGTCAACCTCGTTTGTGCCCTTAGACGGATTGAAGCAGGGTGATGTACTTTCGAATTTATTGTTCAACATTGCACTCGAGGGTGCTATTAGGAGATCTGGTGGGCAGAGGAACGGCACTATCATCGCACGATCGCATATGCTCCTGGGTTTTGCGGACGACATCGACCTCATTGGAATCGATCGCAGAGCAGTAGTTTGTCCCAATGAAGAGGGAGACGGCGAGGATAGGCTTAACCATTAACTCTACCAAGACGAAGTACATGGTCGCCGGTAGAGATAGATGAAGACCTAGTGGTGTTGATGCTGAGGTATTGCTTGATGGGGATGTGTTTGAAGTTGTTGAAGAATTTGTTTACCTTGGAACGCTTGTGAGCATGCGACAATGACGTTTCCCGTGAAGTGAAAAAACGTATTTCTGCTGCGAATAGGGCCTTTTACGGATTACGTAACCAGCTTAGGTCCCGCCACATGCAGACGGAAACGAAATTTGCTCTATACAAAACTCCGATTTATGGACATGATGCATGGACGTTAAAAGAGGCGGATCGGAAAGCTTTCGGGGTTTTCGAGCAAAAAAAGCTGCGTACAATACTCGGAGGGAAACTAGAAAATGGTGTGTTGCGCAGACGCATGAATCATGAGCTGTAATATTGTGGTTCGTATAAAATACGGCAGACTTCAGTGGGCTGGTCACTTAGTGTGAATGTCGGAAGAAAGAATAGCGAAAACAATATTCAACAGAGAACCAGATCAGTTCAGTCGCTGTCGTCGTCAGGTACAGACGGAATAGTCGTGCTCTGCACAGCAAATAATTTTGAAAACTCAACGACGTGTAAAACTGCAGGTTACCCCATCAAACGAATTAACATTCGATATTCAATTAATATTAATTGAATTTTACAAGCAAGCACCGTTTAAATTTATTTCGATTCAAAAGAATATTGAGATCGATTGAATGTTACGTTTATTTGCATGCTCCAAATATGTGCATGAAAATACATTTAAAATCACAACATATTTTTATCTGTGTGTGCAGCCTTGTTGAATCCGTTGCCATCAGTAGCAAGCGAGCACGCGCCTTTGTTTCTTGTTGTTTATCGGTCGTTCGCATTATTTTAGATCTCCGGTGAGGCTTTTCTGTCTCAGAGAAAGCAGTAGATCAACGAAATGGATGATAAAGTTTTCGTCAATACTGTGCAGTTCCGTTTTCCAGTAGGCAGTCCTCGACCATCTTGGGCTGAAATTGCCACTTTTTTGAAGCAGCTGGATACTGATTTATTGATGATGGACACAGTGTACAAAACGGCACATGACCGTTCACTGTACATTAAATTTGTCTCGCGCGATGCAATAGAAGAATTGATTAAGAGGAACACAGTGCCGAGGAAGTTTGTTTACACATGTGGGACGTCGGTTGAAGTGCGAATGGAAGTCGCAGGTTCTAATGTGCGTTACGTCCGTGTGTTTGATCTGCCGCCGGAGGTGAGCGATGAAAGTTTATCGCGTGTGCTCGGACAGTTTGGAAAAGTTGATCAAGTTATACGAGAAAAATTTCCCGCGGAATTGGGATTAGGACATCTCTACACAGGAGTTCGAGGTGTACATATGGAGGTAGGAAAAAGTATTCCTCCATCGATAGATGTAGCCGGAATCAAGGGAAGATTTTTTTACGACGGACTTAAGGATACTTGCTTTCTGTGTCAAGCAGTTGGTCATCGGAGAGACTCCTGTCCCCAAGCGCGGAAGAAGTCCGGAAAGCAAGCGCAGTGTACTACGTATGCTGGCGTTGTATCTCGAAATGAAGGAGAGCGGATATCATCGGAAACGTCGGATGAGGACTTCATCGAAGTTCCTGAAGAAAATCTGAAATCAGGAAACCAGAAGCAGTCGGTAGTTCATGATAACGTACATTCGGAGAAAATGTTCGTTGGAAAAAAGATGACGTGACACTGGAGGAGGTGGCTATTGCGATAAAAGAAGCAATGTCTCATCCACCGGCGACTCAGCGACGGGCTCAACTTTCCGGTTCGGGCTCCGGATCAAGTTTCGCTTCTGTAATATACCCGAGATAGAAGTGTGTCCGAAGATCGTATTACCAATTGTATTTTATATTTTATATAATATTATAATTATTTTTTCTTGGCTCCGTAGAGTTTGTAATGAACAACTGAGCCTATTAAAAAAACAAACTGAAGAAAAGGAGAACCAGATAGGGGCCGGCGACTTCGGCTGCACGCGGTGGAATCCTACCTCGGGACCCTAAACGTTCGGGGAAACTGGAGGAACATTGAATTGGAATTACTTCTGAAATTTCTTAAGAAATTCTTTCGGAAATCCCTTCAGGTTCTCTGTAGAAAAGATCATCAAAAATTCTTCCACACATTTTTTCAGCAATCCGGAATGCCTTCTGAAATATTTTTTTGAGAAATCCTCCTGAAAATTTACTTAAATTTTTTAGAAAATTCATCCAACGATTTCTTTACAAAATCCTCTGGAAATTCTTTCAAAGTTTCTTCTTCAGGATTTTTTTTTCGGATTTTATTTAGTAATTCCATTGAATACCTTTGGAAAGTCATTTAGAATTTCTTAAAATAATTTTCGATGGAATTCCTAAAAGAATTTTTGAAGGAATTTTGAAGGCTTATTGAATGGAATTTCTGCGAGAAATTATTGAAGGAATTTCTGGAGGAAATTTTCGAAAGAACAGAATTTTCGAGGAAATGGATTCTTCGGAGGATTTCCAGAAATAATTTATAATCGATTTTTTTGAAGAATATCTAAGGGAACTTAAGTAGGAATTCCTGAAGAAAATTCTGAAGGTATGAAAAAATCATGGTATGAGGAATAAGTAAATATAAAATTTCCACAAAAAATACTAAGTTTCCATAAACAATTGAAAATTTTCCACAAAACCAAAATAAATTAGCAGTTTTAAAAGCAAAAATTGTAATTATAAAAGACGATTTTTTTTATGAAGAAATCAAAATGTCACATCACAAAAATCATAAGGGTTGTGTACAAGACACGACCGCCCGACGTAAACTACGTGAAACAGTTTGGTGAAATGAAGAATCTAGTGCCATTATCCATGAGTATTACAAAATTACTCTTTGGATTTCTTATGAAATTTACATTTTAAAAGGAACTAATATATTTATGTAATTAAAACAAATTCATTGAATTCTCGAGTTTTGTATAATATGAGTAGTTTCGTTCAGTTTGTTTAAATTCAATTCATTGTTCTTTTTCGAATTTTTCGAAAAATATTCTAAATGAGCCTAACTAAACTTGGGTATTTCTAAATTTCAATTTATCAGGTATAATTGCACTTTTTACTGTATTTCACCATTAAAACTTTAGAAATGAGGATAACTACCGTCAAATCACTGAAGACGCACCCATGTTTTTGCAAAGACCACGCGTCAAAGCGCACTCGTGATTTCGCTACTGACGGCATCATTTCGATTGAACTGTCTCCATCTCCATCTTTCGATTGATTGTTAATAATCCGCCTTCCCAATCACAAGCTGCAACAAAATCAAATAAGATCTTGAGAAAATTTCACCTGGCTGCCACTAATGCCATCCATACGAATTCATATTTGTAGCATCTCTCCCGGGGCGCACTCGTGATTCTGCTACGGACGGCAACATTATGGCGTCGCCAAGTGGTTAATTTGCCCTTTGAACAATATTCGCCTCCCCTCTTCCTTTGCATAAGATGGTGGCCCTGAGAAGAACCGATTGACTCGTTCAGCAACTTCGCCGATTCTGGGACCGCTGCCCGCAACATTTCTAATGAAATGCCACGCGCGCGGGGAGAGCAGTTTTCTTATCATCAATAAAGATGGCTCATTAGTCCCGCCTCTTTGTTGTCCGGTATGGCTGCAAATATTGTGTAACCGTCAAACACTCACCAAAGGGGCGTGGCTACAGATTCAACTTTATTGATTACAAGAAAGCAGGTCTCCCGCGCGCGCGAGCCATTTCGTTCGAGATATCGCGGAGGGCAGACCATGATACCACCTTCGGCATCGGCGGAGCTCCTACCGGAAATTTTATTCCCGGCGATGGTGTGGGTCGCGCGGTCGTCGCCATTAACATTAGCAGTGCTCAGATTAAATTTTCTTGTAGGAAGTAGGGGGAATGACGGCTTTGGCAGGTTTTGTTCTATTATTGTCAGGGGGTTTTTGTTGGCCATATTTTATGAAATTTGGTCACAATATTCTTTGATATGCAAAGAATGTTTAGGCCAAATTTGAGCATAATTAGTAAAAACCCCCCCACAATAATAGAACAAAACCTGCCAAAGCCGTAATTTTCCCTACTAACGATTGGCTACCATCAATAAAAGTAGCTCTTAAGTCACAATTTTGATCAAAGTAAAACTCAATTGCTTGGTGATGGCAGATTGTTTTCCGTCGGTAGTAGAATCACGAGAGCACGATTCAGAGAAAGATTTATAATTTTAGTAGATAGTCATCCATGCGAATACATTTTTGCAGCTTCTCCGTTTGACGCGCGCTCGTGATTCTACGTACATACAGAAAACATGTGATGATTCAACTCATCCATGAGTTTTAAGGTGCTGAAATGCCACGCGCGCGCGGGAGAGCAGTTTTCTTATAATTAATAAAGATGGCTCATTAGTCCCGCCTCTTTGTTGTCCGGTATGGCTGCAAATATTGTGTAACCGTCTCAAACTCACCAAAGGGGCGTGGCTACAGGTTCAACTTTATTGATTACAAGAAAGCAGCTCTCCCGCGCGCGCTAGTCATTTCGTTCGAGATGTCGCGGAGGGAAGACCATGATACCGCCTAGAGATGTCGTAAAATCCCGATTAATCGATTAGTTACTAATCGATTACTCTTGATTCTTGACGATTATTGAATCGATTAATCATTGTATAGTAATCGATTCAAAAATAATCGATTATCACAACGATGAATCGATTAATCGAAGTAATCGATTAATTTGCGACATCTCTAATACCGCCTTCGGCATCGGCGGAGCTCCTACCGGAAATTTTATTCCCGGCGATGGTGTGCGTCGTGCGTTCGTCGTCTAGGAATGGGCGTTTTTCGGAAAAATATCGATACTGCCGAATCGATGTTTTTATTTTCGAAATATCGATGCCGAAAAATATCGGCGTTGAAACGTTGATATTCCGATATATTAATACGCCCAAAAAATTGAAAGCATAATAAAAATAAAAAAAGGAAACTTTGATTTCCCTTTTCAGATCATTCTCATCAAAGATTCGCTGTTTTTAACAGATTGTGCCTAATGTGCTATATTTTCATTCTGAAAAAATCGAAATCCGATATCAGCAACAAAAAATCGATACGGTCAAATATCGAACATAAAAAATCGATACAAAATATCGATTAATCGGAGCGAAAAAATCGATTCCCGATATATCGTATCGGTATCGCCCATTCCTATCGTCGTCATCAACATTAGCGGCGCACAGTTTAAATTTTCTTGTATGAAGTAGGGGGAATGACTGCTTTGGCAGGTTTTGTTCTATTATTCTCGGCGGGTGTTTTTGTTGATTAAATTTTATGAAATTTGGCCACAATATTCTTTGATATGCAAAGAATGTTTAGGCCAATTTTGAACATAATTAGTTACAGAAAACCCCCTGACAATAATAGAACAAAACCTGCCAAAGCCGTAATTTCCCCTACTAACGATTGGCTACCATCAATGAAAGTAGCTCTCAAGTCACAACTTGAGGCGAGATGAATTTTGATCAAAGTAAAACTTAATTGCTTGGTGATGGCAGATTGTTTTCCGTCGGTAGTAGAATCACGAGATCCCGATTCAGAGAAAGACTTATAATTTTAGTAGATAGTCATCCATGCGAATACATTTTTGCAGCTTCTCCGTTTGACGCGCGCTCGTGATTCTACATACATACAGAAAACATGCGATGATTCAACTCATCCATGAGTTTTTAGTTGCTGAGTTGAGCTTGATTTGAATCGTCCATGAGTTTTTACCACAACAGACCAAACCGTTATCGCTGGAACCGCCCTGGTCCGTTCTCCGTGACATCCAGAATGAAAATGACGCGCGCACGCGAAACACGGGGCTTTTTATACACAAGGAAAACGAAGCAGTGAATCAAAAGGCCCGTACGTTACTGCAATCTGATGTCCGTGGTGGGGATTTATGAACGGGATTGAATTTTTCACCCGGTTTGGAAAGAAATAACATTTTCAATAGTTTAACCTTGATAATCAATAGTATCAATAGAATTGGCAAATTGCTGGAGAGTTTCCGAATCTATTGATAAGTAAATCTTGAAAATCCATCGAAAGATAAAGACGCTATTAGCGTTTAAAATCTATCCTAATTTCGTGACGGTCTCGAATTTGGAAATTTTGGTTTTACACCCTGTATCTGAGTCTTCCCCTTAGACGTAGTTTACGTCAAAATACAAAATTTCCATAAATGAATCAATATTAGCAATAAACAATTACAAAATTTTCCACAAAATGATTTTTTTTTCATAGAAAATTTAAATTTTTCCACAAAATAATCAATAAAGACACGCAGCATAATTTCGTATGATTATACCGAAAACAAATATTTTGGAATTCATTAATCAATCAATTATCAAATTAATAGCGTTTGTTTGTTAAAACTACAGAGTTATTGAATCGACAATATTATTTTTATTTCAACAATATTTATTGTTGTTTCAAAACTGTTCACTTACTAATCAGAGTGTATTTTTTAGGCGTAATAATTTGATTAAATTTGACAAAGCGTAATCAAAAGATAAAAGTACTTGATTCTTTACTTAATTATAGCGAAGTTATATGCATATTTTCAAGTGAATTCGAAAGTTCGCCAGCAATGAATCACAGGTAAAATCGTCAATGAATATGAAAACAAGCTTTTACATAAACATTTTATCCAATTCTTTACAGTGCCGTCCGAAGAATTTTCAAAAAACATTCCAAGTTCCGATCCCAAGATGATTAATGTGGATTATATACGCATTCATCTTCCCGCTTTGCTATCCCTGCTGTTCGTTGAATCAGCGCCTCGGTAGTAACGATGGTCTGAGGCAATCAAATTAGTTTATTTTTCATTATTATTTTCTTTAAAAACATCAACAATCACGATATATTAAAATGCATTATTATTGCTTCAACAATAATATATTGTTGAATCAATCGACTATCACGCACAGAAATGTATTGTAGAAACAACAATATTTCAGTTCAAATTCAACAATAGATATTGTTAACTCAGGGCTAATAATATTTTTCTTTTGAATTATTCTGAAATATTGTTTATTCTACAATCGAATCGTTCTATGATTTGAGCCACATTATTGTTGATTCAACAATATTATTGTTGAAATAATTGTCACTATATTATCAACTCAATGATATCAAATCAACTCAATCATCTTGGGATCGGAACTTGGAATGTTTTTTGAAAAGTCTTCGGACGGCACTGTAAAGAATTTATTACGCCTAAAAAAATACACTCTGATTGGTAAGTGAATAGTTTTGAAACAACAATAAATATTGTTGAAATAAAAGTAATATTGTTGATTCAATCGGATAACTCTGTAGTTTTAACAATCAAACGTTATTAATTTAACAATAGATTGATTATTGAATTCAATAATATTTATTTTTGGTCTAATAATTCGAAATTATGCTGCGTGTATATATCATTGAGTTGATAATATAGTGACAATTATTTCAACAATAATATTGTTGAATCAACAATTATTTATTTTTATTTATTCAGACTAAGGCCGAAGTGGCCTGTGCGGTATGTAAGAGTCTTCTCCATTCGGCTCGGTCCATGGCAACACGTCGCCAGCCACGCAGTCTACGGAGGGTCCGCAAGTCATCTTCCACCTGATCGATCCACCTTGCCCGCTGCGCACCTCGCCTTCTTGTGCCCGTCGGATCGTTGTCGAGAACCATTTTCACCGGGTTATTGTCCGACATTCTGGCTACGTGCCCGGCCCACCGCAGTTGTCCGATTTTCGCGGTGTGAACGATGGATGGTTCTCCCAACAGCTGATGCAACTCGTGGTTTATTCGCCTCCTCCATGTACCGTCCGCCATCTGCACCCCACCATAGATGGTACGCAGCACTTTCCTTTCGAAAACTCCGAGTGCGCGTTGAATCAACAATAATGTGGCTCAAATCATAGAACGTTTCGATTGTAGAAACAACAATATTTCAGAATAATTCAAAAGAAAAATATTATTAGCCCTGAGTTAACAATATCTATTGTTGAATTCGAACTGAAATATTGTTGTTTCTACAATACATTTCTGTGCGTGGAGCAATAGAAAAAATAAGAAAATTTTCATAAAAAAAACAATAAAATTGATAAAACTTCCATGAACTTTAAACGCTTTTAAAGAAGGGGTTATCTATGGAAAAGATTGCTCAATTTTTTTTATATTTCTTTATAGAAATTTTCATATTGTTTTTATTGCTCTGTATTGGTTTTTTCGTGGAAAGTTTTAAATTTTTCATGGAAAAAAAAATATTTTGTAGAAAATTTTGTAGGTAATTGTTTATTGCTAAAATTGATTTATTTATGGATTTTTTTTGTAATTTTGTATTATTTTCTTTATGGAAAATTCTTCTTTTATAATTGCAATTTTTGCATTAAAAAGTGCTAATTTATTTTTGTTTTATGGACAATTTTTAATTGTTCATGGAAATTTTGCATTATTTGTAGAAATTTTATATTTATTTATTGCTCATACCCTAATTTCTTTATTGGCAATTTTCAATTTTTTTATGGAAAATTCGTATTTTTTTAGGGGGAGTTTTTATTTTAGTCATTTCCAAAGGTTTCCTTCGGAGCATTTTGTAAAGAAATTTCCGGAAGAATTCCCTAAAGAAAAATCCTGAGAAAACACCTTGATGATTTTTTCAAGATATTTCAGAGGGAATTTTTGAAGTAACTTCTGAAGGAAACTCCTAAAGAATTCCAAGAGCAACATTCCGAAGAATTCTCGAAGGCTTTCCCAGTTAATTACTTAACCAGACTATAAAATAAAATTAAAAGTTCGTAATGTTGGAAACTGCCTAAAGTGAGCCAAGACAGAATTTAAGCATTCAATGTTATTAAATTTCCATAGTTTCAGAATTAGTGACGCCTTTAGTAAAAACTAAAGTAAAAAGTAAAAAATTAATAAAATAATCTGCAACATGTATACCATAAACCGCGAAGGCTCACAGAGGGTAAAATCCCGAAATACGTGATCGTCAGCTTTTTCGGTATGGAATCGTGTTTTTAATGGCATAGTATGTTCAGCAAGTATGTTGCATGCATCAAGGGGTATCATTCGATAAAATTTTGTTTTTGATCAATTCACCTAAAAGTGAGATAGAAATTTTATTTTTTTTAATTTGTTGAAACAAAATGGCGTCTTTGGGAAAGTTGTCAGAAATAATGTACAGAAAAACTTTGTCAAAGACACTACGGGTCTATCTATTGAAACGAACAAAATATGACTCAATTTTAGGTAGTAGGTCATTTTATCTTTTTAAAACTGGTAAAAATGGTAAAATAACTGCATGGTCGAATTTTTGAGATCAACAATGTTCTAGAAAATTATTCAGCACATAAAAATACAGCATTCAACTACTAAATCATAACAATAATTTCAATTGTTAGAAGGAAATTCGAGATTTACGAACAAAATTACACATTTTTCACACCAAAATATCTCGCAAGGTTGCAAAAGGTGGCAGCCAATTCAATGCACATTCAAAAGATAAGCTTCAAAGCTTTCTATTACAAGTGGTTTTATTTGTATCTTGTTGTATCCTCGTCAGATATTTGTTATTGAAAAATAATTATTTTTCTACATGTTCGGGTTAGTCTTTGGTATAAAATAAATATTTATGGTTAAAAAATCAACTGGCCTTAATTACTATTTCTGGAACTCGATTCATGTATATGCACAACATGTGATAGCATAAGTTAAAAAAATGTATTGCAATGCAACTACTTCCTTCAGTGGGGTTTCGTCCCACGAAATCAGTACGCTAGACAGGTGCATTCTCTACATTAAAACACGATTCCATACCGAAAAAGCTGACGATCACGTATTTCGGGATTTTAACCACTGACTGTGGGCTGCTTCGAAATGTTATGTGTTCATTAAACGTATTTTTGATAGTCCTGGAAATTGAAAGAAACCCTGAAAAAATCAGGGATTTTTGATTTTGAAAATAAGTCGACACCAGTGTACAAGAAAAACATAACAAAAATTTGCTTATTTTGGTGTAATTTTGGCCCGGTGAAATTTATAGGGGAAATCGATGTTGAACGTGCATTTCTTATGGGCATTCAACAATAGGCGAAAAAACTTGTATCAACGTTTCTCGAATGCTTTTTATAAATTTCCTTCCACGTCTCTGTTTCATGGCCGTGATTGGTGATTGGATGAATCAACGATTGCACGAATCAACGATGTGTACACTACAAGAATAATTTTACGTTAAGGTGGTTATACAACAAAGCCACAAATCGGCCATCTTGGAAACCACGTGCTTTTTCTAGTGATTTTTCAAGAGCACGAATTGAGAGTGCCACAACGCCCATGAGGATGAAACATCCGTAGATCGTTTGCTTACTTATGCTAAACAATCGACTTTAATTTCAGCTTTGTACGAAAATTATTACGCTAGATTTGAAATATTATAATAGGAAGAGGAAACCGTGTGGTGAATTTGAAATTCACCACATGGCTTAATTGTATAATCACCTTAAGGGTCAAGGGAAGATGATTAATTACGTAACGGAAATATTGATCACAGATGTTCGTCTGTAGGAGTTCCACTTTTGTTCAGTTTGTCCATTTTACATCGTGGAAAGATAGACCTGAGTGAAGAATAACTGTTACTATTCTAACACGCGCGTGTGACATGGGCATGCCCAGAAAGGATGGCTGAACCAGAAAGGTTTAGGGGTGCCTACAACGCTGTTTGGATGAAGGTAGAGACCCTTCGGCATACACGTCAATCTGGCTACTCTACACCAGAGTGTATGTAATTAAGAGTGGTGACATGTGCCACATTTAACAGGTCTCCTGCTCGTTTGGAACACGATTTTGTATGGGAATGACAGATGAATTTTGTTTCAATTCTGACAGTGTCGCCACTCTTAGTTACATACGCTCTGCTCTACACAACTGGCAAGTTTCTAGAGACTTTATCCTAAACAGGCCAGAGATTTACACCGAGGGTGCTGGTTGCTTTTCAAGTAACAGTTCAGTTTCCAAAAAGGCCGATCCATTGTCGATGAGATTCTACTTAGCTATCAAACACAAAGCAAAGTCGCGCGTGGACTGAGGGAAGATCCATTAATTACGTAACGCAAAAATTGAACATTTTCGACCCCCCTCCCCCCTATGTCACACTTTTTGTATGAAGCGTCTGAAATTTTTGTATGGGTCGTCACACTTCACGGAACCCCCCTCTAAGCGTTACGTAATTTGTGGACGTTCCCTGATAGACGTGGTCTCCGGTACTGAGTAATTATTACCTTAGAAAAGAAAATACTTCAACAGTATGAATTCACTTTCAATTGAAAAACACTAAATGCTAGGTACCATATCAATCACATCACATAGTTGAACAGTATTGAAAACCTAGTTGTAAACTGTAATTATTACCATGATTTTGCTTCTTGTTGAACAATTTTACCATGTTGAAAAGATTATCATCTAACAGGTCTAACAGGTAGAGAGGAAAATGTTTGTGTTCATAGAATGAGTTTAGGAAAAACGTGGATAGTAAGTGAATGATTTTCGGGAAATCATCCGCTGAAACGGATAGAGGCAGGAAGGCTTAACGCTCGATAGATCAAACATGATTAAAATCGTAACAGGAAGGCAAAGTATAAGACGCAGACTGCGATTCCGGTGTGCGGAACCTCACACTGCGCGAACGAGCTAAGCGTAGTATATAGGGAACAGCGTTTCAATATTGGTTGCATAGTTTTATCCTAGGTTTGCCAATCAAGTAGCAATGTAACAATTATGCTCCTGCGGGCAATTCAACAATGATGTAGAAAAAGTTAATATGAAATGTCGTATTTCTTTGTTGTGTTCGCTCTTGCTAGTAAATTTTGTTCCTCATTTCAGTTGAAAGCAGTCCTCGATTGTGATATAATATAAAGTTTGAATTTTGTTTCAGTGCTTACACCATGGTTGATGCACCGTTGCATGAATCGTCTCTGCTCTTTTCGTTAATAAGATGCATATTCTTTTTAATATGTGTGATTAGCAAAATGTTAACGAACAACGATTACAATTAAGCTATTTTTTACACACTTTTATTATTATGGTTGTTTAGTTACAGTTTTTACTCCTACAGAAGGATTTTTCTACTACCACACTGCGTCCTAGCGACATTTATGTTTATCAATATTTTATGTACTTTTCCATTTATTTATTCTCTTTCCTTAGTAGCTACATAATTTCAAATGTTTTTAATCCGTGTCATTATTACATAATGGTTAGGTTACTGAACATGCGAAAATGCATTTATTAGAGTTAGTAAAAATAAATCAAGCTACGATAGTAGCATTCATCTATGTAATCTTTTACATCTTCTCAAACGAATATTTTTCCGCTTAAAAAAACCTAAAATCATAATGATCAGATAATACTAAAACATATACATATAAACTATGAACTTATATTTATTATGTAAATACGGTTTTAGTTATTACAACAAAGAAAATGATTTTGCTTGAACCGCCACGATTATGTGTGGAAACTGGACAAAACTGAGTTTTTTTTCAATTTAGATAGTAAAATTTACCATATCACAACTATGAACACATGTTCGATTGACAAACATTTTTTTAGCCCAGTCATATGGTATGCTGTGCCAATGTGTTCTAAGTAGGTGCAATATCAAGAAAAAGACAACTCAAATGATAATGAAAATAAAAAAAACAATTCCCTCTCTGATGTCGTTGAACTTCTACCAAAAGCCACTCCTGTATGATAGGATATGTCTCGAAAAGCTAGTATGAATCTTAAAGGAGATTTAGAGGCTAAAGCGTGGATTAAGATTCATTTCTCGCGACTCACCAAAAACTCCCAGGGTTAGGAAACAGATGGTCGCATTCAAAGGGGAATGCGGTCTTTTTATCGTTTTTGGCAGTTGTCCCGATTTGGCATTGTGCTTTGAAGCCACTTACAAACACGTTTGTTACCTAAAAAGCACGTAGAATTTCACGACATAAATCGATAACTCGAAAACCATCAACGTTAGAGTCTTGACGTCTTCGCAAGAAATTGTCTACAAGAAAAGATTTTGGTGTAAGTTTTCATTAGGGCAGTCTTTCTGTGCTTTTTTTTGCTTTTTTTGCGTCAGAAAGAAAGAATTCTGCTGCTTTTGCTTCTCTAATGTGCTTTTCTCATTACATTTTATAATACACGAGAAAAACACCCATCGCCTATGTTGATAAATTTGTTTGTTACTACAGTCGACTCTCTACATCTCGAAATTGCAAGGACAATCGAGATAGATATCGAGGAATAGAAGAATCATTAAATGGATAGTAGATCGAAAAAAGCTTGTTGTTATTAAAAACGACAACAAACCAAAATTTCATTTCTTGTTGTGCTGTGTTTGATGTCGTTCTAAGGTGATCTAGTAGCCAAGAATTTTGAATATATCGAGAATGGAGAGTAAATCCTAAACAAAATAATATGATCAGACCATATCGAAATAGAGAGAAAATCGAGATAAGAAGGTTATTGAGATGTAGAAGGCAAAAATGTACGTGGATTGAAGCGACCGAGAAAATCATCAAGGGAGAGATATCGAGATATGGAACATCGAGATGCAGAGAGTCGAGTGTAGAAGGTGTACGGAATCAAATTGCATCACTTTCAAAAGTCTATAACATTTTGCCTCCTGGGCTGATTTTAATGAAACTTTGTGGAAGACGGATTCAGCATGTGTTATTCACACTGCGTGAGTTGCATTACGAAACTTCCAGTAGTTTCGAAAATACAGCCGAAGGAACAGGACGTGTGCAAATAAATCTTGCGCATTCACCCCCATATTCTACATCCTATAAAAAGATGTTAGTAATCCAATTTTGTACCTTTGACCCCAAAATCACCAGAATTGCGGCCGATCGAAAGATACTGGTTTGGATTGGAAACACGAGCTTCGGAAGCCTCCAAAATTGATCATTATGGAACATAAAATGTTGATTTGGCTTTTCGCGTTAACATTTCGTATTGGTTTTTAACTCCAACGTAACATTTTCGATTATCCGAGTAATACAGGTAAACTTTCCAAAAAACTTTCTGTTTTTTCTGATCCAAAATCAAAAAAAAAAATAAGAAAAACGCTGGAATCTAATTTTGGACTGATATTTGTCAGATTTTGGGAGAGCATCAATTTCATTGTAAATTTTGTCATTTTGTCATTTCAGTAAATTTTGTTGTTGGAATAGATTGCAGGATGAAAAATGCAATTTGATTCCGTACACCAGTAGAAGCATAAGTACTAGAACGCTAGTGGCACTGTAGTCATTTTATTTATTTTGCCAAATTATGCTTCAACAAGTTTCAATAGGCCACAATTTATGCATGTGCATGTGCATGTTTGGTTCCATCGCCAACATCGGTTTGACACGTGTAGTACCGGTACTTTGGCTGCCAGGTCGAAGTAAACTAGATGTAAGTCACGCGAACAGCAACGGCATTAGTAATCTTATACTTTTGAATCAACTCGTACACGCTTTATTCTTGATAACTAATTTTGAAGATTATAATTATTTTAGCACCACAGATCATTTATTTTTTCAAATTAAATTAACATAACTTCATTGCACAGAAAGAAAGAATATTGTTTCATCAAATGTTTTGTGCTTTACAATTAAAAAGTACGTTATTTTCCTGAAAATAAAAGTTAAATTGATGGTTACGAAAGTAACGTGTTTATTTTGAAAGTGTGTTTGCTAGTCCTAAATATTTAAAATTGAAAGTGCGTACTTTCAACATTAAAGTTGTTAAACTGTCAAATCACGCAGCGTAAAATCTGCTCTGAAATCATAAGTTTTGTGTCAGTCCAAGTCCTTCTTCTCCCGCGCGTGCATTGAAAAATGTTAGATGGATAAACGACAGAATCTTCAACAATGATCAGACTTAGGCTGGTGAAATTAATACGTTTTTAAAGGTAAGTACATTTATTTTCAAACATCCAGATGCCAGACATAGTAGCAGTGTCTAATTCCTTGCTTCGTTTCGGACAGGTAAAATTGAATGATCAACTAGGGTAGTGAGCTAATTCCCGTCGTAGTAGGTAGTGCTTGGTTTTCAAATCTAATTTATACGCCAGCCCAACTACTTACTCTAACTAAGTTGTATGTAACACGTATTTTAGAGTTCCTAGTTTTCATTGTGTACTATTAGCGCATTGAAAAAATCATAGTTTATTGAGAATCGGCAATCAAAAATACCCTTCAAATTTTTCAAATTTGTCTTATGAAAATCTGTTTATGTCCATGAGAATTTTCATTCGTCCAGTCTGAAACTCGATGGATTGCTGTCAAATAAATCTGTTGGTATTGGTGTGCGATTTCTACAAGTACACCAAATTAGTTTTTTATGCGGTATCATACCGTGTTAAATAAAAATAACACAAATTCAATTAATATTGGCCTGTTCTGAATATGATATGTGTACATTGTGAAACATTGAATAGAATATGTGTACGGAGGATGTTCGCGGTTATCCAAGAAATACCGGAAGTGAAAGCCTTCAGATCTACACGCGTAACCAATGATCTACAGGCCTATTTTGTTAATGTAATGTACCCATTGTGGTATATATAACAGAATCTGCGTATCGAAGACGTTCGCGGATATCCAAGAAATACCTGAAGTGGAGGTCTTCAGATCTACGCGCGTAACCAATGATCTACAGGCCTGTTTTGTAAATGCAATATACCCATTGTGGTACATATGATAGAATCTGCGTATGGAAGATATGCACGGTTATCCAAAAAATCCCTGAAGTGAAGGCCTTCAGGTCTACACGCGTAACCAATGATCTACAGGCCTGTTTTGTAAATGTAATGTACCCATTTAAGTACATATAACAGAATCTGCGTATCGAAGACGTTCGCGGTTATCCAAGAAATACCGGAAGTGAAGGTCTTCAGATCTACACGCGCAACCAATGATCTACAGGCCTATTTTGTAAATTTAATGTACCCATTGTAGTACATATAACAGAATCTGCGTATGGAAGACGTTCGCGGTTATCCAAGAAATACCAGAAGTGGAGGCCTTCAGATCTACACGCGTAACCAATGAACTACAGGCTTTTTTTGTAAATGTAATATACCCATTGTGGTACATATGATAGAACCTGCGTATGGAAGATCTTCACGGTTATCCAAGAAATCCCTGAAGTGAAGGCCTTCAGGTCTACACGCGTAACCAATGATCTACCGGCCTGTTTTGTTAATGTAATGTACCCATTGTAGTACATTTAACCGAATCTGCGTATGGAAGTCGTTCGCGGTTATCCAAGAAATACCTTAAGTGGAGGCCATCAGATCTACACGCGTAACCAATGATCTACAGGCCTGTTTTGTAAATGTAATATATCTATTGTGGTACATATGATAAAATCTGCGTATGGAAGATCTTCACGGTTATCCAAGAAATCCCTGAAGTGAAGGCCACTAGGCTTACACGCGTAACCAATGATCTACAGGCGTGCTTTGTAAATGTAATGTACCCATTGTAGTACATATAACAAAATCTGCGTATGGAAGACGTTCGCGGTTATCCAAGAAATACCGGAAGTGAAAGCCTTCAGATCTACACGTGTAACCAATGATCTACAGGCCTGTTTTGTAAATGCAATATACCCATGGTGGTACCTATGATATAATCTGCGTATGGAAGATCTTCACGGTTATCCAAGAAATCCCTGAAGTGAAGGCCTTTAGGTCTGCACGCGTAACCAATGATCTACAGGCCTGCTTTGTAAATGTAATGTACCCATTGTAGTACATATAACAAAATCTGCGTATGGAAGACGTTCGCGATTATCAAAGAAATACCTGAAATGGAGGCCTTCAGATCTACATGCATAACCAATGAGCTACAAGATGGTTTTGTAAATGTAAGGTCCCTTTAATATCGACTCATGGAGGTTTCACAGTAACAGAATCTGCGTATGAAAGCCGTTCGCGGATATCCAAGAAATACCTGAAGTGGATCCTTTCAGATCGACACGCGTAACCAACGATCTAAAGGCCTGTTTTGAATATATAATGTACCCATTATTTAGGCCTTTCTCGTACAACAAAGTTGTACCGAAAGGCTATCATTTCACTTCAAGAACGAACTTTTTATAGAAGGCCCGGAGACCCATAGTGTTATATACCAATCAACTAAGCTCAACGAACTGTATGCATGTGTGTATGTGTGTGTGCACAAAAGCTAAGAAAAACATTAAACAACTTTTCTTATAGTAAACCTTAGCCGATTTTCTCACAACAAGTTCTATTCGATAGAAGGCAAAGCCTAGTTGATCGCGTTTGAAAGTTATTACGAAAATGGTCCATTGAACCGAGCCATTTAAGTGACATGTAAGGTTGGTGTCTTGACTAAATGCGAGAAAGGCAGTATCACTATTCGGTGAACTAAGTTGGTTTTTTTTTCTTTGGGGTCGTTCAACAATGTCACAGGTTTTAGGGGGGGGAGGGGTTTCTAAGATTTTGTGACACTGCATATACAAGGTATACAAGGAGAGGAGGGAGGGGACGGGAGTAGTGGACGTCATATTTGAATCATCCCTTTATTTGTGTGTTTTTTAAGTTTAACATCAAGTTCAACACAAATGTATTCAATATGAAGAGAGCATGAACCATATTTGAAACCGGAAAATTGATCTTCAGTTACACGTGTAGATCGAAAGGCCTCACTTCAGGGATTTCTTGGATGACCAAGAACATATGCAGTGAACGCATTCTGTTCTTTGTACTACAGAGAGCATGTACCATATTTGAAACCAGAAAATTGATCTTCACTCCAGGGATTTCTTGGATGACCAAGAACATATGCAGTGAACGCATTCTGTTCTTTGTACTACAGAGAGCATGTACCATATTTGAAACCGGAAAATTGATCTTCAGTTACGCGTGTAGATCAAAGGGCCTTACTCCAGGGATTTCTTGGATGACCAAGAACATATGCTGTGAACGCATTCTGTTCTTTTTACCACAGAGAGCATGTACCATATTTGAAACCGGAAAATTGATCTTCAGTTACGCGTGTAGATCGAAAGGCCTTACTCCAGGGATTTCTTGGATGACCAAGAACATATGCTGTGAACGCATTCTGTTCTTTGTACTACAGAGAGCATGTACCATATTTGAAACCGGGAAATTGATCTTCAGATACGCGTGTAGATCGGAAGGCCTTACTCCAAGGATTTCTTGGATGACAAAGAACATATGCTGTGAACGCATTCTGTTCTTTTTACCACAGAGAGCATGTACCATATTTGAAACCGGAAAATTGATCTTCAGTTACGCGTGTAGATCAAAGGGCCTTACTCCAGGGATTTCTTGGATGACAAAGAACATATGCTGTGAACGCATTCTGTTCTTTTTACCACAGAGAGCATGTACCATATTTGAAACCGGAAAATTGATCTTCAGTTACGCGTGTAGATCGAAAGGCCTTACTCCAGGGATTACTTGGATGACCAAGAACATATGCTGTGAACGCATTCTGTTCTTTGTACTACAGAGAGCATGTACCATATTTGAAACCGGGAAATTGATCTTCAGTTACGCGTGTAGATCGAAAGGCCTTACTCCAGGGATTTCTTGGATGACCAAGAACATATGCAGTGAACGCATTCTGTTCTTTGTACTACAGAGAGCATGTACCATATTTGAAACCGGAAATTTGATCTTCAGTTACGCGTGTAGATCAAAAGGCCTTACTTCAGGGATTTCTTGGATGACCAAGAACATATGCTGTGAACGCATTCTGTTCTTTTTACTACAGAGAGCATGTACCATATTTGAAACCGGAAAATTGATCTTCAGTTACGCGTGTAGATCGGAAGGCCTTACTCCAGGGATTTCTTGGATGACCAAGAACATATGCAGTGAACGCATTCTATTCTTTGTACTACAGAGAGCATGTACCATATTTGAAACCGGAAAATTGATCTTCAGTTACGCGTGTAGATCGAAAGGCCTTACTCCAGGGATTTCTTGGATGACCAAGAACATATGCAGTGAACGCATTCTGTTCTTTGTACTACAGAGAGCATGTACCATATTTGAAACCGGAAAATTGATAATCTACGTATCCTTTCTCTGAACCACAAGGAACATGTGCCATACTTAAAACAGGACTGCAAATCTTTGTTCCTGAGCCCATTTCTTGGATAACTGGACGACTTATCTGTGACTTTATGCAGAATAACTATCATTTCGGTCAATTTTGAAAGTCAAACTTCAAAGTTTATTTTCGGTTTCAGTTAACAAAAAATTCCAGGCCAGTGGAGATATATCAGCTTCCACACTGATATTCTTCCCTCCCCCTTCATACGGGAGCTTGGCAGAAGGAAGGTCGTGTGATATGTGCCATCACAAATATTGCCCTCCGCTCGCTTTCAAATCGACTTCTATAAAAACATTCTTCATGTCTGCCGTATCCTAACGGAACTATCAATTTATTCTATACTTTCGCCTCTAATTCTATCATGAATATGTGCGTCTAAGTTTGGAAGATGATATTAGCATTTCCATATCATTGTAAATCGTTTAACTTCACGTAGAAGTTACACACACACAAAATCATTAATTTAGTAAAAAATTCCTATTGCAATCCCATTTCGACCGCATAAAAATGGTTTTGATTGTGCTGCCATTTAATTAAATGCCTCAGTCTGTCAAACAACCAACACACATGCTTAACATGTACGTGGGTAGTGCTGCCAACAGATTTCTGTTATGAAATTATTTCTCCTGTTTCAAACTTTTGGAATAGTGGAAAATTTTAGTGTGAATGACGATTGAGTATGAAAATATTTATTTGGAAGACTTTTCTTTCATTACACTAGCGGAAAATAATTGAAAACCCCACTTTATTGACTACATGATGTGTTATCAGATGTGTAACATAAGATTATTTCAGTTCAAACCGCCAGTTTGGCAACGCGTTTTTCGACTATAAACAAGGCGACGAAGAAAATAAATTTCAAACGCTCTAAAGTTTGAAAAAACAGATCATTTGAGCGCCTTCCGGCAGTTATTTTGCAATTATTATTCACTTGAGCAATAAACATTGCTTTTATTTAGTGCGCAGTGAGGAATTTATGTGAAAAAGTGCGGTGAAAATCAGTGAATTACGTGGATTTTGGTGACGGTGTTGCGCGTCTTCTACAGCAGTGAAGGAACTGGATTTTCCTTCGTCGCACGGATAACGTAGGAAATTATGCAAAAGTCACAGCCGCAAAGTTAAATTTAACTGTATTTCAAGTAAGTAACACCGGAATGTAATTTAAATGAATGCAGATCGTAGTGTACACTTTTTTCTATCTCGCCAGATGCTTAGTTCATTATTTTAGTTTACGATTCGCGAGTATTTAGTGATTTAGAATTTGATATGACGAATGCTAGCGCCATGGACGAATTAGCGCATAACCCTACAGCGGCCACAGAACCTACAGTTTGTGTCATCAACATATCTGGCACGAATGATCGGAAGCTGAGGCTGAACGCCTGGACGACAGATGCCCAGTTTAATACCTTCTGTTAAATATACTTGAAAACATGCTTAATGTGGAATAAAATTGATATAAAGAACCCATACAGTTTTCCATTTTCATTTTGTTATGATTTGACAGCACTAAAAATTGTAAATGTAAATCATATAATTAATTTAAAAGCATTCGCACTTTTATTTTTCATAGTTTCGAACTGACAGTTCCACAATTTAATTTTAAAAGTTTAAACTTTCAATTTCAGATATGACAGCCCAGCTTAGGAATCGAAAGTTGATAAACTTTTATTTTGATAATCTGCGACTCTCTACGAAAAAGAACCAACGCAACTTTTTATTTTAACCAACGGTTTTTTCAATTCGATTAACGTTATTTTTTTGTGTGTGTATCTTAGCAAAATTACAATAACTTTATCGTATCATTAAACTAAAATCAAAATAAAAAGAAAATCCTTGTTTTGCTTATGGTAGTTGACGTTCATTACATTTTTTTTCAAATTTGCATAATCCATAGCAAACTAGATGAGTTTCAATATTTTCAACCTCTTGAATGTCAAACTGGAGGGAACTCAATGTCCGAGTTACATGGGAACAATTCCGCAGGTCTGAGGTAATTCGAAGAACCCCACTCAGTGCCGTAAGTGCCAAAAGTGGGGTCATGGAACCAAACATTGCTACATGGATGCTAAATGCGTGATTTGTGGAGACTCCTTTCACACAAAGGACAGTAGGTCAGGGTTTTGCCTAATCGCACCAAGCGTCAAAAAAACACTTTTCAGACGGAGTTTAGCAGATTTATTTGATTACAAATCGTATTGCATATCCCTCAACCTCATTAACTGATGATATTCTACACTAAATGTTCGTTTGAATTGACATGAATTGATTTCCGTTTTATTTCTGCGAGTAAATTATCAGAAGTCAGCAAAAAAACCGATTGGTGCGGCTTGGAAGAAAACCGACCACTTGTCCTGTGAGAGAAGATTCGAATGAATTCAAATGTGCCAATTATGGGGGCAATAATAAATCCAATTTTTGGGAATGCCCTTCATGCAAACAAGTTTTGAATGCCCGTGCATAGTTGATGCCAGATATTGTAAATCGAATTTCTGATTCAACGTTTAGAAATAATATTTTTAGACGCTCCGAATCTGAAACCAGTTACCGGTCGAGCAATTCATACTCACCAAATTTAACGAACAAATTATGGTCCTGCTACTTCTCGCGAGGACCAAAAATTCCTTGCACTTCTAGCGATTATGTGCAAATGATCAGAGCCGTTGGGTGGACTACCAGACTAGTTTGAAGAGCGCCCCTCTTCTACTAAAAGAAATCAAATGCGTAAATTTTACATTTGGAAAACAATTTGAATTCCATACAAAAAAAAGTTTAATGATTCAAACATGCTTCAAATAGCATTCAATATTCAGGAATGTATTGGAACCTAATACCTGAAATGCACATAGAAAGATTGAACAAAATACTCTTTAAATTATTTGAAATTTTGTGATAGTTTCTGACGCAAATAATGTAAGGAAACTTGTAGAGAAGGATTAGAATCTCATAAAAATTGCTAAAACTTTTTACGGCTAAAGTACATTACGAAGAAGATGGTATTTTTTTATGTTCGGGAATGGTTAAAACAGTAAGGATTGCTATTTTCGTTTGACAAAATAGAATAGAAATTTTAACGCACTGCTAGATCTTGTTGGGTCAATAAAATCCAAGTTTAAAGGGAGTAGGTCGACGCTCAGAATCGCAATCGGGCCTATTCAAATCATGGAAAATCTAATTTTAAAGTGAGTCTAATCATGGTTTGGAACTTACTTTTGAGATATGTGGTTGAATAAATAAAATTCCATTCTAGGGTAAGCTGGTCGATTGCCAGAATCGCTCTCGAACCTAGTCGAATCATGAAAAAAAAAGTTACTCTAAAGTGAATTGGTTGAAGGCTGGAATCGCCATCGGTCCTATGAGGGGCGCGCCCCTCAATCAGTTTCGGCTCAACAATAAGTGGGATAATACTGATTTTGACCATGCATCGGTACTGTAGTTCAAACATATTTTTGCTTCTTCTTATGAGTTCCGAATTCGTTTTTGTACAGAGATCTGATTTCATTGCGTTTGGCATTTCTGAATCTCACCTCTACACAGAGCTCTAAATCAGCCAGAGAGTTCAGCATATCCACGAAATTTATATCCGCTTCTTTCCTAATTAATCAGCGCTCTGGAGCTTGGAGATTCATGTCGTCGGCTTAAAAACCAGCCTAAGGTTGAGTTACGTTTTTATAATTTACTCCATTGACTTAATCCAAAAGAGGCAAAAGGTGGGTCATCTAAAAGCAAATTATAGTCGTTCCATACTCTTTCGACCATCACTCATAAGTATTAACAAAAATAGTAAGAACTAGAGCACAGTGGGGTAGATCTTTCTCCGTAATGCACCACGAAAAGGTTTCCTCGAAGGAACCCACATAAAAAAACTGAATCATTTTTTCATTCCTCACTGCTGAAACATTACGATTCCGAAAGACTCTCGGCGGCCGTAATAGTGATCAAAAATTCAACCAATCACAATGTGGGTATCAAACATCATGATTTTCAAATATCTTAATAAGATACTCTCAGATTTTTTCTTATTCAATTGGATCCTTCAACCCGGTTCCAGAGGTCCCTGAAAATCCTGAATAGCAGTCAAAACTAAAACCAATCCATATAACACGTATATGTGAAATAATGATAAATTATTTTTTGTTTGCTTTATCTAGATTACGCATCTCTACCATATACCCATAGATCTTTTAACCAACCTATAGTCGGTTTGATATTACAAGGCCTCTGCGTAATAATACAGTTCTATTTATTATAGAGTAAACATTAATTTTTAAAATTGGCAAAATTATAATTAATTTATTTTCAACTCCAGAAAATAAGCTGAATATCAACGTACTTTATTCTACCTAAAATATTTTACAAAGTCAAGATTTTGTCCATGCTCCGATTATTTGATGAATAAAACGTTTTAGTTAATTTTAATTGATTGGAAATCTGGAAACACGGTAAATAGTGCGTCAGATTTATTCAATTTCTATTCATAATCAACTGGCTCCGAAAACATGTTTGACGTTATTTGACACAAGTTACGATACGATCAGTGGAGTCTCGAAATCTCACAAATCTCATCTCATGACACAGAATTGGAAGATTTCAATATTTTGACTGCCCAAATAGGAAATTAAATTATCAGAATCGAATCAAAGCTATTATCAAAATCTCTTTATTCCATACCATTACGCGCACATATGTTGCATATTGAAAGTCCTTGAACCGATAGAATGAGGTTAAGGAATCGTTACTTATATTTATTGAACGGCTACTCAGTCTTACCATTTTTACAACGAGTTTATTATTTACCCGACGTTTCGACACGGGGATTACGTCTTTTTCAAGAGGAAAATATTTTTGTTTTTCCCCTTGAAAAATACGTGATATCCGTTTCGAAACGTCGGGTAAAAAACTCGTTGTAAAAATTGTAAGATTGAGCAGCCGTTCAATAAATATAATTAAAACGTACAGTCGATCCATAATAATGATGAATCGTTAATTTTTTTTTAGTGAACAATAATCCTACAACTAGAATTCAAAATCTTAGAAACGGACGACATTATGACAATTGGAAAAATAGCCAACTATGTTGAAAACGATGTTTTTCGTTGCGAAAAGATGTTTCTCGTGTCAAGTCCGTTTCACAAAAGTATCTGTTAGTATCAACTGAAAGTCAGCTACGGAAATAAAACCCGTAGAATAAAATGTGCTTACAAGTAGGGTATGCAGGGGCAAGATGGGTCGCCTAAGGCGAACCCTGAATATCTCAAAACAGAAACATTTTATTTTAATTTTTCAACATGGATCTATAAAAATAGCTCATAATCTGTAAGCCAGGGGTATGAAATAACAAAAACTCCACTTTTTATTCCATTTAGAGTCATTAAAGTAGAAGTCTATTTTTCTGTCAATCAAAAAATGGCGCGGTAAGATGGGTCAAACAGCGGGGCAAGATGGGTCACCTTTAAATACTGCAATTAATATTGTTTTTATTCCCAATATTGAATTACACACAGATAGATAGCTTTATTGCCAATGATTATATTGAATAAAAAATAATGTTTAAGCCTTGGATGAAGAAATGGCTCTACATTTAAAAATATCTGCAAGTCCAAGCCCTCTAAGTATAGCTTTCTTAAAAACAAAAAATAGACATTTTTAATAAACAAATTAACATCATTATGTCAAAAGTAACCTTAAAATGATTGAACCACCAATGGAAAATATGTTTTGAATACGAACTATGCCCTTCAGTATATGCTGACCCATCTTGCCCCATTTGTTAGAATTTCACGTTAGAATGTCTAATTTTCGATCAAATTTATTTATTTCAACGCAGTTAGTATAACATCACCTACATTAGTTATAATACGTTCACTATGTTACTAAAAATGTTTAAATTTCACATTGCTCGACGGATAACACGTTTTATAGAAAGTGTGTTTCGCATAAGAAACAATGCTGAAAAATATTTTACCTTGCCATACACTACCAAAATAAAATCAAATCGAGTGATAATAATGTAGAACCAAATTATTCCTCCTACAAAGTCATAATATCCACATTAAAATGTACACGATGCTCAAAACGGCCCTGACCCATCTTACCCCGTGACCCATATTGTCCCGCCTAACCCTATGTTATTTGAAGAAGATTCATCGCAACAAATTTCATTGAAACTGGAAAATAAAAGGTATTAAAAATAATTTTATTTAAACTTTAAAATACAACATGAAATGAAAAACGATGAAGGATAGGACTAGATGTCAGCACAAAAATCAATACGTTTGGACAGCTAGGTACCCAACATGTTTGGGGACGAGAAGAAAAATAATCACGCCGACAATATTACTCTATGGTTTGAATATTACTTCTATTGTTTATACCCTTCGACAATTTGGCTTTGATTCAAGTCAGCTGTGTGGCCAATAAGCCTATACTTACTCCAAGGAAATTTTCTTTCGCCGATTCCTCCTACATCGAGAGATTCAGCCACGTTGACGACAAGTATAAAATAAGGGGAAATAAAAAACGACAACCAGAACATTCCAACATATTGACAGTATATTGAAAACTATACAAACCAGTAACCATAATCAAGTAAAGATAAACGACAGAAGAATAAAAACGAACAAAACGAGTTTATTTAATAACCTTATATTTTGCTAGCCAATTTGTTTTTGATTGTGGTATATTTTGCTCTCCAGCGATATTAACATAGAGCGAATAGCATGTAGTAGTAATAAGTTAAAAAATATAATATGTAATTATAATATCTAATAAAGAAAATAGTCGATAAGAAAATTGAGAACATTTTCCAAACTTTCCACCCACTGTTACAGTTGAATTTGTGGCTCTTCAAAATATATAGACAATATGTTTAGTCATTATAATCTGCTAAAAACATTATTAAACAACAGAGCTTATAAATCTCATCTTGAATCGTTGGCCGTTTCCGTTCACTCTGATCCACAACTTTTAGTTCTCCGACGAAATTGGCAGTAAATGAGAAAAATAAAAACAAAAATTAAAAGCACTTAAAACATCTGAAAAAGAATCTGTACAAATTTACTCGTTTAACATAACATCCTACAGACGAAATTGGGGCTACTTACTGTTGGTGATTAATATTTAGCCAAGCCATTGTAATAGACTATTGTTAAATGTTGAGCGGAAATAACAAAAATAACGGATAACGAAGCGGAGACAAATCACCAAAGCTGTGTTTCTTGCGGTTTCGTATTGAAAAGATGTAAATATGCTTCGTGTTGATTTAGTTTTCAATTTAAAAGTTTTTTTTCTTCATTTGGTTCATATAATATTCATTTTGACAATATTGCGATCTTCTATGGATTTATTTTTGTTTGATCTCACAATAATATATATATCAAATGTTAACTGTTTATTTTTTTCATCTCAGTAATCCTAATATATAATCAAATGTATATAGTTCTCATATCTCTCTTGCACGGTTTATTTTCAATTTTTTGCAAGGGTTCAAAAAATCAAAAATGCATACACACAGGCTTTCCTCAAATGTTATGTGATATATCTTATCCATTTTTTTTTTCTCATTTTGGTATTACTTTACTTCTAAGATTTTTTTAAACATTTGTTTTAACTGTTGAATTTAGCAATATTTTATCTCTTTTAGTATTTCATTAGCTAAACGATTTGAGAATCAAAATCGATTTAGTTGTTTTTAGTAGATACATTTTTTAGTGTTTATATTAATAAGGATTTGCTTCGTCCAAAATTGTTTCACACTTAATTAGTGTATTGGTATTTCCATTTTGATGTTAAAAAAATGTTGATTGGATTCGATATTTGTTCTGTTCTTTTCTCTGTTCCTGTTATGTTTTTAAATTGTTTTGTGTTGTATGTTCGATTGATGCTTCCAGCTCTTCACCACGTGACGTGACATGTTCATACCATCTCCTCCGCTTTCCTTTTGTTTTGCTTGCTTTATAATAAACATAAATAATAATGAATGTAATTCATTAACGATGAACCCATTGGGTTTAAGAAAAACTGCACCACATAAATGTTCTCCTCCATTGCAGGTTTTCTTACTTGTTTGGAACAAAAGTTTCCTTGCATAAGGTGTGATGTTGCATTAGATCCGATGTATCTTTGTAGGCATTCTTAATGTAAGAACGTTCAAAGATAACTTGTGAGTAACAATCGTATTCAGAAGAATCATACAAACATTTGAAAAGTAAAAAATGTGTATTGTAATGTTTAATATTGCCCCACACAAACAACACAAGACAGGTAAAATGCCAGATGACCAAGCCTACAATCTGGATCACTCGATCCAGATATCGTTTACTTAAAATTGAAAAACAAGGCAACTGTGGGGTGATATGACGTCATCGTTTCTCAATTTTGACCATGCCATGATCTGTTTTGAAGTAGACTGGTGTACTTGTAAGTAATCGGCATCCGTTGTGCCAGTAAGAAGTTTGTCAAAGCCATATCGGTTGATGGAAAAAAGAATCGCAAAACGGGTAAACACAATATTGTGAAAGTGGTTGTTTCCCGACTTCAAAATACTGTAATCTTATGTACGAAGCTTATGTATGATAGATGATAGCTCGAAAAAAATCGTTGAATAACGGAATGTTACATGATAGAAAGAAGATTCATTTGGGCTCTCATTACCGTCCCAATATGTTTCTATTAATGCAATGGAACGGAACGGTTACGGCAAGATTTGACAGAAAATATATGGGCTATGTGTTAAATCCCTTCGTTCCTTCCGCTACATTGCGCATTACAAAGGAGTTTATCTGTCGATGTACAAAACCATTTAGATGGAAAGCGGTTGAGTAACATACTGGCCATTAATTCATAACAGTCCCATGTAGATATGAAGTTAAGCAAACATGGGACTGTTATGAATTTATGGGCAGTATTGGCGCTTTGATGTTGCATGAAGAAGAATCAGCAGAAAGATGATAATCGAAAAAATCTCCAAGGGAAATCATAAGAAGTTTTCAAAACTCTTTTTAAAAATTCTAAAAGCAATTTAATTAAAAACGGTTAGCAGTACGGAGTTTGACTTTTCGTATACTGTGTATTAAGTGTAATATCACAAAATAAAATTTCGAATAGAAATATTTTTTTATACAGTAGAAGAAAGGTTCAACCCCGTACTGCTTACCGTTTTTAATTAAATTGCTTTTAGAATTTTTGAGAAGAGTTTTAAAAACTCCTTCGTATGCTTTCCCGTGGAGATTTTTTCGATTATTATCTTTCTGCTTCTTCTTCTTCATGCAACATCAAAGCGCCAATAGGAGGTCGACAGGGATTGAATCAGGAGAGAAATGAAACAATCTCTCTCCTATCATCTCTGTATACGCCCACGAACCACGATATGTTGTATACTGTATAACGTTTTTTGCAAGCTGTAATGCTTAACTAAGTCATACTCGATCATAAATTCCTTCAAAAAGGCTCAAATTGCGGGTGTTATACTTTTTAACTCGTGCAAAAACGAGCTGTGCAAAAAACGTTGACATCGACGGAAAATAAGCGAGAGCTTCGTTCTATTATTGCTTGTTTGTCGGGGCCACTTCTTCGATTGTTTTTTTTTGCACTTGTATCATGTTGCTATAAACATGTTTTCATGAATTTATGCTTTTCTCGTCTCTCATTCTCAATTGAGAGCAAATTCTGCATATTCTAAAAGGCGCAGTTGAGAAAGAAGGCCAAACTCAATTTTTCTTTCCTGCCACTGAGTTAAAATTCAAACATCGTTTAGCAGTTTCTCAGCAAATGCTGAGTAAAGGGAAGCATCGGTTTCACTGATACTTAGATCAAAAAGATCTTTAAAAAAAATTCTGTGTGCGATCATTTGAAAAATAAAATGCCTGAACTACGAGATCCTGCTGAGATTATTAAGCTCATGCAATATTTTTTTAGTATTGACGAAACAAGACAAGTAATGATTTAAAAAAAAAATCTTGATTTCACTATTTCAGCATAGGTCTCAAATAAAATACATGAACCTAGATTCCTGTCGAAGACAGAGTCTGTATAATTTAACGATGTTTCGAGTAGAACATGTTTATTCGCGTGCACAATAAAAATGCCATTTTTTTTATAAAGTTCAAACCAAATTGTGCAAAATTTCAATGACAAAATACAAATAATTTGATGAAACTCTTAAACACCTGTTAGTTCCTCACAGATCATATGCAATTCATCACACCAACAGTTGCCCCATACGTCACCACCCAAATCCACCGCAGATGGACACCGGAGAACAACCTAGTGATTGAACAGCCCGAATAGTATGTCATTTGCACAGTGTGTTTCACCTCAGTTTTCTTTAAATCTGTGATATATTTTGCAGTGAAGTTACATTCTACTTTGCAAATCAGTTGATGTTCAGTGCATCGTTTCTGTTCCGTCGCATTAATAGTATCGGATTCTAAATCTGGATACGTTCAAATTGATACCTGCTTGAACGCCCTTTTCGTGCTAATTATTCAAAAACACATTCAACTGATGAATGCCATTTACTAACAGTATCAACCCAGAGAACAAAGCTACAATAGTACGTTTCTTTACGCTCGATATAATATAACAATGACATTTCGCATTTTTTTCGTCTAGCAATTAAAATAATCTTCTGGCATGCGTTAATGTTTACAGTTCTCTCCGAATACGGAACCACTAGATCAAACACAAATCGTTACGCTAGCGTCGTTAAAAAGCAATCTCTTTTAAAACAAGAAACATTCCGTCTCAATCTCATTCCGAAATTAATATATTGTTGTCTGTGCTCAATGATCTCAACGATTTTATGTTAACCTTTTCAGATTGCTGGTCTGGTTTTGATTCCCGATTTCCAGGAACTATGCGAAACAGAATTTTGTGTTATAATACAATTACCTAAATACACTAGAACAAATAAACATAACTCGTAGCTAACACTAGCAGTAAAGCCATCTACCGCTTGCATTTTTCATAGTTATTTTGCCTTTTTTTGATTCTTTTGTCTGGACGTTAGAAATTACGCGAAGTATTCCACTAACCCGCTGCTGATGAACAAAACATTAAAGCAAATGAACTAGAACGAGATAATTACTAGGTTAAGTCATAAACACCGGAGACTCACTTTGAATTTCCCAAACCCTGATTTGTGAATATATTTCTAACTTTCTTCAAATGGGAAGCATATGCGCTTTTGGAATACGAAAAAACTTCTCTATCCCGTACTAAACTTTAACACTAGAATGGTTTGAAATCGTCTTTCGAAGGGTGGTTCAGTTAACAAAAAGATTTTTCACCGATATTCATATGCAGGAGAGAAAATGAAGAGAAGAAAAATCTCATTTTTATGGCCCTCTCGTCCGTCAAAAAAGTTATTGGAAAAAAATAAATAGCACTG
This sequence comes from Armigeres subalbatus, assembly GCF_024139115.2. Lineage (NCBI taxonomy): Eukaryota > Metazoa > Arthropoda > Insecta > Diptera > Culicidae > Armigeres > Armigeres subalbatus. The sequence goes on along the minus strand of NC_085140.1, from coordinate 158,145,693 downwards.
AAAGGTGGATAGGTCATATAATACACATTCGTGAACGTGCGTACAACTCATTCCAAGAACCCTCGTCGAACGCAACTTAGGGCGAACAAATCAGGGTGAGCAATGAGCATCTCGACTCGAAACGAGCAAACCATGCAAGCTGTCATACGAAAGAGCTGCCGAAAGGTGATGCACAATGAGGCCCCAGATGCACGTAGGTAAATGATTCAGCACAGACAAACAGACATAACTCATTGAACATTCACTCATCAAATTCATCGTAATTTAAACACTAACGACATCTGTTGATTTCAGTTAGTTGGGCAAATTACGAACCAGATGGCGGTAGTGAGCAAATGTCAAACTCGAGCAAATCCGATGCGCGCGCCACTAGTGTCCGATTGGCCAACTAATGATTATTTGAATTGACCAATCAGTGAACGATGGAAATTTGACGAGTGTTATGTCTGTTTGTCTGTGGATTCAGAATCATAAAAGGCAGACAGTCTTATACACATGTAATAAAATGCGTATCATATCATAAGGCATAAAGGCATAAACATCTGCTTGAGGGAGAATATTTTTTATTCTTTACAAATATCCATCTGGTCAGTGTCGGTTTAAGGCGGAGGCGGCTCTGATTCCTTCTTTAAAAGAAGCACTTCAACAACAATTGTCAAGAGTAAGGTTATTTTAGCCAAACACTATCTACGTCGAACATGTTTTCGCTTGCTTTATTCCTTTCTTTCTTTTGTAGAGCTCATAAAAGATGCAAGGTATGCGCAAACATACATAGTAGTAGACTTTAGTGTTCTACCAAGTTGGGCAACCTCACGTTAAACCTAATTCGAGAGAAGCTGTTGGACGGACTGAGCAAACAAAATCGAAATTCAAATCGGGGATCAGCACTGAAAGTCGCTGGTAGAAAACCTATTGTGTGCAACTTTTACAAGCAATATGGCCACATACAATAGGACGGCAAGCAGCTTAAAGCAGCGGTTCTCAACCTGGCGTTCGTGTACCCCCACCTTTGCTAGCGCCAATGAGTTCCTCACACAAAAATGCGTAATAGCGGATGTATTACAAATCACAATGGAAATAAAAACTTATTGATTGACTTTTGATAATTGTGTATTTACCTACCACAACCAGCACAGTGTATGAAGGTCTGTGGAACAAAAGATCAAAAGGACAAAATGTCGCGACGGGCGACTAAAGTCTAGAATCTATAGTTTCGGAAGCCTTCATATTAGAGACATAAAGGCTTTTTACGAAAAAGCTCAGTAGCCTCGTTGCCAGAGGCTTGAAAGCCACTTCGGAAGCCTCCTTCCAAGCAGCTCGTAATCTTTCTTTCGAGGCTCCGAAGCCTCCTTCAACAGGCTCAGAAGTGTTTTTTCAAGTGGCTTTTAAGCCTCCTCTCCTTTAAAGAGGCTCGATCGACTTCTTTCCTTTAAAGAGACTCGATCGACTTCTTTCAAGAGGCTTGGAAGCCTCCTTTCAATAGGGTCGGAAGCCTCCTTTCAAGAGGTTTGGAATCCTTTTTTCAAGAGGCTCAGAAGGCTCCTTTAACAGATTCGGAATCTTTTTTCCTAGAGGTTCGGAAGCCTCCTTTCAGAAGTCTCCGAAGCCTCCTTTCCAAAGGCCAGGAAGCCCCCTTCCCAGAGGCTCGGAATCCTTCTTTCAAGAGGCTCGGAAGCCTCCTTCCAAGAGGTTCGGAAGCCTCCTTCCAATAGGCTCGGGAGTCTTTCTCCAAGAGGCTCGGAAGACTTTTCCAAGAGGCTCGGAAGCCTCCGTCCAAGAGGCTCTTAAGTCTCCTTCCGAGAGGCTCGGAAGCCTCCTTTCAAGAGGCTCGAAAGCCTCCATCTAAGAGGCTCGAAAGCCTCCATCTAAGAGGCTCGGAAGTCTCCTTCCAAGAGGCTCGGAAGCCTCCTTACAAAGGGCTCGGAAGCCTCCTTACAAGAGGCTCAGAAGCTTCCTTTCAAGTATCCTTTCAGAAGTCTCCGAAGCCTCCTTTCCAAAGGCCAGGAACCCCCCTTCCCAGAGGCTCGGAATCCTTCTTTCAAGAGGCTCGGAAGCCTCCTTCCAAGAGGTTCGGAAGCCTCCATCCAAGAGGCTCTTAAGTCTCCTTCCGAGAGGCTCGGAACCCTCCTTTCAAGAGGCTCGAAAGCCTCCATCTAAGAGGCTCGGAAGTCTCCTTCCAAGATGCTCTGAAGTCTCCTTCCAAGAGGCTCGGAAGTCTCCTTCCAAGAGGCTCGGAAGCCTCCTTACAAAGGGCTCGGAAGCCTCCTTACAAGAGGCTCGGAAGCCTCCGTTCAAGAGGCTCGGAAGTCTCCGTTCAAGATGCTCGGAAGCCTCCATCCAAGAGGCTCTAAACCCTCCTTCCAAGAGGCTCGGAAGCCTCCTTTCGTGAGGCTCGTAGAACCTCTTTCAAAAGGCTTGGAAGCCTCCTTCTAAGAGGCTCGGAAGTGTTATTTAAAAAGGCTTGGAAAGTCAATGAATCTAAAAGTTAAAGGGGTACCTATAAAAAAACGTTGAGAACCGCTTAGAGGATCAAAAGGAGAACCAAAGAAACAGAACGTTGCTCGAAACGGTGGTACCTATGTATGCACTGACTATCGGAAACGGAAGGTTCCGAAAAAGTGATTGTTTCTATACTTGTTTCAAACTACTATTTTGGACATAACTTTTGAACGCGTTGATCAGACTCATTTTAAATAGGAATAGATAAGACAGGATTCCCCGATAAGTACCTAATGGAAGAGTGGGATGTTTGTGCAAATATATATGTACATACAAACACACAGACAGACATCACATTAAATTGTGTGTATAACAATCGGTTCGGTTTGCCGTGGTGTACGAGAAAGGCAAAAGTATACGGAGGATCTCCGAAGATCTCCTAATCTATCATCATACTGAAGAACTGGGTTGAAACCGAAACAATTTTTATTTCAGAAAGAGCAAGTGTTGTTTTGTTTTTTAGAGAAGCAAAAGCAATGCATTTTTCCACTGAAAACATAAAAACCAGTTGTTAAAGACATCTAAGAATAATCTGCCGTCATGAATGATTTTTCCATGTTCAACAAGTCAACATGGCATGTTGAATAGATAATCCAAATTCGTGACAATTTGCCGACTGGTTTCAACATTGAATAGATTTGAAAAGTTTGTGTCGAAGGTTTATAATGAAAATAGGCTTTTCATAGTCTTAACATGCTGCTAGTTGTCATATCAACGACGATTGCTCAAATAAAGTCGTTTATTACAAAGGTACGGAGGTTGGACGTTTCATGTATTCATAAATATATGACTTTCTTATTGTAATTTAGGAAATTTTACAAATAAATCACCATAAATCCAATGTTTTTCGAAATTCAAAGTGAGTCCTTGATGTCTCTGAATTAAGAAAAAATCACCTGTTTCTTCGACGTTGTAGATATTTAAAATTCATACAATGCAATTATGCACCATAATCTACATTGTTAGTTGAAAAGTTTAACATTTCCAAAAACGACAACTCTGAATGGAAACGGTTATACAGTAAGTAATTTTGTTGCTGAAACTATATGCTGCTAAAACTATACGTGTTACACGATTAAAAATAAAAACATAGTTTTACTCTTGCTTTTACACAACCCACTCGGAAGTCATGTAAAAAATTGAATATAATAATAAAAGCCTATACACATAAAATGTCGTATAAAAGATCGGAAACTAGACTACTTCTCAATTTATCAAACCGACGAACGTTTCACAATAAAGTAGGTTAATAATTTGCTATCAGTTTAATGATTTGATTGTTTTGTTTTCCCACCGAACGAAATATAATTCATAATTATATTTTTCGGCGGTGTATTAACACGAGAACTGAGCTAATTTTTTTGTCTGAACATAAGCTGAAACATAATTCATCTCAAGCTAAGTTTTTAATTTGATTTTTGAAGTTCCTAGCCGTTAATTCCATAAAGAATATTCGCATATATTGTAAATAAGAATAATAATAGTTACAAATAACAAATAGCGATTTAGGGGTAATAATAGCATGTAAATGTATAATAAATAGAATAATTATAATATTCAATTTGTAGTATAATCATCAATAATAATAATAATGAATCACCTTTTCCTGGTCTGTATCACGCTATCAGTTGCTTGGCTCCTTTTTTGAATTTGATTTCTTCCCTACTACTCAAAAGATGTTGCGTACACAATTTCTCCCTTTTTTCTATTCCACGGTTCTAACTGTCACTGCACGATTTTTTTTCTTCTCGTGAAATATATATATTTTATGTGTATGTATATATTAGCTAGTCATCTTGTATTGTTTCACATGATGTAATTTTTAGCTCCTCTGGTTCAGCCCATTTTAAATAGAGCATTTTTGTTTCGATCCGAAAAATATCTCTAAAACACACGTTTTCTGCAAAACAGAAAAGAAAAGTTTCTAAAACAAACATTGAATAGTTATTAGCTTAGTGTTGTTCACGCTTCCTAACTCAAGCGCTCTACATCCAACTGCTTCCGGTTTGTTATTTGTCACATCTAGCGCTTACCCAGCAGTGAAGCCATTGGGTGCCCTTCCGATTCTCGCATCGATAACGAGACAAGAGAAGCATATTTCAATCCTCGCCACAATGTTGGATCGTTATTAATTTTTAAAATTTGAATCTTGATCTTTATTTCATTTAATGAAATGTTACTACCCCCGCTGGTTCTAAATCTGATTTGTCTACTATCTTGGAGACTTGTTAGCTTCAATACCAGCTCTAATTTACATTTTAGCGTTTTTTTATAGGAGATATTGATCACAATCAGTCAACGTGTATGTGTGTTTGTCTTAATATTGTTACACATCTACACTCCAGTTGCGTCCAACTCTAGCTCGGACTCAAGACGGAGTGCCAACTCTCGCATTTCGTCTGCGATTCCCGCCTCGTAGGAATCTTCATTATTGTTACTATTGTTGCTATTAAGGTTGCTAATGCTAGTAGTACTGGCTGTGCTGTTGCTCAGGATGGTATTGATGCTACTGTTGGCACCACCAGCACTACCACCAGTGCTGTTGCTGCCATGCACTCCACCGACCGACAGATCGTTACCATCGGTGGTCGGTTTCAGCCCGGATAAGTCCAGTAAGTTGTTCCATAGTGGCGGCATAGTCACCACCGACGAAGACGATGATGTTGATGCTGTTAGTACGCCCGACACGGGTGACAAGCCACTCATCGTTTGCTGGGTCTGTAATTGAAACAAAGTAAAATGTTTTTTTTAATAGTAGAACGAACACGCTAGGGAATAGACCGGGAACATTTGGGGAAGCTTGAGCAACATTACGAAAATGGAACATGAATGAAGCCTGATACTGGGTGGCTACTATTAATAAAGCAAATACATACGAAAACTAACCTTTAAATCCTTTAGCTCCTTAAAGCTTGGAATCTTCAAATCGCCACTTCCTCCGTTCCCCATCAACTCATTCAAACGCATGGCTTCGACCAGATGTTGCGGCAGCTTGTGCGACTGCATATTATGCTGTTGATGCATGGCATGCTGTTGCTGCTGCACAAACATGTGCTGCTGGTGTTGTTGTTGTTGCTGCTGCTGCTGTTGTTGCTGATGATGATGGTGATGTGCCTGATTTGAAGAGTGATGGGAATGGGGAGTGTGCTGTTGCTGATGGTGATGTGATGAAAGAAGCGACCCCGCCCCATGGTGAGCTCCGGAAAGTTGCGCTGCCGCAGCCATATGCTGAGAGACCGTTGCCACGTGCGATAAATGATGCTGCTGCTGCTGTTGTTGTTGTTGTTGAAGCAACTGAGCCTCGACTTGATGATGATGCAAAAGTTGTGATGTACTACTCGACTGGTTGGCGTTGCCAAGAGCACTCGCGTAGTCCGCTATTTTACTATCTACCTGGAAAAGGTCCAACTCAAGCGTGTTATTGTTCTGCTCAGCTTTGTTGCTCGATTGTTGCGACGAGGCAGGATGCTGCTGCGGTTGCTGGTAGAAAGATGACGATGCTGACGAACAATTTGATGACGATAAATCACCAAGCCCGGCAGCATCGTTATATAGCTGCTGTTGCACATTCATAAGCCAGTCGCTATCGGGCAGAATGTTCGCAAATGGAAATTCGCCCCTTGATTTCGCGAGCTGATTATTCGTTCGCGAAATTGGACCGAATTGGTTGATGACAGCATTTGAGAAGTCACTCTCAGATATGGGGAAGTCGTCGTCATTGAGCAACGAATCTGACCGCACAAACATGTCCTTGGACGTTGTCCCACTCGGATGGTTTGCCAGATCAACGCTAGCATTCAGATTGAGCATCTTCAGCAATTCACTACGGCTAAGCGACATTGGGTTAAATCCATTGTTCATTGCACCATTATTCCCGGCTGATGGTACATTGCCATTGCTTACTAAATTCTGTGCGGCTTGAGAAATAGGAGCATGCAGGTTATTTCTGTTGCCGTTACCGAACGACGGAGGCTGTGATTGCTGTTGCTGCTGTTGCATCGAAGGAACTGGATGCGGTTGTTGCGTATGTGCGGGAGGCATATGCAGTCTATTGTTGTTTGGATTTACGAGGTGCTTATCTCGGTAATCACGAAGTTTATGTTGTAATGCATTGTTAGCTTGAAAGAATTTGTTGGCGTTTCCTGCAACATTATGATGTTGCTGCTGTTGGGGTTGCTGTTGTTGTTGTTGTTGCTGATGTTGAATTTGCTGGGAAGCCATTGGAGGTAAAGCAGGATGCTGCGAGTGAGGTGCTATTGCAGGCGGTGGTGGTAGATGGCTTTTATTGTTCATCATTCCAGATTGGTAAGACGGATTAATACCTGATTTGGGAGCATGCTGTTGCCCAAGTAAGTTAACTGGAGGAACTACCGAATGTTGTGGACCTGGTGCCCCAGACTGTGCATTGTTCGGATTAGGAAGCGTTGGAGGTGGTTGGTTTTCCCATGGATTGAACTGTCGTCGTTGATCCATTTTGTCTTGATATTCCGTATACGTTTGATTACCTACAAATGAAGGCGGAGGAGGCCCATTCATCAACTGTTGATGAATCTGTTCTATCGGTGGCGGTTGGTTAGCGGGATATGTAGGATGATTACCACCGTGCAGCATATTCATTGGAGGTCCACCAGTCGTTTGATTGTGTTGCATGGGAGGGGGAGGTGGAGGTGGGTGTCCAATAAAGTTCCCATTCGGCGGCCGGATAAAGTTACCTCGTATTGGTCCAGAATTATGAACTGGAGGAGGTGGCATCGGTGGAGGAGGAGGCCGAGTGCCGTATGAAAGGTTCCCTGCACCTCCATTGGGATAGTTTGGATTGAAATTAAAATTTCGTCCATTGGCACCGTGTTGAAGTGGTGTTGGCGGGGGCGGCACGTTCGAGTACGGAGGATGTTGGTGGGGTGGAATTGGCGCTAAATGACTATTATGACTACTGTTACTATTACTACTTCCGCTAGCGTGGCTGTGACTACTCATTGGAGATTTATCAAGATATCTCATTGGTGGAGTTGACTTTGGATATCGCATTGGGGAAGCTTCTTCCCCGGACGAATGGTACCCATGCGAAGTGGATGGCATTCCAAGATCTCCTATGTATTCCCCATGATCTTTTCCATTCGGCGTCCGAATGTTGCTCTTTCGAAGCTTTGTACGGTATTTCTCGAGTTCTTCTTCCGAATGCGCAAAAGTACAGTTCGGTCCGCGCGGACAGGTTCCTCGGAGATTCAGGTCGCGACACAGGCTAATTTTATATTTACTATTATGAGCTAAGTGTCCTGGCTCTTGCAACTTTCGGTTGCCATGATGCTGTACAAAGTCGACCAGGCCTATAACGACCCGCTTAACTGCTTCCAGCGCTGTGGAACATTCGCGCCACGTTGGCACATGGTTTTCGGCATTTGAGTCGATGCTGGCTAGATGCTTGAGATGAACCCGCAATCCGGACAGATTCGCAGGGTCACCTGTTCGCTGGAGTGCGATTATCAACTCCTGTACAGATTGCACAAATGATTGCGGTGTTTGCAGTTTATCTATAATGCTTTGCATGTGTGACTTGTGTGCCGTATCGCCATACAGCAAGGAGGACCACTGATCCGGGGCTATCCGGAGACCTGCTTCGGTTGCAATTTGTACTATTTGTGCATCATGCTCCCGTCTCAGCGCTTCATAAGTACGGAATTCTTCCTTCAACTGCATCAAAGATGAGTCACCTTCCCGTTTTGATACTTTAAAACAACTAGCCCTGTACAACAGTTGAACCACATGACCGATGCTGGTCTTCGAGGCTTGGGGGAAATGTGGTTCCAATCGTTGCACTACGAACATCACCAGTACTTTCCGCGAAAGTGCCGACCCATCCTCCAGTGCTAAAAGAACCAATTTTAGCACTTCCTCCTGCATAGCCGGCCCGAGAAATTGACATCCCCGGGCTCTCACCGCAGCCCAAAGGTTGGTACTCAGCTGTTGTGGATTTTGATGTTGCAGTATCAGCTCGGTAACCGTTCGTTCGCCTAACGAGCGAGCGGCACGCAACGATCGCGCACGCCCTTCATCCTCAATCAACTGACAATTGACCAGGGTGACCAATTTGCGCTGCATTGGACGCGAAAGAAGTCCACCGGCGTTACCATTCGGGTATGGCTTCAGGTAGAGGGCAAGCTCTTCGATACACCCTCGTGCGGTCTTGTAGCACTGCAAATCCTCCGGACTCAAATTTTGAACGCTAGGTGAGCTAAGGTCTGGATCGATGGCTGAACCACCGGGAGTACCAGTACCCCCTGAAGATGACCCAGGCGAGGTGTTGTTGGTGCCGTTGCCGCTTCCCGGGCTGCTCCCAGCGGTGTTGCTGGTGCTGACCAACTGTAGAAGAGCATTGTTTACCGGTAGATTATCTAGGTCTGTCGAAATAATTGTCTGTAACGGGAGAAGAACAGAGTACGCGGCTCATTAAATACGGTGTGGTAATATTTTTTTTAGTTTTGATATGGTGATGTTAAGGTCCTTACATACTGTATAAATATTATATGATAACTTTTTTTTAACTTTTTGCAAGCCTATCGCTTATGGAAATTAGTGCATAGCCGACTCCCAACTAAGAAGATGGCAACCAATGCCAATACCAATGGTAAGAACAATGAAAACACTGGTAGACAGTAAATTTGTATTCGCGATGCTCATGTGTTGCATTTGTAGTTCTTGACCTCTAAAATCGACTAACTACTGGCGGTTAATTATATCAATCTAAATGTCCCCAATAAGTGTTTTCAGGCAAAAATGGGCCTCCCAGCCTCAGGAGGAACGATAGCTAGGGATTTTGAAAACCGTTTAGCAGCATATAAGCATAAAAGCATATGGAGACGCATGGTACATTTGTGTGATAATTCATCTTGTGACTAAAATGTTTATGCAAATTTCATCACAACATTTCTATTCAATAGGGGAAGGGGGGGGCAAAATGCCCTAGCTAAGCAAACACTGATTTATTGTCTTATTTGTAACGCTATTCATGGGTATTTTTACATTATGCGACAGTTAAACAAGATAGCTAGTTGATACCATTCAAAAATTGTCAAAAATCTCAATCCTATTGATAATATTCACATTTCAAAAAAGTGGTGATATTCTGTTGCCGGAAAACTCATGAGGCAAAACGCCTTTTAGCTGGCAACTACTAGGGAACAAAGTACCATGCGTCGGCGAATCAGCATTCTGGTATGGATAGTGCGTGGAGACGCAAGTACTTTGTAGGTTATTGCCACTAGGGCGTTTTGCCTCACCAAAATGTTAGATGTTTCTTCAAAATGTGGAAATTTTCGGTTTTTCCGACCATCCCATGCACTATTTTGAAACTTTCTTCACCTATCCTACATAATTTTATCTCTAGTTTTGTTACGGCCATCCTAATGACGGTAAATATAACGGAAACCACAAAAGGCGTTTTGCATCGGGGGGGCGTTTTGGGGCCTCTTCCCCTAAATGAATAAGTGTGCAAGCATTTGTAGGGAAACCTGAATCTAATTGCATGTTGGGAAGTACATGTTCTAAGTTAACATGTCGAATACTGCGATCTAGAAATCATTAGAATCATGATTTCAAACAGTAGGTTCCCGGGCGTTTTTTAAACGATTTTTACAATTCTTTCACGGTTGTCTACCTCATCTAGTTTCCAGTAGTTTCTTATGTTTCTTGGGACCCTTTTTTTGCAAGATCAGCTGGATTACGGATGCTGTCATTTAGAATGTAGAAAATTTCGAATTACCAAATTCAATATAAGTAAAATTTACCTATTCAGAAAAACCTTATAACCGAAATCAACCATCTTGTCCAATAGAGTGATTCAAATTTTGACTTTTTCGCTCCCCTGTGCTTAAACGATTGTTTTTGCTATTTTAATAGTCCTCCCAAATTTTTAGCTGATTTGGATGTAATTTGATTGTGCACGTGCCATTTGAAGGTTATATGAAAATTACTATGAGAATTGCCACTTATGTAAAGGATCGTTTCGTGAAGCAGCCAAGAATGTATTTGAATATATTGAACGCATCGCCATCATAGAATAGATCCTAAGCTGAAAGTCAGTTGTTGTTGCGAAGCAATCTGACTTTTGTGAGCAAAATTATAATGAAAACAGAAATGCTCATTATTGATATTGATGTTATTCTTTTACGTGTTGAATTGAATTTCCCATAATTCAGTATTTTCCTAATAACTTTTGTTGCCAACATCAAATCGTTTAGCAACAACGACGATATTTTCCCTTGTTAAATTTCCTATGTTGCTAACGTATTCATACATTTTAAGAGCTTAATGGGCAATGATGAGGAACGGTTTTTCACAAAAGTTACTGTTTTCATAGTTATTTTCATACAAGCTTCAAACAGCTTGTGCTCATTCAAATTACATCCAAATTAGCTAAAAATTTGAGATGATCATTAAAATGGAAAATGTCATCGTTTAAGCATAGGGGAGCAAAAAAGTAAAATTTTGAATCACTCTATTGTCCATGCAAGCCTCAAAGCCCTTGCGTCATATATTGATTTGATGATGAAGTTCTAGGTTCTCCAAATTGCTCTGGAATTCAGATCAATTGGTCTACAAAGTGAACTACGCCTGATATCCAATCGAAATCAACCCAGCATGTTCATTCAATTTGGAGAACCTAGAACATCAAAACAATATAATACATCAAAAATAATAAAATACGCAAAGGCTTTAGGGGCTTGCATGAACAAGCTGGGTTGATTTCCTTTATGTTTCATTAAGTTCTTTTGAATCGGTAAATTTTACTCATATAGAATGTTAACAATAGTTAACTTTATTTAATTATATTTAAATTAAAAAAAAGCAAAGAATACAGTGTTACCAACTTCATTTTTCTGCTTGGTATACCCATTGACTGATCTCACCAAAACTAGAAGCGTTGGGACCTTCTATAAGCAAGGTTTTGAAAATTATAACAGTTACGAATTAAAGCTAACAACATTGAAAAAACAGATAGAACTTAAAACTAAACACATTAAAATTAGATAAAATTTGGTCCATTAGTACAACTGGTCGAAACAAGAACGAGACATTAGACAAAAGGAAGTCCCGGTCGTTTATAGGGTAAGGGTTAAAACAGAGAGAAAACCACCCTTCGGTTAAAATCCAGGAAATTTGTTGGTGTTGTAGTTGAAATCTGTATTGTACTTGCTGCGCTGCTTACCCTTGCTCGGGCCGATCTCTAAAATCGTCAGAATTCAGCCAACTTTCATCTTATCAACGAAAACAATTCAAATCCAATTCAGTTTGGCGCGACGATATAAATATCAAAACTAATAACCTACTCAGCACGCTGTAGTTCAGTGATAGTCTTTTGGATATTCTGACAACAGTTTGGAGAACTTGTTGTAACTGTTGGTCACAGAGGTTGGGACTTTTACAACCTTGGATTAAGTCCTACTTGGATAGTGGGTCTTACATCCGGAGTATTACTTGAGAGGCTCATAAGGCAGTTGTGCCTAGGCCCTAGATGCGACGATACAGACACCCATTTTTTAGAAAGCAGATGAAGGCGGCGATACTGATGTTGTGGGAGAACCTGGTGTGACCGGTTACTTTCCGGAGTTGCGTGTTGGTGGATGTTCTCAAACTGCGGTACCAATTTTCCTAGAATACATTTTTTCAGGTTTTGGTAACGCCCAAATGTTGAGAACCGCTGATCTTGGTATCAACTATCCAGTTCCCGTAAGACGATCTGCGGTTGTACCGTTAAGTGCCCGGGGATCCATGCAAACGTCGTGTTCGTACGCTTATTGACAGGGATGCTCTGGATCCAGGAGCGCTTAGCCAGTTCGCTCTGTAGAGCGAAAATTGCACTGGCTGAATCGGTCAGGATTAAAACCAATTTTCTCGAATCCGTGCTTTAAAGCTGTTCATTGTGGCTGTATAGAAGTGCCAGCTCTTCACTCCATGCCAGACGATTTGTGCCACTGAGAGGTAGACCGACGCCGGTCATCGTGCGCAGAATCCTGTCACCTTGGATCCTATGACCACCAGACGTGGTTACAGCGAAAGAGGCGGCTTCGCGGCAGATTGCCGACCGTGATGGTTGGTAGTAACCCACAAATGGCTCTATTGCAATGATTGAAGGTCGGTGCCAGAGTATCGATGAGGTTACGGTGGGAGAAGCACGCCGTAGAGCAGGCGACTATCGATGATAGCCGGTAGCCGGAGCTTCCTGTTATTTGTCCTTTGAGCTCTGGACAAGGTTCGAACTAGATTATTCTAGTCCTGCAGCTGACCTTCACTCCACGGAAATGCTGTAAAGCGGTGAAACCCTGTCGATGGAGACTCCGAGCACCTTAATTGTTTTCAAGTTAGGATGGGATTTTTCCGCACCTTTATGCTTGGACCGGATAGCTGATGTCTTCTTCTGCAAATATGCCCACGAACGCTATTGTTGGCGGTGGTATCAGGCTATTAGGCCGAATTGCCATTCACCGAATGAGGAGAAAGAAGCAAAAAGTGACAAATGAGAAGTTCTTCCTTCACGTTATCCTTACTTTCTTCTCCCTTCTTGTTTCTATCTTCTCCTTCTTTCTTCTATTCTTTTATTTTTTCCCTCTTCCTTTTTACTTCCTTCTTCACTTTTTCTTTCTTATTTCTTCCTATTTCCTTCTTCCTTATTTCTTCTTCATACTCCCTTCTTCTTTCTTCTTCTTCCGTTTTCCTTCTCTTTCCTTCTTCCCTTTTCTTTCTTACTTCTTTTTTTCTTTCTTTTTCGCTCTTCCCTTTTTTCTTTTAACTTCTTCCTTCTTCCTTTGTCTTTCTTCCTACTTTCTTCTTCCTTTTTCCCTTATTTCTTATTCCTTCTTTCTTTTTCCTTCCTTTTCCATCTTACTTCTTCCTGCTTCCTTTTTTTCCTTTTACTTTCTTTCTTCTTCCTTCTCTTGTTTTCCTTCTTCTTTATTCTTCCTGTTTTCATCTTCTTCATGTTTCTTCCTTCTTTCTTTTGTCTTCAATCTTCTTTATGATTCCTTCATTCTTTTTTTCATCTTCCATATTTTTCTCCCTTCTCCCTCATTTCTACATTATTTTTTCTTATTCCTTCTTACTTCTTCCATCTTTCTCCATCCTTCTACTTTCTTCCTCTTCCTTTTTCTTTCTTCCTTCTTTCTTCTTCCTTTTAGCTTCTTCTTTCTTCCTTCTTTCTTTTTATTTCTTCCTTTTTTACTTTTTCCTTTCTTTTGAGTGCGAGATTCCTCTTGTTTCGGACAGCAGAACGATGGCGCGATCGGCCGAAATATTGTGTTCTGCTTTGCGCGGCCGGTAATAAAAATCAGTTCAGTGCGAGATTTCTCTTGTTTCGGACAGCAGAACGATCGCGCGATCGGCCGAAATATTGTGTTCTGCATTGCGCGCCCGGTAGGCCGGTAGTTAGTTTGTACTACTTTTCGCGCCCGATTCATGGCTAGGTAAAATCACTGTGTATAAAGAATGGCACGGTCGTATCGCTTATCAGAGTGAATCCAGATCCAACGATGCCTACCAATTAACTGATAATCCTTCCTGTGGTTTTTGTGGAGACGCAGAGGTAAACACGGTCTTCAAATAGCAAAAACCACCTACTAATATTCCTTCCTTCTTCCTAACTGACTACAAGGACGTGGCCGGCGCCGTTATTGATCATTTGAATTTTAGAGTCACTGAAACTTGCACACTGAGAATGCTTGAACAATCCCAGTCAATCATTCAGTTGATTCTTTGTGCAATTTCACTGATTCTGGTCAATCACGGAGTAGCAACCATAGATATGTGTAGTCAGTCAAAGCTAAGCTAGCCTTTTTTACTTTTTCCTTTCTTTTCTTCTTTCTTTTTGCTTGCTCCTTCCTTCTTTCTTCCTCTGTCTACTAACATCTCACTCCCCACTTTTCATTCGGACTAATGGCCATTCGGCCTAAGGTTCATTGGGCTTAATGACCCAGTATTTTGGTTCTTATGGACAACCCTACTGATATAGCTCTGCGGGGAACGCCACTAACGGCGTATCATGCTTTTATTTGCGTGCATGCTGGAGTTTGACCGATGTCGACCAACAGAATGTCGTCAGCGCATATAAAAAAGCAAGGGCTGCCTTTGCGAGTTTACGAAACATGTGAAAAAAACAGGCAGATAAGTGAACGCACCAAAATACAAATTTTTAACTCTAACGTGAAATCTGTGCTGTTATACGCTAGCGAAACATGGTGTGTATCAGTGGAGAACAGTCAACGGTTGCAAGTGTTCATCAACAGATACTTGCGATACCTCAAACAACGAGCTCCATCGTCGTTGTCACCAGATAGCAACAGAAATTCGGGATCGGATGTGGGGCTGGGTCGGCCACACTCTACGTAGGGCCGGAAACGAAATCTGTAAACAAGCATTAGACTGGAACCAAGCGGGACATCGCAGCAGAGGCAGACCCAGAGGCTCATGGCGGCGAAGCCTCAATAAAGATATAAAAGAATGGAAATCTTTTAAGTCGGCCCTTTGCATCACCGGAGGTGTACAGGACCCATAAGTAGGTAAGTAAGTACATATATAGAAATACAGATGTTTGGTGATAAGAAGCGAAACGCACCGACCATGGCGATGAAAAAAAAAGCGTAACTGCCAACACAGACTTTTGGGATACCGTTGTCGGGGGTGACAATGGGTCAAATGGGGGTGAGAATGGGTCACTGTTTCAGTACTTAGAATGCTTGTAGAATAGATTGAATGTATCTGAGGGCAAGAAGACTAAAATACCTTTTTGAACGATTTTGCTATTCGACTTTCAGGCTGCCGGTGAGAGCGATGACTCATTCTCACCCCCCAGACCCATTATCACCCCGATGGCGGTATACCAGTTTCTTCCAGGTGGGTTCACAAAATCAGATTTCCATTGAACACTTGAAAGGGGCGCCCCGTGGGAACACTCCAGACGAAAGCCGGGAAATCCTCACTAACTGAGCTGCTGACAAACGAAAAAAGTTCAACAGGACGAACGCCTTTAAAATGTCGGGTTATACAAGGTCCACGTATCTGCCCTACTCGAAGGCGTACTGTAAGATGTATGCCAAGCCAGCGAAGTTCGAGTCCGTTCCATATCCTAGGCGGAAGGCGTGCTGCTAAAAACCCAATCTGGCGAAACCGGCCATCATCGGTTCACCAATCACTCGACGACTTTGTACCTGCTGGATGTCCGCGGTATTGGCCGGTATCACGAAACGTCCCGGGAGGGGACGCTGGTTTTCCAGATTGGGATGACGAGACTTCACTGCCACTCTTGCGGAAAGATTTAGCCAGACCAAGCCTGGTTGGCCAAATCGAGAAACTGTACTTTAGCGTGGGTTAGCGGTTTTTAGCATGGGGGGGGGGGTTCCACTACTCTTAGGGAGAGTAAAAGCTCGGCAGTGGGTTGTTCGGTAAGTCTGGTAGGTTTATTTGGTGGTGATGGTGCTCTGAAACTTAGGTGAGTACCTTACCTATTCGAAGTAATCTCCGAATGCGTTATCCACCTCAGGGTGATTGGAGATTGTACGATCTTGAGCGTCGAGATGATTGACTCTTTGTACAACTGTAACGCTCACACTTCCCTTGCCAGGCTGTTCACGGAAATACCTTTCTTCCTAATTTTACCACATGTGTGTTTATGTCCCACAAAAGGAGAATAGGGGGTTATATCCGGTGGCGAGCCGCAGGATAGATATACTTTTACCACGCTGACTAAAAAGCTACATCGGCGACAAACCTCGAGGACTGAGAGATCTAAAGCCTGTCCACGTTAAATTTCGGACACCCATCATCCATTACGATTTTTAATTTTTTTCACAAACCACTGAGGAGATCAATTTACATGACAGTTGAATCTCTCCGCTTTATGTTATTCTTTTAGCGGGTTTTCATTCTTGTCCAAAGAGATAAATAGCCAAAAATAAGTCTAATGGGACGAAGAATCCCGATCGCCACAGAATACTGAATATTGGTACCTACCTTAAAGATCTACTTCTCTCGTTAATATTCCGCGGGAGGCAGATTTTGATCTCTAGTGGAAGCGTAGAGGTCGGAAAGGAAGCTGTGTGGCTACCTTGATCTGAGCTAGTGGAAGGTAGGGGCGATGTGTAACTTGGTTGGAATATGAGCTCTCCTTCCGAAACTGAAACAGCGTAATCTTTGTCTATATAACCATGCATTTTTCCTCATATTTGTATCAAATGCTCCTCTTATCAAGCTTCGCCTTGAACTGTGTCATTTATTCAGCCGAACTACGTTTACAAATCCTGAATACTCTCCCGCTGCTATGGTTAAACCACCGAGTTCGGCGTGCGTTATTCTGCCAGCTCTTCTAAATCAGCTTCGGCGACTTACACAGCAAGTTCAGCTATAAGTAGCTTCTCTTGTCTCTGCTTCCGATTTGATGCTTCCTCCCTTAGAATTACATGGCTGTTAATTTCATTTCCTCTCGATGACGAGTTCAATATTAGCTTCAAACTCTGGATACTGTCGCTAGAATTAAAGCCTTCGAATCGAATCACTGTTCTCCTTATTCTGTTTTAGGTCGTGACTGCACTATACAAAATGTTATGCAGGGACAACAGATCGGCAGGCCTGATTGTTCACTGTAAGAACAGACCGTTACTCTTTAGAAACCGACTTTTTCCAGGTTGATGTAACTGGTTGAGTGGAATGCATCTTTGGGGCGCGTGGCACCGTCTCTCTGGGCCAACCTCATTTTGTTGAAAACAAAATGGCAAAACGAGAGCTGCATAGATGGAAGGCCCGTTCGCCTCTGGTGTTACAATTTTGCCTAAGGCTCTATGTCTAGTATTTACATCGTGAAACGCTAGTATCACTTAATATATATAAATTGCCTTGCCAATCCCTTGAAAATCATTTTCAATTTGAGTATAAACCAATGTAAGTTTCCCGAAATTTGGAAAGAATCGTTTATGTTTCCTGTTTTCAAAAACGGAGACAAAAGAGACATCAGAAATTATCGGGGAATTACTTCATTGTGCGCTGGATCAAAACTATTCGAGATTTTGTTTGGATACATTCTCTTTCGAAGTGTAAAACTGTATATTGCTCCTGATCAACATGGATTTTTCCCTGGAAGATCAACCTCAACTAATTTGACGGAATTTGTATCTTACTGTCTACGACACATGGAAGACGGTGCACAAATCGATACGGTTTACACGGACTTGAAGGCAGCTTTTGACCGAGTTAATCATCAGGCCCTGCTAGATAAAATGGAACATCTCGGTGCCTCGTCCAGCTTCGTAGCTTGTTTAAGCTCATACTTGGTTGGTCGTCAATTGAAGGTGAAACTGGAATCTTTTGTTTCTGCTCCTTTCCAAAACTGTTCAGGAGTACCACAAGGAAGTAATCTTGGTCCGCTGCTATTTTCAATATTCTTCAACGATATCTGCCTTGTACTACCCCGTGGATGCAGATTACTATATGCTGACGATCTAAAGATTTTCCTTGTTGTGACATCAATCAACGACTGCAGAGAGTTGCAACGAATGGTGTTTTTGTTAGTGTTGTATGGCGGACTTCTAGCGCTAGTTCCCCTCTACAACTTTGCCTAAGGGTACATTGCTCTATGCCTAGTATTTACATCGTGAAACGCTAGTATCACTTAATATACTAAATGATAATAAGTGTTATTATCATTTAGTATGTTGAATACAACACTTTTCAGAATTCCGCCTCTGGAATGAGTTATTTGCTGAATACTAAATGATAATGAAATGATAAGTTCAATCCCTGGTTACAACCCAGGATTCTCTCCAGGGAGAATTGTTTCCTTTATCATTCGCAACTTGTTGGAGCTGGAGAACCTTCACTGATTGTCCTAGTTCTGAATCAATTTTTTCGGGGGATCGCTCTGTAGAGTTTCGAGTAACGCAAGTAAACTCGTTTAAGCTTCTTTGGGCTAAGAGGGGCTTTCCTTAGCCGTGCCATTATATGCGCGGCTTTAAAGCAAGACAATGCTGTAGGTGGCTAGGTTCGAACGGTCCGGTTCAAGAAATTTTCCGGTTGGAAATGTTCTCGACTTCCCGTGTATCATCGTCTTAACATCATGATATCTATACGAATGCAAACATGGTAATTTTCCTTAGAAACCTCGTAATTAATAACTGTGGACGACAATGTCCCATGTCCAATTAAACAATACAACTAGAAACGAAAACATTTTTTCTATTTAAAACTGTGCCTTTCAGCATTTTTTAACAACTCGTTTTTATGATTAGAAAAAACAATTCGCATAGGGTTACTGTTCCTGGAATTCATCCCATAGCAAAACAAAGAAATGAAAAGAAATTTGATTTCTTTCTCATTTTTGTAAGTACCTATTTTCAGCAGTAAGCAGGCAAGTTAGCAAAAAAAGCGATGAAATCGGTGCTGCATTTATTTTATTATGTTCACTGAGATGGAAAACAGAACACTTCTCCTATTTAACTCAATCACATTTTGAGTAAGATTCAATGTCACTTCAAATTGGGAGCTCAAGAGAGTTTGGCAAATTGGAGATTCAATTGATAATAATTATGAATTATTATTACTTTGAACTAACTTTGATAAAAGCATATTAAACTAAGCACCAAACATGCAACGACTATCAAAACAGGCCTGATGAAACAATTCCACTATTTCCGAAATCTGTTCAAACAAATGTTGGTGTTCGAACTTTCTATATGCGTAGGGGATACGAATTTACACGATAGTAAATTTTCACAAATGCGGCTTCGTTGTGTATTACGCCCACCTAACAAGGGTAAACAATCTATTAAGGAGGATAAAACTAATTTATTATTTAGAGCAACATATTTCATCCGATTCAATTTACACACAATATCGTATTCACTGCTGTTTAAATATTCAAGTGCTTCCTCGCAATCCCAATGGGGCCGCTGAAACTATGGAAATTTACTGTATTTATGCTCTACATTGCATCAAGTTTGGCTGCGTAGCACTGACAACCATAAGCTTTTAACCTGTCCTCATCGAAAGTTCAGATAGCCCACTTCCTATTCTCCACGTTACGTTATAATATGTGCACCAAACCACACTCCATAGCGGGGTAACTGCCCAGTATCCGGCTCAAAGATAACTAAAACAACCAAGCCAAAGAGATATTGAGGTGGGAAGTCTATACAACCAATGACGGGCGTGAATCCTAATACTGCGAGGTTGAGGATATCTTCCCCACCCGGTCTCATCGCTTGGCGGCATAACGTGAACTTGTGGTTCGCTTCGAAAGCCAACGTTGACGTCATTCACTATTCACGTTTTGTACCCCTTTTTTGTTATGCGTAACCTTAGAGCCTGAGATGTTTGCCGTTTGGGTTTGTTGTCGTCGATGCCGCACGCAAAACCGTTATTATTTGATGAACAGTGTTACCGTACTTCCCTTATTCCGAGTTGTCAGTCGGATTTTTGCGGGACTGCACCAGCGATGGCGAAACGATAAAATCTGCGGAGCATTTTAAATTTTGAACACCCAATTTCTACTATCGTTGCATATTTTAGGAATGTTTCACCTTTGCTTGTCCAGCTCTCATATTTGATAGGCCTGGAGGAGGCATTGGTTTATGCCAATTTGCGCAGAAACTTTACACCAGTAGCAACTTAGAATCCCACGAGGTGCAGCGTGGCAAATGTTTACGTCAGATGGTAGGAATAATTTCATTAGTCATCACCATCGTGATTCACAACCTGGTAAATGAATAACATCATCAAGAACCATCGTAGCATAAAGTGGTTGGTTGCCACAGAGAATGCACAGTATGAGGGTATTTCTTCGTTTCTCATGGAATGTGCACTTTTTGCCATAGATGGTCTTTGAATAGAAAAAAAAAACGGTTGCGGAAGTGAACGCAAGACGCCACGAATGACGTCAATTTCGAGATTGTTCCGAACTGGGATGCACATAATACATATGGCTTTTCTAGGCGACTAACAAGGACGCGTCAGGATATTAAAAATATCAATTGTTACTTGACTGAATTGCAACAGCCGTTATTATAAACAATCACAAGTATGAAAACTATTTTATATGTTAATTATGTATATGTTTGTAATAAGCTTTTAACGTTCAAAATTGTTATAAAAATTTGAATACCAAAGGTTCCCTTTGTAAATTCATATAGAATTTCGGTTTCGAAAAGGTATTGATTTGTGCTTTTTCTATGTAAAATAAATAAAACAATTAGTGTTGTAATTCCAGAACACAATAACCGGTTGGATCCATTTTCAACAGCAAAAAATAAATCACGCAATAAATTCAATTTGTTGCGAGTAATACGAAGCAGTAGCATCAAATCTAATTACATTCATGCGATAATAAATTTGAGAAATGAGAAATAATATGTGAGATGTGAGAAGTGATATGTGAGATGTAAGGTGTGAGAAGCAAGAAGCGAGAAGTGAGGAGCGTGAAGTGAGAAGTAAGAAGGAAGAAATGAGAAGTGACAAGTGAGAGGCGAGCAATGAATAGTGAGAAGTGAGTAATGAAATAGAGATGTGAGACGGGAGAAATGAGAAGCGAGAAGCTAAAGACGCAAGGATGTGCAAGCTGAGGATTAAAGGCCGTTTCTTCAACTATAGCATCATCAACGTGCACTGCCCACACGAAGGGAGACCCGACGACGAGAAAGAAGCGTTCTACGCACAGCTGGAGCAGACATACGATGGATGCCCACTGCGGGACGTTAAAATCGTCATCGGTGACATGAACGCACAGGTAGGAAGGGAGGAAATGTATAGACCGGTCATCGGACCGGATAGTCTGCACACCGTATCGAATGACAACGGCCAACGATGCATAAACTTCGCAGCCTCCCGCGGAATGGTAGTCCGAAGCACCTTCTTTCCCCGCAAAAATATCCACAAGGCCACATGGAAATCACCTAACCAAGAAACGGAAAACCAAATCGACCACGTTCTAATCGACGGTAAATTCTTCTCCGACATCACGAACGTCCGCACTTACCGCAGTGCGAATATTGTATCCGACCACTACCTCGTTGCAGTATGCCTGCGCTCAAAACTCTCGACGGTGTACAACACGCGTCGAAGTCGGACGCCGCGGCTTAATATCGGGCGGCTACGAGACGGTAGACTAGCCCAAGAATACGCGCAGCAGCTGAAAGTGGCACTCCCAACGGAAGAGCAGCTAGGCGCAGCGTCTCTTGAAGATGGCTGGAGAGATATTCGATCCGCCATTGGTAGCACCGCAACCGCTGCACTTGGCACGGTGCCCCCGGATCAGAGAAACGACTGGTATGACGGCGAATGTGAGCAGTTAGTGGAAGAGAAGAATGCAGCATGGGCGAGATTGCTGCAACACCGCACGAGGGCGAACGAGGCACGATATAAACAGGCGCGGAACAGACAAAACTCGATTTTCCGGAGGAAAAGCGCCAGCAGGAAGATCGAAACCGTGAAGAAACGGAGCAACTGTACCGCGCTAATAACACACGAAAGTTCTATGAGAAGTTAAACCGTTCACGTAAGGGCCACGTGCCACAGCCTGATATGTGTAAGGACATAAACGGGAACCTTCTTACGAACGAGCGTGAGGTGATCCAAAGGTGGCGGCAGCACTACGAAGAACACCTGAATGGCGATGTGGCAGACGAAGATGGCGGTATGGTGATGGACCTGGGAGAACGCGCGCAGGACATAATTTTCCCGGCTCCGGATCTCCAGGAAATCCAGGAGGAGATTGGCCGGCTGAAGAACAACAAAGCCCCTGGGGTTGATCAACTACCAGGAGAGCTATTTAAACACGGTGGTGAGGCACTGGCTAGAGCGCTGCACTGGGTCATTACCAAGATTTGGGAGGAGGAAGTTTTGCCGCAGGAGTGGATGGAAGGTGTCGTGTGTCCCATCTACAAAAGGGCGATAAGCTGGATTGTAGCAACTACCGCGCAATCACATTGCTGAACGCCGCCTACAAGGTACTCTCCCAAATTTTATGCCGTCGACTAGCACCAACTGCAAGGGAGTTCGTGGGGCAGTACCAGGCGGGTTTTATGGGCGAACGCTCCACCACGGACCAGGTGTTCGCCATTCGCCAAGTACTGCAGAAATGCCGCGAATACAACGTGCCCACACATCATCTATTCATCGACTTCAAAGCCGCATATGATACAATCGATCGGGACCAGCTATGGCAGCTAATGCACGAACACGGTTTTCCGGATAAACTGATACGGTTGATCAAGGCGACGATGGATCGGGTGATGTGCGTAGTTCGAGTTTCAGGGGCATTCTCGAGTCCCTTCGAAACCCGCAGAGGGTTACGGCAAGGTGATGGTCTTTCGTGTTTGCTATTCAACATCGCTTTGGAAGGGGTAATACGAAGAGCAGGGATTAACACGAGTGGTACAATTTTCAATAAGTCCGTCCAGCTATTTGGTTTCGCCGACGACATAGATATTATGGCACGTAACTTTGAGAAGATGGAGGAAGCCTACATCAGACTGAAGAGGGAAGCTAAGCGGATCGGACTAGTCATCAACACGTCGAAGACGAAGTACATGATAGGAAGAGGTTCAAGAGAAGACAATGTGAGCCACCCACCGCGAGTTGGCATCGGTGGTGACGAAATCGAGGTGGTAGAAGAATTTGTGTACTTGGGCTCACTGGTGACTGCCGAAAATGACACCAGCAGAGAAATTCGGAGACGCATAGTGGCTGGAAATCGTACGTACTTTGACTCCGCAAGACGCTCCGATCGAATAGAGTTCGCCGCCGTACCAAACTGACAATCTACAAAACGCTCATTAGACCGGTAGTCCTCTACGGACACGAGACCTGGACGATGCTCGTGGAGGACCAACGCGCACTTGGAGTTTTCGAAAGGAAAGTGCTGCGTACCATCTATGGTGGGGTGCAGATGGCGGACGGTACGTGGAGGAGGCGAATGAACCACGAATTGCATCAGCTGTTGGGAGAACCATCCATCGTTCACACCGTGAAAATCGGACGACTGCGATGGGCCGGGCACGTAGCCAGAATGTCGGACAGTAACCCGGTGAAAATGGTTCTCGACAACGATCCGACGGGCACAAGAAGGCGAGGTGCGCAGCGGGCAAGGTGGATCGATCAGGTGGAAGATGACTTGCGGACCCTCCGTAGACTGCGTGGTTGGCGACGTGTAGCCATGGACCGAGCCGAATGGAGGAGACTCTTATATACCGCACAGGCCACTTCGGCCTTAGTCTGAATAAATAAATAATAAAGTGCTAAGTGAGAAGCGGGTAGAGAAGTGAGAAGCAATAGATGAGAAATGAGATTGAGAAGTGAGAAGTAACACATGAAAAATTAGATACGATAAGTGAGATTTAAGATGTGAGAAGTTAGAAACTAGAAGTTAGAGGCGAGAAGATAGAAGTAAGAAGTACGAAGTGAAAATGAGAAGTGTGAAGTAAGTAGTGTAAAGTGAGAAGTGAGGAGTAAGAAATAAAAAAGCAACATGTGAGAAGTGAGAAGCTAAAAGGGAGAAGTGATGTGTGTGATGAGAAGTGAGAAACAAAGAGTTCAGAAGTGAGAATCGAGAAGTCATAAGTGAAAGGCGAGAAGTTAATAGTGAGAAGTAATGTATATTGTAAATACATCTGATGACACATCCGTGGCTGGTCGGTCGTTACTGACTGCCGCAGAATCCACGAGGGCATCCGTACATGACGACACTATCTGGCAGTTACCAGATCTGAGCGCGAGACAGATCCTAGCGCTATCGGAAGTGATTCAGTTATTAAATAGAAATCTTCTTCTTATTATTATTGGCATTACATCCCCAACACTGGGACAGAGCCGCCTCGCAGCTTAGTGTTCATTAAGCACTTCCACAGTTATTAACTGCGAGGTTTCTAAGCCAGGTTACCATTTTAGCATTCGTATATCATGAGGCTAACACGATGATACTTTTATGCCCAGGGAAGTCGAGACAGTTTCTAATCCGAAAATTGCCTAGACCGGCACCGGGAATCGAACCCAGCCACCCTCAGCATGGTCTTGCTTTGTAGCCGCGCGTCTTACCGCACGGCTAAGGAGGGAGAAATATGAGTAGGAAAAGAAAATTTCCATCAGAACTGGTAGCGCTTTCTGGCCTACCTTGGCGGTCTAAGAGACCTAGAATAGAAGTAAGTTCGAATATGTTTCATAATGAATATTTGTTCATTCTGAATTATTGTTCTTTCTGAAGGGGGAAGAGCTATTGTATATTGTAAATACATCTCTGATTAGCTTAAACTAAGCGTACATGACAGCAGTGTGCGCTGTGCGCTACTCTGCTGTCAATTTGATTAAAACAATAGAAAAGACCAGAAGTTTCTTCTGTTTCAACACTCGTCGACTCCGCATCTTTATTGACTGGCTCCCGAAACCAACCCCAAGCTACAGGCACCGGATTTAATAAGAAGTGAGATAGAAGAAGTGAAAAATGAAATAAAGATATGAAATGTGAGAAGTGAGAAGGGAGAAGTGTATCACGCGAATTTGACGTCACACAATCCATTGCTTGGATTGCAATCGTGACGGCATGCTCGTTTGGCTACACTTCTCAAGTAACATTTCAAGTTTTATTCCGCTCTAGAAATGGTTTTCAAGATCGAATTACAAGAACTGACAATAAAACCCATTACTACAGGATTACCTTCTGATGACCACTATAAGAGTAAGATATGTCCAAATGGCCCTCTCTAGATTACCACTATAAACCTCTTATAATAGTATATAAAAATCCGTTTCAAGCCGCCCGCAAAAAAAGGAATTTGGCTGCGGCAGCTGTCAAAAATTTGCTTCGAAAAAAGAGAAACAAATAATAACAAATAAATTGTTGATGAAAATCATGATGAGGATGACTACAAAATAATACTTTTTTCAAGTTTTTTTCCAATGTACTTTAATGAAAATGAGGTGCGCGCTCGATTTCATGGTGAAAGCTAGTGCAAAAATGAGAATAAGCACTACGCGCCCGCAAAATAATATAGTTTTGGGCAATGAATTTAAAATTATTATAACACCAATAACGTAAATCTTCACTAAATTAATTAATATTACACCCAAATATGTTTGTTTTTTATATCCTTTACCAAAAACTTGTCTTTTGCGGCGAAAATACCGTCTAATCATAAATTCCAGTGATAAATTTCACTGACTTGAAGATGGCTCTCCATTTCCAATATGGCGGCCTTCATAGATTTCGATCAGAAAAATGTTGCTCTTATGCATGTTATTCATTTGACCACATTACGACCCAAAATGATGGCTTTGATCAAGCTTTGAAAATTGGACTTAAGTATTATGCTCTTCGTTACAACCGTAGAGCTGCTAACAAGACCTTTCGAACAGATTTATTAGAGGTTTATCGATAGCAATAAGATCGCCAATAAATCTGAGCAACTAGCCATGGTGACTACTTTCATAAATCCGCTATAAGAATTAAATAAATCTAACAGGCATGAAAATTGTTACTTGGGTTAACCTTAAGCTCGTCTTAACCTCAGCTCGTCTATGGATGCTATAGCGTCTGTAATCTAGACTTTGCGATTTGGGTACAATACTTAGGCCACTACCCGGGATGCGGATGGTCGTCGAGCAACTCGATAACATTATCGAGATCGCAATCGGAAAGCAGAACATCAGTAAGGAACTGAAACTGCTGGTGCACTGCCATGCTGTTCGAGTCGACAAGAATAGAACGCTTTTAAGTATCAGCCACACAGGGAAAGCGAAAAGGCCGAGAAAGTTGCCACAACCAAGGCCTTCTCCTTCCTTGGAAGAGCGACCAAGATGAACACACCACTAGGTGTTCCAATCTGCCAAATTTACGATTCAGCCATCTTGAATTTTAGTATGGGAGAGCCAGCCGGTTTGTTTATGTTTTGCACCGAAAATGATTTTTTCACCCCCGCCTTCTTATCGTCCATAAATTGAGCACATTGAAACACCTAGCTGTGTATTCATCTTGAGAGCGACTTTGGCCTAAGACGGCCAACGAGGAAAAGACTGCGCCTAACCAAAAACGGCTCAGGCAGCAAACCGGGCAAAATTGCTCAGAGCAAAGCCAAACAGTAGGGGACCATAAAGGCCAAATGTCGTCTTGACGGAGCAGATCGGGTGTAGTGGAGCCAGAAGGGCGTTGACCCGAGATGGCGACTTCTCGGCCCAAAAAAGCGAAATGCACCAACCAGACGCAAGTCGCCGGGCTGCAAGAGGGTACCAGTCGGCCGGTAATATCGGCACAACTGACCAAAGATCCCTAGCAGCTGGTCAGTAGCTCAAAGCGGAAATCGAGCGCATCTTGACCCGCAAAGAAAGTTAAGGACAGAGTAGAGGCCATGTTGGTGAAAACTGATAAGGATAAGTATGCCGACGTCTATGCGGGCGACCGAAAAGCTTACGGCGCTGCAACAGGACACGCGAAGCGTCAGATGCACCAAGACCGGTGAAATGATCTTGGTGCTGACACATGGAGCGCAAGGTGAGGTGACGGCGCCGAGGTGAGGTCATTGGGAACGGAAGTGACTTTCCAGTGCAAGCAACTGAACGAGGTCATGAACGCGGACGACGTCGTCTCTGCCGTCAGAGAGTAGTGCGGCACAAAGATCTTACGCGTGTAGATGGAAAGGACTTGCTGAAGGAATTTCTTGGATAGACAAGAAACTATGCTGTGCACACATTATATTCTATCTACAATAAGGAGCATGTACCATATTTGAAACAGGTCGACAGACCTTTGGTTACGCGTGTAGATCTAAAGGCCTTACTCAAGGATTTTTTTGATAGCTATTCTATGTTCCACAAGGAGCATACACTATATTTGAAATAGGGGAATTACATCCCCCACTGGGACATTGCCGCCTCGCAGCTTTGTGTTCATTACGCATATCCTCAGTTATCAACTGCGAGGTTTCTAAGCCAAGTTACCATTTCTGCATTCGTATATCATGAGGCTAACATGATGATACTTTTGTGCTCAGGGAAGTCGAGACAATTTCCAAAACGAAAATTGCCTAGCCCGGTAAAGGGAATGAAACCAGCCACCCTCAGCATGGTTTTGCTTTGTAGCCGCGCATCTTACCGCACGGCTAAGGAGGGCCCACAAGGCCTTACTCCAGGAATTTCTGGAATGGTCAAGAATCTATGCTTATTACACATTCTATTCTATGTAGCCCAAGGAGCATGCACCATATTTGAAACAGGACGACGCGTGGTTACGCGTGTAGAGCAAAAGGCCTTACTCCAGGAATTTCTTGGATGGCCAAGAAGTTATGCTTTGTACAAATTCTATTCAAGGTAGCACAAGGAGCATCCACCTACGCGTGAAAATAAACGAAAAATCGATTTTTGATTAAAAGTCGTTTTTACGCGGATTTTTTTCAAAAGTATTTTTACGCGGTTTTTCAAAAAGGTTAGGAAACAAGTGAAAACCACAAAAACTCGGTTTTTTTGAAGTCGTTTTTTACAGGGTTTTGGGGATTTACGCGGAACGTATCCCTCGCGTAAAAACCGACTCCAGAGTAAAATTTTAGGAATATTTTTTCAATCCGCATTTTTTAAAAAAGCTTAAAACATGGGGAACTGAAATTGCATGCAGCAGCGCGGGGGGATCTACCATTACATTTGTTTGCACATATCCTCAGTTATAGGATTGGGGTGGATATCCAATACGATTTGCGATAAATTAAATCTGCTAAAAGAAGGCTTGAGCAGAGAAATTAGTAGTTTTTTGTTGGAGCGATTTAGCAGGATCCCGATCATTTGTAGCTCGAAACTTGTTTTCGGTCGGATTTACTATTCATGCACATAGGTACTGAATTATTGAAGAGTTTGAGATAATATTTCTGGATTTTTGGTTATAAATTGTTTGTTACAGTTGTGATTTACAAAATTATTGTAGAATTGATCAATATTGCAATATGAAATCTTGAATAAATCGATGAAATCACAAAAATAGTTAAATAATTTTCAGAACTCTAGTTAAGGAGTATTGTAACATTAGTTCATGTGATCTTTTAGTTTTTAAGCTTAAAGGATTTAATCATACGAAAAAATAAACTGAAATTCTCAATAAATTCTTCCTAATTTTCCCGGAAATGAAACCACAAAAATAAGATATTATGATGTTACTTATAAAATTCTTTAAGAATAACAATTCTCTGGAAAATTTCTCTAATTTTTTCTAAACTCCGGGAAAAACATTTTTTGAAAAATCCCTTGATTTACCCACGAAGTTCTCCACATATCTTTTTTCTCATTTTGTAAATTCATAAATGACTGCCCATGGGGTTTCAGAGAAAGAATTTAATGGAAAAGTAGAGCATTTTTTGGAGAAATACAAAAGAATTGCATAGTAAAAGTCAGATTTTGACGTAGGACTTACGTCTTTCTTTACTATACTGGGTGTCATTTAGATTTTTGGAAATCGAGAGCGTTACGCTGGAAGGAAAGATTTTGAGCGCCTTTATCTTTCGATGGATTTTTAAGATTTATATATCAATCGACTCGGACACTCTCCACCATTTTGCCTATTTCATTGAATTTTTGAGATTATTAACGATAAGCTATTGAAAATTTCAATTCTTTTCAAAGCTAGTAAAAATTTCATATATAACCAATCCCGTGCATTCCTAACACGGACATCAGAATGCGGTATGTCACGGGCCTTCGGGTCTACCGGAAGATTTTCTTTGTGTATAAAAGAAGCAGTGCCTGCCGTGTGCGAGTCATTACAATTTGTGACAGCAGCGCGTACTGACGTGCTTTTTGTTCGCGCATTTTTCGTTTCGTTCGTTCGTTCGCTGTGTTTACCTACACAGCGACAGCATGCAGTCACCAGCGGTAGAACTGCCGGTGGGTCTGCGAATATGCATGAAAGAAGTGTCATTCTGTGCTTGATGATGGTTGGATGGTGTCGGTTGCGATGGATGCAATCGCCCTTCGTATCGCTCGGAGTTCACGGCTACAGGCCGATGATGGCTGAGGCAGCGAGGGTAGCGGTGGTGGATGAAGAAAAATAAAATTAGAGAGATTTGGTCTGGTTTCATAATCCACGTGATCCCGGGATGGGTACGAGTCATGTCATATGAGAAATTGCATTATTAAACCATATGTTAAGTTGTGCTTGGTACTAAACGACACGTACATTAAAACACAGTTGTACTATAACAGTTCTGATTCCCATAAAAAAAAATCAACTACACCGATGAAAATAAAAATTTGATTAAAATAATTACTTTCATTTATTTGCAGAAGGCATTAGCAATTAAAGATGCACAATCAACAATAGTGTTAATATCCATTGTAGATTAGAAAATTTTGCTGTATTGCATGTAAATGTTTTGAAAAAGTCCGCAAAAAATAATTTCCAAAGAATATTTAAATAAACTTTATCTTATTATTTGTTTTTCATTTATTGAGAAATTGCATTATTAAACTTGACGTAGACTCGGAGTTTGGAATCAAAACATTCAATAATTTTTCGTTGACGTATTAGCAGTACCTCCTCTATTTTAGTAGGGTTACTGCTTCTTGACTTGTTTCTTATTGTTGTGATTTTTTCAGCAGTAAGCACGCATGTTAGCAAAAAGAAGCAACGAAATTGGTGCTGTATTTCTTTGTTTGGAAAACAGGACAGTTCCCCTAAAATAGCACATTTTGCCCAAGTCTGAAAATTTTATAAATAGAATTTTTAAACTTCAAATACTATCATCAATAAGAGATCTAGAAATGCCCTACATTTGCTTGAGTAAATAAAGGCTTAATAGTTAGAAACAAAGCAATTCTAATTATGTATTTAATTATTAGTTTTATTTCCAGAAGTTTTGAATAAACAAATTGCTAATAATTCTACACAACATGGAAGTTGTCGTTTCCAATATCAATACCTATAATCAAACTCCATAGTTCCAAAAGTTATAAGTTAAATATAAATACGTTAGGTGTATACAAGCCCTACGTCTACTTGCGGTTATGTTAAAAACATTACCCATTGCTCGTTTTTTTTTCTAAAAAATTCTACAGATTTTTCCGGGAAATGTGAAAAAAAAACTTACAAAATGCGAAATATTCCGGAAAAATTTCTGTTTATTTCCCCGGCATATTCACACATAAGAATAATTCGGGGAAATTTATAAGATTCTCGCAGCAAAATTCAGAAAACGAAAAATTTCATGAAGAAACAGACGTAAGGTATAAATATATCACCATGTCAATTAAAGTCGCGAACCAAAATTACAACAAATGCCGACGTCAAGGATTCTCGAACCGGCGCATATCTCTACTGTTAACCCGTATAAACTGTTTGAGTGTTAAACTATACTCGAAGATTAAGATTACTGAGCATCTTCATGGTAAGTTTGCGCCCAAATTACGCCACTTTATTATTTTATATTTATCTAGAATTATTTAGGCTCAAATCAATCAACGATAAAACAGAGATACTAACCTGGTCGAATGGACACTGCTTCCTGTGCAGCGTCGCCAAGCAAGTACGGCATATGGTGTGGCCACATCCTAGACTGATCGGTGGACGCAGATTTGCTGCAAATTCGTTGCAGCAAACTGGACAGCTGAGGAATTCTGTCCATTGGGGCGCCTGAATCGGCATTCTGCAAGATAGATAGGCCACTCGATTAGGATCACAATTTTCGCAGTGCAGTTTTAATACTAAGGTCTTAATTCTAGAATCTCATTGGTTTCGTTCGCATGGGGGCGCTTGATGGTGTTGATTTGGTTTGGTGGTGAACAGCGGCTAGTTATACGGTGCAGTCGAGAGGCAGAGCAAGGCCATTCAAGGTCGCACAATCGGTTTCTTCGCGGCGATAGGCAACAGGTTGGAATTTCATTTTTAGCAGTAAATATATATGACTCAACCGGTCCGTGGTCTTTTCGCATCGATTGCCACGTTGAAGCTTGTTTCAGCGGCGGACTCAAATGGGAATTCCCATGGTGGTGGAGCTGAGCATAATGGTTCGGCGAGCGTCTAATACAAGTGCGGCTGAAATCGCTCGTTCGTTATGTCTCGAAATGGTAATGTGCTAGTTGATGGCCCGCTGCCGTCCGTAATAGTACCATTGAGTTGCTGGTTTGTGTGCGATTGGAGACTTGTCTCAAGCGTCATTCGTTGCTCCTTTCATCTTTCATCACAATCGCGCTAGACAGCCCCCGTCGATGGTGCTTGATTGATAGTTCAACAGTGCTCTGCACTATCAGTTGATCAGCTCCAGGACAAATATATAAATAGTTTCTTTATTCCATAGTGTCCGACTTTATTAAATGCAAATATTTATACTTTTGCATTTTTATTGCAAAATAACAATGTGGGTAACGTATGGGATAATGTTTACAACAGATGTGTAAAATTTTTGATCGTACAATGTACTTGGACGGTTCCAAGTCCAGGTTAAACAATTTTTCAGGAAAACAAGAGGTGATTTAGATGTATTAGGATAGATCTATACAAAGCTTACGAAGTCGATCTTTTGAATAACAGGTCGGTAAAAATACCCTCAATAAAAGCGAGACAAGCCGGTTATAGGGATCTGAGGTCTAACTTATTCGCACGGGTACCCGGCTGTAGTCTCTGCTCTCTCGCATGTGCCCCTAGGCGCGCTGTGCGCCACGTTCGATAAATGAAAGGAAAACACACATCGTCAGCCAATGCGTGCCCTGTTTGGATTGTTGTTTTTCCTCTCCATTTCTATCTGAATTGTGTTGGCACATCCGGGCCGATCATATGGCGTCGTAATTCGATGTCTGCTGGTAATGCCGTTAAGATGGCATTCGCCGTTCAATTAAGCATTAACGAATGAAGAGGATACAACAAAGTTGAATTCCAGGCGGATCGAGTTGTGTAACATTTTTGGCGAGAAGTGAAAAGGTCTACCATAAAAAATCGTCTAGCAACTATCATACGCAGTCAAAAAAACATACCGAGCAATTTGGGAAATTATACATGCCTAAGAAATTGTAACATATTCATTATTATTTAGTCGATCTACTCTTATGAGCAATTTGCAACAGCATATGCCTTATTTATTAGGTCGTGGTGAATAAAAACATTCATTCAAAAATACTTCTTGATGCTCGAATGAAAAATAAATATTTGACTTGATGGTCTTAATTACGAGTTACGAAACAGGATCTACCACACTGTACTTTAGTTCTCATTATTATTGCGAATACTTTAACTAATGGTAGGAAGAGAATGAAACGACTATAATTGGCTTTTAGATCAACTATCTATTCTTCACCTAATTTCTTATAGAGCTGGTCAATACAGCAATTTGGGGCCATCCACAAAATACGTCACGCCTCTAGGGGGGAGGGGTTGAAATTTGGCAATTTTTGCGTTACGTACTTTATGGATCTTCGATTTATAAAATCCCAACTGAAACAACCGTAGACTAGTTTCAAGGCTGATGGATTGAATTTCTAAGCTCCAAAGCGCTTATTAATTTGAACCCTATAGATATGAATTTAGCTATACCTAAGGTGGCAGCTCCATCATTGCGATGTAGGTAACGCGACCCCGGTAAGGTAGGTTACTGAAGCCTCTCAAATATCACGAAAAATGGAGATAGAAGAAAAAGAGAAAAAATCGCATATGCTCCTTGGATTTGCGGACGATATCGATATTATCGGAATTGATCGCCGTGCCATGGAAGAGGCCTTTGTGCCTTTTAAGAGGTTAAGAGCGAGGATTGGACTCACGATCAATACCAGCAAAACGAAGTACATGGTCGCTGGCAATAAACGTGGGTTCATTATCATTAGTGGTGGTGGTAGCGAAATGGTGCTGGATGGTGAAAAATTTGAAGCGGTAGAAGAATTTGTGTATCTTGGAACATTAGTGACGTGCCATAATGATGTTACCCGCGATATGAAAAGGCGTATTGCCGCTGCAAATAAGGCTTATTATGGACTTCGTAACCAGCTGGATGTAGTAGTCTGCAAACGAAAACAAAACTCGCGCTGTATACTACTCTGATTCTTCCGGTGGCTTTATACGGCCATGAGACATGGACGTTAAAGTAGGCTGATCGGAGAGCTTTCGGAGTATTTGAGCGTAAGGTGCTGCGGACAATACTCGGCGGTAAACAGGAGAACGGTATCTGGCTGCGTCGCATGAATCACGAATTGTACCAGGTGTATAAAGGGCTGGATATTATTAAGCTTATACAACACGGCAGACTACGGTGGGCTGGTCACGTTGTTCGTATGCCGGAAGAACGTCAACCGAAGGGCGACGTCAGCCTTCGTTGAAGACCGCGTACACGATGGCTTTTTGCAGTTGAAGAGGACCTGAGGGCGCTCAATGTTCAGGGCGACTGGAAGCGATTGGCCCAGGATCGAGTCCAGTGGAGAAGGATACTCCATTCGGCGTAGGTTCATCGAAGAGCTGTAGCCCATCAAGTATCAAGTAAGTATCAAGTAAGTACGAATTTGGTGGAATCTGCAGAAAATCTTGATCGATCTGAGCTCTGTGTAAATGTCACCGAAATTGGAAAAGCAATGAAATCAGATCTTTGAACACGAATGAATCCGGTCCACATGTGAATAAGCAAAAATATGTTTAAATTTCGTACTAAAAAGTGGTTAGTTTACATCTGGGTAGGGGCGTACAACATAGCTCTGGTCATCACAAGTTCCAATTCTCACGCTTCCACTGGTCTGCTAATGACAATCGAGGCAAGTTAAGAGTTGCGTACTTAGCTGGTAGTGTAGCTGGAGGATTGTTGTATTTCGACCTGCGGGGTCTGCCTAGGATTTGGTGAGGTTTGACACTGGGCTTTGATTTTTTTTAAATAAAATTTGCATATATCCGCAAGCAAGCCGTACCAAAGCGACTGTGTGCCGTCTAAAGCGCACAAGTCCAGTTCCAAAGTGGGGGGACTCTAATCAAATCTGCATAAGAGTCTATTCCCCATGTTAGGGGCGACTCGTAAAAGCGTCTGACTCGTAGCCGCCCAATCGAGAAATTCGGTTCTACGTCAGCTATTCCTAAGATGACAAACCCACCATGTTGCTAGATATCGCAGCCCTGGTAAGACAGCAGCATATCGAAAAACAAATAATTAACCCCGAAACATGTAACCAAAAATACAAAATTGACGAATCAGCAAAGTTTAACGTAGTAAACTGATGGGAACCTTGGTACTTGGAACGTTAGAACTCTGCATGGACCTGCACGAGCTAATAAAACTAGTAGCACATGCGTTTAGACGATTGACGTCGCTAACCGTATGGCCACGAAGCCCACAAGTAATTGTGGATACCTCATTCAAGTATGGTGGTGGCAAGAATGCAAAGCATGGAATCGGTTTCGTAGTGCTTGGTAAGCCGCAGCATCGAATCATTAGCTGGAGGCCGGTAAGTGATCCCATCTGCGTGTTGAGAATACAGAGCAAGTATTTCAACTACAGCTTGATCAAAGCATACGCACAAACCAACGCACTATGGGAAATTCTCATACAAATGGGTGGTCAATAAAATTTATTCAATGAAAACTGTTTCTATGCAACATATATTACGTAAAGGAACATTTAGGGAACTCTTTTTTAATCCTTTAATGGCCATCGTTAAACCTTAAAAAAAAACTATCCGCAGAAATGATTTTCTTTTTTAAATTTTGTTTGTTTGTTTCCAATACAGAATGCATAAAATAGCAAAAAAAAATCATGCGATAATGTTGTTCATTTTCTAATCATTACGAAGTAGAGAATAAAAACCAAATTTTTCAAGAAAATTTAGATTGTAGCGTTCTCGTAGAAGCACAAATATGCGCAAGAAAATCGCTCCCCGAGCAGGTGAAATTGGCTTAATAATACGTAGGAATTCTGTTATTGATACCATACTTCGTTATGAACTAGCCCAGTAAACTTGTAAAATAGTAAAGTGATAATACCAAAAATTAGTATGAACATTACTTGAGCCATAACATGTTTTTAAATTCTATTTCAACACCGAATGCATAACCAATTATAATATTTATTATTATTCTTTTGATATTGAAATACCTAAGCATGTTATGCCTCAAGTATTATGCGTATAAGCTTTTGGTATTTTACCCCTTATGCAAGGCTACTTCATCCCAATTTCTGTTATTGAGGTCATCGGTCTTGCTCGGGATCACTATAAGGTGCTACCATGCAAATTTAAACTTCGGATGCTTAAGCACTTTCTGCTATATAATCAGTCCGCTAATACACATTTTAAGTTACACAGTTCCAATTACCAATATAACTTTTAAGTATACATAGTAATCATCTTCGGACTATGGGTTTAATTTGTGCGAATTATTGCATATATTTTTTGCAATTTAGTGGAAATTTACTCAGTTCAATCAAAGTTAATTGCCTATTTCCGGGGATTAAACCACACGAATTGGACGTTAATTTACAATGTTTTGAAAACTCATATGTACGTTATGTGGAAGATAATGATTTGGAAAATGTATTGAAGGTAACCACTTTCCCTTCGATGGGACTCGAACCCATGTAGGGTTCGAAACTGTAAGGTCATGGGTTCGAGTCCATTCGAAGGGAAAATGGTTACCTCCAATACATTTTCCAAATCAGGGGAAATTTACTACCATATAAATCTAGTTAATTTTTAAGATATTAAACATCAATAATTTTAAAAAATTAAGCCACCATAAAGCAAAATATATGTTATTATTGAACGCGATTGAATTTCATGCAGATCAAAGACCGATTAATTTAGTTCTAGATTATTTAATATCAAGGTCTCTGGGAATTACGAATATACTACCATCTTTACAAAAGTTGTTTAAATAGCTATTCAATCCAACCAGCGCCTTATCGATAGGCACATTGATTTAGGCTGATGACATACTGGGAGCGAACAGAAGCGAAGCGAAGAGGTTGGTGATAAGCAAAGCGAAGTGAAGCGGCGATCAAAGCGAGCTATGACATACTGAAAGCGTTTTTCGGAGTGTTGATCTCGCAACAAATACAAGTGTAAAGACATGGATTTCCTCAGATGTAGAATATTTTGCTTCTCCAAGCATATTTAGCAGAAAGAGAAGAGTGTTGGGGAGATTTATAGAATGTCGCAAACGAAAACCGATTTTATTATGTGAGCGATAGATTATCACCACATACAAACAGACGTACGGGGGGGTCCCGTAGCGTAGTTGGCTACACGTTCGCCTTACAAGCGAATGGTTATGGGTTCGATTCCCAGCCCCTCCACCAAACCCTCGTCAGTCGCCGGATGCGCAGCCTACACGGTAGCGTATTGGGGAGCGCTCTAACCGTTGCGACTGCCTGATGACGACTGACAAATTGTTCTTCTCGGAGGCATTCCTCCAACGTACCCGGATAAATGGCAACCGAACAATGCGCAACGATCATTGGATCCACGACACGGACAAATGGACACAATAGGTTCACAATGAGATGGACTTGCAACGACAACAATAATGGTAATGGAAAATCTAAAAATAGATTCTGTGTGGATTCTGTACAGCAGAATACCACAGTAGATCTCGGCACAGTAGCGGTTAAGTAACACAGAGTGCCTAACAAATAAAGAAAGGAATAAAAAAACAATACTATTTCAATTTATAGATCTATAAAAATATCATCAAAACGTTTCAAAGTTAATCAGAGGTTTGAAAGTTTATCAGAGGTTAAACTAAAA
Source organism: Armigeres subalbatus (assembly GCF_024139115.2). Classification (NCBI taxonomy): domain Eukaryota; kingdom Metazoa; phylum Arthropoda; class Insecta; order Diptera; family Culicidae; genus Armigeres; species Armigeres subalbatus. The sequence continues at coordinate 158,108,499 of NC_085140.1, read as the reverse complement.
ATCGTAGGGGTTTCCAGGAATTGTAAAGGAGATACCTATTCCGTAAGGTTCCTCAGAGTTTATGAGGAATTATTCTTTTTATTCCAAAAAGTGCTCAATATTGGGATTTTCCAAGAAGTCTTGAAGTTTCTAATGGTATCAGCTCTTCCATAAAATGGTTTAAAACTTTCTGGAAGTACGTATTTATTATTGTTAGTTCAGGAAGGCTCAGAGAATTTCTGAAATTTTATAAGAATTGACAGGCTGACTGTGAATTAATCAAAAGTTGAATATCTTATTAACCCTTTTGTTACCGACAGGGTACCCGGGTACCTTTTTCGTTTTCAAGTGAAATTTTTTTAGGGTTCTGAACATCGCAGGAAATTGAAACTCCGTGACATCTTCAAACTCGGCAAAATTAAGGTTTGGGTGGTACGAAAATGAAAATCCAGTAAGGGGGCTTGGGGAGGGCTTCTGAATATTTTTACCCTGTAACGTACCGACAGGGTACCTGGTACCCACGTTTTGGTATGACCATAACTTCGTCAGTTTTCAACCGATTTGGACGATTCCGTTTGCTATGGATTAAGAAATTTATCCTCTATCCGTTCCATGTCACATAGGACCGATCCGGATTACCTGGTTACCGGAGTTCCGGATTTGCTAGACCATGTCTCAAAAATGGAGAAGTTGATCTTATAGAATCCAAATGATGATTTCTTGTACCCTGAGCTACCAGTTTCGCAGAAATTTCGAGGATTATGACTTCCCAACGTATTAGGACCACGTGATCATATGGACTCGGAACGGACATCCCGGAATAGGTTCCCGTGGGCCCTATAGTGGCCGCAAATTTATTCCTGGCAATATGGGTATCAAAATTCTTGAAATTGTTTCGGGAACATGTTATTCATATAGTTGAAACCATAGGATGGATATGAACCGGAACGGTCATTCCGGAACAGGTTCCCGGAGGGCCCGTAGTGGCCAAAAACTCATTTTGAATAAACCCTAGCAATATGGGTATCAAAATTCTTGGAATTGTTCCGCAAACATAATTTCCATGTAGTTGAGACCATAGGATGGATATGAACCGGAATGGTCATTCTGGAACAGGTTCCCGGAGGGCCCGAAAGGCTCGTAGTGGCCAAAAACTCATTTAGAATAAACCCTGGCAATATTGGTATCAAAATTCTTGGAATTGTTCCGGAAACATAATTTCCATGTAGTTGAGACCATAGGATGGATATGAACCGGAACGGTCATTTTGGAACAGGTTCCCGGAGGGTCCGTAGGGGCCAAAAAACTCATTTAGAATGAACCCTAGCGATATGGGTATCAAAATTCTTGGAATTGTTCCGCAAACATAATTTCCATGTAGTTGAGACCATAGGATGGATATGAACCGGAATGGTCATTCTGGAACAGGTTCCCGGAGGGCCCGTAGTGGCCAAAAACTCATTTAGAATAAACCCCCAGCAATATGGGTATCAAAATTCTTGGAATTGTTCCGGAAACATGTTTTCCATGTAGTTGAGACCATAGGATGGATATGAACCGGAACGGTCATTCTGTAACAGGTTCCCGGAGGGCCCGTAGTGGCCAAAAACTCATTTAGAATAAACCTGGCAATATGGGTATCAAAATTCTTGGAATTTTTCCGGAGACATGTAGTTCAGACCATAGGATGGATATGAACCGGAACGGTCATTCTATAACAGGTTCCCGGAGGGCCCGTAGGGGCCAAAAACTCATTTAGAATAAATCCTAACAATATGGGTATCAAAATTCTTGGAATTGTTCTGGAAACATATTTTCCATGTAGTTAAGACCATAGGATGGATATCAACCGGAAAGGTCATTCTGGAATAGGTTCCCCGAGGGTCCGCAGGGGCCAAACACTCATTTAGAATAAACCCTGGCAATATGGGTATCAATATTCTTGGAATTGTTCCGGAAACATGTTTTCCATGTAGTTGAGACCATAGGATGGATATCAACCGGAATGGTCATTTTGGAACAGGTTCCCGGAGGGCCTACAGTGACCATAAATTCATTTGGTAGAATCCCTGGCAATATGGGTATCAAAATTCTTGTAATTGTTCCGGAAACACGTTTCCATGTAGTTGAGACCATAGGATGGATATCAACCGGAACGGTCATTCTGGAACAAGTTCCCGGAAGGCCAGCAGGGGCCAAAAACTCATTTAGGATAAACCCTGGCAATATGGGTATCAACATTCTTGGAATTTTTCCTGAAACATGTTATTCATAAAGTTGAAACCATAGGATGGATATCAACCAGAACAGTCATGCTAGAACAAGTTCCCGAAAGGCCTTTAATGGCCACAAACTCATTTAGAAGACACCTTGGCATCACAGTTCTTGAAATATTTTCGGAAACATGTTTTTCCAAGAAGATGGGACTGATGTTGGGTCATCAGGCTGAATGGTGAGCAGTGAGAAATTGAAAGTAAAAAGTGAAAAGTGAAATGAGGGAAATGAGAAGAGAGAAGTGAAAAGTTACACAGTGTTGACCCGATTTTGTCACTCCCCGATTTTATCTACCTCCGACTTTATCACATTTTCGATCCGATTTCATCACGTTCCGCTTTTGTCACGTTTTTGACCCATTTTGCATCCATAAATTTTTTTGAAAATTTCAGTCGTTCTTTTTATTTTTGTAAATTCTTCAGCAAACACCAATGATACTTACAGCGTCTGTGGTTCATTATAAATCATTTCTGAGTACCTGTCAAGAATTTTTAAGTCTTTTTGACAAGAAATAACGGTCAAAGAAGAGAGCAAGTGTTTCCTCTAAATGAGGGTCCCCTCGGAAACCCTTGTGAGAATGACCGGTCCATTCTCAAACCATCCTATGGCCTAACAACCCAAAAGATCATGCTTCCGAGACAATTTCATGAATTTTGATACCCACATTGCCTGGGCTTCTTCAAAATGAGTTTGTGGCCACTTTAGGCCCCACGGGAACCGGTTCCAGGATGACCGGTCCATTGTCAATCTATCCAATGGTCCAATTACTTATCAGATCATGCTTCCGAAACAATTTCATGAATTTTGATACCCATATTGCCAGGGTTTCTTCAGAATGAGTTTGTGGCCACTTTAGGCCCCACGAGAACCTGTTCCAGGATGACCGGTCCGTTGTCAAACCATCCTATGGTACAATTACTTATCGGGTCATGCTTCCGATACAATTTCATGAATTTTGATACCCATATTGCCAGGGTTTCTTCAAAACGAGTTTGTGGCCACTTTAGGCCCCACGGGAACCTGTTCCAGGATGACCGGTCCATTGTCAATCTATCCAATGGTCAAATTACTTATCAGATCATGCTTCCGAAACAATTTCATGAATTTTGATACCCATATTGCCAGGGTTTCTTCAGAATGAGTTTGTGGCCACTTTAGGCCCCACGGGAACCTGTTCCAGGATGACCGGTCCGTTGTTAATGCATCATATGGTCCAATTACTTATCGGATCATGCTTCCGAAACAATTTCATGAGTTTTGATACCCATATTGCCAGGATTTCTTTAGAATAAGTTTGTGGCCACTTTAGGCCCGACGGGAACCTGTTTCCGGAATAACCGTTCCGGGATTAATTCATAGAATGGTCCTGTAACGTAGTTAAGTTATATTCTTTAAATTTCCAACGAAGTTTATTAGTCATCACGCAAGAAATCTTCATTTGGTTGAATATATATCTTCAATTCACACATACTTTGGCACTTGGCCCAGTTAATCCGGAATTCCGGTTACCAGGTAATCCGAATCGGTTCTCTGTTACATGTATCGAATAGCGGGTAAGTTCCTGCATCCGTAGCAACCAAAATCGTCTAAATCGGTGAAAAACTGACTATGTTATGATCATTTTAAGTCCGTGGGTACCCGGGTACCCTGTCGGTAACGTAAGGGTGTTTTTTTTGTCGGTAACAAAAGGGTTAAGGATATAACTTAGCTTAACTAAGCTAAGACTGACTGTGCTTGTAAATGGTTGCTTCTTCGTAACTGGTTAGAACTGGTGTAAATTGCGCTACGATCCAAATGAATAAAGGTTGGTATTTACTATACCTACGGCTCCAGTCAGTTGGGAGAGGAGAGGAATGTTAGTGTAAGTACTATTGTTGCTACTAGAGACCGAGAAAACCTCTGCATTCCCACGATATCACGGAAAGGAGATTTCGTTAACTCGGTAAGGTAGATGAACAGAAATATAGACCAAGGATTCACTTAGAAAAGTGATGTAGTCTATGCTAGACCTCCTGTCTATAAGGCAGAAGCGGTAGTCACTAGAATGCTGAGCTCATCTCCAAAAGTTGAGAAACTAGACATATGAGAGAACAATCGCAGAATATGCGAATATGAAGCAGTTTATGATAATTGTAGCCAGTGGCGCAATTCATCAACAACATTTGCTGAGTGTGATTATTTTGTTTTGTATTTTTCTCTGCTCCTCTTTGCCTATGATGATGACTTTCAGTCAGATAGACAAAGCAGGAATAACTTAGCCAACTCGGTTTGCCAACAGCGAGCTGAAGCTGATGATCATTTAGGACATCCGGATGTCTGGTAGCAGGTCTATGAGAAGAAGAATTCTGAAAGTTCCAAGAGTTTGTTGGAATCTGTAGGAACCACAAAATACCTATGATTGCAAGAAATATTAGAAGTTAGATAGAAAAAAGTCCGTAATTCGGAGGAACATTGTTCTTGAGATTTCTGAAAATCCATAAATAGTACTGAACACCCTTAAAGATTCTTGGACGATCATAAGCTTTACTGGTATCATAGGATTGTGGTGAAATTTCTTGAGATTTCTAGTGGTTCGAAATCCCAGAAGTTAGTGATAATTGCTTGACATCATCCAATATTTTACAAAATTTACAAAAATTTACAAATCCATAATCACTTCTGGAAATTCCTAAAAATGTTTGAAGACATGTTTTTTAGAAATGTCCTAATAGTCATAGGGAGTTTTATAATTTATCTGATGTTTTCCAAAAAAATCTCTTGAGATCCGAGAGGGGCTTCGGAAAGTCACTAAAATTGCATAAAAGTATTCCATAGATTTGGTAATCCAGTTTTTATCCTACCCACGTCTCGGGACGTGGCCGCGCCTCTGGATAATGTTAGTCTGTTGGTTCTCTGTTTAATTACAGCTGACCTGACAATAATGGAGTAGCTGCCATGGGCAGTTAATCATGCTCATGCTCTATCCAAAAACCGGTAGAATAAATTTAAACCTTTTTAAATAATAGTCAAGATCAATTTTGGAAAAAACGAAGTGAAAAGTAGCATTTTTGACAAAGTCTTCAATAAGTCTATGAAATCTGGGAGGGTGCTGCCAACATTTGTTCCAGTTGGCGCAAATTCCATCTAATGCTAATTATTTTGTTTATTTTCAGTTGATATTTTTGAGACAGCATATAGATTTTACTATCTTCCATTGTTTCAGATTTAGATTTTTTTTAGATAATCACGAATCACGAAGATCACCCCGAAGATTTTTGATTAATTTAAGATACTGTCTTCACGAATTCCGATACTACAATATCAATCGCATAATGATCAATATCGCATCTGATATCAATCGCATCTGATCAATTATTATTTATTTTTTTTCATAAATTTGATTGGAATATATTTTTATTTATTACAATGGTCTTAAAACAGCGATTTTGTTTTTCATCTCACTCCACAACAAGATAGCGTTCCCAAAATAATGAAGCAAGAAGAAAATTAAACCCAGCCACCAGACGAAAATGAAATACTATAACGAATTGTTTCGCGTTTCACTTCATACCCAATTGGTAGCGAAAAAAGACATTGCCGCCAAGGTATTGCGTGAGACGCGGCGCGCGAACGAAAGAAAAATCTGTTACGATACCAAAGTTGTATAAACGGTAAATAGGGCACAAATGCCGGTGTGGCATGGCGTGGCGAGGCCACCGATGGAATGCGGTACGGGCGGCCTGCGGGAGACGCAAACAAGCAGCCACCACAAGAAAGTGAAATGGTTTTGCCGTGTGGCTACACCACAACCGCTCTATTCTATTCGGTGCCGAAGATCCCGCACTGTCAGCCACCCACAGTGTTAGAATTAATTTTAAATTAATTTTTCCAGGATGCGACTGGAATTCGAAAGCTGTCTACGTTCAAGCGGAAAGGAAATTAGCATTACTTCTTATATTGGAGCTCGTGGAAATTTCAAACATTAGAAAACTTTACCATATTGGAATGCTGAAATATTTAATAACGTGACATAAGCTTCTGAAAGTTCAGACAAGTTATGTGTTGAAAAAGGATCATTCCAATTGAATCATAGCAGAAGATCGGAATCGATAACAGTAACTGAATCAGAACAAAAATCTGACTGAACATGCCAATGGTTGCTACTCCGTGATTGATTAGAACTAGAGTAAATTGCACTGCGATCTAAGTGAGTAGATGTTGGGATATACCATCTATTCTCGAAGTTTCAGCAGGTCACAAAAGTAGATCAATAACGTTGCCAGCTTAGTCCTTACAGTTAGTTTGGAAAGCAGGGGAACGTTAGTGTGTAGTTGTTGTTGCTACTAGATGCTGAGAATTCCTCTGCATCCCCACAATACCACGGAAAGGAAGTTTTGTTTATTGAATACGGATAAACTGAAGCATAGATCGAGGATTCACCAAGGAAAGTGATGTAGTTCATGCCACATTTTTTTTTATAGAAACGAGTCTGGGATTGAACCCACGAGCTCCTGCCTGTAAGGTAGAAGCGGTAGTCAATAGATCACTGAGTGAAAATTTACAATTAAAAAACAATTAAATGGGATAGTACTAACTCGTCTCATGACAAGTAAATAATAAAATATATCATATCTCAGACATCTCTATTTCTTATAGGAATTAAGATTTTTGGCATTGTGAAGGACACTAAACGTTCGTTGGTTGCCCCACTCCATATAACTGACCAATTAACAAATTATGATTCTGATTTGTCCTAAGCATCAGCAAAAAAGAAGTCATTTTTTTTTTGCTCTGCTATGAACTTTCCTTTGCTATAATCTCTGCATTGATTTGAAATATTTTACAAAAACTTCTCTATTTCTTCAAAGCTTATAAAGCTTATCACAAAGAATAAAAATCACTGAAATATGGTCCGATAAATAAATTTATTGAAATTTTCTAAAAAAAAAGGGAAAAAGATAAATGGATTGGATTTAGCCAGATCTAACTAATCTATTTTTGTCTTGTGTTCTTATTACAATTATCTCCGTTTTTAATAAAAAGTATTTTATGACTTCTATCGTATAAATTACGATTAGCACAATCATTGATGATTTTACTACTCTTAACGTTTAACTGCCATTTTTTTTTAAATTTTAAATATCAATATTCCATATGTTGTTGCATTGCCTATTACGTGTTTCCTGTACATCGTCAAAAGCAAGAGTAAGGGCACATCCTTAATGTTTAAAGAATAAGGGCACCTTCCTAATGAAAATAAATCAAACTACAAGTTTGTATAGAAAATGTTCCAACGCAGAAGATGTGAAACCGCACGAAATCAAACATTTAGAGACAAAAAAATAATGATTAAAAATTCCCCATCCAGAATCAACTGCTGTGTCTTGAAAATAGCAACTCTTTCATAAAAGGTTAATCAACATTTTCATCGGAGCATATCTCTTCATTGATGTAAAATGTTTCGTTGTTGATTGGACTACATATAAACATGGTAGCCACCTATCATAACCAACCACAGAGTCAACATCAAAGCCAGACGATGATTATTACCTACCACTTTTTTTATTTGTATGGTTTTATTCCACCATTTGAATTAGTATACGAAAAAAGAAACACTAAACAGTGTGGTATGTTTGGTACTTGGTACCCGTAACAAGCTAAACACTGCTTGCTGCTGAACGCGTGTCCCATCAACAAGTCGCTCGGCGTTGTCGCTCACTTCGCACATGCCGGCAGCAAATGGTTCATATATAACGAAAAAAGCACACACCAAAAGCAACTTTATAGGGGCAAACTTGGTATAAGGTGAAAGTTTCACTATTGCTCTACGGTCGAGAGATTTTGTACATACATAGACGTAACCCGTCGCGTCACCTGGCGAGGCAGTATCGGCCTGCCTGACTATATTGACGTTAGTTTCAGCATAACCTGAAGAGACCTTCTCTAGGCCGAATGAAAATACTTCATCAAAAGGTTCACTCGCTGCTGCTGCTGCTTGAAGTTTTGTTTTCCATAACAGCATAAATTGTGCGGCGATTAGTGTATGACTATGTAATGGACATTGTTGCTGACGTTGATATGTGGTAACACAAATAGAAGTATTCATTACATGTCCGTTGAATTTGTTTTTCAATTCAACTTTTACAATGTTTATGAACCAGTTCCGACGCTTTCATGATATAACCTGTCGGATCCACGAAGCGGATATAGGCAACGAAATAGGTTAACTAAGGCGTCGATACGTTTATTCATTTGTTTTGTTATCATTTTGTGAATTTGTAAGTGTAAACAAATAAAAAATATACTTTTTATTTATAAAACACCCAGATTAATCCACCTAGCGTTGTTGGTGCCTTTCTCGTGCAAAAAATACTAAGAAAATATTAATGAGTATTTTAGCGTGTTTTGGACATAAAAAATAGTATTTTGGCCATAACTTCTGAGCCCATAGTCCGATCTGGCCAATTTTCAATAGCAAACAATGAAACAAGAGTCCCCGTCGAAAAAATTCGGGTAATGCTAAGTTCCAAAAAGTGTGTCTACAAAATTTGTACACATACACACACACAGGGGGGGCAGCAGGGACTTTGTCCAAAGGCTTGACGATCCCTCCCCATGGCCACTCCGAGTTAGGGAGCCTGTCTAGAATGTGGTGGGGTTTGACAGTGGGCTCTGTTGAACCTCTATAAAAAGCTGCATGTGTCTGCAAGCATGCCGTATCACAGCGACCGTGCGCCGCTCACAGCACACGAGCCCAAGAGGAGTGCCAACCGGCACATCAGGATTCATACCAGTAAGATCCTGATTATGGTATACTGGTCACGGAAAACTACATTGAACGATTCTTGGTTTTTGGATAGAATTATATGGGCTGACAGTCGAGCTATTCTGTTTCCTGAGTAAAAAATAGTGACATCTTTTTGAAATGGCATGCAGGCTAATGGTTCGACTGCCTCCGTCCCGGTAAACAACCTGGCAGGCCTCCGGTAATGCTCAACGCCTGTCACCTATACTGGTTGGTAGTAGGTTCAGATGTAACATTCCTGATCTACGTCGATCCGGCTCTGAACACGGTGCTATAAGGGCCGGTGTCCACTAAGCGGTTTTTCAAGCTGCGTTAACGCCGCGTCCACGCAAGGTACCCAGCATCAAATAGAGCAATGCACACGTATACGTGTGCACGACTACATTTGATGCTGGGTACCTTGCGTGGACGCGGCGACAACGCAGCTTAAAAAACCGGTACGTGGGCATCAGCCCTAAGGCACCGGAGTCAGCCCTTGCATGGACCTCACTGTTTACAAAGGCACCTATGGGATCACAAAAGGCGACTATCTACAACAGGTAGAGATAACGGCCCGGAGGGGGGACCCTTTTAACATGGAAACGAATACAAAAAACAACGAAGGAGCAGGCGGAGCGATTGTTTTCGCAAAAAGTGGGAAGCTGCAGCGATCTCCAGTGATGGCGCCGGCAGCAGTAACAAGTACCAGCAGGTTAGCACTTCTGAGAACCAGGCAGGCTAACAGGAGCTAGGATCCAAGAATAGGGTATCCACACCAAAATCGGCAAGTAGTGTTATTCAGGAGGAACTACAACTTGGGAGGTCCAACCTGATGGAGATGCGGAAGCGAGTCAACGAGCTCTATGACTTCGTGAAGGACAAACACAATGTCCACACTAAGATAAACGTTCTAGTGACGAGCATCAAATCCGCCGTTAAAGCTGCCGAGCACGAACAGAACGCGCTCAAAAGACGAGCTGAAGCAGCTGAAAAAACGCTGAGAGAGGGAGCGGAGCATACAGCAGACATCAATGAGCATCCAAAATATTCGCACGGAGAAGCGAAGCAGGGACTCGCCAGGAGAGCAGCAAGTCCCGAAGAAGCAGCGGAACGTGCACGATTGAGCTAGCGTACTTAAGGATGGCACCAAGAACGGTGATTGGCAAACCGTGGATAGCCAGCGAGAGAAGAGGAAGAAGCAGAATGTGACTGTGGAAAAGAAGAAGGAACAGAAGAAGAAAGAAAAACGTCGATCTCCTCAGGAGAGCGAGCGATAGGACGACGTATGCAGCAATCCTAAGGAAAGTGAGAGAAAACCCGGATCTCAAGGACTTGGGAGAGAAAGTAGTGAGGACTAGGCGTACCCAGAAGGGGGAGTTGCTGTTCGAGCTGAAGAAGGATCCAACAATCAAAAGCTCGGCCTTCCGGAAGCTCGTTGCCAATTCCTTGGGCAGTGAAGCAAACGTAAGAGCTCTTACATAGGGGGCAGTAGTCGAGTGCAGAGACCTGGACGAGATTACGTCGGATGTCGAACTGAGGGAGGCTCTTGTCTCGCAATGTAGATGACGATCCGGCTGAGGAAAGCGTACGGTGGTACACAAGTAGCAGGCATACGATTACCAGCAGTTGCTGCCAACAAAATGGTGGAGGTGGGCAAGGTGAGAGTCGGATGGTCGGTGTGCCCGTTGAGACTCACTCCGCGGGTCACCAAAGAGATGGAGCGATGCTTCAAATGCATGGCGTTTGGACACCAGGCGCGGAGCCCCGACACCCAAATTACTGGTGGAACGAATCTCTTGCCAACCTTCGTGCTGCCTGTCTCAGGGCTAGGAGACGTTTTCAGAGGGCAAGGTCTAGGTCAACGGTAAGAGAAGAGCGTAAGATAGTTTTCCGGGAAGCTAGAGCAGCTTTCGAACGGGAGATCTAAGTCATCAAGTCCAACTGCTTCAAGCAGTTGTGCCAAGAAGCTGACGCTGATCCTTGGTCGGTTGTCGGCATCCCCAAAAAACCATTAAAAACGGAAAAATATGAACTGTTGCCGTTATGGCTGAAAAGATCAAAATTTACTCTGTAAATTGCAATGAAAATAATTACGTTAAAATACATTATACACTGACCCTACAATCATGGGTCATACACTAATATGAGTCATTTCCATTTAACCAACATGCAAATAGGAGTGACTAATTATTGTTACAAAGTGACCCATATATGTGGGGTCAGCATGTTTTATTAAGCTATCAAAAATTGTCATTTTCTCTCACAGCAATTAGACAATTAACTTTGATTCGGCTTGATATTTTCTTAGAAAAAGGAGTGCCGACAACCGACCATGTTTGGGAGACGACAACCAAACTCAGAAATCATTTTGAAAAGTGAAAATAAAAGATTAATTGCGAACGGTACGGAATATGGAATAACAAAATAGACTAAATTTACTTTGTAAATAGGTACGTAATAAATGTGCCTTTTTGATCGTTCTACTTCGATTTGTAATACTAAGCAAATAACCGGAAAAAAAAACTTCTGAGTAGGTTCTCACTTAATAAAAACATATTTTCTTTGTTAAACGAAACTTAGGCATCTATTTGGATCGGTAGTCGGCAAAAAAGATCGTGCATTTATGACATATGTCAAAATATCCATATCTACTATCTGTCAAAAGTCAGAAGACAACCGATCAGTGCCGACAACCGACCACCTTCCTCTATATACACATACGTACGTACACATACGTACATACGCACTTCACCATCTACTATCCCAGAAAGCATTTAAGGTCGCTCCTGACGGAATCCAAGTTCAAAAGTGCTCGCGTTTTCGGGGGCACACCACTCGATACGGAAACAACGCACAACTGTCATTTTTATTAAGGTACCCCGGGGCAAGTGAAAATACGGGGTAAGTGGGTACTATGGCTGCCGATTAATCGGTGAACGTTTTTAATGATAACAATGTTCTAGAAAGATGAAGCAGAACTATCAACGAATTCACCTGACATAAAAATATTAGGAATCAAAAACATTTACGGCACCATACTAATGGTATTGTTCAATCATGACTTTGAACTACCGGCAAAATCTATTACTTTTATTTTAATTCAATGGATTTACAACAAAATAGTCATTTATAAATTCATCATTGATGTGGAAAGTGAATATTTTGAGCATTTAAATAATTGTGTGACATCGAAAACGATTAAAAAGTTTTGATTAAAGCCAAAATCGGCAATTTTTATTTGCCCTTGAGTTTAAACATACATGGGGCAAGTGGGACATATTTGAACAACATTTTCGATAGAGCCATTTAACCTATTTTTAGATTGTTGTCTAGTGAAACATAATTACGACACTCATATATCACATGGATTTGAATCAAATGCAGCTGATATCGTTGATTCCGTTGTTAAGAAGTAGTGTACAGTTGATTTACCAAATGTGTATGTGTAAATTCTGAAAATTAGGAAAGCGCAATGAATATACGAAATTTTCCGTTTACAGTGCAAATAATCTATTTATTCTACAACAGATCAACAGGTTTTGTCTTGTGTTTTGTTATTTTTGAACTTCGCATCAGATTCACAGATTTTTACTTAAATAAAGTGCTTAAGACATAAATTGGCCATTTCGTTCTATTACATATTTAAAACACTGCGCATCGCCTGAATAAAAACGTTCCTTTTGAAGTTCTAATTTATGTACTAATTTGTGTTCCAAACAGAGAAACATTCATTCGAAAAGTGAACAAAGATTTGTTTATACTTTCCATCTAACACATTTGTTAAGAAAGTAAGCTAATAGAAGCCAGGCAACAGTCAGTTAAACAGTGAACCGGGTGTTGTCTTGTTTTTATATCTGCTAACATTGTTATCCCTTTTTTGCAAAAACAAAAGTCTGACAAGCAATAAACCTCCATCCATGATATGAAATACTATAACTCAGAAATTACATGAACATTATATCTACATTCTTCAAATTAGTTTCGTTCGACAGTATAAAGCAGAATAGGTCCCACTTGCCCCGTTTGAAGGGGTAAGTGGGTCCCACAGGTAAATTTATTTCTGTCACTACCAATATTTTTTGTAACTGAATAAATGGCTTACAACAAGTCCACACTTCAACAACGGAAGCATATGATGACGTATCCGTGGTTAATGTCCTGAAATACCCTGTTTTCTAAGAATGCGTTAACATTTTTTCTGAACTAGCGTTTTTTTAGGTCCCACTTGCCCCGGGGTACCTTATTTCACGCATGCTGCGACGCAGCAAAGCTAAATCAACAAAAATGACAGTTGTGCGCCGCCTCTGAATCGAGTGGTGTGCCCCCGAAAACGTGAGCACTTTGGAACTTGGATTCAGTCAGGAGTGACCTTAAAACAAATAAGACAACCCTTTTGAGCGGCTTAAAATCCAATCCGCGCCTACTTCCCGCAAACTGAAGTTCGATCAGCCCCATAAATGTGCAAAATATATGAAATTGTCGAGAGTTATAGAATATTTTCACTAAAAGAGCTTTTTAGAAAAATATCTGGAGATTCAATTCACCAAAAAGATTTTTAAATTTTCATTCTTTAAACTGCACATCAGACACATTGGCATTTATTTGAATACAAAAGGAGTCAGTTGAGCAGACTATTCCGTAAAACCAAACATTTTCGAGGTAAATCTTATGAAGTATGCATTTCATGATAAACTAAACTACGCGCTGAATGACCAAGTTCAAGAATAAATAATTACGATACAATTGGCATACATAAATAAGAAACTTATGTTGAGCTTTTTAGTGGAATGTCTTCACTTGTCATAAGACGAGTTTGTACCTTCCCATTTAATTCCACCACTTGATTGTACCTTGACAGATACGTATTTCGACCTCAACAGTAAGGTCGTCTTCAGTGTCTAGTGTCGAGTCAGTCAGTTTTTAATACCAGCACAGCGGATAGATCATAGCGATAAGTAAAAACAATCTCAAATATGCATCAAAGATGGATTTGTTACGTAGGTACTCTACCTAATATTATATTCTTTTCTACCTTCATAAACACATGGATGTCAAACTACAATGCAGTTGAAGAACTTCTCAAATGTTCGACCAGATTCGAACGATTGTTTACATGACCATATGATCGATCTTCTTTCTGTTTACATGGGAGGTGCTGCCGTTCTGTCAGCGGAACATTATCCACACTTGTGTTATGATGGAATCAGCATTACACATGGAACAAATTAATCAACACGCAACACTGAATGATGATTTTACCGCTAAAAATCGTTTACTCATTAATGGATACTTTTTCTCTGCTTTCTCTTTTTCCCTGCTGAAAAATTTACCCATTTTGGAAGAATAAGTGGATTTGCTCATTTAAATAATTTTTCAGCAGAGAGAAAGAGAAAGCAAAGAAAAAGTACCCATTATGAGTAAACGATTTTTACCGGGTAGAGCATTAATAAAGTATGCGACAGCGTGAGAGTAAATCATCGGTTACTCCTTTAGCAAAAAGAAATGTCTTCAATTCTGAAATATTTTCTGCAAAAACCAGTTTTGTCAAAAACTTTTGTGAAATACAACCAAAAAATGAAACAAGAATATTTCCCTCATCCAGCTGGAAACTGCATTTTCTCCTCGGTGGGCGGTTTTTTTCTGAGGGTGGTACGATCACATAGCTGTTTTTCTTGTCAATGACTGAATGACGGTAATTTAAACCTTATGCGAAAAATATATTAGATGTTACCACATTTCTTCGATGGGATTCAAACCAACGACTCTCTATATGGTAGAATGGTGCTTTACAGAAAAATACACAAGATCAAATTAGCACTTTAGGTTTAGGGCGATAGAATATGTCCATAAATTCGCATTTATTCATATTTATTTGAATGTATTGCATCAAAATACACTTAAAATACATAGCTACTTAATGCACGTAGTTTAGCATGGATTTGATGGGCCCTCCTTTTGTCCCGTTTTGATTGCCTTAAATGTGCTAAACTTATTGAAAGTTTACATGAAAAAGTGTATTTTTTTTATTTTTTTTTAACTTAATTTTTTATTTAAATGCTTAATCGATCGAAAGGATAACGGAGCCGATATCTTTTAATTATTTCGTATTCGGAGCAGTAGCAGGCAACATGATTGATGTCTTGATAGCCTGAACCGCAGCCACTTCCATTGCTCTCCAATTCGGAGGACATTGCCGAAAAAACTCTAAACATTTCCATCTCAGCACGCTAGACAAAGCTTTTTTCTTTAGATCTCCCTGAAAAAATCAGATGTAAATGTTAGTATGGCTTCGTAATAATCGAAAAAGAAAGTAAACAAATAGAGCCTCTCTTTTGGACTTACGACGTTTTCAAAAATCACGCGTGAATTTTCCGCATAACGAAGATTTTTTTTCTTTAAAGGCTGGAATCGAACCCACGATCACAGCACGCTTGCAGTATTTTCTAATATATAGGGTATCTGTTCCATTATTAATAACATGCTCCTATATCAATAACATTCGCAAAACAGGCAATTTAGGCTCAATTTGTGTCGTGTTTTGTTGTTTTCCGACGTGCTCACTACTGAAAAAAAAATCACAAAAATGAGAAATAAAACAATTTGCGCACCTGTTTTCGAATGTATTGATTTGGGTACATGGTATGAATTCAATGAGCAGTTCCCCTAATTGAAATTTTGTTATAATTTAGTATATTACGGAGTTGAAGAACTAGTTGCTAGAAAGTTGCTAGAAAATACTGCAAGCGTGCTGTGATCGTGGCTGTTTGATAAAGTTGTAGAAAAAATCATCGCACCAAAAGTCCACCATAGAACACATCCAGAAACTCATCCTCTGGAATAAGTTATTGACAAACTATTAAATGATCGAAACCACCCTTGGTCATTAGACCATCTGGTTCATTCAATCAATCTTTACTCTTACTCCATACAACATAGCGCCATTGTCGACAGATCATCCACTGCAAGTGCATTAGACTATCCGTTTCCAAGGACGAACGGCAATGTAACAATGTCATGACTCACGAACCCTATCAGCGTTTACAAATCGTGTAATCTTTTTTTTTCTTTTCGTTACAATCCTCCGCTTATATTGCGGGTTACGTGCGAGTGTGAGTTACTAAATATTCACGCCGTGGCGGTGGCGCGCACATTTCGTTACTCTACTCGATCACCATTCTTTGTCAATTTCGAAACATCAGCAACACCACGCTCACTAACCGCACACGTCACACGCATACCATCTAATGCACCAAACGAACGACAATCCCCAGGAGAAATTAATCAATCTTGACCCACTAGTGTCTCTCTTAGCGATCTGAAGGACGGTTTCGTGGCATTTAAGTCACCGAAAGCGAAAAAATAACTTCACAACTTTTTCATCTATACACATGCGATGCAATAGCAAGGTTGTGTCTTTTTGAGTGATTGCTTCCTATTATGGCAAAACCAAGAGGTGGCCAACCGTGCAAGCGAGCAACCAATCAGCCCCCAGACTTAGAGTATGACTAGCTGAAAGCGAAAACAGCCAGAGTGGAATTTCAAAAGGGTAGGCGTCCGTGTCTACGTGTTGCCGAAAAAAAAGCAGTGCCGTATCTTGGCCCATCTGTGCGGTCGTCGCAATTTCCTCTTTTGTAGTTATAACTATACGAAAGAAATTTCCGTTTGCCACGGCGCTCAACTCCCGATTATGGGGCGGTGGAAGCGGAGAATATGACCCCTTTCCTATCGTCGTCGTCGTCGGTCGACGACAAATTTCGCTTTTGCTTGATTTGTTTTGTCGTGGGAATCCACATCGAGAGAGTTGCCAGCGCAAGATATAGAAGAAGTGGATGGAAAAACCAGAGTACGTACATTACAAAACGACGGTTCATCTAATAGCAATCTTCTCAAAACCGCTGCTCGAGCATGTATTTGCTGCTCTGACACTCTTTTTCTGCTGCTTCAGATGAAGTGCAATGTGCATTTAGTAGCAGAAAAACAGACTATTGAATCTACCAAACCGGACTGAGGAAGAAGCGCGATTGTGCTCGTGGGAGTGTGTGAGGTAAATGAATTTAATTAATTTAATCCAAAAAATTTAACAAGGCGCCAACCATGGGTTTTGTTATTGAATAAGACCGCTTAAGTTTTATTGTTGTCAAAGTTGGTAAAAATAAGACTTTTCATATTTGCTTCAAATAAAGTTCTGCTTCTAAACTCACTCGAAAATAGGGGAGGGCGGTTTTTTGTACTACTTGATTTTTTCCTGTAGTACTTAATAAATAAATTCCAAGAAAATCATGGTGTGGAAATACAAAAAAATCAAAGAATATGACAATTTATAGAAATTTCCAGACATTTTATGAACTCTGTCAAAATATTGGGAAAACCAAGGAACTTGGAATATCCAATTTGAAAGAAATGTATTAGGGGAGATGCGCCAACATTTATAAACGCAATTAGACACTTTTAGTCCAAGAATCTAGGAAAAAACAAAAAAATGACATGTATCAGATGAAATATCTCTATCTGGTCACAAGCAAATTCTATTTGAATATGAGGCTGACTAACAACAAACTGGGAGCTATATATCCTAGAGATAGAAGCTAGAGGGAAAACTTTAACAATTAATTCAAGCTCTTGTACACAACTTCAAGACAGTTCAAAAAAACTTTCCAACCTCATCGAATATGCATATAATGTAAGTTGTAAAGCAAGGGAACGATCTTCTAACAGAGATGTTCCATGGTGGAATATGTAACCAACTACAAAAATTTCGCAAAAAACCGGAAATTATTCAACTGGGCTAAACGAACACAGCAGTGGAATTTTTTATAAAAAAATCCCTCACTGATTATAATGAAGAATTGAGGAGATCAAAGAGGATACATTGGAGGCACATGTGTGAAAACATTGAAAATACTCCGAAAACCGCAAGGTTACAAAAAATCCTCGGTAAAAATCACTCAAACGGATTGGGCACCTTGAGGAAAGAGAATGGCTCTTTCACTACATCTTCAACAGAAACGTTGGAACTGGTGATGAGAACACACTTTCCATGTTCTATTATCAACCATAGTGGAGACCAAAGTACTTCTGTATTAGATACTGGGACTCAGAACAACAGAACGGAGGAAAAAGTTAAATGGGCGATTGATTCCTTTGAACCCTTCAAGTCGCCAGGTAGGGCTGGCATTTTTCATGTACGAAAGGCAACCTTAACACCCATTTTAACAAAAATATTTCAGGCTAGCTTATCATTGAGCTACATTCCAACTGGATGGCGACAAGTCAGGGTCACATTCATCCCAAAGGCAAACAAAAAGGATAAAACCTCCCCGAAATCCTTTAGGCCAATAAGTTTATCATCCATTATGTTGAAAACAATGGAAAAAATAATTGACGAACACATAAAGTCAACTTATCTAAATAAAATCCCTTTAAGCAAATATCAATTTGCGTATCATGAAGGAAAATCAAAATTAGAAAGATCTTTTGATGCAAAAGAAATTTCACTTGCTGCTTTCATTGATATTGAGGGAGCATTCGACAACACATCTCATAATTCAATAACAACTGCAATGACAAAATATGATTTTGATCAATGCATTGTTTCTTGGATCAATGAAATGTTATCAAAAAGAGAGATATCAGCAAACCTGGGAAGCTCATTCATAAATATTAGAGCTGTTAAAGGGTGCCCACAAGGAGGCGTATTATCACCTCTGTTGTGGTCTTTAATAGTTGATGATCTTCTCTAAAGTCTGGTAGCATAAGGCTTCAAAATTATCGGCTTTCCTGATGACTTATCCATAATCATACAAGGGAAATATGATTGTACTGTCACTAACAGAATGCAAACAGCATTAAATTACGTCTCATCGTGGTGCGATAGAGAAGGACTGAGCATAAACCCTTCTAAAACTACTATTGTACCATTCACACGAAGGAAACATTTTTTCCACAAAATACGCACCTAGAGCAAGCTATACAAAAAGCAACAAATGCTCTATAGATATGCAAAAGAACATTTGGTAAGCAGTGGGGTCTCAAGCCAAAAATGATCTATTGGATTTATTTGGCGATTGTGAGGCCAAGGATTACTTATGCCTCATTGGTCTGGTGGCCAAAAACGAAAGAGTAAAGGCTTAGAGATTGTTGGAAAAACTTGAAAGACTAGCAACTTTTTCAATGACTGGTGCAATGAGAAACACACCAACGAAAGCCCTGAAAGCACATACAGGGGTTAGACAAAAAGGTTGAGATAGGTAAAAATAAGTCGAAATTCAAATCAGCATAACTTTGCGTATAATAATCCGATTTTGATAAAACCAGGACCATCAGAAGCGGACACTCTTCTAGTATACTGTCTTCCTGCAAAACCTGAGATTGGTCCTTGGCCACCGGAAATGTTCCGGGTTTTCCGAGGGTATGTTCAAGATGCATTTTTTCCACTGCTTGTCATTTTATGTGACGTTAACTTTCATCATATTTTATGCTTTCTCCGAAAACTAGAACTAATATGCTGGCCAATAGTGGCTGTAGATCGAGAATCCATCAAAACTACACAGAGATACGGCCATTTCCGTAAAAACGGTACCGGGAACATGATGAAATGATAACAGATCGGAATAATGCAAATATGAGTATCTGACTTCATGGCTTTGCAAGACGATGATAACAGAAACATTTCCAGAATGATAGTGTCCAATGCCACCCTTATAGCAGGTTCCATGGGCCTTCCAGGAGGGGCCGGTTTTGGCACCATCTGGAACCATGCATATATGGGTGTCAAAATTCATGTTTTCCCAAGACGATGAATATAGGATCTTTATTAGAGATATATTTTGAGGAATGTAACTCTTTGGCAAATTTGTAACAGGTTCCGGAAGTTCTGCGAAAGTGACATTTGTTCAGGATGTATGGCCAATCCCGTATCGTTTTCACGAAAATGGCCATATCTCTGTGTGTACCTAACGGATTTTCGATCTGCAGTCAGCATTGGTCAGCATATTAGTTCTAGTTTCTGGGGAAAGCATACAACATTATGGCAGTAAAC
This sequence comes from Armigeres subalbatus, assembly GCF_024139115.2. NCBI lineage: Eukaryota > Metazoa > Arthropoda > Insecta > Diptera > Culicidae > Armigeres > Armigeres subalbatus. The sequence continues at coordinate 158,088,445 of NC_085140.1, read as the reverse complement.
GTCATATGAAATGACAAGCAGCAGAAAAAATGCATTTTTAACATACCCTCGGAAAACCCGGAACACCACCGGTGGCCAAGGACCAAGAGGTTTCGCATAGGGCCAGTATACTAGAAGAGTTTCCGCATCCGATGGTCCCAGTTTAATCAAAATCGGATCATTCTACGCAAAGTTATTATTATTTGAACTTTGACAAATTTTTGCCTATCTCAACCTTTTTGTCTAACCCCTGTACATACATACATACATGATTCAAGAATGAACAATCGAGTTGGAGCAGTAACTGGTCCAGGAACAGACGTATCAATTCCTATGGGATCATGGCCAACTGTATTCCAAGCCGAAATTCAAGCAATACTAGACTACTCCTCAGTATACTTACGCAGAAACTATAGAAATTCAAATATATGCATAATGTCCGACAGTCAAACGGCTGGTGAAATTGGCAACATGCACATCTAAAACTGTTTGGGAGTGTATTCAGTAGGGTGGCTCAAATTAGTATGGGAAAAACCTTTTCAAATTTGTTCCATGGGCCGCCTTCTTATTCGGCTCTATTTGATGCCCTGATGCTCTGGACAAAATTTCAGCCAAATCGGTCAACGTTTGGGCGGTGCTAAACTCGTTGGAAGTTTATATGCAAAAATGTATGCAGGAACAACCAAGAACAGTAAATTGCAGCTGGACTACACAACTTACGACGAAGAACTATGATACTCATTCAGATCTTGGAGAATTTAATACAGAATGTTATGCAGAAAACCGCGAGAAGATTAGAGTTTGCCCGGCTAAGTTATTAGCATTTCTCTGAAGTGCACTCAGCGAACTGGACTATCGAAATTCATAACTGGCGCCTTATGAATCTTCGAGTGATTATTCCACCGACAGTGCTTCTTATACTCAGTTACCTTCTCGAGTAATCAAGCGTCGATGGGCGTGTGGTCTACATACCGGCCTCCCGACCCTGATGTCCATGGTTCGAATCCAGTCTGCCGCACTTCACTTTTTTTAAAATGAAAATCATCTTTCATAAGGCAACATATTGAAATTCATACCGATTCCTTGTGGCAAATTTTCATAAGGCTTTTGATTGAAAATCATACGTCCATTTTCCTCAGTGTGGGGTTTAAGCAAATTTCGTTTCTTTTACCTTTGAAAAGAAATAAATTCACCCCTACATCACTCCAGTAAAATGCTAATATCTTTGCGTAATAAACTCTAATCTTCTCGCGGTTTTCAACATAACATTCTGTATTTAATTCTACTAGAACTGAATGAGTAGCATGGTCCTTGATCGTAAATTGTGCGTTCCAACTGCAAATCACTGTTTTTGGATGTTTCTGCATATATTTTTCCATATAAACTTCCAACGAGTTTAGCACCGCCCAAACGTTGACCGATTTGGCTAAAATTTTGTCCAGAGCATCAGGGCATCAAATAGAACCGAATAAGAGGGCGGCCCATCAAAAAATTTGAAAAAGTGTTTTTTGAGCCACCCTACTATTCAGTCACTCCAAAAATTGGCTTTTCGTAATGAAGTCAATATATATTGGGTTCCTGGTCACCGCGGAAGCCGAGCCGATAAATTGGCAAGGCTCGGGTCATCTCAGGATTTTGTGGGAATAGAATCTTTTTGTGGGGGCCTCCTTAGCCGTGCGGTAAGACGCGCGGCTACAAAGCAAGACCATGCTGGAGGGGGGCTGGGTTCGATTCCCGGTGCCGGTCTAGGCAATTTTCGAAGTGGAAATTGTCTCGACTTCCCTGGGCATAAAAGTATCATCGTGTTAGCCTCATGATATACAAATGCAGAAATGGTAACTTGGCTTAGAAACCTCGCAGTTAATAACTGTGGAAGTGCTTAATGAACACTAAGCTGCGAGGCGGCTCTGTCCCAATGTGGGGATGTAATGCCAGTAAGAAGAAGAAGAAGAAGAAGAAGAATCTTTTTGTGCGACATCCGCCTCTTCTCTTAAAGCAGGGTTGAAGACTTGGGAATCTTCGAAGGTTGTAACCAATTGGAGAAGCACGTTTATTGCTAGGCAATCGAAGCTATTTATCACTCCGAACGTTTCAGTGACTCGCAAAATCATAAATACTTCTAAAAAAGATTTTTGCATGTATACCGGTCTTATAACAGGCCACTGTCAGAGCCATTATCACTTGAAGCTGTTAGGAAAACTTCAAGATGATGCTTGTTGGATTTGTGATATGCAAAAAGAAGACTCTGAACATCTATTATGCTGATGTCCGGTACTTTTTAATCAAAGACGTAAGTTCTTCAGCAAGGGGCTAACAGAACCTTTGAAAGCTGGAGATCAAATCCCTATACGGTGTTGCAGTTCATGAGAAGTGTAGTACCGAACTGGGATAATGCTCTTAGTCATTCGACGACGATCGCTAATAATAATAGTGATACGTCATTATGTCTCAGCTAAAAAAAGGGGGAATGTATCACAATAGATCAAAAACCTGGTCGCAGTGATGAAGATACCCAACAAGAATAAAAAAATAATAGGGGGGTAGTAGTAGTGCACTTTGGCGACCAGAGAAAAAGTTGATATTTTTAAAATAGCTATAAATTATAATTATACATACATTATACAGGTCCCAACGCACCATCTGTTCGTTGATTTCAAGGCGGCATACGACAGTATAGACCGCGTAGAGCTATGGAAAATTATGGACGAGAACAGCTTCCCTGGGAAGATTACCAGACTGATCAAAGCAACGGTGGATGGTGGGCAAAACTGTGTGAAGATTTCGGGCGAACACTCCAGTTCGTTCGAATCGCGCCGGGGACTAAGACAAGGTGATGGACTTTCGTGCCTGTTGTTCAACATTGCGCTAGAAGGTGTCATGCGGAGAGCCGGGTGTAACAGCCGGGGCACGATTTTCAACAGATCCAGTCAATTTATTTGCTTCGCGGATGACATGGACATTGTCGGCCGAACATTTGCAAAGGTGGCAGAACTGTACACCCGCCTGAAACGTGAAGCAACAAAAGTTGGACTGGTGATGAATGCCTCAAAGACAAAGTACATGCTTGTGGGCGGAACCGAGCGCGACAGGGCCCGCCTGGGAAGCAGTATTACGATAGACGGGGATACCTTCGAGGTGGTCGAAGAATTCGTCTACCTCGGATCCTTGCTAACGGCTGACAACAACTAGTCGTGAAATACGAAGGCACATCATCTGTGGAAGTCGGGCCTACTACGGGCTCCAGAAGAAACTGCGGTCGAAAAAGATTCGCCACTGCACCAAATGTGTCATGTACAAGACGCTTATAAGACAGGTTGTCCTCTACGGACATGAAACATGGACAATGCTCGAGGAGGACTTGCAAGCACTCGGAGTATTCGAGAGACGGGTGCTTAGGACCATCTTTGGCGGTGTGCAAGAAGACGGTGTGTGGCGGCGAAGAATGAACCATGAGCTCGCCCAACTCTACGGCGAACCCAGTATCCAGAAGGTAGCTAAAGCCGGAAGGGTACGATGGGCAGGACATGTTGCAAGAATGCCGGACAGCAACCCTGCAAAGATGGTGTTCGCTTCCGAACGGCGTGGAGCGCAGCGAGCGAGATGGGCAGACCAGGTGCAAAACGACTTGGCGAGCGTGGGGCGTATCCGAGGATGGAGAGATGCGGCCTCGAACCGTGTATTGTGGCGTCAAATTGTTGATTCAGTTTTATCTGTTTAGATGTTAACTAAATAAATGAAATGAAAGCCGCATATGATCAATCAATCGAGAGCGAGACCAGTCATGGCACCTAATGCACGAAAATGGATTTCCAGATAAACTAATACGTTTGGTTAAGGCGACGATGGATCGGGTGATGAGCGTAGTTTGAGTTTCAAGGGCATTCTCGAGTTCGTTCGAAACGCGCAGAGGGTCACTGCAAGGTGATAGTCTTTCGTGTCTGCTAATAAACATCGTCTTGGAGAGAGTAACACGTTTTGACCTGAGTGGTACGATTTTCCCAAAAATCTTTCCGCTATTTGGTTTCGCCAACGACATTGATTTTATGATACGTAACTTTGAGAAGATGAAAGAAACGTACATCAGACTGAAAAGGGAAGCTAAGCGGATCGAATTAGTCGTCCATCGAAGACGAAGTACATGATAAAGAGAAGAGAACGTAAATCACCCACCTAGAGTTTGTATCGCTGGTAACGAAATTGAGGTGGTTGAAGAATTCGTGTACTTGGGCTCACTACAAGAAATCGTATATTCTTGGACTCCGCAAGACTATTCGATTGAATAGAATTCGCTGTTATACCAACCTGACTATCCAGAAAACACTCGTTTTACCGGTAGTCCTCTACGGACACGAGACACTGGACGATACCTGTGGAGGACCAATGCTCACTTGGAGTTTTTGAAAGTAAAGTGCTGCGTACCATACATACATGGTATGGTGTAGATGGAGGACGGTACATGGAGTACGCAAATGAAGCGCGTATTGCATAAACCATGTATTAATCAAAATCATTCCTTTGACCCCTAGTTACAATATATGAAAACTAGACGTGCCTATGCACAATATGTATGTAGGAACATTTATAATGTAGTGGAGGTAACCACTTTTCTTTGGCGGGAATTTTACTAATCAAACCTTTTACCTTTTTAGTGTTGGTAGAATCATACTCAAATCTCAATCCTCGAGGTTTCCTGCACGAGCTAACTTGCTTGCGATTCTGTAGTGAGAGCATCGCACTTGAGTTTCTCGGACGCAATTGAGGCGTATGTTTTGTTTACATATGGATTTTTTTAGCGTATTAAGCGAAAAAAGTTAATTCAATGTATTCAACAAGGAAGAACACGTAAAAATCAAGCAATGATGCAAATCGCGATTCGAATCATGAGTGATTTTCAGGGATTTTCATCCATTTTTTTCCAATGAGATTTGAGATTTTACCAACAATGCTTTTTACATAATATGCACATCCACATCGAGTATCACATAATGAATATCCATGTCGGGTGGTCGATACCCGGAAAATAGACAAAAGAATTTGATTTAAAGAAAATTCGATTTAACACAAGAAATCATAAAATTAACGCATTTCACAAATGGCACAAACAAGATAAACTACGATTATTCACAAAAGAACGTCGGATTTCTATTGCAATTTGTTCGCTCTCTACACCCGCCGCAAAGTTTCGGGAGGAAAACTGGCTGTGACGTGGGACCGTATGTTTAATAGCTCCTATATCCGAACATGTACGACACATTTATGTAGAGCACTCTTTCGCTCACCATTCGCACGTTTACCAAAAAACAACGACTGTAATAAAATATTAAATGAGTTGGTGGTAAGCGAAAAAACCTTACTCAGATATGTGCATGCCTTCAAGCGGAGAAGCTTTTCTTTTGTGTCACGAAGATTACAATAGGTACACAATTTTCGAATATCAACCATGGTCGGGTACTGAATTTTAAATGTGTCACAATGGGAAGAAATTTTGAATGACATCACAATTGAATAGGTATTGCAAACAAGCAGGCCCTTGAGATGGAAAACTGTGCAGCATATTTATATGCCGTACGTTAATAATTGAGTACCAATCCTATCCTAACATGCCGTCAGCTGGGAGGCACTTGATCAGTGCAGTGGGGCGAAAAAGATAACATTGCGAAGGAAATTGTTTGACTACCAAGTATGCTTTTATTATGCTATGAACTAAGATATTTTGAATGAGTGATAAGGACAAGTATTTCTAGAAGAGAACCTTTCTACATTAAAGGACTATTGAAAAGAAACGACTGGGAAAACTGTCTAGTTATATAAATTATTAGAATAATAGCGCATTCAAAGCAGCAATTATTAAAAATTTGGAATGTTGAAGTTTGTGGTTTATTGAACTTCAAACACAATCTAAACAGATAAACATAATATTAGAGGCTTTCAAAATAACTGGACAAACATTGAGTAAAATAATCTTCTTGACTCTAGCTAGGATTGCAAATTTGGTTAGTAGTGGAAATTTACCAGTTTAGGAAAGGCTAAGAAAAAAGCTATGAAGTATTTCCTTACATGCTATTCACGAATTTAATAACTATCAATGTTCGTCAGTTCGGGCTTATGCTGCGGATCAGCAGTAACATAATACAATTTAGCAGCAGCACATATTAAACGATGTGATAATCCAACCCAGTCTAACAGGTATCAAATAGCGAGTCATCTCCTCCCACAGGCGTAACCGCGTAACAACAACGGCACCAAGGCAGGTCTAATAATTAAAACTGACACTCCGTCCGTGGAAAAAGAAACCCGTAGCTGGAGCTGAACTCGGCGGCAGCTTAGCAGCAGGGACCGACCGACAAAGAGAGCGCACAAGAGCAGGAAGGAAAGATTATAATTACGACTACGTTGCCTTTTACTTCCTATTGTACAATGGCCATTTTCACTTTCTCGGTCACAAGAAGTTTCTGTGCATGCATGCAGTCTCTTTTTTTGCGTCGAAACAATGATGATTATAGTGATAAGGTAAAACTGGTGCAGTTAGATACAATCTATTAAGCGGAAAATTATCTAACACCTTTGTGGTGCAGGCACTTGCATGCGGTGCAATGGCATAATTTAGAAGTGGTTATGCATATGGTGCATCATTAGTTGAGATGAAGAATTACAGTGAATGGTATTGAACAATGAAATTATTGCTCATTTTTCATAGAATGTCGAGCGAAGATTCCTTTTTATTGCAACAATAATAAGAAGGATAAAACATATCACTGTTAGATATATGCCTTTGGCTAAAGAGTGGCAACGCTAAACTGATAAACTTTAATGGTTTGAACAGGCAAACGTTGGTTTCAATTTCCCTGATGAACAATTAAATTGAATTCAGTAATATCCAGACCTATCTTAGCTCGGAATGAACCCTGAAAAACCATCAGTTGGTTTTTTTTTCACTTTTTGAGCCGGAGTCTAATCCTATCGTAAAGCCCAACCCATGGCACCAAAATAACGGCGTGCCCACGGTCCGACGACGTGTTGTAGAAACGTGCGACAATCCTTATATCGTATTATATTATTTTCACTCACTAATATAGCAGTTGTTCAATTGCCGAACCCTGTGCGCAAAAACTCACTTTTTTTTACCCTTATCTTTTTTATGATTTGCTCGCAACAGTTTTCATTCGACGGAGAAGCATGTCCCATTGTTTCCTATCAAAAATGGGCCAGATCAAACTGTGGTATCAAAAGTTATGGCTAAAATACGGTTTTAATAAAAAAACACGCTACAATATTTTACTCTAGTTTATTTTAGTTTATCTAATGCACAAGATCATCCAGGGTTTTTTTTGTATAAACTATAACGCATGACCTGATCCCCCCTCCTCCACCGTCATTGAAGCTTCTAATGTTATCTACCAGAGCTTTGTAACATCTAATTGAAATATATATATCATCACAATGTCAACCCCATGGACGATATGTCTAAAAATAGCAGAAAATGATCAACTGCTACGGTTCTATGATTATGTATCCATGAGATGAAATGAAAAACAACGTAATTTTAGTAAATAGCAGCATAAATTTAAACACATTTGGTTGGTCTTTATTACAGTCACTATTTCGACTTCTTTCGTTAACTCATTTGCTGACAACGTCTGTCATAATATACAGTTTTGACCCGCTTTGTCACCCCAAAAAAGTTTGAAAGATTTTGTCGTTCCTTTTATTTTTGCAAATAATACGGCAAACAACAATGATTTTCATGAAATAACTTTCACGGCATGTGGTTTATTATGAATCATTTCTGAGTACCTGTCATGAATTTTGTGAGGCCTTTCGACAAGAAATAATGGGTTACTTTCAGGTATTTTGCCTTCCCAAGACATAAACTGATTCATATTTGTGAAACAAATTGAAAAATTGAAAACCAAACATTTTCCGATTTTGTCATATTTCCTATTTTATCAATTCAACCCAAAATTCACCAGTGATAAAATCGGGATACTACTGTATAAGTTTTTTTTAGATAAAAATTTGCCCTAAATTGCGCTTGGAATTTATTATTTCAATTTCAAACGCAGCGGTATTATAAGATATAACTGGTAATATTATATTGCATTACAAATTCATTGTCTGTATTTAACTGATTTAAGTTTGCCTGCACAAACTGATAGTCAGAATCTGGGAAACTGAACAGCTACCGAAGGAGTGAAAGGAAGGGCCCCATCTACAAGAAAGGCGACAAGCTGGAGTGTAAGAACTTTCGAGCGATCGCCATCTTTTACCCTTTCCCGCCCACGACTTTTTTCAAAGATTTGAATAGGAAGGAATCATCTTTGAGAAAAACGCTAGAACAAAAGATTTTGGGAATAGCCAAAATTAGTGGAAAACGAAAAAAAAGTTTTTGATTGTAACTATTGATTTACAATTGATTGTTTTCAATAGTTTTACTATTTGTTCTCAAAATTGATTATATTTCCAGTCTAATGGAACCATAAAGATGTGTCAAATATTCCTTTTTGTTGTTGAAACAATTCGATGAAGGTTAGAAGGTGCAAAATTTGATGGTGCTCCACACCATGGGCGGGAGAGGGTTAAAACCGCCTACCAAGTGAAATCCTAGATCATCTTCCGTCGTCTGTAACAATTAGTAAATGAGTTCGTGGGAAGTTATCAAGCCGGTTTCGTTGACGGCCGTTCCACAACGGATCATCTGCTCATTGATTTCAAGGCGGCATACGACAGTATAGACCGCGTAGAGCTATGAAAAATTATGGACGAGAACCGCTTCCCTGGGAAGCTTACCAGACTGATCAAAGCAACGGTGGATGGTGTGCAAAACTGTGTGAATATTTCGGGCGAACACTCCAGTTCGTTCGAATCGCGCCGGGGATTAAGACAAGGTGTTGGACAGTGGACAGTGGCAGAACTGTTCGCCCGCCTGAAACGTGAAGCAACAAAAGTTGGACTGGATTTATCCGCATTGAAGACAAAGTACTTGCTTGTGGGCTGAACCGACAGGGCCCGCCTGGGAAGCAGTGTTACGATAGACGGGGATACCTTCTAGGTGGTCGAGGAATTCGTCTACCTTGGATCCTTGCTAACGGCTGATAACAGGCGAAAGCGCATAATCTGCGGAATTCTGGCCTACTACGGGCTCCAGAAGAAACTGCGATCAAAAAAGATTCAACACCGCACCAAATGTGTCATGTACAAGATGCTGATAAGAACGGTAGTCCTCTACGGACATGAAACATGGGTAATGCTCGTGGAGGACTTGCAAGCATACGGAGTATTCGATAGACGGGTGCTTAGGACCATCTTCGGCGGTGTGAGCCGGCGAAGAATGAAGGGTACGATGGGCTGGGAATGTTGCGAGAATGCCGGACAGCAATCCTGTAAAGATGGTGATCGCTTCCAACCCGGCAGGTACGAGATGGCGTGGAGCACAGCGAGCGTGGTGGGCAGACCAGGCGGAAAATGACTTGGTGAGCGTGGGGCGCATTCGAGGATAGAAAGATGCGGATTCGAACCGTGTATTGTGGCGTCAAATTGTTGATTCAGTGTTATATGTTTAGATGTAAACTAAATAAATGAATGAGTACACTAGGTCGCTTTGTACGCAGTTTGTTTTCGGTTATGTGTGTCCTTTGCATTTATTGAAACATTGAGTTACCCCAAACAAATCCACAAAAATCGAAGGAATATCAAGTGATATTTAGAAAGAAATTGCAATTGAGGTATACCGCGAAAATGGCACAATTTATTTGCGTAAAAAGCAACCCCAGTGTACATGGTAACCCAGTGGCGTCACAGAACCCCTCTTTTTACCTGTCAATGATACGAAAAATGAAAATTTTGATATTTTAACAGCCCAAATGGGAAATAAAATTATCAGATTTGTTTTACCTAATCAAAATCTAGTTATTCTATGCATTTTGGTAAGTCGAGGTTATGGAAACGCCACTGTCGTAACCTACTCGTTCCTTATTCCATTCTATGGATTTGAAGGATAGATTTCAACAATTCCTCTTGTAAATACATGATCTCTGAGAATTAAAATGTAGATAGAGATGAACCAGCAGTGGGCTGAAAATCTCTTTAACAAAGATACAAGAAAAGTAAATTTGACTACAACTTCTTTTTTCGGCGATATAAGTCCAACAAAATGTCACCTTTTTGCCCTTCTCGTACAAAAAAGTTGTACGTTACTGGAATGTCCACAAAAAAGTTGTAACCCTTCGAAGATTGCTTGTTAAAACCATATGCAAGAAATCGATTATTCTGCCAGCACTGCCAAAATACATAGACTAAAAATTTAACTGAATGTTATTTCTAAATTATCGATCCATTACATTTATTCGGAATCATTTCTCAACGTGAAAATCGGGACAATAATGAAGAAGGATTTTGCCACAAACAACCGTTGCGTGGTAGTTCTGGCAGAAACATTGATTTCTTCCATATTGTTCAAACAATCAATGTTTGAAGCGTTATAACATGTTTTGAAGACGTTCCAGCAACGTACCTTCTTCAGCAAAGTGTTTCAGACTATGAACTATAACGTACTGAGTCACGTTATTGACGATAATTTATTAAAGCCGCTTGGAGCAGAAATGCTAAAAAGGACGTTTTCCCATATTAATTTCCATGTAAATTTCAACCGCGATGCGGAAAACGGGTACGGGTACAACCAATCGAGCCCATCTTTTGCACAGTCAATTGGAGTCCCAAAAAGAGACAGAAAACGTTGATCTCTCATGATTGAATGAAATTTGAGTTTTTCCATACAACTGCGACCAATTCTAAATTAGGCATTGCAATTTATCCCATAATTCGATCTTCTGAGCAAAGATACTGATGATATGCTGTGATATCGATCTTAGTTATCTATCTGCTCAGATAGATAACTAAACAAAGTGCAATGTTTGCTATGGAGAAAAGTGTTTTCACTGCTTTTGTTGTAGCAACGCCCTCGCAACGTGTACAAACCCCGAACCGCGTTGGCTATCAGTTCTTGCAGTTTTCGAACTGAAAGTGCCCCAACGTGTTGAGTTTTGCCTAACACTATTGATCGGTATCGAAGAAATCGAAAGATTTGGTGCCAATTTGTTCAAAAACAGTTTTTTGTTGTTTTCTCAGAATTGTGTAAAATGGATGAATGCAGTTTCTCAAATAAATGATTAAAATGCATCCCAACATATTTTACTTTCAATTGTACAATAAAAATTACACTACATAGTAAAATAGCAACTTAAAGGTACTAAACGGCTACTTTTAGAGTTTTCAGACATAGCGCATTGCCTTACAGACTTCAATATTTGGAAGGAAATGGGTCTTCACAGGCCCGAAAGGCTATCATTTCACTCCAAAATCGAACTTTTTATAGAAGTCTCGGAGACCCATGATGTTATATACCAATCGACTCAGCTCGTCGAGCTGAACAAATGTCTGTCTGTCCGTGTGTATGTGTGTGTGTGCACGAAAACCGAAAAACATTAGCCACTTTTTCCTATAGTAATTCTTAACCGATTTTCTCGCAACAAGTTGCATCGACAGGGGACAAAGCCTTGTTGATCACTATTGAAGTTGATAACGATAAACCAATCATTTTACAAGTTATTAAGAAAATGGAATCAAACCATATAAGGTTGGTGTCTTGGAAAATACGGGAAAGGCAGTATCACCTCTCGGTGAATTAAGTTGGGTTTTTAAATTTTGAAATTCGACAATTTCTTGACTCTTTTCCATTTGATACTTTGCAAACAAATTTATGTAGGTCCTCAATTCTCCCAGTAATTTTTAATTCCTTTTCTCTTCTAACTATGTACTGTTAGAAACAAACTGAAATATAGTTCATTCAAAAGGTATTTTATTAATCACAAATTAGCCTTTTCTGACTTTATAACACCAAATATGTTATTTGTTTCTAGAACTGCATTTGGAGGAAAACATTATCAACACAATTAGGTTGTTCCCAATTTACCAGATTTATTCCGACCGCGAATTGTAAAATCACCTTTAAGGTCACTCCTGACGAAATCCAAGATTAAAAGTGCTCGCGTTTTCGGGGGCACACCACTCGATTCAGAGGCGGCGCACAACTGTCATTTTTGTTGATTTAGCTTTGTTGCGTCGCAGCATGCGTGAAATAATAAAAATGACAGTTGTGCGTTGCTTCCGTATCGAGTGGTGTGCCCCCGAAAACGCGAGCACTTTTAATCTTGGATTCCGTCAGGAGTGACCTTAATGGCACAGCATGGGTCAATAAGGCCGACTTTCTTGATCCTGTACATATACAAACCTGAAGTAACAGATTGACAAAACGCGGCAATTTGTTGTTCAAACTATTGTATCCACTGATCAACCGTAGGTCGCTGTCTCTGAAGAATAAGCATGCTGTCTACGAGCGAATCACACTCCCATGATTGAATGTGGCCGATCTGGAAGAGCTACTCAAAACCTCATCGTTTGAAATTCTAACGAGTTCAAAATAAGTTTCTGTGGGTAACTATTAATAATACTTCCCACAAGACACAAACATCTGTAGTCCACCGTCTGGCTAGGCAGAAGTTTGTGGAAATTAAAAAAATCATAAATTTGCTTAACATAATTCGATTTTGATGAAACCGGACCATCGGAGGCAGACATTTTTTCTAGATTTCTGCCCCAATTCTAAATTTTGGATTCCAAAGATCTCCCGGGTTCGGACATGATGGAAATATAATGTTTGTCATTATTTGTGCCTTCCCCAGAAACTAGAGCTAATTTGCTGAGCGCTGCAGGGGCCCTACTTAGCCATGCTGAGAATGGCTGTGTTAGATTCCCGGTCCGGTTTAGGTTAGCCTAATGAAAGAAAATTCGCAGTCTATCAGGAATACGCTCAGATATGGTCCTTTCTATGAAAACGATCCTGGGAATATGATTATATATGACTATAATAAAGACGCCATAAAACTTATTGACCAATCAGTAATATTTTCCGGTGTCCTGGGAGAGTTGTATCCGTTCAATGACCGAATTCCCAGGACCGTTTTCATGGAATTAGTTATCTCTCTGTGTATTTTCTAAACAAAGTTCTAGTTTCTGAGACGCTTTCATCAAAGGGACAAATTGAATAAAGTTAACGTCACAAAAAATGACAAGCATGGTACGACTCCAAAAAATTTTCAAACGCGTTTTCAACATATCCTCGGAACTTTTTGTCTAACTCCGGTAGGATGTAGTTAGGAAGACAAATTGTACTTTTAAGCAATATTAAAACAGTGACTACTGAAGTTGAGATATATAATCGTCCCTCAGGTATACTGTGTATTAGAATTTAGAAAAATTATATATTATGTAGAGATGGTCGCAGTTATCTCCACGACTTAACAATAAAATGGACTGGTGTTCCAGCATATTTCTTTATGCCAGAAGCTTCTGAATCTAAAGTGTCTTTAATATCACCAATATTCCTTTAAAAACAATGGCTATCATTGCTTGAGTACCGTAGGTCATAACATCTATCAATGATTAATAAATCGGATAGATAAGATTTACATATGCACAAAATACACTTCCAAGTTCATACTACTTTTATTTCCAATAGAGGCTATCGATTGTTCATGGCCATTGATTTCAACAATTTAATGGGCGTCAAAGGCACGTACTAATTGCTGTTGCTACGTGCTAGTAAAATAATCTATGAAATGAAATTGAATCATAAATTCATAGAAGCGTAAAAATAAGTTCAATTTATATACTTCATTTGTTCAACTTTTTGTTTAAGTAATCCTCAATACCCCGAGTTGGGTACAACGAATAACGTCAAAACCTTTTTTGCTGGCATTCTCCCTGATCGGTATTCGACTTTCTGCTTCAAGCAGCGAGAATTGTATACGTGTAAAGCAAAAACTTGCCGATCTTCTACCACCACTGCCCAGACAACTTGACTTGACCACGATCATTGGGAGCTCGTTCGCTACCGTCGTCGTCGTCCTCTTGCCTTGTCTGCCTGATGCTATTTTGCCACTACACGATTCGTAATTCGTGCACTGCCCTCTGTTGGCTGCCTCTGCCTGCCAGAGCAGCAGAGCAGACTAAGGAGACAGGAATTTTCCTATATTTGTTCATGCCACCAAACCTCGATACGTGATGAAGATACGTTGATGATGACGACTTCGTTGGTGCCGTTCCTCCGACCAACTACTGGTTATATTTGTCCCGGTGTGTCGCGGCCGCAGTTTCATCATGGGTATGACTCCATCAATTTTCCACTTTTGCTGACCACGGATGCCATTTACGGTGGCGCACTATGTCGCCTTTCTATCCGGATTTCGGAAGTCATGATTCACTTTTTCCCTTTCCTTAGGTACACGCACGACCGTTCACTCGATTTTCTTCTTCCTCGATTATTTGTGTGCCTTTTCTCCTTCACCTGTGGCCTTTTCCCAAAGAAGGCGAAATTTTCACATCATTCTCATATAGGGCTAGCTTTTTCAACCAGATCAACACCATCTTGCCCAGGGGACCCCGAAACCAAGTTGAATTTTTTTCTGTACATCACAAGATTTATTTTCACCTTGAACAGCAATTTTAAAAAACATTACACATTTCCTAATCGGCGCAAGTTAAAAGTGATTTTCATTTTTCAAGACATTTTTTTCTTCTTCACACACTCGCACTCCCACGACGACGTATAACCACTAGACACTTCTGCTTCGTTGCTAGGCTCTCCTGGCACTGTGACTGTGTGGCGCTGTTACGGTGCGGCGGCGAGTGCCTTCACTTTTGCTGTCTTTCGATGGACTGACTTTTCGTTTGTCGTTCGTTTTGCGCTTTTGACGTGTGCGCAATTTTTACAATATGTGTATGGGGAATCGGTTGCCAGACTTGTAAGGGATTAGTACAAGTAAGTTGCTTATGAATTATGTAAGAATCAGTATCGTATATATAATGCCTCTAACTGCTACTCTATTTAGTGTCATGCTATTACCCGGCAGAACATTAAAAAAAATGATAAGCATCATAACAGCTTCATAAAATATTACACATTTGTAATTTGTTGTCAACTATTTTGGATACATATACGATAACCTGTCGATTAGATCTGTACATTGGCAAGGATTGACAAAATACATATTTTAATACTGAAAATTTTGGGTATTATCAATAACAACTGATCAATAGGATAATATGAAATTTAACAAGTTTAAAGTAGTAGTTGGAATACGAATGTCACATGATGGACGAACAACCAGTTATTGAGAAATATGTGAAATTTCACAGAAACCAACCATTTAATGTGTGTATAATAAAACAAAAAAAATTGTGGTAGGTATTTCGTGGTATTTCCATAGGTGCAATAGTGTTATATCGAGGAATAATCGTACTGATGTTCCTGAACTCCTGCAGCTGGATATGATGTAGTTAATTATAACAGAACAATGCTTATCAAGGCTGTCGTCATGAACTTTGAACAATTCGGGGGGCCTTCCAAATGTATCCGGTTGAGTAAACAGTCAAGAGTCGTGCTCAAGAAAGATTAAAATACTTGGTACAGTAGACGTTTGCTGATTGGATTTTCTTTGATTGGAGCGAAATTCATAATCAAAAAGCAGTTCAATACATTCAAGGCAGTCGCTAGTTGAGGTGAGTTCGTGGCCCACCCAGCGAATGTTATCATTAGCATAAGTCAAACATTCAAGATGAAATGAAGAACTAGTCAATGGGTCAAAACTCAAACAAGCCTGAACTTTCATGAACCTCGATTGCTTTAGAGCAGAAAATAGGCTATACAGACAACCAGTGGCGTAGCCAGAAAATTGGTCTGGGGGGGGTTTTCCGAACATTTTTTTTTCGAAAAAAAAAATTTCTTCTGAAAATTTTGTCTCTGGGGGGGGTTTTATGCCCAAAACCACCCCCCTGGCTACGCCACTGCAGACAACTAGTTATGTTATGTTATATGATATGGAATAACTTGAAATTGTTTTAAATAAAACGTAATAACACTTGTTTGATGTGATGAGATCCTACGTAGCTCCTATTTAGTCTTGAGCTGATGAGAAGTCATGACCAACAATTAGTTTACGTTTAAAGATAATATGTAAAATAAATTACAATCACAATATGTATATCGTAAAAAAGAAAAGATAGAATTGAACTATAGATTTTTCTTGAATATATAGTTAGGATAAATCCAATTCAATAATCCATATACTATTTACCACATGGAATAGTAATAAATCAAAGTTTCTATAATAATTATAATAGCCAATAAAGTTTCTGCTTAGTATTTCGAACCAGGAAAATGAATATTAATCATACAATGGAGCACCGTACAAGTTTGGCAACACTGCTCTTACGTTTTGTCCTTTCTGGTTGGCACACTTCACATCGCAGCTTCACATATTTTCGCGCACGCACACACTGACAAGCGGACACGACTCGTAGAATTTCTTTTCTATCTATTTTTACAGGATGAAACTTGAAACTATCCTACGTTTTCCCAACACCGTTGAATCGTTGCGATAATTACCAATATGAAGCTTACACCGACAATGAATCACAATACCGGAAGGTAGAATCGTACTGGTTGGGTTTTACTGCTACGAAGAGGAAAATATAACTTTTCCTCTTTTTTTCTGTCACGCCACGGTCACACGAAACGAATCACAGTCGAAGCAGACGGATGAATGAATGTTGAGAAATATAACGGGGGTATGTGTGTGCGTCAGCTGTCATCTGTCGAGTTGTCATCATTTTTTACTACTCCTTCGTGCTCGTCGTGCGTGTTTAATCACCACCACATGCGTGCTACGCATAAAGTACGAGCTGAAGAGAAACGTCAAAACATTTCTGGTTGTATATATACGCGCGCAAAGAACCGCAAATGGCCTGCGGGAAAACATCGCGAGGGGTGATTCAGAAAACTCTTTTGTAGAATTAAGGGCGAAGTTGCAAGACGTTCAATGAAGTTGATTTCTTTTTGAATAAATAGCTTGTTATCTATATCATTTTAAAAGTATATAATAGCTTTAGGGCCCCCCCCGTTGTGGCCCATCAAAATTATATAAACCTTTCATACAAATAACATTTATGCATATTCTACGTCTCGCGTGATGTGAGGCGTTTCGAATAAAGTGAGAATTGTCGATACCTCCCATTTGAATTGCACGGTCGTCTCGCGCAAGAAACGTCTAATTCGACAATTTTTGAATCACACGAGACGTATAGAATAAGCACAATAATTATTACCAATAACGTTATTTTTTTTTCAAAACCAATGAAGTATAATGAACTTGTAGTGCTTACATGCCTACAACTTTGTCCTTTGTCTAACAGGAAATGACGCTGAATAAGTAATCTGAGGCGTAAGAAAGTAAAATGTCATTCGATTGACACGTGACATTTTGGAGAGGTTTCACTCTCTATAGGGTGGCTGTGCCAGTAATAGTGGTGTACCAGTAATAGTGTCAACTTCGCTGAATTTAGTGCATTCTAACTTTTACAAATTACTTCATAGCATAGCGCTTGCTTAAAAAGGTGAATGTGAGCGGAAAAGTTTACAATTTTCTGGGAAAAACATCATTTTTCCTTAACTTTTTGGCTCCCTTGCACCAATAGTGAGGCGTTCCTGAAATTGTGAATCTCATAAGAAACCAATGGGATTCACTATTAGGGCCGATGCCCACGTAGCGTTTTTTCAACGTTGCGTGCACTGGCGTTGAAAAAACGCAGGTGTGCATCGGTGCGGTGACGCTGCGAAGCGATTTTGAAAAGAAAACAATATTTTGAAGTATAAACAATATTTTTACTAAAAAGTAGAGAAGAACAGCTTTCTGCTAATATATTTACATCACAAGAAATATATTCCAATCAATTGCTATGAATTAAATAATTTGAACCTGTCACTAATATCACTATTACCGGTGGTACACCAACCCTAATCTGATTTTATGATGAGTTCATCAACAATGATGAAGTGGATTAGGCTTCTAAATGAGGCTATGGACAAATTAGTCAAATAACATTCAGATGACATTTTACAACACAAGTTACCGCTCAGCTTCTGAGACGTGCATACGTGTTACCGATTGCGTTCTTGGAAAGTCAAGTGATTGATTACAGTGGTTAAAGTTCGATTCCGTCCGTGCCGCGACGTGCGGTTTAGTGGTCTGCGATGAGGCTTTTCGTATTGACTATTCGAGTTTCCCGATGAAGCCATCATTCGAGAAGGTTCACGGCTTTTGCCGTACGGTACTCGGCCTGAAGAAAGAAGGAGGTGAACAATGTGCGTTCATCAAGGTTGACAACCTGGCGCTCGCACAACGAATAGTGCAAGAACATATAATGAGAAGCATGAAATGGAGCACGCGGGGAAAAAGTACAAGCTTCACATCACTATGGAAGATGGATGTGTAGAAGTTAAAGTGCACGACCTGCCAGAAAACGCCCCCGATGAAAAATCGTGGAATTTTTGAGTGCGTTCGGTGAAGTGTTTTCGCTGCGAGAGCTAACATGGGGAGAAGGGTTCGAGTTCGGTGGGCATTTGGTCGGCCCGAATGCTAGAAACATCGATTCGTGAGTAACGATCGATGGACAGCATGCCTACATTGTTTACAAGGGACAGATCGTCTCTTGTAAATACTGCAAAGAGCAAGCGTATACTGCCATATCGTGTGTCCAGAACAAAAAGCTGCTAGTCCAGAAGAGCTATGCGAACGTGGCGAAGCAAACTGGGTCACGACAACCACCGAAGAAGGCGAATGTTGGAAAACCCCCGAGCGCCAAACCGGTAGGTCAGCGTTCTGTCGCTCCACCACCAGCATCGCTGGAGGCTTTCCCCGAGTTGCCGTCGAGTCAGACCGAACTGTCTGGCTCATAAAACCCAACTGCTAGCCAATCTGCTGCTCTAATTGCACGGACGGTATCTCCCAGTTCGTTGCAAACACAAACCGCGCGCAACTCGTCGTCGTCATTGCGCAGGCAACCACTGACCGTTGAAGTGGTCTTGTTTGACATATTTAAGCCAGCAAACGCGATGCGATCGAAAGATCGAACCGCCGGCAACAGTACGGACGATTCGTCCACATCGACGAGAAGTAGCCGAAGCCGAGGGCGCCTGCCTGGCAAGAAACAGCGATGCCACGACGAGCAGGATGTGGACTTCCTTCCATAAATGGCTCTCACGTCATACAATCTCGCATCCATCAACATCGGCACGATCACGAACCCCACGAAACTCAACGCACTCCGAACCTTCACAAGCAGCCAAAACCTCGATATCGTGTGTCTGCAGAAAGTCGAGAACGAAAAGCAGAAAAGAAGAAATAGCAGAAAACGATGGCAATGCCAACAACGGGGACGATTTTACTTGCGAACTTGTTATTTCACCGAACGACCCACTGAACTAAGCGTGCATGGAGGAGATACAAACAGCAGAAATTCTGTCTGCTATCAGGGCGAGCGCACCCAAATGATCCCCTGGAGCCGACGGGATCCCACGAGAATTTTATCTCCGGATATTCGATGTCATCCACCGTGAGTTGAACATGCTTATGAATGAAGCACTCAACGGCAATCTCCCACATGCCTTCGTGGAGGGCGTCATCGTGTTAGTCAAGAAGAAGGGGAGTGACAACACAGAACGAGCGTACCGCCCCATATCGCTATACTCAACAGCGATTATAAAATGGTCTCCCGCATCCTGAAAAACAGGACGGAACGTATTATGGAGGCCAACTGCGTTCTAAGCAACGGACAGAAATGTTCAAACGCAAAGCGAAACATCTTCCAGGCCACTCTCGCTCTGAAAGATAGGATCGCCAATCTCCGTCACCCCTGTCGCGCCAGTAAGCTCATCAGCTTCGATCTGGAGAACACCTTCGATCGGGTACGGCACTCGTTCCTCTTCGAGACCATGCGGTCGCTCAGGTTCAACGAGGAAATCATCTCTTTTCTCTCGAATATAGCCACATCCCGGCTGCTTATCAATGGGCATCTCTCATGATCGTTCGAGATCGCTCGGTCGGTGCGTCAAGGCGATCCGTTGTCCATGCATCTGTTCGTGCTCTATCTTCATCCACTGGTGTGTAGGCTCGAGTAAGTATGTGGAGATGATTTGCTCGTTGCCTACGCCGACGACATCAGTGTGGCTGTGACGTCATTGTGGCAAATAGAAGCGATGAATTAAATATTTCGTCGCATTGGGCTTGCCGCCGGCGCAAAATTGAATTTGCGGAAAACAGTTGCAGTGAATGTTGGCTTTTTCGTAGGTAACGAAATTGGTACGCAGTGGCTACAAACAGCCAACGTAGTCAAGATTCCGGTTGTTACCTTCGCCAACTCGATTAGGCTGATAACCACACTCAACTGGGATGCGCTGGCGGGCAAGTTCTCATAGCAAATGTTGCTGCAGTCCTTCCGTAGGCTGAATCTGCACCAGCGGGTGGTAATCTATACTGCCGTGAATCGCATATTTGTCCCATCTTTGCAGGGTTTCCTATTCATATGGGACAAATATGCGATTCACGGCAGTATATATCTTATATCTTCTTCTTCTTCTTCTATATATCTTCTTCTTCTATATACATAAAAATGAATTTCTGTCTGTCTGACCCTTATAGACTCGGAAACTACTGAACCGATCGGCGTGAAAATTTACATGCAGAGGTTTTTAGGGTCGGGGAAGGTTCTTAAGATGGTTTGAGACCCCTCCCCATTTTGGAAAGGGGGACTTCCATATAAACGGAACAGAGATTTCTGCATAACTCGAGAACTAATCAGATAATAAATCAATTTTAGGCGAAACGAAGTTCTTCGGGTCTGCTAGTCTTTCTATATACATAAAAATTTCTGTCTGTCTGACCCTTATAGACTCGGAAACTACTGAACCGATCGGCGTGAAAATTTACATTCAGAGGTTTTTAGGGTCGGGGAAGGTTCTCAAGATGGTTTGAGACCCCTCCCCCTTTTGGAAAGGGGGGCTCCCATACAAATGGATCACACATTTCTGCTTAACTTGAGAACTAATCAGAGAATAAATCAATTTTAGGCGAAACAAAGTTCGTCGGGTCTGCTAGTCTTTCTTCTTCTTCTTCTTCTTCTATATACATAAAAATGAATTTCTGTCTGTCTGACCCTTATAGACTCGGAAACTACTGAACCGATCGGCGTGAAAATTTACATGCAGAGGTTTTTAGGGTCGGGGAAGGTTCTTAAGATGGTTTGAGACCCCTCCCCCTTTTGGAAAGGGGGGCTCCCATACAAATGGATCACACATTTCTGCTTAACTTGAGAACTAATCAGAGAATAAATCAATTTTAGGCGAAACAAAGTTCGTCGGGTCTGCTAGTGTTAAATACATTCGGTACGTCGAAGCTGTGGTACCTTTCATCTGTGCTGCCTCCGCTTGGTGTTCACACGGCGAAAATCACAGCAACGCACAATGGGGAAATCCAATTTCAAAGGTGGAAAAAAATGATAACTTTCCTCACGAACATCTTACAGAAGAGATCAAGAGCTTATTCGAAAGGGAATTTTGCAAAGAATTCAGTGAGTGCTGTTTCATGGACGTGGAACACTTCTGTATGTAGTTATCGAGCTCGTTTTGCCCTAATGCCCCATATATCGCGAGTTTCCAAACTATTTGTCATTTTATCTTTAAGACATTATTCTAAAATTGTGTTTATCTCTTCACTCTGGATCCACAGAAGGGAACTAAATATATTTTGTTGGTAAAAGTTGGAAATTTAAGGGATTTTGGGGTCAAATAAGCATCAAAGTGCATTTTATGTGCAAATTTCATGTATTCTGTGAAAAATAGTAATGTTTACAGATAAGTGTTGATATTATTGTCTCAAAGTGTTGAACAGATATTGACAAATGTTTGCCGAACAAAAATTAATGAAATAAATAGTTTCACACATGTTTTATTTTGGTATTTATTGAGTAAAAAACGATTTTTAAAAACTTTTGAATATCACCGTTGCCAAACATTTCCAAACCCTACCCGATAGCACAACTAGACAAGAATAGTCATATGTTATGAGTCTTGATGTGATCATAGATAGGAGGTGATGGGAGATACTGTTTTTTCTTACCTTTTTGCCCAAATTCCCCTATGAAATAATATAGCTCAATGATTCTGAGGAAGGAAATGATGTAGTAATGTTAATTTAATTGATATTTTCCAATGATATAATGAAAATAACAAATAATCATATAATTCATTGAAAATATTGAATTATAGGGGATTTAGGGGTCATACAGCTCATTTAATGTAATTTTTTATACAAAATAGGATAACTTTTCTCACGAGCGACTCACCGATAAGGTTAAGGGCTTATTCGAAAGCAAATTTTCCAAGAAATTCAGTGAGTGATGTTTTATAGACATGAGACTTTTGTGTATGTAGTTATTGAGCTGGAGCTCAATGTCGTATACATCAAAATTTTTCATATTTTGGTACTTCTATCTGTGACTTTTCACACAGCCTGGCTACCAATCGACATTTGCAAGAGATCGAATCCATTCACTACTATAAATCCCTTCTTTTCCACGCAATTCCTCGCCCTATCAACCCTATCAAATTTATCTAAAATTCCCCACCATATCCAACAAAACCCCTTCGCCGATCTGATCCATCGGTACTTTGTCCAGCAAACCGAACTGCTAGAGGTGGTACGGAACAGTCCAGCGCTAGACTGGCCACGCGCGTGGAGAAATATTGGATGGTTGGATGGTAACAGCTGATGCAAAGCGCGGTTTATTCGCCTCCTCCACGTACTGTCTTCTATCTGCACCCCGCCATAGATAGTACGCAGCACTTTCTTCTTGAAAACTCCAAGTGTGCGTTGGTCCTCCACGAATGTTGTCCAGATCTAAAAAGCGTTTTGTAGATAGTCCAAAGTACGTACGATTTCCTGCCATTTCTTCTCAAAGTTACATGCCATAATATTAACGATGCCGACGACGAAACCAAACAGCTGAACGTACTTCGTGAAAATCGTACCACTCGTGTCAACCCCTACCCTTTATATTACTCCCTCCAAAGCGATGTTAAAAAAACAGGCAGGGAAAATGCTCCGGAAACTCGAATAACGCATATCACCCGATCCATCGTTGCCTTGACCAACCGTATCAGTTTATTCTGAAATACGTGTTCGTGCATTAGTTGCCATAACTGATCTCAATCGATTGTGTCATGTGCGGCCGGCCTTGAAGTCGATGAACAGGGATGTGTGGACCTCGGTGTGGAATCGTTGTAGTCGCGGTATTTCTGCAATATCTGGCGTACGGCAAATACCTGGTCAGTGGTAGAGCGTTCGCTCAAAACCCCGCCTTATACTGCCCCTCGACCACTCTTGCAATATGTGTTAGTCGACGCCATAACATTTGGGAGAGTACCTTCTAGGCGGCGTTCAGCAATGTAATAGAGATGAGTGACGTTTAGCGCTCGCACACTAATGTGCAATTCGTCATGTGTAAAAACATGTTTGTTTTCCTTCTGCTCATAACCTCAAAAATGATCGGGTCATCACAATGATTTCAAAAGAGTCAAAAAATATATGGAAATATACTCATTTTACCCAATCTTTGCTGAGTTGTCTTCCGAACACCATGTACATCGGTAGAAAATAAAATATCTGCCTATCGCACGATATCACACGATGCAGTCTATGTGATAGCGAGCATTATGAGCTACGTGGCACCAATGTACTGCCTATCCCCCAGAAGTAATGCTGGGGAAATAATGGGTGGAGCCCAAGACGGCAGTGTGTGCCAACGCCATTGCTTGGTGAGACTGACGGGTAGTCCGCGTTTTGAACAAAATTTTGTTTGAATGTTCATGTCTGTGCTCTGCGATTATATGTTGTTCAAGGAGTTCGGATATTCAGATGAATATACAGAGCAATTTCAATACATTGATACATTTAATTTACGTCCAATGCTATTAGATTATCGACTTTCGTATCATGATGTTCGCGGATCGTTCAAATTTATTATTCACAGTAAAACTCCACAAGCTTATGTTAGAAATTTTGGACAAATTGAGAAAAAAATTTCAATGTTTTTCTATGATTCAAGTTTACATTCGATTTTCTCATTTCCCATTTTGCTTAAAAAGTATATTTTCATTCGATTCAAATGCTTGATATTACTCCGAAGAATAGCAGTTCACGATAATGAGGAAGAAAATAAAATTGGCAAAAATATTATTTTGATTAAATCTCGAGGAATTAGAAAAAAAAATCCAGCCGAAGTCAGCATGGTCTGCTGCATAGTCGTGCTAAGACATAAGGAGCTTCATAGCTACATAGCATACCTATCGACACATGTCCCAAGACCTACGCTTTCCTACCTTCCTATTCGCAGGAATATGTGACATTTTACGTCTTGAAAATGCAATCGGCGCCGACTGGGTTCGAACCCAAGGCCCGATGTTGTGTTTATACATTGGACAGACATCTGATCCCAATGTGATTTCTGTCTATACCATAATACCATTTTTTCTTCATGCGCTTTGACAGTTGGCACTGTACGTATCACAGTGGAATCACATTGTGTGTCCTTAGTATTAACAATCAACAACCGGCGTTCACTTTTTCCACTATATCGTAGAAAATTGATCGAATGAAATCGGCTGCTAAGCTAATCGAACGATTGCACACTTGCTTATGGTAATTTAAAATAGGTGTTGGCGGTAAAATATCGAAAAAATAAAATTATAATCAATACCTCATATACTACTCATTTTCGCAAACCGCAATTCTAAACGTCTGTCACACATTCTTATACCGACGACATTCACGAGAATAAATTTATCTAAATTCCATTTCCTTACAATCAATGACAGCTAACTTATTCAACTACTTTCACTTTAAAAGGGAAAGGGAGGTTCCAAAGGGTCTGCTGCTAATGATTCGAATTCCATTATGGAATGTGGTCAGTTTGTAATAAGTATTAGGTATTTATGTACAGGACGAAATTTGAACTGTTGTAGAATAATTGCTACTTACATACGTAACCTTTGTTGACATGCATACCAACACTGGAAGTGAAACAATATGCAAGTTATCATAATGAAAGATATTTTTTCTAAACACCCCAAAATCATGAAAAATTACAGGACATAACAACAATAATTGCACTAATTCATAAAACAATAGAAGGTTTAACAAAACAGTGATGTGATATAACATAATTGAAACAAACAGAAGATAAATTAAGAGTTAACGTCTCTTATTATTTAAATGATATTTTTTTAAATAAAGTTTCTTTTCTCTTTGTGTTTTACATACACACTTCAGTTATTAAATATATATGTATGTACTTCCGCGCAATTTCCTAATAAAAATGAAAACAAAAAAATCTTCTTTGAACAGGGAAGATCACTTCGGCTTCTACCGATAAGTCTCTTATGAGTGAATCCATTTCTGTTCATTCTCAAATATTAAGGTATAAAAACAAAATTTAAACTTTGCTATTTAAATATAAAAATTTCCTCATTTCAATAGTGGTGTGTCGCCCCGCTTGGCAACGTTGCCCATTGATGCATTGCAACCGGCCGAAGATAGCGAATCTTCGAGGAGTCGCGGCGAACAGTGGCGCACAGGTGCTGCTATAAATACCTCTCGCTTCGAAGGTACTGTTGTAGTACATCAGCAGCACTGAGAATCGATCCAGATCTCGCTTCCCGTATACCACGCCAAACCGCAGGTCGCAATTAGAAAATTAAAGGTTATTGAGTTTCATCCACTATCAGCATGATCTGATGCGTCGCTTCCTGCGTACTTCGCACGCACTCGTTTTGATGCGTGATCCAGTCTTTTCGTTGACAGAAGGTCGAACAGTACGGCGTTCTCCGGCAGAGTGAGCACTCGGCCAATGCTTCCCGATTGCAGTTGGCACACTGAAATTAATCACAAGAGGTAAGATTAACATATCATTAAATATAATTTCATGTGCTATAGTTTTTGTTGACGGATTCAAGTGCTTTTAACATGTTATGTACTGCAGTGAATCGCATATCTGTCCCAGCTTTGCTGCGATTCACGGTAGTGTATGTTCCTTAATTGTCCCAAAATAACTATTTTGTCAACTATAATATCTTTATTATTCTAGGTAAATGCGTACATACTTTTGAAGAAAGAATCATCTACTAATTTACCGGGAAAACACTTTCTAATTAAGAAAGAAACGTATATTTTGTGCGTATATCCTTTAACCACAGAGAACAGACATGGATGCTCGAATAAAATTGCGTTAAAAACTTGTGTAAACATTGCGCAATCATCAGCGCAAATTGCCCGACATACTATAAACTAAGAAACTCCCTAAGCGAAGGCGCTGAATCTAGGTACTCCAAAATAAGATTAGGTATAAAGTCTAGTGGATTGAAGATGCTTCAATACCGCAGTATTCGGTGGTAAGCCCCTAATTTACATTACAATGATTTGATTACATGGATTGGAAATGCTATGAAAAGTAATTTTTTTTTTTACAATTTCTTTAAAAAAAACACGAGAATGTCCATTTTAGGAATATTTAGAGGGGTCCATCATAATAAGGAAATAGAACATCCCGAAACGGAACATGAAAATCAAATGAAGTGTCGACTATACACAGCTAAAAAAGTTTACACACAAAAGACTTTGAAGTATGCTCTTTTCAATTATTACCTTATACTACGTTCTTTCGTGGAAGAATAGGACTACACACAAAAAGGAATAAATATTATGCACAATTATGACTATCTTTTATACACAAATGATTAACTTTCATGCATAAAAACAGGAAAAATGTGTAAAACTTATGCTTTTTATGCATCAAATGTTACTCCTTTTGTGGGTAGTCCCATTCTCCCGCAAAAGAGCATATTTCTCCCCAAAAGAGCATACTTTCAGCTGTGCGGGTAGAGAAGCTATTTCCTACAATGGACCCCCAGGGGGTCTACTATAGGGCAACTTCAGTCAGACTTTGAAATGGCAATTTAAACAAATACAGTCAAACCTCCATGAGTCGATATTGAAGGGACCATCGACTCATGGAAATATCGAGATGTAGAATACAAAATTCTTGGAGATTTGTTTGAGCGGACCATCGTAGTAACCCAGAAAACATTTCTTAATATAGAATTATTTGCTTCCACGAGTCGATATCGAGTCATAGGACATCGACTCATGGAGGTTTGACTGTAACGTCTTATATTTAAGTATAGTATGTAGGTATGTGTCGTAAAAGGGAAAACATCGCAGAAAGTGGAATTTAACAAATCATATACAAATTTTAGATGATTGGGACTAGAAAATGAAAATCTGAAGAGGGTGAAAATCTATACCATTCTTACCCTTGGCTCTACCCGGAATAAGTTATTAGAGCAAAAGAGCTCGGCGAAATTTTGTCAACTGAACGGTGCACAATAGTGTCTAAAAATGCAAATAATCCGATCCACAATTTCAAATAACTTTTTGAAGATGAAATGTTTAGACTTTTTCTTGGCTCCTTGTAACCGGTTCCGGAAGTCTCAAAGTGATTGGCTTGGCCCTGTAACGCTGTAATTGTTTCTCTTACGTTTACGTGGTCAGAATGAGATGGCTCTCGTAGGTTTTTTGGTGGCCTAATCCATTACGTGCACATAAACTCAAAAATAACTTTATTTTGACTAAATTAACTAAATTGTAAGACTAGAAAACCGTCGTCGATCAGAGCTCGTACAGACTAAACATTTAACACTTAGCATGCGACAACGGACAGGACACAAGACACCTAGCGGACCAGTGAATAATTGTTAAACAATGTTTGATTGATACATGACGTCTACAAATGGCGGCATAAATTAACTGTTACCAGAGAGCCCAAAGTCTGAACATAGAGAAGCAGTGTTGCTTATTTTCCATAACCGCAACAGTTTCTCATACCGTAATTCTTGGTTTCAGGAGCCAACCCGGCAAACCGAATGCTACGGCACTACTCCTAACCTTTTAAACTACTTTTGGCAGCTAGACACGAATCAAGTCGGTCGGAGGAGTTATTTCTATCAGTGATGTCACGTGGAATCACTATTTTCTCAGAACAGCAAACGAGTTGCATATGATAAGGGTAAATTTGCTTCGGCACATTCTATCATTCTTAGGATGGCCAATCGTCCTTTGGAAAGCAAAATGTAATGATTCTTCCACATTCAAAGGAAACTCCATTAATAACATTATCCAAACCATTTATTTTTGTATTTACCCAAGTTTATTTCGCTCCAGTGAACAACGAACTGCAAATACAATTGAGAGCACATCAAACAGCAAATTAAAGAATATGTTCAATTTTTAGCAAGTCAATGGATTATTTTAGGTAACTCATTTTGCAATTACCGCATCAAAACAAAGCCGCTATTGTATATGTAGCAGGGTTTGCAGAAATCGCTCTCAATAGATAACGACCTATTAATATGAATTTTTAATAATGTCCCAAATTGACTGTGTTAAACAACCATAACCTTTGAGATTCATGCATACATCATTTGCAGTCTAGTATAAATTCATTTCACCCAAAAAAATTAAAAAATAAACTTTTGAATTTTGTCATAAACTTGAATTTAATTATCTAGCAACACGGCCAAGTTAACAACAAGCTGCCCTTTTGAAAATGTGATACCGCCGATCGAAGTAATCGATTGTCATTTTCACCCAATCAGCAACCGGTACGATTTTGACAGAAAATCGGTACGATTTTTAATGACTAATTGGCACATCCTATCCTAGATAACGACGATAGAAGAGAGGCAAAAATCTCTTCGAATCATAACAAGCCATGAAAACAAAACTACAATCGCACTTGTATACAAGTTGGAAAAAAAAAGATTCTGATATGCGGCCCCCATCGAGGTTTGATAAAATGCTTTGCTCTCGCTCATTTTATGTTGAGGATCATATTTTTTTTTTGCACAGCTGTGTAAAACAAGTTGAAATGCATATGCATTATCAGAACTGGTGTCCCCCGAATCAATTCATTATCGTAACAGCTACCGAAAAACTTCTCTCACGGTATGCTACCTATCGAGAGTGTATACAGACATGATAAGTGAGAGATTTTTTCATTCTCCTTTGGATTCAAACGCTGATATGTAGGTTAACATGCGGGAGGTTTTGAACGAACTGGTCTACGGTGGCGCTATCTACTCATTTCATAGCGGCAGATTTTGCTTTCATTAATCCATTGGATCCTGTCAAATCAAAACGTAGCACATTTTGGAAAATTAACACTACCAAGCTTACATTTTTCGCGGTTCGAAATCTTAGAAACTGTTATAAATTTTATTATTTTCGCACTAGCCTCTATGGTTGGCTACAACGGTTCCATTTCTTGTTAACATTACATTTTCCGTTTTTGGACGAATTTCACTGTTTTACAAAGGATACCGCTTAGGGTGGCCATCTTGCCCCTCTTTTCCTTACCGATAGTAAATTTTACTGCTTCCTTAAGAAGCACATATACTTAGGACACCCACATGGTGAAAACTTGTAATCAGATAGACCATGTTCTGGTAGATTGGCGGAATTTTTGGAGTGTCAAAGATCAACAGACGAGGAAAAACGTTGTTTATGTCGACAATATGGGAATAAGAAGAATCGAAATTATGCGCCAACAAATTTATCAGGCTAATTCAAGCACTTTTTTCAGTTTTTGCAACCGATTTTTTGAATTGCTTGAATAGCGGCTTCAAAGATTATGAGTGCTTTGGGCAAGCTGACTTCTAGAAAAATCGTGCCAATTACCATGACACAACCCTCCCTAATTCGCCATACAAAAGTTTGTCCTGTATTCTGTTCAACAGATTTTAAGACCGTTTGAAGAATCCTTCGTCGAGAAATATCGAGCAGGCGTTCGTAGGGGCCGATCAAGGGCAGATCTAATGTCCCTTAGACAAATCCTTCATAAATTCCGGGAGTACAACGTGCAGACACATCATCTGGTTATTGATTTCAAGGCAGTGCACGATTTAGTGGAACAAAACAAGTTTTGGCAATATATGCTAGAACGTGGTTTGCTGGCAAACAATTGACAACATCAGTTTTTCTAGAAATTTTTTGTAGTGAAGGAAAAATATTCAATTGTTTAGGTTACGTACTCCATCGTGTCCCTTCGACCCCAGCCAGTGTTTAGGTTCACAAGAAACATATTCTATCCTTCTGTGCTTGGAAGAGATAGTATATTAATGTTTCTTCTTCATTGTTTTTAAATGTTTTTAAATTAAGACGTGTAACTTTCGGCTCCTCATTCAAACCTTTGAACAAACGATATAAATACAACATGCTCACTTTCTCTCTGCCCGATTTCCCTGATTGCTCAACGAATTCCCTGATTTTCCAGGTTTTTTACAGTTAGCCGACACCCTGGAGAAACCCATGTTTTTTTTTAAATCCTTATTCAGATTGCTTTCAGAAATCAAGGTGGGTGTGGTAATTGACTTCAATCTACGATAAACATCACATTCACTGCTAGGCAAAGGAAGGCCAGAACGTTTATGTGGAGTAAATCCGAAAAAAACATATGGGGCCAGATAATGCCAGAATGTTTTTTAAATTATAATTTACATGGATTTAATAAAAAGTGTAGGGTAAAGCATGTATTTTGGACCACCCTTACGGGGGCTCTTTTTTTGGACCACCAAGAGGAATTTGCACTCAGTGGTCCAAAATATGATCGATATATCGAAAGAAAAGGAAGTTCCAATTAATCCTGTGGTGAATTTCAAATTCACCACATGCTTTTCCACCATTAGTACAAAAAGCCCAAATCTGACGAAATAATGTTTGTACAGTGCTGAAATTGAAGTCGATTGCTAAGCACAAGTAACCAAATGATCTACCAATGTTTCGCCATTTTGCGATTTATGGTTCTCTTATAGCTCGTGCTCCTGTAAAAATACCTGAAAAAGCACTTAGTTTCCTAAATAGCTGATTTGGGGCTTGGCTGTATAATTACCAAAAATAATCATCGGTAGTTTGCGAGGTGAACCGGCCCAGGGCCGAAAACCTCATTTATAAAGATAATAATAATAAAATCATCGGTAGGGGAAGTGTACCGGTTTTGGCGAATTAAACGTTTTTGGGTCTGTCTCATTTGGAGAATTAAACTGAAATTAAACTTAAAAGTGACATTTCAATAATTATCGAATAACCCTGCTCGCAGAGCATGATTACTTTTGACAGATATCGAATCATTTTGCATCGATGTCTTATTGGAATTGCTGGGTAGCACAAGGTTATTTGCTAAATTTTCGAACTGTTACTTTAAGTTTAATTCTCCAAATGAGACAGACCCTTAGTGCCTAATTTGGCCAACTTTAAAAATGCATGTTTTTCCAAAATAATCGATCAGTTGAAAGTAGCGTTGAATCGTGAGGGATATATCTCTTATTGGAACTAATAAAACCCTCCCGAATTGCTTTATTTTAGAAGTTATTCGCAAAATTGGCCAAATTAGGAACATGGCCAAAACCGGTACAGTTTCCCTATATCTGTTTACATATTAAAGAAAGCTCTAGTTCTAGATAATACATCAATGTAGAATAACTTGCCTAACTTGCAAAAATAGAATGTTGATTATTGTAACATACAAGTATCAAGAAAAGAAATAATGGCTACGGTGGCCCTAATGGGTACTTTCGAGACATCGTTTCCAATTTCAAAAAAAAAAAGATCATCCAACAGAACATTATTTTATTTCAATGTGCCAACATACTGTACTGAAAATAGCTGACAATTCATTTACGCAAAAAAGAGTTCAATAGTGTTAAGACGTTTCATACGTTTTTCCAGAATTCAATTGCTCAACCTTAACTTCTTATGTATTGAATAATTACCTTTTTGTTGGCATGAACCGAACCGGGCGGTAATTGACTACTAATGTTGTTCTGCTCCTCCAACTGAGTTACGGTGAGGATGGCAGCGTCCCGTTCGCGCTGTAGCCTTTCCAATTGACGATTGTGTACTTCGCTGGCATCACCAATGCACTTCTTCAACTCCTGCATGGCCTTGCACACTTGAGAGCACAATGCTTTCATCTGCTCAAACGGTAGATTCGTTTCCGTTATTACTACAATGAAAAAAAAACAACATTGTTTAAGGATAATGTAGATTGATCACATAGCAAAAATTATCGTTGGTCATGCTCTGCGGCCTTTACCTGCTACAGGGCGTACACTTACACTGTGTCGATTGGTCGACATATTCTGTGGCGCTTTCGATTCCTTCGGTGAGGGCCTGCCAAGGTTCTTCTTTGGTGGTGATTGCGAGCTCGTTTTCAATCTCTTGCTGCTCCTGCTGAACTACCTTCACCGTAGTGGTTGTGGTTGTGGTGCTGGTATTGTTGGTGATAATCGGTGTAGCATTGATAGTGGTTGCTGCTTGGTGAATTTGTTGCTGAACTTGATGCTGCTGCTGCTGAATTTGCTGTTGCTGCTGCTGTTGGACCTGTTGTTGCACTTGTTGTTGTTGCTGCTGCTGCTGTTGTTGTTGTTGTTGTTGCTGAGCCGCATGGTGATGGCTTACGGTGGTATTTTGCTGACTTACGGCGGTTGTAGTAGTACTCGTGTTGCTGATGGCGCTGTTGTTAATATTGTTGATGTGGATATTGTTATTACTAGTGTTTGTATTGTTATTTACAATTATTCTTTTTTTCTTCTCGGGCTGTTCAGGTTCTATTTGATTACGCCGCCTCCGCTTGTATGGCGTAAATAATCGTACTGGACCAGAAGCAGCTGGAAACAGACACATTAGAAAATTGTTTGCGATTAGGCCTATGCACTGTTTTGGGTTTAACGATGGGAAAATACATTATGAAAAAAGTTTTTTTCCTATAAGATAAGCCTAAGATCAAAAATGCGGAGTCATACAAAAACAAAAAAATATTTAACAAATTGGTAAACGTATGACGTAATATGACGATCTATACATAAATTCAGTCAAAAAGTAGTCCTATTATTTTATTATTTATTCAGACTAAGGCCCAAGTGGCCTGTGCGGTATATAAGAGTCTTCTCCATTCGGCTCGGTCCATGGCTACACGTCGCCAACCACGCAGTCTACGGAGTAGTAGTAGTAGTAAGTAGTCCTACTCTTCCCAAAAAAATGTGCTTTGAGGTCATAATAATTAAATTTCGATAGAATTAATTGTGTAACTTTGAGAAATAGTCTAAAAGTATTTTTAGACGTAGTCAACACGCACAGTGCGTCGTCATCATTTATATTTAGGGTGGTCCTATGTGTGGCAAATAATTAGACGCTACTACCAAAGATGCTAACTCGCTTTAATAGTTTCTCATTTTGTAGGCGTATAGACTGTTCCAGAAATTATAAGCGCACTTTGTATTTCCTAATATTTCCAACTTTTTTTTACTACGTAAAGTTTATTATCTTATCTACTTTCTTCTAGTGTCGAGTTTGCAATTTTTATGGAATATAAGTCATGTTTTGAGATGCTTTCCTTCACACGGTTCTGAGGTGTTTGCATAACACAGTTTCAAGTTGTTTTTTTTTTCAAATTTCTATTCAATATTAACACTAAATCTATTACGTGTAAAAAGAACATAATTTAATTAAATATGTCTGGCTGTGCATTCTTATTTAACATCTAATTGAGATAAAATAAGAGTTGCTGATTGACATTAGCTTTCCGATATGGTTGAACAACCGCCTTTTTCTACTTTTAACTAGTTACTAGTTAAAGAAATATGACGCGGGCTCTTAATCCAAAATTCAAATAAACAATCGCTCACTTTGAGCGATTGATTGTTTATCCACGCGAAGGATGAACAACTGAACAAGATCTTCCTCTTCTTATTGGCATTACATCCCCATACTGGGACAGAGTCACCTCACAGCTTAGTGTTCATTAAGCACTTCCACAGTTATTAACAGCAAGGTTTCTAAGCTAAGTTACCATTTTTGCATTCGTATATCATGAGGCTAACACGATGCCCAGGGAAGTCGAGACAATTTCTAATCCGAAAATTGCTTAGGCCGGCACGGGGAATCGAACTGAACAAGATAAGGAAATGCTAATACTGTTGTATAGATATTGCATAGGTCACATCACTTTCCATGTGGAATCCCGATCTATGTTACCCGTGCTAATTGGGGAGATTCAGAGGTATTCTTGGTCTCTAGTAACAACAATACCCACACGAAGGATCGAAGTGAAATTTGCACCAGTTCTGATCAATCACGGAGTAGCGACCATTGATAGGTATGTACAGTCAGTCTAAGTTAAGGTGAGCTCAATATTCACACTAAATCCATTGCATATGGTTATTATACTTTTTTACCAAGCAACAGGTGTCAAAAGTCGAGCCCTAGTTTTCACCTATTTACATGTGTTTCCCTTATTCAATGGCTTATGACTTGGACTCTTAATAAACTCATACATATACTAAACGCCAAAGTTATTTGATTTTTATGCCACTCCTTGGCAACACATTTCCAACCACTTTTCGACGACAAGACTAGCACCCCTATACACTTCCAATGGAAATTCGACTGATATAATAGCTCTACGTTTTTTACTAGGTGAATTTTCAAAAAAAGCACCCCAAAAAAATGGTCAATTTTTACAATTTACCCAAAGCTAAATATTTTCTAAATTGACGCAAAATATTCAGAAAAATTACATAACGTTTATTAAATGGAATTATCTATATAGGAAGCATCAAAATTCTCATAGAGCATGCATTTCAATTTGCCGACTATTTTTTTAGTGTGCTTATAATTTCTGGAACAGTCTATTATATTCATCATTTCTTACTCACCTGATTCATCATCACAACATGCTGAGCATGTACAGCTGGTAGCGTGTGGCGTCAGGATTCCTTCATCGATCAACGCTTGCAAACTACGTCCACCGTACCTAATAGATCGTTTCCAGTCTTTACTCGAGCCCCGACCGCAGATCTGTTCAAACTCGCTTGGGGTATACCACGCATCCTTATGTTTAATACATTTCCCACGTCCACCGGAGCCGAGCCGGCTCTTGTACAATTCTCCCGTCGTGGTTTTACATCGCACAGACAGGACATCGAGACTATTTAATCGATCGATCACACTATTGTCTAGTCGGTATTCTGGCTGTGACTGCACTTGGTCTACAAGGCTCTGATCGTCATGTTGCTGTTGGTCCGTCCCTTGTTGCTGGATCACGATATGCGTTGGCTTCAGGTCACCGGTTAGGTCTCCGACGACTGTGCTGCCCGATACGAAACCATTGTTATCCACGCAGATCATCGGCTTAAAGTGTTGAATCTGATCGGGCGTGAGCACATTGAAGGTGGTACCGCCGATAAGTGTCCCGACCGGTAACGATACCGGCACTTGGACAACCGTATTTCCGGATTGCACATCGGCGGTGGTAACGAGACGAGTTCGAGGGGGTAGGGCGACCTGAGATAATAGTAAACCGTTAATATTGATTAATGATATAGGTTATGAGTGCTGGCCTGCCGAGATAGATGATGTTGCATTTCACATAGCATAACACTCTGGATTATAGGAGCATGATGTCGGCTGCAATTGGCTTGGAGTGCTTATTTGCGTGTATGTTTGTAGTTTTTGTTGCAGTTCTGAAACGTTAGAAAAAGGGGGAAGGCTATTTGACATAATACCGTTTGGCACAATCGTTGGAAAATTGTGTCAAAAATAGTAGGCCATTTGGCATGATACCTCTAAAAAAATCACGTGAGACGACTGAGTAATTTAAATGGGAGGTATCGACAATTCTCGCTTCATTCGAAAGGCCTCACCTCATACGAGACGCATAATAAGGCATAGGTTTTCTCATCTTCTAGCAATCGCGCAAAAATTGAAAATGGAGTTCCATACAATTTCCTTCTTTGACTAGGGTAAATGTTCCATTTTGGACCCCTAGAAGAAGTGCTTACCGATATCTGCTTATATGCATCAAATGGCACGTTTGATATAGACGGAAATCACACCATTTGATAGACAGAAGTCTCATTTATGGCATTAAGGACATAGTTGGAAGAGTACCACGATGGCAGTCAATATGGCACCGGACCTTCCACGGGTCAACCCCACACCTCCCGCACTCCTCTCCCACCAACATTCGAATGCATCGAACAAAAGTTTAATATTCAGATTACTAACCTGTTCACAGTATATTTATGTACTTCCCGTGATAATTAACATGTTTCTTCAAAGAGTCCTATGCATTTCGGCTCGATATATGGCATAAACCAGCAGTTTCGTGCCAATTTAACAGCCGTCCGTTTATCACTGCACTCCACTTCTTTTCAAAGGGCACTGCAAAAATCAATTTTTTACTCACTTCTCCGCACATGAGCAGCCCGAAATATTGATGGAAGGCAAATTAAGCTTCAATTTTGGATTAAGTCACTTGTTAGAAGCGAAAACTTAATATAAACTGCAATTTTTGCCCGAAGAAAACGATTAAAAACTGATCGCGGAGCGAATGTAAACACCGGTACCGATAGCAGCAAACTAATAAACAGGGTGGTTCAAAACTGATTTTGCTCCGCCACGCTCAGTCGATTATGTTTCATATTTTGGGTGTCGTTCGCTGGTTTCGGTCGGTTTGAATAGGGGCTTACCGTGCACAGGTCGTTTCAGGTTTGTATGGCAGTTGATATGGCGAGGTTGAATTTTACATTATTCTGATTGTGGCACTCCGTGATTGGGCGCTGGCGAGGGGAAGACCATATGACTGGATGAAATTCAAGAGCTTTAACTCCTTAGACAATGCATATTGAATGGACGTTCCAATAGTTGAGAGTCGATTTTAATCGATGTTGCAAATTTTTAGCATAATTTGGGGCTTTACCAATTTACCATTTGGGGCTTTACCAAATACAATGTCGGCGGAACAGAAACGAAAACGGCAAATTTGACAGTTAGCCCATATATTTTCTGTTAAGTTTGCCGTTTCCGTTCCGCTGAGGCTGACATTGTGTTTGTGTAATTGTGTAATTCAACAAAATAGCCAGATTTTTTTCTGTGATATCTATCGCACCAGGAGCAGATACTTCATACAAAAAGTGTGACATGGGGGTGAGCGGAGTATAAAATGCTATTTCAACGGATCTTTTCTAAGGTCCGTTCAGTGAAGTCTCTGGAATGTTGCTTTAAGCTATGTGGGTTCTCTTTTCGCCAGCCTTTGGGAGGGAGGCGCTGTAGCCAGTGTAATGAAAGGTTTAGTTTCCCATAATAGTTTTCATACAAACTTGAACCGGCCTGTTCTCAATCAGTTTTTGTTCAAATCGGCTTTTGGAGGACACTCGGAGCATGGGACGGAATCAAGTGAGCGTGGTGGAGCTGGGTCGTTTTTTGAACCACCCTACTAACATTCTTTGTTTTCTCATAAATACGACACCAATACTACTACAGTATATGACAGTTTGTATTGCACCAATACTTTCAAAGCTTTGTTTTGGTACTCACCCCACCTTCACCTTAAGTGTTGATAAATCGCTGAGAAATTGTAACTTTCTAAAATAAAAATATTCTTCGTGCAACATATTTTGGACCCCCAAATGTACACATACTGGACACCACAAATTTAGTCTTTTCAAAGTAGAATTTCTAATTTACCCTGATCAATTGACCCGAAGCAAAGTGTTATCTTTCGATTGCAGGGCTGGTAGCGACCGATGCCGCTCAAAATAATGACTTTAGTGACCAAAGCTGACGAAAAAAGGAAAAAATAGTGACTTTCAGTTGAATTTTTTTTTAAACTTTATTAATGTGTTTTTTTTAATTCTAGGAGCTTTCAGTTGCAGAAAAAGTGACCAAATAATGACTTTCAGTTTCAGTTGCAAGTTCGATGAGACAAAATCAAGCGTTTTTGGGTCAAATGAGAATCTTTTTTTCGTAATTTGTGGCGGAAAACATCTTTCACTCACCACTTTTTTCTCGGCGACAATCTGCTTGAGAAAAAATTTTCTTCTATAAGTAAAAATTGCGATTAGTTGAATACCTACTTAAGAAAGATGCAGAGAACTCTACGATTTGTCATAGTTGCGGAAATTTTTGTAATTTATTGTGCAACAGGAACAATGCACTTGTTGCGTCGAATGCAACTTGTTGCGAGTAAATAATGCTAATGCTAAGGGTAATGCTAAGTTCCAAAAAGTGTGTCTACAAAATTTGTATATATACACACACATACATACGCATATACAGACATCACCTCGATTCGTCGAACTGAGTCGATCGGTATATCACTATGGGTCTCCAAGCCTTCTATCAAAAGTTTTTTTTTGAGTAGTCCTATAGCCTTTCGATGCAACTTTGTTGTACGAGAAAGGCAAAAACGCCGCTTGAGAACAATTTATATTTTCTTGAATTTTTCCCCAAATTTTTGTATGGATGACTCTCCTCATAGTGAGGCAACAACGCAAAATCCATCAAATATCCTGAAATTGTGTTGGATTGTTGGCATTTTATCAGGGAAGATCATTTATCATATTTATGACTTTGTGCTGTACAAAATTATAGCATTTGGTCATTATTGGGAAAAGTTGTTCAAATTTTGCGTGGCCACTAAAAAGCATCTTTAGGAGGGACAAAACACAGTAAATAATAGAGAAAATAAGGTTGGCAATCAAAAAAATAGTTCGCCACATAACGATCATTTGTCTAGAGGATCTTTTATAAAAATACGCTATAACAATACCACTTAAGTTCTTGATAAAACAGGGGAGAATCAAGTCTCCCAAGGAGCCAAGTGTCCCAAGGAATCAAGTCTCCCCTAATCGGCAGGTCTCCTGCTTGCATGACTGCATACCAATTTATAAATTGTGTCGTAATACACCTTCAATTAGCTACTGCTGAAATGCCAATAAGAGCAGCGAGTTAAATGGCTGGCGAATTTTCCAAACAATTATTTTTTCCAAGATCCGTAATTTCATTTCCGCTATGAACAAAGTATCATCCGTCGGATACATATAGCTTAATAAAAATTTAGTGAATAGAATACCGTGGACACCCGGTAATATGACCGCTTTTAATCTGAACACTTTTAATTTGAACCCTGTTCGTTTGAACATCGTTCAAATTAAAATGGTTCAAACGTCATTTAACACGTGGAATCGAGAAAAGAAAATAGAACATTGTAAAACGGAACGCAGAATCAAAACAAACCGGCAAAGAGAGCAGCCAGAAACCAGTTTTTCTGATGCAAATAGAGTAACCAGAAGTTCAAATTAAAAATGAACCCCGTTAATGTGAATGAGGTACCGTTCAAATTATCGGGGGTCCACGGTAGGTTCAAAATAGTTAAAAATAGTGACGTTTTGTGAGAAAAAGTGACTTTTGTGACTTGTGGTCGAAAAAAGAGACTTTTTAGTGACTTGCAGGAAAAAAGTGACCAAGTCACTAAAAAGTGATCCGCTTCCAGGCCTGCGATTGGCTTGCATCAATGAGAAGATTCCTGAGTTTCAAATTCACAATTTCGACACAAATTTATTATGTACGTTTTGAGATTCCCAGTGATGTATACTTTCAAGGTAATTATAGAATGAAGCCAGAAATCGGCCTTTTTGTAAACCACGTGCTTTTCCAATATTTTTTCAAGAGCACGAGATGAAAGAACCATAACGCGTATGGGGCTGTAATAATGGTAGATCGTTTGCTTAGTTATGCTGAACAATCATAATTTGAGTTTCGTCACTGTACAAAAACTATTACGCCAGATTTGGGGTTTTAGAAATGTATGTAGATAAATGCGTGGTGAATTTGAAATTCACCTCGGGCTTCATTCTATAATCACCTTAAGGTTGCGAGAAAACCTTAACTTCTAGCGAGAAAATCGGTTAAGAATTACTAAATGAAAAAGTGGCTAATGTTTTTCGGTTTTCGTGTGCACACACATACACACGGACAGACAGACATTTGTTCAGCTCGACGAGCTGAGTCGATTGGTATGTAACATCATGGGTCTCCGAGACTTCGAGTTCGATTTATGAGTGAAATGATAGCCTTTCGGTACAACTTTGTTGTATGAGAAAGGCAAAACCTATAATTGTCAGAGGACAAAACTAGGAATCCTATAATGATTATAGGATCCCTAGGCAAAACCCATTTTCCTTCTTGTCGGAATTTTTACTTTGTGAAATCATTCCGAATGACTCCCATTAGCTACAAAATCCTATAAGATCAATAATTTTAAAATAACTTCTTCTTCTTCTTCTTATTGGCATTACATCCCCACACTGAGACACTGAAATAACACTCAGTTAAATTATTGGTCCACGTAGTTCAGCAGTGCTGGCAGAATGAACGATTTTTGCATATAGTTTGAACATTCAATCTTCGAAGCGTTATAACTTTTTTCGTGGACGTTCCAACAACGTACCTTCTTCGGCAAAGTATTTCGGTGTCCTTTGGGTTTTTGACGCAATGTGCCACTTGGTTTACGATGAACTGAAACGTCCAGGAGTAAAAATGCGAAAATATACGTTCTCCCATATTAATTTCCATGCAAACTTCGAACGCGATGCGGAAAGTGAGGAAGCAATAAATTAAGCCCACATTCTGCACAGTTGTTTAGGACCCAGAATTGCTTCGAAAAACCATTAATTTGAAAAAATGCTCATGACGCCGCACTCTAATGCAAAGGTATACTCGGCTTGCAGTGGGCGACTGACTGCATTATTATTCCCTCCCCTTCCCGATGACCAGAAGGACGTGACCGGCACCGTAATTGACCATTGAAAATTTAGAGCTTTCGGACTGTGCACGTCCCACGCAAATCAACGTTCTGCTTCTGCTGTCTGTTGGCGGCATTGCTTTGCGTGGGAGTGCTAACAGACGTCTAACCGTCCATTACGCAAAAAAAAAATCAATATCTCGGTTCGGTATGGACGCATTGCGCTGAAATTTTAGGCACAAAGCATAGATCTTGTCGGTGAATTGTGCAAAGGTGGTTAAATTCACTGCACGAAGCTGCAAGACCTTGTATTACCCTAATGCCCCTTATTTGTTATGCTTTCCGGAAGACCTTGACCTTTTGAGTAATTATAAAATCATAGGAGGACGTGGGGTAACATGAGCAATATTTTAGCTTCTTTAGTCGTACGGTGAACCAAAATAACTCCACTCGATTCCCTGGAAAATTCTAAATCAGACTAGTAGGTAATGGTTATTAATAAGAAATTTGAACAAAATGAGAACGTGGGGTAAAATCTGCAAGATCTCAATTCCCAATATCGTGCAGTAGACAGCATTCACATAACACGATTTTCGGCAAAATTATAGGTCAAATGTGTTATGTTTTGTCGATTAGTTGTAACCCCGAACTTGACAAATTACATAACAAATAAGAAGCATCAGGGTAAAACGAGGTCTTGTAGCTTTGATTCCGAAGAAAGATCGGATAAGGCTAACTACAAAAAAGTGTGTCTCACATTTTTTTGAACACACAGATATACAGACATCTCCTCAATTCGTCGAGCTAATTCGATTGGTATGTAACACTATGAGTCTCCAAGCCTTCTATAATAAATGCGGTTTTGGAGTGATCCCATAGCCTTTACGTATAGA
This sequence comes from Armigeres subalbatus, assembly GCF_024139115.2. Taxonomy (NCBI): domain Eukaryota; kingdom Metazoa; phylum Arthropoda; class Insecta; order Diptera; family Culicidae; genus Armigeres; species Armigeres subalbatus. Next base: position 158,046,932 of record NC_085140.1, on the reverse strand, counting down.
GAAACTGTTCCGATCTCCATCTCACTGAACAAATATTCATCTCATTGCGAAACAAAGAAATACAGCACCAATTTAATCGCTTCTTTTTGTCAACATGCGTGCTCACTGCTGAAAAAATCACAAAAATATGAAACAAATCCAATTGTTTTTCATTGTTTTGTTTTTGATGGGATGAATATCGGAGCCATGAGATGAATTCCAGGAGCAAATCCCCTACTTAGTACACGAGAAAGGCAAAAAAGGATTACTATGTCTGAAACTCGATTTATGCATATTGAATATGCATAACATGTGGGAGATTTAGTTTGAAAAATGTATTGTAAGGTAACCACTTCCTTTGGTGGGGTGTGATCCCATGAAACCAGTACGCTAGACAGATGCTTTCCCTACTAAGCTACTAAGGACGAAGGCAACTAAATGGTCCGTGCTACACTCGACCTGATTATTCTCGCAGTCGGTCATCCACCAGGAGCTTATGTCGGATCACTATCCGGTGGTCAAAGATAAACAGAAACATTGCAATCGCATGACAAAAATTATCACGGCAAAGAATGGTGGACCTCAGAAATATGAATTTCTCCAATAAGATCCGCCCTCACCCAGACTGTGCAAAGCCATTCCGGAAATTAATCAATATACTAATCCCATTAGACAACAATGACTCTACAGATCGCTTGATAACTTCTGCAGGTTACCACTTCGTCTGCTCGCACAATCTTGTATAAAACATCGCCAGCCCACATAAAGCAGCCACTAACGAGCACGCGAAAAAAATCAAACAGACTCCTAATGATTTCTCTGAGAAGTTGGGAATTACTAATGACGTATTGACAGTCTATATCTTTGACTCAGCTACTTCCCATCGGCGAAAGTCATCCTCATACGGAAGCCCGGGAAAGACCTACCTAAAGTAATTGTCCCATTAGCCTTCTCTCAGAGTAATTCAAGCTGTTTGAATTCACAGCCGGCTTCTGTTTTGACAATATTTTGCTCGAGAAACAGCCGACCAACCGTATACCAATTTACCCGAGATACCTAACGTACTCAGACAGGCGTCTCCAAAACCTCCACCGTGGCCTAACTTGATGTCGAAAATGCATTCGACAATGGTTGGCAAGAAGAGTGAAAATCATACAAAGCTATCTGTCGACCATGCCATTCCGGGTTGAGCGAAATCCAACGCGCACGAAATCACCGCAGACGTCTTCGGGGGCCCCTGCTGTTCTAGAAAATAAATAAATAATAACGTTTCAATTCGACAAACTGGATGCGCTAAACTTTTCCGAATCAAACATATTTTGTAACTCTGTTTATGTTTTGGTTCTTCCTATTGTGCGTTTCGCTCTTGATATTGTCGATGCAAATAAAAGTAAGAATATGTGTTAGCTTGTCTCAACTACTTCGGACGACAGAAACGTCGCTTTTTTCAGTAAGTGCTTCAGCATTGCTCCATCACCAAACTTAAAAGCGTTCACTTATAGCATGGAAGTGAAATAGAATATCTGGCTTGACCGTAGACAGCAAGCTCAGTTTCAGATTGACAAAACAGTGACGAAATTTAAAGCCATGTTTTTGCAACCAACATCTCTGTGTAAAATTTATGATGGTGTGTATTTTTACAAACATTAGATTTTATTCTTAATGGGATACAAAAATGTCATTGTGATACGTTTGCGCAATATTGACTGCAAAACAAATCTATTAAGCGAGATAATAGGGATGCCACTTGTAGGCAGAAAAACTTGTCTTCAAGCAAATCATCTTCCCCGCGATCGACTACTGCATGCCGGTCTAGGAGTGATATTCAAAAAATCATCATCTGAAACTTCAACGAGTTCAAAACAAGTTCCTGAGGATGATCATAAACAGCCCCCAGGACACGAATATCTGAGGTTCAGGTTCTCTTTGCGTAATTTTACTATGAGAAACATTGCTTATGTAAGTGCAAAAAGAAATTCAGAATCCGTTGCTTACACTTCGACCACACTGCTCTTAGGGCCCTTGTACCTAAATTAGGTTATCAATGTTTGGTATACTGGGTGGCATAATAAAGTGCCCACTTGTTGTTTTTCATACATATGGTCAACTTGGAAGTTCTGGATCCCGGTTCCATGTGAACCGATTTTTCCGAAAATTTTACCATATTTTGGCCATTAGCTGTTGGTGCCTTTCTCGTACGTTAAATTTTCAAAAAAAAATTGGTTGATTGTGTTTTTTGCGTGTTTCACAAAAAAAAAATTGGCCATACCATCTGATCCTTCCGTCCGAATTTGCTAATTTTCAATGGCAAACAATGGGACAGAATAATTTAGCGTACCGTCTACGGGGGTGTCATTGGGTCAAAATGTGGTATGCTCCAAGTAAATATTGCAAAGCGCTAGTAGTTAACATTGGATTCAAGTTTTAATTAGTTTGGTACAAGCTTGAATAATAAATTTACCACTTTGTGGGGAAAAAATGGGAAATTCCTCATAGTTATATGTTGTTTAAAATTGGCCCATTCTCACCCCTCACAGGGGGTGACATTGGGCCAAGTACAATAAAGTTCAGCGGTGACGATGCAACGATTGAATCGTTCATTAAAAATAATTGCCTACATTATGGCTCTTACCAACTATGTATGGCAAATCAACCAAAGACCCCAATCTCACCCCTTTTTAGCGTGCCTTGCTCGTTGCTACGAAAAACCATAACCGCTATATAAATATGCATAAAATTCGATAAAACAACAACAGATAATCGTAACACTATAACCAGGTATCCATCAATCTAAAAATTAGTATGTAATAGATTTGTGGGGCATTACTGACACTATTTTAATACGGGTTCATTCGATCAATAGTTTTACATTCAAATTCCAAGCATTATGGTACGAGCACAATTAGTTCTTGGAATTTGTTTTGTGATTTCCTAGACGAGAATTTTACTATAATTTTGAACCGTTTGAAGTTTTGATCAAAATTCGTACACTCAGCGAACTGGACTATCGAAATTCATAACTGGCGCCTTATGAATCTTCGACCGATTATTCGACCAACAGTGCTTCTTATACGCAGTTACCTTCCCGAGTATTCAAGCGTCGATGGGCGTGTGGTCTACATACCGGACTCCCGACCCCGGCGTCCATGGTTCGAACTCAGTCTGCCGCACTTTGTTTTTTTTTTAAATGAAAATCGTCATTCATAAGGCAACATATTAAAATTCATACCGATTCCTTGTGGCAAATTTTCATAAGGCGTTTGATTGAAAATCATGCGTCCATTTTCCTCTTTCTGAGATATTAGGAGTTGAAACATTTTTCGTTTTTGGCCCAATCTTACCCCCTAGGCCCAATGTCACCCCGAACGACGGTAACGTAACATTTCCCAACACTGCCGTGTGACTGTCACGTTTTATATTAAAATCCTCGTTTTGTTCACTTATGTTAGATAGGTGGATAGGTCAGAAAGAAAAGTTATCTTGATAATAACAATTTCTCTCAAGCTGATTAAAATACCCTGCTGAATAATCCTATATTATAAATCCTCAATTTGGTGATAAAACCTACATCATATACCAATTATCTATGAATAGGTGCAATTCTTCCGTGAGGTGGTGCTGCGCACGAACACATACGTGCGAGGTGAACTGCAGCAAGGTTGTGTTGTGGTCTCAACTTCCATCCACCTCTATCAGCTCAACAGACGGCATTAGTTGAATAATCGGCATCGTACTCGCGGTGAGCTTTTTGGGTTATTTAACTGCAATAACCGTAGTTCGTAACAAGGTAGCATTTTACATTCACACTCTCTCTATCTTTCTAGTGATCTGTTTCTGAGGAACTTGCCACCACTTATGTTTGTTTGCATATATTTTGCCACTCACTAGCTTTTGATTTCAAGGATTTGCAGTGAACGCATATAGCCTCTGTGAAATCAGCGCAGAACAACAGCTGACAATTATCGCTGCGGCCGGCAGACGTAGATTAGTCAAGAACTGGCATTCAATCGAATGTGCATTATCGTTGCCTCTAGCTAGGCAAACTTCTTTTTTCACGCTTAGATACGAATTTCTATTTCGGTACAAATGAATGTTAGTTTTAAAATTAAGTCAGCTGCCTTGATTTGTACCTTTGATTTCTTGACAAATTGCATTTACGCAATGTGTATGTAGAATGAGGAACATGTACGGTACACTTGATATTTGATTTAGCGAATTTATTAGGAAAACTTTCCAAAACAAGTTCAGTTTATTCTATTGAAGATTCTTTTTTACTTCTATGACATTCGTGTCTGCCTATATCAAACCAAGTATTCGGGAACATTAGGCAGTTTCAAACGTATATACGAATAGATACCAAAACCTAAGGAAATAATGTTTCTTAGATTAATCTATATTGTATCATTATTTTTATTTGGGTAACAATTTTATACTGAGGGTCGTGGGTTCGAGTCCCATCGAAGTGGTTACCTCCAATACATTTTTCAAATCAATATCTTCCACATATGAGTTTTTAGAACATTGTAAAACAACTTTATGTTTTTATTAAAATAGTGAAGTAAGACCTATAACAAGTAATTGAATCCAGGAAGAAATGAAAAAATATCATACTTATCGTCTCTGCTTTGTTGAGCTATTTGCTTAACGCTAGTAACATCATCGGATTTGATAGCTTTGTTAGAGTAAAATCAGCAGTGATTAAAATCGTTCGAGGCTGTCAGTTTGAATATGAATCTGAAACAGGGTTTGCAGAAATCGTTTTCAATAGATAACGAACAACGATAAAAGAAAGGCAAAAACTGTTCAGAATCATAAGTCATGATAACAAATAAAAGATATTTTAGTTACTAGATAAATATTGTCGCTGTCGTTGCTGTCCGGAACATCTTTTGCTGGCGAGGATAGGGGAGCTAAATGTCAAAGAAGGAAAATCCATACGATTTGACAGGTATGTACCACACATGTTTCGGACAGCAGAACAAAGGGAACTGAAGCGACAATCTTTATCTAGTAACTAAAATATCTTTTTAACAAATTTATCAAACTTGTAATACAAGTGCAAAAAAAACAGAATCGGATAGGCACCCCCCACAGAGAAGTATTGATTTTCACTTTGTTTTTGCTCATTTTGTGCTGAAGGCCACTTTTGGCTGTGTAAAACCTCATCACAAACAGCGCACATCACGTTAGGTGCTTTTAAAAAGAAATTTATCAAGGGCTTTTCAAGACCGGATGCGCAAAAAAGTCTCTCACGGTATGCTACATATCGTATATTGTAGATCCAGTTGAAAACCGAACTGAGCTCTCGCGACAATCGCATTTTCTCCCATTTTCGGATGTCGCAACTGTACCGCGAGTGGTGCGCATCTATGCCATAGCCGTGCGCCATCATGCGCACCATTCGCGATGCAGTTGCGACATTTGGAAATGGGAGAAAATGTGATTGTCGTGAGAGCTCAGTTCGGTTTTCAACTGGATCTACAATATGTATACAAAGATGATAGGTGAGAGACTTCTTCATTTTCTTTTGAATTAAATCCTGATCTGAAACATTATTTTTGCCAGCATCTGTTCCAGATTAATTTCTTATACCAGTCAACTGTCGAAAAAATAAAACTGGTATAACGCTCAGTTCTAATTTCTGCAGATTTGAACCATGAGATTCAAATATTATTCAATTGCTTTGGTGTATAAATGCGTCATTTTCTACGGATCAATCCACTTTGCAATTACAGCGCCTTTCTCGGCAACAACAAAATGATTTCATTTAATTGAAAATTTGAAAAACATGAAACCAGCGAGATTGTTCTATTTTGCTCTAAATTCAAACTAGAATAGTGGTCGAAAATTTGGAATGAAACTGAATCACTACTGATTTTACTCTTAGCTAGAGCAGTTCTGCTGAAACCTAGTAAGCATATACATTTTAAAATAACTTGAAGCCAGATTTTCTATTTAAACAAACCAAAGCAAAACACACCGCATGATAGAAAAGGGCGCCAAACAAAGGACTTAAAAGCTACTATGGTGCAAATGGTTCATTAGACGTTCACTCAAAATAGCAATAAATTTGTTTTTAACAAATATCAAGAACCGAGCTATGGGCGATGACATTCTGGATGCTGACGCGATGCGGAGCACGTCCAAGCACAATCAGCTTGCATGAAAATGGTCAAAACATTTTTTTTCAATCACGTAAACTACGTCTAAGGGGAAGACTCGGATACAGGGTGTAAAATGAAAATTTTCAAATTGAGCACCGTCACGAAATCATGTAAGATTTGTAACATTGATAGGTCCTTTATCTTTCAATGGATTTTAAAGGTTTATATATCAATAAATTCGCAAACTCTCTACCAATTTGCCAGTAGTATTGAAACTTTTTATTACCAACGCTGAACTATTGAAAATTTTAGTTCTTTCATATATCATGCATCTCCTAGACAGCGCGTTTCAATCCTTTGTAATTGCCTACTTTTAGGGTATTATCAATTAATGAACTGGAGTGTATGAATGGGGTGCTCTAGCTGCTAGACAGTGGTCCCTACTCCCTAACAGAGTGGGAGGGGTTGCTAAAGCTGAGTAGTAGTGTCGGTGGGATGGATCCTTCTCTTCTATATAGAGCGGAATGATTAGTTTAGTGTACTTTATTTGGTTTTACGTAGTTTACGTCGAGCGGTCTAATATACAACCCTATTTTTTTTTCAATACATTTTATAATGCACGAGAAAGGCATAATTACTGCCGGGTGGATTAATCTTTTTTTTTTTAATTGGAATCACTTCGATTTTTCAAACTTTATTCTCAACTTGATATAATTTTTTTCCTGGTTATGAAGGTCGTTACAAACACGATCTGGAGGAAGTTCTTCAAGTAACCTTCAGTCTTCACAATGCTAAATATGATCCATGCTAATGCCTCAGACAAGAACTTTTTAAAATATTGTTTAAAATGAAAAAAAAAAAATCTTATGAAAAAAGAGCCTTTTCACGACTTTTTAAAGTTTGATATTCAAATACAGTTGAAATTCCCGTGAGAGTTTCAAATAACTTCCATTTAATTGCAGAAGATTGTCCTAAGAAACTCAGAAGGATTCCCCGGAACAAAATTGAGAAGAGAGAAATTTTCCTAGAAATTTAAAAAAAAAATATTCAGAATTCAGGAGAATCTCCCGTAGGCGTAAGGGGCTGTCCATATACCACGTGGACAGATTTTGATCAGTTTTAGATACCCCTCTCCTCCAGCGTGGACAATTCCTCATACAAATTTTCAAAAAAATGTATGAACCGTGGACATTTGCCATACCCCCCTCCCCCTAAACTATCCACGTGGTATATGGACAGTCCCTAATATCATTTGCATATGTTTTGTCCACAGTATTTCTGAAGAATAATACAGGCTAGATTTTATGTTTGATGAACAAATGAACCGTTTGTTTGAGAAACTGCATATGTAACATTTTTGGCCAAAATGAGATTTTTTTATATTCTGAATCCTCTTCCAAAAATACGTATTCTGGCAAAAAACACGAAAAAAAATTTTGTTCAGGAATGTATGAATTTTTTTTCGTTTGTTTGAGAAACTACATATGTCCACGCACTTTGAAGAGCAATTATGGAGTACTGCTTACAGGGTTAAAAGACTATTATTCTTCCATTTACTTCCACTATTCCACTATTTACTTCCACTATTTAAATGGAAGAATAATAGTCTTTTAATCTTGTAGCATTTCCCCTAAGACGCTCTAAAATAATTAATCACTGCTTACAGTTTTTGCACTGAAAGTGCACCAGGGTGTTGAGTTTTGCCAAAAACTATTGATCTGTACCGAAGAAATCGAAAGGTTCGGTGCCAATTTGTTGAAAAACAGTTTTTTGTTGTTTTCTCGAAATTGCGTACATAATTGTGACTTATGCAGTTTCTCAAACAAATGATTCAAATGCTATATTTGTCTACTCTATATATTTACCATGATTTCAAGCGTATAAATAACAAGTTATTTTATATGTATTTCAAATATACAAGAAAAATAAACACTGTTAGTGTGTTTGATGCGTCGGTCTATATAGTATGTACTAAAAGCAGAACGAAACAATCTTGCGGTTAAAATGATTAAAAATTCACGTGCCGTCGCTTCTCAGCTGAGTGAAGGCGGCAATCAGCTGTTCCGAAATCCTAGAGCCAACTGAAAGCGTAAAAAAAATCCAATAGGATACTACAGAGGATCATCGGGTTCTCTTTTGCGTCAAATGCCAGCTTTCGTCAGTTTGTTGTCTGTTTTTTTGTATCAATGAATGCCACACTAGTCAAAAGGAATCGCGTCATGTTTTGGTTCGCTATCGGGCAGTGGAAACAAGCTGTTTGATGTTTTGCTTACAAACAGAAGCATCCACAGGAACCCGAACTGTGACCATAAAAAATGTAAACAGAAATACTTTGAAAATAATGTTCGTATATCATCGACCTGCCATCAACTGAAGCCACAGTACGACGAAACGGAACGAAAGATCACGGCCTTCGTCGTGTCATCCAACACACATATCCGACAGCAACATCGAATGTTTTCATCTTCAAAACATTTTGGTCGTGCAAACTCGCCCCGTGTTGTGCTTTCGCGCACACACGCACGTACCGACCGGGTTCAGCGATAGCCAAAGGAACGGGAATATTCAGAACGATCCATCCGAGGGCTACCCATTCGTGGTCGTCATCTACGCTATCGACGTCGCGTCGTCGTGGACAGACGACGATGGCAACGAAAAGCAACAGAACGTACCGAGCGAAGAATGCAAAATTAAATATGGCGTTCGGTTTAGATGTGCAGTGTTGCCAACAAATGTAAAGGGTGCTAAAGGCAATCTTCTTCTACATAAAAATGAATTTCTGTCTGTTTGACCCCTATAGACTTGGATTGGACACTACTGAACCGAAAGACGTTTTTTTACGTAGCATTTACGTCTTTTTTTTACTATACTGGGTGTCATTTAGATTTTTGAAAATCGAGAGCGTTACGTTAAAAGGGAAGATTTCGAACGTTACTGGGGCCTTTATCTTTCGATGGTTTTTAAAGATTTATATATCAATCGACTCGGACACTCTCCAGCAATTTGCCAATTCCATTGAATCGTAAGATTATGAACGAAAAGCTATTGAAAATTTCAATTCTTGTCAAAACCAGTAAAAATTTCATATGTAACCAATCCCGTGCATTCCTAACACGGACATCAGAATGCTGTTAGTCACGGGCCTTTGGGTCCACCGCAAGATTTTCTTTGTGTATAAAAGAAGCAGTGTCTGTTTTGTGCGAGTCATTACAATTTGTGACGCATTTTTTTTTTTTCATTTTCGTGATTTTTCATGGATATTATAAGTTTATCACGAGACCGGTAGGTGTAAAAATTTACATGCAGAGGTTTTTGAGGCCAGGGAAGATTCTTAAGATGGTTCAAGACCCCTTGGGAAGGGGGGCTCCCATACAAATGAAGCATAAATTCCTGCATAACTCGAGAGCTAATTAGCTTATTGAGCTGACATTTTGCATAGGGACTTTTTTTCGAGGAGATGCAACTTTTGGGCACTACCCGGTTTTGAAATTCGGAAAGTCGATTTTTATTGGTACCCTATTATACAAGATTGAAGGTTCTGACAGTAATCAATATAGATTCGTAACAAATTTTGTTCGGCTTGGTTACATTAAGCTGGACGTTTAAGCCATACATAATTCCATACACTGAATCCATGAAAAGGTCATAAGCGTACTAAGTTAGGTTAATTACAGTGGCTGGAATAACAGTGTCGTCAAGTACGCCATCTACAAATGTTACACGACACGGCTTTAGCTTTATACTTTTCATGTAACACTACCAAAACTGAACTTGTTTACAATTGCTGGAGCTCCATCAAGTGCAAATCTTTAGTGGTGCGAAAAGTTATGTCCTCCATTGCATCAGTATGTAATCTTGTGTGGCAAATACAATGGATATACTATATACCCAGGTAGTCGAGAATATTTCTCACCTCTCTCCTAGCCCAGACCGAGAATTTAACTCGTGATTGTGTATAGTCGGGCCGCCACCAAACCGGGCCACGCGATTGAGTACTCGCGATGCCGGGGGGGCGCGACAATTCGAATTATATCATTAGTAGTGCTCATCATGCACGCATGGATGTACTATCATGCGCACTAATCTAAAGAAGTTGCGACGTCTGATAACTGCAGATATTTTAATTTTATTGAAAACATATTTCCGATTTTCTACAATATACGGAATATGAAACATTTCAATAATCCGATACGCATCTGCTTACGCTGTTAGGTGAATATCCCTACCACAGACAAACAGACATAACACATTGAACAATTCATCGTCGTTTGAACAATAACGACATCTGTTGACTTAAGTAAGTTGGGCAAATCACGAACCAGATGGCGGCATAAAGTGTTAAAAAAAATATTTTGAGCTTTTTAGTGGAATGTCGTATAGTCAAGTACGAGAGACACTGAAGACGACCTTACTGTTGAGGTCGAAATACGAATCTGTCAAGGTACAATTAAGTGGTGCAAATTAAATGGAATTTTACAAACTCGTTTTATGACAAGAGTACAAAGTGAACAAACGTCTGTTTGTCTGTGCCTCTACTATCATTCATTTACACGGTTAGCAAAAAATACCCAATATTACACTGAAAGAAACGGCATGGTAACGCCTACTATATCAAAGGTAACACTAACAACATTTTACAATTTGATTTCGGTAGAACGCAAATAGTTTTTGAAATGACTACAAGGTACGGTGAAGTTTACTATGCCTTCTTGAGCGATGACATGTAGCAGATTTTACCATGTTCTTGTACATGCTACTATGTGTGCGTCAATTCGAAACATAGTAAATTTTAACATGACGATTGGTTTGTTTTCACTATGATAGCATATGCATGGTAATCCTTGCAGTGTATTGTGATTTGGTATATTGTAAGCAAATAAAGATGAAACCGTATTCATTTAACGCAGCATGTCTATTTCCAATCTGTTATTATCTTATATCACGATGTTAAACAAAAAAAGTTTTCAAATATATTCAATATTGAATAACATAAGAGTAAAATCAGCAGTGATTCAAATCGTTCGGGGCTGTCAGATTGTATATGAATCTGAAACATTTATTTTCCCAAGAGCTGTTCTAGATTCATTTTTTATACCAGTCAAATGTCAATAAAATAAAACTGGTATAACGCTCCGTTCTATTTTCTGCAGATTTGAACCACGATTGAATCACGAGATTTAAATATTTTTCAATTGTTTTAGTGTATGAATGCGTCATTTTATCTACGGATCAATCCACTTTGCAATTACGGAGCCTTTCTTGGCCGCAACATGATTTCATTTAATTGAAAATTTGAAAACCACGAATGGAACACTGCTGAGGGAACCAGCAAGTTTGTTTTATTTTGCTCCAGATTCAAACTAGAATAGTGGTCGAAAATTTAGAATGAAACTGAATCACTACTGATTTCACTCTAAACAGATCGTGTGGCATAAGGATGCAAACCTCGATGCTCGATGCAAACAAATGATTTTCCGGTTACTAAAGTTAGCATATTTTGTGTGTTTTGCATACATTTTTGCTCGGAGCTTTACCAGCTTTACCATTATGTTATTGAGTTGGTCGTCAATATTCAGGCTAAATCAGATTCGTTATAGAAAACGCATAATTAGCGGGAAATCAATCCATTCTTCGGTCAGGAACTCTTTCGGCATCATTCAGTAGATTTGTTTTCTAAAAATCATTAGAATATGTCTATAATTTCACTCTCACTGAATAAACCTTACCTAATGTTCTTACCAAAATGAATATACGTTAATTTGGTTTGTAAGTTGTTACAATAGAGTTATTTTCGTTGCACTGGACGAGATAGGAATGGCGACGATAAAGATGTCAAAACATGCCGTAATGAAAGTGGTTGTGCCGTAATAGAAGCACAGTTAAATTTACTATGCACGTAAAAAATAACCTTATATGTTATGGCAAAAAACCATTCGAAAATACTTATACTCTTCATTATGCCACCTAATGAATGATCCCATATCAAAAAGCTAATAGCATTCATAAGTTAATGAAAAGTATAAGTTTTGGAATGTATGTGACTAATGCGATGTATACGTTTTTTTCTTATACATATTATTAAGCGCCTGGCTTTGGCAAAAAGTATTAGAAATCTTAATAATAAATAACATTAATTTTTTTTACGTGTGGGAGACCAGACTACAAGAATGACAGCCACATAGTAATGTGGACAATAATGTGGTAATTCATAGAGTTGTTGATGTCGTATTTACTATTATCGTGCATGGTAAACCTAAACAGGACTGTATAGGTAATTCTACTATAGATTTTTTATCAGTGTACGTACTCTTCACTCAAATCGACAGTTTAGTGTGGTAACCCAAAACAAAGTTTTTTTCTTCTTGAAATTAAGTAAAAATTACTTAATATTGAATAAAAACTAATTAAAAGTTAGGTAATTTATACCTAACTTTTGTAAACATTAGACTTAACGTTGGGTTCCCACACTGCCCTTGTTAAGTGGTTTTGTCCTTCATTCTATGACAACAAAGGGGAGAGGGAGGAAGATGCAAGAGAAAAAAGTAGGGGAAATTACGGCTTTGGCAGGTTTTGTTCTATTATTGGCAGGGGGGTTTTCTATAACCAATTATGCTCAAATTTGGCCTAAACATGCTTTGCATATCAAAGAATATTGTGGCCAAATTTCATAAAATTTGGTCAACAAAAACCCCCCTGCCAATAATAGTACAAAACCTGCCAAAGCCGTCATTCCCCCTACCTAAAATTAAGTATTTTTTTTCCAACCGTGTACGAGAACCAAATCACTAGCAAAAAAATTGAAGATTCCCTTACGTAACAGTCAATGTAGTTTGCCAAAAAAAATGAGCTTAGAGTCGGCTTTGTTTACATTTGACTTCATACCCGTAATCATTAGCAAATTTAATTATTATTGAACGAAATCATAAAATATAATTGCACCTGGCAACCCTGATCGTCGTTCCCGAATGGGGCCCCTCATCGATGGAATGTTCGTCGTGTCGCTGCGATTCGGTCCGGCGATACGATCTTCAGCTTTCTTGATTGTATGTTCGTATTCGTACACACACACACCCTCAACCGAACGATATACAACCAACAAGGCACCATTTTTCCACGTTCAACTTTTTCTTCTTTTGCAGCTAGGCATTTCTTATGGCCCCACAATACACACACGCAAATTGCACAAAACATCATCGATCTCCGATCTTCGTAGATCCTGCTGAAATCCCATTTTCCAAAACACTAGCCACAGAATATTCCTCCCAATCATAATCCCAGCAGGTCACCAGGAAAGAAAAAGGAAGCCGAACAATGGCAGCGCCGATTTTTCCTTTTCCTTCGGTGGACGACGTAGCCAACTGTAGTGAAGCAAGCGCTCGTGCATTGATTACCTCATCGCCATTTTCGAGTTTGACATGTTCTTCGGCTTCGTCGGAAAGTTCCGGAATTTCCGAGTCCATCTTTTTTCGGGTTTCGGGAACGCGGCGAGAATAGAGTTTTGTTTGCGATTGCTCTAGGAGCGAAAAGTTTTTAGCCTCCCGATCGCGGACGGAGCGCGCGGACGAAATACCTCCGTAAAATTTATTCACTACACACCGACCGACGGACGAAAGGCGACGACGACGACGAATGAATGATGACGACGACGGCTATTGAACGAATCGACCGAGCAACCGCCGAACTACACGAGAACGAGACTTGAAATGGGAATGAAGGCAGAAAAAATATTTCACTGTAGTTACAAGGGAAAAAGCTCACTTTCTTGACACGACGACTAGAAGCGTTCACCTCGACGACCCGAATTTTTCACACTGTGTGAGGGCATTAGCAGTGTTGGCATGTTTGCAGTTTGTTGACAATTGAATACGGTGATTGTTTTGGTCAGGGTGGCTAATAAAGAAAAATGCTAGAGTGCTTTGAGAATAGGTCGTATGTGCAAAAGAGAGTCTCTCTTTGCCTCCATTCTCTTTCGATTATTACAGATCTATAATAAAGTTTACTTCAGATTTCTTGGCAGATATCTAAAGATTATAGCTTCGTCTAGCGTTCTGAAGTGAAAATGTGGCAAAATATGCAAAACTAGCTTATGTACAAGCGAAAGAGAGCGTGAACGAAGAGAGCCTCTCTTTTGCACATACGACCTATTCTCAAAGCAATCTAGAATGTACAATAAACACAATGGACACAAAAATGGCAAAATTTGTATATAGATTTAACTATTTAATAAAGTTAACTAAAATTAACTAACAAACTTTATTAGAGTATACATAACCATTCTTTACGTGAAACGCATATAAAATCTACAGCTAATCAAAAATTTATATTTTATAAATTATTTCTCGTTGTATCTTTCTATAAGGTACTGCATGGATTACCTAGTCTCTTACTGCCAAGAAAGTAGAAAACAACAAGCCAACTAAAGGCCTCCAATAATTATCGAATAACCCTGCTTGCAGAGCAGTACTACTTTTAACAAAATCATTTTCATCGATGTCTGTTATTGGAATTGGTAGGTATCACTAGGGTAGCACCAGCCTTTCTTATGATCGAGTATTTTTTTAATTTTGTAACTGTCACTTTTGAGTTTATTTCTCCAAATGAAACAGAATTGACATATATGTACTCCATACACAGGCCTTGTTGTTTTATAACTTCCTTGACCTCACCTAAGCATTTGATATAAAAGGTTCACGCTATTATTTTTAATAAATTATAAACTTTAACTTTCATAAAGAACGAAAGAGAAATAAATTAGTTCGTGTAGTGCCCTATGGGCTCATTCACAAATTACATAACGCAAAAAAAAAAACAATTTGAACCCCACCCACCCCTCTGTGACTTGTTTGTAACATTTTCTCTATACCCACCCACCCCCTTCGGGGACGCGTAACGTCGGACTGAAAATTCACAAAAAAATATTCATTGATATTTTTAATGAACTCTACTTTAACTTTCTATATTTACTATATAATGCTGTGAAATTTGAATTTAATTAGAGATTTCATTTTTTATATCATTCGTTACCCGTAACAGAACTGAACAAACCCACCCACCCCCTAGACAAGCCGTAACATTTTGTAACGGAATATTGGGTACCCACCCACCCCTCAGGGCGTTATGTAATTTGTGAATGAGCCCTATAGGAATAGATAGGAACTAACGATAAACGCGAGTGAAAACTGCATTCATCGATTCTCTTCATCTATTTTTATTTCGTTAATAACTTAATTGGTATTAAAAGTAACAACAGTGATGATTGCTTCTGGTGCAAAGATGCAATCTTCTTTTATTATTTATTATCACTTTGCTAATTTGCGACTAGATAATCTATATTTATTGCTTCTGATTATAATTTAAAGTCGCAAATTAGCAACACTTCTCCGCCTGTGAAAACGGATATGCAAGCTTTGATGAAGTTAAAAGCTTTTGCTTCGGGCTTTTGACGGACACGAGCAAGCGGTTTCAGCGTTGCCAACAGTACTGTTAATTGCGGGTTGAAATTGAAAGCACAGTGACAGTCGTGGTCTAACGGTTTTTTGTAAGTCTAGCCTGATTTAGAGATGGGCAAAACAGCTCATTGCAGTGAGCGGATCTGATCCGTTCAGCTCATTGAAAAGAGTCAGCTCCTTGGATCAGCTCTTCAGTTCTTTAATGCTACATATATTAAAACATAATTGTTAATATTATTATTTAAATTTTAATTATTGTTCAAAAATTTAAATTTAAAAATTTATGTCATTCATTTATTTATTCATTCATTCATCATTCATCTATTTACCTCACTTTGAAATGGTTAAAATGTTAAGCTATAGTGAGGTAATAATTTCTATTGAAAAACCGACAATTTTAAACTAATAACATTTATTACGCTTTTCCTGACCGTCTAGTTTTGAAGTCTAGGAGTTCATTTAGAATCATCACATTTATTTCTATACAAAAACTAACTCAACATTATTTTCTATTCATAATTCTAAGTTACATTTTGTTGATAACGTTTCTCAAATCGTTAGTTTGAATAATTCAGTCCCTAGTCTATGATATGTATATGAACCATATCACGTGTCATAAGTTTTCTCTTCATACTGGGTGCAGAAAATCAAAGCCTTGTTTGCGCGCTTCTAACCATGCGTAGTTGACATTTTCATACATGCGAGCCCTTTCATCTATATTGGATCCCGAAATGCGAGAGAACTAAAAACAAGAGAGTAAAAAAATACAGAGCACGGTGCTACAAACAAACAGAGTGCACATGTAGCAGTATGCTGGCGGGAAAACCCGTCGCAAGGAAAAGATCCGCTCCGTGCAAGACACAGCACCCAGTTCGGTTCGTTTGAACCACACGGTTCGCCCGCTAGAATCGGTCGCGACTGATCCGAATCGAGATCCGTGTCTGAGCTGGTAGCGCAACTCTCGCTTCCATGTCACAGCAATTTTGAGCTGGACTACATGAGCGGAACTGAGAGTTGTTCGGATCTTCGGATCTTTTACGCTTTGTTCGCTACCGCTAACCGCACTACTAGGTATATTTTGTGTGTCCGTTCGTAGCGCCGAGTATGTGGGTATGGGTTAAGAAATAGACGGCAAGCTAGATTATTTTTGCTTGTGTGTTTCTAATTCCTCTCAGCAGCAGAAATGATTTCTGTTGCTTGGCAAGATGGTGCTGTCGCTTGGCTTGATGGTGCTTGAGGTGCAAATAATAAACGATCAGCACGTGCGCGGTACTGGACTGGAATGCTCATACAAGCTCGCTTGTGTTGCATACCGCGAGCGTGGTATTTTCGTTTGTGTTGTACAAAATACAACAGCGCGCGTACTCGAGTGCGTACGCTCGAGGGAGTTTCTCTAGGCGCGTGTTTGACAATGATTTCATCAATTTAAAGTGAGCTGCTGAGCTGGGCTTCTTTAAAAAAGATCCATGGCTCATCAGCTCAATGTAAGGAAGCGAATCTTTCGAACAGCTCCTGAGCGGAGCGCCCATCTCTAGCCTGATTTAATAAAAATCGTGTGTTCATAAAACAAGCAATAGGTAATGTTTTAAACATAACCGCGAGTATATATATACTCATGAAGGTATTGGTATTGTTCTACCCGTTTTACCCTGCATTCGACGTATTCATATGTTGAGTTTCAAATCAGAATTTGTTTTCTTGTTAAAAATTTGATGTTTCCAATGGCTCCGTAAGAAGGGCATCGAGCACGCTAACTTTCACTTACTCAGTGACTGAGTAAAATTGTATTGCCCTCTCTTTTCTTCTCACGGAAATTTTACTCAGTTTCCGCCAAAAGCAGGATAACTCATAGCTATGAGTAGTCCCGCTTTTGACGGAAACTGAGTAAAATTTCCATGAAAAAAAAAGAGATAGCAATACAATTTTACTCAGTCTCTGAGTAAGTGAAAGTTAGAGTGAGATGAATAATTTTGATCAAGCGTTCCGCTATCCACCCCCAAAGGTAAAAATTCGTGGTCAACAAGCTTGGGGAACTACACGTTCGCTAACCTGTCGGAAAAAAATCAAAATCAAGTGACCGGGATTTGGACCAGAAAGTAATCATGTTTTAAAACGAGGCAATTTTATGCCGATTTGTGACCAGGAAGAAAAATGCTCGAATAAATGTTGGAACATGGCAATATTTATTCAGTATTATATTTTTTCATAAAACTTAAACATAATTAACATAATTGTATGACAAATTTTAATAAATTTTTAAAATTCATCCGATCCGAGGTATACCTATAGATAGATGATGGCCTCTCAATCTTCTCATAACTTTTTTAGTAAACCAGTTTTAGCCAATTTTTAATAAAAAAATATATGTAAATTTCCATATTATTTTAAAATATATTTTTGAATTTTTTTTTCCAAGTGGGGACCCTTGGGAAAAAAACAATAATTTTTCAATAATTCCAAAATGCAATGTCCGATCGGGTCAATTTTCAATAGCAAACAATGGGACCGCATTCCCCGTCGAATGCAACTTGTTGCGAGTAAATCGGATAATGCTAAGTTCCAAAAAGTGTGTCTACAAAATTTGTACACATACACACACACATACATACGCACATACAGACATCGGGCTGCGAAATGGTGACATCTGGGAAGGAGCGACCTACACAGCTCTGGTCCTCACAAGTTCCAATCTCACGCTTCCACGGGTCTTCCGATGACAATCGACCGCCAGCTAAGGGTTTTATGCTTAGCTGGTAGTGCAGCCTGGGCACTGTTGTCCTTCTGACATCAGCTAGAGTGAGTGGGATCGACCAAGGGGACCATCGTCTCTAACTCCTAATCCCAAGGCGTTAAGCGACCCGTGCCGAGGAGATGCATGGTGAAATAATGAGCTAGGCCTTTAACGGAGCCTGTGGGGTTCCTGGGCACCCTCCACAGTAATTGTCCCTTACCGCGTCATGCTGGGCTCTGACGTGGTGGACCTCTTTCCCGAGCAACTCGTGGGACCAAAATGGAAGAACAAGTCAATTCTTCAATTAGTGTTAGTAGTTTAGGCGACAACCCCTTCGCAAGAGGTGGGTTGTTCAGGTCTCCGCTCGGTGCGCAGCGCCAGCGTGGGTCACTTAACCATCTCCCAGGCTACGCCGGTAGAGGTTATAGACGGCCCATGGCTTGTGAAGGCGATGAACCGCAAACGCGATGGGCTTTCGGCCTTCGAGGTGGCGACGGAACAGCTGGACGCCATCATCGACTTTGCGTCATCGAAGCATAATATCAGTAAGGACCTCAAGAGGAGCTTGCTGAAACTTTGAAAGTCGATGTTGGACGCCAAGCTGGAGAGGGCGGTCGGGACGGCCAAGTGTAAACCCGTGAAATCCGTGGAGTCGAGGTCTACCCAGACTGAGGCCCAAGGATTCGCGGACTCGGGCAATGTCGAATTGACCGAGGGCGTGCCAGCGAAGACGGTGGTACCAAAGTCTACCCAGACTGAGGCTCAAGTATTCGCGGGCACGTCGGGGGTGACTGCTCCAACGGAGCAGACACAAAAACGGGAGAGACAGTCACCAGGGGATGAGCTCCCTGGGGGCCGCTCCAAAACGCGGAGGGTTACTACCCCGAATAAGGGTAGTGGGGCTGGGAAGCTGAACCCCGGCCAGGTACCTCCCAAACCGGGGGAGGAAGGACCTGGAAAGCTCCGTCCACCTAGGAAAGACGGTGGTAAGGGGTTACGGCAGGCTGAGAACTCTCAGCCGCCCCAGACCAGGGAAATAGAGGGGAATGACGCCTCCTGGACCCTGGTCAAGAACAAGAGGAAACCGCAGACGTCAAGGGCCGAAAAGAAGGCCCAGGCGAACAAGGGTAGCAAGAAGTCTAGGGTAGGCGCCAATCGCTCCAGGGGCGATGCCCTAGTCATCAAGACGGACGAGGCTAAGTACTCGGACATCTTGAAGGCGATGAGGAGTGACGTCAAGCCCGTTGAACTCGGTGCCGACGTACGTCGAATAAGACGTACCCGGATGGGCGAGATGATCCTCGAGCTGAAGCGGAGCGTCTCGCAAAAGGGCGCCGCCTACAAGAAGTTGGCTGAGGAAGTCATAGGCGAGACGGTCAAGGTGAGGGCACTCACGACGGAGGTGAATTTTTTCAACCCCCTCCCTCCTACGTCACACTTTTTGTATGAAGCATCTGAAAATTTTGTATGGATTGTCTCATTTCTGACAAACCCTTCCCCTCCTTTCTCGAAGCGTTACCTTATTTATTGATGTTTCCTAGTAGGCTGTGATATAATTAATTAAAAGTTACAAATAGGAAATCGTTAAACTTTATTTAGATCGCATAATATTTGAAAGCTTGCTGGATGCTGCAATATATAAAAAATCTCCCGATAGAAAAAGTTTGTAAAAAAAACCTTAAAATAGCCCAATATAATTTCTTTAATTATCTTAAAATTCTCCTTCGTGTGCTTGGTGAAATATTAATAAACCAGAACAGATGCTTGTATTTTTGTGATTCAGAATATCTTATCTCAGAAACATATTAACATAACATACCTCTGCCATTCTGCATAGTGTGTCATTACATTTTTGCCGAGCGGCGTAGCTTCAGTCCCTCAGTCAAACGACGTCCGAAGTCAGCATCAACTTGCGAGAAATTTTTAACTGCCCTTTCTTGAATGAAGGTAGATGCAGCGGACATGTGATTTACCATGTTCGTAATCATACGCTCACGAGCAGCTTCATCAAGCACGCGACGATAAAATATGGATGGCTGGGCGAAATTGTCTTCAGAATCACCAGTCTCGTAACGGTTCACATCGCCAGAAACAGTAAACTTGGAGTTCTGGAGCTTATGCGCATATCCACAAGGTTCTGGTCCGCCGAAAGAATTCGGATAGTAGTTCGGTGCGCCTCCTTGATTGTCGGTAACAGTCATTGGGCCGTCGCGTTGATAGTTTTTGATGGCAACGCGATAGGGACAGTTCACCGGCAACTGAAGATAGTTTGCTCCAAGTCGATGACGGTGTGTATCCGCGTAGGAGAAGAGACGACCTTGCAACATCTTATCCGGTGATGCCTCAATTCCAGGAACTAAATGAGAAGGAGCAAAGGCGATTTGCTCGACCTCGGCAAAGTAGTTGCTTGGATTCCGATCCAATACCATGCGGCCAACTGGGATCAGCGGGAATTCGTTCTGCGGCCAAACCTTGGTCACATCGAACGGATTAAAGCTTGTTTTTTCAGCCTGTTCAAAGG
Source organism: Armigeres subalbatus (assembly GCF_024139115.2). NCBI lineage: Eukaryota > Metazoa > Arthropoda > Insecta > Diptera > Culicidae > Armigeres > Armigeres subalbatus. The sequence continues at coordinate 158,026,148 of NC_085140.1, read as the reverse complement.
TCATAACTTGAATCTTCAGGTTCCAGCTAGGGTATTCTCCTTTAGCGATGGCGTTATACAGATCTCGAATGCTGTAGTCGGGGTCGGATCCAGCGAGCTCATCAGCACGGTTTGCCAACAGGTTCTTAATGCCTTGGTTTGATTTGAAATGGAACTTGCAGTAAACTGGTTTTTGATCGGCATTTATAAGCTTAAACGTGTGGGAACCGTACCCGTTCATGAAACGATAGCCGTCTGGGATACCGCGATCAGCAAACAAGAACATAATCTGATGCGTTGACTCTGGTCGCAAGGAAACGAAATCCCAAAACATGTTCGCATCCTTCAAGTGAGTCGCTGGGTTTCGCTTCTGAGTATGGATGAAGCTAGGGAACAAGATTGGATCACGAATGAAGAAGATGGGGGTGTTATTTCCGACCAGATCCCATACTCCATCGTCCGTGTAGAACTTCACCGCAAACCCTCGTGGATCCCGAGCGGTATCAGCTGATCCACTTTCACCACCGACAGTGGAGAACCGGATTGCGAGCGGGGTTTTCTTGCCGACCTTTTCAAAAACTTTGGCCGCACAGTACTGAGTGATGTCATGAGTTACCTCGAAGTAACCAAATGCACCTGCTCCCTTGGCGTGGACAACTCGCTCTGGAATACGTTCACGATCGAAATGGGCCATCTCATCGATAAAGTGGACATCCTGCAGAACAATGGGGCCACGCTCGCCGACAGTAGCGGTGGCTGTCTTAGTGCCCAGTGGAGCACCATTTCCAGTAGTTGCTACGGATTTGTCCTAAAAAAGAAAGTAATTGAACAGTTATTGAAATGATCAATAAGGGATAACAATATATCTATAGAAACGTATTGCGACGGATTCTTGTTATTCTTGTTATAATGAGCAGCTCGAAATAGCTCGCAGTTGTTCCCGTCCTGCTCGTTCTTTTTTGTCAACAAATGGGCATGAGCTGCACAGCGAGAAACTTCGAGCTACTTCAAGCTCTTCGGTCAAATCTATCTTTTTATTGGATATCCAACAAGACGATTCCTATACGATTCACTAATGGAATGCGTTTCATACGACAATCTCATGAAAAATTTCAAGTTCGTTTAACAAAAGTATAACCTGGTTTCGAACCAATACCCGAGCAGGAGCGACGACCTCGATAACTGAAATTGGTATGATTTAGCCTTGCATAAGAGGTAAAATACCAAAAAACATTACAAAAAATTACTATGTCTGAAACTTGATTATGCATATGTACAACATGTGATAGATTTAGTTCGGAAAAGGTATTGGAGGGTAACCGCCCCTTCGGTGGGGTTTGATCCCACGACCCCAGTTCGCATGACAGGTGCTTTCCCTACTAAGCTACGAAGGACCTCCGTCGTCCACCGCAGCTTAGCGGGTACTGATGAAACCAAATTCCCAGCACCAGGTACCAGCCGATCTCTCGCAATACATTTTCAGAGCTAACTCTCTCAAATGTATTTTTGTACACATGTCAACCAAGTAGGATGAGTATTTAGTATTGTTCGGCTCCTACACACTTGCTTCATCAGCAACGGCGCTCAATGAAGTAGGGTTGTGTGAGGTTGTGCCAATTTGGTCGTCAGATCCCAACCCGACCACACAAGCGAGGTCATACTGAATTCGCCCTATAGTAGACCCCCTGGGGGTCCATAATGGGAAATTGCTGCCCTATAGTCGACACTTCATTTGATTTTCATGTTTCGTTTCGGGACGTTCTTCTTCCCTATTATGGAACCCCCAAAATATTCCGTTAATGAACCCTCTCGCGTTTATTTTTTAAGAATTGTAAAAAATCATCTAATTTAAATTTCCATAGCATTTACAGTGATCAAATCATAGGACTGTAAGGTAGGTTCTCCCGATGGAATTTCATAGCAAAATGTTTACATTGTACTGTACACCCAATTTTTTTTACACGGTTGGTATTCTGGAATTTCCCGGTTAACCTGATATTTCACAGTTTTTTAAATACCACGTGAATTTTTTTGATTTTTTGTGATTTTTTTCTTGGGGTTAACTCATAGTTTCGTTAACGCTAAGGGTCTCAATCGACTAAAAACCACCCGTGTAAAAAAAGAACTGGGTGTAATAATGCAAAAATGGCTGGAGGGTCCACCGGTCCACTATTGGTTGGGGGTCCACTATTGGACACTTTACCCTACATAACAAACCGACAAGTTATACTAATGACATACTGGTGGTATTCGTACCATGGTACAAGTTGTACCACTAGTGTGTCACCTTGTACCATGCTGGTACAAGGTGGAAAACCATGGTACAATCCAGCTTTTCGCGCACGATAATGGCGGCTCTGTGGGTTTAAAAGTGTATCCGTCCCTGTACTTCTTTGACATCTGGCTTGGGTTTGACATTCCGTTTTCCTCCTGTTCCAGGGTGAGGGAAGAGGGTAATCGAAATGTCAAACCCAAGTCAGATGTCAAAGAAGTACAGGGACGGATACACTTCTAAAACCACAGAGCCGCCATTACCGTACGCGAAAAGCTGGATATGTACTAGGGTATATAACCGTGGTACTTGTACCACAAGTGTGTCTTTAGTATTAGGCTTGTGAAAGCATATTTTGGCAAAATACTTTTATGGGCCTTTTCACGAGACGTTTAAAAACAGCTGATTTTATCGTCAATTGACAGTTCTTCTATGAAAGTGACAGCTTCGGACTTGCAGGCCTGTTCAGCGGTTGTAAACAAGTGCAGTCTCGGCAGTGTCACATGAAAAGGCCTATTGGCTATATAGCGCCATTAGCGTTCTAGTACTTCAAGATCTATCTGGTAAAAGGGAGAATGTCGCAAGAGAGAATTCTCTTCGTCGATTTCCCCTCTTTTATTGTCTATCCGGAATAAATTTATACCGCTTTTTATACCGAAGTTGGATTTTTCTCCAGATACAGGCAACTTTCCAAACTTCGGAAATAGTGCGCTGGATTCGCCTAAAGATGCACTAAACAACGCATCAATTAGTTTGACAAATAAAACTTCGGAAGAAAGTTCGGTTCGGAAGTCCCGACTTCCGAATTCTAACTTGGTGCTACGCCGACAATAAATAAAAGTGACAAGCAGAGGATTTCTTTGCAGTTTATCACCTCAAAATGCAAGTTCGCATTGTTTTCTATCGTGCTGAGGTGATAAACCACAAAGAAATCCCAAAACGGGGTTGGACTTTCCTTATACTGTGCATTAAGTATGATATCAAATTGAAATTGAAATATTGTGTTTATTGTGCAGTATAAAACAAGTCTAAACTCGTACTGCTTACCGTTTTTAATTAAATTGCTTCTAGAATTTTAAAGAGAGTTTCAAAAATTTCTTCGTATGTTTTCCCGTGCGAATATTTTTGATTATCATATTTCTGCTTCTTCCTCTTCTTCTTCATGCAACATCAAAGCGCCAATTAATCACGTCGAAAATCACGCAACAATGCAATACATCTCGTTGAATATAATTTAACAATGCAACACATGCCGCTTACGCCGCTTGCGCATCCGACTGTTCTAACTTCGTGTGTTTATTGCTTAACCGGCAATGTTTACATCCAGCACCATGTTTTTGGCTTCAGGCGAGTTGTTCGTGGATGACAGCCGTTTCATGGGGGCGCCTTATACCTGTTCGCGTGACCAACATCTAGTTTGTTCTAGTTTGTGACCAACGTCTTGTTTGCTTGGACCTAGCAGCCAAGGTACCGGTACTATAAGTGTCAAACGGCCAAGTTATAGCCTATTCAGATTACGCCATTTATGATCATAAATATCATGATAAACAACAACCTGATGCCATCACCATACATTCAATTTTCTTTCCGCTTTAAAGCTATCAGCACACTGTTTGTCATAATGACAAGTATTTGTCAAGTCAGCCTGATACCCATGTCGATTTCTAATCGGTTTGATAGATGTCCGGATTAACTTGACAAATATTTGTCATTATGACAAACAGTGTACTGCGGGCTTAACACGATATTGATTGCGATAAATAATCTAATCGTAATCTGAATAGGCTATTAAGCTTTTTGAACACTCAGAAATATATTTATACTAAATAGTTTAAAAGTCATTCTAAACGACTATTCGCCTGGTTGACCCCAAGCTCGTATTCAAACCTACAATACTGTCATAGTATAAATTTAAGAAAAACGTTCTTTAGTATAAATACGCTTTATTAATGTTTAGTTTACTTTCGATTTGTCTATAGTTTCTAGGTTATGTTCGTTTTTCTTTATTTTTTCTTATTGGAAAAGTTAAAATGCAAGGATAGTTTGTACACAGAGAAAGTAATTATTATTTTATTAAAATCATGCAATAAAATACACAAATGTTCGCACAAATGAGACTTGTAAATGAGAGAATTGCTCGGGAAGCCCACCGGAGCTAAGAAGTCGGAACCTATTCGATTAACTGGGGGTGGATGGGTACCGCTGGTCTTGATCCTGTGCTGAGCTGTCCTCCAACAGAACTTCGAGTAGCAGCGATTGATGACTATTGTAGACCTCGGCCAAAGCATCCGGCTCGGGATCAATTGTCGCTCGGTATCTTTGTCATCGTGCATGCGCTTCTCTAGGGTATAATAATCGAATCCAGTTCTACGTTCCTTTTTCGGATAATCGACCGAAACCGCTAATAAATTCCGGAAGGGAGAAATTGCACTGTTGCATGGATATTAAAATATGTGCCATTCGCGATAGCGGCCGTGTCCATAAACAGAAGTGCCTGTTTGCCCAGAAAAACTATCATGGATCGAGCTTTGGATGCGGTTTGGGTCCGTTTATCTAGGAAAAAGAGCTCGGTGAACAGCTACCTGGTGCTAGCCGGGAGGATATAGATTTTGATTTTGCGCCTGAATCTGAAAATATTTTTCAATTTAGTTTGTTTGTAGTGCATTTGGATCAAACTATCGATGATAGTCTAGGAGTGAACTTTGAATAATACTACTTACAATTCCACCGGCACCGCTGTCTCGAAGCCTTCCAAGCGTACTCAAATTTTGCCGCTGCGCAATTTCTCCCCCTGTTGGGACGATGTCGGAGATTGCAGCTCCTGGAGCTGGAGTGGCTGGCAGTGCCATTATCTTCTAGTTAAGATGCTTTTCTCCCAATGGTAATGGCCGCAAACCTACACCTTTCTCACAAAAATCTGTAATTTCTTCGCAACAACGCTACGACTCAACTGGGTGAATCAAGTAAATGGAAGAGAATATGAAATTTCGCAGAAGACAAAATTTTATCTAAAATACTGCTGCGTTAATCTGACTTAGTATAAAAAATAATGTGCGAAAGTATACTTTTTAAACTATGCAATGTATAAACGTCAAATATGACTAAAAAGTTTAATTTCAAATCCATTACGGATTTATTTCATTTCTGAGTGAAGCATATTTTGGCAGAATAATTTCAATGGTTACAGCGCCACTAGCGTTCTATTACTCATTTACTGTAAAAACCTTCGGAAAATGCTTCGGATATTTTTTTTGAAATTCCTTGGTATTTTTTAAGAACTCATTCAGAAGTATCTTAAGGAAAACTTTAGAAAACACCTGGAGGAGTTTTTCCGGATATTTTGCTTTTAAGAATTGTTTGGAAATACTTCGAGAATACCTTTAGAAGCTCCTTTGAAAAATCCATTCGGAAATCTTTCGGCTATTCTTTCAAGAATTAGCAAAAATCCTTCACAAATCACTTAACACTTTTTTTTAAATCCCTTCAGGTTCCCTTTCGAGAATTTCTTAAAGAAACCATACGAAGAATCGTCCGGAAATTCATTTTAAAATTCCTCCGGGAATTCTTTTCGATTTTTATCTTGGAAATTCCTCCAGAAATAATTTAGAAAATTACTAATCATTCTAATGAACACTTTTTTTATGATTTCTTTGAATAATTCCTTGGAAAACTGATCCCGAAATTCTTTCGAAAGTTCCTCCAGGAATTTCTTTGAAAAATCCTAACTAATCTTCTTCTTCTTCTTCTTCTTATTGGCATTACATCCCCACACTGGGACAGAGCCGCCTCACAGCTTAGTGTTCATTAAGCACTTCCACATTCGAATGTTCCGGAAGGCGACATCAAGAATGCCTTTATTTAAACAAGTGATAAAAACCAGGATAAGTTGCGCAGTCAGCAGACAGAGTGGATTACTGATGCAACTTGGCGGAAGATTAAGAAGTGAAGGAAAGCAAAAGCCACGAGGTTGACAGTGGAAGACATGACAGGTCCGTTACTTACCGACCCATCTGATCCGCTGTAAAGTTGGTTCGAGCACTTCGAGCAACTTCTTCTTGTTTCGACATCTGGCAAGCCATCAATATCTTGGCAAGGCCACCAAGGATGTGATGCATCAACTCCGAAGCACCATCACTGCAGGAGATTGCAGCAGCTATCCAAAGCATGAAATCGAACATGGCTTCCGGGATCGATCGCACATCAATAGAGAGAGATGTTCACAGCTGATGACCCCATGCTATCTGTACAAATGTTGCATAAACTGTTCTGCAATATCTATGACACCGCCACTTTACGGGTCGATTGGATGCAGGGCGTCTTAGTGAAGGTCACAAAAAAAGAGAATATGCGACAACTGGCGGAGCATCATGTTACAGTGCATTGTTCTCAAAGTTCTATGTGCAAAGTTATCCTAACTCGGATACAGGATAAACACTACTTTCCAACGGTAGCAGGTAAAATTCTGCCCGTGTAGATCATATGTGGATTCTAAGGTAACGCTACGTATAATCTTGGAGTAGGTCAACGAATTCCAAGAGTCCCCTATTTGACATTTATTGGCTACGGAAAAGCTTCCGATCGTCTCAACCACTGAAATCTGTGGGAACGCAAGGAAAGAATCATCGGCCTTATCGAAGCACTGTACGATGCTTTTACGTGTAGAGTCCTGCAAAACGTAGATTTGTCTGACCCAACCCGGGTAGTCGTTGGAGTAATGGAACGTACACACGGTCAAGCAGTTTGACCAACATTGACTCCACCTCTCGTTTATTCCAACATCCATCAAGTTTTACCAACAGTGACACGAACAATCAATTTATTCGACCAACAATAGTGCTGTCCAATGAGCAGCTCGAAGTAGCTCGAAGTTGTTCTTGTCACGCTCATGCCCGTTTGTTGACAAAAAAGAACGAGCAGGACGGGAACAACTTCGAGCTACTTCGAGCTGCTCATTGGACAGCATTAATATCACATATGCAACGTATGCAACGTACACACCAGTCAAGCAGTTTGACGAACATTGACTCCGCCCCCAAGAAAACGCTTCGGTTGCTGCTTTGTTTGAACGTGTGTGAAGTTGTTCGAACAACCATTTGACAGTTGGCGGCTCGGTTGGAAAAAATTAAAACGGTTTGATTTTGGTTTGAGTTGTCGGGGGTGGAGTCAAGGTTCGTCGAATATGTTTGAGCATTTGTAGTGCAGTTGCACAAACCCCCATATATTTTTTGATGGTTGGTGCTCAAGTTGGCGCTTTCGATTTCGATGGGAAACCTCCAAACATACCGGAAGAAACCTCCAGTGATTCTGAAGGCAATCCACCAGGGATTCCGACGGGAATGTTGCAGGAGTTCTAATCAGAATCTTCTAGGGATCCTGTTCCAAAGATTTTGTTGGAAATCCTTCATGAATTCCAACGTGAATGTATCAGGGATTTTGTAGGTAATGGTCCAGGGATGTAGAATTAATTCTGCAGGGATTCCGAAAAGAATCCTCCAGCGATTCCGAAGGCAATCCTCCAGGGATGTTGAAGCAAATTTTTGGGGAAATCCGAAGCAAATCACTGAACGATTTCGAAGCAAATCGTCAAGGAATTTCGAAGTGAATCGTCAAGGAAGTCCGAAGTAAATCTTCGAGGAATTTCGAAACAAACTGTAGATATATTCTAAAGCGAATCGTCGAATGATTCCAAAGCAAATCGTAAGAGGGATTCCAATCTTCAAGGGATTTCGAAGCGAATCGTCGAGGTATTCTGAAACAAATTAAGGAATTCCGAAGCAAATCTCTGAACGATTCCGAAACAAATCTTTGAACGATTCCGGAGAGATTTTGAAGCAAATCCTCAATAGATTATGAAGTGTATCTCCCACAGATTCCCAAGGGCATCCCTTAACGAAACCGAAAGGAATCCATTGTGAATTCTTTTGGATTCCAGTTTTCCTTCCAGGAATTCTTCAGAGATTCCAATGAGAATTCCTCTCGGATTCTGATGAGAATCCTCCTCGGATCCTGATGGGAATTGTGGAGATTATCATGCTGCTAGGCAAGTGGAAGTCTACTCGAAAACTGTCACTCCAGTCCGTGATGGATGTCCACATATCTTCAGCTGCGGGCGAAGTACCACGATAGCTTTGACTGATATTTTGGAGGCCCTTCGTTGTTGTTCATATCAAGCTTACTTTGATGCTTTCAAATCAATAGGATAATGCCTTTTCATAATTAACACCATTTCTATTAGCATTTCTTCAGTTATCAATTAAAAACTTTTCTCTGTCCGCCATTGCATGAGTATGTATTTTGGGTGGCAAGTATAATGGATACACTATGCCCAAGGAGTCAAGAATGTTTCCCACCCGAAAACATCCTAGACCGGACCGAGAATCGAAGTCGCCATCTCTGGATTGGCAATCCTACGGCTTTGCTCGCAAGGCTAACTGGAGACTAACTAACTATCTACAAAACGCTAATTAGACCGGTAATCTCCTATAAAAACGAGAACTGGATAATGTTCGTGGAGGAGCGAAGGCGATAACGGAATTGGTGCCAATTATCTTTTTCGACCACTGTCTAATGTACATAATAAACAGCATGTAGGGTACCATAGGGCGTATTAATAAATGTATGTGATATTGTTAAATAAAACCAATAACTAGGAAATCGTTAAACTTTTATTATAATCTAATATTACCCCAAAATACTCAAAGCTGGTTATACGTAAAAAAGTGAAATTGAATGTGATACATATATTTGCCCCTTCGTATTTTTTTCGATTGGATAATAATGTGCTGTTGCGACGCGATGCGAATCCTCACAAACTCTTACATTTTAGCGCTGCTGCGCAGTTTCAATCCTTCGCTCAGTTGACGTCCAAAGTCGGCATCGACTTCGGAAAAGTTTTTCACCGCACGTTCCTGGATGAATGTCGCCGCATTGCTCATATGGTTGACAAGATTGGAAATCAAACGCTTGCGGGCAGGTTCGTTCAGCACCTGGCGATAGAACACAGCGGCCTGGGCGAAATTTTCTTCATCTCCGGTTTCGAAACGATCGACGTCTCCGGAAACGCTGTATTTCGCGTTCTGTACCTTGCGGGCAAACTGGCAAGGTTCTGGACCGCTGAACGAGTTCGGGTAATAATTCGGAGCATCTCCCTGGTTATCGGTGCAGTTCATTGGTCCGTCTCGTTGGTAGTTACGTAGCGATACCCGATAAGGACAGTTCACCGGCAGTTGGGTGTAGTTGGCTCCAAGACGATGACGGTGGGTGTCGGTGTACGAAAATAGACGTCCCTGAAGCATTTTATCCGGAGACGCTTCAATTCCAGGAACCATACTGGAAGGATCGAACGCGATTTGTTCTACTTCAGCGAAGTAGTTCTTCGGATTACGATCCAGAACCATGCGACCCACCGGAATCAGCGGGAATTCTCCTTGTGGCCAGATCTTGGTAAGGTCAAACGGATTGAAGGCAACCTTTTCAGCTTGCTCGAAAGTCATAACCTGGATCTTCAGAGTCCAACTCGGGTACTCTCCCTTGGCGATGGCGTTGTACAAATCACGAATGCTGTAATCCGGATCGGATCCGGCAAGTTCGTCAGCACGTTTAACATCCATATTCTTGATGCCTTGGTCCGATTTCCAGTGGAACTTACAGTACACTGGTGTTCCTTGGGCGTTGACCATCTTAAATGTATGGGATCCGTAGCCATTCATGAATCGGAAGCCATCAGGAATACCACGATCACCAAATAGGAACATAACCTGATGAATAGTTTCGGGACGCAAGGAAATGAAGTCCCAGAACATATTGGCATCCTTCAGGTGAGTAGCAGGGTTACGTTTCTGGGTGTGGATAAAACTAGGGAACAGAATTGGATCGCGGATGAAGAAGATTGGAGTGTTATTTCCGACCAAATCCCATACTCCGTCGTCGGTGTAGAGCTTCACGGCAAATCCACGCGGATCACGAGCGGTGTCAGCGGAACCACTCTCGCCTCCCACAGTAGAGAAGCGTACGGCGAGTGGAGTTTTCTTACCAACGGCATTGAAAACCTTGGCCGCGCAGTATTGACTGATATCGTGGGTCACCTCGAAGTACCCAAATGCTCCTGCACCTTTAGCGTGCACTACACGTTCCGGGATACGCTCGCGATCGAAGTGGGCCATCTCATCGAGGAAGTGCACATCTTGCAGCAGTAGGGGACCTCGTTCACCCACGGAAATGGAAGCAGTTTTAGTTCCAACCGGACATCCCGTGCTGGTAGTTGCATGATCTAGGCCCTTGGAGTGAAAAAATAAAATAAAATCTTACTTTATTAAGAAATGATTTCCGGTTTCTTTTTCCAGAGACCAAGCACTTACGAACACAAATGAAATTGAACAAACCGTATGTTGAAACTGGGAAATATGAAACTGCACATTCATAGCATCCGTAGAACGAAATGACATTTTTTTATTACTGACAGCACAATGACATTATAATGGAGCATACGCACAATTAGTACATTTAATGTTAGATAGATAAGTGGTTAAGAATGTTATTGAAAATTTACATTAGTAACGTACATAATGCAGACTTTGACTTTATAAACATTGTAAAAAACAATTAACAGTAATGCTGACAAAAATATGTTTCAATTTTTAGAAATTTGTTCCTAAAAATATGAGAATTAGAACCAGACGATAATTAACCCAGAAAGCAAATTTAAAATCGTTTGAATTGATTTTAAATTTATACTAACTCATAACATAATTACAAAGTGCAATAAGAGAGCTTGTAATAAAAATTATGTTACAAAACGCTGTTGTTTTTAGAACAGTTTTCAAAGTTCTTACAACACTTGAGCGAACATATATTCTAGTGCTAACGCTCTTATGAATGGTTTCAAAAATTTCTCCAGGATACCTAGAGAATGAATAAAAAATCTAAAACATGCTTCTAATAGAATACTTTTTTTGCAATGGATTTTTGTTCTTGAAGACAAGAAGATCATTTTGCAAGGTCAGATTAAGGGGGCGCCGAAATCAAGGATTACGCTATAAGGCATAAAACAATTTTATTTTAAAAACTGATTATGGATTGGTCTAATAGTCTATGGTAGTAAGTAATGTAGAGCAAACAGTTTGATACCCATATTACGGAGTTCGGATTAGTTTAATTTTTATCTACTATAGGGCCTTCCTTAGCCTAGTGGCTGGGTGCGATTCCCGGTGCCGGTCTAGGCAATTTTCGGTTTGGAAATTGTCTTGGAAATAAGAAGAAGACGATTGAGGCCACCGCTGGAATTTCAATGCAATGGTCAAGTCTTTATTTCGATAAAGAAGCATCGATAACTCGGAATCAAATTTGCGGTCCAATTATTTGCTTTGTTAACCTTCCTGGAGCTTTATTGAGAGTGTTGTACTTTTTAGAATGGCGCGAGTCCCGGAAGGTTAACATTGTTAGGAGGGCATTAACTGGTTTCTAAAAGAATGTCCTTAATGACTCTCAGTGCTATTTGTGGATTATTCTTCTCACCACATAATTATAATAATAGCAAACGAAGTTTCAAAATTGAAACATCATCGGATCTTGTTTAAATTTTGCTGAGTTGTTCAATATAATTCAAACCTGAGCTTGAAATAAAGCCCTCTCCAAAGAACTTTTTTAATTGCGTAAAAACAAAATTAAAATCAGACAACTTTCCATCTGTAATGCACCTCGACGAAAATGTTGGCGATAGCTCGGAAAAAACTATAATTTATTTGCCAATTTTTCCTAAGAAATCTATTCTACATTTTCGGAAGAAGATCGCGACCACGATTATTTCGCGTTTTATCCAGAATTTTTCAGAGATGTTGGTGTAAATCAAATTCAAGTCCAGGAAATTTTCGACGCTCTAATGAACTTGGATGCTTCGAAGGGACCTGGCCCGGGCACGATTCCACCAGTATTAATAAAAAATTAGCAAAAGAACTCACTACTCCTCTATATTGGCTTTTCAATAAGTCTCTGGAATCTGGAATCTTCCCAAAAATATGGAAAAGCTCTTTTCTAGTACCAATATTTAAATCTGGTCGAAAATCAGACGTACGTAATTATCGTGGCATAGCCCTTATCTCTTGCATTCCAAAACTTTTCGAGGCAATTATCAACGAGAAGCTATTTTTGCAAATCAAAAACAGAGTAACTGACACGCAACACGGCTTTTTTAAAGGTCGCTCGACCTCAACAAATCTGCTTCAATTCGTAGACTTTTCATTGAATGCAATGGATAACGGCAACCATGTAGAAGCTCTATATACGGACTTTAGCAAGGCATTCGATCGCATTGATATACCTATGCTGCTTTTTAAACTACACAAAATTGGAATTGAACCACGACTCCTGAAATGGCTTGAATCATACCTAACTGACCGCCAACAAATTATCAAATTTAATGGACACAAATCAAAACCAATTCAAGTCACTTCGGGAGTCCCTCGAGGCTCTCATTTGGGCCCTCTTCTTTTTATCTTGTACGTAAACGACATTTACTTCATTCTGGAAAACATTAAAGTGTTAATTTATGCCGATGACATAAACTCTTTATGGAAATAAGAAATGAAGTCGACATCAATGTATTCCGCAATGAAATAGACAAATTCTACATATGGTGCCAGAAAAGCCTATTAGAACTGAATGTAAAGAAATGCAACTTAATATCATTCAGCAGAAAAATACCAAAACATTTCAATCGCATTAGGGAATCAAAATGTGGAAAAATGTGAAAGAGTAAGGGACTTAGGAGTAATCTTAGATTCTAAACCTATTTTGTAGACCATTACAACACAATCATTCACAGGGCTAATAACATGCTGGGGTTCATAAAGCGTTTCTGCTATAACTTTCATGACCCATATACAATTAAAACACTTTATGTAGCTTATGTTAGAACAATAATGGAATATTGCAGTATTGTACGGTCTCCTTTCTCATTCACGCACGAAGAGAGATTAGAATCTGTACCAAAGCAATTTTTAGTATTTGCTCTTCGTAAATTAGACTGGACATCTTTTCCACTCCCATAATACAAAGCACGCTGCATTCTTATTGACATACAGACTTTGAAAGAGCGGTGTGAAATAGCAATGGTTTGATTCGTAAATGGTATCGTTTCGCAACGTGTTGATTCACCTGAAATCTTATCAAAATTAAACTTTTATATTCCTTTAAGGCAACTTCGAAATCGTACCTTATTTATAACAAACTATCATCGAACAAACTATGCCAAATTTGGACCTTTGAATCGAATAATGGACATTTACAATCAACGAAGTCGATAGCTTCTCAGACTTTACAATGTCTCGGCAGAATCTTAAAACATATTTTAATAGAATTTGAAATCGCAACATATAAGACAAACATTATAACATTTTTTATCTGCCCTATTTAATCTCTAGTTAGTTTTTATTATAAATATATGTTAAATATTTCGCAATCTATGTATATTAGCATTAAGATATGAAAAATTATGTAATTTATATGTACTAGGTTGACGAAATAAATAAATAAAATAAATAAAAGTGGGGGCAGATTAGGTCTGATAAACTTCCAGTCCGGCTATGCAAAATGCATTACATAATTTAGCCAACATCAGTCAAAACTATAACAAAATTTTAAAAATTGTTAGGTTAATGTGGCCAGATGTCCCGCGTTTCGCGGGACGCTGCATTTTTCAACTTTGTTTTACAAATTTGTTACAATTAATTCAGCCTTACACATATTTTTCCAATTTTTTTAGGCCAAAATCTATGCGAAATGCACTTTTGGAGAATCCATTTTCAAGCTAGTGGCGCCATCCAGATAGGCGTCCCGCGTTTCGTAGGACGCTTGCTGATCACATTATGTTAGGCGGATGTCTGCACACAAACACCCAGGTACCAGGTTCTAGTACATGCATATTGAATGTTATTTGAAACATTTTCAAACTACTAAACCCTTTAATCTCAATTCTTTTATTTAAGATTCGAATTGTTTTCCTAATAGGGGGAAAGACGGCTTTGGCAGGTTTTGTTCTATTATTGGCAGGGAGGTTTTTGTCGACCAAATTTTATGAAATTTGGCCACAATATTCTTTGATATGCAAAGAATGTTTAGGCCAAATTTGAGCATAATCAGTCATAAAAAACCCCCTTGCCAATAATAGAACAAAACCTGCCAAAGCCGTCATTCCCCCTATAAAATTTGCGCATTTTTTCGTTAATAATAGATTGGCGCCCAATGAAAGGTTTGCCAAAGTAGCCTGGAGTCCATGCTACGGCCCTGGATGTTCACATTATATTGCTTTACAACATCTTGCCGCGTGTTCCAAATCGAATTTTTGGGTGATTTACGTAAGTGTATTATAGTGATGAAAGCATTATAGATTTATACTTGATGTTCATAAGTATTCTACTTTAAACGCGGATTTACACAATTAGTGTTACTTGAATACATATTGTTGTTTTAACGACGTAGAGTACAATTATTTTATACAGATTTGTTTCAAAATAACGGAAAAATGCGTAATGATAAAACACGAATGCATTTCCTTCAAAGTTTTAATTCTCGATCAGAAGTGGGTCCAGTGCTAATGCATCCAGTCAGTGCACCGCGTTCCATATGCATAACCTGTCGTCTGCCTTTCTCCGTTGCTCAGTGGGCCAGTTTCGCCAAGTACCAACAGCTTTTATCAGAAAAATAGGATGTTGTCGCAGCGACCAACCGGTTTCCTTCTACGATGGATGCAGACTGTGTTTGCAAAAAGCTTATTGCAGGTTGGACCGGTGCTTCGACTTTATGCTGTATTGCTATTCGTGTATGGGAAACGTAACTTGGCAGACTGTTTTAACGAACATCCAGAAGTTAAGTTTTATACACTTTTACAAATATTTGTATGTGAATGTCAATATCACAACCAAATAATAATGCATTGTTTAGCATTGAGCATTAATATCAAATATGGAATGCTAAAAAAAAACTGCATTTGTTATTATGTCAGATCAGATCAATGGAAAAGGTTTGGTTTCCTTGTTGGCACCTTGTTGATATGTAATAGTAAAAATTGTACTACACAATACACAATACAAAATAATGAATATCATTGCGAAATTGTAACTGTTCCGATCTAGGGAGAATGACGGCTTTGGCAGGTTTTGTTCTATTATTGGCAGGGGTTTTTTTTATGACTGATTATGCTCAAATTTGGCCTAAACATTCTTTGCATATCAAAGAATATTGTGGCCAAATTTCATAAAATTTGGTCGGCAAAAACCCCCTGCCAATAATAGAACAAAACCTGCTAAAGCCGTCTTTCCTCCTATCATTATTATGCGGGAATGGTATATTTTTTTTGGGAAAGACTAACACGAAGTAACTATTTCTAGTTGGTCGCTGGATTGAATAATAAAAACACATTCCAGACCGGTTTGGATTCAGTAACTTCAATTTAGCTGAATATAGGAACCCATAAAAATCATGTAAATTGTATTAAAACATGTGTATGCTAATCGAGACTTTTTCGATACTCACAGAAAACTAAGAAAAGAAATATGGCTTTATAACGCCATGAGGTGATGTTAGGAGCGGGTTATCGTGTTTGAAGCTCAAACTGTGATTGCTTCGCCAACTCGATAACTATAAATAAGCCTTGGCTCGAATGGTGATCACAAGCGGAAGTTTTTCTTCTGATTAGCGTGGAATCAACCGTGTTAATTTGAATGCACTTGTCGCCTCAGAAATTATGAACTTCATTCTCCAATTTGCTAATTTTACCAAAACCGATTTTTTTTATCTTATATTTTTGCCCAAGTTGAATCTAGTAATTATCACATTATGATAACGATTTCTGAAATCACGACAACGGGCAAGCTTAATCTAGTGATTGTCACAATGAAATAATCATTGCATGAAATCATGCAAAGCAACTTTACTAGCGAATGCAATTATTATTAGTACGATTTCAACATTTGGCGTTGGTATAAATTTAGAGGAAATTCCTGTAAAAAATCTAAAAATATTTTGGAGGAAAATTTAAAAAAAATCTCGTGTAGAATCAATCCGGTGGAACCTGAGGAATTCAGCTATGAGTCATTTTCTCGAGGCCGAATGAGAGAAAATAGACTTTAAATATGCTTCAAGGCGATCAATGCTGGGGAACTTTTTTCTCCAATATTCACTGGCCAATTCGGTAGAAGCCTTTCAAGAATTTCAAATGCTTTTGTCATGTAAGTCGCTTTATCCGTTACGAAAGCAGTAAGAAAATTAAAATCAACATTGTATGTATATAGCGTCTTGAAGACACTTAGGGAGACAGTTGAATTATTGACAAAATCCAGGTAAATGAGTTCAACAGTAACAGTTTCCAGCAATGCTTGATTAGAGGTCGTCCCCAGTTACTAGGGGAAAAGAATAGGATAATGAATGTTCTAAATATAATCAAATTAAGTGTGAATTGGCTCAAATCATTTGTTATCAGACATACCATTTGGGTATTTCCCATCCTTTAATTCTCGACTTTTATGGATTTCCCAGACAGCTTGTTATTTGATACATGCGGTGAGAAATGCTAATTTATGTTCTAATATTTTTAATTTTGATCACATAAAGGCGTAATATCGGAGTGTTAATAACAATGACGAACATCTTTTCTCTTTGGTGTGCTTATCAGGCATGTTAATTCAATTAACACGTTGAAACTGGGATTCGAATTCATTCCATAGTCATTGTTATAATATGGATCAAATCAACTAAAAAAATAAAAACCTTTGTTAAAGAGACGAGCCAGCCGCTGATTCTTCTTCTTCTTCTTCTTCAATGGTTCTACATTCCAACTGAAACTTGGCCTGCAATCTCCGGATTTGAAATCCTACGCCTTCGTTCGCAAGACTAACTGGAGACCTGAAAGTCTCTTTTATAATAATAAAAATTGTTTTGTTAATATTTCCAGTTTCACTGTGACATATCCTAATACGCAAACGATTAACGAAATGAATCGTTGAGTTTCACTAATAGAAACATCCCTTCGTGATTATGCACCAACAAGCAACAAGAATGCACAAACCGGTCGGTCAGAACAATTGGCCAGACCTGTGCTGTCACGGAGATGAACTTGCATTTTCCAGAACAAGTTCAATGTCGAACAGCGTGCGTTTGTATTGGTTGACGTGCCTCTAATCGAATTTGAACGGATAACGCTCGAGTCCAGTATCCACATGCCGCTGTCCAAACGTTTCTTGCGCACAAAAAATGCTACGTTTCGTGATAAATAATTCATTAGCAGTAACAACAACTACACTGGAGGAGAGACCGTACCGGTGCATGACAAACTGTCATCAACTGTTTAATGCGTTCAATTTTATTTAAAAAAGGGATTTTTACAAATGCATCTACAATCTCCTAATTATTGTTGTCAGTCAGCAGATATCTAGCATGAATAATTATTAATCGAAGGTGATTTTTTACAATGGCAGGTATGACTAACCGCGTTTGATCATTAGCCCGGTAGTTGCTAGTTGAAACTGTGGTTATATAACCAAATAGCAGACAAACACTCCCGGTCAGTCGTAGGAACTATACGATCAAGTGCCGGCACTTGAGATTTGCAACGACCATTTTGAGACGTCACGGCACTTTGAGTACCTGTACCTACTAACCGCATTTATGGTAACTTATTTATTCGCGTATAAGTGCATGGCAATGCATTGCTGCAAGTCTGATGCCTCGGTATATGCATAAATGATTAAACAGGGTTCAATGATTTCCTTTTCCTCAACGATGCCAATCGGTGCTGCTGCAGGTGGTGCTATATAAAAAAGACTCCCATTTTCTCTCCGTTGAAATATTGAATAATTATATTAGGTGCATGTTTTGCATTCACTGTTGTTCACGCCTCGATGATGAGGCGAAACGGATGCCTCTGTTCTATGTGTTCTACTGAGAACCTCAAGGTTGTTACGGCTGGTGAACCGTGAAATGGGTAACTGCAACGGAAATCAGTCGACCCATTAGGACATGCTACGACCGCTACAGGGTGGAAAACTTTGCTAATCAATAGTCATCAAATATGTATCAGCTTATCCATTGGCCTACCAGAAGCTCATTTCCGTCTACAATGCAGAAAGGCCGACTCAATATAAAATCATACTGCCAATTTATTTACTGATATCGAGTACACTATCCTAATTCATTGTCGTCACAAAGCTTAGAGCTTAATAAGCACATCGATTATCTATATGAATAAAATCCAAGCTATATATGTACCGTCGTGCGGGGCTTCTTTTGACTCCGGGGGCTACTTTGGATTTTTGATTTTTTATGTAAACTAAATGAAAAAAAATCAAATTTGAAGCAAAAAGTTGCCATTCAACTGTCAACAAGACATCCGAATGTTGATAATGGCAAATTGATAGAAATTCACGCAGTAATTCTTGTTTCAAAATGTCCAAAGTAGCCCCCGATTTGTCAAAAGAAGTATGTTCGCTAACTAGTACTGAGCCACTTGACCGAAATTTGGTACACACATTCTCTATCCTAAGGAGAAGACAACAAAGGGAGTCATTGAGAAAACGAGCAATTTAGAGTAACTTACAATCCCCAGGACCGATGTCAACCAAATTTGGTACAAATATTCTCTATACTAAGGAGTCAATTATAAAGGAGGAGGATGGGTCATTGAAAATAAACGTGTGGGAGGGAGGGGTATTGTTTAGACAATGAACAATTTAGCGTAAATTTTGAACCTGTGGACCGATTTCAACCAAAATTGGTACACAATTTCTCTATCCTAAATGGAATATTATAGATGGGGTGAAAAACGAGCAATTTTGTGTTATTGCGAAAAGATGAAGGGTGTTTTTTTTCACAAAAAGAATATTTAAATTAAGTAAACACATGCAGCGATTTGAAGAAAGGAAAAATGTAGAAGAAATCTGAAAAGTGTAGAAAAATGACACTGATATAAGATAGATGAAAGAGTAAAATAAATAAAAGAAGTATATGAATAGTGAATAAATGGAAATAAAGCAAGGAAAAACCCTGTTTATTAGACTGGCTCAGGAAACAAAAAGTTGTCGAATTCCACAGGGCACCCCCCAGGATTATGTCTTTTGGTGAGAAAATCAATCTCTGAAAATATCAGCTCAATCGCTTGTTGCATAAGAAAGTTTCTTTCTTCAGAAGTGAATCCTTTTTGTAGTACTAGTCTTCATAACAATAAGGGCACCATTACGGAGCATGAGGTATGATCAAATTATTCGTAGTACTACTTGATCAACACCCCCAGCTGGGTGAGGGATAGGGGATAACACACACACGCGTAACCAAAGGTTTTTCGAACTGTATCAAATATGATACATGCTCATTATGGTACATAGAATAGAATGTGTACACAGCATTAGTTCTTAGCCATAAAAAAAATCAGGAATAAAGCCTTTCGATCTATCGATTTGTTTTAGATGTGATATTAACTCTAAATGGCACGAATATTTGGATTCTACGCACTCGGACTGACATCAATTCGATACGTTCTAGTTAGTTTGAATCAAACGTGAATAGGGTAACCGTACCCTTAGTGGAGGTAGCACCAATAGTGGAGGTAGCGGGGTTTTAATGAGATTTATCATATTTATACAGTTTACGATGGTTTCAGTTGATGCGACGTGCTTTAAATATCCTGTCAAATTCAACTTACCTTAAGATTTCGCTTGAAAAACTATTGAAAACAATGATTTTTCTTAACAAAATTGACTCCCTTGCACCTATAGTGGTGCAACTGTACCAATAGTGGCGAGTCTCATAAGAAATCAATGGATAGCACCACTATAGGAACCAAAATTAATTTTTACCGCCACTAAAGGAACAGTGTACCCATAGTGGTGCTAGCAATATTTGGTAATTGTTGATGTTAAATGACATCTATCTCATTTTTGTTAGCAAATTTATTAGTTTATCTATTGACTAAGATATGAAAGCAGTAAATTTTCCATAATAATCAATTTAAAAAAAAAATCTTTTGCGGATCTACTAATACCTCCACTATTGGTACCGTTACCCTACCATTTTGCCAAGTTAATTTTTGTTTACAGATTATGAATCGATCAAAATTTCTCAATTTTAAGTTTGAAACACTCTCTGGTGAAAGGATGCAAGGACGGAAAGAGCAGACTATAGGGCCTGCGAATTGTCTAACAAACAGGGGCTCTGTCCACAATGTGAAGGATGGTCTCGTTTTCACTACGCAGTTCATATGGTGCAGAGGGGCATGCAGGAGTTGCTCGAGACTGCATGGTCTATCAACCGCCCATCTATCGCGAACAGTGCATTACCGGATGTGCCACCAATCGTGATTTCCCATGGAGATTTATTTGCTGTTATGACTGAGCGGGAAAGACCAAATAAAAAAACTAGAAATTTTTAACCGCGAAATGAAGATATTAGATGAAGATAAAAATGGATGGAAATAGCTAACGAAGATATGATGAGACTTATTTTCAGCACAAAGGACTAGATAGCAGATACTTGAAATGAGCGGCCTGAAGTGGTAGGCATCGATAAGGAGAAGGACTTGATGCAATAAATGATATGAGAGATGAAGCACCTCTTTATTGCTCTATCAAGAAGACAGAATTGGTAGCAACCAGCGTACTGTGCGACATCAGCTCAATCTCGGCGAATTCCAGGTGCGAATTTCGATGCGTTTGTTCCGAATTTATCGGACCAAAATTAGGCCATATGCCTTTATTAAAACACTTTAATAAAGTTTAAAAAAATTAGCCTTAATTTCAATCTAGACCAACATTTGTCCTGATTCCTCGTCTACATATATAGCTATATATGGGGACGAAGAATCAGAAGGAATAAAATTTGGCTGTTACGCCCTTTTCAAATGTTGGTCTAGAAATATCGATTTTTGTATTCTGTCCATCGATCTTGATTGATAAACACCCATATTGCATGATTTTATTGCTGGGATCTCACGAAATAGTATGCTGAATTTTGGTCCGTCATCTTGGATTCCAAAAATGGCGTCAACAATCGTGTTTTGATTTCTATTCAACGATTACGATTGATAGACACCCGTATATATACACCCGTATACGAGATATACAAATGATCTTTGAAACCATCATTCTCCCAAAGCTATTCTATGTGTTTTCTCTTGCGGAGTAGCCATCGAGAAAGTAAGTGCAGTGCGTGTGTTGTTCGTCGCGAGCCGGAAAAAAAATATCTTTTTGATATTCGGCGGATAATGCGCTTGTATTGCGCTTTGATCCGGTCGTTTCGGTCGTACAAAGCGCGATCCTCCTCAGTTTTCATATACCACCGAGGGTGTTTTTTTTCTCGTCGCGAGACAGAAAAAGTAGCTTACCGAAGTGAATCCAGATAAATCGTCCATTGTAACTAAAACGATATCCTATCCCAAGACAATCGTGGATATGCAGAGGTAAACTCGGTCTCTAGTAGCAACGAGAGTCGGACTAACAAACCGGGTACATAAAGCTAGTAATTAAATACTACTAAAGACTAATGTGAGGCCCTCCTTAGCCGTTCCCTGGGCATAAAAGTATCATCGTGTTAGCCTCATGATATACAAATGCAAAAATGGTAACCTGGCTTAGAAACCTCGCAGTTAATAACTGTGGAAGCAGTACTGGTAGTTTTCGTGACTGTCATGTGAAAGCGAAAACAGTTGCATTTTCATTTTCAAGAGAACAAATGAAAATGTAGCCGTCTCCCGGTCACCTGTCACATTACAAGCAGTCATGATGGGAATGTTGCATTGTTTTGAATTCTAAATTTCTATATAATTTTAATAGATCTGTGCAAATAACGATGACTAGTCGATAAAATGATTGTATTGATTTCGATTTTCGTGTTAGAAGTAACATTATTGAAGAAGAAACAGCTTGTTTACAATAGTTTGATGCGCTTTCATGAAATAAAAATCCGTGAAAATATGGCAGAATTCTTTTCATTGTTTATGTTTTCTATGAAAGCGGGAGAGAATAAAATGTAATTATCGCGTGACCTCTCTCAATGAAAATGAAAATCTCAGTACTGTGTGGAAGTGCTTAATGAACACTAAGCTGCGAGGCGGCTCTGTCTCAGTGTGGGGATGTAATGTCAATAAGAAGAAGAAGAAAGACTACTGTGCTACTATTTTTCCAGACCGACGGAAATCTTCAGCTTTGTCTACTTTTTACTGGCGTCGTTATTTACATGGGTTTATATGCAGAATTTCAAATTCATACGTTTTTACATCGATTGTTTGAGCTAGACGTTTTTACATGGATTTCCCCCGTAGTTTTTACATCGAGAACGAAGGGTTTTATCATTGTCGTGAAGGATGCTTCTCGGATTATGTTTTTTCGCACTTGTATCATGTTGCGATAAATTTGTTTTCATGGCTTGTAATGGAAACGAAAGAGATTTATGGCTCTTGTTTGTCGTTGGTCAGAGAAGACAATGTGAGCCACCCACCGCGAGTTTGCATCGGTGGTGACGAAATCGAGGTGGTAGAAGAATTTGTGTACTTGGGCTCACTGGTGACTGCCGAAAATGATACCAGCAGAGAAATTCGGAGACGCATAGTGGCTGGAAATCGTACATACTTTGGACTCCGCAAGACGCTCCGATCGAATAGAGTTTGCCGCCGTACCAAACTGACAATCTACAAAACGCTCATTAGACCGGTAGTCCTCTACGGACACGAGACCTGGACGATGCTCGTGGAGGACCAACGCGCACTTGAAGTTTTCGAAAGGAAAGTGCTGCGTACCATCTATGGTGGGGTGCATATGGCGGACGGTATGTGGAGGAGGCGAATGAACCACGAGTTGCATCAGCTGCTGGGAGAACCATCCATCGTTCACACCGCGAAAATCGGACGACTGTGGTGGGCCGGGCACGTAGCCAGAATGTTGGACAGTAACCCGGTGAAAATGGTTATTGACAACGATCCGACGGGCACAAGAAGGCGAGGTGCGCAGCGGGCAAGGTGGATCGATTAGGTGGAAGATGACTTGCGGACCCTCCGTAGACTGCGTGGTTGGCGACGTGTAGCCATGGACCGAGCCGAATGGAGAAGACTCTTATATACCGCACAGGCCACTTCGGCCTTAGTCTGAATAAATAAATAAATAATTGTCGTTGGTCATTAACAATTGAAAACGTATTCAGCAATCCTTGATAAAAAAGAATACCAGCTCGTTGGACGATGATTGATTAAACTTTTGAATCTTTTTGAACTATTTTATCGGAGGTTTGGTTGTCTTTGTATACTGGGGAGTTGATTTCAATAATTTACGCTCCATTTTCCTATTTAAAAAAAAATAGTTAAATGGATTAATCACGTTTAGTTTTACATACAAATAAAATCGAAATCATATCTTGATCCAGAGCAAAAACCGGCTTTCATTACACTTACAACGTGGGATATGCAACCATAATTCAGGTTTCAACTGATTTCGATCCATTTATCATTTTATCCCTTTTCTTTACCTGCTACTACAAATGGACTGGTTCTGGTCCTACCGTTTCGCTGCAGCACTTCGATCGAGTTTCACGCTGTGGCCCAATTTGTCGCCAAACTCACACGCACCCAACGGACTCACTCGGTGTGTGGTGGAGTCGGCAATTCGTGCGGTGCGCGCGCTAACTTGTTGAAAACGTTGTTATGATTGGCCAACTGTGCCGGCTGACCACGGACCAGTCAACGAACTTTTCGATCACGACTGGATCAGTTCGGTCAGAGTTATAGGCGCTGTATGCGTGAACCTTCGCATTGCGATCGAAAGAAAAGAAATTTTGATTGTAATCATGCGCGTCCCGTCCGGTGAATGGCGGCAAGATGAGCTGACTGGGAATGGGTTTGAAGAAGTTTTATAATCTGAATAATGTAATAGAAAGGTAATGTTTTTGCCCAAATGTTCAACAATTTATTTGCAAAAATATGTGCCTATTCGAATTTTCTCGTTAAACATGAAACACTGTTATCGATAGTCAACCAGTTTCTATAGCAATAGTTTTTGTAAAATTTACGTTTTAACAATAATCTAATTTTTGTTTGCATAAGGTTCGTACTTAGTCCTTTCACCAAACTCCGAAGTTGCAAGTCGTTTTTTTGCGTATAGCAATCTAGGAAAATTGTTGATGTTTCGTTATATCTATATTTACTCCATGACTTGCAGCAGATGTTTACGAACTTCTGCTCTGCTGTGTAAATGATGATGATATTTAGTTCTTATCAGTCGTGAACTGCAACTTAAAAGCAAAACTACAGTCACCGTTTATCGTGTGAGTAAACAATCATAGGCTTTCCATATGGAACCTATTCACAAAGTGCCAATATTCACGCCGGTACGTTTATTAGTTGGGTGCGCTCAATTATCATGGAATTGAATGTTTTCAGAAATTCTACTATCAAAACCACTGTAGAATTCCATTGTCGCCATCATTCGAAGCACACGCATTATCAAAGATCAACATCACGGAGAGTTCACTTTCTCTTTGCTGATTTTAATCGCAATGCAGCTTCCAATCCAGAAAACCATGGAATTCGAAGCAAACGACTTTATTACGACGTACGTCCGCTACACTACCCAGTATTAACTCCAATTCCTCTCTCTTTACTGACATTTCATACCCCTATTGGAACATTGCCGCGTCGCTTCTTATTATTTATTAAGTTGGTTATAAATTTTCTTATGAAATTTAGTCTTTGTACATTTGTATATTATTTGCTTAGAGTAAAATTTACCCTCGCAAATTTTATAGCGGAATCGTTTTTCCACCAAGCCCAGTCACTTTCAGCATGGTGTGCTTAGTTTTTTGTAGCCACGCATCCTACCGCTGAGCTACGGAAGACTCCTTAAACCCGACTGCGTAGGTTAGTTAGTTACTGCGAACCGACACCCAACCAACGTTCCCAGACGATGAGGCTCAAACTCCTGCATTGCATACGATCGTGCTCATGTGTCTACTTCAATGCAAAAACAAAAAAAAAACGAAAGGAAAGTGCGCTGCTCCACTGTCTGTGCCTGCTCGCGGTCAGCCGTCGTTATTGGGTCGTTTGGTTAGTGCTGTTTTGTAAAATTGAAATGCCTATACCTGGGTGAGGTTGGAGTGGCAGACACGGGGCGGCAATCGAATCAAACGAGTAGTCACGCGAGCGGGCTATCTAGCCAGCACATTCTACGTATTTAGGCCCATTGTGTGAGGAATTGGTCACTCCAGTATCGAAGCAAGGCTCTAGCTATCAGAAAATGGTATTGTGTCTCCCACGAGGGACTGTTTTTGCCATATAAAGCATGTAATCATTTGAATGTGTTATCTTCTAACCTCATCTCTATTCTCGATAGACTCGATGTGACAAAGCACATCAGTGCCGTAGGTTTGTTCAAAGAACAAACATATTTTAACTGGTTTATGGATTATGAAAAAGTGTCACGATAAAACTGTGAAAAGGAATGATTAGCTTTCTTTACCAATTATAGTTATTTGTTGGACATGAGAAATATGCTCTAACCATTAGAAAATCCTTAGAATTTTAATAGGCTATTCAGACTACGAACTCTCAGGGACAGAGTCCCAAAACGACTGACACAATGGCCGTCTTAGCGAATCGCACAAATTGGTAAAAAATTAATCCTGACCAAGTCCTTGCGAATGTTTAGGAAGGGAATGGATGCTTAGTTGGACACCTACTTAAGAAAGATGTAGAGAACTCAACGAACTCTCATAGGATTCGCGGGAGGTTTTGGAATTGCTAGTGTGAAATAGATGGGAATAGGAATTGCTAGTGTTAATCATTATAATAAGAATTTCAACGATTTTGAAATAAGTTGTGCAACATTGTAGGCAATGCGTTTCAATATGCGTACAATTTCTTTTATGTCTTTATTAGGGAGACTTTCAGTCAATGGGTGGCTCGTCTCGATATGTACAAATTTATTCATAAAACTTTAGCTAATAACTTGGGACCTATAGTAGCAAATTCATGACAATTATATGTAGGAATATTACTATGACTAAAATAAAAATTCGCCCTAAAAAATAAGAAATTTTCCATGAAAAATTAGGAAATTGTCCATAAAGGAATCCGAATGTAAGCAATGAATAAATACAAAATTTCCCTAAATAATGCAAAATTTCCATAAACAATTAACAGGGTGTCCATTCAAAATCGATTTTCAGATTCCCGTTTTTTTCGGTTAAAGGAATTTACAATAAAATTATCATATTAGCGGATTTAAAAAGAAAATTTTATTTTTTATGTTTGTTGCATCGAAGGGAGGACTTGGAGGCTCCAAGACCCGTCAGTTATAAATCAATCATGCACACAATCATCACGCAAATTAATCAATATTTTAGCGATAATACGTCGATTTGTAGGGAGATATTAACCACTCCTTTTTGCCTTTCTCGTACAACTAAGTTGTACCGAAAGGCTATCATTTCACTCCGAAAACGAACTTTTTATAGAGGGCTCTGATACCCATAGTAATATATACCAATCGACTAAGCTCGACGAGCTGAGCACATGTTTGTATGTCCGTATGTATGTATGTGTGTATGTGTGTGTGTATATGTGTGCACAAAAGCTATAAAAAACATTAGACAACTTTTCGTATAGTAATCCTTAACCGATTTTCTCGCAACAAGTTTCATTCGACAGAAGACAAAGCCTTGTTGATCACTATTGAATTTTATAACGATCGGACATTGCGTTTAAAAGTTATGAAGAAAATGGTACATTAGACGATATAAACCCCATATAAGGTTGGTGTCTTAACTAAATGCGAGAAAGGCACCACCAACGCTAGGTGGATTAATCTGGGTTTTTAGAAAAGTCTAGCTTAATAACGCTAGATTTATGCACATCTTAAACTATTAAAAGCAATTTACTTGCGTGAAAAATCTCGGTTTTTTAGCAGCCATATTTCGTTGACTTATGCGGGCAGGCTGTGCTGTAGTTTTTTTTTGCCCAATAGAAGAGTTTTCTGAATGAACACATACCTGCTTTCGCACATCAAATGAATGGATAACAACCACATTATGTCAGCTATCATTTTATTTCACAAGTTCCATTAGTATAGCGACAAATTAACCAAAACTTTTGGACAATACTGGGGGCACCCGTAGGGCTAATTGGGTCCTAAAGCCCTACCTCGTTTATAGTTGCAAACGATAGTGCATCGGTCAAGAATACTTGAACCGATGTTATAAAAAATCTGGTAAAAGTCTAAATCAGTAAAAATAATATTTTTATGTTTAATACATTTTGAGGCAAATATTGGCCTGTGCAACATTTCAGAACGAATCAACCATCAGCCCAAAACGTCAGGCCCATATATTAACTGTCAAAGGTTGAGTCAAGTGCCCTGCGGTGTTTTGCTAGTGCGTTTGAATCCTTACGTCAAACAAGACCGAAAATGTCGAGGAAGCATTTTTCATCTATTTTCAAATTTCAAATTAAACAATGTTCCTTTCAATTTTTGAGTCAAAAGAAAAACTGACGCATTCAGGATGATTAACTTCATCGTTCCCTGAAATAAAATCGAATATCGGTTCATCATTTTAGGACCCAATTCGTGAAGTTGCAGAGTCACCATGAGAAAAACTCATACGCCTTTCTGACAACAAATTGTACAGGTAGTTCGTCCAGAAGTCTCTCGGATAATTACTCCTGCCGAAATTGTTTGGGAAGTTCCTGAAGCAATTCCTACAAATTCGCTGTAAAAATTTCTGTGGAGTCCAGAAATTCAAAAGGAGCTATTACGAAATTTTTTCCGTGACTTCCGGCAGAAACGTCTTCTTATTCTTCTTCTTATTGGCATTACATCCCCACACTGGGACAGAGCCGCCTCGCAGCTTAGTGTTCACTTAAGCACTTCCACAGTTATTAACTGCGAGGTTTCTAAGCCAAGTTACCATTTTTGCATTCGTATATCATGAGGCTAACACGATTATACTTTTATGCTCAGGGAAGTCGAGACAATTTCCAATCCGAAAATTGTCTAGACCGGCATCGGGAATCGAACCCAGCCACCCTCAGCATGGTCTTGCTTTGTAGCCGCGCGTCTTACCGCACGGCTAAGGAGGGCCCCGGGCAGAAACGTACCTGGGGATTAATTAGATTTTATTACGAACTAGGCGAACCTGCCCGATCTTGCTAGGGTGTCATTTTCGATCTGTCAATCATTTAGTTGATTGCAGCGTCGCACTCTAGGATCCATTTCAGTTCGAACTTGATGGCTTTCTTCAGAACTCATGGAACCGTTGCATTTTGACAATTTTCCCCGTCAAATTGATCAACTCTTATTAGCATGCACAAAGTCAGCTGATCCCTAAAATAATCGATTAGTGAGGAAATCTTGCAAATCGGTCCATCCGTTCGTGAGTTATATTGCCTTAAAGGAAATGCAAACTCATTTTTATATATAGAAGAAGATAGAAGCAGATAGTCCCGTAGAATCTACTTGTCTAGTTGTGCAAGCAACGTTGTTAGGAAATCATTCAACTATCACTTTTAAATTGGATTTTAGTTTAATTCGGGAAATGAGAAGCAGCCTTAGGCTGTTAACCATTCCACCGATTCGTTTAACTTTTAGTTAAAATTTGACACTTCGATGGTTATTTCGCCGTGGGTAAAAATAACCCTGCTCAGGAGCATGGTTAGACTTGACAGTTTAATAGTTAAACTTTGTTCGCGAGAAAATTGGCGCCAAATCCATTTCGTACCGAATAACTATCAATCTGTCGAAACTCAAATGGGTCGGCTTCGGAGTAAAATTTTAACCACGATGGGAAAATAACCATCGAAGTGTCAAATTTTAACTAAAAGTTAAACGAATCGGATGAATGGTTCACAGCCACAGAAAAAAATATGTATTGTGGGATTTGAGTAAAATGCCTTCAGCGTGTTACAATAGATTCACACATCAGCAGCAAGCCATGATTTTGCGTCTTCCAGTCAGACCTCCGCGGCGTGCACACTCATCCACGGATAGAGATGTCGTAAAATCCCAATTAATCGATTAGTTACTAATCGATTACTCTTGATTCTTGTCGATTATTGAATCGATTAATCATTGTATAGTAATCGATTCAAAATTAATCGATTATCACAACGATGATTCGATTAATCGAAATAATCAATTAATTTTCGACATCCTTATGATGTCGTAAAATTCTGATTAATCGATTAGTAACTAATCGATTACTCACGATTAATCTCGATTATTGAATCGATTAATCGTTGGGTAATAATCGATTCAAAATTAATCGATTATCACAACGATGAATCGATTAATCGAAGTAATCGATTAATTTGCGACATCTCTATCCACGGAGAGTCGCCGTCATAACTTCGTTTCGGCCATTTAGGGCCTCACATTTTGGCGATCCTGCCAATCTATTTTGTGGATCCTGTTGCTGATTTCATGAGGTGAGTTGAATTCAAGTGGTTAAATTGTGACGAGTGATATATTTCAGTTTGAAAAATCATAAGGCGCGTCTCGAAGACCGTCGAGAAACCACAGCCACAACCACAAGACGCGTCTCAAAGACCGTCGGAAAATGGTTTGTGGTTTGCTAAACCACAAGACGCGTCTCGAAGACCGACGAAAAAATGGTTTGTGGTTTGCTAAACCACAAGACGCGTATCGAAGACCGTCGGAAAATGGTTTGAGGTTTGCTAAATCACAAGACGCGTCTCGAAGACCGTCGGAAAATGGTTTGTGGTTTGCTAAATCACAAGACGCGTCTCGAAGACCGTCGGAAAATAGTTTGTGGTTTGCTAAACCACAAGACGCGTCTCGAAGACCGTCGGAAAATGGTTTGTGGCTTACTAAACCACAAGACGCGTCTCGAAGACCGTCGGAAAATGGTTTGTGGTTTGCTAAACCACAAGACGCGTCTCGAAGACCGTCGGAAAATGGTTTGTGGTTTGCTAAATCACAAGACGCGTCTCGAAGACCATCGGAAAATGGTTTGTGGTTTGCTAAACCACAAGACGCGTCTCGAAGACCGTCGGAAAATGGTTTGTGGTTTGCTAAATCACAAGACGCGTCTCGAAGACCGTCGGAAAATGGTTTGTGGTTTGCTAAATCACAAGACGCTTCTCGAAGACCGTCGAAAATGGTTTGTGGTTTGCTAAACCACAATACGCGTCTCGAAGACCGTCGAAAAATGGTTTGTGGTTTGCTAAACCACAAGACGCGTCTCGAAGACCGTCGGAAAATGGTTTGTGGTTTGCTAAATCACAAGACGCGTCTCGAAGACCGTCGGAAAATGGTTTGTGGTTTGCTAAATCACAAGACGCGTCTCGAAGACCGTCGGAAAATGGTTTGTGGTTTGCTAAATCACAAGACGCTTCTCGAAGACCGTCGAAAATGGTTTGTGGTTTGCTAAACCACAAGACGCGTCTCGAAGACCGTCAGAAAATAGTTTGTGGTTTGCTAAACCACAAGACGCGTCTCGAAGACCGTCGGAAAATGGTTTGTGGTTTGCTAAATCACAAGACGCGTCTCGAAGACCGTCGGAAAATGGTTTGTGGTTTGCTAATTCACAAGACGCGTCTCGAAGACCGTCGAAAAATGGTTTGTGGTTTGCTAAACCACAAGACGCGTCTCGAAGACCGTCGGAAAATGGTTTGTGGTTTGCTAAATCACAAGACGCGTCTCGAAGACCATCGGAAAATGGTTTGTGGTTTGCTAATTCACAAGACGCGTCTCGAAGACCGTCGAAAAATGGTTTGTGGTTTGCTAAACCACAAGACGCGTCTCGAAGACCGTCGGAAAATGGTTTGTGGTTTGCTAAATCACAAGACGCGTCTCGAAGACCGTCGGAAAATGGTTTATGGTTTGCTAAATCACAAGACGCGTCTCGAAGACCGTCGAAAATGGTTTGTGGTTTGCTAAATCACAAGACGTGTATCGACGACCGTCGGAAAATGGTTTGTGGTTTGCTAAATCACAAGACGCGTCTCGAAGACAGTCGGAAAATGGTTTGTGGTTTGCTAAATCACAAGACGCGTCTCGAAGACCGTCGGAAAATGGTTTGTGGTTTGCTAATTCACAAGACGCGTCTCGAAGACCGTCGAAAATGGTTTGTGGTTTGCTAAACCACAAGACGCGTCTCGAAGACCGTCGAAAAATGGTTTGTGGTTTGCTAAACCACAAGACGCGTCTCGAAGACCGTCGGAAAATGGTTTGTGGTTTGCTAATTTACAAGACGCGTCTCGAAAACCGTCGAAAATGGTTTGTGGTTTGCTAAACCACAAGACGCGTCTCGAAGACCGTCGAAAAATGGTTTGTGGTTTGCTAAACCACAAGACGCGTCTCGAAGACCGTCGGAAAATGGTTTGTGGTTTGCTAAATCACAAGACGCGTCTCGAAGACCGTCGGAAAATGGTTTGTGGTTTGCTAAACCACAAGACGCGTCTCGAAGACCGTCGGAAAATGGTTTGTGGTTTGCTAAATCACAAGACGCGTCTCGAAGACCGTCGGAAAATGGTTTGTGGTTTGCTAAATCACAAGACGCGTCTCGAAGACCGTCGGAAAATGGTTTGTGGAAATTCGGAAATTTGTGGTGGCCCGTCTGAAAGACCGCTGAAAAAAACGGTTTGTGGTTTGAAGAACATTAAAGCCTTGCCTGGAAGACCGTAAGAAATTGGTTTGTGGATTGCAAAATTACAATGCGCGGCTGGAAGATCGGTGGAAATGGTTTGTGGTTTAGAAAACTATAAGGCGTGTCTGAAAGTTGGCCGAAAAAAAAATATTGTAGTTTGTGAAACTACAAGGTGCGTATGGAAGACCAACGGAAATGGTTTACGATCTAGAAAATTTCAAAGTCCTGCGAGCATTTATTTTGATTAAAACAAATTTAGATTACATGAAGCCACTTGTAACGAAATCTGAGAGAAATGGAGAAATATTCAATGCTGTACTGTTTGAAACTGTTCGGAAAGCCAAATATATTATCTAGAAATTTATCTTGAAATGTACTGAATTACTAGCCATAGCGGGATTACCTGTAGCAGCAGATATCTTGGAATTCGGAAAATTAATAAGGTTGTCGGATTTTACAAAGCTATTTGGAAGTTCGAATTTATTATGCATAAGATTAGTTTGGGGTTATTGGCTAGCAATACTAGTTGATGGCAAATGGTTGATGGTGTACTATACGCGAAACTAAAAGTTGGATTAAATGTACGGATTTGGAATGGATTTGGATTGGATTCGGATTGGCATTGGAATTGGGTTTGGATTGGATTTAGATTGGATTTGGATTTGAATTGCATTTCGATTGGATTTGGATTGGATTTGAATTGGATTTGGATTGGATTTGGATTGGATTTGGATTGGATTTGGATTGGATTTGAATTGGATTTGGATTTGATTTGAATTGGATTTGGATTGGATTTGGATTTGGATTGGATTTGGATTAGATTTGGATTGGATTTGGATTGAATTTGGATTGGATTTGGATCGAGTTTGGATTGGCATGAATTTTCTTATCTTTATTAGGTTGTTCATAAATCTTATTAGTAATGAAGTTCAACACCGCTTAGTTTTGGATTGCATTTGGGTAAGATTTGGAATGTTTTTGGAAGAAATTGTCATTGTATTTGACAAACAAAAGAAGGCTTCGTAAATTTGTTGTTCTCTAATCATCCAACGAAAGTATGGATCAGGTTTTATCTTTCGCGACCCACTGTTTGGGAACCCACTCTCTGAATCATTGTTCTGGTATTAAAACCATGATGTTGAGTCTAGTTTATTTTGGTGTGAAGTTTTCAATGGAGTTAACCGGTTGCTCAATTGCAACCGATGTTCACCTTAGTCTCATTTAAATAACCCAGGAGAAAAACAAACATTGCATCCTAAGTTAGAAGATTTTTTTGCGTTTTTAATAAGAGAAGAAGGGAAATGTGGGGTTTGAGTAAAATGCCTTCAGCGTGTGTTAATAGATTCACACATCAGCGTGTTAATCGGCAAGCAGCAAGCCATGATTTTGCGTCTTCCAGTCAGACCTCCGCGGCGTGCACACGCATCCACGGAGAGTCGCCGTCATAACTTCGCTTCGGCCATTTAGGGCCACACATGTATATTGCCGGGCATAATTGTACAGCAAAATTAGCTTAATAGTAGTTACAGTTAATGAGTAGGTCGCCATCCAATAATTTCTGCATACATATTTGGAAGTAGAAAAATGTAATATGAACTAGACTGAAAACATATATCCGTTAGGATGAACTTACCAGTAAGCATGATCTTTTGACAAAATGTACCAAACCCTACTACTAGATGCGACTAGCGGTGTGGAAAATTTACATGCGGCTGCGCACAGGACTACTTTTTTGATTGTAAATCAATAGTTTAACTATTTGATCTCAAAATCGATATTATATTTGCAGTCTAATGGGACCATAAATATGTGCCAAATATTGCTTTTTATTGTTGAAACAATTCGATGAAGGTTAGAAGGTGCAATATTTGATGGTGCTCAACAGACACCATGGGCGGGAGAGCGTTAATTTGGCATAAGGACACAGTGCATTAGTAGACAAATATTTTCGTTTCCAGTAGGCACCTATAAATATAATAACAAAAAGTCCCTTTTTTGCCAGTAATGACGAAGCTTTTCATAGGAGTTGGCAACTTTCTATCGCATGGCGCATAATATACAATACAATCGTCAGCAGTAAGTCATTGCGCTATCTTGTCATTTAGATTTATGAAACATAATAATCTTATTGTATTCTGAACTACAATAATAGTGATTTTCACCTATATAAAAACGATGATAACATTAATCTAGAAATTTCGTTTTTTATGATGTCCCATAGTGCCAGAATCCGATAAGATAACAACGAACGAGACATATCCCGCGCCTAAATTTCGGCGCGATTACGAATATTGACGATCTTATCTATCCAAATGGGATTGAAGTATAATACCTCGTTTTTCATCATTCATTCACCTGCCTGTAGCCACTTGTGTAGCAGACGGTGGCATGTTGTGTAACTTTTGTAACTACTCAACTGTATTCTTTTGTTTGAGTGATAATGCGCGTTTGAGCAAAAAAAAAGTTTTGTGCAGTCGCCTCTCTACATCTCGATATTGAAGGGACCATCGAGATAGGGAGAGGTCGAGAAATGGAAGGAAAATTGAAATGGGTACTAGATCAAAAAAAGCTCGTTGCTATGAAAAACGACAACAGAACAAAAGTCGTTCGCTGTTGTTGATATGTTTGTTATTGTCCAAAGCTGGTCTAGTAGCCTAAAAAATTGAACATATCGACATAAGGAGAGTGAATCCTGAACAGAATATGATCAGAACACATCGAGATAGAAGATAGATTTTGGGGGCAGCAGGGACTATGTCCAAGGGCTTGACGATCCCTCCCCAGGCCATCTGCGAGTTGTGGGGCTTGCCTAGGATGTGGTGGGGTTTGACAGTGGGCCCTGTTAAACCTCTATAAAAAGCTGCATGTATCCGCAAGTAGGCTCCACCAAAGCGACCGTGTGCCGCTCAAAGCGCACAAGCCCAAGTCCTGGTGTTAGGTGGGACACTAAACAGCCCTGACACGACGGCCCTCCGACGAGACAGGAGGTTTGCGCAGGCCCAATAAGCCGCCTAGAAAACCAATCATTACGAACAATATAAGAGATAATGCGACTCGATATAATCGGCAAAGACCTAGGCGACGAATACAGGATCACGATTGGAAGCTTGGAACATGGAATTGCAAGTCGCTAGGTTTCGCAGGTTGCGACAGGATGATCTACGATGAATTACATCCCCGCAACTTCGACGTCGTGGCGCTGCAGGAGATTTGCTGGACAGGACAGAAAGTGTGGAAAAGCGGGCATCGAGCGGCTACCTTCTACCAAAGCTGTGGCACCACCAACGAGCTGGGAACCGGCTTCATAGTGCTGGGTAAGATGCGCCAACGCGTGATTGGGTGGCAGCCAATCAACGCAAGAATGTGCAAGCTGAGGATTAAAGGCCGTTTCTTCAACTATAGCATCATCAACGTGCACTGCCCACACGAAGGGAGACCCGACGACGAGAAAGAAGCGTTCTACGCACAGCTGGAGCAGACATACGATGGATGCCCACTGCGGGACGTTAAAATCGTCATCGGTGACATGAACGCACAGGTAGGAAGGGAGGAAATGTATAGACCGGTCATCGGACCGGATAGTCTGCACACCGTATCGAATGACAACGGCCAACGATGCATAAACTTCGCAGCCTCCCGCGGAATGGTAGTCCGAAGCACCTTCTTTCCCCGCAAAATATCCACAAGGCCACATGGAGATCACCTAACCAAGAAACGGAAAACCAAATCGACCACGTTCTAATCGACGGTAAATTCTTCTCCGACATCACGAACGTCCGCACTTACCGCAGTGCGAATATTGAATCCGACCACTACCTCGTTGCAGTATGCCTGCGCTCAAAACTCTCGACGGTGTACAACACGCGTCGAAGTCGGACGCCGCGGCTTAACATTGGGCGGCTACAAGACGGTAGACTAGCCCAAGAATACGCGCAGCAGCTGGAAGTGGCACTTCCAACGGAAGAGCAGCTAGGCGCAGCATCTCTTGAAGATGGCTGGAGAGATATTCGATCCGCCATTGGTAGCACCGCAACCGCTGCACTTGGCACGGTGCCCCGGATCAGAGGAGAAACGACTGGTATGACGGCGAATGTGAGAAGTTAGTGGAAGAGAAGAATGCAGCATGGGCGAGATTGCTGCAACACCGCACGAGGGCGAACGAGGCACGATATAAACAGGCGCGGAACAGACAAAACTCGATTTTCCGGAGGAAAAAGCGCCAGCAGGAAGATCGAGACCGTGAAGAAACGGATCAACTGTACCGCGCTAATAACACACGAAAGTTCTATGAGAAGTTAAACCGTTCACGTAAGGGCCACGTGCCACAGCCCGATATGTGTAAGGACATAAACGGGAACCTTCTTACGAACGAGCGTGAGGTGATCCAAAGGTGGCGGCAGCACTACGAAGAACACCTGAATGGCGATGTGGCAGACGAAGATGGCGGTATGGTGATGGACCTGGGAGAACGCGCGCAGGACATAATTCTACCGGCTCCGGATCTCCAGGAAATCCAGGAGGAGATTGGGCGGCTCAAGAACAACAAAGCCCCTGGGGTTGACCAACTACCAGGAGAGCTATTTAAACACGGTGGTGAGGCACTGGCTAGAGTGCTGCACTGGGTCATTACCAAGATTTGGGAGGAGGAAGTTTTGCCGCAGGAGTGGATGGAAGGTGTCGTGTGTCCCATCTACAAAAAGGGCGATAAGCTGGATTGTAGCAACTACCGCGCAATCACATTGCTGAACGCCGCCTACAAGGTACTCTCCCAAATTTTATGCCGTCGACTAGCACCAACTGCAAGGGAGTTCGTGGGGCAGTACCAGGCGGGTTTTATGGGCGAACGCTCCACCACGGACCAGGTGTTTGCCATTCGCCAAGTACTGCAGAAATGCCGCGAATACAACGTGCCCACACATCATCTATTCATCGACTTCAAAGCCGCATATGATACAATCGATCGGGACCAGCTATGGCAGCTAATGCACGAACACGGTTTTCCGGATAAACTGACACGGTTGATCAAAGCGACGATGGATCGGGTAATGTGCGTAGTTCGAGTTTCAGGGGCATTCTCGAGTCCCTTCGAAACCCGCAGAGGGTTACGGCAAGGTGATGGTCTTTCGTGTTTGCTATTCAACATCGCTTTGGAAGGTGTAATACGAAGAGCAGGGATTAACACGAGTGGTACAATTTTCAATAAGTCCGTCCAGCTATTTGGTTTCGCCGACGACATAGATATTATGGCACGTAACTTTGAGAAGATGGAGGAAGCCTACATCAGACTGAAGAGGAAGCTAAGCGGATCGGACTAGTCATCAACACGTCGAAGACGAAGTACATGATAGGAAGAGGTTCAAGAGAAGACAATGTGAGCCACCCATCGCGAGTTTGCATCGGTGGTGACGAAATCGAGGTGGTAGAAGAATTTGTGTACTTGGGCTCACTGGTGACTGCCGAAAATGACACCAGCAGAGAAATTCGGAGACGCATAGTGGCTGGAAATCGTACGTACTTTGGACTCCGCAAGACGCTCCGATCGAATAGAGTTCGCCGCCGTACCAAACTGACAATCTACAAAACGCTAATTAGACCGGTAGTCCTCTACGGACACGAGACCTGGACGATGCTCGTGGAGGACCAACGCGCACTTGGAGTTTTCGAAAGGAAAGTGCTGCGTACCATCTATGGTGGGGTGCAGATGGCGGACGGTACGTGGAGGAGGCGAATGAACCACGAATTGCATCAGCTGTTGGGAGAACCATCCATCGTTCACACCGCGAAAATCGGACGACTGCGATGGGCCGGGCACGTAGCCAGAATGTCGGACAGTAACCCGGTGAAAATGGTTCTCGACAACGATCCGACGGGCACAAGAAGGCGAGGTGCGCAGCGGGCAAGGTGGATCGATCAGGTGGAAGATGACTTGCGGACCCTCCGTAGACTGCGTGGTTGGCGACGTGTAGCCATGGACCGAGCCGAATGGAGAAGACTCTTATATACCGCACAGGCCACTTCGGCCTTAGTCTGAATAAATAATAATAATAACATCGAGATAGAAAGATATCGAGATAGGAAGGTTATCGAGATGTAGAAAGCCCAAATGTATGTAGACTGAAGGGACTGAGGAAACCATCGGCATAGGGAGAGATATCGAGATATAGAACATCGAGATGTAGAGAGTCGACTGTAGCTTCAAGAATCGATTTAACACGATTGTGTAAAATAATAACTTGCAAATGGTCAGTATTTACAGAACGAAATAGTTCGTATTTAAATCAATTTTTCATTGCTGATCATTTTAAGGTTACTTTTGAGCATAATGGTGTTAATTTGTGTATTAAAAATATATAACTTTTGTCTTTAAGAAAGTAATATATGGACGGCTTTATTGAAAGAATGCCGGACAGCAACCCTGCAAAGATGGTGTTCGCTTCCGATACGGCAGGTACGAGACGGCGTGGAGCGCAGCGAGCGAGGTCGGCTGACCATGTGAATAAAAACAATATTAATTGCAGACTTTATAGGTGACCCATATTGCCCCGCTGATTGACCTATCTTACCCCGGCATTTTTTGAATGACAGAAAAATGGATTTTTGCTTTAATGACTCAAAAGGAAATAAAAAGTAGAACATTTCATACCCCTACCTTACTTAAATTATTTTCAAAATATATCATTTTGAAATTTTTTGAATTATTTTGAAAATAAAATCCCATATCTTGCTGTAGAAAGTTTTTCATGATTCTTTTTTTTCTTATTTTGACATCGTTCATTCTTCTCCTAGCGTTCAGAACCTAACACCCAAATTTTAATAAAATTCTACATGAACTCATGGGAAGTGCAGATGTGTTCTCGGCTTGCAGTGGGCGAGTGACTGCATCGTCATTTCTTTCCCATCTCCGATAGACCATAAGGACGTTGCCGCAATTGACCATTGAAAAGTCTGGAGCTTTTGGACTGTGCACATTGAGGTTGAAAAGCAACTGCCATGCTCTATCCCTATCCCTGTGCAATTACGATAATAATTCTGGTCAAACACGGAGTAGCCACTACGAAATGTACAGTCATCATGGTCATGTTCATGCAAATCAAATTGAATGAAATCACGTAAAAAAGATATTTAGTGTACCTAACAAAATTACAGCATGAATTCTAATTTTTGTTCTTATAAAGGGTTTTAATTTATATGGACTGGTTTTTTTTACAGTTCCACTAAGATTACCTTCAGTCTGTTTACTGTAAATTCCCTACAATGTTTTCTTGCTTTTTTTGTGGCTCTGCATTCATACTAGAAGCACAGTGAACCACTATGTCTATGGAATTGAGAGTCTGTATCATAAGGAAAGATCCTTTACCGAGTCGAATCAAACTCGTTGTCTACGTCTCTATACACTTTATTCTGTTTTTACACGATTTACATTTTCTCAATTTCGCGCTCATCCTTAATGTTTGACGCGTATTAATTACCATGTGATTTTTCTTTGAATTATTTAGGATTTTTTGAAACATGTTGCATAGACTTTTGTGGAAAATTGAAATCACACGATCAAAATTACGAGTAAAAAAAATCGTGTAAAAACAGAATCCTGTGTAATTGTATCGTTCTCTAACCTATCGAAACCGAATCATCGACATCTTACTTTTTTACCAAAGAGCGAACAATTCACGTAAAAAGTCACTCTCAATTGCAAAGAAGTGGCGGCTGAAGTACATTATCATAAAAAATTACTATTCACACAAAGCAGACATTGATAACAACGATTAGCACACTAACGTGAAGCGAAATGTTCGATGGCATTGCGTTTTCCATGTGGTTTTAGATCTAACCCTGCACTGCACTGCGAATCAAACTCGAATCAATCGCACCGACAAATGCGTAATACTGACAATCTGACGATAGCAATTCTAGCTGCTGATAACCTGTTTATTTTAAGGTGCCAATGAAAATGACAATTACGAATTTCAAAAAGTTTTCATCATTCCAGCGACCGAGATATTTCATCATTTTCGATACTTTTGCATGGTAACATCTTACGGATCATTGCATTGGCTTACTTCTACATTTTTACAAAGCTCGAAGTTCAATGCTTCGCTGTATATTTATTGACACGGGTCTGTATATTTATCAGTCTATCACAATTGTAGGTTTGTGGTTATCTGAAAAAGCTGCATGAGCTCGCAATTTCATACCTAGAGTATTTGGTTTCTCTTGGTTCTTGATAGGGGTGTATAAAATACTCCTACAAAAAGCTTCGATATGCAGAGAATGTGCAGCCTTAATTCGAGCACAATAAGTTCTAGAAAATATTCCCATCTATTAGGCAGCGAAACCTGGCAAAGCCGTCATTTCCTCAAGTAAAAACAAAAACACTTACAAAGCGCGCAGGGACTAAACCCTCCTATTGCTAGCTTCGTGTGCAACAAAAGAAAGCCGGTAAACAAGTTGCGTAATCTAAAAGCCGTTTTATTTTTGGATGTTTGAATGATAAGGACTCTGCAGGGAACCCACACTGGCCACACGGGTAGAGACAATTTGTTTTTCTCATTATCATGCTCAAAAGAAAAAAAAAACGATTTGATTAGATTATTTTATTTGTTTCGAGCTTGGTAAATAATAGTTCATGGTAATGAGCCCTTTTTCAGTTTTTTACTTATGACTGACAGAAGAAAATCTTAATCTCGTAAAAATGAGTTTTAATAAGGAAATATTTGAATGGACATAAAATATGGCTAAATCATTGTAATTTTCATTTTATAAGCATCATGTTACTAAGCAATGTAGTTTATTATTGACTTATCCGAATATTCCACCGATGATCCAACAAATTTTCAGAATTTAGAACATAACGGTATGTTGTTAAATATCATTCTTTTATTTATTTGTCTCAAAATTCATTTCTCACAATTCGATCTATCTTAGTAGCGTTAAAATTCGCCATTTTAATCCACCATTCGTATGGAAATCAAAGTCGTATCGTATGCACGGGATCAAGGGTCGTCGGTATGATAACCGCGACCACCAGTCTACAATCATGTTTATTTACGAAGCAGAACATACACAAAATGACCCAACACTGAACAAGATAAATAATCAAGAATCATGCAACATGTTTTTGACAAAATCACATTAAAATCCTGGACCCTAAAGTCAGTATGGCCTACCTTTTGGGACTCCTTGTAGAGGTTCAGTTGGTTCTCAGCCGGATTGAGAGACATTTTCACCGTGTGTAGATTGTATCACCGCACAACTTCTGTCTGAATCGTCTTGTTCTTCCAACACCGGGTTTTGTACTTTCAGCGGGTGAACTGGAATGTCCGAGTTATATAAGCACCAAATCGTATTGCACACACGAGTCTACAGATATTGCACACCACCAGTCGTTAATCTTATCACAAACCAGCCGAAAAGGAGAAAACAAATTCCAAAATCTAGGAGCAATACAAATTAAACACCACAAAAGTAGAACGCAAAAGAGCGATAATGTTGTCGGTAAGAAAAACTTAACCTGACTGACAGCGAACGATGACGAGCAGGTTGCTTTTATTGACGACGAATCGGTAGGGTGATAATCGGTAGATAAATACGGCTGGGAGATATGCGATGCACCAGGTCGAATAAAAAGTACAATAATGCTTTGGTCCGATGGGCCTTTTCACGAGACGTTTAAAAACAGCTGATTTTATCGTCAATTGACAGTTCTTCTATAAAAATGACAGCTTCGAGATTGCAGGCCTGTTCAGCGGTTGTAAACAAGTGCAGTCTCGGCAGTGTCACATGAAAAGGCTTATTCGCGAAATTAAATTCAAATTAACCGATTCAATACGGATTTTTTTTCGTCGTATTTCAACATAAATTTTGGACATACTGCTTCAAAAACGTATGCAAACCATAAAAAAGTAGAAATATGGGGGAAAATATTTTTTTTGAGATCTTTTAGGGCTTCCAAACCCTTCTTGAGTACAGAATTTGATGATCTACATAAATAACAAAGCGTTTTACGGGGCCTCAATCCTAATATGAAGTTGGCAATGGTACTTGTGACATAATTCGACATAGTTGTTTCATAAGGGCCGAAGTCGCAAATGTAAACAAATCGAGTTTATGTCATAGATCGAACCTCCTGGAAATGCACTATATGTAGCATATTCAAAATGGTACAAAATGTTGTTTTTTTGCTGTAAAAACAGAAAAATACAGAAGGGCGATACCGTGGACCCCCGGTAATATGACCGCTTTTAATCTGAACACTTTTTAATTTGAACCCCGTTGGTTTGAACATCGTACAAATTAAAAATGGTTCAAACGTCATTTAGCACGTGGAGTCGAGAGAAGAAAAATGAAACATCGTGAAACGGAACGCAGAATCAAAACAAACCAGCAAAGAGAGCGGCCAGAAACCAGTTTTTCTGATGCAAATAGAGTAACCAGAAGTTCAAATTAAAAATGAACCCCGTTAATTTGAATGAGGTACCGTTCAAATTATCGGGGGTCCACGGTATTACATTTCCGTTGGATTTTTTTTCTCGGTGCGATTGCGCCCCGTTTTCTCCATGGCAGCAAAAGGGCTAAACTGTGTTTCATTTTTGCATTATGACACTTTGTTCTTGCATCAAAAACACATGTGAGCAAAAGGGCTAAACGGTACTTTGAAAACACAACGGGGCGATGCAAACAGGCGATACTGACAAACAGGTTGACAGCCGGGCGTGGAATTTGGGCGAAAAGGATGTTGTCAAAAACATTATGGCGCATTTCTGAAGGGCGCAAGTGTACACTGTTAGAAAAAAAGGACGACTAATTCTTTAATCATATTTTCAAATCGAAATAAATCCGAAGTAAATTTTATTTTCATGTGGTTCAATGATTAGATATGGATGAATTTCATGCAAACTATTAACATTTAAAATAACATCTACTCTTTGAAATATCCAGCTTTCCACGCTCGGTAATGGCGGCTTGTCGGTGTGCAAAAATCAATCGGTCACTGTACTGTTTGACACTAGCTGGAGGAAAACTCACTGCCGAAAAGGCCTTTTTCCCTTCCCCTCACCCAGGAACGCCAGTGGGCTTTCCTCCAGCTAGTGTCAAACAGTACAGTGACCAATTGATTTTTACCCACCGATAAGCCGCCATTACCGAGCGTGGAAAGCTGGATAATTGAAAACATGTCATGGAACACTCCAACCCATTTTCCTCCATTCGAGCTCATTGCGACATTGGACCTTATGAAACAACTGTGTCGAATTCTGGAGCGCTCGCTAGCCCAGCGGAAACATTCACGACGTGTTGCGGTTCTGCATCCATATGCACACGTCCAGCAGCGCAACAATAGAATTTTCCAGCGACGGAGAGGAGTTGGAGGAGAGGAGGATGGTGAACATTTCATTATCGTTTCATTAACCATAATTTTGTAACAACCTTGCAAGCGGTTTTCTGTGTGGTTAAGGCCCTGTCTCATTTGGAGAATTAAACTTAAAAGTGACAGTTCGTAAATTAGCAAATAACCCAGTCATAAGAATGTCTGGTGCTCCCCAGCAATTCCAATAAGACATAGTTGGAAAATGATTCGATATCTGTCAAAAGTAATCTTGCTCTGCGAGCAGGGTTATTTGATAATTATTGAAATGTCACTTTTAAGTTTAATTTCATTTTAATTATTCAATTGAGACAGACCTAAATCTGACGACTTCATGAGCGTACCGAATTTCTCTCCGTGCCACATTCGGTAAAGCACAGCTCTACTACCACAGCTAATCAGAAACGTCTAACCTATGGAGAACAGTATTTATGTTGTTGTTTTGATTTGGCTGCCGGATTGACCGAATCGAACATGGTAGTTATACAATAAATTCGTTATTATTGCATTAAAAATATTTCCGCTGTTCGAATCAATTGTTTGTGCTCTGTCGCTGTTTTCATTCAAAATGTCACTCCGGGTATTAGTGCAAAGTGCTCGGCTTCAAACCATACCTTCGTTTCTAGCATCTTCGAAGGGCCTTACGCAAATTATTTCCGGAAGGAGTACATCAGGGCCAAGCATCAGATGCCTGTGCTCAAAAGCAAACGACAAGCTCGGTACTACTCCGGACAGTCCCGGCTTCAAAGTGTACAATGGTATATTGACGCCTCAAATCCGGATGGTGAAAGTTTTTTCATTGGCTACCAGTTTGGGTGGAATTGGTGCGCAGCCGATACTGCTGGAACAGGCCAGCAAAATCGGAGGCACTCCAATGATCGTTGCCATCTGTGGTTTCGCGGGGTTCTTCACATTCGTAACTCCGTTCCTGCTGCATCTGATCACCAAACGGTATGTCACGGAGTTGCACTATGACGACACGACGAAGGAGTATACTGCTACCACAATCACGTTTTTGCTCCAGAAACAAATGGTAAGATTATCGCACGTTATTGGTATAATCCATCTGAACGCATATTTACTTTCAGACTAAATTTAAAACTGAGAACGTGGTAGTTCCCGAGGTGCCCGGTATGTTCACCACATTCATGGTCGGTGATAAGTCGCTGTTTGTTGATCCGTCGCTTTTTGCGGATCCAACACATTACATCAAAATCATGGGCTACGATAAGCCGATCGATTTCAAGTTCGAGGAAGCACGACAAAATGCAGAGGACTCTAGTAAAAAGTAGTGCTCTTCATAACTGAAGTGGAATAAAGTTACGTTATGCTAGTCAGGATTACACAAGAAATAATAATTTATGTTTTGAAGATGTCTTGCTTAAAAAACAAAAGTTAATACCTAATAGGACTTATACGAGGATGGTAAATTCAATTTATTACATTTTAGTCTATTTTGCTAAAGACTGATTCAGAAGTGAAATTAACAAAAAAAAATGAATACTTGGACAAGTAATAAACAAAGGGTCTGATTTCATTAATACAAGTTTTCCAGCTGGGATCCGACTACTCATCAATTTGCT
Source organism: Armigeres subalbatus (assembly GCF_024139115.2). Lineage (NCBI taxonomy): Eukaryota > Metazoa > Arthropoda > Insecta > Diptera > Culicidae > Armigeres > Armigeres subalbatus. The sequence continues at coordinate 157,981,330 of NC_085140.1, read as the reverse complement.
TTGTAGCCCGTGTCTGCTAGATATTAGGAACTGACAAATTACAAGCAAAAGGTGAATTGTGAAAAGTGTTGATATAAAGACTATATATGATATAGGGTAGATACATCGAACACGAATACTGACTCTCGAACGCTGGATGTTGATTGTCTTCAAACATAAAAAGGTAAGTTCAAGATTATAATTGAAACGTGTTTTTAGTTATTCAATTATTTGGTTGTGGATATGCATCGAAAATGGACATATTTTATAATAATGACTTTGCAAAAAGAAGTCTTGGAAGGACCGAACCCAGTATCAACCACTATCTAGATAGACGTGATGACCTTATTGTAATGAAATACGTCTGATAGGTTTGAACATTGGTAGTGGAATGAAAATTTTATTTAACAATATAACAAACTTCCGTTTCTAAGACACATCATGGATTACTTGATTACTAACACTCCTCCCTAATCCTTGATTCCGATGATTCGCTTCATATGAGTAATCCCAGATTTAACGAGAGGCTTTGTAAATCCATCTGCTGCTTGGTCTTTAGTGTTTACATAGCTGACCGTGGAGGTTCTCCTTAGCCGTGCGGTAAGACGCGCGGCTACAAAGCAAGACCATGCTGAGGGTGGCTGGGTTCGATTCCCGGTGCCGGTCTAGGCAATTTTCGGATTGGAAATTGTCTCGACTTCCCTGGGCATAAAAGTATCATCGTGCTAGCCTCATGATATACGAATGCAAAAATGATAACCTGGCTTAGAAACCTCGCAGTTAATAACTGTGGAAGTGCTTAGCGAACACTAAGCTGCGAGGCGGCTCTGTCCCAGTGTGGGGATGTAATGCCAATAAGAAGAAGAAGAAGAAGATAGCTGACCGTCACTGACCCGCTTTCAATAGCTTCGTGAACAAAATGGTAACGTATATCTATATGTTTTGTCCTGGGATTGTAGCTTCCAAGTTTGGCTATGGCGATGGCAGATTGATTATCACATAGAATCTGGATACGAATTTCTTCAAAAATTTGCTTCAGCATGTTTCGCCACTCGCATGATGACAAAGCTACCGTTGGTTGCCTTTTGACGTTCCATGAAATTGCTCCACCTTGGAACATAAATAAAAACGTATCCGGTAGTTGATCGTCGCGTATCAACATCTCCTCCCCAATCTGCATCGGTATAACCAATTATTTCGCTGTTGCCTTGCTTATTGTATACGAGTCTACTGTTGATTGTTCCTTTCAAATACCTGAAAATTCGTTTCACGGGGTGTGTGGGGCGAGACAGCCCTGTTGTATACCACTCTATATTATATACTGTTTATGACGTCTTGGTGTTGGTGACGAGCAAGCAGCCAAGCATCGTTCTCCCTCAGTCAGAGTCCAAGTGATCCGAGTAAGGCGATACAGACATAACCCTTTGCTCCAATAGAATCAGTCACGAATTGACGAATTGGCATGTGGAATCGATATCTGACCATCGCTACATCTACTTTGATCATTTGAATGTTACTTCGCAGACCTTGCGTTTTAGAAATCCCTGTTCAACAAATTGGGATCTTTACACAGAGTTGCTCTCTACCAAATTTCATGGATATCTACCTTCTATAGAAACTCCTACCGACTTGGATGATGCAGTTGATACTACAACGTTGCACATCGTGGAAGCTTTCGAAGAAGCTTGCCCTTTACGTTCTGTAAAAACCTCAAGAGGAACCCCTTGGTGGAATTCCGATTTGGCTAAGCTAAGGAAGCAGTGCAGAAGGAGTTGGAACAGACGCCATTCAGCAGGGACGGATTCTTTCAAGTTGGCTCGCAAAGCTTACAAGAAGGCTCTACGATCTGCTGAACGATCCGGCTGGAAAAAATGTGCAAATGTTTCCAATTTGAGTGAAGCCAGTCGATTGAATAAAATACTTGCGAGATCCAAGGATTTCCAAGTTGGCGAAATTCGCAAGCCAAATGGCGACTACACTTCTTCTGATGAAGAATCGTTAGAGCACTTATTTGATACGCACTTCCCTGGATGTGTCGATATAACATCTTCGGATGATCCTATACGGTATACATGTGCTGCCTCCTATCTGTGAGATTGTTTAATTCAAAATATTCAGGCAAGAAATAAAGTACTAAAATAACTTGTTGCGTAACTTAAGGCGAAACACTTGGTTTAAATATAATTAATGCGCAATTTCCACTGACCTCCAAATCAAGGAATCAAAAAACGAATATCGATTAAGAAAATCAAAAAACTCGCTCTCCAAAACTGACCAATGCGGAAAGATTACATTATTCTTTGGTACAGCACTGGGTTACAATTGTGTATCATACAAAAAGCTGATTCCATTTTGAATCGTGAATACACGCTTTATTCTGGTGGAGTATTAAGTTGAGTTCGGACGCATTTTGGCCGAGTTAAAAGTTTTGAAAAGCTTAAAGATTATTAAAATTATTATAATATATTCTAAATTAACTACATTCGGAGTAAGTCTGCGCGAATTATAATTGAACGATCTTTATTAAATGATTATTTGTATTACAAAAAGTTTCAGAAATTGAATTTTAAGAGTTCCTATGGGAAGATCCATAAAGTATGTCACGCAAAACTTGGCGATTTTCAAACCCCCCTCCCCCCTTCGTCACACTATTTGTAATAAAACTCTAAAATTTTTGTATGAGTTGTCACGCTGCTCGGAACCCCCTCCCCCCTAGGAGCGTGACGTACTTTGTGGATGGGCCCTAAGTACTCTGAATAAATATAAAAAGTGAACTATTGGGAAACGAATTATCAGGTAAGCTAGATTATATTGGTGAACTTATGAAGTGAAGCTAATAAGTGATTGCGTTGTTTAGGCGTGCTGCCCAATCAACGTGGGCTGCAAGTTTGGGTTGTTTGAAAACCCCTGCGTGGTGCGGTCGATATACACAGTAGTAGGCAGTAAAGACACCTGTGGTGAAGTCAAGTCACGGTTTACAAAATTGGACGAAACGATCGGACACAGCGAGTGGTTCGAGCCCTCAAAAGCCCCGTGATTGCTCGTATAGCCAAGACGTGAGGCGTAGAGCTTCGCAACCAAAAGCTTTGACTCCACCAAGCCCGAGGACATCTCTACCTCGTCTAAAAACGCCATACGCACGAGCAGTTTGAATCCCACACTGCGACTTACGCCTCAAATGAGCTTTCGCTCACGTTTCAATTGCATGTGACGTCACAATTGTAGCTTTACCTGAAAGGAAAGTCGAATTTTAATAAATTTAGAATAATGTAAAGCTCTAAAAATCCAATCGGTTAAATTAAACGGAAGCTCGAATAAAATGGAATTTTAAATTTACTTCGAGTCTAGTTTTGCTTCAACCAGAGACGGTCGTCACATGTCGTTTATATTTAATCTAGGATTAGCTTTTCATTGAGAAACTGTTGTAACCATTCAGTTCTGGAGATTGGCTTTTTGAATTGTTTATTATTTATTTTATTATTGGTTGGAAGTTGGTCGAATCGTTTGCGTTCATTTGTGCGGTTAATTCTATAAAAACTGTTTCAACCTGCCTTGAGAGGGTTGTCTCTTGCCGGGGTATTTCAAAAAGAGTTAACGGTCCTTCAGATACGAAGGTGGCGCTTAAGCCGTTGGCTTTAAAGAAAAGAATTGAACGTTTCATTTGGCGCCCAACGTGGGGCCTGAGAGAAAGAGTTGTAAATAGTAATTGTTGAATTGGATTAATTTGAGTAGCTTAGATTGTAATTGGTTATGGATTAGCTCGTTTAAGTTTGTTGGGAAATAGTTTCGAAGAATTTAATTATAATAGTTAATCGCTAAAAATTTGTTCCAATGAATTCGTATTATTAAGAACCTAGATCTTAGAATACATTTTTCTTCTATACTATAAATACTTTATGATTGGATTGAAATTGTTTAGAAATATGGATGCCTATAAAATTCATGCAAATGACCTTTTAGAGGATGAACTTGATTATGAGCTTTATCGTTCAATTTACGATAATCTATGACTAGTTGCCATTTCTTCTGTCCAGATGCGTCCAATTTTTTGGGCACTATCCAAACAGGTGAAGTCCACGGACTGTTGGAGTGTCTAATTATGTTTTGATCCAGCATTTTGGAAATATGCCGCTGCACTTCCTCTCTGTGACAGAATGGATAGCGGTATGATTTCGTATGGATAGGCACATCGTCCTTTGTAACAATTTTATGCTTGATAGCATTGGTAAAAGTAAGTTGTGGCCCTCAACATAAAAAATGTTTTCATAGTCAGCGATTACCTTTAACAAGTTTATTTTCTCCTCTCTGTTAAGGTGGTTGTGGGGAATATAATGTTATTGGAATAATCAATTGAACACTTTAACATTGGTTTGAAATAATAACACTTTGGTACTTCTTAATAATAGTGTAACACAAGGTTTTCAACAATGGTAGGATGTTGGTTTGCAGAAAGCTCTGGATGCTTCAGAAAACTGAACGAAAGAGCAGAAGCAACAACGGCACCAACCGACAAGAGGAGGTGCACAAATATAGTTGTGGGTGCTAGAGAGAGAAAGCATCGATCCGATGGATGGACTTGTTGAGGAATACGGGTTCGCTCGGGTCATTCAGTATTCATATTTCGAATCGTAAACACGCTGTTGTAGGAAGGAAGGCAAATCAGAAGATGGATTTGCTTGGCTACGACAATGACGTGGTCGTTGCTCCCAAATAAGGTAAGGATAATCAGCATCAGGAGATGTTTGAGAAGTGAATAAGGCAAAAAAAAAGGTAAGCCTTAGCTGCAAGACGTCAACAAAATGGCAAAAAAATAAAGATAAGCCATCATATACGATAGGCAAAAAATAATGGTAAGCCTCGGATGGAAAACAAAATGGCAAAAAATAATGGTAAGCCATAATATGTGAAAGGCAAAAAAAATGATAAGCCTCAAACCAGCAGCAAAATGGCAAAAAAATATGGTAAGCCACAATATATGACGGGCAAAAGAAAATGGTAAGCCCGAGACGAAAACTTGATATGGCAAAAAATGATGGTAAGCCATGCAGAAAAAAAAAAATAGAGTATCTATACCATGAAAGTTGTTAGCTGAAAAAAAAGCGATTTAAGATCTCAGGCAAAAAAAAAATGAACAAAAACATATTAGAGAATGAAAACCATTGAGAATATCTGCTTAGTTTGGATTTCACCCGCTTGGCAATATTAGTGAACGTGAGACTGACAGTAACGCTGAATATCTCAAATACCGCGAGATTCAAAAAAAAATTGTGTGTTTTACAAAAAAAAATCTTACATTTTATAACCTTCAAGTAGTGAGATGTGCTTAGTTTGATGGTGTGTGGTTCGAGTGCTTCGAGTGGGTTAGTATGTCTTTGAAAGGACGTAAGATCTGGGTGGATCACATGGAATAAAGTCCAACCTCCATGTCTCTGAGACAACGTTTAATCTGAGTGGAACAAAATCCAAACCCCTGAGTGAGTAAAAGTTTGTAAAAGTTGTTGTGCCGAACTGAGAATATTGTTAAGTTTTCTGACTATGATGCAAGATTGATTTTCTGAAGCCTGGTAAGCTCGATGGAGGGATGCATAACCAAGATAGGCGGCTGTCTTGTGTGAAGAGTGGGAACGTGTAAACTAAGCTGTAGACTGAGAATATTATTGAAGTTATTCGAAAAGGTAGATGGTCTGATTGGATCACTCGAGAAAATCTGCTTAGCTTCGAATTCACCCACTTGGCAATGTTAGCGAACGTGAGACTGACAGTTAAGCTGAATATCTCGAAATCTGTGATATTAAGATAGTTGGTGTGATCTACAAAAAATCTCGAATGTTAAAACCTTCAAATAGTGAGATCTGGGGCCTGTAGCATAATCTAAATTTTACTAATAATATTAGTAGAGTAGCTTGTAACTTGTATTTTTCTGTTGCATAATGAATCTACAAGTATGAATTTACAAGACTAATATTACAAGTAAACCGCACTAATAATATTAGTGGAATTTACAAGTAACTGTTGCATAAAGAAAATACAAGTACAAATTATTAGCGTTGGCTTGTAGTTTCTTTTACAAGTATGAATGGTGCTGTAATTTAATTTACAAGTAGCTTTTATTTTATTATTTTAGCCGTGCAAAGTAATTATGTATCGTTTTATTGTTTTAACGACTTAACTGAGAAAGAAACTATTATTCTAGTTGCTTCAAATTATCATATAATGAAATACTGTGCAATAAGAATAAATTTCTCGTTCCGATATAACACTGAGAATTATAAAACAAAACTACTCAAAAGTGGGTTGTTTTAGCTCAAATCCGTACTTTGGACCAAAAACCCAATTTTGAATGAAATGAGTTTCCTAACACAGTAGTTTAACTTAATCCACTCAAAAGATATTAACCAAAGCTGAGTTTAGTTTAGCCAAAGTTGACTTTATTCATCTCAAAATTGAGAATATATTAATTTACTGAAATTTAAAGCCTGTCCACGTTAGATTTCGGACACCCATCTTTAATCGCGATTTTCAAACAGTTTTACCAACCATTGAGACGATCTATTTACATGACAGCTCAATCTTTTCGCTTTACAGCTGCTTTCAGCATGCCTTAGCTCTTATTAAAGTTGATGAAATGATGACAAATCAATTGGATATGGATTGGATGTCAGTCTCACGTTCGCCAACATTGCCAAGTGGGTGAATTCGAAGCTAAGCAGATTTTCTCAAGTGATCCAATCAGACCATCTACCTTTTCGAATAACTTCAATAATATTCTCATTCTACAGCTTAGTTTACACGTTCCCACTCTTCACACAAGACAGCCGCCTATCTTGGTCATGCATCCCTCCATCGAGCTTACCAGGCATCAGAAAATCAATCTTGCATCATAGTCAGAAAACTTAACAATATTCTCAGTTCGGCACAACAACTTTTACAAACTTTTACTCACTCAGGGGTTTGGATTTTGTTCCACTCAGATTAAACGTTGTCTCAGAGACATGGAGGTTGGACTTTATTCCATGTGATCCACCCAGATCTTACGTCCTTTCAAAGACATACTAACCCACTCGAAGCACTCGAACCACACACCATCAAACTAAGCAAATCTCACTACTTGAAGGTTATAAAATGTGCGATTTTTTTTTTGTAAAACATACAATTTTTTTTGAATCTCGCGGTCTTTGAGATATTCAGCGTTACTGTCAGTCTCACGTTCACTAATATTGCCAAGCGGGTGAAATCCAAACTAAGCAGATATTCTCAATGGTTTTCATTCTCTAATATGTTTTTGTTCAATTTTTTTTTGCCTGAGATCTTAAATCGCTTTTTTTCAGCTAACAACTTTCATGGTATAGATACTCTATTTTTTTAACAGCATTCCATTGTTTTTTCTGCATGGCTTACCATCATTTTTTGCCATATCAAGTTTTCGTCTCGGGCTTACCATTTTCTTTTGCCCGTCATTGTGGCTTACCATATTTTTTGCCATTTTACTGCTGGTTTGAGGCTTATCATTTTTTTTGCCTTTCACATATTATGGCTTACCATTATTTTTTGCCATTTTGTTTTCCATCCGAGGCTTACCATTATTTTTTGCCTATCGTATATGATGGCTTATCTTTATTTTTTTGCCATTTTGTTGACGTCTTGCAGCTAAGGCTTACCTTTTTTTTGCCTTATTCACTTCTCAAACATCTCCTGATGCTGATTATCCTTACCTTATTTGGGAGCAACGACCACGTCATTGTCGTAGCCAAGCAAATCCATCTTCTGATTTGCCTTCCTTCCTACAACAGCGTGTTTACGATTCGAAATATGAATACTGAATGACCCGAGCGAACCCGTATTCCTCAACAAGTACATCCATCGGATCGATGCTTTCTCTCTCTAGCACCCACAACTATATTTGTGCACCTCCTCTTGTCGGTTGGTGCCGTTGTTGCTTCTGCTCTTTCGTTCAGTTTTCTGAAGCATCCAGAGCTTTCTGCAAATCAACATCCTACCATTGTTGAAAACCTTGTGTTACACTATTATTAAGAAGTACCAAAGTGTTATTATTTGAAACCAATGTTAAATTGATTATTCCAGTAACATTATATTCCCCACAGTGGTCAAGTCTCAACTGATCGAAAATAAATTGTCTTGGGAATGAAGGAGCAGCTTCTTCGTGGATTGGGTCATTTGCGTAGAAATTATTCAGTTCTACTGCTAATGGGTTGCTGATCGAAATTTTTGTTGGTTCGTTAGAGATATTTGTTACAGTTACATGAAGACGGTTGTCCTTGCAAGTGTAAATGCCAGTATGAACAATAATTTGAGGTGACAGCGGAATATCCTTTTCAAAATAAAACTCACCATCCATTTCAGCAGTTGGTAGATTGACAACTTTTGTTTCATTAGAGTTTAAATTTATCGTAGTAGAATCGGGGTACTTTCTATGCATATCAACTTTACCTGTAGGGAATTGAAGTTGGTTTTCGGCTGTGAGAATATCAGCCTTCAATGACCGTAATGTCTCATATCCGATGAGACCATCAAAAAATTCATGAAAGTCAAAAACTATAAATTTTTGTTTCGATGTACCCTCTATTTGCTCAAAAGGGTTAAATTCCACATATTTATGAGCGATATGATTTCCTATAATGTTTTTAATTTTTATTGGTTGCGTTTCTCTACATTTATCCCAGTTCACATGCTTAGTACTAATATAGTTACGGTTCGCTCCAGTGTCAACCAGAAATTTTAATGGTCCTTTATTGGTAAAAATTTTAATAAAGGGCAAAAAGTTGTTCATCTTTTCATCATTGATTCCTCGACCAGATGAAAATTTAACTCATCTTCAAGGTTATCAGATGTCTGCTGTTGCTGTTCGGACGCTTCTTCGGGATGAAGCGTGTATGTTTGGTTTGTATCATATGACGCAGATGCATCATAATCATAACTACTGTAGTCAAAACAAAATTGCTCGTTGTAAAGGTCCGGTGCACTTTCAATGTTAAAGTTTGGACGGAAGCCGTCTGATCTGGCTCTGTTCGGGAAGTTTTGATTTGGATTCCTGATATGTGCAAATGTGTTGGGTTTTGATGAAGGTGGGTTAGCTTTATTGGATGCGTTAAAATATGGGGGCCTGAAATTATGTTTGTATTGTGATTGAAATGTTTTTGGTATGGTACCGGTATGGTGTGCATTATCTGATTGCGGTTTTGGAAGATTTTGAACGTATGAGTAATTGCTTTCTTCTAAGCAATATCTCATCACATCTTTCAAGGTTTTGGGCTGCTGTGCCCTAATAATAGGTCCAAGAGGTGCGCATATTCCGGCGACAAATACCTTTAGTCCTATTTCTTGATAATATTGTTGCTTTGCTTTTTAAACATGGTCATCCCTCTCGTGGGCTGCAAAATGGTGGGTTGGCATCAAGGAAGGAGCGCCCAACAGAGCTCTGGTCCCCACAAGTCCCTATCTCACGCTTCCACGGGTCGTCCGATGACAAAAGACCGCCAGCTAAGGGTTGTGTACTTAGCTGGTAGTGCAGCCTGGGCACTGTTGTCCTTCTGACATCAGCTAGAGTGAGAAGGTACGCCTCGAGCGTCTGTTCACCAGGAGGTGCGGCTCAAACAGCGTCTGCCTGGTACCCAGCGGCTGATTAACGAAATGCTGTATCGCGTCAGCTATACCTAAGGTGGCAGCCCCATCATCGCGATGTAGGTAACGCGACCCTGGTAAGGTAGCTTACTGAAGCCTTTCAAATACCACGAAAAATGGAGATAGAAGAAAAAGAGAACGTTATTTTTGGCAACCGACCCGGCAACGAAATAAGGACTATGATTGGAAACTCGGTACCTGGAATGTCAGGACCCTAAACGAACCTGGACGAGTGAACCTTCTGGCTCGTGAACATTGGCGTAAATATAAGGGGGCGGGGGCCTGGCCCCTGCAGACCTGCTTGTGCCCCCAGAAAATTTTGAAAAGTAATTCCAACTTAGTCAGTTTTTATTTCATTTACACATTTCCTACATATTTCTTAATTTTGATTATGAATTCTATAAACATATTTTTTGTTGCGTTATCACATCTATGACCATTTGTTCAGCAAAGCATCGAAATATTTAAGTTGGACCCCCGGTAACGATTTCTCGATTTTTAAGCTAAAATCAATGCCGCTTCTAATTCAGTTGCTAGTTTAAAATAATAAATTTGTTCTGCATAAACTTAAAAACATAATTGTATTAAGATATAAATATTTACGTTCTATTAAATTACCATCCGCTTCAAAAAAGACTGAAGCAACTACATCAAAATGAGCACATGTACACAAATCCGGTCAATGAAATTTAGAACGACCATTCTTTCGAAAATCTTCGAGTTAATCGCAAGGTATGCCGCAAAACAGTTGATCAAATTCTTATGGAGCTTTTTGCTCTCGCTATATAATTCTGGCACAGAAAGATATAAAATTATAAAACTTAAGAATCTTTGTTACAATGACAGAAAAATCAACAACGCATTCCATTGAAAGTATTAGGACAAAACAAAACTTGCAAATTGAATATCTTTCGGATGCTTGATTTGCCCAATCTCCACATGCGCTTTACTATTGTATAGCCAAGCGAGTGCACATTGTTTATTAAACGAGAGGATCGCACTCCATGCCCCCCAGTAACTGTCTGGGCGGGACGGTATAGAATGCGAATTCAATCGCACTCTGCTGTGCCAAAGGCTTGCTTGGCTAAAGCATTTGATGAGTTTGATTGCCTTTACGTAAGCGGTCGCGTGTACTCAGACGACTAATGACGGTGAAAGACCGACACTTGATTACAATTAATTGCATATTATTCGGAAACTCGTTTAATAAACAATGTGCACTCGCTTGGCTGTGGATATACAATAGTAAAGCACATGTGGCGATTGGACAAATCAAGCATCCGAAAGATATTCAATTTGCAAAAAAGAGAGCTAACGGCGGTGGAGGTTGGTACTCGGATTCTGATGGCTTTTCCGCAAACGTGACCTTTAAGTGGTCTTGTTGTGTAGGGGTTATCACGCCTATCTAGAGAGTAGGAGGTTGAGGGTTCGAGTCCCTCCAAGACACGTGGATTCTTTTTCGCAAATTTCATATCAATTTGTCCATTTCGAAACATATGCTGTGCATATGCACAGCCAAGATATTTAACAAAAAAAAAAGATTTCATAAGGATCATCGGAAAACTCTTTTGTGCCTGCTTTAGTTTAGTTTTTAGTTTTAGAATATGTTTTTTAGGATAAAAAAAATTAGATTTAGAAACCAGTTCGTATCAGAAAACATTTCTTTTGCAGCACAATTCAGATCGATTTGGTTGCTTCTCAAGTCTCTTTGATTTTTGCAGAGAAATCTCTCACCTATTCAGAAAACCATAATAAAGCCTCTTCCTAACGTCAGTAACTTCAAAAACCCTATGTTATTCTGGAATTTGATTTATGACTCATAATTTTATGACTCATAATTTTATGACTCATAATTTTATGACTCATGGAATTTATGACTCATAAATTCCACTTTAGGATTCCAAATTTGTGTTCATCGGTACTTAACTATTTCAGCACATAGCATACATTTTGGAATTACATGAATACTTATATTGATTATGACAAAATTTCGTGGAATTTATTCCACATCTAAAGAGTTTCAAAAATTTCAAGATCTTTATGCATTAAGTAATCATGAAAATGCTTTAAAACTTTCAGAAATATACTCATATCGAATTTCATTTATAGATAATTCGAAGAAGATTGTTGAATCTTAGATTACACACTTATTCACATTTAGTAACATGGAGAAGACAAGTTGACACAGATACAGCGTTTTGAAGCAATCACAGCATCATTGGAAATCAATTGTATTATTCGCGATTTTTTTATGTTAGTTCTAGGACGAATGAGCGATAAATTTAGTCAAACACAGTGCGCACAGTGCTTTAAATCGCCTTTGAAAATTACATCCCATCAGCTGGTGCCATGGCCCCCCCTAGACCGAGACTCTAGTTACGCCTATGCTCGTGAACTGCAGAAGGTTGGAGTGAACGTGGCTGCTATTCAAGAAGTCCGATGGCCTAGATCCGGAGAACGTGAATTCCGAGCCGTGGACCCCACGACCAATACTGCATTCAAGTATAACATCTATCACAGCGGCAGTGAAAAAGCAGAGCATGGAGTTGGTTTCGTAGTGATGGGCAAGCAGATGAAGCGAGTGATGCAGTGGAAACCCATTAGCGAACGAATCTGTGTGTTGAGGATACGGGGCAAATTCTTCAATTACAGCCTAATCAACGTTTACGCACCGACAAACGATAAATCCGACGACGTGAAGGACACGTTTTATGAATGTCTTGATAAAGCCTATGGAGAGTGCCCAAAGCATGACGTGAAAATTGTTATCGGAGACGCTAACGCTCAGGTCGGTAGAGAGGACTTTTTCCGTCCCATAATCGGTAGGGAGAGCCTTCACTCCGCTACCAATGACAACGGCCTACGGCTAGTAAATTTTGCTGCTACCAGAGGGATGGCCATCAGTAGCACCTACTTTGCACGAAAGAACATCCGAAAGCACACCTGGAGACACCCAAATGGTGAAACTTGCAACCAGATAGACCATGTTCTGGTGGATGGGCGCCATTTCTCGGATGTTATCGATGTGCGGACATTCAGAGGTCCGAACATTGACTCTGATCACTATCTCGTTGTCAGTAAAATTCGATCACGGTTGTTAACTGTATCGAACGAAAGATCACAGCGAACGATGCGTTACAATATCCAGCGATTGTCGGCGGAAGGAGTATCGGCTGAGTACCGCCAGAAGCTCGACGAACGGATAAGTGCAATCAACGTTAGCTACAACATCAACGATCTATGGGAGTCGATCCATGGAGCGGTGAGCACAACAGCACGAGAAGTGGTAGGCACTGCACAGAGGCGACCCAGGACGGGTTGGTTCGATGTGGAGTGTCTGAGAGTGACAGACGAAAAGAACGTTGCCAGAAGCCGGATGTTGGTGTCAGGTACCCGATCGAATAGAGATCGGTACAAGGAAGCAAGAGCAGCCGAAAAACGAACCCACCGCAGGAAGAAAAAAGACTACAAGAGAACAAGTGATTAGTGAGGCGCAGGAAAAAATGGAGCAGAACGATATGCGGAGGTTTTATGAGTCTGTCAATGGCGTGCGGAGAAAGACAGCGCCATCTCCCGTCATGTGCAACGACCTACAAGGGAATTTGCTGACAGATAAAACTGAAGTGGCTGCCAGGTGGAAGCAACACTTCGAGACTTTGTTGAATGGAGGAAGTGACGGTGCATCGGTGAACAGAATAAATATTAGCGACGATGGACAAGCTGTGGAGTCACCTACACTAGATGAGGTTAAAAAGCTGTCAAAGAGCTGAAAAACAATAAGGCTGCGGGAAGGACCAGCTCCCGGCTGAACTTCTCAAACATGGCAGTGAGCAGCTTTATGAAGTTCTGCACCATATTATGTCGAAAATATGGGAAGACGAGGAAATGCCTGCTAGCTGGTTGGACGGCCTCATTTGCCCTCTCTTTAAGAAAGGGCACAGACTGGAGTGCGCCAATTACCGAGGAATAACCCTCCTTAATTCGGCGTACAAAATTATGTCCCGTATTCTGTTCAACAGATTGAGACCGCTTGAAGAGTCCTTCGTCGGCGAATACCAAGCGGGTTTTCGTGAGAGCCGATCAACGACGGATCAAATGTTTACCCTGAGACAAATCCTTGATAAATTCCGGGAGTTCAACTTGCAGACACATCATCTGTTTATTGATTTCAAGGCGGCGTACGATTAGGGTGAAACGGAATGAATTATGGCAAATTATGCTTGAACATGGTTTTCCGGCGAAACTGATACGGCTGATTCGTATAACGTTGGACGGATCGAAATCAAGTGTAAGGGTTGCGGATGAAATATCGACGTCATTTGTTACCTTAGATGGATTAAAGCAGGGTGATGCACTCTCGAACCTACTGTTCAATATAGCGCTCGAGGGAGCGATTAGGAGAGCTGGTGTGCAAAGAAGCGGTACCATTATCACAAAATCGCATATGCTCCTGGGATTTGCGGACGATATCGATATTATCGGAATTGATCGCCGTGCCGTGTCGTGTTCCATTACTGCTAACGTCTGCAGCTTCGTCCCGTGGGAAAGGGTGTTGGAGTCCGTGTGTCCTGTTCGTTAACTTATGTATTGTACTTTGAAGGAAATATTTCGATTAGGTGAGCTTTGTTGATGGCCTGTGTTTCTGAAATTCGAAAGGGGTACTTTTTGAATGTTGTTGATCTTTCCGTTGAAGAATTTAAGGATGCGAGTTCAGCGAGGAGTTCAATAAAGAGAGTTTTATTGGTTTAGTTAAAGATGGATCACAGTTCTGCGTGAAAAGACACCCCGCGTTCAAGTGTTTCTTGCTTTGCGTTGGTGGGAAGAAGAGTAGTTACCCGCATGAAGAATGGTGTTATTGTAGATCGGAATGATCATAATTCTGCGTGGTGGGACGCCCGCATTCAATGTGTTCTTCCTCTGCGATGGTGGGACGCCCGCAAGAAGAGTAGTGTTATTGTGGATCGGAGTGATCACAATTCTGCGTGGTGGGACGCCCGCATTCAGTAAATTTTTTCTATGCGTTTGTGGGACGCCCGCAAGAATTATGTTTTTATCGTGGATTCGTGGGGTGCTCGTGGAGATTGATTGCATTGAGAAAGGATATCCGCCCATGGTTAAGAACAGTTTGTCGATACTGTTCCGGTTCGGTTTCTAGTATTTGTTGCTGGTTGTTTGACATTTATAGCTACACATTGAAACGTACGTGTGCTCAGGGAGAGTAAAGGTAGTATTAGTACTCATGATTTGTACCAGAAGCAAAAGAGGGTTATTAAAAATGGTGTTTCCATTGCGAGTTGCCACTGCACAGGAGTGTCTTGAGAATGATTTTCCATATTTAGGTTGGGCAGCCATAGTGATGGTGTGTCCAGAGTGTTTTTCGATTATGAAGTTGGACGCTCGCTGTACAGTAATGCGCCGGAAGTGATCGTTTGATTCAAGTTGCCTGATGTCAACTGATGTCAGACTCAATGACAGCTGCATTGCGCTGCACATTTAGATGCACTTTTATTGCATCTGACGACGATTGACAACCGTTTGACGTCTAGAATGCGTTGCAGTTATCGAACGGCATTGGTTAACTGAAAAGTAAACATTTTGCAGTTATCGAACAGCTACTGTACATTAAAAGTTAATTGCCTATGTTCCGGATATTAAGCCACCCGGAGTAGAAATTAATTACTATGTCTGAAACTCGATTATGCATTTGCACAGCAAGTGATAGATTTAGTTCGGAAAAGGTATTGGAGGGTAACCGCTCCCTTCGGTGGGGTTTGATCCCACAAAACCAGTACGCTAGACAGGTGCTTTCCCTACTAAGCTACGGAGGACCTCCGTCGTCCTAGATCTGGAATCTGTCCAGCTCTAACTGTGGAATCGTCCTGGAACTTCTGAAGAGCATTTTCGAGCGGAGACGAGCCAGCCTCGGGCTGAAAATCTTCTTAATAAAGACAAAAAAAAGCATTTTCGGATTGGAAAAAACAGTTCACGGTTTAGTGTAGCACTTTTTGTTTGCATTTTTATTTCATCTCTATACTCTGAGTAACGATTGTTATGTCAACACTGGAAAATGCCATTATCCTTCTGCCATTTCATCGGTTTCATACCTTTTGGCGTCAACGAGAGCAATTCGTTCACCCAAATGCAACATATTACTTTGATTTTCTTCGGTTTCGCTTATCTTTCTTTGCTCATATTAAATATAAATAGTTCATTTGTTTTTCATTCATTAACATTTCCGGTTCGCTTTCGCGTTCTTGTCGATACTGAGTGTGAACAATGTATGCTTCCCTTTTTTTCTAGCTCACAACTACTACATGTCTAACTAACTTCCGGTGTATTATTTGTTTTCACACTCTTCAGTTCCATGTCTTTGTTCCACCCTTCCTGTACAAATTCTTTTTTTTTGTATCTCTATTTGTTTTATCTTCCTACTCTTTTGGTGATACTTGTGTCAAGTATCGTCCCTTAGTAGAGCGTTCTGTCTGTTTTTTTTGTCAACCTTCCCGTTCCTCTCAAATATAGTTAGCTTTTATGTAAGTAATTCGTGTAATTCGTTCCTAACGTGACAGGTGTTGGTGGTTTTAGTAGTTTCCCACGTTCTGCTCCTAATAGTGAGTTTTCTCTCCGCGACGGTGAACGTTTAATTCGCTTTGCTTCAAAAAAGGGCAGTATGTATTATTTGCTGATTCTGTTTGTGTTTTTGGTATGGTTTCATCGGTGAATTTTGCGTCAAATTTTGAACTCTTTTCTGTTTCCGGTTTGTCTTTTTTGGTTTTTACTCGTTTATTTACAAATTGGCCGAAACGTATATGCCGAAACTTTTTTTTTGTGTACATAGCTGTCAGTGATGTCTGCTTATTTTCTGGATGTGTGTTTGTGTGCGGTTGTGTTAGTGTATTAGAGTTGTGTGCGTCTGTATATTTTTAAATTTCAAGGTGCGCTGCTATTGAAAAGTTTGCTACGTTTACATTTGATTTTGACTTCTTTTTTGGGAAATATAAGCTGACTTTTGGTTGGTTTAGGGTTGAATCGAAACAAATTTGAATATTTTGAATTAAAGTGGTTTTTCGCTAATTTTTGGCTTTCGCTAACTGGTTTTTGGTTTCATCTTTCTTGTTGGTTATTTTATGTGAGTCATGTAACTGATGATTCGCTTGTATCTAGTAGTAATTTGATTACACATATCACAAAGTATTATTTTGCCTCGTAAACACTTTATCGTTATTGGATAACTTTTCATTATTATGTTCTTGGGAAACTTTGCTTACACAGTTGATTTTTAGTTTTTCAGAAATGTCTTGCTTCATGTTCATTTTGTAAAAAAATCATCACGTGAAAACAATACTTCTTGCTTCTAATGTGTATTTTTTGTGTATCATTGCATTAAATTCGTACAGTTCGTTGATGGATTAATTCATATTTTTCTATTTCATTTTGTAGTTTGTTCGGCTAGCTTGTATGTAGTAGTTATTTTCTTTGTCTCAGCGTTTAATTATTCGTAAATAATCAAATTCCTGATTTTTCTTAATTCTCTGTAACCAAACTTCCTTTTTGTGGAATGCGTTTACATTGCGTCTAACTGATCGCATTAACTGCTTAGTATAATCGTCAAATGTAACAAAATTTGTTTACAATTCGCAAAAGCTGCGGGTAAAACAGGATGCTTAATATTTAGCTACTTAACTTTACAAACTATCCAATATTTAAAAAAATGTTGCTAAACCGTTGTTTGCTGATTTGCTGACTAGGTGAGGCCGTATAGTTGTCGGCCATTTTGTAAATTTGATTGGTATACACACATGCATGCTGCTTTACCCGGATTTCTCCAAATTTCTACGTTCTCTTGACTTTTTACCGGCGATTGCTACGATTGACTACATTTGACGTTTGCACCGTGATTTGATGCGCTTTCCTTTGCACTAGTATATTCCTATAATACGATTTGTTTTGCTTTCTTTCCTGTTGTTATCTTTATAGCTTAAGATGATTTAATGAAAATTCAGTCTTTGTACATAGATACAAAATCCTAGCAAATATAAGTATCGTTAAAGTTTGTGTCGCTTTGTTTGCTCGATTCATATCGACCAGGTCGACAATAAACTAGTTTAATATAAAAAGAATGGAAATCCATTTAAAACAAATTCTCGTTAGTCTCAACTTACTTCTATGGAGAATGGCTCCAACCGGGGCCGTTTCAGGTTTACGGTAATAGGTATTCAGTACAAAACGAAGACATTTCAATAAAAACGTATAATTTACACTCATTGGCACATGACATTTGGGAAGTACAGTTGCGGTTACTTTGTAGAAAAGTAATGTAACACAATGAACGATTGTTGCATCGTTGGTATAAAGCAAAACGTGGAATTCTCAACAAGGTGAAAACGAATATTTTTTTCGGCTTCATCTCTCTATGCGGCGCCGAAACGTTTGTATATATTTGCTTCATAGAGTATAAAAGTTTATCTACAAACTCGACTTAAAATATTTTTGATTACTAATAACCGTTTGTGGTTCTGTGCCGATTGGGTCACACGACGATAACGATCGTTCACTTTTTGTGGTCAAATTTGGCGACAGAATCGACCAAAAACGTTTGTTTTCTCTATGAGTGTTTTGATTTTGGTACTCGCAATGTTACTTTTTGGCACCTTAAGTTGTTTGGTCTGTATCCGTTGGCTTTTGTTTTATTTAGACTAGAACTGAATTATGAAAGTTGCTTGAATAGTGATCTGTGTGACTAGGGAAGCTACTAGCTTTTGAATACCTTTTTAAAATTTGAATACTGAGCAGTCTCATTAAAGAAATTATAGAAATCAAAACGACGAATGGTGATCATTCTTTATCTCATAAAAAAGCAACGGACAACTGTCAACTATTTATTTTAGCGTTGCTGCGTCGCAGCAAGCTTAACGTAAAATATGAACTTCGTTGGCAGCACATTGATAGAGTTCGTACTCACGAGAACTTTTCGAAAGACACTCTGCCAGCTCGTGAGACCTCTCGAAAGTACATGTTAGCCAGGTCCGTAACAATTCTTGCCTGGCTGTATGGATGATGCACATTCAAGAGCCTATAGGGGGCCTATAATTTCGTTCGGACTTCTTAACATCTTCATGACTATACTTTTGTACAATTTTAACACTTCTGGTGCCCAGAGATCCTTATGGATTACAATAAACTATAATAAATTCAGATTTGTTTAGTCGAATTAAATTGGTAACTCTTAATAACTGATGAGTGCTTGAATGCCCATTGCGAAAACCAAATTGCTGATCAGCAAAAATAGAATTGTCATTAATATGAATAATCATACTATTCAGAATATTTTTTTCAAACAGTTTGTTTATTGAAGAAAGCAAACATATTTTAGCTCTACTGCAGCTCCAGTGACCCATTTCAGACTGCTTGGTATTTCATGACCTGTCCGAGGTCACTTTTGCTCACAATAAGCCCCGCCTCTTTAAGCTACCAGACCATTATCAAATGAATAATGGATCCATAAACAAACTTCCGGATTTGAAATCCAGCGCGTATTTAGTTTCTTTTCTAAATTGAAATTATAGCACAAATATAATGAAACAATCTCACCAAATTAATTCAATTATGTATAATAAAATTGAGCCAAAGTAAAACACTTCCGGGACCGGCCTTTTGACGACTGGCATTGGGGACCTCCGCCTCCGTCAACGATGGTGGCCTCCATCTCTCAGCTGGTTAGAGCGAAGTTTTTGCCAAAGTGAGAACAGGAAATTTAATCACTGGCCAATCACATCACAAGCGTATCAATCCTGGTAAAATTATTTTCAATCGATGTAGAACAACTAGGTATTTAGCCTAACAAACAAAAATTGACGGGAGAAAAAAATAATCACTTCTTTTCTCTAGCGCGGCACACTTCGATCCAGCTGAGGCTGAATTTTTGTCCGGCTTCAAAAGTGCAAGGCGTTTTTCCATTTATCTGGGAAGTAGGGGAAAACGCCAAATGTTGAACGTATGTGAATTTCTATGGGCGTTCAACAATAGGCGAAAAAATTAGCAGTTCAACATTTGGCGATTTCCCAAGCGATTTCCTCTATGCCAATTGAAAACATTTGTTAAATAAATTCACCAAAAAGGATAAAGAGCTCTCAGAAAGTTTTTTTTAATAAGTATGCACAAAATACCATCGCTGCCCGGAACTTTCATATTTTTAATTTTTGACCCTTCCTTCGGAAGTGTCTATAATTTCACTTTGTTTTAGTTATAGATCTCACTTCATCCAAACTAGTTCCAAACGAACATTCCCTTGATTGAGAATGCCTTTCAACCTCCCCGTGACCTGATCCTCAATAGGACTAGTGAGACCTAGACTAAAATTATGGACACTCTCAAACTGCTAAGCAAGCCTTTGCGCCTTTTCACCATTTGGGCGAGTTCTTTGGTATTGTCTTCGCTTCACATTTTTAAGACGGATCAGTAACTGAAGATCGTGGACCATAATAATGTAGTTGAATTGAATTTCACATTTAGAAATTGCAATGCTTCTGGCTTCGACAATTAAATTTGTCAAAGATTAAAAGTAAAGCTGATTGGATTATAAATGGCTTCTAGTGAGATTTCAAACCGCGGCCGCGGCCGCGGCGCGCGGTGGTGCCGACTTGAAAGATCTCCATCCAAAAAATGCGTAAGTCGCTTAAAAAGCGATCCCATTGTAAACATAATGATTTTGGTGGAGCATGTTTTCACCACGGAGAGCATACAAAGTTTTCCGAGAATAAATAAATGACAAGCAGCTGGTAGACAAATTACGAAGAATGATAATGCCTTGGCACAAAAGGTGAAATCAGTGCGATGTTTGAATGGTTTAGTGAAGACTAACTCATTCATTATTTTTTCAATCTTAAACATTCACTCACTCACAGTATCACACATTCACATATTCGCTCAATCTTTTTTCTCATCTACTCACAAACTGATTCTCTTATACATTTACTTATATCTCTAACTCTTTCACTTTTTCACTCAATCGCATTCTCACTAGCTTACACACATATTGGCTCATTATCTCATTAGCTAACTTCTTTACCCACTATTATACTTTTACATTTGCTTACTCACCCACTGAATCACTTATTCACCTACCCACCCACTATCTTGCAACTATTGATTAATTCGACAGTTTATTTTATTCTTACTCAAATAATCATTAATTTGTTTTCTCGCTTACTCACTTTCCACTAAATCACTCACGTTGCTCACTCACGGCTTCACATGCTTACTTTCTCACTAATTGATTAACTAGTCCTTTTACTAACTCACTCAATCACTCGTTCCCCTCGTTCATTAATTTTTTCTCTCTCTCAAGCTTTCCTCATCATCTGGTTAACTCTTCACTCACTCACCTATTCACTGACTTGATTACTAAATAACTTTCACTCATCATTCACTCATTTACTCTCTTACTAACTTACTTATACACTCACTTACTCAGCCACTCACTTACTCTTAATTTCTAGTCCATTCACTCACTTACTCTCTCATTTACTCACTCGCTCACTTACTCACTCACTCACTCACTTAAGCAGTCACTCATTCTCTCATACGATTATATCTGCATTTATTGGTTTATCGCTTTCGTTTACTCATTTATTCATACTCTAATGAGCGATAATCTTCCATTCACTTGTTCGCTTACTTGCTCACTCACTTATTCACTCAATTACTCACTTACTCACTCACCTAAATGGGGAAATCTGCACCATTTTGATCGGATTCTACATACAGTCATATATGTATTGGGGTCGCTTTTTACGCAATTTGATGTTGACACTTGGAACTAATAAAGCTTCACGTTTATCGCTCGAAAAAATCTACCAATAATAAATGAAATTGAAAAAGTCGTGTAATTTGAGGTGACCGAAAATTTGATGAAAATCAACTGCGTAAAAAGTTAGCTTGGTGTATATGAAGGTCATGTTATCCTTAAAATTATTTTCATATCAGAATAACCAAAAAACAGTAACTTGACTGGTTTCAACAAATAAAATAGTTTATTCCGGCTAGATTGGCAAAATACCCGTATGTGGTCAGTACGACCTTATTTTCCGTTGAAGAATGGGTATTGTAGAAGGCTAGGATAGGATGTGACAAGTCAATTTTGACTGCTTTGTTATTTCCTCAGTCGCAAAATCCGCAAATTATTTATAATTTGTTATTGAATTTGATGTTTTCTCGTCCATTCCTTCCATCATTCATTGTAAAAGATGCTACGTACTAACAGTGTTTCTGTTTAAATGTGGAATCAGATGAGTTTCAGTGTGAAAATAGTTAAAATGTGGTTAATGTTGCTTCAAATAGAGTGGTTTTAATTAGCATAAGCTTTGAGAATCATGTATATATCAATTACAGTCCAGCATAATTTAATATTACACAAAAAAATCAATAAAAAAACTTTTGGATATTTGTATGAATATCAATTTTATGCACCAGCAACACGGCCAAGTTAACAATATAATACCCTTCTGAAAATGTGCCATCACCGATCGAAGTAATCGATTGTCATTTTGACCCAATCAGCAACCGGTATGATAATGACAGCAAATCAGTACGAGTTTTAATGACTTATTGGCACGATTGGCATAAGCGGGCTTGGTAGTCATATGGCTACTGCTTCTGCCTCATACGCAGGAGGTCGTGGGTTAAATCCCAGGTCCGTTCCATTCTCCTACTTTGTATCTTTCTCTTTATTCCTCATGTTCTAGCAATCGCTAGAACTGGAAATGGACTTCCATACCGTTTCCATTACTATTCCTATACCTCCAACTTGAGTATTCTATCAGTAATCTGCTAGAATTGGAAATGAACTATAGAGCTCGTTTCCTACATCCAATTAGAAATTCCATCAGTTACCTTCTCCTATCTATCACATTGGCAGCATGTTAACCAAGACGGACCCCTGCCTCTCCAACCTAACCCATAAATTCCAACAAATTCCGCATGAACTCGTGGCAAGTGCAGAGGTATATTCGGCTTGCAGTGAGCGAGTGATTGCATCATCATTTCCTCCCCCTTCTCTACATTGACTTGCATTCTGACGTGGCAGGCGCCAGTATGACCTAACAAATGAGATCACCAGTACTTGTACATTGAAGATGTGTGCTAGTCCCAAGCAAACATCTGTTGGTTCCCTGTGCAAGAACAGCTGATCTGGTCATAATGGAGTAGCAACTACGAGCAGTCAATCAAGCTCAAGCTCAAGCTCAAGCTTATTGGCACGATTGGCACATCCTATTCTAGGTAGTAGGCTAGATGATATGATTGAACCAGAGTAGAATAAATGATTCACTTGAAGTATCGTAGCGATGGTACTAGACGTGGTTTATTTATGGACCGTTACATTGGCGACGAGGATGAACTTTCTAACTCTCGAAATTTCTTTCGAACAAATTCTGGGAAAAATAATCATTTCTTGGATACGTAAAACGTTGGCTATCAAAATTCAAAAGAAAAGAAGAGTTGAAGGGTTGAAGTATAAGGTAAACTTTACTGATTAAAATAAAAAGTTAAAAAAAATATAGGGAGCTGGACCATTTGGGCAGCACCCCCTATTCCCGTCCACAACGTTAATAACTCTACCGCGTTCGAATCGAATGGTATGATTTTTTGTACATCACTAGATATCGACAAAAACTAACTCTGTACTCAAAAACAAGTAATTCAGTTTTAATGCTCTCGAGTAATGAACGTTGTGGACGGGAATAGGGGGTGCTGCCCAAATAGTTCTCTACCCTAATTGTAATGAAAATCCTGATATCGCTATTCGTTTATTATATTGTGGAAATTAAGTTTGAAATAAAACCCAGGATTACGAAGAGAATAAGATTTCTGGTCCGTACACCTGGTACTCAGGCGAAGGAAATGTAGAATTCCATTCCGCAGATTGAAACCCAGAAAAACGAAGGGAATGAAAACAATCTACATATAGTCTATATATCTGGTGGCCAGGTATCAGGTATCAGAACGTCGGCTCCAGGGGCACGTTCATCTCAATTTGGGAGATTTGTGCCATCGCCTTCACAGCCTTTTTCATCACACACCTGACGGAAAAGGAAGTGAACAAAAAGGAAAGGAATGTGGATGGGAGAACAGAGGGAATGTTTGGAAAAGGGCCCTTGAAGAGGGCATACAACGCATAAGCGTACAAGAGCTTATAGCTCCTTACCACAACGGGTTATGAACATCAAAATACTCTGAAGGTTCAGGTTTCTGAAGTCAATTTCACTAAGTAAGTGTTTACCAAATATTTTGAAGCGCAATTGTGCATAGACTGGGCAGTTACATATTAGATGATAAGAAGTTCCATAATCGGATTCACAACTATCACAAACAGATGATTCAACGCGTTGAATATTTGCCATGTGATAGTTCAGTCGGCAGTGACCTGCCAAGGCCTTGACTAAGACACTGCAATTCTGTTTAGACAGATTAGCTAAATAGCTTGCTACTACCGGAGATGGCTCCCGGATGTACAATTTTGTTTGATGACATGAATCCAGACTACTGAGTGACAGCCCAAGAGTTGATCAAAAGCTTCACCCAACACTTGGATATTGGAATAGCTGGCTCAGGACCAATAAAGTCATGCGAAGTCTCACTTCCCCCTTTTGCCACCACACAAGACATCCATAAGCCAAAATTGGTCGTACAACTGTTGTGTAAATCCATTTGATATATTTGGGTTTAAGACCCCAAGTTCTATCAAAGGTTCGTCGGCATTGGCCCAAAGTTACACGCCTTTTTGGTGTTGAACTCAATGTTAGGAGTCCAGGAAAGCTTTGAATCCAAAATTAGACCCACATACTTTACCTGATCAGTTACATTGATTTCAGAATCAAAAAGATGTAATGGACGAATACCATTACGGTTACGTTTTTCCGTGAAAAAACAATAGATGTTTTATTCGGATTAACCGAAAGGCCATATTGGCGACATCAACTGTCAACTACCTGAAGAGCATTTTGCATCAGGTCGAATAAGGTAGTAATGCACAAACCCACTATCAATGTTAGATAGTCGTCGGCAAATCCATAGGTAAAAAAACCGCCATTATTAAGTAACCTCAATAGCGTATCTGCAACGAGATTCCACAAAAGTGGTGACAATACTCCACCTTGAGGGCATCCGCAGACACTTAATTTCCTAATCGCTGCTTGACGTAGTGTCGAGTAGAGATGTCGGTTTTTAAGCATCTGGTGAATCCATTTGGTAATAATATTAGGTAGCCCATGACAACGTGCGGCTTCCAATATTGCATCGAAAGACACGTTGTCGAAAGCACCTTCAATATCTAAGAAAGCACCCAAGCACGATTGCTTTTGAGCGAATGCTTTCTCGATGTCGTAGACAACCTTGTGTAGAAGAGTCACGGTGGTCTTTCCAGATTGGTAAGCATGTTGATTAACATGAAGAGGCATGTTTGCCAAACAGTCATCACAAATGTGATGATCGATATCATGTTCTAAGCATTTCAGAAGAAATGAGGTCAGACTGAGTCTAAAACTCTTTGCTTCTTCATACGAAGCACGTCCTCCTTTTGGGATAATCTTTACAGTGACATCCCGCCAGGATATGAGAATATAACCAGTAGCAAAATTGCATACAAAAGCTTTTTCAAAACATGTTTGATATGCTCAAAACTTCTCTGAAGTAGAACGGGATAAATCCCATCCTCCCCTGGAGATTTGTAGGGAGCAAAACTGTTGAGTGCCCATTGAATCGATTCAGTAGTTATGATTCTGCGTGCTTGAGCCCAAGACCCATAGCTACATGAAAAGACATCAGGATCATCCGAAGATGTTATATCGACATCATTAGATATCGACAAAACTAACCATGTACTAAAAACAAGTAATTCGGTTTTAATGCTCTCGAGTAATGAACGTTGTGGACGGGAATAGGGGGTGCTGCCCAAATGGTTCTCTACCCTAATTGTAATGAAAATCCTGATATCGCTATTCGTTTAGTATATTGTGGAAATTAAGTTTGAAATAAAACCCAGGATTACGAAGAGAATAAGATTTCTGGTCCGTACACCTGGTACTCAGGCGAAGGGAATGTAGAATTCCATTCCGCAGATTGAAAACCCAGAAAAACGAAGGGAATGAAAACAATCTACATATAGTCTATATATCTGGTGGCCAGGTGAAGGGAACGCAGAATTCCAGTCCATATATCAAACCAAGGAAAACGAAGGGAAAATCCGTTCCGTATACATGGTACTGAAGCGTAGAGAATGCAGAATTCTAGTTCTGGCAAGTTTGATTAATTTCTAGCGGAGCTTAAAATATTCATCTTCATGAAGCAACTTCAGTCCGAATTTTGACAAACATCGCATGAATATTCAAAACATAGAATGACATAGTCAGACGCAGAGTGTAAAATAATCGAAATTTTTTGGTGAAGTCCACCTTTCTTCACTTGTCAGTTCACTTCCAGACACATTCATAGTCGGCTCTGGACTGTCAATATTCGGTTGAATATTAGCCATTGAATATTCATGCACATTTTACAAATTGATAAATTATCTGAAATCTGAACACGTTTCAAATGAGTAAAGTAATTTATCACATAGAACTGAATCCGATTTTCATCTGCGAGGCACTTTCAACAGTGAACATCAACATAAACAATGCAAATTATGTTTTTTCTGCACATAGTAAGCACACTCAGTGACAGTCGAATGAATGAATTGGTGGAGTAGTCGTCTGATTATGTCATTCTATGTTTGTTTGTCAAAATTCGGACTGAAGTTGCTTCATGAAGATGAATATTTTAAGCTCTGGCAGACGACTACTCCACACACTCATTTACTCGACTGTCACTGAGTGTGACATCTAAAGATTCATGCGGTGTTTGATTGATTGGAACTCGTACAGTAGACCTCGTGTAAACATTTTTATATTTTTATTGGCACTATGTTCCGATCCTAGTTATTTATCTAAAAAATAGCAAGATTATATCATACTACGTATTTCATTACGTCAGAAATAAAGTTGGGAAAGGTTAAATTCATGGATCGTGGGGTGTACCTAACGTAAAAAGTTGAAACGTGCTGTAGGAAATAAAACATCAATCATATGGTTCGTATGATATGGAAGATTTTACGATCCTACGAAAATTACAAACCATCCTTTCCCGACAGCATCTTACGTTATTATGGTACGGTCCTTAGTCGTACATCAGTTGCTGCATTGTTCAACGTCCAGAGAGCTTAGTCTGGAAAACTCGTCGTAGGATTATACTCGCTTGGTGAATTAATTTGTGACACCAGGCAAATAGTTTTTCATGTCAGACTTTATGTTTACAAAATACGGAAACATATTGTGTGGAATTTCATCTGACCTCTCAAAATCCGGGACTTGTATGAAAAAAATCAGAACGGATCTAGGCACTGTTCCTCACCAACTGAAATAAGGGAACTGTACGAGAATGAACGAGATTGCCGGTTGTATATGATATCCTCATTCCAGGCGAGCTTGTGATGAATGTAGAATATTGATAGCGCTGTTCATGCAGTTCTATGCAATGTCTTCCCTAGTTAGCACCAGCATCTTCATCATAAGCCTTTCTTTGGGATGAAGTATATCTGAGGGCATGATAAGGTAGAGCCGTTGCTGGATTTCGATTTCGAGATCGCGCATATGACAGGAGCAGAATATTTTCATGACTCTGTCACAGTGTGCGAACGCCAAGATTAGTCCACATCAGTAATGAGCGGTGAATACGGTAACTCATTGTCGGACGCCTTTTGGGAATAAGAATTTTGTTGCCCAACTACTGATAACTCAAAAAACTCACTCCTAAACCAGGCAGATGCAGATTTTACTATAGTGCAGATATGTATATTTGTATTCTTATATGCAATGCAAGTATCAATCTAGCTCATCAGTTGGATTTGCCTATATTGGATGCATCGAGTGCCGCACTATCTACTTTGGTACTCAAATGGTACTATTCTATTTAGCAGTAAAAGAGATCGATTTCCACACTTTTACGTTCTTGTTGTCATAAGTTTTGAAGTTTTTTTTTGCTTTGGAATGATGATCCATTATCAGTTATCAGAAATAATTAATGATTAGTACTCTTCATAACAGAAATCTTTATCTATTCATAAATTAATCTAAGAATCTCTAAGGTCCTTATGGTAAAATTCGACTCGACATTAAAATTTGTGAATTTTTACGCGACTGTAGAAGAAATGTTTCGCATTTTTTATTTAATTAATGCTTTTGTTACCTTTCCCAACTATGTCCAAAAGACTACAGAACTTGTACTCGTGTGCATCTGATGAGTAGATTCCAAAGTAACATGAAAACATACGTCGTATCTACATTATTTTTGGATTTCTGCCCTTGCCTGTCAGAGATCCATTTTACTGCGGTTATCTGCCTTTTTCCATCAGAAACCATTACACTTCATCTCCGCCTATGTCCATCGGAGACTAGGGAAGATCCTTGAATTACGTAACGCAAAAATTTGCTATTTTCTACCCCCCTCCCCCCTACGTCACACTTTTTGTATGAACGACCTGAAAAATTTTGTATGGATCCTCACATTTCAGGCACCCCCCCTCCCTGCTGACTGTTACGTAATTTATGGATGTTCCCCTACTCTGCCCATGTCCGTCAGAGACCCATTCCGCTTTGGTTATCTGTCTGTATGCATCAGATACCATTGCACTTTAGGTCCACTCATGACCATTGAGATTTACCTTTCTAATAGCTCAGTTTGTGTTCATCAGAGAACAAAATTGATTCATTCATCCTACCGGCAGCGCCATTGTAGAGATTCGACGATTATGGTGCCAGTTGCTAGGTCTGTTCGAACCAAGATTAAATCAATAACTGACTTCCACGGCATACAAAAAACAAGGCAGGCTCATCACGTATGTAAATATTCAGTTTGAAAGCAAATCTGTGACGTCACTGCTATCTTCGCACAAGCTGGACCGAGACAATGGTCTACGGTCGCAGCATGCTTACTTTTGTACTCCAACATGTGGCGATAAAACATGCGTCACATTCGAAGTGTCATTTTTCTAACGAGCCTACTTTGTTTTCAGTGTACCGTGACTGACTTCATTTCAGAGCTGTCTAACGAATCTTTTCACACGTCTGCTATCCATTTGTATTCTCAAAATTTTGAATCATCATTAATATTGTTCCTTGCAACAAAATGACAACTTTCGTAATAATTTTCCAAGGCTCTTAAGAATCCTAAGATGTGAAAAATTTCTCCGCAGCATTCACCGCTGGAATGCCCACGGGGCGACCAAATGGCCGTGTCTTTCAACAGTCATTCGCCGTGTGAAGTTTTGTGCAAGTACCCATTTGGGAACATTATAAAGGCCGCGCAGTGTATTACATCCAGAGAATCTGACAATAATAAACGGATCTTCTCTTATTCCCAACAATATTGAAGGATAACTTGACAGCAAGCGCCTTTAGATTGGGTCATAGATCCAATTTCTAATTTGTTCAGAACAACGGCACAAAACATTCTTCTAATCTCGTCAAAGAATAACTGCCATTCAATGTCAAATCAACGCTCCCGTATCCTCCCTAATTTCCAGAGAAAGTTCTAGATTACACGTTACAGAACTTAAACCAATTAAGGAAGGTTTTCTTGAAACAAGCCAAGAACTGTCAAAATCAATGAAAATACGTCTCCATGGAGACGTCTCATTGTAGCAAAAAATGAGAATACCGTGATGTGCCTTTATTCCGTTCACCTAAGACAATGCGCTATGTCTCAAAATTCTAAAAATTAGCCCTTTAGTATATTGAAGCTGCTATTTCGCTACATAGTGTCATTTTCTATGTACAATTAAAAATGCAATATTTTGGGATGCATTCATAAACTTAGGTTTCAATAGTGAGAACAAACTTGAGCAACTCTGTGGTCCTAATTCCAATCATCTGAAATGGCGTTGTTCCTAATTCCAATCACCCGAAAAACATTTGATTTCTTAGAGATATATTATTTTGCTCACAAATTATTATTGCAAATGAAAAGCTTAAAATGTTATTTTCTTCCAAATTTAAAATACAATGAATGATACTTCCTTAGTATAGCCACTATAGCCAAGTTGACCGTTTTTTCGTTTGTTTCACTTACCATTCGAGATTCGTACGAATTCTATATGAACGTTGATGCTAGCTGCCCAGTAGCGTTAGGTACCATACACACTAACTTTTTCTATTTCGAGCTCGGCAAAATTGGGCACCGCTGGAGCTCAGTAAATTTCAAAACTGAACTTCGGCAGAAAATTTTGTTTATTACTGATTTTCAGCAAAATATTTGCTGTATCTCGGCAACTGAAACGTCACTTTCACTGAGATCTCGGCAAAAATTATGTTCACTGAAACTCGGCGGTGCCCACCTCGGGAAAATAAACAAAAAAATGCTGAGATCTCGGCGAAAAAAATAAAGTGTGTAGAAAAGGACAGATACGACTCTCTATCGGAGTTTTTTACTTTATCCTAAACGTGATTTTCACTAGAGCCTGGATACTAGGCCTTTAATTTTGATTTGAATCCTTCAAAACAATGTCTCTGTTTGTTTGGAATTGTTCGAACCGCTGTTTCATTAAATTTGAATATATGTTCAGGGTTCTTTAAAACACCGATTAATTCTACTTATATCAATCATTCACGGATTTCGGAGTCGGTAGTGTTTTTATTGGGACTCGAAACTCGCCAAGAAATATTCGAATAAAGCTGCCCGTGTTCTTCGGAAACCCTTTCTTAACATTGTCCAGCAACCACTTGACAATTCGTTATTCGCCATCAACTGTTTTTCCCGGCATGAGTTGAAAAACGGTCTCTTAACCTTTTTCGCGTAGATTCGTAAACGGAATTCCCCTCGGTCTGGTTGTTTGCAGGATGGAATTTCTAAAGCTCATTACACCCGATTCTTTTTTTTACACGGGGGATGCGTTCCGTGTAAAAAAAGTTTTCAGTTCAAAATTTGAAAATCCGTGTAAAAAAAGTTTTATTATTTCTCGACGAATCATGCAAAATGGAGCAACTTTGCAAAAATTTTCTATGGGATTTTTTTTACACGGCCGTGTAAAAAAAATCCGTGTAAAAACAGAATCGGGTGTATTTATAATGTATATTCATATACGATGTACCTTTTCTTGCTTATAGATTATATTATCACAAACGGAATTCCCGGAAAGAAAAGCCATAGAAAAGTACAAGGATATTTTTCTGTTATTTATAGACAAAAAATCACAGTACGGACTATTTGTTTGTGTTAATTTCATTTTTTTGTTGATGAGCTTAGTGAAAAGATTGGACTGTTTATTTATTGATGTCAACGCTGAAAAAGCAAAGGCATACGTAGCACTTGTTCCTTAAACGAATGCGATGTTATTTTAATTCAATAAATATATTTTATAGATCTATATCCGCGCCGTCGCTATACGGATAATTTTTCGACATGTCATGTAAATCGTTCAGTGCGATGCACCAGTTAGTGCGATGATAAATTATTCCATCATAATTCTTAATCCTTGTGTGCCTTTTCCTCGGGTTTCAGTAGGAAAATGCTTTCTAACAGTAGAGGGAAATGGTGCAAAACGCACCCATGCAACCCAACGGCCTTACACAAAAAAACATTCTTAAAATCGTTTATACCAGCGGTTCTCAACCTTTTTCTTGAAAGGTACCCCTTCAAACTTTTGCATTAATTGAGGTACCCCCTCTTGAAAGGATCCTTCCGAGCTTTTTGAAAAAAGGCTTCCGGCTCTCTTAAAACGAGGCATCCGGGCCTCTTGCAAGGAGACACAGGCCTTTCGAACCTTTCGAAAGAAGACTTCTGAACATCTTGAAAGGAGGCATTCGTGCTGTTCTGAAGAAGGCTTCCGAGAAGCGTAGAAAGATGCTTCTAAACCTCTTGCAAAGAAGCAATAGAGCTTTTCTAAAAAAAGGCCTACATGCCTCTCAAACGAAGGCTTCCAAACCTTTAGATTCTAGATTTTAGTTCAAAAGCATGTTTCTAACATATTATTCAACATTTTGTTTAGATCAGGTAGATTGCATTGAAGATTTTTTAAATTCGCTCATTCGACATTTGTCCGTTTGATCTTTTGTTCTGCAGCCCTTCATACGCTGTTCTAGTTGAGGAAAGCAGGGTTCAATGAATCGCCTGCTTTGAGCGTGCTTACAGCGGCACACTATGAGTTAACTTTCTGAAATCAGTATGGCGAAAGGCATCTAAGGTTCAAATTTCTCAAAATTAAGCACCTTAATCGAAAAAATATTTGGTAGGCGTAGTAGCGGACACCATCCTTCATAACCGGTACCAAATAGTTTTTCATAAAAAGTTCCTAATTTTGAGAAAACCCGCGTTAGATGTCTTTCGCCATACAAATTTCTGGCGAAGGTACCCCCAGGGGTACATGTACCCCAGGTTGAGAACCGCTGGTTTATACCACATATCTGAAAAATATTACCATTACAATGCAATATTAGTTATTCAGTATAGAGGTGCAACGGAAAAATTGAGAAAAATCGCTTTCAACTGAAACCGATTTGCGATTATTTCACATGACCCTTAAGATTTTCGCTTAGTCTGCTAAAATAAACAAACAACCATGCTTTCACCATTTATTTCTTATGTAATTGAATCATTTTGCATCACCATTCGGGCTACAGGCCCATTTTTGAAACATACGTTGAATGCGTGAGAAAGTCTTGAAATCTTTGTAAAAATAAAGAACATTTTTGTCACGTGTGGTTTATATTGGTGAAAACATCTAAAAAGCTTATGGGTGCATATTAAGATGTACATACTAATAACCTCCCATTCCTCTGAATTGATCTGATCTGCGTTTTTTTTTGGCTTGCGATGCTAGAAGTTGCAAGTGGAAACCAAGGAAACCAAGTGCCAACAATGTTAGTCCGTTTAACTTAAGTTCTCAAAAATAAAACTAAATTGACGTTTGAGTTTGAGACACAGTATTCAAATTTTATAATAGTTTCGCTCACAATGCCATTTGAAATAAAAAATCAATTTTCCTTCATCCCCGCTAGTCACTGGTCACTATTACGTAAAGCAGATTGTAAAATTTGGAACATTACCCTCGTGTCTTAAAATGTGTTGCATTAGTCAGCCTGATAGTTAGTACCGGCAACTTAACCTACAGAGATGGCCTTATAAAACCTTTGTCTGATCTCCGAGCTGATACCGAGTTAAAAAAGTATCCGTAAAAATCCTGCATAGATGGTCTTCAAGTACTGTTGCGCGGTGAAGGTTGTCCTTAGGAATCTGGTGTAGGCGTGCAACTTCTAAACCGCGATGGAGTAATCGGACGGATGTCCGCCGGGGGTTTGCGTCGTGCTGACGTTGCCTCCGCCGCCAGGTCCCCCGCTGGCACCGCTGGCGGCTGCGTTCACCGCCGCCACACTATGGCTTTGCTGGGGTCGGGACCACAGAGACGATCGCATACCCAATTTCAGCTTCTTGATCGTGTCGATGTCGCACTCCGCCTCCGACAGCTCCAGCCGGTCCGGCGTGCCACTCTCGATCGGCACCTGGTGGAACAGCGGACCGCCACCGCCTCCCGGTGTATTGTCGGGTAAATGTAGTGGTGTAAGTAAGGATCTCATTGTTCCCCTATACATATAGATGTGTGTTTGATTGTAGTTGGTTGTCTTTTAGCGATTTTTTTGTCGTTTTGCTCGAAACAACACGATTTTTTATTGTTCAATGATTCAACAATGAGAGAACGGATCGTATTTTAAAAATCAGTTATAGATTAATGGGTTGTTGAAGAAACCTTGTCAGTTTTGGGGGCCAACTTTTTGTGTCTTCAATTGCTTCATAAGTCAACGTATCCCTTTATTAGGGAGTTTACGGTTTCGATCACTCGTTTAACGTTCTTAAAATTTTGCAACAATAGTCTCTAATTCTAGTTCGGATTGGCACAATTTCATCAACAATCGGAGGATAGTCGTGATGGAGTGTTGATTGTTCTACTACTGTGGATGGGACGAAACTGGGACGGCATGCGAGGAAGTTGAATCGTTTGAGTATCGTTTTGGCAACTACTACGAGGGGATGCGATTGGCGATTGAACGGTGGTTTTGCTACTGAGAGAGGATTTGTGTCGTGGTGTGGTGTTGGTGTTATGGAGATGAAGGTGATGGTACCTTGATCTGCCACGACGAGGTAGTGATTTTTGTTCAGACATCGGTGACAGGTCGGATGAGGTGCTCGATTGCGTGCCATGATAGATGAGACCTGGAATGGAACGCATGAAATGCTGGTTATAGACGAGCTCATCATCCCCACAGGCGGCTGGTTGTAGAAGGTCTTCCTTACTATGCTTGATCTTGGCGTCTAGCTGATTCGAAGACTCTGTCCGACTGGACGTTAGCTGGTCCTGATCGGAGTCTGACTCTTCACTTTCAGGCTCCGTCTTACGCGAATGTCTTCGACGACCTTTCGATGAATTCTGACGATCGAAACAAAGAAGAATACGTGGCTTTCATTAGTTTGGGTTTTGCTCCGCCTCCAGAACTCACGTGTTCACGCATAAAGCCTCTATCGCGCGCTTAAAGCAAACTTCAAAGATTAGGAAGTAGTATTCCAAAGGAATCTGTGTAGAATTTAAAAACGATCATTAAATCAAACAATAACAAAGCAACAACTAGAAGCCAATTAGCGTGTGAGTGTGAGTGCAGATTTGTTAAAGAAAGAGATAAGTTAAACGCACAATATTGTAGTAAGGCGATTGATTATGAAGCTGTCTTAGTACCGCTGCGGGAGGAGGTGAAGCGCATCCCTCGGTCATGGCACGTTCGTGGTACATGAAGGAGTGCAGTAGCGTATTGGCCGGTCCGCTGTGATGAGGCTGAGCCAGGGTGCTTGCTTCCGAGAGCTGAAAAGTTGCGTACGGGGATATGTCCTCGGAAGTTTCTACGAAGAATAGTAAGTTGAATGTTATTCCTAATGATTCAGTATAGAGTTCCCATAGTCTACCTGGTATCTTGTCGCCAGCTTGCAGTGCCACCTTATGAATAGTAGCGTAATATCGGTCCCGCTGGGCGTCCGTACTCTGTTGGTTGCCTTCCATCGTGTCCTTCCGCTCCCGACCACGTTGGCCTGGGAAGTAACGAGGCGGCTCAGAGCCGTAACCCAAACAGAACAAGACAATATACTCACGATATTTGTAGCAAACTACCGTGAACGCAATGCAGATAATGGTTGCCGTGATGGTGATGATGATTGGTATCAGCAGTTGTATGTTGCTGTAGAATACTTGGGAGCGATGACCGCGATGCAGTAGGTCCGGCGGTGGAGGATCTGCAATAATAATGGAATAAATTCAGATGGTTAGATATCAGCAATACCTCAGCTCAGTGGCGTAGCCACGGGGGTGGTTTTGGGCATAACCCCCCCCCAGAGACAACATTTTTAGAAGAATTTTTTTTTCGATACAATTTTTTTTTCAGATAAAAACCCCCCACCCCCAGACCAATTTTTTGGCTACGCCACTGGGCTCAGCTGTTTAAATGATTTGTATTGGCTGTTTTTCTTTCCCGAAAATTTCCATAGGTAAGCATCTTCACTACTAAAAATCCACACATATTTATTGGCAAAAATCCATAGATTTAACTTATGATGTTGATCAGCGCACACATAACCATTCTCCACGCGAACTACTAATAAAACATATATCCAAATAAACTTTATGTGTGGTATCGAATTAGCAATTATTTAATTTATGTTTGGTTCTATATCGATTATATTAGGGTGGAGCTATTGCAAAAATTTATAACGGCGACACATATATCTTATATAGATATTTTTGGCAGTGTTGTGCAATCAAAGCTAATTGCCTATATTCCGGGTATCAGCCACCCGGAGTGGATATTAATTACTATGTCTGAAACTCGATTTGTGCAATTGCGCAATATGTGAAAGATTTAGTTCGAAAATTGTATTGGAGGGTAACCACCTCCTTCGGCGGGGTTTGATCCCACGAAACCAGTACACTAGACAGGTGCTTTACCTACTAAGCTATTGAAAAAATGTTTACGCCATTCATAGATATAGCCGTTAGAAGAAAACGTTTTTTTTCGAAGAAAAACCTCAATTACTTTTGATCCGCATAAGATATGACAACGTTAAGTCCATGAAAAGTTGCGCCCTGCAAAGCACAAAAAGTGGTCTGAACATCACATTGCTGAGAAATTTGAAACAAAAAAGTTAGAGCAAAAAAAAACTGTTTTTTAAAGGGTCACCCTAAGTAAACTTAGGAAAATTGCTCTAAATCAGTCAATTTAAGAGCTAGAGAAATAATTTGTTAAGCCAAATGCTTGGAATCTGGCTGAACTACAACTTCGCGTAACATTGTATACCCGTATCTCTGCAAATGAAAAAGTTTTATTTTTCATTTTTTTTTTTCAAATGTGGCCCACCCTAATTTTTATGAAAACCTCAATAAGCCCCTCACCGTTAGGAGCAACTTTGTAGAACAATGTTTTTTTCTGTTTCTGCTATTTTCGGCTTGAACAACTTATTACCGCTTTATATGCTATCTGGACCACTGTGCATAGGTCGTACAGACTGAACACTTAACACCTAGACAACGGACAGGACACATAACACCCAGTGCACCGGTGGAGAATTTTTCGATCACGAAAAGTTTCCTTCTTACCGGGGCGGGAATCGAACCTATGCGTCTAGACGATTGACGTCGCTAACCGCACGGCCATGAAGCCCACATAAGAAGCTCTGGTTTTATTTCATCGGAACTCCAAAAATGTATTCATCTTTTTACGTTTAGTTCAGAGTTTAAAAAAAAAGTTATTAATCGGCTATGTACTATGCTAGTTGCTTAGTTGTTCATTTATTTATTCAAAATCGCGCTTCATTCGATTCGTTTATGAGTTTTGAATTTTGTTTTTTCCATGCACTGGCTATAAGTCACTATTTGGTATATTTTTGGTCTCAGCTTTGGTCACTAAAGTCGCTATTTTGAGCAGCGTTGATCGCTATCAGCCCTGCGAAAGCCTTCATATTAAAGATGAAGCTAAATGTTAAGAGGCTTGGAAGTCTCCTTTCAAGAGGCTTGGAAGCCTCCTTTCAAGAGGCTCGGAGGCTTCCTTTCAAGAAGCTTGGGAGCTTCCTTTCAATAAACTTGGAATCCTTTTTTCAAGAGGCATGGAATCCTCCTTTCCAGATGCTCAGAAGCCTCCTTTCAAAAGGCTCGGAAGCCTTTTTTCAAGAGGCTCAGAAACCAACTTCCAAGAGACTCGGTCGCCACCTTTCAAGAGGCTCGGAAGCCTCCTTTCAAGAGGCTTGGAAGCCCCCTTTCAAGAGGCTCGGGCGCCGCCTTTCAAGAGGCTTGGAAGCCTCCTTTCAAGAGGCTTGGAAGCCTCCTTTCAAGAGGCTTGGAAGTCTCCTTTCAAGAGGCTTGGAAGCCTCCTTTCAAGAGGCTTGGAAGCCTCCTTTCAAGAGGCTTGGAAGCCTCCTTTCAAGAGGCTTGGAAGCCTCCTTTCAAGAGGCTTGGAAGCATCCTTTCAAGAGGCTTGGAAGCCTCCTTTCAAGAGGCTTGGAAGCCTCCTTTCAAGAGGCTTGGAAGCCTCCTTTCAAGAGGCTTGGAAGCCTCCTTTCAAGAGGCTTGGAAGCCTCCTTTCAAGAGGCTTGGAAGCCTCCTTTCAAGAGGGAAGCCTCCTTTCAAGAGGCTTGGAAGCCTCCTTTCAAGAGGCTCAGAGCCTCCTTTCAAGAGGCTCAGAGCCTCCTTTCAAGAGGCTCTCAGGCCTCCTTTCAAGAGGCTCGGTAGCCTCCTTTCATGAGGCTCAGGAAGCCTCCTTTCAAGAGGCTCAGGCCTCCTTTCAAGAGGCTCAGGCCTCCTTTCAAGAGGCTCAGGCCTCCTTTCAAGAGGCTCGGAAGCCTCCTTCAAGAGCTCAGAGCCTCCTTTCAAGAGGCTCAGAGCCTCCTTTCAAGAGGCTCAGAAGCCTCCTTTCAAGAGGCTCAGAAGCCTCCTTTCAAGAGGCTCAGAAGCCTCCTTTCAAGAGGCTCAAGCCTCCTTTCAAGAGGCTCAGAAGCCTCCTTTCAAGAGGCTCAGAAGCCTCCTTTCAAGAGGCTCAGGAAGCCTCCTTTCAAGAGGCTCAGGCCTCCTTTCAAGAGGCTCAGAAGCCTCCTTTCAAGAGGCTCAGGCCTCCTTTCAAGAGGCTCAGAAGCCTCCTTTCAAGAGGCTCAGAAGCCTCCTTTCAAGAGGCTCAGGCCTCCTTTCAAGAGGCTCAGAGCCTCCTTTCAAGAGGCTCAGAAGCCTCCTTTCAAGAGGCTCAGGAAGCCTCCTTTCAAGAGGCTCAAGCCTCCTTTCAAGAGGCTCAGAGCCTCCTTTCAAGAGGCTCAGAAGCCTCCTTTCAAGAGGCTCAGAAGCCTCCTTTCAAGAGGCTCAGAAGCCTCCTTTCAAGAGGCCTCAGAAGCCTCCTTTCAAGAGGCTCAGAAGCCTCCTTTCAAGAGGCTCAGAGCCTCCTTTCAAGAGGCTTGAAGCCTCCTTTCAAGAGGCTTGGAAGCCTCCTTCAAGAGGCTTGGAAGCCTCCTTTCAAGAGGCTTGGAAGCCTCCTTTCAAGAGGCTCAGAAGCCTCCTTTCAAGAGGCTCAGAAGCCTCCTTTCAAGAGGCTCAGAAGCCTCCTTTCAAGAGGCTCAGGCCTCCCTTTCAAGAGCTCAGAAGCCTCCTTTCAAGAGGCCTCAAGCCTCCTTTCAAGAGGCTCAGAAGCCTCCTTTCAAGAGGCTCAGAGCCTCCTTTCAAGAGGCCTCAGAGCCTCCTTTCAAGAGGCTCAGAAGCCTCCTTTCAAGAGGCTCAGGAAGCCTCCTTTCAAGAGGCTCAGAAGCCTCCTTCAAGAGGCTCAGAAGCCTCCTTTCAAGAGGCTCAGAAGCCTCCTTTCAAGAGGCTCAGAAGCCTCCTTTCAAGAGGCTCAGGAAGCCTCCTTTCAAGAGGCTCAGAGCCTCCTTTCAAGGCTCAGAAGCCTCCTTTCAAGAGGCTCAGAGCCTCCTTTCAAGAGGCTCAGAAGCCTCCTTTCAAGAGGCTCAGGAAGCCTCCTTTCAAGAGGCTCAGAGCCTCCTTTCAAGAGGCTCAGAAGCCTCCTTTCAAGAGCTCAAGCCTCCTTTCAAGAGGCTCAGAGCCTCCTTTCAAGAGGCTCAGAAGCCTCCTTTCAAGAGGCTCAGGAAGCCTCCTTTCAAGAGAGCTCAGAAGCCTCCTTTCAAGAGGCTCAGAAGCCTCCTTTCAAGAGGCTCAGAAGCCTCCTTTCAAGAGAGCTCAGGCCTCCTTTCAAGAGGCTCAGGCCTCCTTTCAAGAGGCTCAGGCCTCCTTTCAAGAGGCTCAGAAGCCTCCTTTCAAGAGGCTCAGAGCCTCCTTTCAAGAGGCTCAGAAGCCTCCTTTCAAGAGGCCTGGAAGCCTCCTTTCAAGAGGCTCAGAGCCTCCTTTCAAGAGGCTCAGAGCCTCCTTTCAAGAGGCTCAGAAGCCTCCTTTCAAGAGGCTCAGAAGCCTCCTTTCAAGAGGCTCAGGCCTCCTTTCAAGAGGCTCAGAAGCCTCCTTTCAAGAGGCTCAGAAGCCTCCTTTCAAGAGGCTCAGAAGCCTCCTTTCAAGAGGCTCAGAGCCTCCTTTCAAGAGGCTCGAAGCCTCCTTTCAGAGGCTCAGGAAGCCTCCTTTCAAGAGGCTCAAGCCTCCTTTCAAGAGGCTCAGAAGCCTCCTTTCAAGAGGCTCAGAAGCCTCCTTTCAAGAGGCTCAGGCCTCCTTTCAAGAGGCTCAGAAGCCTCCTTTCAAGAGGCTCAGAAGCCTCTTTCAAGAGGCTCAGGCCTCCCTTTCAAGAGGCTCGGAAGCCTCCTTTCAAGAGGCTCGGAAGCCTCCTTTCAAGAGGCTCGGAAGCTAGTTTTCAAGAGATTCGGAACCCTCCTTTCAAGAGGCTCGGAAGCCTCCTTTCAAAAGGCGTGGAAGCTTCTTTTCAAGAGGCTTGGAAGCTTCTTTTCAAGAGGCTTGGAAGCTTCTTTTCAAAAGGCTTAGAAGCCTTAGAAGCTCGGATGCTCAGTAGCTCAGGCCTCCTTTCAAGAGGCTCAGGAAGCCTCCTTTCAAGAGGCTCAGGAAGCCTCCTTTCAAGAGGCTCAGAAGCCTCCTTTCAAGAGGCTCAGAAGCCTCCTTTCAAGAGGCTCAGAAGCCTCCTTTCAAGAGGCTCAGAAGCCTCCTTTCAAGAGGCTCAGAAGCCTCCTTTCAAGAGGCTCAGGCCTCCTTTCAAGAGGCTCAGAAGCCTCCTTTCAAGAGGCTCAGAAGCCTCCTTTCAAGAGGCTCAGAAGCCTCCTTTCAAGAGGCTCAGCCTCCTTTCAAGAGGCTCGGAAGCCTCCTTTCAAGAGGCTCGGAAGCCTCCTTTCAAGAGGCTCGGAAGCCTCCTTTCAAGAGGCTCGGAAGCCTCCTTTCAAGAGGCTCGGAAGCTTTCTTTCAATATGCTCGGAAGCTAGTTTTCAAGAGATTCGGAACCCTCCTTTCAAGAGGCTCGGAAGCCTCCTTTCAAAAGGCGTGGAAGCTTCTTTTCAAGAGGCTTGGAAGCTTCTTTTCAAAAGGCTTAGAAGCCTTAGAAGCTCGGATGCTTAGTAGCTCGGAAGCCTCTTTTCAAGATGCTCGGAAGCTCAGAAACGTTTTCGACAAAGACTCAAGTCAAAATTCACAATCAAAATTATGCTGATTTTAAAATTTTACGATTCTTCCGAAAATTATATAATTTCTTAAATTAACCGAGTTTTCAGAAGGTTTTTGCTGAAATGTACAAAATTAATCCATTTGTATCAACACATGCAGAAATATCCATAGAATTTGAAATTTTCACAAAAATATTGAAATTTTTTTTAGTGAAAATTTTAAAACGTTTTTTCTAAATATTTATAGTCTTCGAGTAGTGCCTGTATTGCACAAAACCGTCGATATATCATGAGAGTTACGCTTGATTGTATTCACAGCGAAAAAATAGGGGGTACCTCAATAAATGCAAAAGTTCGAGGGGTACCACTAAAGAAAAAGGTTGAAAACCGCTGGACAATGAGCTGATGTGATAAGATTCAAACAACTCGCCTCACAACTGAAGAAGGAGCAGTCCATAAGGTTTTTTTGTAGTTCTATATACTTCAAGCGTAGAATAAGGAATATAATTCGTTTCTGGTGGGCTTCAACACTGGGGAAATCAAACGTGGGGGAGCACGTGGATCACCAAATTGATTATTCCTAATAACTACATACATAAGTGTCTCATGTCTATAAAACATCACTCACTGTTTTTCTTGGAAAATTCGCTTTCGAATAAGCCCTTAACCTAATATGTAAGTCGCTCGTGAGAAAAGTTATCCTATTTTGTATAAAAAGTTACATTAAATGAGCTGTATGACCCATAAATCCCCTATAATTCAATATTTTTAATGAATTATATAATTATTTGATATTTTCATTATATCATTTGAAAATATCAAATAAATTAACATTACTACATCGTTTCCTTGCTCAGAATCATTGAGCTATATATTTTCATAGGGGAATTTGGGCAAAAAGGTAAGAAGAAAGAGTATCTCCCATCACCTCCTCTCTATGATCACATCAAGACTCATAACATATGACTATTCTTGTCTAGTTGTGCTATCGGGTATGGTTTGGAAATGTTTGGCATCGCTGCTATTCAAAAGTTTTTAAAAATCGTTTTTTTAGGTACTCAATAAAAAAAACCAAATAAAACATTTGTGAAACGATTTATTTCATTATATTTGTTCGGAAAACTTTTGTCAATATCTGTTCAACACTTTGAGACAATAATATCAACACTTATCTGTAAATATTGCTATTTTTACAGAATAGATGAAAATTGCACATGAAATGCACTTCGATGCTTATTTGACCCCAAAATCCCTTAAATTTCGAACTTTCACCAACAAAATATATTATGGACCCTTCTGTGGATCCACAGTGAAGAGATAAACACAATTTTAGAACAATGTCTTAAAGATAAAATGACAAATAGTTTGGAAACCCGCGATATATGGGGCATTAGGGCAAACGAGCTCAATAACTACATACAGAAGCGTTCCACGTTCATGAAACAGCACTCACTGAATTCTTTGCAAAATTCCCTTTCGAATAAGCTCTTGATCTCTTCCGTAAGTTGTTCGTTAAGAAAGTTATAAATTTTTTCCACCTTTGAAATCGGATTTCCCCATTGTTTGTTGGTTTTCCTGGGAGTGCCATCAGATTGGACAAATCGACGTTTAAACCTCTGTTTACAAAATGACATGAGTTCCCGAGAAATATTTAATTTCCGAAGGAATTTCTGAAAGGAATTTGCAA
This sequence comes from Armigeres subalbatus, assembly GCF_024139115.2. NCBI lineage: Eukaryota > Metazoa > Arthropoda > Insecta > Diptera > Culicidae > Armigeres > Armigeres subalbatus. Next base: position 157,939,332 of record NC_085140.1, on the reverse strand, counting down.
AGGAATTCCTCAAGTTTTTTCCAAAGGAGTTTATAAAGGAAATTCTGAAGAAATTTCCCAATGGAACTTATCATCAGTAGCCTTCTGAGCTGCGGAGGACAACGGATGTCCTTCGTAGCTTAGCAGGGAAAGCACCTGTCTAGTGTACTGGTTTCGTGGGGTCAAACCCCACCGAAGGAAGTGGTTACCCTTGAATACATTTTTCGAACTAAATGTTTGCCATGTTGTGCAATTGCACAAGTCGAGTTTCAGACATAGGGTAAGACGGTATAATATGCCCCCCCTAAGGCAACTCCTTGATAACTTTTTACTTTTCAACGCAATTTATGCAAACTTTGTGTTATTTGGTAGTTGGTTAATGCATTGCCCGTGAGTAGTCATATAAAAATATTTCAGTTAACACGTAATAAAGCTTTTTTAAAAAGTCGTGAAAAAATGAATTTTAAAAAGTGCCTGGGCAATACGCCCCACCTCAAACAAAGACGTTTAATTGCCCTTCATTAGTATTTTATCATTCCTATAATAAAAAGGCTACAAATTCTTATGCGCTTGACATTAAAAAACCAACATAGGTCCATTCAAGCAGGTGTGAATTACATTTCAATATTTTCCATACAATTTGGAAGCAACTGCTGCAAGCTCGCTGCGCTTGTGTCCAGTTGGTAAGGGCATATCGTCCTGCCTACACTGGGGCGTTTTGGCCAGTGAAACATGTTTTCGAAAATCGTTACATTTTTGAAGATGGAAGCAATTTTATATCATATTAACCACTGAGAAAAGTAATTTTGTTGCCCAACTGAGTGTTCCAGTGCAAGTTTTGCGGACAGTATGCCAGAGTCGCTCCAGAATGTTGAGCAAACAAACATGAAAAGTTACATCGAAACTGTAACTTTTTGTATTTTGCTATTATTTTCATTGTGTAATACAAAAATACTTCCACATTCACATAGTATGATGGGTTTACAAATACTTATAGGTACCAACTGTTTTTGACCCTTAATTAGTTATAGTTTTCTAGAAATCAAAGGGGGGCGTTTTGGCCAGGTGGGGCGCATTATACCGTCTTACCCTAGTAATTAATTTCTGCTCCGGTTGGCTAATACCCGGAATATAGGCAATTAACTTTGATTGTACAGAACTACCCCATGGTTTTATCTAAATTAATTTTCGATGAAATTTATAGATCTATTTCCGAACAAATTTCCGGAAGCATATATTCATCATTCCTGGGTGAGTTCTAGAATAAATTCCTGGAAGAATTTCCAATGAATTGCCTGGAGGAATTTCTAATAATGCTCCTGAAAGAATTTAAAAAAAATTCCTGATAGTTTGCCTGAAATAATGTATGTATGGTACCTTATATTGAAAATAATAAAATAGATAATAAATAGCTAAAAATAATAAATAGCTTCCTTGACCCTAGATAACTGTTTGCGATGGTTATTCCTTTTCGCCCAAACTTCATTTCATTTGACAAAAAACATTGCCATGTAACTTCCGAGGAACTGAGCAAAACATCTGTTGCCTATTATTTTTTAATCACTCACCTCCATCTTTCGTTAGCGTCACGAAGTTGTACTCCGCAGTCGTCGAACCGGCCACATTATGGGCCTCGACCTTCAGCTGGTACAACGTTGCAGGCAGCAGACCTGCAACCGTGTATCGTCGTTGCATTTTCAGTGCATTGGACGCCAGATGCCACTCGTCATCCAGACTGTTTGCCATCGACCGATACTGCACCACAAAGTACAGAATCGGGCAACCGTTATCTGGCCAGGCGTTCAGTCGCAGAACAACCGATGTAGAGTTCGGAGCTACTAGGACAGCTGCCGTCGGGGTGCCGGGGGCTTGTCCTTGGGTTCGTAGATTTAGTGTGGTACTGGCGGGTGATGAGCCGATTTTGTTGTGGGCTATCAAATAAATCTGATAGGTAGTTCCGCAAAACAGTCCTTTGAGTTCGTGGCTTTGAGCATGTCGGGAAATTTGCATCTCTTCGAGGTTTCCGTGCACCCTTCGGTAATGTAATGAGAACGCTGTGATTGGTGCATTTCCGGTTGAGCCAATTTTCCAATGCAGTAAAATGCTGCTAGAGGTAGCACTGGTTACGTACAGGACCGGTGGTCCAGGAGGAACTTGAACTAGCAGATTGTGCGTCAGTCGGTCAGTTCCTATCCCGTTGTCTACTTGACATGTGTAATTCCCGGTGTCGGCAGATTGTAGCATAGTGATGATAATTTCCCCTGAATCCAAAATCTGGATGTTGTGATGAGAACCTGATCGCAATAGGACGTCTCCTTTAAACCACTCCCGACGCGGTTGTCCAACTGCCATACAATTGAGCGAGGCCGATGTTTTCCATGGTCTGATTGTCAGTCCTCCGAAAGAGACTATTTTTGCCGGTATTCGACCGGAAGTCATTTGTGAGACCACTCGAGTGCTTTTGCCTTCGCCAATGCTCGTCGAAGCCGACACCCAGAACTGATATTCGGTGTGGCCTTGTAGTTGTTTCGCTTCAAAATAGTGCTGATGGGGCAGTAGGTTTCGTTTGTCATTGCTGATTTCTTCGCGGCCGTTGACGGCGCGCATGTAAAGGTTGTACCGTGTGATGATTCCGTTTGGTTCGTTAGGTGGCAGCCATGATACGTACAGAGAGGATGGCGAGCTGATCGCTATTTTGATGTCCGAGGGAGCCTCCGGGGCATCTTCATCAGTTTGACAGAAGACGGGAGGTGATATTACGCCGTCGCCCATTCGGGTATATGCGAGTACTTGAACACTGTAATTGGAGAACTTGCGTAAACTGGTAAGCGACGCTATTAGGGAACTTGTCTTGCGTGTTTCCATATCGCCATTACTAATTGATTCTTCGGAAACCGACTCGTAGAACACCGTGTACCCCTGTAGTAGACCATTCATATGTTGTTGAGGTGGTGGCTGCCAGGACACTTTTATGGATGTGGAGCTAGTTGACGAACATCGAATGTCCTCAGGTGGCTTACTAGGTACGTCCTCCATTGTTTGGGCAGTTACAGGTTCCGACTGGGGTCCAGATCCAACTTGGTTGAATGCCGAAGCAACAATCGTGTAACGAGTATATTTGGCTAAGTTTCCCAGCAATAATTCTCCAGTACCATCCTCGCCATCCCCTGATACAGAGGTGTAGTTATAGCTATTAGAATTAGTGTGCATCGATCGAAAACCAATACTGTATCCTTGAATTTCACCATGTCTAAGCTCGTAGGTTGGCGGCATCCAATTGATAAGAATTTCCGTTGATGATATTGGTCTAGCTGAGAGATTCAATGGTGCTCCGGCTGGTCGTTGAGGTTCGGTTTTGATGAAAAGCTCTTGACTTGGTGCACTGCGGCCAGCAGGTCCCTCAGCTATGACCCTGAATACGTAGTTGGTGGCTGGTTTTAAGTTTTCGATACTGGCTGCGTATTTCGGTGGGTCAAGTTCCATGTACATCCATTGGCGATCGATTTCGCGATATTCCACAATGTATTTGGTCACTTCGGCAGCATCACCTCCTCGCGGATGCCACTTCAAGTTTACTGATCGACTGGAGATCATCGTTGTTTCCAGAGAGGATGGTGGTTGCGGTGGCTCCTGGACTTGGAGCTGCACCAGCTGCTGATCTCGACCATACAAGTTGCTGGCCTGGCAGAAATAAGCGCCACTGTCGCCGCTTTCAACGCTGGATATCTGAACCTCGGCATGTATGCCTTCTGGCGTGGCATCTTGCTTGATGGATACTCGGTAGTTGTTGGATGGATTCAGTTCAACTTTGCCATTTCGCAGCCAGACCACGTTGATTGGTTTGTCGCCTTTTACTTCGCACTGCATGATCGCCGTATCACCCTTCTTGACCGTTACCATTTTTGATTGACCCGAGAAATAGGGTGAAGCTAGAAATAAATCAATTCTCATCAGTAATATCTCAAGTAATTGATAATTGACATAGTAAAACACTCACAGTTCACTTTCAGTTGAATAACCTTCCCAATTCCAGTTCCAATTCCATTGTGTGCCTGGCAGAGATAGAATCCCTCTCGATCTTCCTTGACATGCTGTAGCAGCAGGGAGCCGTTCGTTAGCAGCTTCGTATACGCTCTCTCCCTAACCTCTTCGTAATCGCCCGATTTGCTTCCTGTGGACATTAAAACAATTCAGAGACAATAAAGCAATGACAATTTCTTATCGTTTATCATTTAGTTGTGGCATAGACAAATAGTCATGTAACATCCGGTATTTGTCTGTCACAAAAACCGTTATAGAAGCAATGAAGATGTTTTTGGTGACGAAATATTGAATAATTCTCGCTTAACTTTTCAAAAGGACCTAAGTAACATTTTTTTCGTAAATTAATTTGAATAGCGCAATCCTGGGTACTGCGGATAGAGCCGCTTTTCTGCGCTCAAGCGAGCAGGGGGATATTTTGAAATCACTCCCATAAACAAAATTATTTTGCAGTTACTAGGCTGTCAAACATTTCCCGCTCTTCGAATTTCTCTTTCCACGCTGCATGAGAGCGCACAAATGCGCTAGACTCTACATGACTTCACTATTGTTTACATACATTCATGCTCCAATCAGCTGCTGAATCTCGTGAAATTTCGTAACGAGTGCTTTTTAGTTGCATTCCCACTAATTTTACACTCGAAATATAATGTGAGAATATTTGTTACAAAGAATACAAAACTCAAACAAAGTTTATTTTTATTTTTTCCCAAAATAATACAATACTTCTCAATATTAGATCAGAAACGAACATAACCACAATCTTCAATGTTTGGCTCCGACACAATAGAAAATTTTGGCTTCAGTTTGACAACCAAATCGATTCTATCCGCACCACTCAGGCGCAATCAATAGCTTTTATGTTTTTCTGTTGATTGTGCTACTCAAATTAATTCATGTTAAAAATGTTACTTAGGTCCTTTTGAAAAGTTAAGCGAGAATTCACGATAAAGAGAATGGTGAACAAGCATCAATCATCAGTTTGTCTGTGGATAGCGATACATTTCTACGCGAACGTGATTTATGCTGATTCTCCTGCCGCTGCCACAGAAGATGCCTTATCGAAAAGACAAAACCGCAGTATCACAATTAGGTGGACTATAAACATATCCCCGAGGTTAGCACTTTCCAACTACGGATATCATTAGAGATATCTGCTCCCGAAAAATCTATCTTCTCGCTACGTAGTCTTCTATTCAATAAGGCATCCTGCAGATTGAGTTTCGGGACCCACCTGTTGCTTTCTTCCATTGGATGGTTGGTGTGGGAACTCCCTGGGCTTGGCAGTGCAGCGTAATGTGGCGGTTTCGTTCCACACTCACGTCGATCGGTTCAACAATCCAACGAGGTGGTACTATTTCGATGTTTTCCACGTAGACAGTCGTAAAATATTAAAAGAGGGGAAGACGATAGGGAAAAAAAGAGAAATGGTTTCTATTAGACAAGACAGTTGTTGAATGTTTGGGTGTTGTTTTGCAAAGGAATTGGAAGTTCGATCGGCGACTGGGAGGTGCGACAAAAAAGGTAAAACTTTCGCTGCTTATGTTCTGGCGAATTATGACATATCCCGATAGCTTATCTACATTGGAGTTGTTTTTTCGTTTACCCAGAACAGATGTTATTTGGTTTTGGGGAAGGTTGCAGCAAACTGTTGTTCGGGAAAAGTTTTCTTGTTTATTGACTCAAGATCATCAGCAGCCGACGGGCGCCAATGAGGAAGAGTCGCCGATATGTCACAATTGCGCCAACAAAGATACAGTGAAGTGTTAGTTCAAGACTTCAAACTATAAGCGGTGCACGGGTTGTTTGGCTAATATCTTGGGTATATGGGGAGTGGGGTGCTTCATTTACTTTGAAATTCAGTTCAGGCCAGAAAAGCGTGTATAATATTTTGATACATAAGACAAGGTTCAGGGCGGTAGCAGTTGCGGCATTTACTGTAGATGATTCACATGTAGGATCTAATTGTATAATATGTGTATATGGGCTGCTATTGTAATACGGTACAGTCTATTATTGAAAAATTACGAATTTGAACAAAATTGGCGTTGATGAATGCACTCCAGTGCATTTTTGTGGTAATGCTGTTCTACAGCCTGCTACAGAATCAGTTCACTGGCTTTGTATGGGGAACAAGAATCACTTGGATCACATTTTATCATTATTTTATCATTCTTGGCAAACCAAGCGTTTCCTTGAAGATGTCGAACATAATCAGCCGAAGATGATTGTTCCTCTTTTTGAGACTTTTTTATATGGTAAATTTGTTGATTTTCAATCCCTTCCAGTAGTTTATTGATTTTGTTATGGTTCGGACCGAAATCCGCCCACCTCTTGAGATATCAATAAATTAAAGGGGGTATTTTTTTAAATTTCTTTATTATCGTGATTTTTTATATCTAGGTATAGGGGACCAGGGGGCATTATGAACACCCGGGACAGATTGAACACCTCCAATATTCTTGTTAATTCAATCATTTTTCTACTTTCAATGCAGCGAACTCTATAATCCTTTCATAAACAACTAATTTATAGCGTAGAAGCCATTGTTTTATTTTCTCAGCGCATAAATTTGACAAAAAAGTTAGAATGTCTTCCAAATGGTTAAAAATTATAGGTTTCAGCTCCCATAAAATAAGCTTTACTTTACCACAGAAGATGATTTCTCAATTATTGGTCATCCCATAGCAAAATTCTGTTATTTACAGTGCTCTGGCATGCATTTGTGACAAGTTTCCTTGATTTTTACAAAATTTCCAACAGTTTTTAAATTTGTCCACTTGTGGGGGCAAACTGAACACTCTATATGGGGGTAGAACTGACACCTTAAAAATTAAAAACATAACCTCAAACTCATCGAACTTGGCTTTCATATCGTGTTATTTTCGTGTTATTATGGTGCGGAATTATAAATCGCTATAAAAGTTCCAGTACATGACATATAAACCATAGAAGCATATATATACCATAAAAGTCGCTGAAAGTGCGACAAAAAAAGGAAGTGTTTTGTATAGATTTGGCAATCTCGTTGGCAAGTTGATCGGTACAATCCATTGGAAGGATTGGCGATGCCAGTAGAGTGAATAAGAGTATGCATAGATTATGCAATGCTTAGAGTAGAGACGATTGATAAGGGGTCTTGCAATAATTGTGAGGATCCATATAAAAACAATCATATGCTTCATACAGGCCGGCTGAAAGTGACATATTTTTGCGTTACGTAATCAATCTTCTTCTATTCGTCATGGAATTAATATAGAAAACGACCATATATGACCTCGCTTAAGAAGAGGGAAATAGATTTTCGGATGTTGATGATCCAAACACAATTTTAGGTGTCTCATACAAAATCATGTCAGGAAGATGAACAATTGGGTAATATTTATGTTGGATGGGTTATAGGTTATAAAATAGGTTATAATGGCATATAATCACAAGTAAGATAATTTTCTTCATATTTTATAAGGGTGTCCATTAGGGTGGCTCAAATTAGTATGGGAAAAACTTTGTTCAATTTTTTTGATGGGCCGCCCTCTTATCCTGTTCTATTTGATGCCCTGATGCTCTGGACAAAATTTCAGCCAAATCGGTCAACGTTTGGGCGGTGCTAAACTCGTTGGAAGTTTATATGGAAAAATGTATGCAGAAACATCCAAAAACAGTAAATTGCAGCTGGACTACACAACTTACCATGAAGAACTATGATACTCATTCAGATCTTGGAGAATTTAATACAGAATGTTATGCAGAAAACCGCGAGAAGATTTGAGTTTGCCCGGCTAAGTTATTAGCATTTCTCTGCAGTGGGGTTTGAGCAAATTTCGTTTCTTTTACCTTTGAAAAGAAATAAATTCACCCCTACAACGCTCCAGTAAAATACTAATATCTTTGCGTAATAAACTCTAATCTTCTCGCGGTTTTCAGCATAACATTCTTTATTTTATTTTACAAGAACTGAATGAGTATCATGGTTCTTGATCGTAAATTGTGCCGTCCAACTGCAAATTACTGTTTTTGGATGTTTCTGCATACATTTTTCCATATAAACTTCCAACGAGTTTAGCACTGCCCAAACGTTGACCGATTTGGCTGAAATTTTGTCCAAAGCATCAGGGCATCAAATAGAACCGAATAAGAGGGCGGCCCATCAACAAATTTGAAAAAGTGTTTTTTGAGCCACCCTAGTGTCCATACTGCCCCATGGGGGTGTCCAATCTACCCCGCTACCTTCAAGAGAGTAGTGAAAAATTAACTATTACAAAATCGTGCTATTTGATTGAAATTGCCTTATTTTCAATACAATTCAAAACAGAACTGGTAAATAACGAGTAATAGTATCATGTAATTGCTAGAAATCCGAATTATACTCAATTTAAATCACCTAAAATTGATTAAAACTTTAGGGTGTTCATATTGCCCCTTGTCCCCCTATAATAAAAATGAAATGGTCTGTGTTCGTATCCGCATAACTCGAAAACGGCTGGATGGATTTTCTTCATTCCTTCAGCAGTTACATTCGTAATAGTTTCCGACGGGTTTATATGATATTTCCTTAGTCGAAAATCATTAGTAAAGTTGAGTAAGTCGTGAAAAACTAAAATAAAGATTCGTATGGGCAGTTAACAACGCACAACATTTTCGCCTACTATGCAGGACAACGTCTGCCGGGTCGACTAGTACTTTATATACATGACAGGTAACTTTTTACCTGATAAAATGAAAAGTAGGATTTGAAACACAATGAATTATTGGAAGTGGCTATTTTTCTACCCGCCGCTACCAGTATGCAGGCGCCATCGTATATGCGCAAATAGCCAGCATGAGTTAACCGCCAAGCTGGTGCCGTTTCTGTCCTGCAATGCAACAGACGATACCACTGTTCTGCCATGCCGGTGGAATCGATGATGGCACTTTGGCAATTACTAGGTTGACCCCAGCCTCAGCCCACGACTTAAGTCCTCAATGGACAGACCACTCAATCTATGCGAGATCCCACTGTATGACAGTTGGGGTCCCTCTCCCTCTGCCATACTACTACCGAAACCGCTTTACTTACTCTATGCACAATTTGTGCACCTCATTACCAATCATTCGTACAATGTGAGGCTCACTCATAGGTACGTTCGACCACTCACTCTGTGGGGGCACTACTGGTAATAGCTACCCCCTTATAGGCGGCATGTGATGTGAGGAAGCCAAAATGCTGCAAGGGGGGCGCGTTATATTTTACCCTACTACTACTTACAGATTACTTTTTCAAATTTCTATGGGAAGTTCTTTGGATCTTTCCGTTATTTCTACTATAGGGCACTGCACGGAAAAATCTCTTTCTCTTTCGTTCTTCATAAATTTTGACATTTACTGGCCTTGTTGTTTTCTAATTTCTTTACAGCGAGAAAGAGACAAAGCAGTCCGTGCAGTGCCCTATAGGGCACTGCACGTTCTTCATAAATTTTGACATTTACTGGCCTTGTTGTTTTCTAATTTCCTTGCAGTAAGAAAGAGACAAAGCAGGCCGTGCAATGCCTTATGGTGAATAGTCATTTGGCCGAATAACACGTTAGGCTGAAAGTCATCCGAATTTCATTTGCCCGAAGTGAACGGTTAGGCTGAAAACGTGATTTGGCCGAAAAAGCCCTTTGTCCCAAAAGATCATTATGCCGAATAGGTTATTTGTTAAATATCTTGGCTGTGCATATGCACAGCACATGTTTCGAAATGGACAAATTGATATGATATTTGCGAAAAAGAATCCACGTGTGTTGGACCATTTGACTAAAAATGCCATTTGGTCGAAATGGTAATATACCAAAAAGGTATATTTTACCGATAATATCTTTTATCCGAGGTTATCATACGACCGAAAATGTTATTCGCTGAACTGGTAATATGATCAAAAACGTCGGCCCGTTTAGCCAAACCACATTTTTGGCAGTAAAGCCCTTTTTGCCAAACGACTATTTTGGCCAAATATTTGTTCTGTGTTGTACGGGTGAGTCAATTAATAAGCTAGAGAAAGTGTAGTTCGCGTACGATCGTGTTTCCTTCAGACTTCCTTTGTGCGGAGGTCATACATTCATTATTTGCAAGCAAATATGGGTACGTCAGCATACAAAAACATCAAGGCTTGGGTCTCTTCATTTTGCTTGATTTCAGGAAATGAGAAAGAGGACTCTTTGGTTGATGTGTGTGCTATGGAACCTGAAATTTACAATCGGAAAATCGCCTTCAACTGTTTTTCTCACTAGTTCCTGAGGGTACCTTGATCAGCTGGCATCAGAAATGGAAAAATATAGTGATGGATAAATGTAGAAATGCATATGGAACGGGGCTTTAATCGAACCATGTGTCGTTGAATTACTACACTTTAAATACACATCTTTTTAGAGTGGGCGAAAGGCGGTCTCTGTGATTGCGGCGCAGATTATCAGGATTTTGCTGTGTGGACATGCGAGGAGCATCGTGTCCCCAGATCTGCGTTAACTCAACATCTCCGGGTTCGAAGAAAACAACAGAAGCCTATTAGGGAAGTGTTGGCGGGTCTTGATCTTATTAATCAATTCTTGAAAGTAGCTGATCTTAAACTATAATACGCCCACCCTCCCCCTGTCGTACTTCGTTACGAATGTTTTCCTCTTGTTGTCCATTTCAAATTCTGTCGTTAATCGCCCTCTCGTATGTCTTTCTCTTATTGTTGTCTCCCAATAAAATGTTCGTTGGTATCGTTACAGAAGTAAAACATCATCCAAGAACTTCAATAATGTGAACATCAGCTGTCTTATAATTTAAGTAATTTCCTTTCATTTTCTACTGTAAAATCGTATTTCCTAACGGAGATTTTTATCAGGATGGTTTCCGATGATGCTTAACTAACAGCAGTTTGATGATATCACATATGCCATTCAAAGTCGTTCACTTAATGTAATGCGCTAGGGCTAGAGGATATCATACTCCAGACTGTTCCACTACGTCATCCCCCAAAAAAGCCACCATGGACAAATGCACACTTACGTGCTTTAAAGCGTCAGCGCTCTGCGGCACTCCAAAAAACAGCAGCTTCCGATCTCCGTACTATAAACAAGTGTTCAACCGCATTAGCCAATGCCCCCGTACGCATAACCGCTTCCTTTACAATCTATTTATTTATTTATTTCATCTTTGGTTCAAAACCACAACCACACAGACTAAAGTATCTTAATCCTATTTTTGAAGACAAGTTTACTAACATTAAAATCAAACATATCACATACATCGTTAAACAATCTACAACATATGTCAAGTGGTTTTTTGTAACCGTAAGCTGTGCGGTGTACCGGGGTCCAAAGCAAATTGGGTATTGCGTAATCGGCGGCTAGGTGCGTGGAAGTTGATTTCCCGGAGCACGCTACTGCAGTCAATTTTGTCACGGATCATGTCAAAAATAAAAAGTCGTTGTAAATACGTTCGGCGTTTGGAGAGTGTGTGCAAACCAATGAGCGTACATATGTGCTCATACGGAGGCAGGTTATTGGGATTGGTTCATGGCAGCTGCCATAATGCTAATCTGACGAAACGTTACTGGATGAATTCCAAGCGTGATGCATGAATCGCATGGTAAGGAGCCCATATTTGAACTCCGTACTCCAGAATGCTTCGGACCAATGAGCAGTATACTGCCGCTAACCGCAAGTCGAGCACATCTGTATATGGGGCTCCATATACAGATGTGCTCGACTTGCGGTTAGCGGCAGTATAGTGTTTTCAAAGCATAAACATCATCGAATTGTGCAGAGTTGCGACGCAGAAAGCTAAGCATAGTGTTGGCTTTAGAGATTGTCTTTGAGATGTGCTCGTTGAACCGAAGCTTACTGTCCAAGATAAGGCCAAGTCACTTTATGGAGTTAACTAATTATTATAATCTTTATTAAAGAGGTTTTTAGCCCAAGGCTAGTTCACCTCCGGGAGTTAACTCTCATGAGCGGTAACTGGTCCATCGAATAGTCAAATCTGATTGGTGAGTGAACACGGGAAAAGTAATGATTCTGCATTGGCTTGCATTATACCGTTTATCTGACACCACGATGATAAGCGCACATTGTCGACTTGAAGTGCACAGCAATCTAAAGCTGACTTCACGACTCGTTAAATTTTCAGGTCGTCTGCAAAGAGCAGCTTGCACGAGTGTAGCTGATCGCAAACGTCGTAGATAAATAGCGCAAAAATTAAGGGTCCTAGGTGACTCCCTTGTGGAATTCCAGACGGAATCCCGAATTCATCGGATGTGGCGTCACGAACCTTAACGACGGCTTCTCTTGAAGTCAAGTACGAATTAATCCAATTGACGATTCACGACGGTAGACCAAGTCGGTTCAGTTTCAAAATAATAACATCGTGCGGAACTTCATCAAATGCCTTCGAAAAGTCAATGTACACAGCATCTACTTGTTGTCGCTTCTCGATGCATCCAATAAAGGTTCCCCCAAATACACGCGAGGCGACAATCACGGCGCGATTCTATCGCTTGGCGATAGCGATTCTGTCGCCGTTGGTATGGAAGCGTAAATCAAACATTGCTTGCAGCGACCCAACGATAGAATCGCGGCGACTAGTTGTCGCCGTCGCGGCGATGGAATCGCTTAGGTCTGGGGGAGCCTTATCACTAGTGGTGAAGCTCATCAGATTAGAGATAGTCGAATGTTTTTGCATGAGCTCATGCTGGAATTCTGATATAACGAAGTTAACGGCTGGATAAAGCTTGCCATGCAACAGTCTTTCGAGAACTTTGCCCAAACAGTTCAGGATCGAAATTTTTCCACGCTATGTATGTTGTCGGATTTGAAGATCGGTGTAATTGATGCGTGCTTCCAGGCATCAGGGAACACGCCATCCGCGAGTGATCGGTTGAATATTATTAAAGCCGGGGCAGCCAGCGAGGCTGCACAGTTCTTTATGAACTACAGTGGAATCTGATCTGGACCAGGTCCCTTCGAAACGACTACGCGGATTTGGCAACATAGCGATTGTAGAGCTTTGCGCGGATTTATTTCTTACTTCAAATTTTAATAAATACTAGATCCAAGGGCATTTATTTGATAGTTATATGTAGATGGGCTTTATTTTCGATAGCAAAATGTAGTTGAAAAAAATAAAATTACGTTTGAAGTCTATAATACTCGGAAAATTTTACGTATATTTCCAGGGACGCCATTTGTTGTCATTTTTAATGATTTCTGAAACATGACACTGACATAACATGTCTGTTAAAGAACATCAACTAACATTTTTTATCTTGCGAATTTCGTAATTAAGAGATATTTATCAATTTATGATGGATTACGATCCTTTTACGATAAACTACCCAGCATGATGTATCATATCATTTTTCGAAAGTTTTAGGAATTATTCTATAGTGTTGAACGATTCATATTGCTTTCATAGCATTCATTTAGACAGAGCGAATCAGCGTTTTTATAGGCAAATGAAAAAAACAAAAATGTTCATTGATTCGATGCCGATGCTTCATTTAATTAAATGCTTGGAATGGAAGTCACTAATTTCTGACTATCTTCTAATTTCTGAAGGTATTTGAAAGGCGATTTCGACATGTAGTCTCCGACGATTTTCTGCAGATTAATTTTGATAGTTTATAACTTGAATTGACGACCAAATTCGAAATTCTGCATAAATTCCCAGGGAAACTTTATAAAAATATCCACAGATGGTCTAGGGAGATTTTCTGCAAACAATTTTGAAGCGATTTCTCCAGCAGTTCTAAAATCAACATCTAGGAGAACCTCCTGAAGGATTAACCCAGAAATTCCGGAGATAAATCTGCCCACGAATGATGAATTTCTGCTGGAATTTTCGGAGTAATTTTCGCAGATATTTTCAAAGATTTCAGTAATTATTTCAGTAAAAAACGACACAAGAATTCCTGTAGAAAAGTTGCGGATCAATTTCCGCTAAAAATTTTGTTGGAGTTCCTGCATAAACTCTTAGAGAAACTTCTCACAAGAATTGAAAGAAGACTTTCTACACAAATTCGCTGGAGTTTCTTAAAATTATTCTACAAAATTCCCGAAGAAATTTCTGCTGAAATTTTCGGAAATATTCCTCTGCAGTTTTCGAAGGAATTTTCGCTTCAAATTTAGAATTCTGATTAATAAATAAACGGAACTTGAGCAACTATGTTAAATTTTATATTATTTGTTTCTTGATACGAGTTCAAATGATTGTTATACAGAAGTTTTGTTAAAAAAAAAACGAAGTTGAATTGTCTCATTCTTCAATCCATATGCAAGTTTGTTTTGTGATAAATAATTACAACAAAGTTGCATAATTTATAACTTCAGAAGAAATTATCTATAATCAATTATGATCAAATTTGGTCTGAACAATCTTTGTATATCAATGGATCTTGTGCCGAATTTTATAAAATTCGATAAACAAACATCCTACTAACAATAACGCGGCAGCCCTTACTTTGCATTGTTCAATGTGCAAAAACGATCCATACAAAAATGAAAAACGATCCGTCAATAACATCTGAATGTTCCATAAAACGCTACCATAAATCCATGAAATAGTTCGGGAGATTCCATAAAGAATAATTTTATGATCCAATAATTGAAAAATGATCCATAGAAACTGTATTTTGATCCATACAATTTCAAATTTGCGCAATTTTTATTCCGATGATGATCCATAATTTCAGTAATATGATCCATAATTTTGATCATATGATCCATAATTTAGTTTAAATGATCCATAATTTTGATAATGTGATCCGTAATGCTTGGAAAGAAGGCCAATGAAACTATATTAATTGACCCACACATTTTTTTAAATCTATGGATCATTTAGCAATTTATGGATCATATCACCAAAACTATGGATTATTTGATTTGGTTGGTTATGGATCAAATGGCCAGAACTATGGATCATTTTATTTATTGATCATATTACTGAAATTATGGATCATCATCAGTCATCACCAGAGGCGCGGTCACGTTCCGAGACGTGGGTAGGACAAAAACTGAATTTCAAGGACTTTCCGAAGGTCCTCTCATATTTCAAAAGATTTTTTCGGACATTATCGGCTAAGTTATAAAACTCGCTTCGCTAGATTATTTCCTAGAAGCATGTCTGCAAACGAGTTTTTAGAAGTGGCTATGGATTTCTGTATTAAAATATTTAATGGTTTCAATTTGACCTTTCCCGTCAACATTTTTTATTCGCTCAATCGAGTGTTCATTTTATCTAAGGTCAACTTCTCCAAAGAACCCATATTTTTTGACGCCTCTAAGTATTTTTAAAATTTAAAACAAAAAACACTTTTTCAGACTCTGTTTTCGTTTTTTGAAATTGTTAGAGGCTTAAAAAATATGGGTTCTTCGGAAAGTTGACCTTAAATAAGCCAGAGAAACGATTGAGACAAGCTTCTAGGAATTCGAACCTTTAGCAAACTCTCAGAAACATCGCTATGGTCTACCAGTAAAGCTTATGATCGTTTAGAATTTTTCAGAGAGTTCTGAACTATTTACGGGTTTTTAGAAATCTTAAAAATAATTATACTCCAAATTTTCTCAAAGACTTATGACAGCGAATGTGCTACAATCATTATAAACTACACAGTTAAAAATTCTGAATATTACACGCCATAGAAATATTTGAACCCATATTTTTGTGTCTAATAACCTCTAATTTTACATGCAACTTTTTCTTATATGCAATATTGAATACAAGCTCCATACTAATGACAAGCTGTATTTTTAAAATATGATGAAAAAATAAGTCGAATCGAATGGAGCCTTTTTGTTACATCATATATGCTGTAACATTTTTATTCTGTGTAGTTCATATTTGCATAATCTCTTGTTTAGTTTAACTTCCAGAGATGAGCTAGACAGTAACTAGACAGTCTAGTTACTACTGTGTCTGCCTTATAGACAGGAGGTCTGCTGGAGAATACATCACATAATGTACCATAGACTGCATAACTTTTCTAAGTGAATACTTGATCTATACTTCTGAGGTATTCTTGGTCTCTAGTAGCATTAAAACTACACACTAACATTTCTTTCCTTTCCCAACTGACTGGCGCCATTATTGATCTATATTTGGGCGCACTGAAACGTGTAATCCTTTATTCACTTGGATCGTAGCATTCTGATAAGTCACGGAGAAAATACCATTGACAAGTATAGTCAGTCTAAGCTAAGCTATTTGGCTATATCCTCGTTTAGATATTCAACTTTTGTTTAATTCACCTGTCGGTCTATTAACTATTATGAAATTTCAGAAATTCTCGGAGCCTCCCGGAACTAGCAGAAATAATAACGTACTTCCAGAAAAAAATTAACAAATTTTTTGGAAGAGCAGAAACTATTAGAAACTTCAAGACTTCTTCGAAAAACTCAAATTTTTTTGGTATAGAAAGAATTTTTCATAGACTCTGAGATGCTTTTCGGAAAATAGTTCTCCTTTACAATCCCCGGAACCTCCACGATTGTCAGACTATCAAATATCTGATTAAATTTGGTATTTTCTTGTCATAGGACATAATCATGGGTAGGACAATGCTTCGACTGTCCTACCCAGGTATTTTCATGCGTAGGACATGTCCTACTTGTCCTACCCACTCCCGGCGCCACTGGTCATCACGATAAAAATGCGCAAGTTTGAAGTTTTATGGATCAAAATATAGTTTTTTATGGATCATTTGTCATGGGAAAATAGCAAGAATTGTATTGTTTTTCTTGACCATGTTAATGGAACATATTTCCCAATTAATTGCTAAATTTTAGCTTAGTTATGAATCGAACAATTATTCTTTATGGAATCTTCTGAACTATTTTATGGATTTATGTTAGCGTTTTATGGAACATGGAACAAACGATTAAAAAAGAAAATTGTACCGTTTTGACTAAAATCCCGAACAGACTCTAATTTCGAACACTCGTAAAATGGAGAATCTACCAGAAACATTTCGTATACAGTCCCATCCCGATTTTGGCAACACCCGTTTTTGGCAACATTTTCTTCCCGATTTTGGCAACAACCTCGAAAATATTTTTTTTTATTAGTGAAATCTTTTTATAACTTTGTAACAGGATAAACAAAAACAAAAGTGAATGTTATTAGGGTTTATATGCGTATTATGGGCTCTGTACGAATAGTGGGCACTTTCACTGAAATAATGAACCACCACTGGTATCACCGCTCATTGCAAACAATTTCTATTAAAACTTTTCTGCTCTTTTTATTCACGTTTTCCATGTCCCTATTCACACTACCCTAACAAGCCCACACTAATCTAACAAGCCCACCGTAGAATGTCGTATTTTTTAGCTTTCTCACTGATTTTATCGTTGCATATAGTACAACACCTAAAGCGCACTGTTTACATCACAGTAATGGTAAGAGGTTGGTAATATGTAATCGTAAGGCTCTCAAGCAGGTATTAAAAAAATCGAATCATGAAAAAAAATCGGGTTAATCTAAGCCAACTTGATGCTCTTTCGCGGGGCAAGTTATGAGCTTCTTAAGATCTTTGAAATTGGACGTGCGATGATTTACCGTTTAATGATCTTCAACGCTCATTAATGCATGAGCGTTGAAGATCAATGGAAGCGTTTGCAATGGAAGCCTATTGAGTGAAGCGAATCACTTGGTAACACAACAATGAGCGTTGTTACGGTGTGCTGATAGAAGAAGCCATTCAAGCATTCTAAAAATGAAGACCTCTATGGGTCTGGAACTCTAGCACACTAATGGGAGGCGTTGATACTTTCTCTCGCCTATAACCATTGCAATATCACCTTGAAAGAAGAGCGAGGTACTAATGCGATTGCAATAGATCAATGCTCACTCACACTTTCAATGCCTGCTCTCGATTGTTCTGTTTGTGATGGCGAAGTATCAGAAGTGGAGGACCTTCTGTAAAGTTCCCATGAGATCGCTGGTGTAATTCTAGCTGCTTCGATAAGAGAGTGGTGCGTCACATATGCCCAACAAACATTGAAGACGAATTAAGCACTTATACAGCCAAAAATGGGCTTTTTCTGCTCAAATTGTTTGTTGGGTGGCCTCTGCAGTACATAACAGTCGTCTCTGTCCACAGCTGCACGTCACCAGTCACGCAGTCTACGGAGGGTCCGTATCGTCTTCCATATGATCGATCCACCTTGATCGCTGCACACCTCCCCTTCTTGTGCCTGTCGGATCGTTGTAAAGAACCATTTATACTCCAAGTGCGCGTTGGTCCTTCACAAGCATTGCCCAGATATCGTGTCCAAGGAGGACTACCGCCACCGGTTTAATGAAGTTTGTTTGGCAAGGCGGCGAAATCTATTCGAACGGAGTGTTTTTTGGAGTCCAAAGTACGTACGCTTTCCTGCCACGTTGCGTCTCCATATTTGTCTGCTGGTATCGTTATCTGAGGTCAAGTGAGCCCAAGTACACGAATTCTTTAACCAGCTTGATTTTGTCGCCATTGATACAAGCTCGTGGTGAATGGCCGTTGTCTTCTCTAGAGCCTACTTCGTCTTCAACGTGTTAATGACTACCCAACAAGCAATTTAAGCTGAACAAGCTAGTTTTTTTAGCTGAAGAAGCTTATTTGCCACGAAACAAGCTCTTCTTCAGCTTCCAATGTTTGTTGGGTAATCCGATCTGCTTTGCTTCCCTCTATAGTCTGATGTAGGATTCTTCCATATTTTCAAATTTATAATAATGAAAGTAGTGCATGGAGAAACGAAGTGCGATGACCTGTAGCGAGCATCAGTTTGTCCGTAGGTTGACTGCTGTCGAGTGTCAGAGGTGGCATGCCGCAAATGTTCTTCCAGCTTCCACTTGGCCACACTGTCAATCGTAGTGCGAGGTGCATATTGTGCTCATGGATCAATCATTGCCGCCTGAAATATTCCTGGGTTGAGTGCTAGGAGACCGGCTAGTGCAAAGGGGTTTGGTTCTAGTGAGGAGTATAGTTAACCCTTAAAGGCGCAAGGCGATTTTTTTAGAAATCGTCGGAAATATTTTTAACTTAAATAACCATTGCAATTATTAACATTAAACGTATTTTCGGTTTGTTGTTTTAAAACAACACTGCGCATTTAGGGTTTAACCCATACTCACACTACATTGGATACGCTTGACCAATGTGCAGAATGCAGATTTCCGTTACCATTTTCTAAAACAATGGAACGTCTTATGCCTTGCGTGCATTTTTTAATAATGTCAGCGAAAATTGTGCACAGAACTGCACTCTTAATCACACCGACCACAAGAAAGTTTGCCTCCATCAAAATCTATTATATAAGAATTCAAAATTTGTAGCACATTTAGACATCTTGTATCCGTCGGATCGCTATTTGATGATAGTGAATTATGATAAAAACAAGCATTTTGGTGGACAAAAATTTATATGCGATGTCAGATTGAAGTCAGCACTTCAATGGACTACAATAGAAACGTTTTTTATCACCACAAATTTTTGTAAGGACGTGGCCGACGCTATTGTTAATTTTAAATATTATTTATTATTAAATTTGTATTATGAAATTGGCTAATTAGTTACATTATCGTTTAATTATCATTCTTGAGTTTGTTTCAATTTTGTTTGAACTACAATCTCCGAGTTATGAATAATATAGCAAAAACGTCAATTATGATGCACGTGCATCATTCAAACACACTCCACATACTTTGTAGCACATTTCAAAGTATTTAGCTTCAATCATGCAAAAAAAAATTGAAATTTAGTATAATTTTTTTTCCCTTTTTTGGCAACATCCTCATTTTGGCAACATTAAAATCCGGTCGTGTTGACCAAATCAGGAATGGACTGTATTATTTTCCCGGAAGGCGCGCAGACCAAGGATATTATATCTGTCCAACATTAGGATAACGATGAAATTTTGCAGTTTAGTGCATTTAAATTGGTGTTCGGAATTTGAGACAATTATTAACATATGTACGTGGTGTGTTGAAGCGTCGGGTTGCCTCAAGGTAGCGAACATGTTCGGCAGTTGAGTCAATCATTATGTAGTGATAGTTTTAATCAATAAAATATGATTATTTTGCGCTTATATTAACGTTCTATTCTCTCGCTATCCGATGAAAACAATTGATTCAGGCATTGAAATATTTTGATCCATGTGTCATAAAGGCCTCCGAAGTAAAAAATGTGCTCAAAAGTGTTCGTAATATGAATAAAAAACGCTATTTACACATTTCTGCAGTTATCTGTCAAATGATGAATTAATGGTTTGGTGTAGTAGGGGAAGAGGCCCCAAAACGCCGCCCCCAGGCAAAACGCCTTTTGGGTATTCCCTCATATTTACCGTATTTGGCATAGCCGTAACGAAACTAGACGTAAAATTATGTAGCTTAGGCGAAAAAAGTGTCAAAATATCAGATAGGAAGGCTGGAAAAACCGAAAACGCCCTAGGGCAACTAATCTACATCGTACTACGCGTCTCCACGCTCTGTCCTATGGCTGAAAGTCTCGCTAATAAAGACAAGAAAACTGTGCATACTAGAATGCTGATTCGCGGACGCGTGGTGCGTTGTTCCCTAATAGCTACCAGCAAGAAGGCGTTTTTCCTCATGAGTTTTCCGGCAGCGAAATATCACCACTTTTTTGAAATGTGAATATTATGAATATGATTGAGATTTTCTAAGATTTTTAGATGGCATCAGCATCAGCTATATTGTTTAACTGTTGCATGAGGTAAAAATACCAATGAAAATCGTTACAGCTAAGACATTAAAGCAGTCTTTGCTTAGCTAGGGCTTATTGCTTCTCCTTCCCCTACGTTTGTCTTATGCATATTTAATTATCTTGTTAATGGTGGCATGAAATTCAATAGAGTCGGCGTTTCAATAGATTAATAAATAAATGCATTAGTTTTTCAGTAGCTTTTGATCTTCAAAAGAATCCTAGGATATTTTTTTATGCATATATAAATATTCCAGACTCCAAACATGGTTGCCACAACGACCAACTTTGCTCCTGGTTGCATTGTCGATCAACTATGTCCACATTTTAAACGCTTCTTGTAGCTTCTTCGGTGTAGCTAAAACAAAAGTTAACGGTTGACGGTTCTGGCTGTCGCAAATATGTGGTATTGAATTCTTTATCTGCAGTCTGACCAGGGGACGAACGGGAAGCAATATTTCCTTGCTATGAAAATTCTGTTATAATTATAATATCGATTGGATATTTTCCCTCATGTATCAGTTGAAAAACATATCCTCTGAAAAATTGCAGGAAATTGTAATTATATAGATATCATTTATAATTTAAAAAGTGACGAGCTCGGTGGTCTAGTGGCTACCGATTCTGCCTTATAAGCAGGAGGTCGTGGGTTCAATTCCAGACTCGTCCCTTTCCTACTTTGTATTTCTGTCTTAGTTCTTTCTGTGTTTCACGTTCTACCAAAACCATTCCTACTGTCATAACCTTCAACACAATCCAAAAACCTCCCGTGGCACCTATGAGAGGTTATAGAGTTCTCTGCATCTTTCTTAAGTAGGTGTCCAACTAACCATCCTTCCCCTTACTCAGCATTCGCAAGGACGTGGCCAGGACAGATCTCGACTATTGGAGTGTGCATTGCTTCCATCTAAGAGATAGTGATTAGTCCCAAATCAATATCTGTGGTAACGGATGAAAATGATGCTACTCTCATACAATAGTCTTGGCTTGTACCACCTACGAATTTGTGCGAATTGCTCAATGCTAATGCTAATGCTAATGCTAATGCTAATGCTAATGCTAATGCTAATATCATATATATTTTAAAAAGTGACGAGCGATGTTCTGCCGCTCAAGAAGTACGTGAAGGCGTGTGGAGGCGCTTTGTATACATATCGCAGGGTAGTGCCGCTAGGGCGTTTTCTCTTGTATGTATTGAAAACAGTACAATAGAATTCACTTAGTCAAATAAAATCTTCAATGCTCATGCTGTATGTTGATCAACTAATGACTGTTTGCTAAGAATATTTCAGCAAATTGATAACAATTGATATTTAGGATTATTATGTGAGTTGAAGCTTTGTTATGATGCAAAAAGCACAACTTTATAAATTGAAGCGAACTTTATACAAAAAACCCAGATCAATCCACCTAGCGTTGGTGGTGCCTTTCTCGCGCATTAAATAAATAGAAAAACACATAAGAGAGGTCGAAATAGCACTTTAGGGGGATAGATTTTACTTTTTCCATTAATTCATATGCATTTGCGGTCATTTGAATGCATTGCTGCAAACTTTGAAAAATTTTTTTTTTTCGTTTTTGAATTTTTTTTCCCAAGGGGGGACCCTTGGTAGAAAAACAATGTTTTTTCAATAACTTTGGAACGCAATGACCGATCGAGCCAATTTTCAATAGGAAACAACTAGACCGCAATCCGCGTCGACTGCAACTTGTTGCGAGCAAATCGAATAATGCTAAGTACCAAAAAGTGTGTCTCACATTTTTGTACACACACACACACACACATACATACACACATACAGACATCACCTTAATTCGTCGAGCTGAGTCGATTGGTATATAACACTATGGGTCTCCGAGCCTTCTATCAAAAGTTCGGTTTTGGAGTGATCCTATAGCCTTTACGTATACTTTGTATACGAGAAAGGCAAAAAGGAACCCCTTCAACATTTTTGCCCAAACAAAGCCAGTGATGCTATTCTGTAGATTTTATGCCGTGGTGTAATGTATTTGCTTCATAGCCTATCACGAGAGCCGATTCAATCCAAATGTACCGCACGGGGTCCGAAAACAAACACTTCCCTTTTTGATGTTAGTGTTTCGTGATTGTCGATGTATTAATTGAATTTTAAATTTCGGGTTCTGTTTACATTTTAAATGGCGTTTAGTAGAGGGGTTCTGTGTTTCTGTTGAATCAGCTAGCTTTTTGGCGTTAAGTGCAAAACCAAACAGGTATCGTATCACGGTGTAGTTAAGCAGCAAGCTGGCAAAGAACGGGACACAAATTATACGTAGTTAGTAAACATTAGCTGTTCAATACAATCGGGATTCAGGCTAGAGGCGTAATTACTGACAGGGGTGTTCACAAAGGCGGTGCTGTTGGGGGAGGCGACAAACGGATCAATCAATTGCTAGCTATAGCTCTCTATACATGATGAATGGTAGATATATGTATTGCAATATGCACACCACGCTGTGGGTCTACGACTCCGTTTTGTTTTCAGTTGCGACAAGCCATCACCCATAATTTTGCCATTTGTTTCTGATTTTCTTGCCGAATTGAGTTTCAAAATAATGAAAGCGAAAATTTCCAACAAAAAATTGAAACTAACACAGGG
Organism: Armigeres subalbatus; assembly: GCF_024139115.2. NCBI lineage: Eukaryota > Metazoa > Arthropoda > Insecta > Diptera > Culicidae > Armigeres > Armigeres subalbatus. The sequence goes on along the minus strand of NC_085140.1, from coordinate 157,915,995 downwards.
AAGCCACTGGAATAGGATTAGGGAAATCAACATTTTTTTTTGCGAGACTGAGGGAACAGGTTCTTTCCGATATCGAACTCCAATGCAGGCTGGAGCGTGTGGATTGTGATTTCAAAATGAAATCGGAACATAAAAATCAAATAAAAAAAGAATGCCATTTACAATATTCGTACTGGTGCATATATGGTGGGTGTGAGTGTGTACTGGGTGGGGTTTTGCGAAAGCTGCTCATAACATTCGGTGCCGTTGAGTTATATTTATATATAGAGGTATATGGAGAGAATAGAAAAAAAAACTAAAATCGGAATCAGTTCCAGAATTTATCTCGAACTGCTTCGATTGATAGGTTTTGGAAGGATTAGGCTGGTAGAGTGGTTTTAGCGGTGGTGAAGTTGCGGTGGAACACATATTCATATCGCATTTATCATACAGAGACAGACAGAACAACGAGAAATATGGAAGCAATTTTTAGACCCAATGATGGCTGCATCGATTGATTTCAATTAGTCGCATAGTAAATTCAAGTTGAAGGAAAGTTTAGTTGAATTTACTCACACTCAGAATGGTGATATGGTAATTAAAAGTTTTATGAATTCCTTTTACTTTTGCTCTAAAATTAAGAATGCATCAGATTCATATTTCGTCTTTTATTTGAATACCTTTTCAGTGTTATAACTAAAGAATGATGAAGTTTTTAAGCAGATAATGACATCAGATGTAGAATCGGCAAGTATTCCCGGCAGGCTAATGCGCCTTAGCATACCCCTCGAAATCCGCAATTGCATCTTTAATTGAACCGGTGCCAGCGAAAGTGGTACATGTTACATTGAGTAAATTTTACAGGAGACGCATTTTTCCAAAAACTTCGAAAATAAAATTCAAATTAGCATTTTTCTGCATCTCAACTGTACCAACGTGTTATGAGTGATGTGCCTAAAGGTAGTACAGTCAAACCTCCATGAGTCGATGTTCTATGACTCGATATCGACTCATGGAAGCAAACTATGCCATATTAAAAAATAATTTCTGGGCTACTGTGACGGTCCCTTCAAAGAGCTTTTCAAGGAATTTCTATTTCACATCTCGATATTTCCACGAGTCGATGGTCCCTTCAATATCGACTCATGGAAGTTTGACTGTAATGAGAAATATGCGAAGTTTCTTGACAAATTTCAAGTTTGTTGGAACAAAAGGCACATGTACCACTATTAATGGGAACAAAATGCAACAGAAACCGAAAATCGTTGCCAGTAAAAGTGGTACATGTACATTTTTAAAATTATTTTAAACGGCAGTAAACCATCTTGAAATTCAAAATAGGGTTAAAATCTGTTGCGGAAACATCTGTGTTGTAAATTTTTCTTTTCAATAAGCTTATCTTAGTGGGTAGAACTGCACATGTACCACTTTTCCTGTCAACGAAATTGCCATTGGGATATATACCAGAAATTAAAAAGTGCATATCTCCAGATTTAGTTGTCAAAAATCACTTTTTCGTTATTTCCTTACTAAACCTTTGCTCACAGAAGCAGTTGGTGTAAAAAATACAAAATCGACAAAAATGGTTTATGTACCACTTTCGCTGGCACCGTGAAATATCGAGTGAGCACGCAAGAGGAGTTTTTAGCAAAATAATGTTTGGTTTTTGAGCCTGTGTCGGGAATGGGACCTTGGCTTCCATCAGTCGATATCGAGCCATAGAACATCGACTCATTGAGGTTTGACTGTAGGACATTTGTCCGAACATGTTATTTAGCCAAGATGGATATTTGGCGGAATAGGTCATTTGAAAAGTGAAAAATGAGGTTTGAAAATGATGATGTTTCACTGTGTCAAGTGAGTAGTGCGAAGTAAGAACTGAGACGTCTTACTACTCACATCTCACTTCTCTTTTTTCACAGCGGAAATTTTCCTATGAACTCTTTCAGAAATACCTCTGTGTTCCTCTGGAAATTCATCTGATAGTTTCACCAGACACTGCACCAGGAAATTTCTCTTTCAGGAAAAAATCAATACGGATTTTTGTGGGAATATCCGAAGGAGCTCATGAGAGATTTTATTGAACGATTGGAGTATTTCTTGAAGAAAATTGCAAAGGATTCCTGGTTTGAAACTCAAAAGAAATTTTCGAAGGAATCCATACGAGTTTCTGAAGAAATATTTACAAAAGAAGTTCATAAAACAATTAAATAAAAATCACGAGTTTCCAAATACATTTCAAATGAAATTCTGGAATATGTTCATTGTTTATTCGATGAAAATTTTCTTAAAATCTATTTCAATACTTCTCAATCTACAACAATAACAACGTTTATTTGGCTCACGTTTTGACAGTTCTTAATGCTCGATTGGCTCACAATGGCCGCTTTCGCATTTCTCTCATTATAGGATCCCTAGTTCAAGACGGTACGCTATGTGTCAGATGTCACTGTTTTACATCACAGTAGCCCATTTTATAGGTGAGAACAAGCAAATCAAAACAATAAATTTGACATTCAAGGTACCGACCAAACCCTTTAGCTAAATCCGGGTTACTATTAAAAAATAAAAAAATATTCGAAAGTTCTTTTTGATAGGGTAAAGTACACAATAGTGGACCCCCTAGTAGCGGAATTTTGTTCTTCCTGTCATAAGGAGTAGAAATTTTCAACATAATAATTCTGCTTGATATCTAATAACAAGTTCTGCATCTCCTTTTAACGATACATACATAAAACACTCAAATGCACGACGTTATTCGTTGAAATTAACATTTTAAAGTCCGACTGAATTTGCCTTATAGTAGACCCCCTGGGGGTCCATAATAGGAAATTGCTTCCCTATAGTCGACACTTCATTTGATTTTCATGTTTCGTTTCGAGGTGCTCTTCTTCCCCATTGTGGACCCCCCAAAATATTCCTATAATGGACACTCTTGTGTTTATTTTTTATGGAATTGTTATAAATCATCTAATTTTACTTTCCATAGCATTTCCAATGCATGTAATCAAATCATAGGACTGTAAGGTAGGTTCACCCGATGTAATTACATTGCAAAATATTTACATTGTGCTGTAATAATGCAAAAACCGCTGGAGGGTCCACTATTGGTTGGGGGTCCACTATTGGGCACTGTACCCTACTTTATTTTTAATGTAACGTAACGTAATTGAACGTAACATTTTTTCTAATTGTTGTCTAACAAGTAACTGTAAATTCATGGCACACAATTAGTTAACGCTTTCATGCCAATCAGTGAGCTCTATAAACCACTAGACAAAAAGCGATATTTTCTAACCCTTGGAAAGGAAATGTCAGACGTAGAAAAAAACATTTCAATTGCCAGCAGCCGAAAATCTACTTGGGAAATTTAATTCAATTCAATTTGAAAGTGGCATTCGTTAGGTTAATCTTTTTCACAGTAACATAATGGACTAATTGTTGGTGGTCTAATTAATGCCTACACGATACTCAACCGATGCAACCAACATCGTGGTAAATATATTTTTTTACAATGAATCCAATCCACTGAGCGAGAGCTGTGCAAGATGATGGGGAGTTTATTTCCTGGGTGGGCAGACTATCGTTTCCAAAGGGCTTTTTTATTGACTAATTAGGGATCGCTGATGGTAAAATGCGTAATTGCAGTGTTTGACGAATTATTCTTCCTCTAGATTTTCCACGCTGTGAAGCATGAGTTTGTTCGGAAAGGTATCCTGGCAGGCATTTCTCAGTTTAATGAATTACGCGACCTTTTGTTACTTCATCGGGATCGGTTTTCACTACATTGCAAGCTGGCCTAAATATGCGAAAAAAAATCTTTTTTGAAACACAGTACTGCTCTTTTGTATGAGAGTTTCGAAATGCCAACTAGTTTCTACGGAAACGAGAATATAGGTATTTTATGAGTTGTAGTATGTTTGGAAAAGCTGTGTTCTACTGTTGGTTATGCCAATTTGTGACTTCATCGTTTCGCTCAGATTGGCGGATGAAAATATGATCCACATGAAAGCTTTTAATTATTTTGAGAATGTTTGTCATGTAAGCGTAGTAGAGTGATTCAAATTTTGACTATTTCGCTCCCCTATGCGTAAACGATGATATCTGCGGTTTTAATAATAGGGTAGTGAGCTAATTCCCGTCGTAGTAGGTAGTGCTTGGTTTTTCTGTTTTGTAAATGTAATATATCCATTGTGGTACATATGATATAATCTGCGTATGGAAGATCTTCACGGTTATCCAAGAAAACCGTGAAGTGAAGGCCTTCAGGTCTACACGCGTAACCAATGATTTACAGGCCTGTTTTGTTAATGTAATGTACCCATTGTAGTACATATAACAGAATCTGCGTATCGAAGACGTTCGCGGATATCCAAGAAATACCTGAAGTAGAGGTCTTCAGATCTACGTGCGTGACCAATGATCTACAGGCCTGTTTTGTAAATGTAATAAAATTGTGGTACATATGATAGAATCTGCGTATGGAAGATCTTCACGGTTATCCAAGAAATCCCTGAAGTGAAGGCCTTCAGGTCTACACGCGTAACCAATGATCTACAGGCCTGTTTTGTAAATGTAATATATCCATTGGGGTACATATGATAGAATCTGCGTATGGAAGATCTTCACGGTTATCCAAGAAAACCGTGAAGTGAAGACCTTTAGGTCTACACGCGTAACCAATGATCTACAGGCCTGTTTTGTTAATGTAATGTACCCATTGTGGTACATATGATAGAATCTGCGTATGGAAGATCTTCACGGTTATCCAAGAAATCCCTGAAGTGGAGGCCTTCAGGTCTACACGCGTTACCAATGATCTACAGGCCTGTTTTGTAAATGTAATATATCCATTGGGGTACATATGATAGAATCTGCGTATGGAAGATCTTCACGGTTATCCAAGAAAACCGTGAAGTGAAGGCCTTCAGGTCTACACGCGTAACCAATGATTTACAGGCCTGTTTTGTTAATGTAATGTAGCCATTGTAGTACATATAACAGAATCTGCGTATCGAAGACGTTCGCGGATATCCAAGAAATACCTGAAGTAGAGGTCTTCAGATCTACGTGCGTAACCAATGATCTACAGGCCTGTTTTGTAAATGTAATAAAATTGTGGTACATATGATACAGTAGTACATATAACAGAATCTGCGTATCGAAGACGTTCGCGGATATCCAAGAAATACCTGAAGTCGAGGTCTTCAGATCTACGCGTGTAACCAATGATCTACAGGCCTGTTTTGTAAATGCAATATACCCATGGTGGTACTTATGATAGAATCTGCGTATGGAAGATCTTCACGGTTATCCAAGAAATCCCTGAAGTGAAGGCCTTCAGGTTTACACGCGTAACCAATGACCTACAGGTCTGTTTTTTTAAATGTTATGTACCCATTGTAGTACATATAACAGAATCTGCGTGTCAAAGACGTTCGCGGTTATCCAAGAAAACCGTGAAGTGAAGGCCTTCAGATCTACACGCGTAACCAATGATCCACAGGCCTATTTTGTTAATGTAATGTATTCATTGTGGTACATATAACAGAATCTGCGTATGGAAGATCTTTACGGTTATCCAAGAAATCCCTGAAGTGAAGGCCTCCAGGTCTACACGCGTAACCAATGATCTACAGGCCTATTTTGTAAATGTAATATATCCATTGTGGTACATATGATAGAATCAAATTTAAATAATCAGAAAATATTTGAAACCGGAAAATTGATCTTCAGTTACGCGTGTAGATCGAAAGGCCTTACCCCAGGGATTTCTTGGATGACCAAGAACATATGCAGTGAACGCATTCTGTTCTTTGTACTACAGAGAGCATGTACCATATTTGAAACCGGAAAATTGATCTTCAGTTACGCGTGTAGATCGAAAGGCCTTACTTCAGGGATTTCTTGGATGACCAAGAACATATGCAGGGAACGCATTCTGTTCTTTGTACTACAAAGAGCATGTACCATATTTGAAACCGGAAAATTGATCTTCAGTTACGTGTGTAGATCGAAAGGCCTTACTTCAGGGATTTCTTGGATGACCAAGAACATATGCAGTGAACGCATTCTGTTCTTTGTGCTACAGAGAGCATGTACCATATTTGAAACCGGAAAATTGATCTTCAGCTACACGTGTAGATCGAAAAGCCTTACTTCAGGGATTTCTTGGATGACCAAGAACATATGCAGTGAACGCATTATGTTCTTTGTACTACAGAGAGCATGTACCATATTTGAAACCGGAAAATTGATCTTCAGTTACGCGTGTAGATCGAAAGGCCTTACTTCAGGGATTTCTTGGATGACCAAGAACATATGCAGTGAACGAATTCTGTTCTTTGTACTACAGAGAGCATGTACCACATTTGAAACCAGAAAAGTGATCTTCAGTTACGCGTGTAGATCGGAAGGCCTTACTCCAGGGATTTCTTGGATGATCAAGAACATATGCAGTGAACGCATTCTGTTCTTTGTACTACAGAGAGCCTGTACCATATTTGAAACCGGAAAATTGATCTTCAGTTACGCGTGTAGATCGAAGGCCTTACTCAGGGATTTCTTGGATGACCAAGAACATATGCAGTGAACGCATTCTGTTCTTTGTACTACAGAGAGCATGTACCATATTTGAAACCGGAAAATTGATCTTCAGTTACGCGTGTAGATCGAAAGGCCTTACTTCAGGGATTTCTTGGATGACCAAGAACATATGCAGTGAACGCATCCTGTTCTTTGTACTACAGAGAGCATGTACCATATTTGAAACCGGAAAATTGATCTTCAGTTACGCGTGTAGATCGAAAGGCCTTACTTCAGGGATTTCTTGGATGACCAAGAACATATGCAGTGAACGCATTCTGTTCTTTGTACTACAGAGAGCATGTACCATATTTGAAACCGGAAAATTGATCTTCAGTTACGCGTGTAGATCGAAAGGCCTTACTTCAGGGATTTCTTGGATGACCAAGAACATATGCAGTGAACGCATCCTGTTCTTTGTACTACAGAGAGCACGTACCATATTTGAAACCGGAAAATTGATCTTCAGTTACGCGTGTAGATCGAAAGGCCTTACTCCAGGGATTTCTTGGATGACCAAGAACATATGCAGTGAACGCATTCTGTTCTTTGTACTACAGAGAGCATGTACCATATTTGAAACCGGAAAATTGATCTTCAGTTACGCGTGTAGATCGAAAGGCCTTACTTCAGGGATTTCTTGGATGACCAAGAACATATGCAGTGAACGCATTCTGTTCTTTGTACTACAGAGAGCATGTACCATATTTGAAACCGGAAAATTGATCTTCAGTTACGCGTGTAGATCGGAAGGCCTTACTCCAGGGATTTCTTGGATGACCAAGAACATATGCAGTGAACGCATTCTATTCTTTGTACTACAGAGAGCATGTACCATATTTGAAACCGGAAAATTGATCTTCAGTTACGCGTGTAGATCGAAAGGCCTTACTCCAGGGATTTCTTGGATGACCAAGAATATATGCAGTGAACGCATTCTGTTCTTTGTACTACAGAGAGCATGTACCATATTTGCAATCGGAAAATTGATCTTCAGTTACGCGTGTAGATCGAAAGGCCTTACTTCAAAGTTTTCTTGGATGACCAAGAACATATGCAGTGAACGCATTCTGTTCTTTGTACTACAGAGAGCATGTACCATATTTGAAACCGGAAAATTGATCTTCAGTTACGCGTGTAGATCGAAAGGCCTTACTCCAGGGATTTCTTGGATGATCAAGAACATATGCAGTGAACGCATTCTGTTCTTTGTACTACAGAGAGCATGTACCATATTTGAAACCGGAAAATTGATCTTCAGTTACGCGTGTAGATCGAAAGGCCTTACTTCAGGGATTTCTTGGATGACCAAGAACATATGCAGTGAACGCATTCTGTTCTTTGTACTACAGAGAGCATGTACCATATTTGAAACCGGAAAATTGATCATCTACGTATTCTTTCTCTGTACCACAAGGAGCATGTACCATACTTAAAACAGGACTGGAAATCTTTGTTCCTGAGCTCAAGCCATTTCTTGGATAACTGGACGACTTATTTGTGACTTTATGCAGAATAACTATCATTTCGGTCAATTTTGAGAGTCAAATTTGAAAGTTTATTTCGGTTCCAGTTAACAAAAATTTCCTAGTGCAATCCCATTTCGACCGCATAAAAATGGTTTTGATTGTGCTGCCATTCAGTTAAATGCCTCAGCCTGTCAAACAACTAACACACATGCTTTACATGTACGTGGGTAGTGCTGCCAACAGATTTCTGTTATGAAATTATTTCTCCTGTTTCAAACTTTTTGAATAGTGGAAAATTTTAGTGTGAATGACGAGTGTGTATGAAAAATATGTATTTGGAAGACTTTTCTTTTATTACACTAGCGGAAAATAATTGAAAACCCCACTTTTATTGACTGCATGATGTATTATCAGATGTGTAACGTAAGATTATTTCAGTTCAAACCGCCAGTTTGGCAACGCGTTTTTCGACTATAAACAAGGCGACGAAGAAAATAAAGGTTTGAAAAAATAGATCATTTGAACACCTTCCGGTAGTTATTTTTTTAATTATTTTTCACTTAAGCAATAAACATTGCTTTTATTTAGTGCGCAGTGTGAAATTTATGTGAAAAAGTGTGGTGATAATCAGTGAATTACGTTGATTTTGGTGACGGTGTTGCGCGTCTTTTACAGCAATGAACGAAATGGATTTTCCTTCGTCGCACGGATAACGTAGGAAATTGTGAAAAAGTCACTGCCGCAAAGTTAAATTTAACTGTATTTCAAGTAAGTAACACCGGAATGTAATTTAAATGAATGCAGATCGTAGTGTACACTTTTTTCTATCTCGCCAGATGATTAGTTCATTATTTTAGTTTACGATTCGCGAGTATTTAGTGATTTAGAATTTGATATGACGAATGCTAGCGCCATGGACGAATTAGCGCATAACTCTACTCCTAAAATTTTTATCTAATTTGGTTGTTATTTGACTGAGCACGCATAGTTTGAAGTGTGCATGAAAATTACTATAGAAATCACTCATGTGAACGCTCGTTTCGTGAGGTGTCCCATTGACTATTTGAATATAATCACTCAGCTGACTTCATAGAATACTTTCTAAGCTAGAAGACAGTTGTTGCTGTGAAGAGATCTGTCTGTTGTAAGCAAAGTTATAAATAAAAAATGCTCTTTATTGTTGATGCATTAATGCACGTGCTCGATCAAATTACTAGGTACCTAATTAGCTAAACATTTAGAGGAACCGTAAGCATAATCGGTTGAACAGGGGAGCGAAAAAGTAAAAATTTGAATCACTCTAATGAGTAGTACTGATTCAAAGATGCTGCATGGTTCACAATTAAATTGAGAATTTTTTAAAAACATTTTTGCGATGTGTGTTACAAAAAGCTCTTACACGTTACGTAGGGGTGGAAACGAAATCTGGAAACGAAACATTTTATAATATGATTTGAAAACTAGTTTTTGTGTGTAACTTGGGTAAGTTTTATCCGCAACATAGGGTATAGAGTAAAAGAAGTAGCAAAACTTCCCTCGCTTCTATTAATTGAATAAAAATGTATGTATACATATATGCAGATGTAGATAGCATCTGTACGATCCCAAAGGGAATGCATAAATGGAAGCCGCCAGTTTTTTTATTTGTTTAAAAAAGTTGTTTCTTATTTAGTGTTGAGACACTTTTCTAAGTAAACTATAGTCGTACTTTGCTTGTATCATTGTCACGGTAATTAAAAAAAAATATTGGTTTGACTGTAAAAAATCAGTTATTTGATAGTAACTTTTCAGTTTTAATTTTCATTGATGTTATGTCTTTCACGAAGTTATGGAGCATAAAAAATGTACGATTCTGTTACATATATAATCAATAGAACACATTGATGGATTGCAGCGACATCACCGTTTTTCGTGAAAAAAAATCCGTCTTTTTCCAATTCTTTCATGGGGGAAAATTCCGAATAGGGGAAAACGAAGATTTATTTCTCCCTGGGTTAAACAGAAGAAGGGCTATGCATATTTTGATATCATGGACTTCAGCAGATTTTAAGCATTCTCAACATTCAATTTTTTTCACTGGGATTTATTTTTTTTTTTTCAGAAAATCAGCCAGCCGGTTATGGAATTTGCCCAAGCCATTGGACCTATGTGGCGAGGTATTTTTTTCTTTCTGTGGGATAATGAAGGTAATTTTTCAGTGGTTTGCTCGTGTTGCGCGTTGCTTAGGCGGATTAAAGCGCGACGAATTTGCTTAAGCCATCGAGCATGCATGGCTAAGGAAGCTAAGAAGGTAAAACCTTAGTGCTTGTTTGCTCGTGGCTTGTACTGGACGCATAAAGATTAAAGAAATGTTTGGTTCTGCTTTGTACGGGTGACTAAATTGTTTCAACATAACGTCGTACAAAATATTTATTAAGTCACTTACCAAGGCTTGAATAACCTTCTCATCTAATCAACTATCCCTTTTCCATGGCGCTCACGGAAATACTGAGGAAAATAATTCTCGGTCTCTTGTAGCAATGAGTGTCGAACTAATTTCCTCTCCTAATCCTAGTTTGGCTAAAGCTAAGCTAAAGCTAAGCTAAAGCTAAGCTAAAGCTAAGCTAAAGCTAAGCTAAAGCTAAGCTAAAGCTAAGCTAAAGCTAAGCTAAAGCTAAGCTAAAGCTAAGCTAAAGCTAAGCTAAAGCTAAGCTAAAAGCTAAAGCTAAAGCTAAGCTGGGCTAAGCTAAGCTAAGCTAAAAGCTAAGCTAAAGCTGGGGTGAGCTAAACTAAAGCTAAGCTAAGAAAGCTGGAGCTGAGTGCTGCTAAGCTAGCTGGAGCTAAGCTGGAGCTAAGAACAGGAGGCTGGGGCTGGGAAGGGGTGGGAACTGGGCTGAGTGGGGTGGAGCTGGGAGGCTGGGGAGTGGGGCTGGAACAGGGGAGGTGGTGGGGCTGAGGTGGAACAGGGCTGGGTGGGGGCTGGAGTGGGGGCTGGGTGGTGGAGCTGGGGTGGAACAGGTGGGGTGGGAACAGGGGCTGGGGGTGGGGGAACAGGGTGGGAGTGGGGTGGGAAGCAGGGTGGGGAACAGGAGTGGGAGTGGGCTGGGGTGGAGACAGGGGGTGGAGCTGGGGAGGAACAGGGGAGACAGGGTGGGGCTGGGGCTGGGGTGGTGGGGAACAGGGTGGGCTGGGGGAACAGGGGCTGAACAGGTGGGAACAGGTGGGCTGGGTGGAACAGGGTGGGGCTGGGTGGAAGGCTGGGAGTGGGGTGGAACAGGGCTGGGGGAACAGGAACAGAACAGGGGTGGGGCAGGGGGTGGGAGTGGGAGCTGGGGTGGGGCTGGGGGTGGGAACAGGGTGGGGCTGGGGTGGGGCTGGTGAACAGGGTGGGTGGGGTGGGTGGAGACTGGAACAGGTGGAACAGGGGTGAACAGGGTGAACAGGTACAGGGAACTGGACAGGTGGAGTGGGGTGAGGGGGTGGGGTGGAAACTAAACAGGGTAGCTTGGGGCTGGAACAGGAGCTGGGGTAAACTAAAGGGGAACAGGAGCTGGTGGGGTCAACTCAGCTAAGCTAAAGCTTCAACTAAAAGCTTGGCTACTAAAAGCTAAGCTAAGCTAAGCTAAGCTAAAGCTAAAGCTAAGCTAAAGCTAAGCTAAAAGCTGGCTAAAGCTAAAGCTAAGCTAAAGCTAAGCTAAAGCTAAGCTAAAGCTAAGCTAAAGCTAAGCTAAAGCTAAGCTAAGCTAAAGAAAAACAACCTGCTTAATATTTTGTGAAAGACATAGCCTCGATAATTTTCTGTATTTATCAAAAATACTTCCAGTCCGAGGCTGGCTCGTCTTTTCGATAAAAGTTAAAACTAAAAATTTGCAATAAAACTGATTTTTAGGGTCACCCGAACATTTTTTTTACGACTCAGATTTCTTTAGTATCATACAATTTAAATGAGAAATATAGAATATGCCACCACCTTATTGCAACAATCATCAAAATAAAGCCTAATCAATAAGCTTTGACTTTGTTGAAGACAATTCGATGCCAAAATATAATCTTCAAGGAGAACATAGACAAAGAACTGTAAAGAATATGTTTGGGCACATGCGCCCTTTTCAAATGTTGGTCTAGCATTATTTTTGAAAGTAGGCGGCATGATATGCCAGGAATCAGGTAATGGCGAATGTGACTTTTTGAGTCAAGTCGAGTCAAGTACGAGACACTGAAGACGGCCCCACAGTTGAGCTCGAAATACGATAACAGAACGTAGTGGAATTAAATGGAAAGTTCTAAACTCGCCTTAGACAATTGGGTTTATTAAAGTGATTTTTCTTATAATTAGAGTTCATCACTATAAAAAGAAAATGGATATGCCAGGAATAATGCAATACTTGAAGTGATTCCTTCTTTAAAAGAAAACAAATATTGTAATGTGCATCAACATAATTTTAGCGATATAGCAAAAGTTTGATGTGATGGCAAAACTGTTATATTTATTGTATTCTTTTTAGATTTAGTTTATTACAAATGAAAATTACGCAAAAACGGATTCACTTTTTTTTTACAACGTCACAATTGTGTGATATTAGAGTGTCGATGCATTAAATATTGAACAGCAATAGCTGCGACCAAATGAGTCAAATATACTTGTATGAAATTACACAAATCCAATGCAATATCGCATCGAGAATAATGTGTTTTTCTTGCAACACTGCTCAATTTGTTTTGACTGCTTGTGATGTCGATCTGATTTCCATTTCAAACAAAACAAAGAAGTAGCGAGATTTATTTTATTAAATTATTTTAAAAACTAGCTATCAAATTAAAGGCACTCAACCCTTCTTTTAAGGCACTTCTTTATAAGTCACCTTTGGTTTTCTAAATTAACAATTAGTAGAAATTTTATTTGTACTTTTTCTAGGTTAATATCGAATCATTATATTTGTAATAGCCATTTATATAGAATAAATATCAAAGACTCTAATTTATGTGAGTGTGGTCAATCTTATGAGGATATCGATCATATAGTTTTCCATTGTTCTAATTACGTTTCTCCTAGAAATAATTTTTTTGTAGATATTTTAAAATTAGATAACCAGTTACCATCATCAGTTCGTGATATTTTAGGAAGAAAATATCTTCCTATGTTGAAATTACTGTTTCGTTTTCTAAATGATATTTCTTATTTCGTTTGATTCTGCTCTTTTTTTTGTTTTCTTTCCCTTTCGTTTCAGTTTGTAAGTGAAGAATGATCATCATCGTGATATTTTCGCTTGAAGTACCTGGCTCCTCAATGGATTTACGCCGCATGAGCCTTTAATTTTAAATTTTATTTTGTAACGTTATTTGAAAAGATGAAGAGGTTTTGTGCCTTATTGAGAAGTATTTCTCAAAGAATTCACTCAAAGGGGGTTTTCCCTTTTCCATTTTTTTGTTAAAAATAAATAAATAAATAAATAAATTTATAAGTCACCTCGTTTTACGGAACGTGACGTAAAAATAATTTCATATATTATTGTCATTCAAAAATAAGCATATAAGAAGACACTCTTTCAAACCCAAATAACTAAGTAGTTGTTTTGCATCTTCTACATTTGCCTTCAACAATTGTTCCATTCCAGGAGATCCAAGAGTTCCCCGGAGTCTACAGGCGTAAGCAAAGGATAATATTTGCCGAATGACTAATAAGAACGGTCGTATTTGACCTATGCAACCAAATTGAATCATCTAAAGCCATCCAAGAATCTCTTTGAAGTCTACACGCGTAACCAAGGCCGAAAGGTCTACACGCGTAGCTAATGGGCGATTATCTAAAAAAATGCTGCAATGCTCTTTTAAATCCGTTGACCCGAAGTGGATACGCTCAAAATAACTGTTCCGTTTCAGGTCATACAAGAATTCCCTAGCGTATAGGTGTTGAGGTTTTCACGCATATTTAAAGGTCTGTTTTTTTAAACTGGTTTATGCTCATTGAATCCATAGAACCAAATATACGCCTATAATGCCTGTTCCTGATCAGGCCATCCAAGAATTCTCTGGAGTGTACGCCTTAAGGTATACGCACGTAACCAAATGGTTTTAAGCTCTTTTAAGAAACGAGTAATGGCCTTTTTGATCCATGGAATAAAATTGGATACCCCTACAACAAATACCAACTAAAGGACAGTTTTCTCGTCTAGGAATGATTCATGCCATTTATGGTTCATAGAGCCAAATTGGAGCAAACGTTCCATTCTGAGTCATCCAAGAAATTCCTGGAGCTCATGACTTGAAGTTTGTTGCATCCCAGTTCATCCAATAAGGCCATAAAGTACAGACCCTGAATTGCATGAGCGTTCAGCAATTGTTCCATTTTAGTTCAATCAGAAATTCCCTGGAGTTTAGGCTTTAAAGTCTTTACGCGTACCAAAACTGTTGTTTTTTTATGGTTAATGGCCTTTGTAATAAAAAAAAGATTCAATATGCGCACCAAAAAACACCATTCTACGTCATCTAAAACTTTCTTGGACTATACGCATACACATTGCCAAGCATTCCGGAATCCAAAACTAAATGCACTCGCGTTTTCAAAGACACCTCATTCAAAACGAAAGCCACGCACAACTGTCATTTTTATTATATCACGCATGCTGCGACGCAGCAAAGCTAGAATAATAAAAATGACAGTTGTGCGTGGCTTCCGTTTTGAATGAGGTGTCTTTAAAAACGTGAGTGCATTTAGTTTTGGATTCCGGGAGGCTTGTCCTTAATGGTTATTAGATTTTTCCGAAGATGGTTCACGCATATAGAATTAAATTACATAGGCCCTTAACAAAAAATCAAATACTTTTTAATTCAAAAGATCCCTTAAAGCATGTTTCATTACTTGTCATAAGACGAGTTTGTACTACAGTAATATCCCGATTTTATCACCCACATGATGAATTTTGGGGTGATGAAATAGGAAATGTGACAAAATCGGGGAAAAAAATATCTTCAATTTTTTAATTTGTATCACAAATATGAACCAGTTTATGCCTTGGGAAAAACGTGAACGGAACCCATAATTTCTTGTCGAAAAGGTTTACAAAAATCTTGAGTCTTGACAGGTACTCAGAAATGATTCATAAGTCGATGAAAGTTATTTCATGAAAATCATTGTTGTTTACGGTATTATTTGCAATTTAAAAAGAAAAAAAAAAGTGTAGACAAAATCAAGGGGTGACTAAATCGGGTCAATACTGTATTCCATTTAATTACACCTTAAGGCCCGTGTTTCAATACTTGGAATTCTTGGATACATGGAATGAAACATGCATTCATTTTGCATCAAATTTGGTTCAAAAGAAGACTAATAGAATATTGCATCTATGAAAGGGACAAATACATTTTTCTTTACGCGTATTGACCTCAAGGACTTTAAAATAAGTTTTTGGAATCCTTGGATAGTCCGGAATGGAAGATGTATTCATTTCATATCCACTTTGGTTCAAATGATCATCAAGAGCATGTTGCATTTCTAAAAGGAGCAAATAGATCTTTCGTTACTTGTATTGATGTTTAGGACTGTACTCCAATTCTTGGAAGGCCTGCATTCCTCTCTGATTTGGTCAAAATTATTATAAGAGCATGCTAATTCATTTCTAAAAGAACAAATAAATGATTCGTTACGCATATTAACCTCAAGGCCTGTACTCCAATTCTTGTAATTCTTGGATTGCTTGGAATGGAATACATGTTGAAGACATGTCCAATTTGATTCAAGAATCGCTAGAAATATTGTTGTATGGTCCGCTGGGAGCATGTACCATATCAAAATGGCAGATATATGTTAACTTACGCGCGCAGACTGAAAGACTAAACTCCAGGGAATTCTTGGAAAACCTAGAACATGTTATGATAACATATCAAATTTGGGTCTTTAGATTGCTATGATTATATATTATTTAAAAATAATCTAAACGTTGTTTCCACCTAAATTTTCAGGTACATTTTACGTGCACACGTAACTGTCAATGCTTTAGAAAATTCAGGTGATTTACGTGTCCGGTGAATTCTATCCAAAACTCAGGTAGAACTTTCCTGATTTTCACGTAGAATGAAAATTCTATCTAAACATCAGGTAAAAGTTACGTGAATTTCAGGTGGAAAAAATTTACGTACTTTTTCAAGTGGAAACAACGTGCAGATTTTTTTGGGTGTACGGTAAATGATTCAACAGTGGCATATTAATCTTCCTACGGTAGCAGCTTCGATTCCTGTTTCATGGACAGAATGCATAAAATGTGATTACGAAATGTTTGCAGGAACGTGCATTCCGAACAAAATTCACAAAAAGCAATAAAGCATATAATTTACAATATTATTATTAGGAATTGTACAGATATTTTATCATTGTCCTAATGATATTGACCGGTGGCGATTGTAGAATCGATTGTCAGATGTCCGCATTGAATGGCCAATTTTCAAAAAGAGTCGTCGAAATGAGAATACTTCGGGGATTCCAAAAAGAATCCTGGGATCCTAAAGGGAGTCTTCCGGGAACACCGAAGACAAAATTCTGGCGGTTCTGTAAGTTTTTATTTCGATTTAGATGAGGGTTCAGAAAAAAATGCTTATTGTCCCTCTGGGGGTTCTTTGGAAGAAAATTCTTCCAAAACTTCGAAGAGACTTCTCCAAGGATACCAGAGAGAATCCTTTTGGAATTCTGGAATCCCAAATGTTCCCGATGAATTTCCTTCGGAATCAAAAAACGATTCCTCCTCGGAATCATGAAAGAATTCTAATCGGAATGTGATAAGAATCCCAATAGAAATCTCCGTTCGGAGTCCCAAAAAGATGTCGTTCGAAATTCCGAAAAGATGCAGTTTAGAATCCCGGAAGGGAGTTCTTTGATATGGAAAGTACTCCTCATGAGATTACGAAGGAAATTCTTCTGGGATCCCGACAGGAATCCTTTCCTGAATCCCAGAATAATTTTCTCCGGAATCTCAGGTGGATTCCCGACTAGAAGGTCATATCAAAATTATATCAACCTATGTTATTATGTTATACTAAATTTTTATAACAAAATTTGTTAGGAACGTGGTGCAGGATGTTGTTAAAATATCTAAATTTCTATCAAAAATCACACTACCGGAAACAAAAAACTATCAAATTTTGTTACAATTTTATCATAAATATAACATATTTTGTTAGAAATTTATAACAGAATCAGATACAAAAATATTGTTTCTGTGCAGTTGCACATTTTTACAGTTCGTGATAGGTCTCCAGATTGTGATCAACAATACAAAACTTTTGTTTTTGTCTGAACAAGATTATTTTTCGAGAACAACATTACAAATAAGGCAACTTTTGCAAATTATATCAGCGTTGTGATATCTATATGGCTGGAAGACTTTGCTACATCTATTTTAATTGCCTATACTGTATACTGTTGGGCAATTCGGTGTTAAGCATTTTTTAAATCATATTATGATAAAATCCTGTTACAACATTTGAAAGATAATGGCCACTAAGAACAAAATTGTATCAAAATAAGTTATAAATATCACAATATGTTAATATTGTGTTCAGTTTCTGTTATGCTCTTCTAGTCGGGATTCCTATCGAAATCTCAGATAAATTTCTACCGAAATCTTGGAACAATTTTCTTCGGAACACATTTAAAATTCTCTTAAGATTCTTTCGGATTTCCGAAGTGAATCCTTTGGGAATACCAACTGAAAACCTTTGGAGATTCCAACAAGAACCCGGAAATCCTTTGAAGAATCGGACAGAGGAAACTGTTTGGGGATTACAACTGGAATCCATCCGATGGAAATCCTTTGAGGTTTCCGACGGAAATCATTCGGGGATCCGACGGTAACTTTTTGAGCATTCTTGACGATAACCTTTTGAGGATTCTGACGGGAGCTCCTTGGAGATTCCATCAGAAATTCTTTGGAGATTCAAACGAGAATCCTTTGGATTGAAAATTCCGATGGGAACCCTTTTGGAATTCAAAAACTTTTCAGGGATTACGATGGGAATTCTTGGATTCCGATGGAAATCCAGTGAAGGTTCCAACGGGAACCATTCAAGAAATACGAATAAGACGGAAATCCTTTGGGAACCATCTTCATCTTCTATCTTCACTACAGGAACAGTGTGTCTATGAGTGGTGCAAGCAATTACTATTTTAGAATAAATAATCTAAATTCGGTAATAAAATACTTAATTCATTAGTAAACGTATTTACATTGTACATTTTGTTTTATTAACAAATTTAAAAAAAAATAGTTTTGTCGAATCATCGTCTCTACTATTGGTACCGTTATCATATTGCAAAAATGTTGACGATATGAATGTATTTTTTTCAAACATATAACTGACAAGTAGAAACTTTGGCATGATAAATCATTCAAATAGAAATGAAACTCAGCAATATTGTCCATAGAAGACTCCTTCGCAAAAACCCTAGCACTTTTTTTCCTTTTATATATTTTTATGCCAATTTTGACATGTTTGGTTGAAACGACTTTTTTGAAGGATTGCCTAGTGGTAAAGTAAGATAGGGAAAATTTGACTTTTGTTGTTTTTCCATTGTTGAATAAATCAGTAGATATGCATAAAGGTGTGATATCAAACATTATTTACATTCAGATTCAAAAATTGTCATCACTTGTCTACTGAATAGAGAATCCTATAATCCATGTGGGTGTTATTTATTGGATACTGGTGCACCAAAGCGGATAGTTGTTTTGATTACTTGGAAATGAAAATAGTTGATTAAAATGGATAATAATGCCACAAGCGTTGTTAATTGTTCATTACTGATGATGGAGGAACATACATTAGGGGGAGTTGATTTTTTTCTTTCAGGGGAAAATGCAAGATCAACATAAGAAACTATTTCGATGGAGGAGGGATATGAGTGTGTTTAAATTTATAGAAAGAGAGAAAACACTAGCGTTTGTGAGTGGGGTTTGCGGAAGCCTTCTGTCCAAATTCAACTAAATAGTTAATAAACAGAAACAACTCAAAGCATAAATAGTACGATCAAAAACACGAACTTAAAGAACGGAAGTATTTAACCAAAGTGATACCAGTGAAGCAATAAAGCTTTAGTCAAATATCAATATTCAAGCAAGGCTTTATCATATATGGGGTCGGGGGCTTAGATTATTTTCCAAGGTTATTCACAAGCTCGTTCTATTGCGGATTTCATCACAAGACCGCAAATAGAGCGGCTGATCCGTTTTATAAAAAAACGGTTATTCAAAAGAGAAGTTTTGTGGAAATATTTTCATTCCGATTAAGAACACAGCTTTGTCGGAGGAAGAAGAGAAGTTAGGCAACAGATTAGAGTGAAAGCAATTTCAATGCTCTATTACTACTTCGAATTCAACGACTACGGCATGCGAGCACTACCGACAAAAACAACGAAAGAACAAACACGAACAAAAAAGAAATAACGGTGTATAGTGAGGAAGAGACTTCAGTAGAGGCAGATAGAAGACAGTGACAGGAGTCGGGAAGAGAACTAAAGTGAGCAAGATCAAGCGAGTCCACTAATTCCTGCAACTGAAGGATTCAGCATCTATCCAGTGTTGGAGGAACAAGCAGACTGGGGAGGAGCAGGTTATGGTTCTGCAGACAATGACAGACTGCTTAAGGACGGCAACGGAAGACTGAAAGAAAATAGAAAATAAATGAAAGAGAAAACAAAGAAAGAGGTGGTGCAGAAAACAATTACCTGGTGATCGGCCGCAAACCCACTGCGTGCCAAAGCAACTGGGAAGGGACACACAATGGTGGTTATAATTGCGCGTATAAAGATATATGTATGCATCGTAAGATTTTGAAAGAAACGAATGCAGGAACGGGTGCAGTGTTGCAAACAGTGGCATGACTTTACTTTACCTTTTACCTGTAACGACGCAGTGAACTTCACCTCGGCCGCTGGATTGCTGGCGACGCACGTATAATCGCCGGAGTGTGCCGCTGAGAGGGAGGGAATATTGAGGAGGGACGAATACTGATCGAGAGTGGACACGTTGGCACCGAGCATGGAGGACAGCGGGTCGCCGTCCTTGAGCCACTTGAAAGACATTGGCTGGTCGCCTTTGGACACGCCGCATACGGTTCGCGTTCGCATGCCCTCGGCCAGGCCGTCTTGGAAGGAAAAAGGCTCGATATTGGGAGGAACTGAACGTGATGGAGGTGTTCGCGATTTGTTGGTTGTGTTTTGGTTTTTACAATGGTTCCCACCGTACAGACACAGTAGTGGTAGTTTAGTAGTAGTAGTAGTAGTAGTGGTGGTGGTAGAAGTGGTAGTGGTGTGGTAGAGTTCAACGCAAACGGAAAGAGAAAAGAAAAAGAAAAAAATACGTAAGTATTAGCACGACACGGTTACCGTTCACGAGCAGAGACTGGCTGCCCTCGGTTTCGGACGCTGTGTTGCGCACGACGCAGGAATAGTTTCCGGTGTGGTCGGCGGACAGGTTCTCGATGACGAGGATCGAGTTGTACTGGTCCACTTGGGTGACGGACATTCGCTGGCTTGGATCGATTGGACGGCCATCTTTGCGCCAGTTAATGGTGAGCGGGATGTCTCCCTTTATGACGGAGCAGGTTATCGAGGCACGGTCTCCAACGTTCAGCGACAGGATTGCAGAGTGGAAGGGATTCAGCTTCGGGGGTACTGGAATTTAACAACGTTGGTTAGCGGGAGTTGGCAGATTGGCATTGATTTTTATTTACTATTCCAACAACCTTGGTTTCAGTCGGACGGAAATTGAAGTGTTGTTTTTATAACCGAGAAATGACTAAGTTCCACGATCTCGGTCATTAGTTACGTGTACACTGATTTCAGTGAGAATCTTAATAATCGCATATGAATTTTGTAAAAGTGCGACATGAATCTAAAAATGAGTAATTTTTCGGACTGTGAAGCACCAAAATTCAATATAACATTCGTCACTGAAACGTGATGCGTATCAGTGGAAAATACTCAAAGTCCGTATACGTTGATTAATTGTCAGCTCCGTTGATAGCCGGTAGCGATAAAAAATGTGATGTGGACACATTTTGAAATAACATAAATCATTAACAACATTTTTAACATTTTTGTTTGGGATCACATCTGTCAATCTGCCAGCTCATTAGAAACACATCATTTATGTTTGACCTTTTCTCGACCATCAACTAACCTATCACTGTAACTTCACCACTCCGTCTGGCACTGTGGCCCTGCTTATTCCGTGCCCAGCAAGTGTACACGCCCGAGTCCAAGGACTTTTGCACCTCTTTGATCTCCAGCGTTCCATCGGTTTGCACCTTTTGGCGCATATCTTCTGGCAGTTCTCGCCCACCCCGCTCCCAATGGATCTCCTCGATGGGATAGCCCGCAACCGGGCATTTTAGGTACAGTGTTTGGCCAGCCACCGCAGTCACCTTGGGTATCAGACGAATGTATGGCAATCCTATTCAATCAACGAGCATGATTACGGAAACAGTTTCTTTTACCGATTTTCGACAAATTAACTTACCGTAGATATTTAATCGTGCCGAATGAGATGTTTTTCCGGCTCTATTTTCCGCTATGCACGAGTATTCTCCACCATCCTCCACCATGACGTGGCTAATGTTCACGTGAGCTATCACGTCTCCGTGAACCGTTACGTAGTGGCCAATCATGAACCTGCAAATATATAAATAAAATAAAACATCCTCTCAATACATCACGTACAATCATCAATGGAATATCAAAAAGTTCAAGGAAAAGAGCCCTATAAAGCCCGATAAATCTCTTCTTTCCGTTCTATCACCAGACGAACCCGTATCTCAATTGTTATTGCCTTCACTTTGGGTTCTATGTATTTAGAAGATCCTTTCGAGAAAAAAAAGGGCTCCACTCGAACACTAACCTTGACCACCCAGCCGTCGTTATTCGTTTCTACATACATATTGCTGTTGTTTCTGTTGGCGCCACACGTGAAGGAATTTTCCGGTTTATTGGAAATCAGTCTGCTTGAGAGTATGGGCGGTAGTGTTTGCGAAGAACAACGAAGCGGGCAGGAATAGCGATTTGGCATAATGAATTCCAAATCATGGCAATCAGGTTCACCCGGGGACCGACGATGACGACGACGGCGTGTCGAATGAAATATTAAAGTTTAATCTTGTGGCTTTATAATTGGATTCAGGGTTGCGTCCCAATGGGCACAAACTTGTGATGAAACCATGTGAATTATTTGCTTGATACATTCTTCTTCATGTTCTTATTACTTACTGGGAATTAGATACCCTACCGAGACGGGGCAGTTTGCAAAATTCAGTTACTGATGTAACAAAATATCTACACCCAACCAGCGACTTTTACATTTTCTAACAATTCTGTATCAGAACCTACCAAAACCTGTATAAGAACTGGGCATATGCGAAATTGGATTCTTATACATGTTTTCAGAGCATAAAATATTCACCTTCACGAAGCAACTTCGGTCCGAATTTCGCCAAACGTCGCATGACTATTAAAAAAATAGAATGACTTACTCAGTTTTCTTCTTCACATATTCATTCATTTGATTGGTACTAAGAATGGTCACTGCGTTCTAAGAAAACATAATTGGCCTTGATTATAATGTTTCTCAGTTGAACGTCGGTCAGATAAATGGGATATGGGTAATTGTTTAAATCATCATATTACTGCCGTTCTACGCATGCTTGTACCAAATTCAAAAAACGACAAATGAGAAAATGGCATTTGAAATTGAACACTAATTTTCATTGCTGGCGTATAACCATAATGCAATATAAGATTATAACATCTCAAAACCATTCAGAAGACTTAATTTCATTGAAATCATTCTTATTTTTCACTCACAAATAGAATTTGCGACAACGATCATGAAAATAGTTTGGCGGGACAGTTATGCCGAGAAATAGAGCACTTGTTTTATGGTTTCTACGCAAATCAGCCCCGTTCAATGCATGATTTCGTGATTGACTACTGCGATTGACTTATGTCTCCACGTGCTTTATCTATGGAAGTGAACCTTCCACGTGGTTGAAGTGATTATGTCGCTTAGAATGAGTATTGTACCAATTACCCCCCATTAAACCAGTGCAAAAGGTAAGATTGCAAGATCTAAACAGAAAATGCTATTTCAATGTGTGTTGCTCCAAAAAATAACAGAATCCGCCATAATGATGAATTTAATCACCGCGAGACAATTATGCGTAGAAATTAAGCAATGGGACAAATAGACTTGATGTTGTTTTCAATGATTTTCCGAAAAAAGTTCGAAATCTGTTAGAGTTTTCTAAAAGTATACATCAAAATAGACTGCTCTATGGTGAGAAGTCAAAATCCACAAAAACTAACATGGGACAACTATGCGTAGAAGGGCAGTATAAGTGTTCAGTAATTTAGTAATTTATGAAACATATGCTACGAAGTGAGGGTGACAGAGCGATCGAAGTATGCTGCGTTGGTGACAACACGCAATAATTTTTGCTCCCGTCATTTTTTTCTTTGAAAAATTTACCTACTGAAACTGAATTTTAAGCAACTTACAATTAAGCGACACCGGAAGTGAAAGTGTTTTCTTTCTGTGAGCAAAGTGTATTCTGGTTTGTGCAATGAGATCTAATACTAGTGTGATGGAGCGATGAAGAAGGAATAACGGAAGCATAAAAGCAGTAGCGCCTCCTGCTCGTCGGATACCTTGCTTCAAATTAGGTAATCAGGTAAGGGAAGATCCATTAATTACGTAACGCGGAAATTGGGCATTTTCAACCCCCCCCTCCCCCCTATGTCACACTTTTGTATGAACCATCAGAAAATTTTGTATGGATTGTCACACTTCGCTCAACCCCCTCTCCCCCCTCTAAGCGTTACGTAATTTGTGGACGCTCCCTAATCGTCGGAACAAAGACGAGGACACTGCATTTTGTGAGGAAAATGTATAGGTACAAGCTCGAGAACAGCCAGCGAGCAGTTCAATGACGTGGGTGAAGCTATAGTAGCGGTGACTGCTAAGAAGAAATAGAAGAAGTCAAGAAATCGAAATATCGTGCTCATCCAGAGGGACGTCGATAAAATGACGAAACGGAATGGAGATTTGGTGAGGTTTTTCCGATATAATAATTGCTGATATTCGCGTACCTGAAAGTTGTAAATGCACTCCCACATATATTTATCAATAGAATAGTCGTAGAAACATGATTCATATTCAAATGGACACAGCTTGAAAGCTGAACAAATATCTGTCTTTGTGTATGTATGATGTGCTACTTTCGATGAGGGAAATAGGGGAAAATACCTATTCTTGGCAGTCTAAGACATTCGCCAAATAGAATGATAAAATAATGAATAAATACACTAAAACACAGGTACAGTTCAACTGGTAAACATTTGTATGCTCTTGCTTTGGTGCTTTGGTGTTCACTAAATATAACAGCTTTTACCACAAACTCAGTAAATTTAATATAAAGTAACAGGTCAACGTTTCTTCTATTGGCATAGCAATTTCTATTATCAGCAATGAGTTTGCTCCCTTTAGCAACTAGACATGGAAGTAGAAAACTGGTAATGTATTGGTGCCAAATGCTGGTTGTTTATATCCTCCAGTAGTAAAATTCATTCATATTAATCGGCCGCACGCTCATCTCGCTTCACTCAATTTTGGAACAAACTTTATTGTTTATCAAATTGGCTTAAAACAAAACATGGATTTTTAGCCTTGGCATCAATTTTATGTGATGTAGACATATAGGCAAAAGCATTTAAACACGAAACAAATTTAACCCTTATGCGGCCAACAAAAAACAGACGTGAATGGCAGATAGGGTACCCGTGTACCCAGATATTGATATTATCATAACTTTTACCATTTTCAACCTATTTGAATAATGTTGGCCATTTTGGAGAAGGGAACTTAAATGCTTTTTGTCCGCTGCCAAGATTTACATCTTTTCTCTTTGGTAATGCCTTAGAGTCGTAAGCAAAAGTCTATCAACCAGTTTCAAATATACAACTTGCTCTTTGCGGTCCTCACATGATATGTTTGTTTCATCAAAAACAAAAATCATGGTGGTTGTGTACAAGACACGACCGCTCGACGTAAACTACATAAAACCAAATCTATACACATAAGAATGAATTTTTGTCTGTCTGCCCTTATAGACTAGAAAACGGCATGAACATTTGTATGTACAGGTTTTTTGGAACGATGAAGGTTCTAATGATGGTATTAGACCCCTCCTCTTCTGGAAGGGGGCTCCCATACAAATGAAATACAAATTTCTGCTTTAATCGAAAATTAATCCAAAAAATGGAATCAAAATTTGCAAATTTCGAATACTTAATCGTCTTTTAAATAATGTAAAAAATATATAATTAATCAATGTAAAGTGAAACGAAGCTCATCGGTTCTGGTAGTATAGTATATTAACAATATATTCCACCTCGTGGGTCTTCATATATGAATAATGGGCAGCACTGTCCTATCCAGCCGCTGGAGCCACCCCATTCTTACACTACGTTTCACAGTTGAATAATAGATAATACCCTAAAAGTAGGCAATTATTTATGGTTGAAATGCGCTATGTAGGAACGGGAATGATTATGATTGTTTTTAAGAGCTTGGAAAGTATTGAAGTTGCAAATGGAAAACGGTCCTGTCAGCCACATAAGGGTTAAAATACTATGGTGTGGCTATCCATTTGGATATAATTCATGGTCTGCGTACAAATCTGAATAGAAGCATTTGTATTTTAACATTTTCTTAAAAATAAATGCCATCGCCGGATATTTTATTCGTATTTTTGCTAAAATAAAATCACGTAGAATTGTGCGTAGTATCTTTTTAGCGTGTGTTTGATATGCTCACAAACACATTCTCTCGCTCTATTCCGAAGTGTGCTGCTGTCAAAGAAAACGAACAGTCCCAATTTTATTTAGTGAAACATAAAGCAAATATTGCATAAATTTGCTCTTTGCGGTGATAATCAAGTGTTGATAAAGTGTAAAAAGTAGTTTACGTACCTAATTTGTCGTGTCATACGCAATAAAGAGGAGAAACAGGCGATCCAAAAAAGTAAGTAACAGTTTGCTTCTCGTGCGCTGCTTTCTTTGGCAATGCAATAATAGCAAGGATTTCGTACGTGCAAATTTGTTTCGGTGATTAATCCATCAAATCTTGCTACTTTTACACAAACAACTTATTCAAATAAAAGCTTAGACATGAAATTGTGTGATTGAATCATAATTATGTTCATAAATAGTGTATGTTTGCTGGAAAACGCAAATATTGTTGAGGGTGCCAACAACCGTCGCACCCTGCCAATGCCGTATTCTACCCTATTAGAAAATATTATTACGAGTTTTTTAGTGGAATGTTTTCACTTGTCATAAGACGAGTTAACTCTGTGCCCTTTAGTTTCACCACTTGATTGTACTCGATTGTATTGTACTTGACTCGATTCAGTCACTGTCTAGTACGAGACACTGAAGATGTCCTGGTTGTTGGAATTTTATGACAAGGAAGAAAAAAAATCCTAGTTTGATACTATTACTTTAATTTACCAATAATGAAAACAGTTTGGATTCGATATTTTTTAGATTTGTGAGTTGTGTTGAAAAGGATGTGTGAATGGATTTGGATTAGATCGTAATTGAATTTGGTTTGAAAGTTTTCATCGATTTTAGATTTCCTTGACATAAATACTAAAAAAACTGAATTTGACATTAGCACATGCGGGGAGGGGTTTTCCATATACACGCTTAAAGTAAATTACACATCGCATGAATAATTTTCACACATGACGACGATGACACGAGAGAATAGCAATCTGTGTGAAAATTATGTATAAGACATGCACAGTCGCTGTGTAATGTCTTTTATTATTTTAATATGTGTAAGAAACTTTGCTTCGAACTGTCAAGTCCATTTTGACTGCCATGATGGCGGTTGCGTCCGGCATGCACCGCAACGAAAATGACTTTTTCTGTGGATTTTCGTTATGTTTCGATACGATACAACTAAAATGTGCGACTATAAACATCGCACTTTAGTTTGGTCGTATCGAAACAAATGGGGACTCCTCTGAAATAGTATAAAAATGTTGCGATAATTTTCAATTTACATGAAAAAATATAATTGAGGTTAGGTCCGTTTTCCGACCGCTCTCTCACTGTGTGAAATGAACTCATCGGAAATCGTTTACCGTCAATTACACTAAAATGAGTAACATGGCAGTTACTCATAATATGTGTTGCTCCAGGTTAGGCCCGTTTTGTGTGAACGAAACACAAAATTGTGTGAATGACTTTAAGCGTGTATGATTCTTCTCTTCTCGTTTCAGAGAGCAAGCAATGGCGCTTAAACCTAGGCTTATTGACCAAGGCAAGTCTAAATACCCTGTCCCATCCCAGAAAGTTCAACATCTAGGAAAATGGAGTGACATAAATTTTCTTAGCTGTTCACTCCCAACGTTTGTTCAAATTTATCATATCATTTGCTTATGATGATATTCCAAAACTAAATTCCCTACCAACCATCCAACTCCTTGACATCTATGAGGCCGACGATGAGTCGCTGGTCTCTCACTAAGCAGATGTCATATCATATTCCTTCCCTTCCCTAGTAACGGAGAAGATGGGCGTGGCCGGCAATTATAGTGTTCATGCTTTATCATTTTGAACCTCCAATTGGGTTGGTATATTAATTCCCAAATACTAATCCATGAGCAGTAAGAAAGTTAAAGAATATACATGACAGCTATCAGTATGCAATCTACGAAATACTCCGTTACAACGCAACGCAACGCAACGCATATGCTACGAAGTGAGGGTGACAAAGAAGGTCGATGGGCTTCACCAAAAATATTCGATTATTTAAAGCTCTGTCGATTATTTAAAGCTTGTTAGAAAATCAAAAAATCACCGGTTGGGTGTATTACAACTTGATGGATAGTAAACAGCAAAGTTCATTTTATTGAACAGAATATGCTAACATATTTTCAATGACTGCTTCTTTAAGTCTTGCGTTTATTTAGAAGGCTCATTTGCCATTTGGCGTTACGGAGCCGGATATACGTGTTTTTTTTTGTATAATTCATTTTACAATTTTTGTGATTCTTTTTACAACTTGAGTGGTTCGAATGAAATCACGTCCCACGTTCAACCCTTTGAACCATGGTCTCTTCGATACCTGCAGGAGAAAAGAATGCAGCCATCTACTCATGTCTCCATTTTTCCATTTCCGCTGCCAACTGATCAAGGTCTTCTGATGAGCTATTGCAAAAAAATCATCAAAGGCGATTTGTCGCTCGTATATATTGCCTTCCATAGAGCCCACATTAGCCAGGGAGTTCGCTTTCTCATTGCCTCTAATCGAGCAATGGGAAGCATGGGCGTAGCCAGGATTTCGAGCAGCGGGGGGCAACTTTTTGGGTCTTCTAATTCATAGTTTTATAGTGGTTTTATGAAAACACATGAATATTAGTGCTTGGCACCATTTCCAAAAACTTTGAAGTTCCAAAATTCCAAAAACTTTGAAACGAAATCCACAACCAACAGTAAAGGCTGGATCACAATAGCACGTTGCGCTGGGCGTTGAAGTCAGCGTTTTGTACTAGAACGCAACGCTAATAAACGTGACGCATTCATGCCCACAATGCAACGTTCGCGTTGTGCGTTTATTAAACAACAATAATGATATTTGAATTTCTAAACAAATCCGCTCTGAAATAATATTTATTATCAAACTAGTTGACCCGGCAGACGTTGTCCTGCATAGTAGGCGAGAATGTGCATTCCGAACTGCCCATGCAAAGTTCGCATAGGAATCACAATTTTAGTTATTCACGGTTTGCTCAACCTTACTCGTAATTTTCCCATTAGGAAATATCATATAAACCCGTCGGAAACTATAACGAATGTTTCAGCTGAAGAAATGAAAAAAATCCATCCAGCCGTTTTCGAGTTATGCGGATACGAACACAGACCATTTCATTTTTATATATAAGATAGGCAGAAAAAAAACAATATGCAAGCTTCCTCCAGGAATTCCTTCGACAATTGCTCCAGTCATTCTATCCGGAGTTCTGTCAGGAATTCTTTAAAAATGCCTCCAGCAACTTCTTTGGCAATGTCTTCAGGAATTTCACCATTAATTTCGCCGGGAATTAATCCAAAAATTTCACCATTATTTACTCCAAGAAATCTTCCAGGAGCTCCTTTATAAGTTATGCAGGGAATTCTTCCGATAATTCTTCGTGTTGTTTCTCATAAAAAAATTAGAAAAATTGCACCGTGAAGTTCCTAAGAATATTCCGCAGAACTGCCAGTAAACATTCCTGAGAATTTCGCAAAAATCTTCGAATTTCTTGTGTAAATTCCATAATATTTTCCCCGAAAGTTTTAAATAACTTCTTGTGAAAATATTAAAGCATTTCTCCTGGAATTTCACCATTTCTACAGAAATTATACCGAAAATGAAATTTTCGGAGGAATTCCTAGATTAATTCCCAAAGTAATCCTGAAAGAATTCCGATGGAAACATCAAGATTTCCACTGGGAGATCCTCCAGGAGTTTCTCCAAAAACTCCTCCGGGAATGCTTCCAAGAGTTCCACCGGCAGTTCCTCCAAGAGTTCCTCCAGGATTTCCTCCGAGAATTATTCCAGTAGTTCTATCGGCAGTTCCTACGGGGGTTCCTCTGAAAATTCTTCCGGGAAATTCTCCAGAATTTCCTCTGGGAATTCATTCAGGCTTTCTTTCTGGAATTCATTTAGTTTTCTTCAGGAATTTATATCCAGCTTTTTATTATAGCCACAGATCAACTATGGCAATTGATTTTGACACGTGCTACAGATTTTATAGCGGAATCCTAGTTGCCTTGGAATCCTGACGAATGTTTTTCATGTCAAACAATTTGTTGTTTTGGTTTGAAATCGAATACAAATAACTCTATATAATAATACTTCATATTTCTAATATATTTTTATTATTTCAGATAGTTGACACCAACGTTGACACTGGATACGCTTTACTAAAAACATTTTCCAGTTTTACATACAGTTTTAAGTCAACCACTGGATTCACCGAAGGTTCACTATTTGTTAGTTATTTCTCCAATTTTGAATTGTTCCCTTAAGCCATGCTGTAGCATATCGGTGACCACGCATGAAAGGACAGAAGGTTAAAATTACGGAAAAAATGTTACTAAACTAGATACATTTTTGTTGTTTTCCATATCAGTCATCTGTAATACTCACTATGCAGTGATGCCATGCGGAAATAGGACAATCATTGTGTTTGATTTCGTGAGAGAGCGTCTTTAAATCCTCAATCGGATAAGAAATTCGAAGAGCATCACAATTGTTTAGGGCTTGATGAGGTTGATAGTAGATGTTTGCAAGAATTTATTTATTAGACGGAGAAAATTAAACTCGCACACATAAAACGCTATTTTCAATGCTATGTCCCTGCTTTCAAACATCGTCTAAGTTTAATCACCAGAATCGAACCTTCTGTCCGCTTGATGCGGAATAATTATTTGTAAGGATTCTTCAACAAAAACGCAACAGGTGATCGTTTATTAGATCCTGACTGCTTCAAAGTCTCCTCCAACAATTTTTTTTGTGTTGTCTATTTGACGGCTAAGACCGATCACGGTCCATCTCGCCTTCTCCAACAATTTGTTCCTACGTCAACGATAGACTAATGGGTGTAATGAGAAATTGTATCAGTGCGAAGAACGTTGCCAGGTTCATATGGTGCACTAGTACTTGTGTTACTACAAAAAGAGCTTTTGTCTACAAGTTTCATAAAAAAAGCTAGAATGAAACTGTTTTGTTTCTTCTAAAAAAGATGCTGGGAAGAAGTATGGGAAGAAGAAGGGGCAGAAGTATTTTAATTTTCCCCATAGGAATGAGATTTATTAACACACAGCCAGACCTTCGTTTTCAACGCGAAAACATCATATCCTTTTGCATAAAAATTGAATTCTAGAGGTAAAAACATGACTTGCAATAACGATGTTCTCCAAAATCCTCTCAGCCTAGGCTCCAGCTGAATAATTTGGCGGCGTTTTTGCATGGAATTATAATTTGGATATTTGATTTTTCCATCTGAAACAATAGAATAAATGAAAATGCTTTGCACAATAAATTATAAACTTTTTACGACATAGTAAATACCATACGACTCAAAATCTCAGCTCAAAATAAACAAGGTGATAATTTTCGCCTTATAAACAATTTGGTATGTATCCTAGGAAACATGAATTGCGCCATAATCGTTGTACACAGCTAGTGTCAAAATTAAGTTACCATAGTTGATTTATGGCTAGCGTAAAAAGCTGGATAGAAATTCACCAAGAAGCTCCTCCGAGAATTTCTCTGGGAGCTCCTCAGGTAATTCTGCGGGATGTCCTCTGACGATGACGATGGTCCAGCTATATACCCTTACAAAGGTTTCAGCTAGACAAAATTTGTCTATAAGATGAATTTTCCACGATTTTTTCGAGGATTCTTCTGATAGTTTCAGTGGCATTTCCTCCGGGGGTTCCTTTGAAAATTCTCCCGGGAGTTTCTTCAGAAATTCCCCCGGAAGTTCCTACGAGAATCCCTCCGAGAGCTCCTTCGGGAATTTCACCAGTAGCTCTGCCAGGAACTCATTCAGGCTTTTTCAGGAAATCATTTAGGATTTCTTCAGAAATTTAAATGGAAATTCCTCCTGAAATTCCTTTCCGATAGCTTCTGTGGGAGTTCCTCCGGGGGTCCTCTAGGAATTCTTCTAGGAGTTCCTCCTGAAATTCTTTCGAGAGTTCTTACGGGAGCTCCCCCGGCAGTTCCTTCGGGAACTCCTCCGGGAGATACACCTCAGAAGAGAAATTTCCAGAGTAATTTCCGGAGGATCATCCGGAGGAATTCCCGTAAAATTATAAGAGGAATTCTAAGTCGCTGAGTTAACTAAGTCCCGTTTTATTAGGAAATGCTAAGACAATGTAACAATAAAACCGGACTTAGTTAACTCCTTGATAAAGGTACAATATATGTAACCGAAACGTCGGATAAAAACGTAAAACCCGTTTTTGAGCATAAGAAGACTGAAAGCCATAACCTCAAATATTATTATCATCTTTATTTGGGAAGTTTTCAGTCCAAGGCTGGCTCACTTCGAATCCAGGAATTCCCTGTGAAGTTCCTGAAGGGATTCCCGGAGGAACTCTTGGTAAAACTCCTGGAGGAGCTCCCGGAGGTACTCCCACAAGCACTTCCGGAGGAATTCCCACAGGGAAGTCCTGAAATAATTCTTGGAGAAGTTCCTGAAGGAACTTCCGGAGAAATATCAGAAGTAATTCCCGGATAAAATACCAGGAGGAATTAATGCCGAAATTCCCAGATGAAATCTTGAAAGTATTCCCAGATGAGTTGCTAATGAAATTACTGGATGCATTCCCGAGCGTTTGTTCTGAAGAAATTCCTGGAAGATGTCCTGGAGGAACTCTCAAATTAATTTCCGAATGAAATTCTGGAGTATATTCCGAGTGAAGTCCGAAAAGAATTCTAGAACAATTCTGCGAAAAAAATCCCGGAGTAATTCCTGAGGGAATTCTAGGAGAAGTACCTGAAGGAATTCCCGGAAAAATACCTGGAAGAATTTCCGGGGAAATACTTGGACGAACTCCTGGAGAAATTCTCAAAGAAATTAGTAGAGGAATTATTGAAAGATATTCTGAAGTAATTGCGAAAAGAATTATAGAATGAAATCCTATTAAGTTTATGGCGGTTTTATCCCGGAGGAATTGAAGGAAGAGCTCCTGGAGAAATTCCTGAAGAAGTTCCTTAAAGAATTTCCGAAGGAATTTCTTATAGATTTACAAGTGAAATTATGGAACGAAATCGGAGAATTTCTGTCATAAATTTTTGAAGAAACTTCTGGTGGAATTTCGGGAGGAAATTCCGTATGTATTCTTGAAGGAACTCTCGAATACATTCCAGAAGAAATGCCGGAGATTTTGCTGGAAGAATAGCCGAAGAAATGTCTAGAAGTAAAACTTAGAAAAAAGTAAAAAAATTTCAAGGAATTTCCTCATGAATTCCCTAAAAAAAATTAGTGAGGGGTTTCTACACAGATAAAAATATGTTGTGATTTTAAATGTATTTTAATGCACATATTTGGAGCATGCAAATAAACGTAACTTTCAATCGATCTTAATTAATTAATTAATGCAATTAAGTTCAAGTTTCCCATTATACAAGTTCCATGCAAATGCTTGCACAGTTGTTCGTTTATTTAATAAAATGGATGAGATGAAATTTGCGAAAAGGTTTAGTCACAAGATGAATCACGGCACAAATGTTTCATGCGTCTCCATATGCTTTTATATAAATATGCTGCTGAACAGTTTTCACAATCCTTACCTATCGTTTCCCCTAAGAGGCTCATTTTTGCCTGAAAAACACTCACGGGGACATTCAAATATCGTAATAACTTAGATTATTGTAATGCCTTAGTATTTTAACTTATCTGAACATGCAATCATGTAAAAAAGGTAAGTTCATTCAGGAAACTACTTTATGGGGGAAAAGAAAAAAACTTATTATTATTGTTTTTCCTAGAGAGACTTGCAGTCCTCGGCTGGCTTGTCTCCGAAGAAAACAAACTCTTGTATAGCCTGCCTGCTTAAGCGACAGCTTAAAAACTGGGTCAAAGTGATCGGAAAATTTAACTTTCAATTTTTTAATTTGTTTCAAATGGCCGGGTTTCTGCCAAATCGCACCAAGCGCCAACAAAAAATTACCTAGTTTTCTGCCCCAGCTTTCGTTTAGCAGATTTGATTGATCACAAATCGCATCATTCCTCAACCCCATAACTGAGTATATCCTTCAACAAATGTAAGTATGAACTGATATGAAATGATTTCCGTTTTCGTTTTACGAACAAAATATCTCATGTCAGTTGAAAAGCCGCTTGGTGCGTTTTGGCAGAACCCTGACCAAATATGAATCAGTTTATGCCTTGGAAAGGCAAAATGCGTTAACGGAAAAGGCATACAAAATTCTTGACAGGTACTCAGAAATGATTCATAATAAACCACAGGCGGTGAAAGTTATTTCATGAAAATCATTGTTGTTTGCTGTATTATTTACAAAAATAAAAAGAACGACTAAAATTTTCAAAAAAAAGGGGGTCACAAAATCGGGTCGAAAACATGATAAAATCGGGAGTAGATAAAATCGGGAAGTCATAAAATCGGGTCATTTAACCGCACATAGAATTCATTTTGACTGTTGGTATCCGTGGCAAAATTTAAGTAAATTCCATGAATCAGACATAAGGCTCCTGAGATATGTGTAAACATTGTTTCCTATTTTTCAGAGGGTTAACTTAAATTTATAATCGGGAATGATGATCAAACTCGTTCCATAGGCATCCAATAAAACGCACATTTACAAATCATTCAAATCACATTAGGCCCGTTCGTTGCCTAGAACCATCAATTTTCCCTCCGTAAAACTGCTTCATCATCCGACGTGGAAGTACTACCAAATGGATTCCAAATCAAATAAAATTTATTAGTTTGCATGGAAATCAATCTTCGGTTCGTAGGCCGCTGAGGCTGAACTAGCATATGAACGAACGAAGGAACCATCCTAGCAGGGGTTGTTGTGAGCACAATTGTATCACCTCCTACACATTCTGTTTACTAATAAGATTCCTTCAACGGAGCTTTCCAGCGCGAACGTCGCCATCAGTTGGACGTCGATAGTGATTAATTAGTTTCAGTGCCCGACTATACTTTTCAGGGCGAGCATGCAGCGCTACTGACAGCAGCCGTAACCCTCCGATCGAAGGGATATTGCCGAGCTTTATGGGCGTTCCGGCCAACTTAGCAGCTCAAACTTCTCCCATCGTGTGGTACACTTTGACGACGGATTGGTTCAGCCGCAATCCTGAACAAAGGGAAGCTGCACAAGAGTGTTTGCCAATATTCAATAATGTTGTGTTAATATGTTCAATTTTACAAATTATTAATTTTACAATTGAGTACAAAAATACTCCACATTCGATTGATTGTTACCTCCTCCTACATATAATCGGTTTCAATAATTGTACAAAAGAAGGTTACAGAAAGACGACTTCAAATATAACAAATTTATCCCAGGTCGTTACAATTCCCAACTCGGGATACTAACCACAAACTTGGAATGAAGCACCGAGTGAGCAAGCGAAACTTTAATTAATGGCTCTGGTGGATCGGTTCTGGGGGGAAAAATCTGCTCAGGCGCTGAACTCAACGACTAGAAGATGCAAAGGGGAAAGTTACTGTCAAAAGTTGGTATCGTAAAATACTTTATTATGCTGCCATTGATCAATCAGTTTCACACTTGGTGAAACTTGGACCAATCAGCGGAAGCCGGATCACATAGGGCGTGAAATGGGATGGGTTCGAGAACGAGGTCGTAAGGTTCTTCAACCTGTTTTCAATCACAGACATGTATCACAGCTTGGGCGAATATGGTGCGACAGCCTGTCTTGTTTGCTGGGATAATGCGCCATCCTCAATCCATCACCCATCAAATGGCGCACTAAATGCGATTGTACGGGTATCAATTTGCTCTAATGTGCAATCACTCCAAACTGGTATCCATTTTATTTCCACATTGACACAATTAAGTGATAGCTCACTTCCCATCAGATTGAGCTGTTTGAGAAGATTTATAGACGGATTATTAGACGGTATTAACGTCAACAAACAATTGACATCCACTAGAATGCTTTTGCGAGAAAATTCTACTGTGCATGCTTCAGCTGTGGGGCAAGCGTACAAAGGCGTAATTGTCATTTTCAAATACAAACTGTCAATCGGCCGAAAAATTATCTCATTTAAATGTGTCAGGATGAGGTTTATAGGCTTTTGAGACTACGATGCCAAAGTTCATTCATCTCCTTTTCAGTGGGAATAATATGTGAATGACGTGACCTATTAAGATACACTTAGCAAGTGCGAAGATTTGGGAGGAGGAAGTTTTGCCGCAGGAGTGGATGGAAGGTGTCGTGTGTCCCATCTACAAAAAGGGCGATAAGCTGGATTGTAGCAACTACCGCGCAATCACATTGCTGAACGCCGCCTACAAGGTACTCTCCCAAATTTTATGCCGTCGACTAGCACCAATTGCAAGGGAGTTCGTGGGGCAGTACCAGGCGGGTTTTATGGGCGAACGCTCCACCACGGACCAGGTGTTCGCCATTCGCCAAGTACTGCAGAAGTGCCGCGAATACAACGTGCCCACACATCATCTATTCATCGACTTCAAAGCCGCATATGATACAATCGATCGGGACCAGCTATGGCAGCTAATGCACGAAAACGGATTTCCGGATAAACTGACACGGTTGATCAAAGCGACGATGGATCGGGTGATGTGCGTAGTTCGAGTTTCAGGGGCATTCTCGAGTCCCTTCGAAACCCGCAGAGGGTTACGGCAAGGTGATGGTCTTTCGTGTCTGCTATTCAACATCGCTTTGGAAGGGGTAATACGAAGAGCAGGGATTAACACGAGTGGCACAATTTTCAATAAGTCCGTCCAGTTATTTGGCTTCGCCGACGACATAGATATTATGGCACGTAACTTTGAGAAGATGGAGGAAGCCTACATCAGACTGAAGAGGGAAGCCAAGCGGATCGGACTAGTCATCAACACGTCGAAGACGAAGTACATGATAGGAAGAGGTTCAAGAGAAGACAATGTGAGCCACCCACCGCGAGTTGGCATCGGTGGTGATGAAATCGAGGTGGTAGAAGAGTTTGTGTACTTGGGCTCACTGGTGACTGCCGAAAATGATACCAGCAGAGAAATTCGGAGGCGTATAGTGGCTGGAAATCGTACATACTTTGGACTCCGCAAGACGCTTCGATCGAATAGAGTTCGCCGCCGTACCAAACTGACCATTTACAAAACGCTCATTAGACCGGTAGTCCTCTACGGACACGAGACCTGGACGATGCTCGTGGAGGACCAACGCGCACTGGGAGTTTTCGAAAGGAAAAAGCTGCGTACCATCTATGGTGGGGTGCAGATGGCGGACGGTACGTGGAGGAGGCGAATGAACCACGAGTTGCATCAGCTGTTGGGAGAACCATCCATCGTTCACACCGCGAAAATCGGACGACTGCGGTGGGCCGTTCACGTAGCCAGAATGTCGGACAATAACCCGGTGAAAATGGTTCTCGACAACGATCCGACGGGCACAAGAAGGCGAGGTGCGCAGCGGGCAAGGTGGATCGATCAGGTGGAAGATGACTTGCGGACCCTCCGTAGACTGCGTGGCTGGCGACGTGTTGCCATGGACCGAGCCGAATGGAGAAGACTCTTACATACCGCACAGGCCACTTCGGCCTTAGTCTGAATAAATAATAATATTAAGTGCGAAATCTGTATGCCTATAATATGTACCTAAACTAAGAATAAAGGTGATTAAAATCGACAATTGAGCATCATACTTTCAGGGAGGATTATTCTATTGATTATTTCTAAAGGCTAATTAAATCTTAAATCGGTATTTTTTTTTCGACTATTTGGACTACTGAACTGGTTCAGGGCACTGTGAGTGGTACAAAACGGCGACTTGAAAGATCTCCATCCTGAGCGATTGCTACCTATAGATTTATTTTATGCTGAACGCAAAGAATATCATTGAAATATTGGGTTCGCAGTGATATTGGACTGAAAACATGAATTTAAAATTTTCAACTCAACTTTGCTATCAAAAAGTAAGGTTAAGTGAGAGCTTAAAGAAAATAAAAGTACTAAGCTATAGAAACTATTCATCCTATAGAAGAGTGGATAATATATAGGCCTTTTCATGTGACATGACATGTCATGCCTTTAAAGGTGTCGCCAAGGGCGCTGGGGACCGCGCTACGGCTCTGTTCTCACTCTTCCCTTTTCACTTTTTATTCACGTTTCACGTTTATTTTCCCATTAATAATCAAATTATTTATAGCACTCGCCCATGTCAAATTATGGCTGCTGAAAGTTAAATTTTATCACATAAAATTATGCTAATCGAGTGAGTGAAACTAACAAAGAATCAGAATATAATAGAATGTAAAATCGTGACGTGGAGGAGAAAAATATCTTCTCTATTAGGAGCAATGATTTTATAAGAACTTTATTTCATTGTTTTTTATTATTAACTATAATTTATAATTAAGTTTAACACTACAATAGTTTTGTTTGTAATATACGATAGAAGTAAAAGTGTTACAGATAATAGATAACGATAACGATAGAAGTAAAAGTGATACAGATGTGATACAGATGTTGTAATACAAATAATAGCAACGAATGAATAACCATCTAACATCTTCCCTTAACCCATAAACGCTCGGAGTGTAGACAAAATTCACTGAACGTTCATAAGAGCTGTCCTAATTGTAGGACGCTTGAATAATATGGGTTAAATTAGTACAGTATTGACCCGATTTCGACACTCCCCATTTTTGTCTACTCCCGATTTTATCGTGTACCGATTTTTTGACGTTTTCGACCCAATTTTGTCACCCTTAAAAATTTTAGTCATTGTTTTGTAAATAATACTGTAAACAACAATGATTTTCATGGAATAACTTTCACCGCTTGTGGTATATTAAGAATTCTGAGTAGTCAATAATTTTGTAAGCCTTTTCAACTATAAATAACGGCTTCCTGATTCTTATTTTTTAAACAAAATAAAGTATCAAACATATATTTTTTCCGGTTTTGTCACATTTCTTTTTTTATCACCCTAAAATTCAACCGGGGGATGATAAAATATTTGTATTACTCCCAATATCTATTGGGATAATTCTGTCAATCGAGGCTTGGTTGTGATGTTGTCTGTGAGAACTTTCTTATGGAAGAAGATTCTTCAATAATCCCCGCGAGTTTCGTGTAAGTGCTTTTGCTTACGAGTCCGGCCCTCCATTTTTGGCCCTTCATATATGAATCTAGGGTCCTCCTTAGCCTAGCAGTGAGATGCGCGGCTATAAAGCAAGACCATTCTGAGGGTGGCTAGACATAAAAGTATCATCGTGTTAGTCTCATGATATACGAATGCAAAAATTGTAACTTAGCTTAGAAACCTCGCGGTTAATAACTGTGGAAGTGCTGACTGAACACTAAGCAGCGAGGCGGCAATATCCCAGTGGGTCAGTGATGTCCCAACAGTTGGTAGAAAAGCATCATCATCATCATCATACACCTAATAACTTCCGGTTTCCGTTCAGCTTTGGTCCAGAGTCCAGACAATGCTTTTGTCCCTTTTTCTTCTCGGCTTGACAGATCGAGCTTTTGCTATCACACATGATCGTCGACGTTGTACATGCAGCTCACGAAGGGATCCTCTCCACCAGACGGCTTCTTGAGTAATCCTCGAAAGAGCCACTGTGGCTTGTCTCCTGGCACTCCATGGAACAGCTTCTCCACTCTGGAGAAAGACATATCTTCTTACCATCTCGTTTCGGGGCCGTTCCCGAATCAGCTTATACTTCTCGAATAGCTCAATGATGTACCGTTCTTGATCGATCAAAATGGCGCCATCTGCCCTGGTGACTCGCAGCCCCAGAATCTGCTATGCTTGTCCTAAGTTCTTCTTATGGAATCCGGCACTGCTGCTTCACATCGTCGACCAACCCTTGGTCGTTGGAGATAAGAAAAGAGTCGTCAAGCCGCAACAAAGATGATTTTTCCATTGGCTACCTTGTGGTACAGCCACATGTCGAACTTCGCAAACTTCAATCCTGTTGCCTGTTTGTTTGAGCACGTAGAAATCTTTCTTCAATTTGCAGACCTTTTTTGGCGCTTTCGCACTCCGGAATCCCTGAGGTTACTCCATAAATATTTCATAGTCGTTCACATGCCCATGGAGAAGAACTGTCACAGCGTCCATCTGGTAAAAATGGTTCAACTGCGCGGCTAGCGCAAGCAAATTACGAATCGTGGCGAAGCGAACAACAGACGAGTAAGTTTCGCTGTAGTCCACTCTTTTCATCCCTTTTTACAAGACTTGCATTGTATCGTTCGATGGTGCCATCTGGGTTGGTTTTGATCTTGAAGATCCATTTATTTTTCAACGTCTTTTGTTGCTTGGTAAGATTCACAAGACACCATGTTCTGTTAGCACACACGCGGTCGCGGTCCCCTCGTACTAACGCTTTCTGCACCGTTATAGGATCGTTGGTCACTTGTGTTGTGAACTACATTTCGTCGAAAGGTGGTTGCCCCCACCGATGATAAGAATCAACTTGTCTTGGACTGGGTGCTCCCAGTCACTGTGCTTAGTATCATGCATTTTAATAGTTACTTCCTTCAAGTGCGGTGCTGTTTGTCGCCGTCCATGAGCTCTTGCTGATCAGGTTTCCAAAAAAAAACATCGGTTCAACGGTTGAATTTGTTTCCTCCGGAATCGGTACCTCCGGTCGGTGGCGCTCAACCAGAATCACCGCATCTCAGCTTTAAAAATCTTGCTTGCTCTCCGGGTTGTACATTCGATAGGTCATGGAACACTCCGAGTTGCCGATCAGAATGCACGGTACTGACTTGGGGTTTCACTTCGCACGCTTGACCTCCGAAACATTCGGCAATGCTTTTGCTCTGAAGACACGTACCTAGATTTGATAGGTCTGGTTTCCTTCGGTTGATTTAGAAAAACGGTTGTCGCCACTGCTTCTATCCAAAACCGTTTGTCCGTAGTACAGTACATATCTGGCACGCTCCGTCCGGTTCATACGTTCAGCTAGCCCATTTGTTACGTATTGTGAGGCACTGTTGTCTCGTGACGAATACCGTGCATCTTGAGGAATTTGACGAAATCCTTACAGACATACACACATTTAGTTTTTATTTCTGCAGCTTACAAAAATCCAAACAGCCGTGCGCCAGTAAAATGAATAACTGATATTCCGATTTTCGGAAAAAATGTTTGCGAATTTTCAGCAACTATGACAAAAATCGCTGCATAAACCATGTTTGCTGGGGCTCGGCTGTGCGAATGTCGGTAAAAGTTCGACAAATTACTGAGATCTCGGTAATATTATTTAAGAGTGTACTCTCCGCCGTTGTCAATCTGCAGGCACTTCAATTTTTTCCGGTCTAGGTTTCGGAATAGGTCTTGAACTCCTTGGACGCTTCAAAATACACCCTCCTTGGACTTCAGGAAGTAGATGCAGGTCACTCGACTGAAATCATCGATAAAGGTAACGAAATACTTGTTCCTAATGCATCCGAGTGGACCATCTCGAGGACTCTCCTACCGTCGAGCCGCTGGACATAAAATGGTGACCGTTGATGCTTTCCTTTAGCACAGGGACCAAATGATGGCATCATTCCATTCGGTTTCTCCATTCCTGTCCTGTCACCATGGCAGGTAATCGCTTCACGCTGTATATGTGTAAGTAGCCCAACCGCAGCCCATGGGAGAATTGTCAAAACGTACGCAAACGTATCTATTCTGCTCAGCTCTTCAGATTCCTGTACGTGCCACACGTGCACTCGGTTGACCAACCCAGTTCAGTCGATAGAAGCCATCACCCCATAGCGATGGGCTGCGAAATGGTGAGTTGACATCCGGGAAGGGCGCCTAACATAGCTCTGGTTCTCACAATTCCAATACTCACGCTTCCACGGGTCTTCCGATGACAATTGACCGCCAGCTAAGGGTTGCGTACTTAGCTGGTAGTGCAGCCTGGGAACTGTTGTCCTTCTGACATCAGCTAGAGTGAGAGGGTGCGTCCTGTGGGGTCTGCCTAGGATGTGGTGGGGTTCGACAGTGGGCTCTGTTGAACTTCTATAATAAGCTGCATGTGTCCCCAAGCAGGCCCTATCAAAGCGACCGTGTGCCGCTCAAAGCGCACTAGCCTAGTCCTGGTGTTGGGTGGGACTTTAAACAAATTTGACCCGACTGATCGAGCGTCTGTCCACCAAGGAGGTGCGGCTCCAACAGCGTCTGTTCTGGCATCCAGCGGCTGAGTATGAAATGCTATTCCCCGGAAGCTATACCTAAGATAGCAGCCCCATCCCGGTGGATAGGGAACCTTGGGCCAACAACCTACTGTTCCCGAAACATCAATTTGTTCGAGAATACGGACTGATTTTACGGCGACGACTCTTAGCGCGAAACAACGGACACGAATAGGAACATGGAACGTTTTAACCCTAGCCCAGCAGGGTAAATTGGCACAACTTGCCAATGAGGCACGCCGCATGAAGCTTGAGATCCTGGGACTGAGTGAAGTCCGTT
The DNA here is from genome assembly GCF_024139115.2 of Armigeres subalbatus. Lineage (NCBI taxonomy): Eukaryota > Metazoa > Arthropoda > Insecta > Diptera > Culicidae > Armigeres > Armigeres subalbatus. Next base: position 157,873,723 of record NC_085140.1, on the reverse strand, counting down.
GGCCAAACTTTGGAGAACACAGAACGCCGTCGGGACAAGTTCTGCTATACTCTGGTTTACGAGGTAAACACGCTCCCCGGCATCGCGGAGTTGGCTTCCTACTAAGCGCTCAGGCACACTCTGCGCTTATGAAGTGGGAACCTATAAGTGAGAGGATAATCGTTGCCAGTTTTAGAACACGGATCCGAAACCTTACCAATCGTTGCTGTCGATCTGCAAGATAAAGAGAACTTCTACAGTTATCTCAATGCCGTCTTAGATAGAATTCCGAAGGGTGATATCAAGATCTGTTTGGGCGACTTCAATGCGAAGATCGGATCCGACAACTCGAACCATGAGCGCATTATGGGACGCCATGGTCTCGGAGAAATGAGCGAAAACGGAGAGCTGTTCGCAGAATTTTGTGGTAATAACGACATGGTGATCGGGGGATCGCTCTTCCCTCATCGACTTGTTCACAAGGTCACGTGGGTCTCCCGTGACGGCTTTACAGAAAATCAAATCGACCACCGCATCAGCCGAAAATGGAAACGGAGCCTTCTTGATGTACGGAATAAACGTAGTGCCGCTAGCGCGTCTGATCATCACCTCCTCATTGGCGAAATACGCCTGCGCATTGCGCGGATTCGTCGGCAGGAGGAAAGAGTTGGACGACGATTCAACACACGCCGACTGGAAGATGTCACGGTGAAACGGTCCTTCGTGGAAGAACTGGAGACGCGTGCTGCAGATATTCCGGAAGGTGGCAGCGTGGAAGACCAATGGACCGTCATCAAGAATGCCTTCATCGCCACCAGCGAGAATAATGTGGGCGAACTGCGCACCCAGAGAAAACAATGGATCACCGATGAGACCTGGAGGAAGATAGAGGAGCGAAGAGAAGCCAAAGCCGCGATAGAGCGATCGAAAACCAGAGGAGCCAAAGTCTTAGCCCGTCAACAATACGCGGCTCTTGAGAAGGAAGTAAAACGCTCATGTCGACGGGACAAGCGAGCGTGGGCAGACTCTCTGGCCGACGCAGGAGAGAGAGCCGCCGCAACCGGGGACATTCGCCTCCTATACGATATCTCACGACGCTTGAGCGGGGCGAAAATGAATGCAACGATACCTGTGAAAGACGCGAAGAATCAGTTATTGACCGACCCAACTGACCAGCTGAAACGCTGGTTCGAGCACTTCGACCAACTTTTTCAAGTGCCAGCCAGGCCATCACCACCTCGGCATGATCTGCCTAGGATCCGACGTACAACTCGCGTCAATACCGAAGCTCCCTGCTAGAAATTCAAACAGCCATTCAAAGTATGAAATCGAAAAAAGCCCCTGCATCGTTTATTTCGTAATATCTGGGATACCACAACTTTCCCGGTCGACTGGATGCAAGGTATCTTAGTGAAGGTGCCCAAAAAGGGTGACCTGACTGTATGCGATAACTGGCGAGGCATTATGTTGCTGTGTACCGTTCTTAAAGTTCTGTGCAAAATTATCCTAGCCCGGATTCAGGAGAAGATCGATGCGACTCTCCGGCGGCAGCAGGCCGGATTCCGTGCCGGAAGATCCTGTGTGGACCATATTGTCAAGCTCTGCATAATTCTGGAGCAGGTCAACGAATTCCAAGAGTCCCTTTACTTGGTATTCATTGATTACGAAAAAGCTTTCGACCGTCTCAATCACGATAATATGTGGGGCGCCCTAAGACGCAAGGGAGTTCCTGAGGAAATCATCGGCCTCATCGAAGCACAGTACGAGGCATGATGACGTTGCACTCCTCGCACAACGGCGCTCTGATATGCAGAGTAAGCTCAACGACCTTGCCGAGCGCTCCTCCTCGGCAGGTTTAGTCATCAACGTCAACAAAACCAAATCGTTGGATGTAAACACGATGACTCCTTCCAGTTTCACAGTAGCCGGGCAACCAGTGGAGAATGTTGAAAGCTTCCAGTATCTTGGTAGCCAAATGGCGTCAGACGGCGGTACCAAGATCGACATAGGCGCACGAATCAAGAAAGCAAGGGCTGCCTTTGCGAGTTTAAGAAATATCTGGAAAAACAGGCAGATAAGTGAACGCACCAAAATACGAATTTTCAACTCAACACCATCGTTGTCACCAGAGGCCGATAGCAACAGAAATTCGGGATCGGAAGTGGGGCTGGGTCGGCCACACTCTACGTAGGGGCGGAAACGAAATCTGTATACAAGCATTAGACTGGAACCCAGCGGGACATCGCAGCAGAGGCACAACCAGAGGCTCATGGCGGCGCAGCCTCAATAAAGAAATAAAAGAAGTCGACCGGAATCTAACCTGGCAACAGGTTAAAGCGATAGCCGGGCAACGCTCAGGAGGGGGATCTTTCAAGTCGGCCCTTTTTTTTTTTTTTTTTTTTTTTTTTTTTGCCTTTCTCGTATACAAAGTATACGTAAAGGCTATAGGATCACTCCAAACCGACCTTTTGATAGAAGGCCCGGGGACCCATAGTGTTATATACCAATCGACTCAGTTCGACGAATTGAGGTGATGTCTGTATGTGTGTATGTATGTGTGTGTGTGTGTGTGTGTACAAAAATGTGAGACACACTTTTTGGTACTTAGCATTATCCAATTTGCTCGCAACAAGTTCCATTCGACGTAGAATTCAATCCCATTGTTTGCTATTGAAAATTAGATCCATCGGACATTGCGTTCCGAAGTTACGGCGAAAAAACTGTTTTCACGTGCAAAAAAAAAGCAAAACGCCCTACCTCGGATTCGAACTCGTGATCTCTGGGGTGGGAAGCGCATACTATACCACAGCACCATCAATACTCTTAACATGTAAGAAGATATATGCAAACATAAATCATCGAATTGGAGATATGTTTATTGCCTCTATATAGCATTAGAGTTTATCCTGCTAGGGTAAATGTTCCTATACTGGAAATATTAATGAATTGAGAAAAGAAAATATTTGTTTTTATCGTTTGTTGATTGAAACTATACAGTTTCAGCTTAGCTTAGACTGACTGTACATATCAATGATTGCTACTCCGTGATTGATCAGAACTGGTGCAAATTGCACTACGATCCAAGTGAATAGTGGTTTGGATTTACCAACTATTCTTGAAGTGCACGTTCCGTGACTGAAAATAAACAGTTTCATTACATTAACTAATAGATAAAATATTGATTTTAAAATAAGATTTATTTCACCTAACCAATTATTCAAAATAGCTTCGTAAAAGTTGCTTCACCATTGATGTGAGGAAGTCAATTTTGTTATGAAAAATTATATTGGTGTGATGGCATAATTACATCATACCGCAACGAAATGAAACATATGTGGATAATAATGGGAAATATATAATAAGAACCCACTACCTACACTCAAGGTACGGGTGCCCTATGGAAATTACAAATGTCCGTTATCCGATATCCGTTCAGTAATTGAAAACCCTCTCCTATGTTAAACGTCATGCATAACTTTTCTCATGTCGTATTGCTAATGCGCTAAGTCATGCGCTAAGAAAAACACAAATACCCTATATCACATACTCATGTATAGCAATTTTAAAATGCATCGTGCTTTGTTCAACGCTCTCCCGTACGAATGCGCGTGAAAAAGGAATGGCAATGTGCCGTCGCACAGTGGTGGGCCCCATATAAATGTCCGTCTAAAAGAATTTTTCGAATTTTATTTGCCCATACACATTTGTTTAGGAGATGCTTTACAGCATCAACTTTTTAACACCAAGTTACCAAAAATTAAATTAACAAGCTACAATCAACAAATTAAGGAATTAGCTCATTCACAATATGTGTGAGCTTCGCGAAAAAACGAATCTTTCTTTGTACGGGTTTCCGCCACTGCGCATCGGTCGGCATCGCATCGTAGCATCAGCAACACAAGCTTTGACTGTTTATTTTCAGCTTGCATCAGGCATCGCATTGTACACAGCCCGTACAGCGCGTACAGCAAGCCGTGCTTCTGTTCTATTTTTAGCACTGATAGAAGTAAATACCTATATGAGGCAAGAAAGCACATAGGTAGTAGATCAACCACGAAAAAAGTGCTGTTGGCGCCGAAGTGCTTGAGCAGCATAGGGGGGGTGTATGTTTCTTGCGTTGACTGCTTGTAAATTGAATGAATTTCAGGAAACATTCGCAAAGTGATAGAAAATGTTATGATGGAATAAAATTTGATTTTAATTTTTTTAAATGATTTCGAATTTAAACAATCGGTTTAACGACTATATAATATAATAACATAATTATTATGTTTTGCTTTTGCAGATTCAAAGACGAATTCGAGAACGATTTTGTGGTAGAGTATGCTGTGGGAGATTTGGAGAAAAACTCCACAGCTTCTACCATACCACAAAAACGTTCTCGAATTCGTCTTTTGGAATCAGCAAAAAAGCAAATCATAATAATTATGATATTATATTATATTACAAATTGTATTATTGCATTTCTAGACCAACATTTGAAAAGGGCGTAACAGCCAAAATTTATTCCTTCTGATTCTTCGTCTACATATATAGCTATATATGTGGACAAAGAATCAGAAGGAATAAATTTTGGCTGTTACGCCCTTTTCAAATGTTGGTCTAGATTTGTACATAATTGCATATTTGTACCATCTTCATTTTTAATTAATTTTCCAGTCCATAAATTGTCATTAAAAGCTTTTAAGTATATCATTGATTACACAATGGAATAATTTTTATTCATAGGGCGTAAGGCAGGGCGAATATTTTTCTGAATTTTGTCTACCCTTGAATGTATCAATTTGAAAGAAATACAGTAAAAAGTATTGGTAATTCAACGACATGTGGTCGGGGCTTAGCCAAATCGCACCAAGACGGCTTTTTGACTGACTTGTGGTACTTCGTTCGCAAAAATAAAACGAACATCATACAATATCAATTTTTATGTATATTTGTTGTAGGATATCCATACGATTTGTTATCAATTAAATCTGATAATCGAAAATTTGAGTAGAAAAAGGGGGTCTTTTTTATTGACGCTCAGTGCGATTTGGCAGAACCCCGGCCATGTGAAAACACAAATATTCCCAACAAGTGAATATTCATTATTATCGATTAAATTAGATAAATTCTACAAGCGACAAATTTATTCGCATTATAAATAACAGTTAGTTTGATTGGATATTACACTTTTCGCATGCCCCAAATATGTGCATGGAAATTCATTTAAAATTACAAAACACCTATATCTGAGGAATTATTTACGAAAACTTATTTCTCGTAGGGCTTTTAGACCAAAAGTGTCATAATACAAACGATTAAGTTCGAACAGAGCTGCAAGTCTTTATAATAAACGCACAAAATGGAAATATGCACATTCCAACACTCGATCCAATTGTATGATCTTATTGATTGGGTGACAGAAGCCTAAGCTGGATTCTGACTTCAAACTGGGAAGCACTCGAATGTTTGCCAACTGGCTATATCCCGGGATTTTTTTGTAATACTAAAATAAAACGTCACTGCATTCGCTTCAGTCGCTTGCCGTTGGATGAATATTGCAGAAGGACGCAACACGCCCCATTGGCCCATCACCCCGGCAAGGGTGAAGTGCGTCAATTTTAAAATGATTGTTAAAATGTTAAAACACATTTTAGCCGAAAATAGTTAGATTTTTCGGATTTGAAATTTAATTTTCTTTTAGATTGGCAACATGAAAGTCCAATTATTTCGATTAAAAGAGATGTGTAGATAGTGTAGTAGTCTAACATATAGGTAAATACTTCGGCTACCTGTTAGTGGTGCTGGATTGCGTGGGAGTGCTCTCACCTCTCAGATTTGACGAATCGATGTTTTTAACTTTGTTTACAATCGCAGAGAAGTCGTTTCAAAAATTTGGTATTGAGTTATAGAAAATAAAAATTATTTATAAATATGTTTTTGAAAAAAAAACGAGAACCGAATGAGCGTCGAACACAAACTCTCTGAGTGAGAGCCTAGAACGTTACCCCTTAGCTATCTTTACTTCTTGGATGAGTGGTGATCGAAGTATAACAGGTTATATGCAATTTGCACTTATCATCGGCTTGTGCATTCGTGCGGCAATGCACCTGGAGCTGTGTTTTTAGGTTCCGTGGCATATTTAAATCATCTGACGTTGAAAAACATATACGATTGAGTTTACGTCATGTGCTTTTGTGTCAATTCATTCAAATATGTCGCATAATATTCATAATGTTTTGGTGTGCAGGGAAGCAACTTCAGAATCACTTTCAACATTTATTTTGAATCCTCTGTAATGCATTCTTCCTGGCGTTTCAGCAAATAATTCGGGACTGATTTGCGATTTGGGCGTAACTTATTTTGTAAACAAACATTGGAAGACGAATTTCAGCTACAGCAAGCATTTCCTGAGAAAACCACAGTATGTATCCGATAGAATAGGCTCTCCTCTAGCAGGTAAGGGAATAAGTTTCGGAAAAAATGCTTGCATTCTACGGAATTCACAAAACAATGTTTGTTTACAAAATAAGTTACGCCCAAATCGCAAATTGATCCCGAATTAATATTGGCACAGTATATGTAAACATGGCTGGTCTAACAATTAGTTTGTAAATAAAACAATTTATTTAAGTAAATGGTTTTGATTTTCTATAACTACTTACTATATTCGTACCTTTTCGCTTATACCTTCGGTGTGGTTTTTGATAGTTAATTAATTCATGCTATACATAAGTCCTAAATCTTGGACTTCGCTAGTCTAATTGGAACCCCATTCATAGTGACAACACATCTGTTTGAAGATTTCAAATAGCACTCGGATTATGTGGGAGAAGCTGAGTTTCGGAAGGATTTGAAGAAAATTTTCTTTTTGGCAAGTCAATGGAAAATGTGTCCAAACTTTTCTACAATCCAAGCATGTTTTGGATCATGTAGTAATCTATGTTCGATCATTTAGTTTGTCGATTACTCATACCAGAAGTTAAATTTTAAAACGTGTTTTATGGTGGACTTCTGGTGCGGATATTTTTCGACATTTAACCTCTGGAATGAGTTATTGACAAACTACTAAATTATCGAACCTATATTACTAAATGATCGAAAACATCCTTGCTATAATCCATAACAAATTACTCTAAGGCAACGAATTTTGATTTCCAGATAGAATAATATCAGGTATGCAATCAGTATGATATAAAGTCTTAGACCAGCTCTGTCACGAGTAATCTATCAGATTTTGTACAGGGATAGTTTACCTGTACAGAGTGATCTGATAAATAATTTTAGATCAGTTCATAATATACCTAGATACAAAAACAAATTAATATGAATCAATTTTAATAAAACCTTCGGTTAATCACTCCGAAATGCTCTCCATATGAAGAAAAGTAACCGTAGTAGAATTCTCTTTAGATTTTATTAAGTCGGATCAAATTCGTAAATCTTAGTTGAAAACTGGTAGAATGTCAATGACAAAAACGGAACTGCTCATCAGCAAAAAATGAATTCTTATCTATATGAAGAATCATACTATTCAAAACAATAATTTTAAAAAGGCTATCTTATTGATTGGGTGCCAGAAGCCTAAGCTGGATTCTGATTTCAAAACAAGAAACACTCGAAAGTTTGTCAAATGACCAATATTATGGATCATATATCCAAAACTATGGATCATATTACCGAAGTTATGGATCATAATCACGATAAAAATTGCGCAAAATTGTATTTTTATGGATCAAAATGTAGTTTTCTATGGATCATTTTCCAAATGGATGATGGGAAAATAGCAGGAATGATATTGTTTTTCTTGATCATATTTGAAGGTACATACTTATTTTCCAATTATTTGGTTTATTTTTTAGCTTAGTTATGGATCTTAAAATTAATCTTTATGGATACGCCTGAATTATTTTTTGGATTTAAGGTAGCGTTTTATGGAACATTCAGATGTTATTTATGGATCGTTTTTCATTTTTTTTATGGATCGTTTTTGTGCATTTAACGGTACAAAGTAAAGCTGCCATACACAAATGTGAAAAATAGGCCCTTTTTAGTGTTATATAAGACTTTTCTAATATGTTTGTCAACCCTTTTGAACGAGCGAGAAAGGCATCATCACCGCTAGGTGGATTAATCAGGGTTTTTTTACAAGGGAGAATGCATTTACACACTAACCCTTGTGGGACTCTTCGCTTAGGTTCCCACTTCTGACATACCATGTGAGTCTGACTCACCTCATTCATGCCATATGAGACTAGCTCAACACGACTCAACTCATTCCTTTCGTACCATGTGAGACTGACTTGGATGCTCCCCACACTCCTCTGCCACGCCACGGGGTATCAGTAGTCGTAGGAACCAACATTCCTGCGCTACTCCCAGCGCGGCGTGTGCAGTCCATACATACACCTATTCATTCACCCTTCTGCCATGCTTCGAGGTGACGATCTCGGTTGCCACCCTCTGCGCCATTACCTCTGCATGGGCAGACCATTCGCACACTTCTTCGCGTTCGGCACTTTCGCTCTAACTTATAAGCACTTGGTATACCAATCACAAGTTAGTCATGCTTGTCGATTGTTGCTCGGCGCGCCAGATTCTCTGCAAGCTGCAGGCAACCGCTAAGATTATCCGGAGTTGTGTCCCGGCCGCAAACGTCTAGCATTGCTCTTCTTTCGACGTCGAAACGAGGACATACGAACAGTATGTGCTCTGCAGTTTCGTCAAATCTTTATCATGGGGCTGTCCAAGAGGTACGAGCTAATGGTCGTGAGAATCAACGCATCAGGGGTTAAGGAGACAACAGATTGGGTCAATTCGATACTTATTGAATTTTTCACGGTTGATTAGATTTTATCGATGACATTCAAGGGATGCCAATATTGTAGTAATTAGTAGTAAAATTCTTCTTTATTGTTTCATTTTCTGTTCTACAATTATTTTTTACATGTACAGTGCTCGGCCGGCTTGGCCCTCCAACTTCAATTTTAAATTTTTATGTTTACATTGTTATTTAAGTGTTAATATGATATATCATGACGGCCTTTAGGAGGCGCTGGTGTGTTTTTTTAAATTTGATAACCTAACTACTATGTACACTAATATTTACAATAAGAAATTTGATAACCTAGATTGGAACTAGCGCCCTAATTGGAGCCTGATCCGAATGCAAGCAACGGACCCTAAACTTTTCTTTACACTCACCAAAGCGTTCATGTAAGGTTTTTATTCCGGCCAGACGGTGGACCTCGGATGTTCTTGTCCTGGGAGGGGTGTTGAGGATCATCCTCAGGAATTTGTTTTGGACCCGTTGAAGTTTGAGGTGGTGGGTTTTAGCGCAGCTCTCCCAGACCGGCATGCCATATTCGATCACAGGGAGGATGATTTGCTTGTAGACAGCAAGCTTATTTTTCAGCTTATTTTTTCATTTACAATGACGACCGGCGGTTGATCAAAGGGTACAGTAGTTTCAACAAGACGTTACACTTTGTCACCGTTTTGTCAACCTGTTGCCTGAAAATAAGCTTGCTGTCGAGGGTCAAGCCAAGGTAGCCGGCCTCATTGGCCCATTCCACGGTCGTGCCATTGAGGATGATTTTACAGTCCCCAGGAGGAACAAGTTTAGGGGATTTGGAGTGGGGGAAAATGATGACCTGGGTCTTCGCCGCGTTGATACAGATCTTCCAGCTGGTGAGGTACTCTGTCAGGGCATCCAGGCCTCGTTGGAGTTTTGCCACTAGCGCTCTGATCACTCTACCGTTGTAGACGATGGATGTGTCATCTGCGAACAGAGACAGAATGCCGCCTTCTGGAGGTTCTGGCATGTCGGAGGTGAACAGATTGAAAAGCAGGGGCCGAGGATACTGCCCTGGGGAACGCCTGCGACGATGTTGTGCGCATTGGAACTCGCTCCGCTGATTGAGACCCGGAATGTCCTTGCCGACAGGTAATTGTTGATGATTTTCACCAGGTAGCTGGGAAGATTGTAGCGTTGTAGTTTGTACACCAGGCCATCATGCCATACATTGTCAAATGCCTTCTCGACATCGAGTAAGGCCATGGCGGATGTTTTCGAGACAAACTTGTTCCGTCTGAGGACGTTGGTAACTCGGGTCAGTTGGTGTACAGTTGACCGACCGCGTCGGAAACCAAACTGTTCCTCGAGCAAGATGTTGAGATTTTCGGCAGACTCAAGTAACCGATGATGAATAGCTTTTTCGAATAGCTTGGATAACCCTGAGAGAAGGCTGATGGGTCGATAACTTTTAGGGGAGGAAGGATCCTTCCCAGGCTTCCGGATGGGATGACTTTCGCTGACTTCCAGGACGATGGGAAGTAGCTAAGCCGGAGACACTGATTAAAGATCAGCGAGAGGTGCTCAAAGAACGGAGCACTCATGTGTTTGAGCTCGAGATTCAGGATGCTGTCGAAGCCTGGGGCCTTCATGTTCTTCGACGATTTGATATAGGCCGTCAATTCGTCAGCTGAGATCTCCAACTCCTCCGAGAAGTCGTTGGGAATCAAATGGATGTTGTTAGCATGCTCGTTGACGGCTGCTTCGTGTGGACTGACGATGTTCTGCCCAAGATTGTGTGAGCTGACGAAGTGACGACCTATTTCAGCGACCTTCTCTGCAGGAGTTATCAAGCGATCCTTAGAGCCATTATTGTCTAGTGGGATCAAAGGTGGAATGGGCCGAGGCTTGGATTTTAGAATTTTGGTCATTTTCCAGAACGGCTTAGCATAATCTGGGAGAGTGCGGATCTTATTCGAGAAGTCGTTATTTTTGAGGTCCACCATTCTGGCCTTGATAATTTTTGTGATTCGATTGCAGCGTGCCTTAAGCTCAGGCAGTCCAGTACGCTGAAACTGCCTGCGAGTGACATTCCGCAATCGAATCAAATCTTTGGTGAGTGTATCGATGTTTAAGGAGTTGCTTACCTGCCGAGCCGTCGGTACGTGTTGCTCTCGGGCCGCCGTGATCGCCTCCTCGATAGCGCACAGCTGGCGGTCGATACTTTCCGGCGTCTCCGGACGCACCTCGTAGTCGACGGTGTTATCGACGCACTGCTGGAAACGCTGCCAGTTCACTCGGTGGTAGTTCCGCCGTAACTGCTGGTGCCGATTGACCGAGGAGCCCAGTTCCGCCACCACCGGATAGTGATCCGAACTGAGCTCCTGGTATACAACCGGCTGCGAGACGTGGTCACTCAGGTTTGTTACGTAGAGGTCGAGCGTTGCGTGGGCACCGGACCGACTCAGCCGAGTGGGGAATCCGGGCTCAGGATCGTGTAGTGGCCTTCCTCCATGTCGTTGCTCCAGATGGTGCCGTTTCGATTGCCGCGACTGTTGCCCCAGGCTTGATGTTTGGCATTCAAGTCGCCGGCAATGATATACTGGCCTTGCCTCCGCGTCAGCTTGACGATGTCCCTCCGAAGGGCAGCCGATGATCCATCGCCGGCTTTGGCTTGCGTTGGACAGTACGCCGCGATGAGCGCGATTGTGCCGACCGAAGTGGTGATTTCGACACCGATGGCCTCGATGACACTGAGCTGGAAGCTTGGAAGCAAACGACAGTTGATGTTGTAGCGAAGAGCGATGGCCACACCACCTCCCCTGGTCGGCCGGTCGAGTCGCACGATGCGGAAGTCCGGGATGTTGATGTTCACCTCCGGTTTTAGGTGCGTTTCGGTGATGAACGCCACGTCTATTTCCTTCTCCTCAAGGAAATCCTTCAGCTCGATTGTTTTGCTCTTTAGCGAGCAAGCGTTCCAGTTGACCAGGCCCACCCTAGCAGCCATTTTCAATGATGAACATGCCAAGTGTGAAGACCTGGTCGAATCGGGTTTGCAGCCGCGCAGTCGAGTGGCGAGCTGCGCGAAGATCGGCATCAGTTGCTCCGGAGTGTACAGCGGGCAGATTCTTCCGGTGGGACGGCTTCGTTCTCCGACTGCCGACGGAACCCAGGAGGAGGAAGCGGGGCCATTCGCTGGTGGATGGTACCGACGATGCTGGAGCTTGGACCGATGCAGCTGCCGCTGCCAGTCGCTTGTGCGGCTGTAGCGGTGGGAGTATTGGAATCACACGACGGGGAGCCGGGATGGCTGGAAAGTTCACCTCGTTGATTACAGGAACACGGTTCTTCTTCGGAATGGTCCTGGTGGAAGCCTTCTTCCGGATTTCCAGGAACTCGGCTCGCTTTGGGCAGCCCTTTGTGGTGGCCTGATGTTTGTCGCCACAGTTGGCGCACTTGGGATCGGCCACCTCCATTTTGTCGCACTCGTCAGTCGGATGGGGTTCGCCACACTTGTTGCAGCGCGGCTTCATGCGGCAGTTCCTGGTGCCGTGCCCGAAATTGAAGCAGTTGGTGCATTGCGTGACATCGCGGTGCACTGGCCGATATCGCTCCCAGTCAACGACGGTGTAATTTATAACGCCAACCAGCTTCAGGTCCTTCCAGGTAGTGGAGCCGTGCTCCAGATGGATCAGGTAAAGCTGGTCGCGATATTTCCTCGCCTTGTCGTGACGAGCGATCTTGTGGACGGCTACTGGCTTCAGTCCGCAACTTTCAAGCTCTGCTTGGAGCTCTTCCTCCTTCATGTCGTGAAGTCCTCGCAGCAAAGCCTTGAGCGGCTTCGTGCCGGGGTGGTCATGAGTGTAGTACTCATACTTGTGGACCTCGAGGAACTCCACGACGGATTGATGATGGTCCCTGTTGGCCGGCATCACTTTCACGCCCTCGCTGCAGAGCCGAAAAGTACATTTCAGCCCCTTAGCGATCAGCTGGCAAATCCGGCGGATCGCCCTTTACAAACACGGGCGGGCACTTCTCCTTCCGTTTCGGTTGCACCTGCGGCAGCTGCGATTGCTGCTTCTTCCTCTTTTCGGCGGATTGCCGGCGTCATCAAGCGGCAACGGCGAGAACACGTTGCGCTGCAAAAGCTGCTTGGAGGGGGTACCCGCGCCTCCAAGAGCAGTGCGCTTAGGCACTTTTCCAGCGACCGAATCGGCCACCGACTCTCCCATGACGGGTCCGGGAGAAAATAACGCCAACGCGACAAGCGAAAACGTAAACAGCGAACGAACGAGAAAAAACACTTCGAAAAAAATGCGCGCGCAAAAAACACGTCCGTACGTGTTGCTGTCTCGAACTGGAATGATGCCAATATTGTCTTTACAGGCATGTTCGACCACCTTCAAGGTGATTATACGATAGATTCCGTGGTGAATTTCAAATTCATAACATGTTTTCCTTTTCAAAAGCCCAAAATCTGATTTATAATGCATAAGTAAGTAAATAATGCCGAGATCTCAGTAAACATGATGTTTCGGTTGCTGAGATTCGGATTTTTTTTTGGATATTGGCCATTTTTACCGATGTTCCTGATCTTCCGAAGTACCGTTTCTGGAACATTTAGTGGTCACAGAAGTATATTGATTGCACCCAAAATTTGCCAGGATGGATTGTTACGAAAAAATCGTGAAGCTCTGTGATGAAGTTTTGGGATTGCCAATTTTACGGATGTTCCGGATCTTCCGGAGAATCATTTCTGGGACATGTGGAGGTCACAGAAGACACTGTTCGGAGGATGGCTTTCTCAGTCTGAAGTATCAAAACGATGGTTTAGTTACTTGCCCAAGTGGCAAGTAACTAAACCATCGTTTTGATACTTCAGACTGAGAAAGCCATCCTCCGAACAGTACATCCCATCCAGTCGAAAAACACCCTTTCAGAGAAGACATTTACTATTTATTGCACTCACAATTCGCCAAAATGGATGGTTACGTAAAAATCGCGAAGTTCTGGGATGATCTTTTAGAATTGGACACTTTTACGGATGTTCCGAATCTTACAAAGGGCTTTCCGATGACGCTCAAAGGATAAAATTGCCAAGAAATTACGTATAAAAGATAGCAAATACAGCTGGGATCATTAGAGCACATATGTGCAAGCAATTTTATGTTTCATAACACGAAACTCGAGAATTAGTTGCAAAATTAATAAAGCTTAAATTATAAGCTCTGAATTTGCTGAAAATATTTTTTTCCTCCTAATTTCCTGGCGTGGCCCATCGTGCAGTGCCGGCAACCAACTACCCCTACACATATTCTTCATCCTGAGTAGACGATTATATAAGGGATTAGAGAAAAGCAGTTGTGGTGGGAGGTGGGAGCATTTTGAATTTGGAACCTCTCAACCGATTTCAACCAAATTTGGAACACATGTTCTCTGTTCTAAGGAGACGATTATAGGGAGTAGGATTATTATTGATTAAAGGGGAAGAATTGTTTTACAGGAAATGAATAGTAGTCTACTAAGTGAACGTACAGAGTGATTAAAAAGAATGAAGAATGCTGAAGGCAGAGGATAGAAGAAAAATATTAGGGGGATCTTTGCATATCAAAGAATATTGTGGCCAAATTTCATGAATTTTCTGCCAGTAATAGAACAAAACCTGCCAAAGCCGTCTTTCCCCCTATATAATAAATAAAGGAAGAAGGAATAAGTGAGCGTTGCGTTTTTCAACCTATTGTAGTTTGAGCAAATGATCTAACACCATTAGGATGCAAAGACAATCTAGTACAGGCAGAAACCGATCGCAGTGTACACTCCGAGTTGCATCTATGTATTCATTTATCTTTCGTCAATCTTTCTACTTATATACGTTTTTTGCTGCAATAAGATATTTGAATTGCATAATGTACTTTTCATTCCCGAACAAAGACTGGTACATAAAGCTAGTCAGCAATGAACGAATTTTTTTTTCTTGCCAAAATTCAGCTTTGAAGTTTTCAGAGATTTTGTCAAACACGTAAATAGTAGTTTGTGCAACAAGTTGCAAAAAGATGATTTTTTCAGCACGAGTTGTACGTTTATCCAACGAGGCTTGCCGAGTTGGATAAATACTAAGAGTGCTGAAAAAATCGAATTTTGCAACGAGTTGCACACGCTATTTTTTGCAATGACGTAAAATGGACTTTAATTTGATAAATCTGAACCAAAATTGTACAGTGTAATTTACTCCACATGATCATTCTTGCCAATAAATTATGTTGCTGCCGAGAACAATCAGATTCCATGTTACCGTGCCACATTGCACAGTTCGATAAGCCGTGAAGCGATAGATGTACTTCCCTTAGGAAATTTTTGATGTCATGCCCACCAAACTATTTAATTTATTACGGGGCGCATAGGATGCACTATTTGAGCACTTACATAAGCTAATTCAGCAAAACATAGTTATGTAACTACTATTCTGATGTTGGTTTTTCATTATAGCACCCAAATGAGTGTTATAATGAATATTATGCAACCCATTTGAGTTGCATAATGTTCATTAAAGCACCCATTTCGTTGGAATGGAAAAGTAGGCCGTTTTATCACTCAAAGACGAACTGTAAACCGGATATTATGATCAGGAATTGCAAAAAAGAAATTTTCGGTCTCCATGAAAAGAAAACACTTAAAATCATATGGGTGTAACGCTTTGGATCTTTTCGAATTAATTCAAACTAAATTAATTATAAAACTAAGGAAATCTCCACTCGTCTCATACCCGTTAAGTGGTTGTTCAGATGGTATGTGTATTCTCGTTTCATTTATTTGCAACCCTCAACAAGTATCAGAGTGACAGCAAAAAAATAAATTTATCGTTCAAGCCTCGTTCTCATTTCAGCAACAGATTTCCTGCCAACCCCCAACGAAATAGACTTGACGTTTATACCAGTCGATATAAACTTTTTCCCCTTTACTCAACCCACAGAGTTCACATAAATTCACATTTTAATGTCTTATTAAATTTGACTGGCATTAAATATCGAGGTGTGAAAAGGGAAATGTAAAAACAGTCAGCTTTCGGCAAACAGAAGCCCTACCTTTCACACCTTACACACTCAGTCCTTCAGCGATCCGACAACCGTCTCGGTCTGAGTCCGGGGACCACATCCTTCCCCATAACAGGAGAAAAGCATTGTGAGATTTTTCCACCGAGCAAAATAACTTTTCGCATCCATAAGCTCGCAGTCAGGTATTTGTGCTTCGAGGTCCATTTTCGGAACGAGCGAATAACGTATACAAGCTCTCTATGGAAATAATAACACCTCTGTGTACAACACCGACCTTCCGTCCTTCGCACATATCTCCGAAAGGGAACTTTTGAAAGTCGAGGACCTGGGTATCGCGCTACGATGTTGTTCCGACAACGAGCACCCGGTTACACCCCAGTGTGGTTGAGAATAGAAAATTGTGTATAATGTGAGTATTTATTTGTGTGGCTGGCCAACTTAATTATACACAACGCTAAATCTACTCTGAACAATATCTCCGCCCGGGTCGAAAACGATTGCGAAGACCGATAAATGAACGTAAGCGGAGGTTTTTTTCAGGGCAGAACTAATGTTTTTTTAACCTAACCAATTAACATGAAGCTTGTAAACAATTCTCTAAAATCTGGAATAAAATAAAATACAAAATATTTTTGCAGTTTTAGTTACGGGGATATTTACTGATGTAATCAAATGACAATACAGTGCAGTGCGTTAAGACGGGCACTTCTAAGTTCGGCTCTGATTGTTTCTCATTTCGTATCATTATTATTGCATATTTATTCCTTTTATAATCCAATCGGTTTACTTCAACGTTCATAAAACATCGCAATAAATTAGAGTTCGTTTACGTATAAAAGTTACCTAATCGGATCAGTGGTCATGAATCTTACCATCCGATGCTTCCGTTGTCGTAGTTTTGCATACATGCCCGTGTCTTATCGATTATTCACGAGCTCACATGCGGAGCCTTGCCTATAAATATCTGCTTTAGTACCAGCTCGGACAATCTCCACCATCAATAGGGGTTGACCCATTTTCTAGGCCAAGCAAAACAACCTTACGCATCCTAATGATATCTTTCCGTCAAAGTAAATCCCATTCATTATCTCGTGCAACGTGATTCAGGTCCGGACTTCCTGCGTCCAGTCCGGCAAGCGTGACGTAATCTAATCTGTATTCTATTCTTGCCAATAATCTCATTGCAACTCATGGCTCCATTCAGCCATGTAATGCAAACTGGCATCGGCAATCGGCACGTTGTTACTTCTCGATTCCGCTCGGTAGTAAGTAATTGCTGAGTGAAAGTACTGGACGGAATGGGTATAGCGCATGTAGCTGATGAGAAAGTTAGTCAAGGGTTGTTTTTGCTTTTGTTTTTAGCAACGGTCACTTTAGATTACTCTATGACAAAATCAGAATAGGGTTTCTCAGGCTTTATAAACACAGATCGAAAGCTTTTACAAAATACATTAAGGGTATTCACTTAATGGCGTAAGTACACTGACCCCACAATCATGAGTCACACACTAATATGAGTCATTTCCATGCAAATTGGTGTGACTAATTATTGTTACAGAGTGACCCATATATGTGGGGTCAGTGTAGCTGACTATCTGTTTATAGAAATATTTCTGTTCGGTCTATATGCCCCTTTTGATCGTGCATGCAACAATTCAATAATCAGCTCCGCAGCTGCTTACCCTGACGAGTGAATAACTCTATCGTTATGATCTAATAAACTGCTTGTATACTGCCCATGATCGCATATTTGTAACATTTGCATTTTGGTTAATTTTTTAAATCGTTTGTCAATCCTTCTCACAAACTCAATCGTTTCCAGCTTACCACAGATAAGCAAGACAGTAAAGCCTATTTTACTGTTGTGAGATTAGATGCAGTAAATTGAACTTTCTGAACGATTCACATGCTTTTTACAAAATGAACAAAATTGCGAGTGTTACAAATATGCGATCATGGGCAGTATAGTTTTTTACACAGGGATCTAAACCATTTTGGTAAATTATGCCTAGATTCGACAGCCGGACACGCGCAGATCAGCGGTGAGACGCGTGGCTATAAAAGACCATCTGAAGGAGATCGGGATATACGGATTCTGGAAAGATCGATTGGCTTAGGAACCTCTGTAATCGTCATTCTTCGTAAATAATGACCGTGGTAGTGTTTTTAGGAACACTGATTTGTGGGTGTGTTGGAAGACCTTCACCGGGTGGAACTGGGTTACAGTGGAATTGGGTGGAATTTCCAGTGCTCAGAAAATATTCCAGTATTCAAGAACAAGAGCAATATCGGCAGTCAGGGATTTGAGAAACATCGGGTCCGCCAAACTAATGTCATCGGGGAACTCTCATCGTCCTTTCGGATTGAGTACTGTTGCTCACACACCGTTCTTTTTCACACCGCCAAGGATGGCAGGGCCCTAAGTACACGTCTCTCGAATACTCCGAGTGCTTGCAAATCCTCCAAGCCTCATACCTGTAGAGGACCACCGCCGATGACACACTGTCGCGTGTGTAGAGATGTCGCAAATGAATCGATTACTTCGATTAATCGATTAATCGTTGTGAAATTCGATTAATTTTGAATCAATTACTACCCAACGAATAATCGATTCAATAATCGACAAGAATTGAGAGTAATCGATTGATTAATCGGGATTTTACGACATCTCTACGCGTGTGCGTGCGCGTGCGCGAACCACCCCCCTGAAATGAGATGTAGTTCTTGAAGCCGTCTACCGATTGAGTGGCGCTAGTGTTCCCTTTCCTATTTTAAGCTCCGTTCATACCGCCGCGAGAGCATTGGCGATTGGCGCTTTGATGTTGCATGAAGAAGAAAAAGCAGAAAGATGATAATCAAAAATATTCGCACGGGAAAACATACGAAGAAATTTTCGAAACACTTCTTTAAAATTCTGGAAGCAATTTAATTAAAAACGGTAAGCAGTACGGGGCTAGTCTTGTTTTCTGCTGCGCAATAAACACAATATTTCAATTTCAATTTTTATTCTGTGATATCATACTTAACACACAGTATAAGAAAAGACCAACCCCGTACGGTTTACCGTTTTTAATTAAATTGCCTCTAGAATGTCAGAGAAGAGTTTCAAAAATATGCTCGTATGTTTTACCGTGCGAAAATTTTAAATATCATCTTTTTGCTTCTTCTTATTCATGCAACATCAAAGCGCCAATTAATAAAGTCGAAAATCACGCAGCAATGCAATACATTTCGTTGAATATAATTTAACAATGCAACACATGCCGCTTACGCATCCGACTGTTTTGACTCCGTGTGTTTATTGCTTAACCGGCAATGTTTACATCCAGCACCATGTTGCAGCACCATGTTTTTGGCTTCAGGCGAGTTGTTCGTGGATGACAGCCGTTTCATGGAGGTGGCGCGAACGCGTCCAGGAACTCGTAAAGCAGAATATCGACAAGAGGAATTTTTTTTGTCTTGGATGGGTTCACACACGCACATTCGACAGTATGTCATCGGCCTTATGGACGTTCTGTACCAACATGATACATTTGTGTGAATTATTTTTGATCGCAGTTTATGTGCAGGGCATCTATGCCTTATTTTGCTCGTCTGACATAAAAGTCTGACGTCACTATTTATTTTTTTCTTCGTTTTTTTCATGCCTCTATCTTACTGTTCCGTGTAACACGAAGGTAGTACGCAACACTCTCCCCTCGAAAACTCCAAGTGCGCGTTTATCCTCCACGAGCATTGTCCAGGTATCGTGTCCGTAGAGAACTACTGGTCTAATAAGTCAGTTTGGAACGGCGGAGAACTCTATTCGATCAGAGCGTTATGCGGGCTCCAAAGTACGTACGATTGTTGAAAGTGCTTCGGACTACCATTTCGCGGGAGGCTGCAAAGTTTACAGCTCTGGTAGAAGGTAGCTTCTCGATATCCGCTTTACCACACTTTCTGTCCTCTCCAGCAAATTTATTGCAGCGCCACGACGACGTCGAAGTTGCGGGAATGTAATTAATCGGAGATACAGTCGCAAATTGCAAAACATAGCCACTTGCAGTTCCATGTTCCAAGTTTCCATTCGTGATCCTTTATTCGTCGCCTGGGTCTTTGCCGATTCTATCGAGTCGTATTATCTCTTGTTTCGTTCGTAATTTGTGGTTTTACAGGCGGCTTATTGGGCCTGCGCAAACCTTCTGTCTCGTCGGGAGGCCATCGTGTCAGGTCTGTTTTTAAAGGCCGTCATGATATATCATATCTTAAAACTTGAATAACAATATAAACAAAAAAAAAATCAAATTGAAGTTGGAGGGCCAAGCCGGCCGAGCACTGTACATGTAAAAAATAATTGTAGAACAGATAATGAATCAATAAGGAAGAATTTTTCTACTACTATCAGGTCTGTTTAGTGTAACCCCAGGACTTGGAATTGTGCGCTTTGAGCGACACATGCACTATAGGATTTCGGGCGGTCATTAATCGAAAATGTCATGTCTTCCGAATTATTTTAAAATATTTTCTCTCCATTGTCAATACTCTAATTAAGAGAAATTCTGAATTTGAAGTCTCTAGGTGCACTAGTTCCAAAGATATAAGGTGTCAAAGTCAGAAATGGGTAAAAAAGTTAACAAATTTCCTGAAAAAATATTTTACTTTCAACTATTTATTGAAATATTTTCTTAATGTTTTTTCTTTAATGTTAATACATCATTACAAAGGTAATTGTATAAGCTTTAAAATGGTATGCAAAAACTAATGGTTACATTGTGAAAAAAAAATGAATAAATGAGGAACGAATAGTTTTTTCCAAAACGACGCTATTTTCAACTTTGATAGTGAAGAACTTTTTTTTCCTCAGAAATCCCCGGGTTCTTTTATGATGCACATCAAGGACGAAGCTTCGACTAAAATTTCCCGAAATAATTTCTTGCCAGTATTTGCAATTAACAGAGTTAAATCACTTTGATTTTTTTTTCATTTATTTTTTTTACTGTGTTTTGCCTCTCTCGTACTCCAAGGTTAATGCTCATTCCAAAACGAATGTTTGATAGAAGGCCCGGAGATCCGTAGTGGTATATATCAACTAACTCAGCTCGAAGAATTGAGGTGATGTCTGTATGTGTGCATGCGCGTCTGTATGTATGTGCGCAAATCGCCATTTAGACGCTTATTTGTGTACGATTTTCTCGCAACAAGTTTCATTCGACGGGAAATCTAGCCCCATCGTTTCCTATTGAAAATGGGCCAGACTGAACTATGGGCTCAAAGGGTATGGTCAAAATACATGTATTGGTAATAACTTCGACTTTATTTATAACAATTTTTTAACTTTTCAAAGGAGTGAATGAATAAAACCCCCAATACAATGCAGCACAACGGTAACGGTAACGGAATTTATATATTTCCTGTCAAATTTTACTGGTTCCGTCGCCATTCCGCTGAATTGCGTTTGGGGCTTGAGTGGTTTGAGTCATTTCCCTAAACCTATTTTTTCTGAGCTATTCATTAGCTACTGATGGAGAACTAAATATGAGGTTTCATAGTATGTAAATATTTATAAATCTCATGGAATCAATAATTCCTGACATGTTTATTGCAAAAGTAAAGACGAACAATATCTTAGTTAGTACGGAGAGTATGAAATTCTTGCTAGTGTTCATGAATGTCTGGCTAAAGGTAGGGAAATATTTATTCACTCATCTACACTTTGAGGTTCACTGGCTGAACAACCAGCGGAAAGTCAATATAAAAAAGCAGAACTTTAGAACTCATAATGCAAGAAAATGATCAAGAGAGGCAAATGTTGACATTTTTCTTCGTGCCTTACATGAATCAGATCTATTTTAAGCTAGATTTGGCTACCGAGGGGACATTGGAAAAGAATTCACTTCGTTATTCTTATGCCATGCGTAATTTTGTAATATTTGAAGATTTTTAAAAGTTCTTTATCCTCTGATACTTTAGATGAATTCATGTCATCTTCCATCGTTGATGGAATTGAAGAAAATATCATTAAAGATTTAAACCTGCACACAGAAAAAGAATGATGCTATATATAACTTGTAGAAATCATGAAAACAAATCAAAATAATTTAAATAGTGTTGTTATTCAAATTGAAAGAAATTTGCTTTTCGGAACAATGGAGCATTGTGGAATGAATGAATGTTCACATTTTTGAGAATATATTATTCTCATTTATTTTTGAATAACTTGTACAAATGTCATGGGATTGCGATTTCTAATTTGCTAATACCCTTTTTCAAAAGTTATTTCCAATTCTGATTCTTTAAGAAAATTGTTTAACTATTTTTTAGTGGAATGTTTTCACTGTCATAAGACGAGTTTAGTAAAATTCCATTTTATTCCACCAACTCGTATTAGTTCTACATATACGTATTTCGACCTGTTAGGACGTCTTCAGTGTCTCGTACTTTACTCGTTCTTGACTTCTGATTCTTTGATTAACATTTAATGCTTTAGGATCCTTCAGAACCTAGTACTTTGTCAAACAGATTGTTCTAAATACAAATTGTGAGGCATGAGAGTAAGAACAAAAAAAATATCACCGAATGTCATGAAATTAATGTCTTTTAACATTAATTCGGTTCTCTCGCCGCCAACTTCAGATTTAGAGCAATGAAAAGTTATTAGATTTATTGGTAGGGGGAGGCGTTTTGTTACTTTCTTCCCACAAAAAATGATTACCTCCCGCAAAAAATATACAAAAATATATAGACGACAGTCCACAAATGAGGATGGAGAAGGGGGGGGGAGGGTTCATGATGTCCATAAATTGCTGTACTTAGTTTTTGTACAACCCCCTTCCTTCTCCTCAAGAAAACATATAAAATTAAACTTCCTAAATTGGATTGCTTTGTCACGTTAATCGAATTTATGAAAAAAAATATTACGTAATTCATAGACGATCCCTAAAGGGGGGGGGGTGTTAGAAATTATATATTCATGCTATTTCGACCATACACAGCTAAAGCAAAGTGGAAAATCACTTGAAAAGTCCAATTTTATTTTTGACCGCTCGCTTGTATGGGGATCCCCCATAGTGACATGGTATCTTTGGCGGAGCCTGCTTGCGGTACATGCAGCTTTTGGCGTAGGACTACGTCTTTTTTTCTATATTGGGGTATACTTTGCGATTGCGGAACTCGGAGACCGTCACGAAAATATGATAGACTTTGAACTTTAATGTCTCAGCCGTTTCTCGATGGATTTCCAATCGTTTTGAACGGCGTTTTGCTGCAGATCATTCAACCTCAACAAACCAGTATTTTGTGTGAAGAAAGGGTTGACTACAAAATAGCATTGTTGCGATCCTGCGCCACCAGTGTAGTGGCGATGCTGAAAATTTATTCTTAATTGTGGCATCTTAGCAAAAAGTCATAGAGTAGCCGTCGGATAGTAACACCACGAAGTAAAATTTCAACGCAATGATTCCGATAAACATTTGGTTGCAGTTAGTTATTCGATAGGTACATTGGGGAAAGAAAAGTGGCAACTTTCTGTCGTCGCCAAATGATTAATTTTGCACTTTGAAGAAAATTCTCGGATCTGCCGTCCCTTGTGTAAAATAATGGTCCAGCAAAGAACCGATATGTTTCCAGTAATACGACTTTTCAATAGCAACCTTTCCTAGTAGCAACAAAACATAACCATAATAACCAGAATCTTGTAAGGAAATTTTATTTTAGGGGTCGTACATTAATAACGTAAGCACTTATGGGGGAGAGGGGGTCGGCTATTTTCTTACGCTCCATATAAATAAAAATTGATTTGTATGGGGAAAATCTTACATGGGAGGAAGGGGGTTGAAAAACCCAGAAAAATTGCTTACGTAATTAGTGTACGGCCCCTTACTTCTACTGATGCCATTCATTCGAACAAACTTATTGCATCATCTCCAATGCGTGCTGCGATATTGCACTTATATTTACTTATATTTACCATGGTTGAGATAGCCTTAATAAAACTAGACGTGAAATTATGTAGGTTAGGCGAAAAAAGTGTCAAAATAATTGATAGGAATGTAGGAAAAACTGAAATTTTCCACATTTTGATGAAACATCTAACATTTCGGCGAGGCAAAACGCCCTAGTGGAACTATCCTACAATGTACTCGCGTCTCCACGCACTGTCCATACCAGAATGCTGATGTGCCGACGTGCGGTACGTTGTTCCCTAAGAGCTGCCGGCTAAAAAGCGTTTTGCCTCATGAGTTTTCCGGCAACGAAATATAACCACTTTTTTGAAATGCGAATATTATCAATATGATTAAGATTTTTTCTAATTTTAACGTGGCATCAGCTAGCTATATTGTTTAACTGTTGCTTGAGGTAGAAACACCCATGAAAATCGTTATAGCTAAGGCATAAAAGCAGTCTATGCTTAGCTAGGGCATATTGCCCTTCATTTCCCTACAATGACTAAGAGAAACAATGGCAAACAATCTTGCCAGAAAAGTTCACTTTCCGTCAACGACAGCTAAATCGATGTAGACGCCACCTTAGACAGATGTTAAGCGATGTTTTGTAATATGAAGAAACTTTGTCTTGGGTCAAATTTCTGATGTTACTTTTCTCAACAATACACATTTTGAATAACTAACAACTCATAATCAAATTCAAAATCGGTCCGCTCTCTGCGGAATCCTAATCAAAATGGCTCGCGCGCCGGAAAGCAGTTTTCTTGTATTCAATGAAGTAATTTCATTAGCTCCGCCCAGAATCCATATAGGTGACAAACACAAACAAAACATTGTAAAAAAACGCATAATGCGAATCCATATAGGTGGAAATTTGTTGAAAACTAAGTAAACACATATTCATAACCCCACTCTTATTTAACCTCACGTTAAATGAACAAGAGTAGCCGAAGCCAAACGTCAAGGACGAAACACAGAGTACACTGTGAAAAACGCATCATGCGAATCCATATAGGGGACAAACACAAAGTAAATTGTAAAAAACGCATAATGCGAATCCATATAGGTGACAATTTGTTGAAAAACTAAGTAAAACACATATTCATAACCCCACACTCACGTTGAGATTGAACAAGAGTAGCCAAAGCCGAACGTCAAAGACGAGACACAGAGTACACTGTGAAAAACGCATAATGCGAATCCATATTGGTGACAATTTGATAAAAACAAAGTAAAACACATATTCATAACTCCACTCTTATTTAACCTCACGTTGAGATTGAACAAGAGTGGCCGAAGCCAAACGTCAAGGACGAAACACAGAGTACACTGTGAAAAACGCATCATGCGAATCCATATAGGCGACAAACACAAAGTACATTGTAAAAAAAACGCATAATGCGAATTCATATAGGTGACAGTTTGCTGAAAAACTAAGTAAAAAACATATTCATAACCCCACACTCACGTTGACATTGAATAAAAGTAGCTAAAGCCGAACTTCAGAGACGAAACACAAAGTAGGGGGAATGACGGCTTTGGCAGGGTTTGTTCTATTATTGGCAGGGGGTTTTTTATGACTGACTAGGCTCAAATTTGGCCTAAACATTCTTTGCATATCAAAGAATATTGTGGCCAAATTTCATAAAATTTGGTCGACAAAAACCCCCCTGCCAATAATAGAACAAAACCTGCCAAAGCCGTTTTTCCCCCTACATTGTGAAAAAACGCATAATGCGAATCCATATAGGTGACAATTTGTTGAAAAACTAAGTAGAACACATATTCATAACCCCACTCTTATTTAATCTCACGTTGAGATTCAATAAGAGTAGCCGATTATCTCGGAGAAGCAAAAAGTCAACTACGCCATAGCTCCGATTAGCGCAGCGAGGGCTAAATACTGTGAAGGGGGCCCTGGCCCTGGGAAAATTTTCATGGGTAAACATTTCAAAACATTGATGAATTTTAGGCACCCCTAAGTCATGTCCGATTGAGCTCAAATTTTGCAAATTTTGCATGGGGTCATATTTTGGGGTAATGAAACTTGTGAGCAATGTCGTTTTTTGAGATTCGAAAATGTCATTTTATTAGCACCCTAGTGTTCATTTCACCTGAACCACATTTGAACATACGAATTTTGAAGTCTTTTTTTATTTCAACGTAAAACAAGTCCTTAATGTGTTCATTTTACCACTTTTTCGCCTATTTTGTAAACCTTACAGAATTGTATATAACAAGATTTCATACACAAAATTTCAAGATTTGTTTTTGAGTTTGTGTTTATGAGGCGCGTTGTCGATTTTTTCTCTACGTATTACCTATCTCTAAGTTGTGTTCATCTTTCATCTGTATACTAAACGTATTCAATAAAACAACATATTGATTATTTAAGTTTGTCATACAACCGACCAAAAATGAATATTATAATAAGTTATTTATTGTGACACATTCCTATGTTGATCACTCAAAAAGTTAAGTAATTGCAAAAGCATATGAATGAGAACTGTACCAAACTTTCACTACGGATGCCATCACCAAAAACAGTTTAAAAGGAAATTACCACAAACTGATTTTATTTGAATTCATTTACGAGAAACACACTTGTCTTGCACTGCCCTCAGCACATTCTTCGAGAAAGTTAATTCGCACTGAGTGCGGATTATTCCATCCCACACAAACCCTTTGCGGGACCTTTTGCGTCTTCCCAAATAAGATCAAGACCCCTGTACACTAGTCAAGAGACAAGCTTGTTATCCGAACTAACTTTCGCCTTCTATTTCGGGCTGCTAAATCCCGATCAGCCTCACCGGAGGATTCCTCTGGGAAAGATGACAGGATGAACTTTGACTGTTAATATGGACGTCGTCGGTATGTGGGGCTACACACAAACTATGCTGTTTCTTGCGTGAACTGTCAGGATGCTTTTTATTGCTGCTGCCATCCAGTGTCTGCCGCTTGCAGTGTGGTGTGCTCAAATACCGACACCAAACTTTGAAGGTAATTTCCAGACGGTCGACCGGACCGATTACGCCTAGCCGTAGGAAGTGGTGTGTCGTAGAAGGATGTTCCCATGGTATTACTGACGATTGACAAAGTTTCAGCTAATTTAAATTTTTGGCATAGTGCTTAACGAAACTTTGCTTCGGGAAGATTTGTCGAGGGGAAGTGGCCTAGGGTTAGCATGTTTATTGTATGACATACTGGACTGAGATGGGTTATTTTGAAAGATTCATGGTCATATATTGTATATGGCGTGCTCAATTATGGATTATGTCTTGAGAATTGTTCGTTATGTTTTTATTCAATTTCAGTGTTTCATAATGTGCAGTGAAAACCAAAAAGAGAAATAATTCGAAATAAACTGTCCAAAATGCACATCTTGAACTGTTTCGATGTCTGTATTGCCCAGAATAAACTCAATTATAGAATAATTTCAAAGTTCTAATATATCTAACTTCCAGTTACAACATCAACTAAATATCACATTGATCTGGTGATCAGGATTGAAAAAGAATTTACGAATTATTACCCTCAACTCAATGAAGTTTTTTTTTAAATCTATGAATTCCAATCAGAATCAATTTTAAATATAATAGGTACGTGAAAATAGAACAGTCAATCTGAATTTATTTCCTACATCTATGCAAAAATGCTTTGATTTCACGAATTTTCCATCATTAGTACCACTCGTCATCTTTCCCTCAAGTGGCCAGACTACCATTGGTAAGCATCTTCATCAGACATCACCATCTGAACGACAAATCTAGCTTTTTATGTGTTCATATTTCCAAGCAGGATTCCGCACGAAATATTCCGCGTGGGCTGTGTGTGTGAGAAAATAGTGTGTGCTTCGAACGGCTCACTTACCTTCCGTTGGTTGGCAGCGGAAACCCATCAAGCGTCCACGAGATATGCGGAGTCGGATTTCCCTGGGCGGAACACTTGAGCGATACGGCCGGCCCCGGTTGAAGGGTTTGCTCGATAAAGCTGTACACCAGCGACGGAGGGGCATCTGTTTGGGAGAAATTGCAGAAAAAAAATCAAGATTGTGCAGAGAACGAGGAAATGAACATAAATGAGCATGGTTGGATAAACAAACCGCAAAGTGTACTCCCGTCTGTCTGGCATTCGAGACTAGCGCAACGCTTGAAGTTGGGCAAAAGCCAGCCAGCAGGGAGATCCGGTTGGCGTGTTTGGTTGGAAGTGGGTTAGGAGGTGCACCAGCAGCGATTTACGAGAGCCGGCTGATAATTAATTTGCGGTTGAGTAATTTTCTCTGGATCCACTGAGCGCAAAATTTTTACGGATCTCAGGACACAGTGTTCGCAAATTATAATTCGTGAGATAAATTTGCTGCACACATATTGCATAAAATTCTAAAAATGTGGCAAGGGTTCAAACCACTAGTGAAACATTTATGGTGGAGTGCAGGTAGTACACACGTTCGAAATAATTGTTTTACAGAATTTTTTAATACTGCTATTGAACCACTGCGCTCGGGAAAAGGGATTTCACGGATGGAGGATGTGACAATGATGCTGCCCTTTTAAGCTCCGACCGAAAATTATCATCATTAAAAATTGTCCGGACACGGATTAGGGTTTGCGACTGGAGTGAGGAACAATTTTTCAAATTTATATAAACACGTTATGATTGCTGCCAGCATACTGCGCTGTCGCTAACCAATGCTCGGCGGTAGGCAATGATTATTTTGGGTAGAATTCTCTTACCCTTATAACTTGGTCTTTCGTTTTCCGTATTTCCAATTTTCTCACGAAATCATAGCTATGCAGCTCATTTAGGTGCAAATTAGAAAAATTCAGAATCTCGTTACCAATTTAATAACCGAAGGCAGTTTATGGTGAATTAAGCTGGGTTTAAATGGGATTTCATTAAAATTAGATAAATAAATAAACGGCTTCGGTTATTTGCTTAGGGCGCCTTATGAGTCTTGCTGTGACTGGAAACCAAGCCATGCGGAATGTGTGCCCCTACGCCACAGCGTGTTTATTTGTGTTGGGTGGGTGGGGGCGTTGTAGCGGAAAATGAGGTCGAAAATGGAGCAAGGAACAGATTGGATCGTACGTTTGCTTGGAGGATTATACAACGCGGTCGGTGAATATTGGGACACTCTGTTTTCCTACTGGCACGCATTTAGTCGTTCGTTGTCAATATGCGGGAAAATGAGGCCTAAGAGAATTGAAGGTTTGAATTTCGTGGCCAGCTGTTGGCACATGGCCAATGAGATGATTTGGCGGGATAAAGTTGCGGTTTATTTAACCTTTTTGGAATGGAGTTTTGCTGTCGGTCAGTGCTATTCAGATTTAAAGTTTGATGATGGTGGTTTGCTTGTGTTCTAAAGTTTATTGACGCATCTTTCGACACTTGTAGGGTTAAGTTCTACATTTTTAGACACTTGCTTACTAAGATTTATATACGATGTAAAATAAACCATATTTCAAAGATCAGCAATCGTTGTTATTATAATTTATTCAGTTTAACAGTCGTCTCCATTCAGCTTGGTCTATGGCTGTACGTCGCCAGCCACGTAGTCTGCGGAAGTTTTGCAAATCGTCTTCGCTGTGCCCGTCGGATCGCTATCGAGATTTACTTTCACCGGATGATTGTTCGACATTTAGGCTACGTACCCGGCCCACCGCAGTCTCCCGATTTTTGAGGTGTGAACGATGGATGGTTCTCCCAACAGCAATCGTTAGTTTTATTTGTTTATTTGTTTTGCAATAGATGTGATGTTTTTTCATCAATGAAATGAAAACCGTTCAAAGAAGCTACTTAGTTTAGGCCAGTTATCAATTTCCTATTATAAAATTTGGATGTATAACAAATTGTTTAAATTATTTTCACATACATTCTACCATGCATGGTTTTGAAAACTCATCGATAGGGCTTACTTAGCATTATAACGCATTTTCTTGTTTATTTTCATCTATTCCTTTGATGTGCTAATCTCGTTCCTACTTAAACCAAAAACGATTTGTAAACCTTATTTAATTGAACGAAAATTTTACGAGTGAGTTGGAAGAACCACATATTGTTGATTGTCAGTGCAAATCAATGGATTTTTTTCAATCGTTGCGCTACATCGGAATGTCCTACAATAGATAATATGAGCGATTTTATTAGTTGGTCCATTTTATCCCAAGGGTGCGTTTTGCACTTGTGCATCTCCGAAATCCTTATCATTATTGTCTTGCCAAACAAAACATCACTTGAATACTAACCGTCTAAGACGAGTTGAGTAACTCCATTTAATTCCACCAATTATTTCGATATCTTTGCTGATACGTATTTCGACCACTACTGTGTGGTCGTCTTCAGTGTCTCGTACCTTACTCGACTTGTACTTACTCACGGTGTATTTGTCCCAAGAGGCTTATTTTCAAAAAGCTGACGTTTAGAACACTCAATTATTTGACTATACAAAGGACACTTATGACAATGAAACGCTGAGCCATTTCAATCCAAAGGAACAATAAAGGTACCGAAACGTCGGTTCAGAATTAGTATAGCGTTTTAGCTGGTCGTCAGATTGCACAGCCGATAAACACCTCACCGAGTTAATTATAGTCGAAAACCACCTCCACGATGAAACCTTCAACAAAATTGTTTACGATGGTAAGCGCATTAGGAAGGACAACAATTCAGCTCCCTGGGGAGCATTGGCCACCGGGTGGATATTCGAGTTACCCGCATTTAGGAACACGTGGAAAATCATCATTTCTTACAATCATTCATTCTAGCGAGATGCGAAATTTTCATCATCTTTATCGCAGTAAGACAGAAACATCTATGCTGAGTGACGCTTGCACCACCTCTTGTGGCCACCTAGTGGTCCTCCGAGAGTTCCGGAACATCCGGTAAAGCGGCCAATTTCAGTGGTTCGTCCCAGAAAGCAGCTAATTCAGTATTTCATCCCGTTATGCTGCGACTTTTTTTATAACTGTTTGTTGCAGTAATTGCACTCATTGACCTCTGGTGGCGGTGATGGGATTGATTTGAGTAATTCGTCTCAGAAAGCTGCCGTTTTCTTTAAGCCGTTTGTTAGGTATAACAATTTAAGAGCAAAATCAATGAAAATACCGCTTATTGAGCCCGGAAAGCCATCCAATGGTCCTCGGGAAGCTAGGGAACATCCGAAGAGATTTGTTCTGGAAAACTGTGACTTCTCATAAATTGTTCTCGAGCTCATTTAGTAGCCATCAGGTTGTGAAGGCCGACGGAGGTCCTTCGTAGCTTAGTTGGTTAAAGCACCAGTCTAGCGTACTGTAGGGTCGTGGGCTCGAGTCCCATCGAAGGGAAAGTGGTTACCTCCAATACATTTTTCAAATCAATATCTTCCGCATAATGTATATATTCACATATGAGTTTTCACAACATTGTAAAACAAAAGTTATTATTTGAAAATCAACAGATTGAAAGCCGTTCGCTAGGGTACGAACAAGTATGAACCAACAGAATGTGAATGGGAGGCATAGATACCATCTATTGAATAGCACACAATCGAGGCGTGAATATTCTTGCCTAACGTCCTGGTTGTGGGCGGCGACGAATTTAGGAACTAAGGAACTGAGAGATTCAAGAATTTAGGAACTCAGGAATCTAGAAACTTGGGAATTAACAATTTTAGAAATTTAGAAATTTGAGATTCAAGAATTTATGAATTTAAGGATTCAGGAATTTGTTAGTTTAGAAGTTTAGGAATTTGGGAATTCAAGAATCCTCGTTGAATATCTTCTACAGTTCTTCCAGAAACCCATCGTGGATATCCTCCAGAATTCCATTCAGGAGAATCCCACAGAAATTACTCCCGCAGTTCTTATATGAATTCTTCCTAGAGTTCAACCAGGAATTCCTCCTGGATTTTCTGAAGGACCTTAACAAAGAGATTCCTTTTGCAGTTCCTCAACGAATATCTCCTGAAGTCCAGCCAGAAATTCCACCTGAGGAGTCCATAGCATTTTCTCCTGCAGTTCCTGCACAATTCCACTCTGAAGTTCTTCCACAAATGTGTCATGAAATCCTTCTAATCCTTTTCCCAGGAATTCATTCTGAATCCCCCCCCAAATTCAATCCGAATTCCCCCAGGAATTCAATCCGAATTTCTCCAGGAATTCATTCTAAATTCCCCCAGGAATTCATTCTAAATTCCCCCAGTCATTCATTTTAAATTCCCCCAATCATTCATTTTGAATTCCCCCCGGAATTCATCCTGAATTCCCCCAGGAAATCATTTTGAACTCCCCCAGGATTCCATTCTGAATTCCGCCAGGAATCCATTCTGAATTCCTCTTGAAATTCATGCTGAATTCTTTCTGGAATTTATGCCAAATTCTCCATAGAATTCATGCTGAATTCTGTCTGAAATTCATGCTGAATTCTCCCTGAAATTCATTTTGAGTTCCCCCTGGAATTCATTTTGTATTTTACCTGGAATTTATTCTGAATTCCCCTAGAAATTCATCCTGAATACCCCCAGGAATTGACTCTTAACATCTTTTTGGAATTCCTACAGGGATCCTTCCTGGAGTTTCTTCAAAAATTCTTCTTCGAGCTCCTCCAGAAATTACTCCTGGAGTTTTTCCAGGATTTCCTCCTGGAGAACTCCAAAGGAAATCTCCGGAAGAGCTCAAGGAGGAAATCCTGGAGAAACTCCAGGAGTAATTTCTGGAGGAGCTCGAAGAAGAATTTTTTAAGAAACTCCAGGAAGGATCCCTGTAGGAGTTCCCAAAAGATGTTAAGAGTCAATTCCTGGGGGTATTCAGAATGAACTCCTAGGGGAATTCAGAATAAATTCCAGGTAAAGGAGCTTCCTCCGGAAGTTGCTCCTAGAGTTCCTGCAGGGATTGCTACTGGAGATCCTTCAGATTTTTTTTTCATGGATTCCTCCAAGCTTCTCTTCGGAAATTCTTCTTAGTTTTCCTTCGGGAATTATTCTTGAAGTTCCTCCAGGAATTCTACCTGGATATCTTTTTGGAGTTCTTACGGGAATCCTTCCGAATATTCTTCTTTGGGCTCCTTCAGAAATTACTCCTGGAGTTCCCCCAGGATTTCCTTCTGGAATTTCTTCCAAATATTCCTACTTTAATTTTTAGAAGCTTTTTCGGGAATTGTTTCTGAAGTTCTTTCAGGAACTATTTCTAAAGTTCCATTTTGGAGTTCCTTCAACAATTCATCCCGGATTTGATCCAGTAACTCCTCGTGGAGCTCCTCTTGGAGTTTCTTCAATAGTTCATCTTTGAGTCTCTCTAGAAACTTATTTTGGAGTTACTCCAGGAATTCTTGGAGTAACTCACGCCTGTTAAAATTCAGAATTAATTGGGGGAATTTAGAATGAATTCCTGGGGGAACTCAGAATAAATTTCTGGAGGATTTCTGGATGAATTTCTGGAGGAATTTAGGACGAATTCCTGGATGACATCTCCAGAAGTATTTTCTGGAGGAGCACCAAGAAGAATTTTAGGAAATTGAACTGGAACTGCTCTAGGAATTATTCTTGAACTTTCTCCAAATATTCCTACTGGAATTCCTGTAGAAACTTCTCATGGAAATCATCCTGGAACTACTTTTGGAATTACTGTAGGAATTCACATATTTTTCCTGAAATTCCTTCAGGTATTCATCAACGAATTCCTTACTTCAACAATATCTTCCAGGAATTCCTTTCAGGATTCTACTAGGTTTCTGGAGAATCACTGAAATATCCTTTCAAAAATTCAACTGAAAACTCTTTAGGATCTTCGCTGAAAGCCTTTCCTGTCTCAATAGAATGTATTCCCCATAATTGCAAAAGGAACACCCCCAGATCATCAGAACTGATAATTAATTCCTCAGAATTCTAGAAGGAATTTACTCAAAGTTAGATGTAAGATGTAAGTGGAGGATTTTCTAAAATTACTTCAGGATTTCCGAAAACTCTTGTAAAAGCTTTTTGAATTTAACATTTTCCCAAATTTCCACTGTTATCAGATTTTTGGGGAGTTTTTGAGATAGGTACGCTTGAAGAAAAACACAATTTTATATATAAAAGCAGAAGAAGAAGATAGAAGAAGGAAGAGAAGAAGAAGATAGAAGAAGGAAGAGAAGAAGAATATAGAAGAAGGAAGAGAAGAAAAAGATAGAAGAAGGAAGAAAAGAAGAAGAGAGAAGAGAAGAAGATTATAGATTTTTGCATGTACCTACTTTTCTAAAATTTCTTCAGGGGCTCTAAGAACGTGTTCGGATATGTTGCAGGGCTGGTAGCGGTCAATGCCGCTCAAAATAGTGACTTTAGTGACCAACACTGGCAAAAAAGGGACCAAATAGTGACTTTCAGCTGCAGAAAAAGTGACCAAATAGTGACTTTGATTTTCATTTGCAGTGACAAAAATTGACTTTTATATGAAGTTAATAATGAAGTTAATTATGTCTCCCTTTACTTTCTTGTGGCCGAAAATATCAATTTTAGGGCACAATAAATTCCTCAAAATTTATGAATTGCCAAAACATTATTCAACAGATCCGATGAAATGAAAATTGTGCGCTTATATCTTCACTTAATTATTTAATTCCATTACTTTGAATTCCTTACAAGAAAACGTATTTCGATCTCAACAGTAATGACGCGTTTAGTCTCTCAAGTCAAGTCAAGTATGAGACACTGGTCAATCTTTACAAAGTGTTGTAATTAAATGGAATAGTTGAAATCTGATAAGTTTGTTATATTTTATTCTTTTTAATATTTATTTTTGCATTTTGGCCCCTTTCACTACTAGAAAACACAATTTGAGGCAAGTCATACAAAATAAGGCGCAATAATGTTTAGTATGGGTTTGAACTTCGAAAACGAAAAATCTTCGCTTGAATGAGAGAAAATGGCACTTTTTTGTAATAGAAATTTATTCAAATAATTATTCGACATAGATTTAATTTGACTCACAAAGTTCATAAATCTGAACCCCAAGAATCGTTTTCAAACCTAAGGAATTTGTTCAGAATTCCGTAAAGCCTCAAATTCAAAATAGTAAAAATCTTAAAATAATGCCGATTTTTCTCGATGGAATATCCAAAGTTTATACAGTCTCGAATGTCTAAATTAAGGTGTAGAGTTTAGTTTATTAGTTTTTAAAAGAGGTTTTAAAATAAGCAGGATATGCTATTAGCTTTGTGAATATATTTAGAATCTCAATCTCCTGTGCCAATCCTGCTTGCATCACTATATACACAATTACATCACTGTGACACAAAACACCTTCAACCAATCGCTGTTAAAAATCTAATAAGAACACCGAGATTCATAGTAACTTTGAAGTCGCTAAGAAGTTGCGAATAGCTATAGCTATCAAAAAATACTAAGTGGTCTTTTTTTTCTAAATCCGTCATGACGAGCTCGTTGGTCTAGTGGCTACCGCTTCTGCCTTATAAGCAGGAGGTCGTGGGTTCAATTCCAGGCTCGTCCCTTTCCTACTTTGTATTTCTATCTATCTGTGTTTCACGTTCTACCAAAACGATTCCTTCTGTTATAACCTCCCACACAATCCCAAAACCTCCCGTGGCACCTATGAAAGGTCGTAGAGTTCTCTGCATCTTTCTTAAGTAGGTGTCCAACTAACCATCCTTCCCCTTCCTCAGCATTCGCAAGGACGTGGCCAGGACAGATCTCGACTATTGGAGAGTGCATTGCTTCCATCTAAGAGATAGCGATTAGTCCCAAATCAATATCTGTGGTAACGGATGAAAGTGTTGCTAATTTCATACAATAGTCTTGGCTTGTACCACCTACGAATTTGTGCGAATTGCTCAATGCTGATGCTAATGCCACAGACAAACAGACGTAACACTTGAGAAAATATCATCGACCATGACTTTAATGACCAATTTGAATTTGATTGATTACGCGTTTCACAACTAGAGGCGCTAGCGTCGTAATCCTTCGAGTTTGACATTTCACTCTAGCGCCTTCTGGTGACAATGTCATACGAAACATTGTTTCGTGCAACATGCTCGCAAGATGGTGGTAGAGGAGTTGAGCGATGGATTTTTTAGAAAATTCACAGAGAACAGACGTTGAAGCTGCACTCGCCATGTTGTGATGACTTTTTACTGTTCATTTTGAAATAACTTTGGAATGTCGCCGTTATCCCGTGCAAAATCAGCGCTAGCATCAGCAAAAAATGCCGCTGTGCGCTAGTGTCGTTTTGCATACAAGAGTACACCAGCGCCATCGTGATGTGAAACAGAGTTTGTGAGTTGCAATGTCGACGTCGATGGCGTTGAGGTTCGGTTTGATTTTTTACACATGTTTTGCTCGAAATTTTGTTCGAGCCTCAATGTCTGTTCTCTGTGGAAAATTGTTCAAGCTGTTACGTCTGTTTGTCTGTGCTAATGCTAATTTTTTTCTAAATACGTCATTTTATGTCCGTCTTGAATAGAGCAGCTTTCGACAGATGAAGTTTCAAACATCAAAGTTTCATTCCGCGACGATGTTCTTAATGAAACCGATTCGATAGTTTCAAAATAGTTAAAATAGTGACTTTTTCCGAGAAAAGTGACTTTAGTGACTTGAGGTCGATAAACGGGACTTTTTAGTGATTGGCCCGAAAAAAGTGACCAAGTTGGATGTTCGATCAGCACTTCCACAGTTATTAACTGTAAGGTTTCTAAGCCAATTTATCAGTTTTACATTCATATATGATGAGGATAACACGATGATACTTTTATGCCCAGGGAAGTCGAAAAAATTTCCAAGACCGGACCGGGAATCGAAAAATGTGAGTCTGAGCGCAAAAGATAAACAAAATAGGTAGTGGAAGTAAAAGGAAGACAATTTTTTTAAAACCGTGTAACAATTTCCCCTAAGACGCTCGAAAATAATTATTAAGTGTGGTACGACTTGCATGCAATATGCTGGATGGCCACAAACAGACTGCAAAAAACGAGGAACGGAACTATCCGGCTGGTTCTCAGTGGCCGTTACATGAAAATGTAATCTGTCTTCAGTAGTCGATTTTTGACATCCCACAGATTGTTCTGTGAAAAAAATCAAGAGATTTGGTTGAAAAACGTTCCACGCCGTTCCACGTTTTTTTTTTGGAGTTTGGTACTTTAGGTCACAAATCTTGGCTCGGTACTTGTAGTGTTAAAAATGTCCCGCAGGTTGTTTGTGAAGAATTTACTTGAATTTATGACAAAATTCCCAATTAAATTTCCGCATAATTTCCCAGGGGAAGTTTTGCTAGAATACACACAAGTATTCTCGGAATAACTTCCGCAGACAATTTTTGGACTGACTTCTGCAGAAGTTCCAAAACAGTTGAATTTCTGCAAGCATTTCTGCAGGAATTTTTGCTGAAATTCTAGTTAAAAACGACACATCAATTCTTGCCGAAACATCTTTCGGATAAATTGATGCTTTCAATGCCAATTGGCGGAATTTCCTGCATGAATTATTAAAACTTATCACAAGAATTGAAGGAGGATTTCCGCAGTTCCGGACTAAATTTCGCTGGGGTTTACGCGAATTATTTTGCAAAATTCCCGAAGAAATTTTCGAAAATATTCGTCTGAAATTTTCGAATACTTTTTGCTTCAAAGAACCTTATTGTTGTATAGTTTGTCATTTCTTATTTTATCAAGTTGGATATGGCCAGACCATGCTCGAAAAAGAAATGTTAGGTTACTTACTAAAAAGCTTTCCTCTAAAAGCACTTACCTCCAAGCTGCAGTTCGGCGGATGCTTGGAACGAGTCTCCCTCCTGCCGCCGAACGACGCACTGGTACATGCCCTTGTCCTCCTTGGTGACGCCGGTCACTTGCAGCGTATCGCCCACCCGCCCGGAGCTGGGCAGCTGTCGGCCATCCTTGAACCAGGTGATGTGCTGTGGCCCGGCCGTCATCCCGTTAGCCGTGACCAAACAACGAAACTCGGCCATTCCACCCATGTGAACACTTAGCACGTTCGGAGATATCTCCACGTGGATCGGCGTCGAAACTGTTAGCCGCAAATCGGCACTGGCTTCACCCCCGGCATTCGATGCGGAACACTTGTACACACCCCCGTCCTCGGTCGTCACAGCTTCGATGGCTAGTACCGGCCCGAGCAGTCGTATCCGCGGTCCGGACGAAACGGGAATCGGTTCCGGTCCGTTGTGGGTGTACCATCTGGGAAAGCGGAGAAAAATGTGGGGATTAGGGTGACTCGTGGGAATTTTAATTAAGAGAAAAGATGTCATAAACTTATATCAGCCATTTTGACTTGATTATTTGCATAATTGAATAAGAGGGCAGCAAACTGTTTAATTTTAATTATACAGCTAATGGAAGGAAACATGTTTTAGCTTAGATGTCTATTATCTGTGCTTCAATCTAGTGTCACGTTTTCTTATGGAAGAGACTGTTTATTACGAATCTATGACAAAAGGTCGAAAGACAAAAGGTCGAAAGGACAAAAGGTCGAAAAGACAAAAGGTCGAAAGGGACAAAAGGTCGAAAGGACAAAAGGTCGAAAGGCACAAAAGGTCGAAAAGGACAAAAGGTCGAAAAGGACAAAAGGTCGAAAAGGACAAAAGGTCGAAAGGGACAAAAGGTCGAAAGGGACAAAAGGTCGAAAGGGACAAAAGGTCGATCAAGAACAAGGGACAAAAGGTCGATCATGTTGGGTGTATTCCGAAAGAAATTATGAAATGCATTTAACTTCAAGTAGAAATTACACACTCATCACATCATTCAAAGTTGAAGAATGAGCAATTTTCAAAGAAGGAGTAATTACTATGAAACAATATTATGAATATCTACATAGTTCTGTTAGAGATAAAAAGATTGTTGATTTAGGGAATGAATAAAACTTGTATTGCGCGAGACACTATACAGTTGGCAAAAAAGTTGCTCTTTTATTTTAAACTATTTTTAGCAATTAAATAAAATTCATTCAATGAGTGCAAATAATAGATGAAAATCTAGGTTTTCTGAATGTCGCTTCGATCTGTCAAAAGGCGCACGCATTGAAAATACACCGGCGTGTAATATACGCCGGTGTATTTGATGTGCGGCGTGCACCATTATGACAGATCGAATTGACATTTAGAAAATTCAACATCCATCTATTAGTTGTACTCACTGAATGAATTTTATTTATTTGTTAAAAATTGTGAAAAATAAAAGAGCAGAGTTTTTGTTAACTGTGTAGGGCAACTCTGGTGCTAGATTGACTCTCTCCGTTTCAGTTCCTTGTCAATTTCGACCTTTTGATCTTATTGATCTCTAGTTTCTTTCGACCTTTTGTCCCGTTCGACGTTCTGTCCGTTTCGAACTTTTGTCCCGTTCGACGTTTTGTCCTTTCGACCTTTTGTCCCTTTCGACCTTTTGTCCTTTTCGACCATTTGTCCCTTCGACCTTTTGTCTTTCGACGTTTTGTCCTTTCGTTGTCCCTTTCGACCTTTTGTCCTTTTCGACCATTTGTCCCTTCGACCTTTTGTCTTTCGACCTTTTGTCCTTTTCGACCATTTGTCCCTTCGACCTTTTGTCTTTCGACGTTTTGTCTTTCGACCTTTTGTCTTTCGACCTTTTGTCTTTCGACCTTTTGTCCCTAACCCGTTTATTACACATCTCCGATGTATCAACTACTAGAATTCTTATTCCATTCTATAAGCTCAAAATTCCAGACCATGGCTGTTCAAATCGATGGTTGGCTCAACCTACTGTAGAGCGAGGCAATAAGAGAAAATCGATTTCATTTCCAGCGTCCGGTCAAGTGTGGTATTGGCGATGAGGCTATACACTCTTGATGGGTTGCACTCGGAGAGTGGCAGTTAGAAGTTTCACTTCTTTCCAATTGCGAACCGACGGCAGGAAACAAGTTGAAATCAATTTCCGTTGTTTTCCACTGCGGAAGTCGAAATGGGTGTGATCGGTACAGACTCTGTACTACAGAGTTCAGAAAATGAGCAAACTGGCTGGGGTAATGACCGCCAGACTTGTGGCCGTGCACCGATGTTTAATTCCAATTTCCAGTGCCATTGTAGTGGAACAAAAATTTATATTTCGTAGTTTGGTAAATGCTAAATTTCAATCGAAACCATTTCACGAGCTATTTCTGTTGCTGCACGCAAAAAAAAACGTTCATGAAATCCTAACAAGATCACGGTTTAACCGTCCTTTTTTCTGGAAAGTTTTGGAAAATGTGACTTGCGTTCCCGAATCTTAACTTAATCACGGTGTATTTTTGCTGGTTCATTAATTCGGAAACGCTTTTTTTTTGTGTGTGCATTCATATTTAAATAAAAAGGTTATTTTTGTAGATGAAAAAACATAATAAATTTGATAATTCACGTATTTTTGTAAAATTTTAGTACATACATGAAATGCAAATAATCGAAATATTATTACTTGTTCTTTGACTTGGCTCTAACGAGAATCTCACAAAGGTAGTTGTTCTTGCAGCTAAGAAACGTGAACTGCTGGCACCATATGACGACCAGTAGTGACGACATACGATCGGAACACACTACGGCCATTGCATAAAAGGGCACTTTTGCTTGTCATGCAGAAAGCCCAATTCGGGGGCGGATAATTTATGCCGGCCACTTCTGTTGCTGACAGATGATAATTGGATTGGAAATGTTTTACTCGCATCGGAACCATTTTGCGCTTGACGTGCCTCGCTTTTGTATATGGGATTAAGTGGGTAGGTTGTAGAAATTGGTCTTGATGGCGAGGCGATGGTTGACACCATAGTTCTCGGTATGGTCAGCGGAAAATTAATCATCGATAGTGATGACGAATGAAATGGTAAAACTAATTTAACATGAAACGCAAATGGAATGAATAATATACACTGGATGAAATGAAATAAGGAATTCAACTGCATGTATTTGTAATTGAAAAGAAAAGAGAACTTGTAAGTTTTTTTTTACTGAAATGTTGAGTGTAATTAATTGTCAGGACTCTGCATCTTCCCATAAGTATTGTACATAAACCGGAAGTACCCGTTGTATGAAATGCGACACCGTCTGTAAGAGACATATTACCTAACTATATGCTGTTGATGACATCAGTTCTGCTAACACCACGATGGACAACGGGAGTCTTTATAGAATTTCTCGTAGAAATTTCAAATAATTTCTCGAAAAAATGGCAGAAAAGTCAATTTGAATTTTTTTTAAATTCGTGGAAATTCTAAAGAATTTTCGTTAACATTCCAAAGAATCTCCCGAATAATTTCTTCAGATCTTCCCGAGGAAATTTACAAAAAATTCCAACGAAATTCCAAAGAATTTCCTGTAGCATTTGTCGAATGATTGTTATGATGAAGCAATCGATCAAATGTATGTAATCGGATATACCCCGTTAGGCATAAGTACGTTAGGCATAGAGTAGAGTGGAATAGTGCGCGTTTGGTAAGAGTACGTTTTCGATTTTTTGAAGTAATAAAAAAAAGATAAATTAGCAGCACTGCATCAGTTTGACAGGTATTGTGGCCAACTATTATCATGTGTAATTGTAAACGATTTGAATAAACAACAAGGGAGATATGGAGTTAGATAACTTTTTGGGCGAGTGGCGATCTCTCTTCGCTTGTGTGGTCGTGTCGGGATCTGACGACCAAACTGGCACAACCTCACACAACCCTACTTCATTGAGCGCCGTTGCTGATGAAGCAAGTGTGTAGGAGCCGGACAATACTAAATACTCATCCTTGGTTGACATGTGTACAAAAATACATTAGAGAGAGTTAGTTCTGAAAATGTATTGCGAGAGATCGGCTGGTACCTGGTGCTGGGAATTTGGTTTCATCAGTACCCGCTAAGCTGCGGTGGACGACGGAGGTCCTTCGTAGCTTAGTAGGGAAAGCACCTGTCATGCGAACTGGGGTCGTGGGATCAAACCCCACCGAAGGGGCGGTTACCCTCCAATACCTTTTCCGAACTAAATCTATCACATGTTGTACATATGCATAATCAAATTTCAGACATAACTTTTTGGTCATTTTGCTAAAAATAATTGGATTTCCGCAACTAGTATTTCATTACCATATATACATTCAATCAGGTGAACATTATACCATTTCGATAACCTATTGTATAGAGTACTTTATGGTACAGAACACCAATCCGGTTGGTTTTCTAAGAAGTCAAAACCATTACTTGAATAATTTTTAGGACTGTGGGGTAAAAGTACGCAGGAACCGGTGGGGCAAGAGTACGCAAATAAATCTTCAAGTAATGATGTCAAATGCATCTCCGGTCGAAATAAGACGTCTTCCAAAGCGTAAAGATCCACAACTAAGAAAAAAGGGACAGAATTTAAAATTATCGCAAGTTTTTAGGTTAAGTTGAAGTAATTCGGTGTGAGAAAGGACTTAGCGAACACAGCACTGAAGCGAAATAATGAAATTGTATAAGGACTTGTTGTACACCTATCAGGTATCAGGTATCAGAACGTCGGCTCCAGGGGCACGTTCACCTCAATTTGGGAGATTTGTGCCATCGCCTTCACAGCCTTTTTCATCACACACCTGACGGAAAAGGAAGTGAACAAAAGGAAAGGAATGTGGATGGGAGAACAAAGGGAATGTTTGGAAAAAGGCCCTTGAAGAGGGCATACAACGCATTAGCGTACAAGAGCTTATAGCTCCTTACCACAACGGGTTATGAACAACAAAATACTCTGAAGGTTCAGGTTTCTGAAGTCAATTTCACTAAGTAAGTGTTTACCAAATATTTGGAAGCGCAATTGTGCATAGACTGGGCAGTTACATATTAGATGATAAGAAGTTCCATAATCGGATTCACAACTATCACAAACAGATGATTCAACGCGCTGAATATTTGCCATGTGATAGTTCAGTCGGCAGTGACCTGTCAAGGCCTTGACTAAGACACTGCAATTCTGTTTAGACAGATTAGCTAAATAGCTTGCTACTACCGGAGATGGCTCCCGGATGTACAATTTTGTTTGATGACATGAATCCAGACTACTCCAATGCCATTTGTGCTGACCCAAGAGTTGATCAAAAGCTTCACCCAACACTTGGATATTGGAATAGCTGGCTCAGGACCAATAAAGTCATGCGATGCTCCATTACGAGCTAACTCATCAGCCAATTCGTTTCCAGCTATGGAAGAATGGCCAGGTACCCATATAAGGTGTAAAGTATTTACTGAATTCAGTTCCTCAATTTGAGTTCGACATGCGATTACTAACTTCGACCTTGAGTTGGCCGAGGCGAGAGCTTTAATAGCTGCTTGGCTATCTGAACAGAAGTATATTACTTTGCCCATAATGCGTTGCTGCAGTGCAGATTGCACTCCACACATGATGGCAAATATTTCCGCTTGAAAGACAGTGCAGTGTGTACCCAGTGAGTGTGACTGTTCCAATCTCAGCTCACGCGAATAGACGCCTGCACCTGCTCTACCTTCGAGGAGGGAGCCGTCAGTGTAACAAACAATGCTGTCCGACATACTTCTCTCCAAATAGCCAGATGTCCACTCATCCCGCGAAGGGAATTGTGTTGAAAATGCCCTATAAGGAAAACTACTAACATGTGAGATCATTAGGAGAAAAGAAAATTTTGTCCCAATTAATCATAAGCGATAACAACGAAGTGTGTGCAGAACTGCGGTTTACAGGATTCTCTCCCATAAAACCGAGCACCCATAGTCGGTAAGTACAAGAAAATGCTTCTTGTTTGAGATGTATGTAGTGGGGCCACGTCGAAGAGAACTTCGAGAGCAGCCGTGGGAGTTGAAGAGAACGCACCAGTCATTGCCATTAGGCACATCCTTTGAAGATGGCCTAATTTAGACTGAATTGTCCTCACTTCCCCTTTTGCCACCACACAAGACATCCATAAGCCAAAATTGGTCGTACAACTGTTGTGTAAATCCATTTGATATATTTGGGTTTAAGACCCCAAGTTTTACCAAAGGTTCGTCGGCATTGGCCGAAAGTTATACGTTTTTGATTCTGAACTCAATGTTAGGAGTCCAGGAAAGCTTTGAATCCAAAATTAGACCCACATACTTTACTTGATCAGTTACATTGATTTCATAACCAAAAGATGTAATGGACGAATACCATTACGATTACGTTTTTCCGTGAAAAGAACAATAGATGTTTTATTCGGATTGACCGAAAGGCCATATTGGCGACACCAACTTTCAACTACCTGAAGAGCATTTTGCATCAGGTCGAATAAGGTAGTAATGCACAAACCCACTATCAATGTAAGATAGTCGTCGGCAAATCCATAGGTAGGAAAACCGCCATTATTGAGTAACCTCAATAGCGTATCTGCAACGAGATTCCACAAAAGTGGAGATAATACTCCCCTTGAGGGCATCCGCAGACACTTAATTTCCTAATCGCTGCTTGACGTAATGTCGAGTAGAGATGTCGGTTTTAAGCATCTGGTGAATCCATTTGGTAATAATATTAGGTAGCCCATGACAACGTGCGGCTTCCAATATTGCATCGAAAGACACGTTGTCGAAAGCACCTTCAATATCTAAGAAAGCACCTTCAATATCTAAGAAAGCACCCAAGCACGATTGCTTTTGAGCGAATGCTTTCTCGATATCGTACACAACCTTGTGTAGAAGAGTCACGGTGGACTTTCCAGATTGGTAAGCATGTTGATTAACATGAAGAGGCATGTTTGCCAAACAGTCATCACGAATGTGATGATCGATAATACGTTCTAAGCATTTCAGAAGAAATGAGGTCAGACTGATGGGTCTAAAACTCTTTGCTTCTTCATACGAAGCACGTCCTCCTTTTGGGATAAACTTTACAGTGACATCCCGCCAGGATATGGG
This sequence comes from Armigeres subalbatus, assembly GCF_024139115.2. Taxonomy (NCBI): domain Eukaryota; kingdom Metazoa; phylum Arthropoda; class Insecta; order Diptera; family Culicidae; genus Armigeres; species Armigeres subalbatus. The sequence continues at coordinate 157,829,178 of NC_085140.1, read as the reverse complement.
AATATACCCAGTAGCAAAACTGCATACTAAAAGCTTTTTCAAAACATGTTTGATTTGTTCAAAACCTCTCTGAAGTAGAACGGGATAAATCCCATCCTCCCCTGGAGATTTGTAGGGAGCAAAACTGTTAAGTGCCCATTGAATCGATTCAGTAGTTATGATTCTACGTGCTTGAGCCCAAGACCCATAGCTACATGAAAAGACATCAGGATCATCCGAAGATGTTATATCGACACATCCAGGGAAGTGCGTATCAAATAAGTGCTCTAACGATTCTTCATCAGGAGAAGTGTAGTCGCCATTTGGCTTGCGAATTTCGCCAACTTGGAAATCCTTGGATCTCGCAAGAATTTTATTCAATCGACTGGCTTCACTCAAATTGGAAACATTTGCACAAAGGTTTTTCCAGCCGGATCGTTCAGCAGATCGTAGAGCCTTCTTGTAAGCTTTGCGAGTCAACTTGAAAGAATCCGTCCCTGCTGAATGGCGTCTGTTCCAACTCCTTCTGCACTGCTTCCTTAGCTTAGCCAAATCGGAATTCCACCAAGGGGTTCCTCTTGAGGTTTTTACAGAACGTAAAGGGCAAGCTTCTTCGAAAGCTTCCACGATGTGCAACGTTGTAGTATCAACTGCATCATCCAAGTCGGTAGGAGTTTCTATTGAAGGTAGATATCCATGAAATTTGGTAGAGAGCAACTCTGTGTAAAGATCCCAGTTTGTTGAACGCGGATTTCTAAAACGCAAGGTCTGCGATGTAACAATCAAATGATCAAAGTAGATGTTGCAATGGTAAGATATAGAATCCTCATCTGTCACATACCAATTCGTCAATTCGTGACTGATTCTATTGGAGCAAAGGGTTATGTCTAACACTTCTGCTCTATTAGATACCATAAAGGCTGGGCGATTGCCTATGTTAAGTAAACTAAGTTCGGTACTACTTAAATATTCCATCAAGCTGGAGCCTTTCAGATAGATATCCGAGCTATCCCAGATGATGTGATGAGTATTAGCATCACTGCCGACAATTAGCCGAAGGTCTTTTGAAGTGCAATATTTAACAATTCGTTTGAAAGCATCCGTAGGGGATGGTTCATCATGTGGTAGATAAACCGAACAATAGACGTATTTCCTGACGGGGTTCCGCCAGTTGCATCAATTGTGACAGCACATACATCTCTGGTTGTTAGTTCAGAGATAAGTGTAGCAACAATAGCATTGTTAACAAGCACACATGCACGCGGCATTGATCGAGAGTTTGCCATTTCTTTACTGAAAGCAGCAAAAACCGGGTTCACTAGGTTACCTAGGTAGAAGCTACCCTTGCGAAAATAGGGTTCCTGCACCAAAGCCACTTGGGATTTGCCATTTTGCATAAGTCTACAAAGATTAATCGTTGCTGTTCTTTTATGCTGAAGATTGATTTGAGCTATCTTAACTGAAGCCATTGCAAATTAAGATAATGCACTCCACAACTTCAGCATTAATATGAACAGCAACGATGAAACCAAATTGGTATCTTATCAAGAAAGTCATATAGGTGACAATTTGTTGAAAAACTAAATAAAAACATGCTCATAATCCCACCCTTATTTAACCTCAAGTTGAGATTGAATAAGAGTAGCCGATTATTTCGGAGAAGCAAAAAGTCAACTACGCCATAGCTCCGGTTAGCGCAGTAAGGGCTAGATACTGTGAAGGGTGCCCTGGTGCTTCACAGGCTCCGTTAGCGGTTAGGTTCTTTTAGACCCCTAACCATTCATTCGTAGACACGGTAAGCATAAAGCCGCATCACACCAAGAATTTTGGGTCACCTGTATGGTGGACTTCTACCACCGGAACAGGCAATCCGTAGCGTTATTCTTAGCCAGATAACTGGCTGCCGACACCACACAGCTATCTTGGCTGTTCGGGGAGAGAAGTTGACATTGACTTTACGTCAAATCTCAATGTGGCCGAACAGCCTTTCATTTATGATACAGAACACCAATCCGGTTGGTTTTCTAAGAAGTCAAAACCATTACTTGAATAATTTTTAGGACTGTGGGGTAAAAGTACGCAGGAACCGGTGGGGCAAGAGTACGCAAATGAATCTTCAAGTAATGATGTCAAACGTATCTCCGGCCGAAATAAGACTTCTTCCAAAGCGTAAAGATCCACAACTAAGAAAAAAGGGACAGAATTTAAAATTATCACAAGTTTTTAGGATAAGTTGAAGTAATTCGGTGTTAGAAAGGACTTAGCGAACAAAGCACTGAAGCGAAATAATGAAATTTTATAAGGACTTGTTGTACACCTAAACATAATACGAAAACACAATTTCATCTAAATGATAATTTCATTTAATCAAAAGAAACATTCATAAATTACGCAACGTTTAGCTGGGAGGGGTTGCGAGATGTGTGACGATCCATATAATTTTTAGAGGATTCATACAAAAAGTGTAAGGTAGGAGGGGGGGGGGGATGAAATAGCCAAATTTTACGTTACGTGATTGATGGACTTTCTTGCCTTTGTATACGCCACGCGAAACCTGATATATATTTTTACCTCTGTAGTTTTTTGTATATATAAAAAAAAACAATGGTTTTTCGTATGAAAGTGCACATTTTTAGGACCCCCTCCCCCTTTAAGAGTTACGTTATCTTTAAACATTCCCTAATTGGATAAATGCGTACTCTTACCCCACCCGATGCGCACTTTTACCCCACCGGGGTAAGAGTGCGTTATTCACTTGTCTCGCAATAAGGGTTCTACTAAAACGAATCTTAATAATTTCAATATTTTTTCCATTGGGTAACATAAAGGAAGAGTATATGAATCATCGACACTGATTTGATATGCAGAAGTGCGTACTCTTGCCCCACTCTACTCTAATGGACATTAGGCATAACGGACGATAGGCATAATGTACGTTAGACATAATGGACATTAGGCATAAAATGACCCAAAGAACAACCTAACGTCCATTATGCCTAACGTACTTATGCCTAACGTCCTTATGCCTAACGTCGCGGACCCTATGTAATCTACACTAGGGTGCCAATGAAAATCGACTTTTCGAATTTCAAAAACGGGTAGTGTTCAAATGTTTCATCTCTCGAAAAAAGTCTCTTTGCAAAATTTCAGCTCAATCGGACTTCGTTAAATGTTTGTTTGACCAAAGCGGTCAAAGTTTGACTATTTTGAACCACGGAAATTTCCCAAGGGACTTTTTGAAACTTAGATAATTTTTGGGATTCTAATATGGTGTTGTCTCGACGTTTCATACATTTCTAACATATCCGGCATAAAAAAATCGATTTTTTTTAATTCCCAGAAATTATGTAAGTCCAAAAAAGCCTATTTTTTCTAAATATTTTTTTTTTTTGAGATAACACCAGATCTCGACGTTTCATGCATTTTTAAAACATTTGGCACCAATGTTTTTTTATTATTTCGAAAATTTTCCAAAAAATCATTTTTTTAAATTTTTTTTTAGATAACATCAGATCTTGACGTTTCATGGATTTCTAAGACATTTGGCATAAAAAAAATCGATTACGAATTTTTCCTATACACCACATGGGAAATTTTTGTGGTTCAAAATAGTCAAACTTTGACTGCTTTGGTCAAACACTTAAAGAAGTCCGATTGAGCTGAAATTTTGCATTGGGACTTTTTTCGAGGAGATGAAACTTTTGAGCACTACCCGTTTTTGAAATTCGATGGCCAATTTTTCCCATCATTTCATTGGCACCCTAATCTACACATATCATAACTTTTGTGTGGTACAGATAATATCGATTAACAATTGACCTTTCCCTTTTTTTAATCGTATCTCGTTTTATTGTCGTAATCGTTTCTTTAGCTTGTTTAAGGTCAACTTTCCCAAAGAACTCATATTTTTTAAGCCTCTATTTAAAAAATCGAAAACGAAATCCGAAAAATTGTTGCACGTGTGAATCGGCCTGAAAAATTCATCCGATGTTCGTTCAAAATCGAGCAAATGTATGGCCAATCTTGAAAAACAGCTCTTTTTTGATTTTTTGTTTGAAAAAAAAGTCAGATGTCCCTCTATAATATTTCATCAAAATACATACTTGCACTATGTACAAGACACGACCGCCCAACGTAAACTACGTTAAACTGGTCACTGATTTCAAACAAAACTGGCATAACTCAAAATATGAAAATTGTTGGATACGGTATTTAAAATACAGTATCGACCCGATTGTGTCACTCCCCGATTTCCAAGGAATAAACTGATTCAAAAAATTTGAAAACACAATTTATTCCGATTTTGTCACACTTCCTATTTTATCACCCCAAAATTCACGGGGAGGGTGATCAAATCGGGACAGTATCGTATTCACACCTGTATCCAGTTTTCCGCGAGCTGTAATGGCCGCCAGCTTGCCTGCGGGTTAGCTACTGATTTGACGTTTGTGGAGGTCAACTGCACCTCCCATTCGAACATTTTGATCAATGTGGCATATAAGAAGGTTTGAATTCACTTAATCAGCACCTTCATATATGCCACATTGGTCAGAATGCTCGGAGCGGTGGATGCAGTTGACCTCCACAAACGTCAAATCAGAGACTAACCCACAAGCAAGCTGGCGGCCATTACCGCTCGCGGAAAACTGAGTACAATAATGCAGCACTTATTCTCATTTCTGATAAAATCTTTAAATCGCAATCATTGATAGCTACCTAAACCTTAACGTGCTAAACTGCCGCGATTCGCATAAGATCCATAAGGTCCCATGTCGATTTTTGACGATTTTGATTTTCTTTCAGAAATAAGCTTAAAATGAACTCATCTATAAGAAAAACTGTTAGAATAATAGTCTTTGTTCTAGAAATTTGAAAATTAAAACCCACTTGTGTTGTCCCATCTTGCTATTTATTCGCATAACAGTCACATTCCAGATATTGAAACCCTTTCGCACAAAACATCAATGTAATAAAGGTCCATTTAACAGTCCCATAGCAATGTATACAGATAAAGAATATTATGCCAAATTTTCAGAAAGGTTGCTGGTTTTATCGATTTATTAGATTTTTTTCAATTTCTCCATGTAAAACGAGTTTGAAAAATTCAACGGCATATTTCTCAAGTTGAAGAAAACTGACATGGGACGCTTATGCGAATAGGGGCAGTAAAAACGTTGTATAAAAATGTTTTTCTAAAATCAGCTTGGACGCTAGATCCCTTGCTTTACAACATATGCTTGGGCAAGCATAAGAAACATATTCTTAAAAATCCACGCACATGTGGGAATTGTTCTTCAGGAATTTAAGGAATTACTCCTTCAAAATTCTTATTAACAATCCTTTTAAAAATGTATCCAAAACAATTCAGGATTTCAAACTAGGAGTCCCTTTGCGTATTTCTCCTGGAACTCTTCCAGGATTTTCATATGAGAGAATTGGGCTTATACGACAATTAGAGTGATGTTAGGTGAGTCGATTCTCACGTGAGGTGATACGCAAATGGGAGAATACGACTATTCTCATTTCAATCGAGCAATCTCACGTCAGTCCACTCGTAGAATAAACCCAAATTTTCCCCTGTTACCAATTGGAAAATCCAGCCGGAATTACATCGGAAATTCCATCTAGATTTTTTTTTCAGAAATTCCTCCTGGTATTCAAATTAGCAATGCCGTCAGGAATTTTACAGCAATTTCTTCAAGCATACCCCCGCGAATTGCTATATGAAACTTTCCACAAGACTTCCATCGTGAATACCTCCTGAAAAAAGAATGTCCCGGAAGAGTTTATGGTGGAGTATTCTGGGCAATACCGTTAGGGAAAATTCAAAACAAATGTCTGGAGCAATTTAAAAAAAAATACCAAAATATAGGGTAAATTACTACTTGGGTCTATGGATCCGGTTTTCGGCTCACTGCACAGAAAACTAATGATTTATACTGTTTGAAAGCCGTAGGTTCATGATTGATAATTTTTAAAAAGTCTCCCATTTATTTTTCACAATACTCAATATTTTTCAACCACTTGTTTCACTCCTAATTGATCCAATTGTAGAAAATAAAAATGTAGATTTCAAAATTTCGCTCTCCGATGCCACACCACTGAGCCGGAGTGATTCTTTCCACTTTTACAAAACGGTATCATCAAATAAACACCTACCTGAAAATCGTCACAGTGCTCGATACAACAATTGTTTGAAGCTTTTTTTTTTTATTCCTTTATTTATTTGTTAGGCACTCTGTGTTACTTAACCGCTACTGTGCCGAGATCTACTGTGGTATTCTGCTCTACAGAATCCACACAGAATCTATTTTTAGATTTCCATTACCATTATTGTTGTCGTTGCCAGTCCATCTCATCGTGAGTCCATTGTGTCCGTTTGTCCATGTCGTGTATTCAATGATCGTTGCATTGTTCGGTTGCCATTAATCCGGGTAACGTTGAAGGAATGCCTCCGAGAAGAACAAGTTGTCAGTCGTCATCAGGCAGCCGTGACGGTAAGGCGCGTACCCCAAACGCCACCGTATGGGCTGCAGATCTGGCGACTGACGAGGGTTTGGTGGAGGGGCTGGGAATCGAACCCATGACCATTCGCTTGTAAGGCGAACGTGTAGCCAACTACGCTACGGGACCCCCCTGTTGCTTGAAGCTGTTAATCACCACACCACAATTCTAAACACACGCGCTTCAATTCTTCCTATTTTTTCGTTTCGCTAGAACTTATTTAAACACATTAGAATACATTTTAAAATGTATCCTCAAACCGAACAAAAAATCACCTCGGCCCAAGAACTTCTTGCCGCACCGTGCTGCCAAAACGCCAGGAGTATGAAAATGATCCTTCATTGTTAATAGGAAAACTGTCTAATACATTGACGCTATCATGTTATTTGTAATTCTCTCGATTTCAAAAGGTGAAAAAAATATTGTTTTTAAGTATTTGGAAGAAATTTGGATGAGTAAATATATCTTTTCAACCAAATAAAAATGATTATGAATAATACCATCTGGCATCTTGTTGTCGTGGAACGTGCATATTTTTTGTTTACGTCGCATTTTCTACCGTCCCGAGAGAGAAAGAGAGTAATAAGTTGAGAGATTGAGCGAAATTTTGCTTAGGCCGGGAACTGGTTTGGAAGTGGGCCGGAAATTAAATCGCTATGACTGAAATGAGTGCTGCACCTCGTTAATTAAAATCAAATAAAAGCTTTTTTGAACGATATTTAGCACGGATAGCTATTTTTTAATCAGAAGTGAACCTCAGTGCAGTATTATACAGCCCACAAAATTCAGGAAAAGTTGCTTCCTGTCATAAATATCAATTAAATAATGCAGTCGTATGCAAGTTAGGCCGGGAATGGGGTAAGAAACCCTAGAGGGATTTTTGGAGATATTTCTGGAAAAATTGTGATGGTATTGGGGGGGGGGGGGGGGGGGGGGGGGGAAGTTGGGTATAGAGAACTTCCATATGAATTTCGGAAGAAGTGAGTGAAGCTCTGGATAGTTTGCGTGCTTATTTTCGTAGAGTTCTTGAAGTAATTAGTAAATAGGGCTTGGGGGAATTTATGTAGGAACTCTAGGGTAAATTTCAGGTGTAAAATCTGGGCGAGCATCCATGAAAAATTCTAAAAATATCCTGAGGAATTCCTGGAGGACATTTCAGTAGAATTCCTAGAAGATTTCGGAGGAATTCCTGGAAGAACTTCTTAAGAAAATCCAGGAAGAAATTCTTGCGAAATTCCTGGAGGAACTTCCATCCGAATTCTTGGATGAACTTCCGGAGGAGTTCTTGGAAAAACTTCCGAAGGAATTCCTGGTGATGAGGAGAACGGAGGAGAACGATCGCGCGGTCTGCCGAAATATTGTGTTCTACATTGCGCGGCCGGTAATAAGAGTAGCCATCGAACAAGTAAGTGCAGTGTGGGTTTTCTCTTGTTTCGGACAGTAGAACGATCACGCGGTCTGCTGAAATATTGTGTTCTACATTGCGCGGCCGGTAATAAAGTTAATCAGTTCAGTGCAGGTTTTCTCTTGTTTCGGACAGCAAAACGATCATGCGGTCTGATGAAATATTGTGTTCTGCATTGCGCGGCCGGTAATAAAAGTAGCCATCAAACAAGTAAGTGCCGTGCATGTTTTAGTCGTCGGGAAAGAAATTTAATATCTATCTTGTGTTCGGTGGCTCATGCGCATGTCGTGACCGATCGAAAAAGCGCGATCTTCAATAGTTTGCTGTAGCCATCGAGCAAGTGAGAACAGAGTAACGCGCTTCCGTGTGGTCGTCCAAAACGCGAATCTCCTCAGTTTTCATATGCCAGAGGGCGTGCATGTTTTAATAGCGGGCTTGGTAGTCATATGGCTACTGCTTCTGCCTCATACGCAGGAGGTCGTGGGTTCAATCCCAGGTCCGTTCCATTCTCCTACTTTGTATTTTTCTCTATATTTCTCATGTTCTAGCAATCGCTAGAACTGGAAATGGACTTCCATACCGTTTCCATTACTATTCCTATACCTTAAACTTGAGTATTCTAACAGTAATCTGCTAGAATTGGAAATGAACTATAAAGCTCGTTTCCTACATCCAATTAGAAATTCCATCAGTTGCTTTCTCCTATCTATCACATTGGCAGCTCGTTAACCAAGACGGACCTCTGCCTCTCGAACCTAACCCAAAAATTCCAACTAATTCCGCATGAACTCGTGGCAAGTGCAGAGGTATATTCGGCTTGCAGTGGGCGAGTGATTGCATCATCATTTCCTCCCCCTTCCCTACATTGACTTGCATTCTGACGTGGCAGGCGCCAGTATGACCTAACAAATGAGACCACCAGTACTTGTACATTGAAGATGTGTGCTAGTCCCAAGCAAACATCTGTTGGTTCTCTGTGCAAGAACAGCTGATCTGGTCATAATGGAGTAGCAACTACGAGCAGTCAATCAAGCTCAAGCTCAAGCTCAGATCAAGCCACAGGGCGTGCATGTTTTAACTTTTAACTCGTATTAGTGTTATTTCCCATCCCATAGATCGCATTGTTTACCAAAGTGAATCCAGATAAATTACGATATCCTATCCCAAGACAATCGTGGAGATAAATAGTAGTAGCAACGAGAGTCGGACTAACAATCCTTCTATTCCTACACAGAAAAAAAATCCATGGTAAAAGTTACTATTTCGTAGACTACGCCATGTTTTTGAAACTACTGTAAAATTTCAGTTAAATTAACCATGGTTTCAGAGATATTCGCCACCAATTCAGTTTTTGTAACACCATTCCGCAAGGACCACAGTTGATTTTCACTTCGCGCATGGTAAAATCAAACGGGTTTGTTATCTGCTGAAAATCGACGGTGTGTATTCTTAAAATAACCCTCGGAATGGTAGTTTCCACCGCAAAATTTTTTTCTGTGTATATGACCGTAAGTACGTGGCCGGCGTCGTTATTGATTTTAAATATTTGAGCTCCCGAAACGTGTACATTGATAATGGGTAGCTAATCCCAAGCCCTATTCATTGTGTTCTCTGTATAATTTCGCAAGTTCAGTCAATCAGGGAGTAGCAACTTCGAATTGTGCGGTCATAATTCTCAATGCTCATGCTCAAACTTCAGAAGGAATTCCTGGAGAAACTTCCCGAGGACTTCCTGGACAGGCTTCTGGTGGGGTTCCAGGAGGAACTTCCGGTGAAATTCCTGAAGGAACTTCCTGCAAAATTCCTTCAGAAACTTCCAGCGGAATTCCTGGAGGAATTTTTGACGGAATTACTTGATGAACTTCCGGTGGAATGCCCGGAGGAAATTCCGGAGAAATTCCTGGAGGAACTTCTTGTAGATTTCTTGGAGAAACTTCCAGCGGAATTATTGGAGGAATTTCCTGGAAGAACTCCCAGAGAAATTCCTGGAGGAACTTCCAGCGGAATTTCTGGAGGAACTTTCAACGGAATTTATGAAGGTACTTCCAGCGGAATTCCTGGAAGAACATCTGGCGGAACTCCTGGATGAACTTCTGGAGGATTTTTTGGAGAAACTTCCGGCGGAATTCTTGGATACACTTCCGGAAACATTCTTGGAGAAATTTCCAAAGGAATTCCTGGATGAGTTCCTAAGTATCTTCCGGAGGAATTCCTGGATAAACTTCCGGTGGAATACTTGGAGAAACTTTCAGTATAATTCCTGGACGAACTTCGGGTGGAATATATGGAGGTATTTCTTGCGGAGTTCCTGGAGGAATTTCCGACGGAATTCTTGAATGAACTTCCGGCGAAATTCTTGGATCAACTTCTGATGGAATTTCTGGAGGAACTTCTAGTGCAATTTCTGGCGGAACTTCTAGCGGAATTCCTGGCGAAACTTCCGGCGGAATTCCTGGAGGAATTTCCGGCGAAATTCCTGGAGGAACATTTGGCGGAATTCCTGAAGGAACTTCCGGTGGAAATCCTGGAGGAACTTTCGGCGGAATTCTTGGATTAACTTCTGGTGGAATTTGTGGAGGAACTTCTGGCTGATAGTATGTTACTTCCAGCGGAATGCTAGAGAAATTTCCAACAGAATTCCTAGATAAACTTCCAGCCGAATTCTTGGATGCACTTCCGGTAACATTCTTGGAGGAATTTCCTAAGGAATTCTTGGAGGAATTTACGAAGGAATTCTTGGATGAACTTCCAGCGTTAATCATGGATGAACACTCGGCGGAGGTCCGGAGACGAGCCAGCCTAGGGCTGAAAGTCTCCTTAATAAAGACAAAAAAAAACTCCTGGCGGAGTTTCTGGAGGAATTTCCGGCGGAATTCCTGGAAGAACTTCCGGCAGAATTCCTGAAGGAACTTCTGGCGGAATTCCCGGAGGAACTTCTGGCGAAATTCTTAAAGGAACTTCCTGTGAAATTCCTGGAGGAACATCTGACGGAACTCCCGGCGGAAATCCTGGAGGAACGTCCGGCGGAATTTCTGGAGGAACATCCGGCGGGATTCCTGGAGGAACTTAGAAGAATATTCTGGAGGAACTTCTGGAAGAAATTCCGGAGAAATTTCTGGAGGAGCTTTCGGAGGAATTACTGGAAGAACTTCAATATCGACTCATGGAGGTTTGACTGTAATAGGAAACATGTTATTACAAAACTGTAAAAAAATTAAAATCGTTCTGAAGAACCAATTTGTTTTCTTGATAAATTATGAACGTACCAAATTGTATTAAAATAATTATCAATTTTCGGTGAGATAAAGTTCGTCGGGTAAGCTGAAATTTTTCCACACGTCACGGAACTATTCTGATACCGACACTCGACGTTTGCTGCTGTTCATACAGAGGATAACAGTCCAAAATGCAACGTTTAAGCTTTTTCGATGTTTTTGCCAATAAATTCAATGTGCAAATGCGAAATTTACAAAACTATTTCACAATGTTCTCTTATTCACAACAACAAGGTTTTTGTGATTTTCTAACGCATTTAACTTATGTTTTACAAATGGGCCCGGGACAAAACGCCCTAATGGTGGTGTAAAATGACTCAATTGCATGGTGAACGCATGGTCCTTTGTTTTGTCTTAACGGATCGAACGGATGTCTGGGTGAGGTGAAAGAATCGCAAATCATTAAATTTAGGGGAAGGAGGGGCAATATGCCCTAGCTAAGCATAGACTGCCTCTATGCCTTAGCTATAACGATTTTCATGGGTGTTTCTACCTCACGCAACAGTTAAACAATATAGCTAGTTGATGCCATTCAAAAATTGTCAAAAATCTCAATCATATTGATAATATTCACATTTCAAAAAAGTGGTGATATTCTGTTGCCGGAAAACTCATGAGGCAAAACGCCTTATAGCTGGCAGCTCCTAGGGAACAAAGCACCATGAGTCGGCCAATCAGCATTCTGGTATGGATAGTACGTGGAGACGCAAGTACATTGTAGGTTAGTGCCACTAGGGCGTTTTGCCTCTCGCCAAATGTTTGATGTTTCTTCAAAATGCGGAAATTTTCGGTTTTTCCGACCTTTTGTTACGGTCATCTTAATGACGGTAAATATGAGGGAAACCACAAAAGGCGTTTTTCCTGGGGGGGGGGGGGGCATTTTGGGGCCTCTTCACCTAAAGTGAAAATGAAAGTGAAAAAAACTTTTCCATTGCATCTCGATAATGAATAATTGTGGTGGTTCAGAAACGTACTACGAAAGACTTTTTAGAAGCTAGATATCAATTCATAAGGTATGATGAACTTGCTGTGCTTTGTGTTCACTGCAACTTTTTGTCATTGCTGAAAGAACTCCTACGTATTTCTATTGCAACAATTTCTCTTACAAGACGTTGCTGTAAATATGCAATCTAAAGCGTTAGATGCAAAATGTCATTCATATGACTTTATGTCAAATGACATGTGACATTTTGGAGAGCTTTTACTCTTTAGCCTTTGATTTTATATTTAGAGCAATAGACATACATTTGGACAAACATTTGTGGCTTCTAAAACAAAGTAATGGACAAATTAGTCAAACATCTTGAAGATGACATTTTACAATTCTGAATTATCAACACACGGCTGGAAGCATTACGACAAATCGCATAAAGAAGGTTCTATTAATTGACACACTAAAACACAATTATAGCTACCGTGCACTGGTGGGTGTAATATTCGATTCTAATCTAGAACAAAAAAAAATAGTGTTGAGGCCCACCACGGAAGGAAGTAGGACACCTAATGAGAGGCCCTCGACTCAGCGACACCCCCTTAAGTACCACGGAATTGGATATTGAAGAAGGTCATTGGGTCAGGATTTTAGGATTTTAGATTTTCTTACAATTTTGTACAATAACCAACTACATATAATGTGTGTAAGAACTAAACATATGCGAAGTAGCTCGATTTGTTTAAAAAATGTAATTTAGCATTAGCATTAGCATTGAGCAATTCGCACAAATTCGTAGGTGGTACAAGCCTAGACTATTGTATAGAGTAGCATTACTTTCAACCGTTACCTCAGATATTGATTTGGGACTAATCACTATCTCTTAGATGGAAGCATTGTACTTTCCAATAGTCAAGATCTGTCCTGACCACGTCCTTGCGAATGCTGAGGAAGGGGAAGGATGGTTAGTTGGACACCTACTTAAGAAAGGAGCAGAAAACTCTACGACCTCTCATAGGTTCCACTAGAGGTTCTGGGATTCCTAATTTGGAAGGTTATAACAGTAGAAATCGTTTTAGTAGAACGTGAAATACAGAAAGAACTAAGATAAAAATACAAAGTAGGAAAGGGAAGGGCCTGAAATTGAACTCACGACAACCTGCTTATAAGGCAGAAGCGGTAGTCACTAGACCACCGAGCTCGTCATTTGTTTAAAAAATGTAATTTGTTGAAAAAATGAAATTAAAATTCGCTGGCACCGGTTATGCTTCGGATCATCTGTTGTCAGATCAAAAAAGAGTGTTTCAAACTGGTAGAAGATGCTTTTGAATAGGACAATCGAGTAGAGAGAATACAAATGTTTTATCGTGTTTCGTTCCAGTGAATATAAACGCTATTATGTTCGAGTACGAATGACAATTTCTTACATGTCAATAACTAATTTGAACAATGTTTTGTTTAATCCAAATCTCAAAATAAATCCTCCTAAATATGAATCTAACCAGCAGCTAAGCAGTATATGAAAAAGCATCTGATTTTGTCAATCCTTCTTCCGAAGCAAACAAATTTCAGAAAATTGAAAGTTTTTCCCAGAAAGACCTGACGCCGGTCGAATACAGAATTATATTTCCAATTTCCCCTAACCAGCTCTCGAATCCATATCAAAGAACGATATTTTTAGTCATCCCTCCGTGTTGATTGCATATGCAATGCAGGCCTCGCCCGGTCACGTAACGAATAGGTTTTCAATCTGGGAACTCACCAACATGCCGCAGTTTTCATTTTCGACATTGCTGTCAGCGGTTCGGTCAAAAAGCCATTTCGAAAAATGTTTTTGCAAAGTTATAATTTATCTTGGCTCCCCTGGCAAAGACTTTGTGGGCATCCTCGCCGTCATCGTCTCCGCCGGCGAAATAAGAACAGGTTGGTAAATAAGCCCCTGCAACCAATCATCATCAACGGCTTCATCATCCTTGCACCGTTCATTATTGTTGCCCTGTCCGTCGGTCGTCTATTCAGCGCTGTTCGTCTTCATCATGTTTTAGTTTTCACGGTAAATGGATCCTGGTGGTAGACCGAGTCTGGCAGACCAGCAGCATCAGCCAACCTCTGCTCTGCTGTTATGTTGGTTGGGAGAGGTGGGTAGGTAATAATAATGTTTGTGTGCACCAGGCTGTGTGGAAACAAAGAGGAAAACTCATTTCCGCATTCTGCACATTCTTGTTAACTTTTGAAACATTTGAAAGCTTGAAGGATGGAAGGTGTAACATGGTAAGTCGTATTGTTATTGCAAGACATACTTTGGGACATAACTTGCTCGGGTTGGTTATTGCAACTGACTATCTGGTGGGCGATAATTGAGATCGTAGGAATTATGACGTAAAATAGTGTTTTCAAGTGTTTATAAAATTGTGATGGCGTTTTGGTAGAATCATTTAAAAACTCGTTTGCGGTTTCGAAGGAAAGCTTCGCGCTTGATGTTTTCATTCAAAATCGCTTCGTTTCAATCTGCTAGAAACCCATTTCGCTCACAGCGTTCAAAATCAGACAGAGTGCAATTTAATACAATTTAATATGCAAGAAAATTCGATGTTTTTTTGCGATGAACGTCAATCATTATTTATTGATTTTAACGATGGAGAACACACAACAAAATCATGTGATGATTTAAACGTGCTCAACGGCGTTCCAACTTTCCCTGTGAAGAGTACGTGGAGGCGCATGGTATATCAAAGGTCAGTGTCACGAACAAGGGAGTAGATGTAATAACATCAGCATGTGCGATATCTGGATTTTTTTCTATATGTAAAGAGTTGTGTTAATTCACTACCAAATATTATTTTCGGTGTGGCAAGCATTATTCACAGTTTTTGTTTAATTATTTCGTTTAAATCAAATGGCTGATCATGCAACATAATGATGATTGGTGAGCCTAAGATGCGCATTTGTAGCGCTTTGAATTTGTATCAAGTAATCGAATAAAAATGTGTGCCAATTAATGAATATGCCCTAATAATGGTTCCAAGCTTTGTGACAGAGTATTTAGAGTTTGTTCTCCGACAATAGTCGTCCAGGGCCCTTGGTTGTGAAGGCATTTTGTTTCGTAAAATTGTTAGATGTTTCATTAAATTAAATAATTTTCAATTGTTGCATTTCGTTTCAGCTAACCTATATGTTCAGTAGTTTTATAACATTTATCTCATTCGCTATTCAAGAATGATCAAAACTCGTTTTGCCACCAGGGCAGGGGGACAAATAGTCTCCTCAGAAATTAATATTAATGATATATGTAGTATAGTAGTGACTTACCGATATTCAGGCGATGGACAGCCTTGCGCTACACAAAGCAAAACAGCCCCTTCATCTTGCGACACTGAAACGTGGGACGTATGCTCTACTACACTAGGAGACACAATACCGCGTTGATCTGAAATTGAAAACAGCAAAATAGCCTTGTTTATAAATCACCTAATCTGATAGCTTAATTAGTTTAAATGGTGGGCAGTACTTAAAACAATTGCAATAATTCATTACTCGTTATTCAACCGTCAGAATTTCATGTTCCATGAATTTGAGTTTGTGGTGCTTATTATAACGCATGAGCTATAAATCGTAATATCTAAAACTCCCTGCTCTGATGCCTTTCACGTCTGGATGTGATTTCGAGTAGAAATTAGCATCCTGCATAGTTGGGACCGTACTTAGTCAAAACCGCGCAGCGATTTACTCCCAGAATTTGCATCTGACGGTACCTTATAGATTAGCTATTCTTCCATATATGTAGTAGGAAAATTATGTTTCGTAATATCTCGACTAAGGGACTATCCAATATTTGCCTAAAGTAAAAATTGACCATATTCAACACATCTAACTTTGTCACACCTTTGCAACTTTCTCTCAAATTTACCTCGGACTCTATCAGTGTAAGATAATTTATGGACATTCCCTTAGAGAGCTAAATACGAGACACTGAAAACTGATTTTACAGATGCATTTAAAACATGCGTATAATGCGAGGAAAAAGTAGGGCAGTGGAATTAAGAGGGCCTAGCGAAATTATACTTGTCCTACATCATCTATAGCTTTGTTATGCTTTGTTGGTTTATATTTTGCCTCTATCTAGCTTTGGTGGTTCCCTTTCGAGTGGCACAAACGATCTGGCTATATTGCTTGTGCGGTGGCTACCTTACAATAGCTTCGCACTTTCATCTGTCAACCATTTATGCGCTTCGTTAAACTTGGACGGACATTACTTTGTCGGTATACCGCACTTCAGACAGCAGGATGGGGTCGCACAGTAGGATTGAGTTGAGCGCGATATAAACTATTTCCGTTAGAAATAGCTGGATTTAATATAATAGGTACATTAAAACATCATACAAAGTATCACAAGCACCTAAGTGACAAAACATTATTCCTAATATAATTATTTTGAAAATATGAACATTCAGAAGATTTTATTCAAGGATTTTAGATATGAGTCAGGCTAGAGCAGCAAGTCTATCTGATAAAGATAAGAAAAATTAAAATTTACTCAAGGCAACGAGATGAATTTAGACAAGTTCTTCAATTCAGAAAAGGTTGTATTCCCTTGCAAAAACTTGTAACAATTTCCTTTAGGAAATCCAGAAATCCTTTCCGAAGAAATATCTTGCGGAATTTCTGAATGATTTGCCAAATAAACTTTATAAGGAATCCCTTGAGGAATTTCTGAAGGATTTTATAAAGATATTTCCAAATGAATTTTTAAAGGAATTTTCGAAGGAATAAGAAATTTCCGTGGAATACACAAATGTTTTAGGAGAATTTCTAAAGGAGTTTTTAAAAGCATTTCCGAAGAAATTTCTGAAGAAATTTTCAAGATAATCTTTGAAGAATTTTTCGAACATCCGAAACAATTCCTTAAGGCGTTGCACTATGGGGCGGCTCCATACAAAGTGGTGGCCAAAAATATTTTTTCGGTTTTTCCGCACTTTCTGATAGTATTCTAGTAAATTCAGCATCAAATAAGTCATATCTATGTATTTTCAACGCATCTGGAAGGTGTAACTAGTATTCTAGTAGTAATGAGCTACGTATTCCTGAACAATAAACTTTAACGTTTGTTTTTATTTTAGGAACAGTTCAAATGCAAATTAAAACTAGAATATGGTTGCTAAGATTAATTAGGAGAGACGGAAGCCCCCTCTTAGCCAAGATCTGACCCCCCCCCCAATTTCTCTAAAATATGTTTTTTTTAACTATCGTTTATTTGGTAGGCTCATTTGCCGTAGAGCGTCACGGAGCCGGAATCTTTTTTTTTAATACAGTTTTTTATGATTCTTATACTCTAATGGTAATTTTTGGGGAACCGAAAGGGAATACAATTATACAATAGGAAAGGAAGGGAATTTAGGATTCTTAATTAATTATAATGCTGATGGTCAAACAGTTGAAATCCTTGGCAATGATTCACATCTGTAATGAGACAAAACATTTTTTGGGAGACAGCAACGAGAGGAGGACATACGAATGGGTTTTAACGGTAGTCAACAAGAGGAAGACATTCTTAAGGAATACACAGCAAAAGGGATGGATGGACGACGATTACAGTCTATCGTCAGCAGCTTTCAAAAATTGGTGGACAAGGGACATGTATTCGAGATCAAGACCCGCCAACACTTCCCTAATAAGTTTCGGCTGCTTTCTTCGGACCCGAAGATGTTCAGTGAGCGTAGATCTGGGGCCACGATGCTCCTCGCACGCCCACACGACATGGTCAATGTCCTGATAACCTGCGCCGCAAACACAGAGATTGCCTTCCGAGAGCCCCACTCTGAAAATATGTGCATTTAAAGAGTAGTGATTGGACATTAGACGACACATGGTTCGAATAAAGTCTCGTCTCACATTCAATTTTTTTAACCATAGTCGCATCGACACCATCTTAAATATGTTGTAAAATAAAATTGTTTTATGAATCGGATATTTTGGTGAAGAATTATTTGTCTACCAAACCTCCCCTCACCACCACACACACACTTATCTACCCCCCCCCTCCTTTTTGGAAATAATCATTATACAGGGTGTCTGCAAATTATCCGTACAGATTTTGACAGTTTGCTTCTTCAAATCAAAAACAGACAATAATGGACTGATTCGGTAGCTATATGGGCATAACAACTCAGCAGGCTGTAACAGATGTATATTCTGAGAACACTGAGCGTCATTTCATGTATAAAAAAATTCTGTGTGAATGGACGAGCTCGGTGGTCTAGTGACTACCGCTTCTGCCTTATAAGCAGGTCGTGGGTTCAATTCCAGGCTCGTCCCTTTCCTACTTTGTATTTCTATCTTGGTTCTTTCGGTGTTTCACGTTCTACCAAAACGATTCCTACTGTTATAATCTTCCACGCAATCCCAAAACCTCCCGTGGCACCTATGAGAGGTCGTAGAGTTCTCTGCATCTTTCTTAAGTAGGTGTCCAACTAACCATCCTTCCCCTTCTTCAGCACTCGCAAGGACTTGGCCAGGACAGATCTCGACTATTGGAGAGTGCATTGCTTTCATCTATGAGATAGTGGTTAGTCCCAAATGAATATCTGTGGTAACGGATGAAAGAGCTGCTACTCTCATACAATAGTCTTGGCTTGTACCACCTACGAAACTGTGAGAATTGCTCAATGCTAATGCTTATTCTAAAAAAAAAATTTTTGTGAATGCTTTTTTTCCGGTTTTCCGAACAAAACGGAATTGCCTTCCTACTCACCCGATTTGAAATGAATTTATCATTCGGTATGGTCTATATCTTGAAATCAACAGCCATCAAAACACCGAACATATTATCGAGACATTTGAAATCATGTCACAATCGTCAAAAATGTGTGAAAAGTATCTGTATAGAAACGTGCGGCCATCGTGATTTTTTTCCAACACGTTCGAAGGAGTACAACTTAGGATACAGGGGTCATTTTAATGTGAACAAATTCAGCTTGGTTTATGTAGTCCTATTATAATAACATGCAATGCATGCTGGTTCTTTAGTTTATTCCAAAAAATATTTAAAAACCTGTCTTGGTGTACGGATAATTTGCAGACACCCTGTAAATCATTCAAACTAGTCGAAAGGATTATTCTTTAAGGTCACTCCTGACGGAATCCAAGTTTCAAAGTGCTCGCGTTTTCGGGGGCACACCACTCGATACGGAGGCGGCGCACAACTGTCATTTTTGTTGACTTAGCTTTGCTGCGTCGCAGCATGCGTGAAATAATAAAAATGACAGTTGTGCGTTGCTTCCGTATCGAGTAGTGTGCCCCCGTAAACGCGAGCACTTTGAAACCTGGGGTGGCATTGTGCATCTCGAATCGAATCACTCGATTCGTACGTTTTTGCATTCGTTTCGAAAAAATTGCGGCATTATGTATTTCGTTCGACTTCATTCAGTCGCAGTACAAGATTTCGAATGGTGCTGTACTAGTTCAATCGAGTATCTTCTGTCAAACGAAATGTAAACAGAGAGAATAAGAGATGGCTGTCTCCGTGTTTAGTGTGCCACCCGCTGGAGAGACAACCTTCAGCGCATGGCGAATGTGAGTAAACAGAGAGAAAAAGAGTAATTTCATCTGCGTGTAGCATGTTGCCTGTTGGAAAGGCATCCTTCAGGGCATGATCTGGCGGTTAATTTATAAATAAGCAAATTGTGCTCAATGACTATGAAAAGGAATATTATTTATTGAGCAGTTGCAATCGATTAAAACATTATGCCGATACGATATGTTTTGTAGATTGAGATATTGTTACGACACAAATTATAAGTTTTATGTTTTATTGGCCCGTTTATAGATTATCTAGTTCTAGAGGACAATGCATTATCCGACAATTCTAGCGCTAAATTAGCATAATGTAAACTCTTATTAGCGGAGACAATTACTGTTTACATTGTGCTATAATATCGTGCTAGTATTGTCGGAGTGCATTGTCCGCAAGAACTAGCGAATATGTAAACGGGTCATATGCCGCAGATCAAATTTTGAGCTAAATAATTTAAAGCCGGTGGCCCACTATTAGCAAATGACAAATCCTGTTCACATTACGCTAATTTGGCGTTAGTATTGTCGGATAGTGAACTGTAAGCTAGAACTATCCGACAATACTAGCGCGATATTAGCACAATGTAAACCACAATTCTCCTCGCTAATAAGCCTTTACATTGTGCTAATATTGCGCTGGAACTGTTGGATAGTGCATTGCCCGCTAGAATTAGCGAATATGCAAACGGGCCATAAAGAAGGATTCGATAATAAATTACTTTGATGTTTCCATGTGTTTTATTTAAATGCACTTGGGCTATCTCTTGCGCGTTTTTTTATTTAACTCAACTATTTTTACGTAGATTTTAGAATATACACGTTATTACGCAGATTTTCCCCATCGGTTATTTCGAAATCGTCAAGAAATACGTGAAAACTACAAAAAAATTTAGTTGAAGTCGTTTTTACGCGGATTTCGGGATAATTAGAAATTGCATATTGTCTGGAAACTATAAAAGTAGGTATAATAATGACATTATTTCCTTCAAGATACAATAATGAAACATTTATTCTCTTCCCGTAGAGTAATAATAACAAATATAATTAAAAACTTTCAGCAAGAAATGACTCTCGAACAACATTCGAAAGCTAGAAAGGTGACGAGTGTTTTTCATTCGACTTGAGTCGTTTTTCAGTGTGCTATAGAGTCAAGGAGCTAGACCTAAAATGACGCAGTTCAGGATGATGGTGTGCGTAATTTTGGCGAACGATAGAGAAATGTCAAAATAGCAATAACAGCAGCCATGTTGCTTACGTCACTATTTGTGTTTATTTCAAACCAGCTATGGGAAAGTACAATATTATGAACTTTATTAAAGTTTTATCGTGTTTCGCGGATGATTTATTTGTATTTACAACAGTTACCGATATGTTTCAATGTAATGTTCTCGTGCGCAGTGAGTATTTAATAAGTTTTTAACGGGGAGATGGAAAACAGCACTGTTTAAGTGAGCTACTTCCCGTTCCGGGAAGAGTCCTCGAAGCGAGCTAGCTACAAACAGTTTTGTATGGTCAAAGATCCAAGAACATGAATTCATTGCATCAAGGTATTTATCTGTATTTAGGATACATAATAGAAATTAGAAAATATTGTTTATTCATACTCGAGCCAATATTTATAATACACGTAATAATTCGGTTTTCTCGATTCTGTATTTAAAATGAGAGCTGAATTTGTTTAATCTTAGTGGCTCGATTGATATCACAGATGTGGGAAGTACTACAACAGTCTGGTAAATATTACAATAACAGAAAATATTTGATTGTGAGATAATTAAAGTATTACCACAAACCTATTTGGCGGTATTACGATGCGAGTTGTGCTGAATAGTTCCCTGGTAATGGCATCCACATATGTTGCTCAATTCGCAAGTATATTCTATAGTGACAAAAATTAAAAGAATGGCAGAGGAGGGTGAAATGCATTTTAATTCATGAACCGAAGAAAATATAGCTTTCTAATAGGTCCGCCAAGTACACATCTTTTACTTCAATTTTTCACTATTCATCCGTTTACTGAAAGCGCTAAAACAGTGACAAAATAATAACAAGATGAATGCAAGTTTAATTTTATCAGTTTCATGGCTAGAATACGCGGTAATTCATATCTTAATATACTTTCCATACGAGCTTCTCATCAAACGCAATTAGTGACGTCGCTACATTTTTTGTTACTCACACATCTGCATATGCTGGTCTGCGTCACCTTAGTAAGTCTAGCTCATTGCTATAGAGTATCCATAATGCCAAAACATCTCGTTATTCTTGTACCTCCTCGAGCATACTCGAACGATGAGTCGTTTTCGAGATCGAATCGAAAGCCGTAATACCAAACATGTTCGACTCGATAAAATTACGTTCGAATCGAGATGCGCAATGCCACCCCTGGATTCCGTCAGTGACCTTAATATGTTTTCATTATTTTTACTGGACACATAACAACATCTTTAACTAAGTTGATGATTTATCTCTATTGTTTATACTGCAAGGATGAATATACTACAAAATAAAACTTGGTCAAATTGTTGATTTAGTATTATTTGTTTAGATGTAGACTAAATAAATGAATGAAAACACAATTTTCTAATTAACAAGCAATTCTACTCATTTTCTACATTTTCATCAAAAGCAAAACCACCATCCAGTTGCTCAACATCGTCCATTAGTTCTTCTAGTGCATTGCCTTCAGCGTTTAAATTTTCAGAGCTGTCAAGATCTACGAATACTAAAAGTGAATTTACAAAATCTGGATATTCAAGTGATACCTTCTTTCGTATTGTACTACCTAGACTTAATAAACATATCAAAGGATCAGATAAGTTCATAGCTCGAATAAATACGTCATGTAGATTATCAACTCGTGACCTTTTGCTAGCATGATGGGTACGACCATTTTTAGTAGTTCATGTTGGCACTCTGCTGCTTCTTCAGCTTACATGCCAAGAGGAGCCAGCGAATGGATTATTATGCTTCCAGCATTAGCGAGTACTTTATGTACTGTTGCTGAAATTTTATATCAATCATACAAATTAATAAACCGCCGATATGTTTATTTACGAAAGTCATCAATTTTTTAAAGATTAATCGGATCTTGGCAATTGATTACTATTAAAAAAATACGAAATATAACAATAAGTTCTTCGTCGATGTCCAAAACTTTGGAAAGTAATTCAGGAATTGAAAATACTTTTCGACACGCGTTTCCTGTTGTGCTGGTGCCTGCTCTGCCTGCCCTGGGTTGATCAACTCGTACTTTGAATGCTTCTTACATTTTTCAGTAACATGTTTTTTTAGTCAAGATATTTGGCCTTTGAATCCTTCGTAATATTTCGCTTTTAAATTTCCATCCTGTATTAAATATGCAATAAATACTCAAAAAAGCACTCTTGACTGTTTGAGATTCTTTTGGATCAAAAAGTAATACGATTATTATCATAAATAATTCTTTTCAGATTTCTTTTCGATTAAATAACTACTGCACAATTCTTTTGGAACAAACAGTAATACGATTATTATCATTAATAATTCTTTTTAGAATTCTTTTCGATTAAATAACTACTGCACAATATATTGCGGCGCTTATCTTTATCTAGAATACCGCGTCGGTCTTACGCTCGCAGGCTCGACTGCGAAGGTAAGAAGATAGCCGCGAAGGCTGCGAAGCTGCGAAGGTAAACAAGATAGCCGTCAAGATAGAGAGAATTTTTCCGCTGAAATCAAAACCACGTGTTTTTTGCCAATTGACAGCAGTGTTCGATTGTATTACAGTTGCGATTCGCTGGTTGGGTCACGACCTCGGCCCAACTAACGAATTCGGTTTTTTAGTTGGGTCAACTGACAGCCATTTGAATACGTGTATTTCGACTTGAACATCACAAATGATGTCCAGTGACGCTCAATCCCGTTTTCCGTGTTTACATTGAATTTTGACGTACGGTTTATTTTTAGTTGGTCCATGGCCCAACCAGCAGAGGCCCAACTAAAAAGTGACCCAAGTATTAAAATCCCAACCAGTGAATCCCGACTGTAGTGAGAGACCACCAGAGTCACTGAGCATATAGAGAGTGTTTTGCATGGCAAGTACATACGATGGGGAAGAATCATATTGACTCTGTTGTATTTAGTGGCTTTTGCGATTATGTGAGATGTAACTAGCAGGAATCCGCAATATTTGTGTTTTTCTCGAGACGCATAATACATACGCGTTAGCGTTAAAGCCGAAAACAAATTCATGATTTGAAAATGTTGTAGAAATTTTAGAATGGCATATGAAGAGAAACTTTCCTTTGGAATATATAAACAAAATTATCGTGAAAACATTGAAAACTTTTTTGGCCAGTTGGGTAGATACAGTTTCTATATGGAATGATAATTTTCAATCAGTTTTTACCCATTTTTAACAAAAATAATAATAAAGTGTGTAACATTTTTAAGACTAAATTTCACATTTAACAGTTCCACCTTTCAAGCTGTGTTTAATTTGTATGATTTTTTTTTTGGTTTATGCTCGCAGAATCGATAATCGTAATTAACAAAAAATCCATTTTTTCGACCTTGTGCCAAAATGACGCTCATCCGCAGCTGGATTCTCGTTCCGCAGATAGTATAGACCCCAAACTAAACTGTGGTGGTGGTCTCTTGAGACTGCTCGGCTCTGCTTGTTAGATATAGTCCAACTTAGGCAAAAAAGATATTTTTTCAAAAATTGCACATTTTTTACTATTTTTTATTAACCGTGCAACCTCAACAACGTACCCTTTTTAAAGTTTGAACAATTACCTTTCCAACGGTGTGTTAATTTCCAAAATTGGACAGTTATTCGCTGAGAAAATTTGCTTTTGGTTGAAATGCATTTTTTCTACAATTTTCACTATTTTCCTAAGTCTGATGTCTGTGGCGCAATGAGTTTTCATCGCAGAGGGCTGAAGTTTATGGAATCTAGGTTTGAATTATCTGGCTATCGAATGGTATACAAGACACGTCATTCAAAGCAAGTCAATTTTTCTATTTTTGGCCACCACTTTCCCCATAGTGCGTTGTTTAAAGATTTCCCAAAGATTTTTTTTAAATCTCAAGGTATTTCAAAAGATTTTTTAAAGGATTTATCGAAGGTATTTCTAAAAGAATTTTCGATGGAACTCTTGAAGGAGTCGAAAAAAATCGTAAGAAAATTTCCAAAGAAATCTCCAAATGATTTTCCGATGGATTTTTGTAGGCAGTTCTGAAGGAATTCTCGAAGGAATTCCCAAAGGAATTTCGAAAACAATTTTTTAAGAAGATTCCTAAATTTTCCCTAAAGAAATTATAGAATAAATTCCTAAAAAAAATCTATAGAAAATACTAAAGAAATTTCCGAAAATATTCTTAAATAAACTTCCATTTCTTCGGAAGTTCTGAAAGAATGTCCGAGGTATACTACGAAGGTATTTTCAATGAAATTCTATCTAAGAATTCCTTAATTGAAAGGATTTCTGAATTCATTTACGAATTAATGTCCGGAATATTTTACGATGAAGGAGTTTCTAAAGGAATTCTTAGAGAAAGGCGCGGAGGAATTTTTAAAGAATTCTAAAGAAAATGTTCCTTCATGAGTTCCTTTGAAAATACCTTCAGCAATTCCATTAGAAATTCTTTCGAAACTTCCTGTAATTCCATACACGAATTTTGAAAGGAATGCATGAAACAAATTTGGAAAGAATTAGTGGATAAAGCGGAAAAAATTGGAGGAGTTTTCAATGGAATTCCTTCTGAAAAAAAAAGAACATTTCAAAGAATTCGTACAGGCTTTCCCAATTCATTACTTAACAATTTCATGACGATAAAATACAACTAAAATTTCGTATTTTTTAAACTGCCTGAAAAAGTTTCAAATATTTGATCGCTCAACTGATTAACACCCAAAAGGCCAAGCTCTTTGAGAAAGCGATTTTTGATTTTGAAAAAATCATAACTTTTTTATTTTTTGTCCAATTATGATGAAATTTTGACACAAGGTCCAATTTTTATTCTAGTTTTGGCTGCACATGCACACTGAGTTTTTCGGAATTTCTGGATGGTTCCGGAATTATTCCAGATTCCCTTGGGGTACCAGCAAACTGGTGTTTAGGGTATTTCGCCAGTTACTCAATATTTCTCCATGGAACCCATATCAAACAGTATAAAAAAATTTTGCCACACTAATAACGAGTCTCATAGCGATTTTTCCGAAAGTTGGTCTTCCATACGGACATCCCCAGGAAGCTTCCAAATGTCCCCAGGGAACCTGTAATGGGGACAATTTCGATTTTGCTCCGAAATATGTCGTGCGACGACTCTTTCTTCACATTCTTTTATGAATATACTCGTTGCTGTTACGAAAGTGGTCTATGGTCAGTTTGGCCACTCTTGTGACACCCGGAATGCCCCCAGAGAACCTGTAAAGGGGACAATTTCGATTTTACTCCGAAACATGCCGTACGACGGCTCTTTCTTCACAATTTTTCATGAATATACTCGCTGTTGTTATAAAAGTGGTCTATGGCCAGTTTGGCTACTCTTGTGACGCCCGGAATGCCCCCAGGGAACCTGTAAAGAGGACAATTTCGATTTTGCTCCGAAACATGTCGTGCGACGGCTCTTTCTTCACAATTTTTCATGAATATACTCGCTGTTGTTATAAAAGTGGTCTATGGTCAGTTTGGCCACTCTTGTGACACCCGGAATGCCCCCAGGGAACCTGTAAAGGGGACAATTTCGATTTTGCTCCGAAATATGTCGTGCGACGACTCTTTCTTCACATTCTTTTATGAATATACTCGTTGCTGTTATGAAAGTGGTCTATGGTCAGTTTGGCCACTCTTGTGCCACCCGGAATGCCCCCAGGGAACCTGTAAAGGGACAATTTCGATTTTACTGCGAAACATGCCGTACGACGGCTCTTTCTTCACAATTTTTCATGAATATACTCGCTGTTGTTATAAAAGTGGTCTATGGCCAGTTTGGCTACTCTTGTGACGCCCGGAATGCCCCCAGGGAACCTGTAAAGGGGACAATTTCGATTTTGCTCCGAAATATGTCGTGCGACGACTCTTTCTTCACATTCTTTTATGAATATACTCGTTGTTGTTATGAAAGTGGTCTATGGTCAGTTTGGCCACTCTTGTGACACCCGGAATGCCCCCAGGGAACCTGTAAAGGGGAAAATTTCAATTTCACTCCGAAACATGTCGTGCGACGTCTCTTTCTTTGCAATCTTTCATGAATATATTCGCTGTTGTTATAAAAATGGTCTATTGTCAGTTTGGCCACTCTTGTGACACCCGGAATGCCCCCAGTGAGCCTGTAAAGGGGACAATTTCGATTTTGCTCCGAAACATGTCGTGCGACGGCTCTTTCTTCACAATTTTTCATGAATAAACTCGCTGTTGTTATAAAAGTGGTCTATGGTTAGTTTGGCCACTCTTGTGACACCCGGAATGCCCCCAGGGAACCTGTAAAGGGGACAATTTCGATTTTACTCCAGAAACATGTCGTGCGATTTGCTCTTTCTTCACGATCTTCCATGAATAAGCTCGCTGTTCTTATAAAAGTGGTCTATGGTCAGTTTGGCCACTCTTGTGACGCCCGGAATACTCCCAAGAAACCTGTAAAGGGGACAATTTCAATTTTGCTCCGAAACATGTCACGCTACGGCTGTTTCTTCACAATTTGTTATGAATGAACTCGCTGTTCTTACAAAAATTGTTTGGTCACTCTTGGGACACCCGGAATGCTCCCAAGGAACAATTAAATGGAACAATTTCGATCTTGCTCCGAAACATGTCGTGTGATGGCTTTTTCTTCACAATTTGTTATGAATAGATTCGAAATTCTTATAAAGGTGGTCATTGCACAATGGTCGGATTCGTCAAATTTCACGACATAAATCGATAACTCGAAAACTATCAGTGCTAGAGTTTTGACGTATTCAGAAGAAATGATCTACAAGAAAAGATCTATTTTTGGTGTTAGTTGCCATTAGGGTGACCCTTTTGTGAATTTTTTTTGAAAATCATTTTTTTGAACCTTTTGAGTTAGGAGATCACATTATTCTACAAAGTTATAGAGAATTTAATTCTAAGCATTTTTGCTTAATAAACATTTATTTTATCTCATATAGGTAATGTTCTATGACAAAATTACTAAATTTAGATAGGGTGGCCCCCAAAAAAATAGTTTTTAGCTTCCACTTTTATCAATTCAAAATATTTTCAAAAGCTGTCCAAGCATCGCTTCACGGTCTTTGGAAAGCGCATCTTTTGGTTACATAAGATGGTTGATAGCTTCATTTTCAAGCATATTATAAGCATTTTTTCATGAAAAAGTCATATTTTTCTGAGCATTCTACTGCAGCTAGTAGCAAATATTAGCAAAAATTTCAATCGTTTTTTGAAAGTATACATTTAGGCCCATCGAATCCATGATATTCCGTTTGTCCATCTTTGTCCACTTTTGTTTGATGATAATATTAGTTTTGTACGAAAAATAAGGAATTTCATGTGAACACTTATACCATCTTTAGAATTTTCCCAATACTCGGTAGAATAAAGACAGAAACACAGTCTTCGACCAGAGGTCGTATAGACTGAACAAATAGACAACGGACTGGACAGTTAAGGCTTGATCGCGACAAAATCTGGACACATAACTTTAAGAATAAAAATAAACTGCTGTTGGTTTATTTCGGTACGTTTTTCACTTCAAATGGCTTCATTTCTTATCGATGCTTCGATGTGTGCACGAAACTTGGTGACATTTGAATTTTCTAAGAAATAATACGTGCCGAAAGATCTGGCATCCTCAGTAGAATTTGTTTCGAGCTCGTATCCTTCTGGTGGTTCATAAAATCCATTTTTGTTCCACTCTCTGACGTTTTAGATATTGTCAAACAAGCATCGACAAATTTTAAAACGCTTTGAGCAGTGTTCACATGAAAACAACTTGTTTTTAGTCAGTTTCTGGATCGAGAGACCCGAATTTCAATTGCGACTGCACACAATTCTTTCCGAACCTGCAATTCCTTCGACGCCATTATTCACTACGTACTTGTAACACTTATAAGAAATATATTTTCAGAAAGTACAGACACACATTCGTCAATCTACGAAATATTTCACTCGTTGATGAGTTATTTCAAAAGTTATACGAGTTTAAAGGTGTCCAGATTTTGTCGCGTACAAGCCTTAATACTCAGTGGACCGGTGAAGAATTTTTCGATCACGAATAGTTCTCTTCTTACCGGGGCGGGAATCGAACCCACGCTCTATATCACATGCGTCTAGACGATTGACGTCGCTAACTGCACGGCCGCAAAGCCCACAAAGAATCGTTCTTTATCTAAAACATTTAAATCAACTCGTGTGAAAAGTACTCGAAAAAATCATTTTGACATTTTAACCACTGGACCGATTTTCAAGGTATTAAAATAAATGCTTAAGAGCGCTACTTTTGTGGCGAAAAACGAAACCATAAAATTCAAGTTGATTCGCAGAACAATTCCATTTTCACAGCTTCCAAGTGATGGTCTCCAATGACTACAAGTGATTCCATGAACATTGATAATCGGTCTAGTAGTTCAAAAATTATGTTTTAAAAAAATATTTTTTATAAAATGTTGATTTTTTTGACCACCCTGGATCGAGATTAGTGTATCGGACAAACCAAAAAAAAAAATTGAGTTTATTAATTTTCGAAAAGGAATGTTTCTACTAAATATTGCGAAAAACAGAGATATGGTATATGTGTTTTCCATGGAATCGCTGATTTTTCATACAAAAATTAATATGATTTTCAAACAAAAGTGGACAAAGATGGACAAATAAAATACCATGGATTTGATGGGCCTACATGTATACTTTCAGAATACGATTGAAATGTTTGCTAATATTTGTAATATAATATTTTTCATGAAAATCCTATGTAACCAAAAGATGCGCTTTCCAAAGACCGTGAAGCGATGCTTGGACAGTTTTCGAAAATATTTTGAATTGGTGAAAGTGGAAGCTAAAAACTATTTTTGTCGGGGCCACCCTATCTAAATTTAGTAATTTAGTCATAAAACATTACCTATATGAGATAAAATAAAAGTTTATTGAGCAAAAACGCTTTGAATTAAATTCTCTATAACTTTGTAGAATAATGTGATCTCCTAACTCAAAAGATTAAAAAAAATTATTTTCAAAAAAAATTCACAAAAGGGTCACCCTAATGGCAACTAACACCAAAAATAGATCTTTTCTTGTAGATCATTTCTTCTGAAGATGTCAAAACTCTAGCACTGATAGTTTTCGAGTTCTCGATTTATGTCGTGAAATTTGACGAATCCGACCATTGTGCATTGGTCTGTTTGGCCACTTTGTTCAGAATTGCTAACGTATTCTTTTCAGAATCCTAAATAAATTCTGTTCAAAAAACCATTCGATTTTTCTTTCAGAATCGCAAACAGATTCTGTTAGGAACCTTCAACGGGTTCTATTCAGAATCTCAAACGGATTGGGATCCGAATTCCAAACAAATTATGTTCCGAATCTCAAACAGATTCTTTTCAGAATCCTAAACGGAATCTGTTTAGAATTCTGTACAAATTCCTCTCCAAATCTCAACCGAAATTATGTTCAGAATTACAAACGGATTCTGTTTAGAACTCCAATCGAAACGGATTCTGTTTGAAATTTTGAATCCCGTACAGATTCGTTTCAGAATCTCAAATAGAGTCTGTTTGGAATTCCAGACGGATTAAGTTTAGAATCTCGAACAAATTTTGCTCATAATCCTGAGTTGATGCTTCTTAGAATCTCGAGCCGATGCTAATCAGGATCCCAATAGGGTTTTTCTCAGAACCTCACCCTAAATTTTTACGACAAGTTATTGTTCACTAAGCCTCGAGCATAAAAAACATGAGATCGAAATTATAGAATGGGTCAGCATATGATCAACTGAGCCGAAAGGTGCTATGGCGAAAAAAACAATTTCTCGTGTCAAGTCTGCTACTGCAAAAAATGTACTATAGTCCTGGGTGCTGCTGAAAGAGTCGTCTTTTGCTCTCAAGCGAGTGAAGGGTATTTTAAAACTATTCCCATCAGCCAAACTATTTAGCCGTTACTTAGTTGTAAAAACATTCTCGCTCTTAAGATTTATCTTTTCATGCTGCATGAGGGCGCACAAATGCGCGATACTCGACAAATCGATTTTATTCGAACCTCCCAGCCATAGACTAAAAATAAGCTATGGCGATAAAACCTGTAGAAATACTGTCCTCACAAGTACATAATTTATTTGAAAAAGACTCACAGGAATAAAATATGTTATCCAAATACACAATATTCTGTAATATGTAATATAGACTGAAAAACAAATGCTGTAATAATAAGTTCAAGTTCATAAAAAGTTAGTACGTATTTAAACCCCCAACTCGATTTTCCAACAGTCAGTTCAGCGGATACGGGCATCGAGGTTTTTCTAAACTAATTGCTTGAAAAGGTGCTTCCGTTGCATGCAGTTTATTCTCCAACGGGATTCGAAATTCGAGTCTTTCAATTATCTGCAGGGTAACACTAATTATATTTTATTTCTGAGACTGCTGTTGGTAGCGAGGACTAAATACGAAATATCGTAAACCGTAACACACTACGTCAAAGTGATTACCGTGTTAAGGGAAAAAAATATATGTATGTATGAATGCCATCATTATTTTCAATAAACTTTCACACAGTTCTGTTTTGTCTTGAATTTCTGAAACATCATAATTCTGCTCCTCAGATTCCCCAGTAAGTCCTGGTTGAAAGTTTACTTTTCCTCCGACTTCAAGACAGCATCACTAGTTCTTTAAACTATTTTTATGTGTGCACATTTAGATTACTCCGAGGATACTGCAAGCAGCGTAGGGCTAGTAGGATATCGCAAGGGACAATATACGGAATATTAGGTAGAAATGACAGAATGCTTCATTACTTATTCAAAGCTCCCATCACTTGTAACTATGAAACAATCAGCCATTGGCTGTGATTTCACTCTAACGAATACCGTAATTCTACTTGCTTTCATATATGTTCACGATGTCAAGCGTGAATTATAGCGAAGCCTGTTTCAATTTGTTCCTCTTTTGACTGGTGCCGCATCAAAATCAATGACTGTCATCGTCAAAATTCTTGGAATTCTATAATCCCATTGTATTATATTATGTGGGCATCGATGAAACACAAAGTATTCGGTGATACATCATTTACAGCCTTTTGCAAATAGAAGCCGGTTGCGACAGTATATAGATGCAAAAAGGGCTTGTTTTTATCTGTATTTTTAAATTTTACTTTTCTTCGTATCGATCAACCTTCTGCGACTCGCTTCAACCTTCATAACAATGGAACTAGAATTCTGTAAGAAGTACAACAGTTTGATAGATAGATACTCCTATGGAAGACAGTTTTTAGGTTCAATGAACCACATACCGGTCTTCCGGAAGACCAAGAAGCAGGAACCAACGAAACACCGACGAAAATAGTAAATTTTCTCAATAAACAGCGCGACGTTTCCCATAACATTTCTAAGAATCCTGGCAAAATGGAACACATATTAAACCCATCTATGATCCCATGTGGCCGTTGGACCAAGAAAATAACTGATTTGCAATTCCTCAACTTGGTGGCGCTAGTGTATATGAAACCAGTTTGGTTCAATATCTCAAGCCCTGTGGAATATGGAAAGTTGCCGTCTGCTTCAAATTTGTTCGGTTTGTTCGGTTTTGAACCAATATGTTGAAAAACTGTTTAGTTTAGAATTCATCTGGAGGACGACGGTAGACAAGTTCAGTTCGATATCTCGGGATCTGTAGGATTTTGAACGTTGCTGTCTTTTACAAAGTTGTTCGGAAATAGGAAAGCAATATGTTGAGACACTGCTAAGTTTAAAATTCATCTGCAGTTTAGAATTTAGGTCGGCGCTAGTTAAGATTGGAATACATCCGCTGGGTAGTGCAAGTGTATATGGGATAACCGGTCTGGTTGGATATCTTGGGATCTGTGGGATATAGAAATTGCTGTCATTTACAAAGTAATTCGGGGATTAAATATCAATGTGTTGAGAAGCTGGTTAGTTTTGATTTCATCCGCAAGACGACCTAGTGTATATGAGACACTAATTTGATTAAATATTTAAGGATTTGTGTGATTTAAGAAGTAGCCGCCTACAAAGTTTTCTGAGAATTTTGTTTGATTGCGTAGAATATGCTTGGGTTCACTTGTCATAAGACTAGTTTGTACCATCGCATTTAATTCCACCACTTGATTGTACCTTGACAGATACGTATTTCGACCTCAACAGTAAGGTCGTCTTCAGTGTCTCGTACTTGACTCGACTCAAGTCAAACTCGTCTTATGACAAGTGTATACATTCCACTAAAAAATTCAAAATAATTTTCTTAACATGCTTGGGTTTTTATTTTTGGAAAATCAGCTGCATAAGATGCTCTTCAATACTTAGCTATTCGCTCATCCTCAGGAATTGCGGCACTAATTGGGTTAGTCATCCAGGAATTGATGAGATTTGAATAAGTAAAAGAAGAAGGTAAGAACTGTGAATAAACTCCCAGGTCGCTGTCAAAAATTAATTAGAAAATATCGCACTGCTCTGCGGTCATAGATGTGTAAGAGCTGTGGATTAACGAATAATATTTTCTCTGTTTTTTTTTCTTCTAAAACTTGTTTTACTTTCCTGGACATAGAATATCATCGTGTTAGCCTCTTTATACACGAATGTAATAAGTGGCAGCTTGGCTAAGAAACCTTGCAATTAATGGCTGTGGAAGTGCTAAATGAAAACTTGGCTGCTATGTGGCAATGTCCTAGTGGGGGATGTAATGCCAAATACATTAATTTTTTTTCCTGTTCGGGTGTGCCAAATACATAGAGGAAGATCACTATAAGAAATCATTTAGAAAAACAAAATGCCTGTGCTGTATGATAAACTTTACAAATTGACCGCGGATGATCCGTGATTTCTAAGAAGGCTATCTTGTGGTAACATGCGGTGACGGTGACGAGCAAATAAGGACTGGTTATGTGTTTGAGTCTATATAGAGTCTATTTTAACACTCCCATCGAGTAATGAAATGCTGCGTACTTCGACAACCTCAGCTACCCTACATACAAATTCGGCCAAAGACGGGTGTTGAACCTGTGCCCTCCACACTTCGACTGACGCGGTAAGCATTTAGACCAGCGGTTCTTAACCTGGGGTACATGTACCCCTGTGGGTACCTTCGCTGGCGCCAGAGGGTACCTCGGACAAAAATACGTAATGGCGGACGTATTACAATTCCAATCAAAACTCATTTATAAAGTTTTTATACTTGTGTATTTTTTTAATATCATAACTTTGTCTTAAACTTGTGTGCTACTCAGGATGCAATCTACCTGATCAAAACAAAATGTTGAATAATATGTTAAGCATATGCTTCTGAACTAAAATCTAGAGTCTAAATGTTCGGGTTCGGAAGGC
This sequence comes from Armigeres subalbatus, assembly GCF_024139115.2. NCBI lineage: Eukaryota > Metazoa > Arthropoda > Insecta > Diptera > Culicidae > Armigeres > Armigeres subalbatus. The sequence continues at coordinate 157,795,007 of NC_085140.1, read as the reverse complement.
TCCGTTTGAAAGGCATGAAAGCTTTTTTTTCGAATAGCTCGGTTGCCACGTTGCAAGAGGATTGGAAGCATCGTTCTACGTTTCTCGGAAGCCTTCTTCCAAGTAGCTCGGAAGCATTCACAGATAAAAATATGTTGTGGTTTTAAATGTATTTTCATGCAAATATTTGTAGCATGCAAATAAGCGTAACAATCAATCGATCTTACTGTTATTTTAAATCGAAATAAATTTAAATTGTTCTTGCTTGTAAAATCCAGTCAAACTTATTTGAATATCGAATGCAATTTAACACGTCGTATATTTTTCAAAACTATTTGCTATGTTCTTCCAATCAGCTCGGAAGCCTCATTTCAAGAGGTTTGAAAGCCTTTTATCAAAAGGTTCAAAAGTCTCTTTTCAAGAGGCTCTGAAACATTCTATCAAAAGGTTCGGGAGAGTCCTTTCAAAAGGCCGGGAAGCCTCTTTTCAAGAGGCCGGGAAGCTTTTTTCAAGAGGCCAGGAAGCCTCCATTCAAGAGGCCCAGAAGACTCCTTTCAAGAGACCCGGAAGCCTCATTTCAAGAGGCCCGGAAGCCTCCTTTCAAGAGGCCCGGAAGCCTCCTTTAAAGAGGCCCGGAAGCCTCCTTTCAAGAGGCCCGGAAGCCTCCTTTCAAGAGGCCCGGAAGCCTCCTTTCAAGAGGCCCGGAAGCCTCCTTTAAAGAGGCCCGGAAGCCTCCTTTCAAGAGGCCCGGAAGCCTCCTTTCAAGAGGCCCTGAAGCCTCCTTTCAAGAGGCCCGGAAGCCTCCTTCCAAGAGGCCCAGGCCTCCTTTCAAGAGGCCCGGAAGCCTCCTTTCAAGAGGCCCAAGCCTCCTTTCAAGAGGCCCGGAAGCCTCCTTTCAAGAGGCCCGGAAGCCCTCCTTTCAAGAGGCCCGGAAGCCTCCTTTCAAGAGGCCCCAAGCCTCCTTTCAAGAGGCCCGGAAGCCTCCTTTCAAGAGGCCCAGAAGCCTCCTTTCAAGAGGCCCGAAGCCTCCTTTCAAGAGGCCCGGAAGCCTGCTTTCAAGATGCCCGAAAAACTCCTTATAATAGGCCCGAAGCCTCTTTTCAAGAGGCCCGGAAGCCTCCTTTCAAGAGGCCCGGAAGCCTCCTTTCAAGAGGCCCGGAAGCCTCCTTTCAAGATGCCCGGAAGCCTCCTTTCAAGAAGCTCGGAAGCCTCCTTTCAAAGAGGCCCAAAATCCTCCTTTCAATAGGCCCGGAAGCCTCCTTTCAAGAGGCCCGGAAGCCTCTTTTCAAGAGACCCGGAAGCGTCCTTTCAAAAGGCCCAGAAGCCTCTTTTCAAGAGGCCCGGAAGCCTCCTTTCAAGAATCAAGGAAGCCTCCTTTCAAGAGGCCCGGAAGCCTCTTTTCAAGAGGTCCGAAAGCCTCCTTTCAAGAGGCCTGGGAGCCTCCTTTCAAGAGGCTCGGAAGCCTCTTTTCAAGAGGCCCGGAAGCCTCCTTTCAAGAGGCCAGGAAGCTTCCTTGAAGAGGCCCGGAAGCCTGCTTTCAAGAGGCCCGGAAGCCTGCTTTCAAGAGGCCCGGAAGCCTCCTTTCAAGAGGCCCGGAAGCCTCCTTTCAAGAGGCCCGGAAGCCTCCTTTCAAGAGGCCCGGAAGCCTCCTTTCAAGAGGCCCGGAAGCCTCCTTTCAAGAGGCCCGGAAGCCTCCTTTCAAGAGGCCCGGAAGCCTCCTTTCAAGAGGCCGAATGCCTCCTTTCAAGAGGCCCTGGAAGCCTCTTTCAAGAGGCCCGGCAGTTTCCTTTCAAGAGGCCCGGAAGCCTACTTTCAAGAGGCCCGGAAGCCTCCTTTCAAGAGGCCCGGAAGCCTCCTTTCAAGAGGCCCGGAAGCCTCCTTTCAAGCGGCCCGGAAGCCTACTTTCAAGCGGCCCAGGCTTCCTTTCAAGACGCCCTGAAGCCTCCTTTCAAGAGGCCCGGAAGCCTCCTTTCAAAGGCCGGAAGCCTCCTTTCAAGAGGCCCTGGAAGCCTCCTTTCAAGAGGCCCGGAAGCCTCCTTTCAAGAGGCCCAGAAGCCTCCTTTCAAGAGGCCTGGAAGCCTCATTTCAAGAGGCCCAGGCCTCCTTTCAAGAGGCCCGGAAGCCTCTTTCAAGAGGCCCGGAAGCCTCCTTTCAAGAGGCCCGAAGCCTCCTTTCAAGAGGCCAGAAGCCTCCTTTCAAGAGGCCCAAGCCTCCTTTCAAGAGGCCCGGAAGCCTCCTTTCAAGAGGCCTGGAAGCCTCCTTTCAAGAGGCCCGGAAGCCTCCTTTCAAGAGGCCCGGAAGCCTCCTTTCAAGAGGCCAGAAGCCTCCTTTCAAGAGGCCTGGAAGCCTGCTTTCAAGAGGCCCGGAAGCCTCCTTTCAAGAGGCCCGAAACCTCCTTTCAAGAGAAGGAGCCTCCTTTCAAGAGGCCGGAACCCTCGTTTCAAAAAGCCCGGAACCCTCGTTTCAAGAGGCCCAGGCCTCCTTTCAAGAGGCCAGGAAGCCTCCTTTCAAGAGGCCTGGAAGCCTCCTTTCAAGAAGCCCGGAAGCTTCCTTTCAAGAGGGCCGGAACACTTCTTTCAAGAAGCCCGGAAGCTTCCTTTCAAGAGGCCCGGAAGCCTCCTTTCAAGAGGCCCGGAAGCCTCCTTTCAAGAGGCCCGGAAGCCTTCTTTCAAGAGGACCGGAAGCCTTCTTTCAAGAAGCCCGGAAGCCTCCTTTCAAGAGGCCCGGAAGCCTCCTTTCAAGAGGCTCGGAAGCCTTCTTTTAAGAGGCCCGGAAGCCTTCTTTTCAAGAAACCTGGAAGCCTTCTTTCAAGAGGCCCGAAAGCTTCCTTTTAAGACGCCCGGAAGCCTCTTTTCAAGGGCCCGGAAGCCTCCTTTCAAGAGGCTTGGAAGTCTTCTTTTAGGGGGCTCGGAAGACTCCTTTCAAGAGCCTCCTTTCACTAGACACGGAAGCCTTCTTTCAATAGGCTGGGAAGACTCCCTTCAAAAGCTCGGAATTATTCTTTCAAGAGACTTGGAAGCGTACTTTCAAGTGTCTCAGAAGCGTCAACATTCTAGGAAGCTTCCTTTTAAGTGGCTCAAAAGCCCTCATGGCTCGGAAGCCTCCATTCAAGAGGCGCGGAAGCCAATTCTCAAGAGATTCGGATACTCCTTTCAAGAGGCTCGGAAGCCCCCTTTCAAGAGGCTCGGAAACCTCCCTTCAAAGGGCTCGGAATTATTCTTTCAAGAGCCCACTTTAAAGAAGCTCAGAGGCGTCCTTTCAAGATATTCAGAAGCCTGCTTTTTAGGTAGATAAAAAGCCGCCTTTAAAGGGGCTCGGAAACCTCCCTTCAAGATGTACCTCTCAAGAAAAAGGTTGAGAACCGCTGATTTAGACTATATACCAGGAGAGGTTAGATGCGACCAAAGGCTATCATAATCCAAATTTTTGATGTCTGATGGTTTGGTTGTGTTTTCGTAGTATAGATGCAGTCTCTTTTCTTCTGCTTTTCGTTTTATGGAACTGTCAGTGTGGACCGCACCTATCTATTTTATTCCCGTGATTATCCTTATGATTGTCATTGCGGAATTTCCAATGTTGGCTACGAAACAAACTGGTGTAGGTATACAAGTATATACAATAATTGGAAAAATGCCATTGGAAATCCGAAGGATTTCCTTTTTAATTCCAAAGAATTAGTCATGAAAGAAGAGAACTTGTCATGAAAATTCAAAATAATTTCTTGTTAGTATTCTGTAGAATTCCCCTATGGAAAGTCTTAACTGTTTTATGTGGAAATTCTGAAGAATTTTGGAAAACTTGTCGCGGAAATTCTGAAAAATTTCTCGTCGAGACTCAGAATAACTTTCCGTGAAAATGCGAAAGAATGTCTTGTAACAATTTACATAGAAGAGTTTACCGCAAAAATTAAAAAATCTTTCCAGTAGAAATTCAGGAAAAAACTCCATGGATGTTAAGAACAATTTCCATTGGAAATCCATAAAAGCTTCCCGTGCAAAAGCTGCAGAATAGTGTTAACTCTGAGGTGTTGACTGAGATGTAAGGACCTTGATGTTAAAAAAAATGTAAGCCATTAAGGTATTTATCTGACAGTTAACATAAAGTTCACCTTGTACCAAATCAACAGCGCTGGCTAAGTGCCATTTGTTTTTTTTTCAACTTCTTTCCCCCTCATTATTCTAGGCGCAACATTTGTTGTAATAAATTGTGACCAATGCTCAAAACAACTAGCTTTTGAGTAAGGTTTTTTGCCATAAGATCATTCCTTAATTCTGCGATCTTGCCCTAGTGTGCGGACTGAAGTACGCCGCACTTATCAGAGCCAGCAAACGAGCCTTGATATAACCGGCTCAATCCTGCTCATCGCTCCTTCGTTGTTGCTGTCGGTGTGGGAAAAGCTCTTCACTTTGCTGTCTGTCTGCTCCCCAATCTGTCGTGTTATTTCTGTTTCAAGTGCAGGGACGGAAAGCTGCCGGTGACAGGCCTCTCTCCAGACAATGCGCTTCACTGGGTCTGCAGGGTCTTCAACGCAATTTTCTAGTGAAACGACAGAAAACTATACCTACTTGGTGAGAGCGCGTTTGGAAATGATTTGACTTCTCAAATGATAGTTTTAAAAGAAAAATGTTACGAGACACTAATATGTCATTTCCGAGCACACATTTTCTGAGTTACTTATTTTATTTTATCAAAAATTCACATTTTGCTTAGAATTATGAAGACAGATCGATTAGCTAACTCCATAGGTACTACCAAATCAATGTATGGACACGATGGAAACATCTCATATAAAAGCAGAATATTTGATTGAATGAAAGTCAGTAGAAAATAAATTTGTATATTAACCCTACTTCCATATAGAGGTATTTATGCACCTCTGATATAAATTTGTATGACTTCATACACGATAATGGTTGGTGCATCTATGCTATGTGGATTATTTCGCTTTTCTTTTCAAATGGCGAAAGACGTTTTATCAAATTTGACTGAGTAATAACTTTCAATTTTGAATAAATAGGACGTACTAATTGAATCAACGATAACTCAAAAATAACTTTCAGTCCGGTCACGGAACACCGTGAACCATGTGATCGATTACTTTTCCGGTGGTTCAAGAAGGAGACTCACTGCGATGCAGCCCAGAAGAAGTTTCAGATTTATTTGTCAATCCATCATAACAATAGGATTATGATTTCGTAAAAAGTCCCTGGATGGCAGTGATAAAATATGCTTCATCCTGGATGGTATGCTGCAGTAGCTCGCTCTCAAGTTTCAAGCCAAACAGCAGTCAGTGGGTGGATATTTATTTCATGCAGGGCAGGATGGACAACCCTTGCACGGTGAGAAGCAAATCCAAACATGGCAGTCGGAAGCAAATGTAAATTTATGGACAGCGATTTATTGTTGCTTCGGATTAAGTTTTGTAGTGGTGGAAAATTTAAGCTTGCATTTCAAGACAAAATTTTCAAAACGACTTATCTGCTTTTGTAAACAAAGATTCAAACGGCAATTTGACGAACCTGATAGCTCTCCCACGCTAACCAACACCATCAATAGGTAGGATTCCGCTACCTATTGATGGTGTTGGTTTGCGTGGGAGAGCTATCAGAATCGTCAAATCGTCGTTTGAAGTTTTGTTTACAAAAGCAGATAAGTCGTTTTGAAAATTTTGTCTTGATTTGTCCCAATATGGACCTACATTTAAATAAATCAAAATAAACAGCTTCTTAACATATGCAGCATGCATGGATGGAGGATTTGTCGCAATGGAAATAGTAGAATGTTGTAACCGAGATGCGACCGCAAAATTAATACAGATGTTCTTATAGTATGTAATACCGAATGTCTTAGAAGATTTAATCCATTCCCGCTTCGGAAAATTAATACAATTTGGCAGACGTAAATGTTTGGACAGACATTTAAAGCTGCTTTTGCTTAGTTTGCATTTGAGTAGTAATTCGTACACGGACAAATAAATTACTTCAAAATTAGAGTTCAAGTTTCCTAAAAATAAGATAATCGTATATTTTATTTAACTCAAAATTGGGGAGGAGGAGGTAAGCCCGGCTTATGTAATCTGCATATGGGTCATTCCATACCAAGTGACCGAACCACTTGTAATCGACTTCCACCGATTTTAATCAAATTTCGTGGATTTGTTTATCTACCGATTATATGTAAAAATCCAAATTTATTTGATGATTGGACAACCCCTCGGCAAATGGGAGCACCCCCCGTTTTTGACGATTTGTAAAAACCATATTTTTGAACAACTCATATCTCGGACAGTTTTTAAGCTACAAATAACTTCTTTTTATGCATTTTGAAGAGAATTCTTCAAACTTTTTGAGAAAAATATCGATTTTGAGTAGAAGTGTTGCCAACTCTATTGTTTTTGCGTTTTAAGTATAAAATCGTATTTTTCTGCCAATGAGTATATTTTTATTTGGAAAATAACACCAGCATCGTGTTCTCCAGAAAATTTTGTATAAGAAACACTCGAAACCCCAAGGTACTATGAGCTGTTCTCGAGTTATGGAGTTTCGAATATTATATGATTCATATGGAACTTATCAATCACATACGATTTTGTTATGCATACCGAACCTTTGCCTTTTATGGAATTGCCAAGAATTCGAAGATTCGGCGGAAGAACTCGGACACAACAATTGTTTCCTTCAAATAAATTGTAAAACATGTAGCTTGAGCCTTTGAATAGAAAATAATGTACTTGGCAATTTAGTCACTTTGGAAGGAATAGCTTTTCTGTATTGTTGTAGAGCGTACTATTAAACTATTACTCACATAGATACTATATTATTTCACCTGCTATGGAAAGATTTTTAAAATTTTATAAAACATTTATTAGTTTCGAAAGCTCTCGGCTCATATGCCGTTGAGCGTTACGGAGCCGAAATCTTTATACTATTATATTCTTACAAAATAACGTTAGATTAAGTGAACCGAAAGACTCGTGTTTCAATCTGGATTAGGGAATACAGTATCACAGTAGGGAAGGAGTTCTTGATGAAGTTCTTGTTTCATTACTGTTACGGGACATAGAAATGAAACAAGAATTTCATCACCGTTAAACAAACATTTTCTTAAAAACAACAAAGGAAAGACATACGAGAGGCAATTACGACAAAAGAAACGATATGGTTATCTAAAAAACCCTGATTAATTTACCTAACGGTAATGGTGCCTTTCTCGTGCATTATGGAAATAGTATTTTGACCATAACTTTTGAGCCCATAATTCCAACCAGTAAAATTTTAATAGGAAACAATGGGCCAGGATTTCCCGTAAAATGCAACATGGTGCGAACAAATCGATTAAGGGCAAGCCCCTAAATAGTGGATGAGACTTTTTTACGCACACACACATACATACACACACAGACATCACCTCAATTCGTTGAGCTGAGTCGATTGGTATACAACACTATGGGTCTCCCGCCTTCTATAAAAAGATTGTTTTTGGAGTGAACATAAAGCCTTTCGGTACACTTAGTGTACGAGAAAGGTAAAAATAAATTAGCTCATAAGGAAGTAGTCTTTCACTATGTTATTGTGGAAAAATAATGTATGAAAAGGCAAATCATTATGTAAATGGTATTTGTACGTACAGAAGGAGAGGGTTAGTGATTTATGACAGGAGGTAAGAGGGTTGAAAATGGCGAAAAACGTTGGATGCAATTTTTAAACGTATTTTGTAGCTATATAAAAAGGAGAAGAAGACCTTAATGTCAATATTAGTCCACTAAAGCAGAATTATCCACGATTTTTTTATCTTACTACTACTTTATCAAACCCACACTTCACAGCACGCAAATGTGATTTGACGATAGCCATGAGCTCGCTCTCACTCACCATGTAATCAAAAATTGTCAACTGTGTGTGTATATTATCAAAGTATGAAAATAGTGGACAAATAACAAACATCATAAAAATGTTCTTCTTTGAGATAATGATTTTATTTGCTGAATTTTGAAAATAAATGGATAATATTTGCTGTTAACCGGCCAATATACTTTCGCTATATTTTTTACATTTTTTACTCCTAGAGAATTCAGATTTTCGTAAACCATGTGACATATTGCTTTAATTTTTAATAGTTGACCCTAAGGATGCCGAAAATCTCCAGAATCTGCAGAAGAAGGAGCCTTGCTGGAACGACGACCAAAATTGTTTATTCTACCAGAACTGCCAAACTACGTGTACCAATAATTCAACTGAGTGTTATTTCAAATTTTAATCGTTTAGTGCTGAGGAACAAATTGTAGTTATTCAGATTAATTTTAATGGAAAATTCTGGAAACAGAAATGGTTTTTCCGTCTAACAAGGACAGCCTACCGAAGGGCGGTTAACCTCCAATACCTTTTCCGAACTAAATCTATCACATGTTGTACATATGCATAATCGAGTTTCAGACATAGTAAGGACAGTTGACCAGATAGTGCTAGCAGAAACATTGATTTCTTGCATATGATTTCAACAATCAATCTTCAAAGCGTTGTAATATTTTCAGCAATGCTTATTCTTCAGCATCTCTCAGTATTGAGTCAGATGATTGAATTAACGATAAAATAAAGCCGCTAGGAGCAAAAATGCAAAAAATACATTTTTCCATACTAATCTCCATATAAATTTCAAACGCGATGCTGTAAGTGGGGAAGCAACCAATCGTGCTGTGTATGTGTGTTATGTATGTGTCAATGCGTATATGTGTGCATGTTCGGAAATCAGTAAAATGTTTACAGTGAAAAAAGGACTTTTCATTTTTAAAATCCTGTATCTCAAAATCGGAACATAGTACCTCGGGGTTTTAAGCTTTTCCAATGTAAAAATGGTCAAAGAACACGTTGGTGAGGTTATTTCCTAAATAAAAATATACTCATTTGGTAAAAAACGCATTTTTCACACAAAAACTCAAAAATTGTTCATTTGGCAACACTGCACATCAATAAATTATTTTTTTATGAATTCCTTGAAAAATCTTCTTTCGAATGGTTACCTTAGATTCATTATAGACCTCACAGTTCCAGAGATATGTACAAAACAATATGATGAGTTTCATACATTTGTCCGAAAAGGGGGATGGTCTTATTAATCGTGGGGAGGTCCAATCACCACGAAATTTTGGTTTTTGGGGTATAACCCATACATAAACAATTGGTCAAAATTTCATTCAATTCTAAGAAAGTCGATTGCACGTTTGCATTTTTTCTCGGTCACTTCATATGGAATGACCCATATAGAATTTTTCTTTTGGTCATTATCTAGCATATGTATACATTGTAAACATTAAAGTTTGATGATTTTAACATACAAATGAAAAACAAAAAAAAAGATGCGGGTAAGCCCGTCACCCTTTTGGGGTAAGCCCGTCACATTATAAAATAATCCTTAATTTTTGTTTTCTGGCATGATTTTTTTGTAGATAATAGTATTCCGGCGTTCCCGTCGGACAGTTGTAATTTGGTTCACCCCTTTAAAACGAAAATATTAACGTAATGTCTGGTTCAATAAGCTGGGTCGTAAATTTCTAGTAAGCAGTGAAGGCAAAATAATATCGCTTCCAATAAGTCTGTGCCTGGAGTGAAATCCATGTCAAGAACATCTATCGTTCGTGAAAAAAAAACTTTTATTCGTCATCATCGATCAACACAATTTCCTAATACTATGGACTCAGAAGTTGCGGCTTAGAGGTGAGCCAGCCAAGGGCTGAAAACCTCTTAAATGAAGACAATAATAATAATAAGTTGCGGCTAAAATTTCAAATTTTCAATCGGGTATAGAAAAAATCCCTTTTTGAGCAATTTTACTTATTCGATTTGCACACAACAAGTTCGCATTCAACGGGGAATCTTGCAATGAGTTTACACGAATGTGAAAATTTGGATCAACTCACCTATCAGTGATATTTTAGACTTTCCTTACATCATTTGTCATAAGACGAGTTTGTACAATCCCATTGAATTCCACCACCTAATTGTATCTTGACAGATACGTATTTCGACCTCAACAGTAAGGCCGTTTTCAGTGTCTCGTACTTGACTCGACTAGTCGAGTCGTTTTGTTAATTTTCTTGACATTTGACAGTTCACCGTAGGTTTTATGTGATTCAGAATAGCAAAACAAATAAAAGCTAACATGACATGAGGTCATAAAGTTAATTGAAAAGTGATTTCTTGTAAAAGTCTGGGGGTGACGGGCTTACCCACATTTCCGTTTTCCCTTTCTTTCCCAAAATTGTTATCAATAATCCAACCGGGCTCGCTCAGCACAAAGTTGGGTAAATTCATAAATCCTCAATTTTAAGATGAATAAACTCTAAACTGATAAATGTACTTAACTTTGGAAAGGCAAAAGTAAAGTTTTATCCAATCCAAGTTCAATCCAAATACAATCCAAATACAACCCAAATTTGACCCAAATCCAATTCAAATCCAATCAACAATCATTTTAATTCTTATCATAATCCAATCCAAATCCAATTCAAATACAATCCAAATCCAATCCAAATCCAATCCAAATCCAATGGAAACCAACTGAAATCCAATCCAAACCAATCCAAACACAACCAAATCCAATCCAAACCAATCCAAATCCACTGCAAACCATCCAAACCAATCCAAACCAATCCAAACCAATCCAAACCAATCCAAACCAATCCAAACCAATCCAAATCCAATCCAAACCATCCAAACCAATCCAAACCAATCCAAACCAATCCAAACCAATCCAAACCAACCAAACCAATCCAAACTAATCCAAACCAAACCAATCCAAACCAATCCAAACCAATCCAAACCAATCCAAACCAATCCAAACCAACCAAACCAATCCAAACCAATCCAAACCAATCCAAACCAACCAAACCAACCAAACCAATCCAAACCAATCCAAACCAACCAAACCAATCCAAACCAACCAAACCAATCCAAACCAATCCAAACCAATCCAAACCAATCCAAACCAACCAAACCAATCCAAACCAATCCAAACCAATCCAAACCAATCCAAACCAATCCAAACCAACCAAACCAATCCAAACCAATCCAAACCAACCAAACCAATCCAAACCAATCCAAATCCAATCCAAACCAATCCAAATCCAATCCAAACCAATCCAAACCAACCAAACCAATCCAAACCAATCCAAACCAATCCAAACCAATCCAAACCAACCAAACCAATCCAAACCAACCAAACCAATCCAAACCAATCCAAACCAACCAAACCAATCCAAACCAACCAAACCAATCCAAACCAATCCAAACCAACCAAACCAATCCAAACCAATCCAAACCAATCCAAACCAATCCAAACCAAACCAATCCAAACCAAACCAACCAAACCAATCCAAACCAATCCAAACCAACCAAACCAATCCAAACCAACCAAACCAATCCAAACCAATCCAAACCAATCCAAACCAATCCAAACCAATCCAAACCAATCCAAACCAACCAAACCAATCCAAACCAATCCAAACCAATCCAAACCAATCCAAACCAATCCAAACCAACCAAACCAATCCAAACCAATCCAAACCAATCCAAACCAATCCAAACCAATCCAAACCAATCCAAACCAACCAAACCAATCCAACCAATCCAAACCAATCCAAACCAATCCAAACCAATCCAAACCAATCCAAACCAACCAAACCAATCCAAACCAATCCAAACCAATCCAAACCAATCCAAACCAATCCAAACCAACCAAACCAACCAAACCAATCCAAACCAACCAAACCAATCCAAACCAATCCAAACCAATCCAAACCAATCCAAACCAATCCAAACCAATCCAAACCAATCCAAACCAATCCAAACCAATCCAAACCAATCCAAACCAATCCAAACCAATCCAAACCAACCAAACCAATCCAAACCAATCCAAACCAACCAAACCAACCAAACCAATCCAAACCAATCCAAACCAATCCAAACCAATCCAAACCAATCCAAACCAACCAAACCAATCCAAACCAATCCAAACCAATCCAAACCAACCAAACCAACCAAACCAACCAAACCAATCCAAACCAACCAAACCAATCCAAACCAATCCAAACCAATCCAAACCAATCCAAACCAATCCAAACCAATCCAAACCAATCCAAACCAATCCAAACCAACCAAACCAATCCAAACCAACCAAACCAACCAAACCAATCCAAACCAACCAAACCAATCCAAACCAACCAAACCAATCCAAACCAATCCAAACCAATCCAAACCAACCAAATCCAATCCAAACCAATCCAAACCAATCCAAACCAATCCAAACCAATCCAAACCAATCCAAACCAATCCAAACCAACCAAACCAATCCAAACCAATCCAAACCAATCCAAACCAACCAAACCAATCCAAACCAACCAAACCAATCCAAACCAACCAAACCAATCCAAACCAATCCAAACCAACCAAACCAATCCAAACCAATCCAAACCAATCCAAACCAACCAAACCAACCAAACCAATCCAAACCAACCAAACCAATCCAAACCAATCCAAACCAACCAAACCAATCCAAACCAATCCAAACCAATCCAAACCAACCAAACCAATCCAAACCAATCCAAACCAACCAAACCAATCCAAACCAATCCAAACCAATCCAAACCAATCCAAACCAATCCAAACCAACCAAACCAACCAAACCAATCCAAACCAATCCAAACCAATCCAAACCAATCCAAACCAACCAAACCAATCCAAACCAATCCAAACCAATCCAAACCAATCCAAACCAACCAAACCAATCCAAACCAACCAAACCAATCCAAACCAATCCAAACCAATCCAAACCAATCCAAACCAACCAAACCAACCAAACCAATCCAAACCAATCCAAACCAATCCAAACCAACCAAACCAATCCAAACCAATCCAAACCAATCCAACCAAACCAATCCAAACCAACCAAACCAACCAAACCAATCCAAACCAATCCAAACCAATCCAAACCAATCCAAACCAATCCAAACCAATCCAAACCAATCCGAACCAATCGAAACCAATCGAAACCAACCAAACCAACCAAACCAACCAAACCAATCCAAACCAATCCAAACCAATCCAAACCAATCCAAACCAATCCAAACCAAACCAATCCAAACCAACCAAACCAATCCAAACCAATCCAAACCAATCCAAACCAATCCAAACCAATCCAAACCAACCAAACCAATCCAAACCAATCCAAACCAATCCAAACCAACCAAACCAATCCAAACCAATCCAAACCAATCCAAACCAATCCAAACCAATCCAAACCAATCCAAACCAATCCAAACCAACCAAACCAATCCAAACCAATCCAAACCAATCCAAACCAATCCAAACCAATCCAAACCAACCAAACCAATCCAAACCAATCCAAACCAATCCAAACCAATCCAAACCAACCAAACCAACCAAACCAATCCAAACCAATCCAAACCAACCAAACCAACCAAACCAACCAAACCAACCAAACCAATCCAAACCAATCCAAACCAATCCAAACCAATCCAAACCAATCCAAACCAACCAAACCAATCCAAACCAACCAAACCAATCCAAACCAATCCAAACCAATCCAAACCAACCAAACCAACCAAACCAACCAAACCAATCCAAACCAATCCAAACCAATCCAAACCAATCCAAACCAACCAAACCAATCCAAACCAATCCAAACCAATCCAAACCAACCAAACCAATCCAAACCAATCCAAACCAACCAAACCAACCAAACCAACCAAACCAATCCAAACCAATCCAAACCAACCAAACCAACCAAACCAATCCAAACCAATCCAAACCAATCCAAACCAACCAAACCAATCCAAACCAACCAAACCAACCAAACCAATCCAAACCAATCCAAACCAATCCAAACCAACCAAACCAATCCAAACCAATCCAAACCAATCCAAACCAACCAAACCAATCCAAACCAATCCAAACCAACCAAACCAATCCAAACCAATCCAAACCAATCCAAACCAACCAAACCAACCAAACCAATCCAAACCAATCCAAACCAATCCAAACCAATCCAAACCAACCAAACCAATCCAAACCAACCAAACCAATCCAAACCAACCAAACCAATCCAACCAAACCAAACCAAACCAATCCAAACCAACCAAACCAATCCAAACCAATCCAAACCAACCAAACCAATTCAAACCAATCCAAACCAATCCAAACCAATCCACATCCAATCCATATCCAATCCATATCCAATCCAAACCAACCAAACCAACCAAACCAATCCAAACCAATCCAAACCAAACCAAATCCAATCGAACCAATCCAAATTAAACCAAACCAATCCAACCAAACCAAGTCCAATCCAAACCAAATCCAAATCCAATCCAAACCAACCAAACCAACCAAACCAATCCAAACCAATCCAATCCAAACCAATCCAAACCAATCCAAACCAACCAAACCAATCCAAACCAATCCAAACCAACCAAACCAACCAAACCAATCCAAACCAATCCAAACCAATCCAAACCAATCCAAACCAATCCAAACCAACCAAACCAACCAAACCAACCAAACCAATCCAAACCAATCCAAACCAATCCAAACCAACCAAACCAATCCAAACCAACCAAACCAATCCAAACCAACCAAACCAATCCAAACCAACCAAACCAATCCAAACCAATCCAAACCAATCCAAACCAATCCAAACCAATCCAAACCAATCCAAACCAATCCAAACCAATCCAAACCAATCCAAACCAATCCAAACCAACCAAACCAATCCAAACCAATCCAAACCAACCAAACCAATCCAAACCAATCCAAACCAATCCAAACCAATCCAAACCAATCCAAACCAATCCAAACCAATCCAAACCAATCCAAACCAACCAAACCAATCCAAACCAATCCAAACCAATCCAAACCAACCAAACCAATCCAACCAAACCAACCAAACCAATCCAAACCAATCCAAACCAATCCAAACCAATCCAAACCAATCCAAACCAACCAAACCAATCCAAACCAATCCAAACCAATCCAAACCAATCCAAACCAATCCAAACCAACCAAACCAACCAAACCAATCCAAACCAACCAAACCAATCCAAACCAATCCAAACCAATCCAAACCAATCCAAACCAATCCAAACCAATCCAAACCAACCAAACCAATCCAAACCAACCAAACCAATCCAAACCAACCAAACCAATCCAAACCAATCCAAACCAACCAAACCAACCAAACCAATCCAAACCAACCAAACCAATCCAAACCAATCCAAACCAATCCAAACCAACCAAACCAACCAAACCAATCCAAACCAATCCAAACCAATCCAAACCAACCAAACCAATCCAAACCAACCAAACCAACCAAACCAATCCAAACCAATCCAAACCAATCCAAACCAACCAAACCAACCAAACCAACCAAACCAATCCAAACCAACCAAACCAATCCAAACCAACCAAACCAATCCAAACCAACCAAACCAATCCAAACCAATCCAAACCAATCCAAACCAATCCAAACCAATCCAAACCAACCAAACCAATCCAAACCAATCCAAACCAATCCAAACCAACCAAACCAAACCAATCCAAACCAACCAAACCAATCCAAACCAATCCAAACCAACCAAACCAACCAAACCAACCAAACCAATCCACATCCAATCCACATCCAATCCAAACCAATCCAAACCAACCAAACCAATCCAAACCAATCCAAACCAAACCAAATCCAATCCAAACCAAACCAATCGAACCAACCGAAACCAACTGAAACCAATCGAACCAACCGAACCAACCTGAACCAACCTGAACCAATCCAAATTAAACCAAACCAATCTAAACCAAACCAACCTAATCCAAATTAAACCAAACCAATCCAAACCAATCCAAACTAATCCAAACCAAACCAAACCAACCAAACCAATCCAACCAAACCAACCAAACCAATCCAATCCAAACCAATCCAAACCAATCCAAACCAACCAAACCAACCAAACCAATCCAAACCAATCCAAACCAACCAAACCAATCCAAACCAATCCAAACCAATCCAAACCAACCAAACCAATCCAAACCAATCCAAACCAATCCAAACCAATCCAAACCAACCAAACCAACCAAACCAACCAAACCAATCCAAACCAATCCAAATCCAATCCAAACCAATCCAAACCAATCCAAACCAACCCAAACCAATCCAAACCAATCCAAACCAACCAAACCAATCCAAACCAATCCAAACCAATCCAAACCAACCAAACCAACCAAACCAATCCAAACCAATCCAAACCAACCAAACCAATCCAAACCAATCCAAACCAATCCAAACCAATCCAAACCAATCCAAACCAATCCAAACCAACCAAACCAATCCAAACCAATCCAAACCAATCCAAACCAATCCAAACCAATCCAAACCAATCCCAAACCAATCCAAACCAATCCAAACCAATCCAACCAACCAATCAAACCAATCGAAACCAATCGAACCAACTGAAACCAATCGAAACCAACCGAACCAACCGAAACCAACTGAACCAACCGAAACCAATCGAAACCAATCCAAATTAAACCAAACCAATCCAAACCAAACCAAATCCAATCCAAACCAAACCAAACCAACCAAACCAATCCAAACCAATCCAAACCAATCCAATCCAACCAATCCAAACCAATCCAAACCAATCCAAACCAACCAAACCAATCCCAAACCAATCCAAACCAACCAAACCAATCCAAACCAATCCAAACCAATCCAAACCAATCCAAACCAAACCAACCAAACCAATCCAAACCAACCCAAACCAATCCAAACCAATCCAAACCAATCCAAACCAACCAAACCAATCCAAACCAATCCAAACCAACCAAACCAATCCAAACCAACCAAACCAATCCAAACCAACCAAACCAATCCAAACCAATCCAAACCAATCCAAACCAACCAAACCAATCCAAACCAACCAAACCAACCAAACCAACCAAACCAATCCAAACCAATCCAAACCAATCCAAACCAATCCAAACCAATCCAAACCAACCAAACCAATCCAAACCAATCCAAACCAAATCCAAACCAATCCAAACCAATCCCAAACCAATCCAAACCAACCAAACCAATCCAAACCAATCCAAACCAATCCAAATCCAATCCAAACCAACCAAACCAATCCAAACCAATCCAAACCAACCAAACCAACCAAACCAACCAAACCAATCCAAACCAACCAAACCAACCAAACCAATCCAAACCAATCCAAACCAACCAAACCAATCCAAACCAATCCAAACCAATCCAAACCAATCCAAACCAATCCAAACCAATCCAAACCAATCCAAACCAACCAAACCAACCAAACCAATCCAAACCAATCCAAACCAATCCAAACCAATCCAACCAATCCAAACCAACCAAACCAATCCAAACCAATCCAAACCAATCCAAACCAACCAAACCAATCCAAACCAATCCAAACCAATCCAAACCAATCCAAACCAATCCAAACCAATCCAAACCAATCCAAACCAACCAAACCAACCAAACCAATCCAAACCAATCCAACCAACCAAACCAATCCAAACCAATCCAAACCAACCAAACCAACCAAACCAATCCAAACCAATCCAAACCAATCCAAACCAATCCAAACCAATCCAAACCAATCCAAACCAACCGAAACCAACCAAACCAATCCAAACCAACCAAACCAATCCAAACCAATCCAAACCAATCCAAACCAATCCAAACCAATCCAAACCAATCCAAACCAACTTAATCCAATCCAAACCAATCCAAAACCAACCAAACCAATCCAAACCAATCCAAACCAATCCAATCCAATCCAAACCAATCCAAAATCCAATCCAAACCAATCCAAACCAATCCAAACCAACCAAACCAATCCAAACCAATCCAAACCAATCCAAACCAATCCAAACCAATCCAAACCAATCCAAATCCAATCCAAACCAATCCAAACCAATCCAAACCAATCCAAACCAATCCAAATCCAATCCAAACCAATCCAAACCAATCCAAACCAATCCAAACCAATCCAAACCAATCCAAACCAATCCAAACCAACCAAATCCAACCAAACCAACCAAAATCCAAACCAATCCAAATCCAATCCAAACCAATCCAACCAATCCAAACCAATCCAAACCAATCCAAACCAATCCAAACCAATCCAAATCCAACCAAACCAACCAATCCAAACCAATCCAAACCAATCCAAACCAATCCAAACCAATCCAAACCAATCCAAACCAATCCAAACCAATCCAAACCAATCCAAACCAACCAAACCAATCCAAACCAACCAAACCAATCCAAACCAATCCAAACCAATCCAAACCAACCAAACCAATCCAAATCCAATCCAAACCAATCCAAACCAATCCAAACCAATCCAAACCAATCCAAACCAATCCAAACCAATCCAAACCAATCCAAACCAAACCAATCCAAACCAATCCAAACCAATCCAAACCAATCCAAACCAATCCAAACCAATCCAAACCAATCCAAACCAATCCAAACCAATCCAAACCAATCCAAACCAATCCAAACCAATCCAACCAATCCAAACCAATCCAAACCAATCCAAACCAATCCAAACCAATCCAAACCAAACCAATCCAAACCAACCAAACCAATCAAACCAACCAAACCAATCCAAACCAAACCAATCCAAACCAATCCAAACCAACCAAACCAATCCAAACCAACCAAACCAAACCAATCCAAACCAACCAAACCAATCCAAACCAATCCAAACCAATCCAAACCAATCCAAACCAACCAAACCAACCGAATCCAATCCAAATCCAATCCAAATCCAATCCAAATCCAATCCAAATCCAATCCAAATCCAATCCAAATCCAATCCAAATCCAATCCAAATCCAATCCAAATCCAATTCAAATCAAATTCAAATATAATTCAAATCCAATCCAAATCCAATCCAAATCCAATCCAAATCCAATCCAAATCCAACCTCAGGGTGACGTCCTCATTAAGAATTTCCAGGGTAGCATGGATGAATGGGTGGCGGTTGGATGCTGAGGCCTGGGCTGCGAGCATGCTTGCCGAGTCGGTGATGATCGGCATCGGTCCGTTGCTCGGCAGAGACACAGCCTAGAATACTGATGCAGCTTCCGCCAAGAAAACGGAGCACATCTCCGGTAGCCGGTAGGAGGCGGATGGGTTGTCGCTGGAGTCAATTCCAATCCCCTCCCTGCCTGTCGCCTTAGAGCCGTCCGTGTCGACGTTGATCGGTATCGGTCCTCGATGCGCTGGTTGAAGAGGCTCTGCGCTTGCTGTTTGCTGTTGCTTTACGTAATTGTGTCTTCAGCGACATGTTGAGTCTCGGGGGTTTGGATGACCAGTCCCGTGGGCCAAGGCGGTGGAGACCGGCGATTTTTGGTAGCTGCTGTTGGGTTGTCTGTCGGAAGTTCTTATTGACCCTGTCAAGGAGGTAGCAGGGGCCACTGGAGGCCTCAGTTTTCTGCAAGTAGCCGATGGTTTCAGAGCTGAGGGCTGCTGTCAGTTTGTAGCAGAAGGGAACAACACCAGATTCGGCGCACGCGAAGTCAGAAGGTGTAGAAGAGAAGTGTCCCGAGTGCAGCCTAACGGGTATTTGCATAATGTTTTTTTCTTGTAATTCAGTCGGTGGTCAATCGTGACGCCAAAGAGCTTGACGCAGTTTCGGTTTGGGATAGGATTGCCGTCGAGCATGATGGGTTGACTGGGTGGTTGGTGATTGCTCTCGCAGATGTGGACAAATTTTTCCGCTGTCATTTGGTAGCCTGTTGTTTTGGCCCACCTAGCAACCTTGCTGACGGCCGCCTGGGCCTTTCTTCGGATTAGTTTTGGTCGCTTACCTGTCACTACCAGCAGGATATCGTCCGCGTACACGAGGATAAAGATTCCCTTTGACAGGTCTCTAAACACTTCCTCCATTTCCTCAAGGAAAAGCGCGGCGGCGATTATTTATCCCTGGGGGACTCTAGTTTCCTCCTCCATGGTTTTGGATGTATGCGCTCCGAGCTGCACTCGAAAATATCGTTCTAGCAGGAAATTTTTGATGAACCGATAAAAGTTGCCGGATATCAGTTGTCAGAGTGCTAGCCTTTGTAGGATTCGTGGTGTTCGGGGCCGGGGTATAGGCCTTGAAGATGTCTAGGGACACCACTTTGGCATGGTGCTCAGGATTGTTTGCTTCTTGGAGTATTTGATCCAGCGAAGCCCAGGACGGAAGGCATGTTGGCGGTGATCTAGGTGTCCAGTGCTTTCTAGGTACTCCATTAGCCTGCGGTTTGCCATCCGTTCTAGTCTGTTGATGGTCCTTGGTTCTTTGGTATCGGCACGACTAAGCTGGACATCCAATCAGCTAGAAGCGTGCCACTTTGCCACTCCTTGTTAGAGGCCTAAAGGAGAGCAACTTTTACGCTGGGGAGAGGTTCTTCAACATTGGATATCCGAGGTTGTCAGGCGGATTTCCCCTACCCCTTTCTCAACGCAAACTCGAGCTCCTCAAGCGTGAAAGGCTGGTTGCGGCGGAGGGGTTGGGGTGTCTTCTTCGGAAGTGATCAGCTAGAGCGTCAGCGATTGCCGGATCTCGTTGCATGTTGCCGTCGACCTTTAGCCCGTCGCTTACCTGAAAGTTTGTTCACGCGTCTCCATAGCTCGGTGGTTGACTGTTCGCTGGAAATACCATCGAGGAATTCAGTTCAGGTATTTTCCTTTGCCTCACGGATGGTTTGCCGGCACTCGTTCCTTGCCGTCTGGTATGTCGTCCGAATGTTGGCTATGGCGGGGTCGTCCTGGAGCATGAGCTCTTTGGCCTTCTTGAACGCGCGGAGCGCTTTCCTTTTACGTTTAACCCTTTTTTTGGTATCTTCGCTCCACCAGTGAACTGATTTGCAGCCGGGGTTTAGGCTAGTTTTTGGGATTGTTTTTGCCCTAGTAGCACAATTCCGATCGATTTTGTTGCAGCAACACCAATGTGACTGGATTTGGTTGCATATAAGTCACAGTGACTGGTATATTACAAGTATGCTACTCTGGTCTGGCTGCTCGTGGAATGGCTTCGGACAGTTCGAGGGCTGTTGGCGTTTGTTCTTGTAGTTCTCGTTCCATCTCCTGCAGGAAGCTGCTCCAGTCAACTTGCTTGTAAAGCCAGCGCGGGCGTCGGGAAATCTCGGTGGGTGAGTTGTCAAGCGCCACGAGGATGGGTGCGTGGTCGCTGCCCCTGGGATCACCGTCCGTGGTCCAGAGGAGCCTTCCGACGACCGAGCTCGAGGCTAACGAGATATCGATGACAGACTCCATAGACCCTCGGTGGAGGGTGGGAGTGCCGTCGTTAAGTAAGTTAAGATAAAGCCTGCTTCTATAGCCGCGTTGAAGACGCTGTTTGAACGGCTACCCCAGGAGTGGTGGTAGTTATTCGTGTCGCCGAGTACAATTACCGGAGATGGTAATTTCTCGAAAATACTTAATGTAAATCGAGACGATGGTTATCGGAAATGGCCATTCAAGTCTTACTGCTACTACCGGGAACCGACTTTTAGCGCGAAATCGATTGCAATATGAAACATTTTGACGTTAGCGTAATGCGGCAATCTGGCACAACTGAGGCGCGACACAAGAAACTCGGAATTTCGGGACAGAACAGAGGGAAGTCGTTTGACCACACTTTGGAGAGCACGAACGTCGAACTGGAAACCGTCGTAGATGAAGTTCCGATGAGTGACAATATGAACGATTCATAATGCACTATGGGCAAGTTATAGATTGTTATGGTCTCGGAGAAATGATAGAAAACGGTAAGCTGTTTGCACAATTCTGTAGCTATATTGACATGATGGTTGGGAGATCGCTTCTTCCTTATCGAACAGTACACAAAGTCACGTGGGCAGAATTTGCGGGAGGTCTATTTATAATGTATATTACGGCAGTATGGCGCTTCGCCAGATTCAGCTCAGTTGCGATTCTTTCAAAACGAAATCTGATTTAAAGTAGATTGATGTTAGTCGTATATGCAAACCACGAAAAAGTACACGATGTTATATTTATTTTCAAAACCATATCTGTTGCAGAAACAGAGATTCGAGAAATATATTAAGAAATTTCTTAAACCCTTATAGAGATGAGCCAGCCTAGGACTGCAAATCTCTATAATAAAGATAATAATGATAATAATTCCTAAACCTTAGCGGAATCGGGTGCGTCGCGCTTCACCTTTGATGTACAATAGGTGGTTACCATTCGATTACATATACTTCTACATGTTAAAGGCGGTCGAACTATACGAAATTTTATAAAAGCATCGAAATGCGTAAACTTGGAAATGTATTTTTGTCAACAAATGCTTTCAATTGAAATCAACTAGATAAATGCATTAAGAAATCAGATATCCCCTCATCATAAAATCACTTCACCTACCGTTCATTCGGATCTTCGCTGCACTGCTGGTGACGACCTGCCGCGTTAGTTTGTGCATCGTCCTACACCGGTACGACGGATACCGGTCGTTATACTCTAGATTGTGCACCAGAAGCTCGCCTGTGGGAAGCAGGTGATATTTTCCATCTGCGACGAGAAACGTAAGGAAAAAAATAGTAAGGAACAAGCGGTTCATCGACCGGGATTATTTTCCGCTCGGAGGCGAAATGTCACTTACCGCCCTGCAGCGAGGGATAGATGTAGAAGGCCGGCTCCTGCACCCAGGACACCACCCGCACTAGCTCCTTAACAAAATTAGGCACTACACAACGCAGAATTGCGGTACAGCCGCGGGACGCTGCCAGCATTTCGACGTCGACTTTGTACGCTTGAGCAACCACTGCTCCGGGCCGGGGATGTTGTATGATGATTGCAGACGAAGGGCGAGAAAAAAAATCGAAAAAATTGGAGAAAAAGGGAAAAAATAGTTGAATCGTTAGTGACGACGGTGTGATCATTACCGGCTTGATGAACTTGGATGCAGTTCAAAGTCATTCCGGAGATAAATTACAGGATGCGCCAGGAACAGGTTGATTGCAATCAGAGGAATCAGACGTTGTCGTTTGTAGTTAATAATCAGTAGTGGTGTAGTCATGAAGCTTCTTTTATGGTTCGCATAGATAAAAACTACATTCGACTTCTGGTATGTGTGTAACTAGAAGGTTAAAATTCTGACGTCGAAGTTGTTCAAAAACATTTTGTCGAGCACATGGTATTGGACACTCAGCAGGGCTTAATTTTTTTTTTTGAATATTGAAAGGTCCAATCTAGCTACGCTATAGTACGACCGATGCCATGTTTAAGATTACATCAAAGATTAAGCACTGCAGCAAAAGATGTACTTCCACCACCCAGTCAGCAGTGGCGGGATAAATAAAGCTGTAGAAAAGCTCCTCCAGTGCTACTAACTAGCTACATACCATATTCCATCCAGTCTGCACAATGATACAATGTAATCTTCTTGAGGCATTATGACACCTCCCTGCTTTTCACGACATTGCAATGGGGCGCTAAAAGTTTTACATACATAAATTTTCACCCGTACCAGCGCTAGCGAGTTGTCGTTGTGGGTTGATGAGAATCTGCTGCTGGGTGTAGTCTGAAATTTACGGCAGCGGACTTGAATTAGGTGCCTTAGCACTGCTTGCTATTGTAAAATCCAAACGTCTGGGCAGCAAACTTTCTCTTATTGTCTGCAAATTTTCTTCGGCCCTGTGTTGGCCAGTGAAGTTACACAGCTTCTATTCGGTGACTAACGATTATATCGCACTATGGGGTGAAGCTTTGTGAATGGAGCACTTCTCCCATGTTACTCAACTTTACAAAGAGACTGCGCATCTGCTTGTTTTTTGCAATGTGTGAATGGAAATGACCGAATACTGATTACCGTTTATCCGTATTGAACCAACAAATCTTACAATTCTATATAATAAAAATATCGTCATTGAGTCTGAGGCAGCGGTTCTCAACCTTTTTCATGAGTAGTACCCCTTCAGACCTTTGCATTGCATGAGGTACCCCTTGTTTTTTTTTATGAAAATTGAACAAAAGACTCATATTTCAAAATATTTCATTGGGTTACCGACGAAACACTTAAAATTTGGATTTTGATTTTTGATGAAAATAAAAATATTTAAAAAAAATTTAGTAGTTCCTGAAATAACATTGTGTAATAAAATATCAATTTGAAGTATCTTTCTAACGTAATGTAATTATGAAAATAAGTAATAAAATTTCATATAATTGGTATTTATTTTTACTTGATTTTGTAAATTAAAATTATTATCCACCTAAATTTATTTAACGATTTTTTTGAATTTCGCTTTTCTTTTGATGCTCCACACACGTGCTTTGATACATACACAAAATTACAAAATATTGTTTATTGTCTTGCAATCAAGAGAACCTATACGAAGACGAGCTCGGTGGCCTAGTGGCTACCGCTTCTGCCTTATAAGCAGGAGGTCGTGGGTTCAACTAAAGGCTCGTCCCTTTCCTACTTTGTATTTCTATCATAGTTCTTTCTGTGTTTCACGTTTTATCAACACGATTCCTATTATTATAACCTTCCGCACTAACAATTCCAAATCCTCCCGAGGCACCTATGAGAGGTCGCCGAGTTCTCTGAATCTTTCTTAAGTAGGTTTTCGACTAACCATCCTTCCCTTTCTCCAGCATTCGCAAGGACTTGGCCAGGACAGATCTGGACTATTGGAGAGTGCGTTGCTTCCATCTAAGACAGCGGTTCTCAACCTTTTTCTTAAGAGATACCCCTTCGAACTTTTGCATGATTTGAGGTACCCCCTGTCGAAAGAAGGCTTCCAATCCTCTTGAAAACATAGTTCCAAGCCAGTTGACAATCAGACTTCGTGGTGCGAGGACGTATATATACTCTCTAATCGCATTGTCTATAACCTCAATTATTTGTGATCAGCCACGTGGCTGTTGAGATATTTTTTTCGCTCCGGGTTGAGTGCAACATGGATGACGGACTAGTGAAAAATACACTGGCGTTTCAG
This sequence comes from Armigeres subalbatus, assembly GCF_024139115.2. Taxonomy (NCBI): domain Eukaryota; kingdom Metazoa; phylum Arthropoda; class Insecta; order Diptera; family Culicidae; genus Armigeres; species Armigeres subalbatus. The sequence continues at coordinate 157,769,982 of NC_085140.1, read as the reverse complement.
TTCCCTCAGGGGGCGCCAGCACCGTCGTTGGTGGAAATGGCGCGGTTTGTGAAGAACCTCGATGCCGATCTTGATTCTATGGAAACAAGTTATAAGCTGTCAGAAGAAAAATGTGTTTGTGTGAAATTCAAATCGTTACAGGCGATGAAGGAAGCGCAAACGCAAATCCCAGAAATTTGCGTGTTTCGTTATTCCAACGGAGAAAAAGTGGAAGTCAAAATGGCAATAGCAGGCTGCTGTACCAAATACGTGCGAATTTTTGACTTGCCCCGGAAGTTCCGATTCAGAAATCTCAGCTGTGCTGGGCAGGTACGGAATCGTAAAAAGAACAGTCAGAGAAAAGTTCCCTGCAGATCTTGGGCTGAACTTATTCACCGGTGTACGAGGTGTATACCTGGATATAAAGAAAGTAGTCCCGGCTTCGCTATTCTTTCTTAATCGGAAAGGCCGTATTTTCTACGAAGGGCTCAAGCAGAGGTGCTACATGTGCAAGGAGGAAGGACATTTGAAAGTGGACTGTCCACAAAAAAGCGGTGTCAAATCCTCTATTAACGCGATACCGGTGGAGAGAAGCAACGTGACGGGTGGACCGAAGAACAATGGTCCAAATACAACAGCTGCGGATGACGGAGAAGAGACCATCCTACAAACGCAACAGTCCCTTGTTGCAGAACAACCAAGCTATTCATTTGTGTTGAGTGGCAAACACCAGGAAAAAGATGACACAATGAGTGTGCCGAAATGACCACGTTGGTATCATCACGTAACAAAAGTGCAACCACAGATTCAGATCATTCTATTGATTTGATGGAATCTGAGGCAGACAGCAAGGACAAACATGCGGTGAGACGACAAAACTCAACCGAAGAGTCAGTTGATACCGACGATGAATTGCTACCTGATTTTACAAAGGTAGTTGGGAACCGCAGATCCACACGATCGGGGGTGAAGAAAGTGATGACACCCTCGAAACTATTTCTAAAGAATCGCTACAGTCGGGTAATCGGCGTAGTTCCAGCAAATAAGTGAAATCTCACGAGTGTAAAGCAGTGTTGGTGCATTTATATTCGTTGATTACTATAAGTGATGATGTACATTAGAAGATTAGCGACGATTAATATCAACGCAATTGAAGTGCTAGCCAAAAAGATGTTACTGAAACAGTTTCTGGAAAAAAATGATATAGATATAGCCTTTCTGCAAGAAGTTCAGTTTGACGACTTTTCATTCGTTCAAAGTCATGTAGCGTTGGTGAACATCGGTGAGACAAATAAGGAACGGCTATCTTAATCCGTAAGTCACTGAATACTCGCAGTTACTACTGGATCCTGGAGGAAGAATTATTTCGGTTTCTGATGGACGGTGTGAATTTTATTAACGTGTATGGTCATTCCGGTGCGCAATATAAAGTGGAGAGAGATGTGCTGTTTTCCGATACTATCGCAGTACACTTCAATAAGCCTGAAACAGTTGGTAGTGTTCTCGCAGGAGACTTTAACTGCGTGTTAGACGCCAAGGACTGCAAAGGTAAAATGTACAACTATTCAAGCGGCTTAAAATCAGCTGTGGAACTTCTTGATCTTCAAGATGTAGCAGTGACGTTGAAAAGTGCGAAGAGGGATTTTACGTTCTTCCGTGGAGAGTCTGCTTCTAGGTTAGACCGGGTATACGTATCTAAAAATTTCAGTACAAAAGTGAATCGATGTGTTACAATTCCCGTAGTGTTCTCTGATCATCATGCGGTAGTTGTTGATTACACAATCTCAGTTGATCAACGTGTTTGCGTGCACGGTAGAGGCTACTGGAAGATCAATGATTACCTGATCCACGATTCAAAACATCCAAAAAGGGTTTAAAAGAGAATACGGTGAACTGAAGAAGAGAAGAAAGTATTCTGAAAGTTTTAGTGAATGGTGGTCCTATGATGTTAAGCGTAAGATTAGGCAGTATTTTAAACGTAAGTCCTTCGAGCTCAATGATACGAATAGACGGAGAAAAGATATATGGGAAAGAAAGCTAAGTGAGTTGTGGGAAAAACAGAAGAAAGGTGAACAGGTGTCTGACGAAATCAGTGTTGCTAAATCGAAGATACTGGAAATTGAAGTGAATAGGATGACTAGCTACGCTAGCCGGTTTCAGCCATTATCCTTGCTCGAAAGCGAAAAAATCGGGATTTATCATGTTTCAAAAATGATCAAAAGAAAATTGAATGGATCTACGCTGGCTCTAAGAAAAGAAAACAAAATGATAACAAATCACGACGAGGTCAAATCGATGGTGAGTGAACATTACAAAACTATTTTCAAAAAAAGTTCTACGAATCGTGCGGGTCTTTACGTCGTTAGAATTTCTAAACAAAGCATTCAGTGAGATGTCGAAGGAAAAGTTAATTGCTCCAATCTGTGAAGTAGAACTATTTAACACCATTAGTAGTGCTAAGAACAAAAATCTCCCGGTCCTGACGGCATCACGTATGAATTTCATTCTATTCATTTCGAATTATTGAAAGTGGATCTTCTCAAGTTATTTAACGGTTTGTTAGATAATACAATTGTACCTATGGAAAATTTTTCTGATGGTGTTATAAAGCTCATTCCGAAAAGGGAAAATCGAAAGATTTGACAGACTTCCGACCTATAAGTATGTTGAATACGGATTACAAACTTTTCACGAAAATAATAGCTAATCGTATTTTTGGTAGCATAAGTGAGATAATAGGTGAAGGACAAACTGCTGCTGTACCAGGCAAATCGTGGGTCGACAATTTGGATGTCCTTCGAACACTTTTTATTAAAGCTCAACAATCTACAGCTATTAAATTTGCATAACTGAGCCTAGATTTGGAAAAAGCCTTCGATGTAGTGGACCACGGTCAATTATGGGTAACTTTGGAAAAAAAGTCCCTACCTCGAAATCTAATAACAGTGATACAACGCTTATACTCAGATGCCACCTCCAAAGTATTAGTTAATGGTACCCTTACTAGTGAGATCAAAATGAACAGGTCAGTGAGACAAGGATGCCCGCTTTCAATGACACTTTTTGTGATATATATCGAGCCATTGATTAGGCAAATATATGCTGAATTGAGAGGTATTTTAATAGATGAAAGATTCATTAAAATAAAAGCTTTTGCCGATGATATTACAATTATTATAAGAAACGATCAAGAGTTTGATATTGTTCTAAAAATACTAACTGAGGCATAACTAACATAGTTCTGATTTTTCATTTGAGGCAGGAATCAATTTAAATTTAAAAAAGTCAGGATTCATAAGATTTAATAGTTGCAAAATCGGTCCTCAAATGATTGTGGAAAAGAAGAAATTAAAAATATTAGGGTTTAATGGTATCAACTAGTTGAAAGTAATGGTGGACAAAAATTTCAAAAATCTGATAGCTAGTTTGAAATTTTTCCTCTCATCAATTCTCTGCGAGAAGATTGAATTTGATAGGAGAAAATAATTGTTTTAAATACTTTATGTTATCAAAACTTTGGTACATAGCACAAATCATTCCTCCAGATAGTAAACACATTGCTGAAATAAAAATGATTACTGGACAGTTTTGTGGAGCCACCATAATATGATTAGAGTGCAAAGGGATCAGTTGTATTTAGATAATAGTCAAGGAGGTTTGAAACTCATGGATCCAGAAACACAATGTCATTCGCTATTCATTAGGAATCTTCTGTATAAAAATACGATTAAAGTTATTAATCCGTTAGTTACGCAATACAATTTAAAGAACCTTACTATCAATACAAGGAAGATGCTGAGTCTCGCACAATCCGTTAACTCATTAGATCACTTGATAAGTAATAGACAAATCTACGATTTTCTACTTTCAAAGAAGACCAATGAAGTTAAAATAATACAAAAGCATCCAAATTTGCCATGGGAAAACATATGGGAAAATATAGCAAAACCGTTTCTAACCACTCAAGCTCGATCAATTTTGTTCGAGGTTTTTAATGATTCATATCCAAATAAAGTGAAAATGTATAATCACAATTTTACACGAATTGAAAATTTGAAGTGCGACGTGTGTGGGAAAGAAGATACAAATATACACAGAATAAAAGAATGTAAAAATTCCAAAATTGTATGGGACTGGGTTACAAATATTGTCAAATCCAAACTATGTCAGAGATTCGTATCTGTAGAAGAAATCTTTTATAAAACGATCAATGATAAAACTTAAGAGCGAAAAGCGCATTGTGGCTTACAGCAGAAGTAATAGTATATAATATGACCAACTTTAAAAACGGCAATTTGTTTTGTTTCAAGAAACGTATTAGGACATGTAGATGGAATAACAGAAGTTTATTCGACAAACACTTTGATAGATTTCTTAATATATGTTAAGAATGCCCGAAAAGATGGATGTAATGAAACTTAACGAACATCATAATTGTATTTAGAATACAATACAAAAATGTATGCAACTCTAGGTTAAGTTTGTAAATTGATTGAAATAATAAAAAAAAAAAAAAAAAAAAAAAAAAGCCCTTTTGAAGGGAACCCAATCAGGAGAGAATAATAACAAATTTATATTATATTTTGTTACTGAGTTCAACAGTTTTTCTAACATAGGCTGTTATAAATTTGGTTCAGGATGTTGTTAAAATAACTAAATTTTCTAACAAAACAATGAAACATAACTAATTCTGTTATAATTCTGTTTAAAAAATGTGATAATAATTTATCATAACTCGATTATATGAACGGTTGTTATAAATAACTGATGTTGTTACAATCATGTTATAATCTTGTTTTGCCTTCCTAGTGGGGAAGCTCCTTTAAGCTTTTGAGTCCCTTTAGAGTAGGCTTCCGCGCCTCTTTATAAGTTTCTTCTGAGCCTCTTGTAGAGAGGCTTCCGAGCCACTTAAAAGGAAGCTTCCTTTGCATCTTGAAAGAACGCTTCTGAGCCTCTTGATAGGGTGCTTCCAAGCCTATTGAAAGAAGAATTCTGTGCTTCTTGAAGCGGGGCTTCCGAGCCTCTTGGAAGGAGGCTGCCGAGCCTCTTGAAAGAAGGCTTCCGAACCACTTGAAAGTAGACTTCCGAGCCTCTTGAAAACAGGCTTATGAGCCTCTTGAATGAAGGCAACCAAACCACTTAAAAGGAGGCTTCTGAACCTCCTGAAAAGAAGCTTCTGAGCCTCTTGAAAGGAGGCTTCCGATCCTCTTGGAGAAAATCTTCAGAGCCTCTTGAAAGGAAGCTTTTGAGCCTCTTGAAAGAAGGCTTTCGAGCCTCTTGAAAGAAGGCTTCGAGCATCTTGAAAGGAGATTTTTAATCTCTAGAAAAGGAGGCTTTTGAGCCTCTAGAAAGAAAGCTTTTGAGCAGACTGTCAAATTTGCTATCAAGATTTTTTTCCGTTGTTTAGATTATTTTTTTTTGCATTTTAGGCATTTTATGTAAATACGTGTTAATTTGAATTAAAGATGTGTAGTGCTGAGTGCTTTAGTGACTGACATGTTTAATAAATCTGCAGAGGATCATCGGAGGTTTATTACGCAGGGTATTTTTTAATATTGTGGTTCATGTGAGTGTAAAAATTTTAGGATGCGAATTATCTTCTAAAAGTGATATGATATCGCGTATGCGGATAAACAATCTACCATGGTCCCGTATGGATCGATGCAATTCCTCTAAAAATTGCTATTTTTTGACCGGTGGAAATGTGTAATTATTTGTAATTATATGTATATATAAATTGTGCCATAAATTTTCCTAGGAAGAATATGTGACCGAATAAGTTTCACTATGTGGTTTAACTCAGATTCTAGAAATAGAAGCTTGAACAAAATAAGAAATAATATTTTCACCAAGGTGAGATTAGTGTATTTTTATATAAGGTTACAATCCTTAACTTGCTTTATGTACGTCAAACTTATGTGCATTTACAAGTTGTTTGGGATAAAAGACTGATTCAGTTTTAAGTTCCAATGCTTATTTTTTGTAAAACCTTATATTTCGTCTTGTTATTTAGTTACTAATGTCCATATAAAATACAAAATTATCTAATCTAATTCATTTCTGGTGTTTCTAGAAGGTAAGAGAATTTTCCTAGTGTAGTAATAATAAACTTTTTCGAATTCCTATTCACGTTTCTAGCACAGGATAAATAAAATCATGTGGTTCAAAGCTGTTAAATTGTACTCTGGACAGTAAATGTCTTCTCTGGGATCTCAGAGTCTGCACTCTTTGACATCGAAACAGTTTAGTTCTACAGACTCTGGCTCTTCAGGACAATTTCACAGAACGGATTATCGATAATGCCCGTCGGTACAGCAATTCCGATGTTTGATTTTGGAGTGCATGACCATGTACCAGTTAGAACGCTGCTTAGACGTAAGTTCTCTGCTATGAAGATGTTTGAAAACCATTTTCCAATCACGTTGTTCCGCCGATACAAAACCAGGATCAGGTGCCAAGGAGAAGGTGCCGATAAATTTCTGATGACGATGGTGCGTTCAATATGATTTCCGGTAGTCTAGATATTCCTTTTACTAGGAGTATAGTGCTAAAGATCAGAGGTACGAAACAGTTTGATTTTCAAGGAAGCTGCTAAAAGGAAGTTGCGAAACCAGACTTATCAGACGGTTAACTAGAAGTGATTTTGATTTTGTTTCCATACAATGCAAATGCAATCCACCTTGAAGTTTCGGTAATATTATGTTCCATAGGCGACTCTTTGCAAATTTTGACCATACCATATGAACTTTCCGATTTCTGCTTTAATTTTGTTAACAAAACTGCACTGATCGTCAAGTTTGAAGCCATATACCAAGCCTTCGAATTGACGTAGGTATTGATCGAATTGTCTTTTGAATGAGATTCAATTTCCTTGGATGGTTGAGCCAGAGACGTGATCAATTCCATTGAGAACGGACTGCCAATTTTGTTCGTGCTTGTTTTATATTATCTCCATTCTGACTCCAAGGATATTCACAAATTCTCGATACTAATACCCGTTTCCGCTGTTAAGTTTAAGTTCAATCATGACTGCCTTTGTTTTTGCTTGTTTAGAATTGAACCAGATGCTAATCCGAATTCCAAAAGATATTGGTCACTTGGATCAGTTGTTGTTCGTTATCGAAAAACATAGAGATATCATCAGCATAAGCATTGTAGATGGCTCTTGGAATTTCTGCGAAATAGCGCAAGTAACGTGCAAATACAGAACGAATAGAAGCATCGACAAAGGATCTACTTGCCTTACGGAACGTTTGATTTGGAATTTCGCCAGGTGCCCATTTATCAAAATTTTGGAGAAGGATTGATTCCAAATGTTTGCAAGAAGGTATCAGCAGAGGATTAAAGTTCATCTTCAACAGAGTTCGTTGTAGGAACTGGTGACTGACTCTGTCGATGGCATGGTCTAGATCAAAGGATACGAGTAATGCATTTTTCGATGATGTTTTAAGACATAGCTTATCCAGAATATGATTGCCTCATATATACTCCGTTTACCATTCGAAATTTCTGATGATCTGACAATACTAGTGGAAGTAAATCATGCATTCGGTATTTTAAGACTTTAGAAAGAACTTTGCAGTGAAGTTTAAGAGATATTGGTCGATATCCTGAACACTTTTGATATTTCCTTTTCCGAACAAGCAATAACCCCATCGTGAAATTGTTTCATTGAGTTGCCTTGAGAGCGTCATTGATAACATTTGTAAACTCTGTTTTGATAATGTCCCACGCTTTCATGTAAACTCTTGGCAATCCATCCACGCCTGGAGATTTCCTAGCACGCTCTCTTGATGGCGCAAAAACCTCGTCAGGTGTCGCATCAGATTTTCATTGGTATATTATTGTCCGGTATCCTTTTTTGGCAGAAATTCTTTGTTCTTCTGAATCAGCAACAGAATACATACTTTCAAGTAGGACCTGATAGTGCTCCTTATTTGAGACTGTTCTCGATTTCTCCCCATCTTCACCCTCCAGCATTGATATCAAACTCTTACTCTTTCCCATGTATTTGCGCAACATGGAAAAGGGTCGTAGTCTCCGGACAAAACATCTCGTTTGTTTTCCGAAAGTTCATTGAAAATTTTCTTTGAAGACAGAGCATTTGAGCTTTTATATGGTTTATCGTTTTAAGTTGCCCCAGGTTATCTAGGTAATTTTCGTAAGCATCCTTCAACAGAGATCGATATAGTTCCATCGCATGCACTCTAAACTCACGGTGCACAATAGAGGTTTTCATTTCAAGAAAGAGATAAGCTTAGGCTTGTGTGGATAATCCACACTCCATCCAACTTCGAAAATTCGTTTAGCTCTGACCCAGTAAACCCATTTCTAGCCAGTTCGTTCATCACGTCCATGTCATCAAGAATTTGATTGAAGTCGCTTCCACGCCTAGCCGGGAACCCAGATTTAGAACATTCGTACTATGTAAGCTTTATGGTCTGAAAAGATGTAACAGCAAGTAAGTTTTGCGATTTCTACTCGCGTTGGAGATCAGAACTCGATCCAGCCGCGATGCCGTGTTAGCTCTTAGAACGAAACTCTACTAGTTGCCATTCAAAATCTCCCAGGAGTCTTCTAATTTAGCAGCATTCATAAGCCTTTTGCACATTGGACTTGCTTGTTGTTTAGAAGCATCTTTCAAATTGACTACCGCATTAAAATCTCCTCCCATATATACTCTGTAGCGTGATGTATGAAGTGCTGGACGAGTTGAAGAAATCCTCCTAGTTTTCTCTCTGCTGAGAGCCAGATGGGGCATAAATATTGATGAATGTTACTGATCCTATTCTAATGGAGATGATACGATTATCTAAACTCCTCTATATGATGCACATTGTAAAGATCTCGCACGCAATTGTTGTTCTCGTTGATGGTTATCAACATTAAAATTAGCCGAAAGCCTGGTACTATTAACTGCCTCATTATTCACTTCTTGTAATAAAATAATATCCAAATCTGCTAATCGGATAAAGGACCTCAATGCATCAAACTTAGTTTCATTGAAATATTGCAGATATTGATTGTTGCAATTCTGTAACTTAATAAATCGAACACCCTAATGTATGTAGTCCCACCGTATAGCAACCCTGAGGCGTTCCAAGGCTCTGACAGAGACATACATCATTCACAGTGTGCATCGAATGATTAAAATATTGAAGGGAAATGAACATTTTAAACTCTTCGTAGCAATTTAATTAAAAACGAAAGCAGTACGCGGTTGGACTTTTCTTATACTGTATATCAAGTATGAATCATAAAATAAAATTTGAAATCGAAAATTTGCGTTAATTATGCAGTAGAAGGAAACCAACCCTACTGCTAACCGTTTAATTAAATGTTCAGAATTAGAAGAGTAAAACTTCCTATGCTTCCCTGCATATTTCGATATCACTGACTCTTCATGCATTAATCGTCAATACCATTCATGAGATATACTCCTACATCCAGATTATTGTTGTTTACCTGCAGATTTGTTCGTTCGCTCGCCAAGGAACGTTGATCTTGTTGTTCGCCGGGTAGTCGTCGCGGTATCGAAAATGAAGTGACTAAAACATCCCAAATCAGCGGTCGTGTCGAGTAAAGTGATCAGGTTTCGCCAGTGAGTGTATAGATGTTCCGTTTCTGCAAAGTGAGTCTCGTTCTAGTGCGGCAGTATCTGAATGTGCTTCGACCGGACATATACTCAGTCAGCTTCACAACAAAAAGAATAATCATCAAACGTAGTATTGGACGACGGTCTCCGTTGTGAATGGGTTTGTTGTTGTGATGCGAGATGAATGAGTTGTTCAGATGGTGCATTAAATAGAGTTAAAATTGATTGAGATTGGTGGCAGTAACTGAGACTTGAAAGACATATACTAGGGCTTCCTCACGGAGATAAAAGCCCTCGTTGAAATTAGTCCTGAATGTTTGCTGCACCCAGCAATCGTCTATGTAAGTGTTCGGTGATTGTTTTGGATACGTCGATGTGATAGCTTGTTCGTTGCGGTGATGTTAGTGCATAGAGATTTTTTAAAAGGTGGCAATATCTAGATGTGCTTCGGCTAGGCATATACCTGCTAATCTTACCGAGAAGAGGAATATTTATGCTCTCCTGCTCTTGCGCTTCACCTCAAGAATGCAGCTTCCTGTGTTTCTGATGTTTTGGTGATCGATGCCTTTTTGGTGGTGCTGTGTTTACTATTTCCCCATCAGCATCATCAGATATGAAGAAATCACTTGTGTTAGCGTTCAAAGTTTGTTTTCTACAGCGCTCATTGGAGAGCTTGTTCGCTAGAATCAGCGCTTGATGTTCCTAGAGGGGACGCGAAGACGAAGATCTGGATCTCAGCATGCACCGCTGCTGATGACATTATGACGATCTGATTGCCGTGACAAGGCTTTTGTTGGTGATAGTGCTCTGGTTATCATTCGTTTCCATCGCATTTGGGGTACTTGATTGTGGTGGTTGAGCATCGGTTTTTGATTCAGATGCCGTGGTGGGATTATGCCTTTAACTACCTGTGCTGCCGTGAGGACTAATTGATATCCACTCCCTGCTCTTTGCGTGCTTCATTGCAAGTACGGCCAATGTGGAGGGGTACACATACTACAGGTGCGAATTTGATTAGGTGAATGTAAGCGGTGTGCGTGTGATCGGAATGTAAGACGTAATTTGTTTTGTATTCGCATACGAACTAGCCTTACTCGGTCGACAATCCCGGCAAAAGTTCTTCAAACCTCATCTTGCGTGGAGAGTACCTCTCCGTAGGGGCCTAGGTCTGGTGATTGTTTCGTTGAAACGAGGAAGGCAAATCAGCTACCCTAACCTCAATCGCATTGTCATGGAACTATGGGAATAGCATACTGCTCATTGTTGTGCTCGATGGAGTGCTTCAGGCTATGCTCAGCTACTAATTGTTCCACATATGATTGCGATTTTAATTCTATTATGACTCGAGATTTCGTCATGCTTGACTGGATACAGTTCACCTTGGCCACGTCGAGCTTGATTTGTTGTCTGATGAGTTCGTAAACTTTGTTCAGTTTAGGCGGACTGGCATTCCGCTAAAGTCTGAGATGCGGAGTCTCTGCGGTAGTCCTCCATCAGTACGGTAAACTGGACACTTTCACGAGAACCGTAGGGCAAAACGCCTCTTCGGACTTTGTCGAGTAACATCCTTGGAGACATTTTATTAATTATATTTATTACATTTTTGCATTCCGTTTTCAAGACCTACTGCCCATAAAATATAACTGTCCTCTTTAATTTAGGTCAGATCTCCACATATAGTAGGTGGTCTCTGTATTTATTCTCAGCTTTATTTGTATTTTTATAATCTCAAGTTTCTGTGCGTTAATAATGCGCGTCCATATGTTGTGAATGCTTCTGTTCATCAATTGTGCTAATAAAACTAATTTTAATCGATTGCAGATTCTTTTCAAACTCCCGGTCCATTCTCTTACTTGACATTACGATTCACCTAGCAATTTAAATTAAGGTTTTCATTTATTTGCATCGATTTGTTGCACATGGATTACATCAGTGATGGTAGCAACAATTCCGACTTCAATTCTTTATTATTCTTCCATACCATGCACGTCCTTTTCATATAAGTATATAAGTTCAATGCATTCAGAAACAATTGTAACAGAACTAATAATCCATTTCTGGATGAGTTGATATCTTTGTTTTGTTGACAATGATTTTTGTTCGTCTCAAATTTTAAAAATAGTTTCGTTGATACATTGTTGCCCCTTCGCAGTAAGCATTGCATATCCTCGCGTTGAAGCAATAATGATGGCGTTGACGTTAAGGTCAAATTCAAATGTATAATCGCTCACTTTGAGTGATTGATTGTTTATCCTCAAGATGGATGAGCAATTGAACGCGTATTCTAAAAGGTCTGATAAGAAAATGCTAACACTGTTGTACATAAAAATATCCATACTAATTGACTATAGAAGTTGCATAGGTCACATCGCTTTCCATGGTGAATCCGATCTATGTTTCTGATTATCCATCCAACTAACACAAATTCCTCCCGTGGTAATTCTGGAGATGCAGAGGTATTCTCGGTCTCTAGTAGCAACAATTACCACACACTAACATTCCTTCCTTTCCTAACTGACTGTAAGGACTTGGCCGGCGCGCGTATTGATCAATATTTGGGAGCTGCTGGAACGTGCACTTCGAGAATAGATGGTAAATCCAACCACTATTCACCTGGATCGAAGTGCAATTCAGCAGCTATGATTAATCACGAGTAGCAACCATTGATATGTACAGTCAGTCTAAGCTCAAGCTCTAGAAAGAGCTTTTGAGCTTTTTGAAAGAAGGCTTCAGCCTCTTGAAAGAAGGCTTCCAAGCCTCTTGGAAGGAGGCTTGAGCCTCTTGGAAGAATCCTTCCAAGCCATTGAAAGAGTCTTCGAGCCTCTTGAAAGGAAGCTGAGCTTCTTGAAAGGATCCTCAAGCCTCTTGCAAAGCGGCTTGGGGCCTCTTGAAGGAGGCTTTGGGCCTCTTGAAAAAGGCTTTCGAGCCTCTGAAAGGCTCTTGAAAGAAGCTTTCCGAGCATCTTGAGGTTGCTTCCCGTTTCCTGAGAGTTGTCGGCCTCTTGAGGAGGGCTTGAGCTCTTGAGAGGAGGCTCGAGGCTCTTGAAGGCGGCTTCCAAGCTCTTGAGAGGAGGCTTCGAGCCTCTTGAGAAGCTGAGCCTCTTGAGAGAAGGCTCTGATTCTCTTGAGAGGAGGCTTGAGCCTCTTGAAGGAGGCTTCAGAGCTCTTGAAGGAGGTTCCTGAGCCTCTTGAAGGAGGCTTGCTCTTGAAGGAGGCTTGAGCCTCTTGGAAGAGGTTTTTGAGAGGGAGGCTTGAGGCCTCTTGAGAGGGAGGCTTGAGCCTCTTGAGAGGAGGCTTCCTGAGGCCTCTGAGAGGAGGCTTCCGAGCCTCTTGAAAGGAGGCCTGAGGCATCTTAGAGAGGTGTCTTGAAGAGGCTTCAGCCACTTGAAGGTCACATCTTGAAAGAGGCTTCGAGCATCTTGAAAGGAGGCTCGAGTCTTTGAAGGAGGCTCTGCCCTTTGAAATGAGGGCTGAGCCTCTTGAAAGGAAGCTTCCTGAGCCTTCTTGAGAGGTCTTGAGCTCTTAACTCAGGTAGCTCTGAGCCCTTGAAAGGGAGGCTTTGAGCCTCTTAGGAGGTGAGCCTTGGAGGAGAGCCTGAGCCTCTTGAAGAAGCTCTAGCCTCTGAAGGAGGCTTCCAACCTCTTGAAAGGAGGCTCGAATTTAAGGAGAGATGAGGCTTCGAGCCTCTTGAAGGAAGCTCGGCTGTTGGATGAAGGTTTACGTGAGGCGTAAAGGATACTTAATCCTCTGCAACAAAGCATTCAAGTTTAGTGAAAAAATCATTTTGTTCGTTCGACGTTTTGTTCGTTTGATCTTTTGTCCCGCAGCCCTTCATACATTGTGCTTGTTGTGGAAGGCAGGATTCTTTAATGAAACATATTATGTACAATATTAATTTTGAATTAGAAATCACAATTATCAAAACTTTATCAATGAGTTTTGATTGAAATTTAATATGTTCCATTACGCATTTTTGTCCGAGGTACCCTAAGGTAGCGAAATTCCAGGTACATATGTACCCAGATTGAGAATCGCTGATCTAAGAGATATATTAGTCCAAATCAATATCTGTGGTAACGGAGAGAGTGATGCTTCTCTATACAATAGTCAGGCTGACACCTACGAATTTATGCGAATTTTCAATACTAATGCTAATGCTAATGCAATTAAGAGAACCTATACGAAATTGATCTATTTTTTCGAAATCGATTGAAACGTGACGTAGAATGGCACAGTTCCCATCGAATGCACGTGGTTGATTCGAAAGCCTCGCTGTATTTCCATTACATGCCAGTTGAATTGTTCAAACAAAGTTAACAAGCGCTTGAACAGCCATACCCGAAAAACTTTTGCCTGGCGTTTACCTCTTAAACCGAAAGCTTTTCAATACAACTCGTGGGAAAGTTTCCCAACTGTATTTCAAAGCTGCAAGCGAAGTAATAGCGAGCCAAATCGTCTGTTACCAGAGGTGGGAGAGAGGATCATAAGAGCAGCATCAACCAACGAAAGGGCTCTGCCATCCACTACCTCACCTGCTGGAGAGAATTCAATGAATGGAAGCAGAAAACAAGTACGAAACAAGCTCCGGGAAAGTCAGTTCATTAAGAGACTCACCATGCCTTTGGGGGCGTCCGTTTTCTTTCCGGACCGACTCACTTTGAAAAGTTCTTTTTTCTCTCTCGTCCGATTTCCCCTAAGTTTAGCATTTTTAATTACGTTCTCGTTGCACTTCTCTGCTGCTGTGACACACTGCGTCGCAGCTTTTGTTTTGCGCCTCGATTCCCGTTTCGATGCTTCCAGAAAATTTAAATCAGTCTTTGCCATGCACATCGCCAATTATGCTTGTCTCCTCGATTACCGCACTGCCACTCAGCCGACCAGCACTGAAAGCTCCATCGAAGCAGGAGAAATTCCACACCCAGATTCGGAATTTATGTCGTTAACTCGAAATTCAATTATACAAAAATACGGGCAAAAACCGGAGACAGATGGAAATAAAAATGGGGCGGATAAAAATTCCGCCTTTTCCTGCTGGCTGTTTCTGTTTCGTTTCGACGCCTTTCCTCCCAGACTACAAATGAATTCCCGTGCCGGGAAGTTTCCGCCTTCCGCCAGTTTTGCTCACTATGCGCTGCTTTCGGTCTCCCGGTGCTTCCCATTTGGCTCTAATTGGAGCTCACTTCTTTTGTAATTTCTCGCATTTGGGTCTGGTCATAAAGTATAACCCTTTTTTCTGTTCCATTTGTGGACCATCTGCTAGAATTCATTATCAAATTATGCAAAAACGGCACCAAATGCTAAATCATATTCTCTCGGAAATTATTGAATCGAAAAGGTCGTTTCTTTGAGATGTTTTTAATTCCGCCTATTTCAGTTCACCCAGAAATGGAATATCATGAAGTTCTGCGATTAATTGTCCCGGTATATGGCACACGTCGATAGATTATGTTCGCCTGGAGAAGAATCTGAATGCATTCAGGATTTAGTACTGCTGGGTGGATGATGTTTTCGTGGTATGCTATGGAGTACGATCTATATTTTGGGGGGTCAAAAAGGCTATCTATGAATATTTGTATGGCATTTGAATAAAAATTGTTCTAAATACTCTTAAAGAACATTTTGATTTACCTCTAAATAGTGGTATCTTGCCATGATGCTCTTGAGGAAAGCAAAACATAAACCGTATCGAAACCGAGACTGCATTGCTTCTCAATAGTAATGGAGTAATTCGACATGCACTTATTCACTAACTTTATCAACTAAATTATGTAGAGATTTCGGCTATCTCAGTAGTAATAATTTTCGCAACATTCCCACGCTATGCAATTTCCTTTTCCATATTTGCTTTTAATTGTACAAACAAACTTATTTTGTTTTCGTTTTCTTGGTGTGGCTGAACTCGGCTACACTTTTGCCTCAAAAATGTTCGTTTTTGATTTTTGTGCTACACCAGTGTAGCTATTTTTCTTGCACCGAAACCAGCAGTGTAGCACCAGAAAAAAATGAGTGTGCCGGTGTTGTATATTGTAGGATTAGCATCGAATATTATTATTATTAGTTATAATAATATTATTAATAAAACAAAATGGACGATGAAATAAATATATAAATCAAAACATGCACGAATAAATCTTAAATTTTCAAAAAGATACTCTCTCCGTGTTCTCATTTTCAAAAATATCGAAACCAATATATCAATGACACCCAATTATATTTGTGCAAATGTCAAAAATGGAGGGAAAACCGTACAACATACATGAATGTCGCATGCATGTGCGACGCAACAAATATGGCAGACAAGGGATATAAAGGTTCCCCCAAACACACGCGACGCGACAGTCGCGACGCGATTCTATCGCTTGGCGACAGCGACAAAAAGTAAGGGCACTTTTCCACATAATTGTGGAGTGGGAGAGATACCGCCCGAAGAAACGCGACGTGACGCAGTGTGGCAACTGTCTCGCGTTCGGTCATGGAACAAGAAATTGCCATTAAGCCCCGCTGTGGTAAGTGCGCCGGAGCGCATCTTACAGCTTCGTGTCAACCGATGGAGGAAGCCGCCGAAGTCAAGTGCGCCAATTGTGGAGCAAATCACGAGGGCAACAACCGCGCATGCCCCAAGCGTGCGGAATTCATCGTTATCCGCCAGAAGGTTTCAAGCAGGAACCAGCCAAAAAAAAGACGACGAGAACCGCCTCCACCGCTGAATGAGCAGCAATTCCCGCCACTGCGGTATACCCTGCCAAATCTTCCGCCTCTCCATCCATTCCAAACCAGCAGAAATCAACCCGTCCCCAGGCTTCCTCTGTAGAGCATCGCTCAACAGCAGCAGCTCCGCCGTTGCGGAATCCTGCCCCAACCTTGTCCGTCTGGGGTAATACGGGGCTCGACGCTCCTACTGATCAGCAGCCCGAAGACCTCTACTCCCCGGAGGAAATCACGGAACTCACCCTGAGCTTGTTTCGACGGTTGCGAAGCTGCAGAAGCAAGGAACAGCAGATCGACGCCGCCACCTCGGTGGTCATGACCTTTCTCGACAAATATGGGCCCTGAAGGTTCCATCAAGATTGTAAATTGGAACGCTTGTTCAATCCAGAACAAAAATATCGAACTGACCGACTTCATCAACCAAAACGCCATGGACATCGCTATTATCACCGAGACACACCTCAGAAGTGAATGTCTACATGCCCGACTTTCGACTTGTGAGGAATGATCGGCTTGGTCCTGGGCTAGGATAGGATGTGCCAATTAGTCATTAAAAATCGGACCGATTTTCTGTCAAAATCGTACCGGTTGCTGATTGGGTGAAAATGACAATCGATTACTTCGATCGGCGGTATCACATTTTCAAAAGGGCAGTTTGTTATTAGCTTGGCCGTGTTGCTGGGTAATTAAATTCAAATTTATGACAAAATTCAAAAGTTTGGTTTTAGATTTTTTTTTTGGTGAAATGAATTTATGCTAGACTGCAAATGACGTATGCATGATTCTCAAGGGTTTGGCTTATTTAAAACACTCGATTAGAAGCATTAATTATCAACTTTTTACCCATTTCACTGTAAAACTCATATAATTCTATGTAAAAACTTTTTTCTGATGGTACGTAACATCTTTTATTACTAATAATGGAAGAAATGACCGAGAAAACATTATTTTTTACATATACTATTTGGCGGATTTTGCCAAAAAATATTCGGAAGCACTGGCCACCACCTCGTCGAAGCAATCGACTGAGGAAACAACAAGGCAGTCGCAATTCAATTGTCACATCCTATCCTAGGTCCTGGGGGCCGAAACATTGATTACCGTCTGCTGCCGAGTTTTTAGCTGAAAATCATAGAAGCCATGGGGGTCGAAGTAACCATCGTAACTATCATTGCGGTGTACTGCCCAAAACAAATTAAGTAGACCCGGTGGCGCGGCGCTCCAACCCGGTTAAGCCGATCTGGGGCCCATCCCTAGTAACATTTTGGTTTTATGCTGGTTATATACCACTCTTGAAGAGTAAATTAGGGACTTCAAGAGCGATATAAAATTTAAAATGTTACTTGGGATGCTATTCTGTAATAGTAATCTGTAATCTATAGTAATCTGCTAGAATTGGAAATGAACTATAGAGCTCGTTTCCTACATCCAATTAGAAATTCCACCAGTTACCTTCTCCTATCTATCACATTGGCAGCTCGTTAACCAAGACGGACCTCTGCCTCTCCAACCTAACCCAGAAATTCCAACAAATTCCGCATGAACTCGTGGCAAGTGCAGAGGTATATTCGGGTTGCAGTGGGCGAGTGATTGCATCATCATTTCCTCCCCTTCCCTACATTGACTTGCATTCTGACGTGGCAGGCGCCAGTATGACCCTAACAAATGAGATCACCAGTACTTGTAAATTGAAGATGTGTGCTAGTCCCAAGCAAACATCTGTTGGTTCCCTGTGCAAGAACAGCTGATCTGGTCATAATGGAGTAGCAACTACGAGCAGTCAATCAAGCTCAAGCTCAAGCTCAATGTTGCCGTGACTTTCAATCAGTGTCTTTGGCTTAGCTACTTTCCCTCCGCCTGGATGTCAGCCAAAGTGATCCCAATCAGGAAACCTGGGAAAGACCCAACTTCCCCCAAAAGCTTTTCTCTCAGCGTTAACTAAGCTATTTGAAAAAGCGATTTACCACCGGCTACTTGAATCTGCCGAACAAAACAACATCTTACTCGAGTAACAATTTGGTTTTCGAAGTGGTCGATCAACTGTTCATCAACTGATCCGAGTCAAAAACATCCTTAGTCGGAATAAGTCTATTTCCAAAACATCCGCAATGGCTCTGCTGGACGTTGAAAAACCTTCGACAACGTCTGGCATGATGGTCTGGTGTTCAAGCTTCAGCTTCTTAGTGAAAATCATCAAAAATTATCTGTCGGCGAGGACATTTCAGGTCTCTATCGGCGGAGCTACATCTGATGCGCACCGCATTATCGCAGGCATCCCCCAGGGCAGCATCCTCGGGCCCCTCCCTAGCAGCACACATGCGTCACATAGGTTGCTGCAATTCATATGTGACCAGATTTAGTCACAATCAAGTTGCTGCAACCATTTTTGTCTGACTTGTGCTGCTCGGGCTACTTTTCAATCTGTTCACCTCCAATATGCCAGCACTCCCAGTTAGAGGTGTGCGCCGGTCCAAAAATCAGCGGCGGCGGCGTTTGTCAGAATTTTGGTCGGCGGCGGCGTTTTCGGCGTCACGCCGAGTGCCTATTTAGCCGGCGGCGGCGGCGGCGTGAATCGGCGTGAAGATTTTTTACGTTTCTTGAAGACCTTTTTCTGCATTTTTTCAGGATGTTTTCAAGGCTTCATAGGAAGAATCTTTGAATTTCGACGGTAAAATCTGATGACATTCTCTCGAAAATTAGCTACGCTTCTCCAAAATATTCATTTGAAAATTATTTTCGGCAACTACTATGAAGTTTTATGAACTCTTTGGAATTTCCAAGAAAGCACTTTGGAATTTCTAAGGAAAATTGTTTCAAGTATTCACAAGAAAATGTTTGGAAAATCCATGGCAAGCTCCTGAGTATTCTGCGAATTTTACACAGAAAATTCTTCAAATTTTCCGCGGCAGATTGTTCAAAATGTGGACATCAACCTAAAAATTGGATTTCAACAGCAAATTAAAAAAAAATTCTAGGAAATTCATTGGAGTTTGAATGTGATTCTTTCAACTTTCTATGGAAAATTATTTGGAATTTTCACTGCAAATTTTACAAAATTTTAATCAAAATGATTCAGAACCCAACGGAAACCGTTCGGTATTTCAACAAAAAATCGGATTTTTGAAGGAATTTCTCTGGATTTCTACAGGGAATTCTTTGTATTGTGCATATGAAATTCTTTGGAAATTCAATGGAAAATTCTTAATAAAGAAGAAGGCTAATTTATCCGAAAACCAGAAAGCCATTAGACCGAATAATACGTTAAGTTAAAAATCATCAAGCCGAATTGTATTTGGCCGAAATGAAGGTTTGGGCGAAACGGTTATACAACGGAAAACAGTTTGGCCAAAAATTTCTTTTGGCCAAAGCAACGTACGGCTGAGAATTTGGCCGAAAAAGTACTCTTTTCAAACACGTCGTTGAGCTGAAATGGTCTTTCGGCTGAATAGGTTGCAAGGCCAAAAATGGTTGTTTGGCAGAAAGGGTCATTTGATTGAAAATGTCATTTGGTCAAACGGCCAAATGATGATTACTGAGCGGGTAGTATGGTCAAGAATATCCACCTGTTTAGCCAAATAACATTCTCGGCCAAATGGCCTTTCTGACAAACGACCATTTCGGCCAAACAACTTTTTGACAAACCGACATTTGCGGCCAAATAAACGTTTGTCCGAAACTGTATTAGGTCGAAAATGGTTTGACCGTAAATAACATTTGGCGGAGAGCGACCAACAGCCGAAAAGCTCATTTGGCCAAATTGGTAATTTGGCATTTTATGCCAAATAACCTATTCAGCTTAACGGCTTTTTTTTGGCAAAATGATCAATTCAGCCGAACGACACTTGCCAAATAACCAAATAGACAAATGGGGGGCATAGCCCTCCCTAGAGAAAAGATAGCTCTCCTAGGATTTGAAAATTTAGTTAGCAGTGATATAAATTTTCAGCATATAGCCTAATTACTGAAAAAGTTTGAAGACAAAAGAGTTATCTCCCATATTCAGCCTATCATATAAAATGAGTTGCAGACAAGCGAGCTTTTATTTCATTTCTTAGAATGATTCCTGTGTGGCAGTGAAATTGCACTTGTTTTTAATGATGAAAAGACAATTTCTAAATGAATTGAAAGCATAAAAGTAAACTTGATTTGAACAACAACGGAGGGCCACTAAAATATCAATCAAAGCAAATGTGAAACTTACCCAGCAGTCAAAAAAATGTGGTCAACCATCACAGACTTGAGTGACAGTTTTCCAGCAGACTTCCGCTTGCCTAGCAGAATCGCTTGAGAATTCTTTACGGAATCTCTGGACGATTGATTCGGAGTCCCTCGACGATTTGCTCCGGAATTCTTCGACGGTTTGCTTCTACATCCCTGGAACATTACCTACGAAATTCCTGAACATTCAAATATGAATTCCTGGAGGATTTCTGACGGAATCTCTATAATATTCCCGTTGGAACTCCTGGAACATTCCTGTCGGTATTCCTGGAGGATTCCATTCGGAATCTCTAGAAGATTCTCATTAGAATCCCTGAAACATTTCCGTCGGATTCACTGGAACATTCCCGTTCAAATTTCTGGAATATTCCTTGAAGTCGAAATTCCTGAAAGGATGGAGTATATTCATAAGGTTCTCATTGGAATCCCTAGAACATTCCTGTCGGAATCCCTGGTGGATTGCCTTCAGAATCCCTGAAGGCTCCCTTCGATATGCTTGAAAGATTCTCATCAAAATCTCTGGAGGAATGTTGCATTTTTATTTTCCATTTGAGATACATAGATAATATTTATAATTATGCAGAAATTTCCACTGCCTACCGGTAGGAACCTGACGGTGACCCGTCACATATTGTCCTTTCAGTGTGCGGAACAAAGCCGAGCGCTACTACACCTAGACGCAAAGCCAAACGCTAACAATTTGAGTCGTTGTAGCAATTATCTGTAAAAACAAACATACTTTGATACTATGTGATTGATCCGCAATGAATTGCCTTAAGTGATTATACGACTTTTCGAAAATTCAAATTTTGAATCGGCGTGGAAAATTATAGACAATCGGCGTGACAAATTTTAAATGGCGGCGCGCCGATGCAAAACTTTCGGCGGCGGCGGCGTGCCAAAAACTGTCGGCGGCGGCGGCGTGGCGCGGCGGCGCACACCTCTACTCCCAGGAGGCGGCATACTGTCTCTGTTTGCAGACGACACATCCATCATCTACAAAGGTAGAGTGATCAGAGCTCTCAAATCGAAGCTCCAACATGGCCTGGATGTCCTGACAGAGTACTTCACCAATTGGAAGATCTGCATCAACGCAGCGAAAACCATCCTCTTCCCCCACTTACAATCCCTCAGACTTATTCCGGCTGTAGATTGTAAAATCGTTTTGAACGGCACATCAGTGGAATGGGCCAACACGGCGGATTGCCTTGGCCTGACACTAGACAGCAAGCTGCTCTTCAGACAGCAGGTCGATACAACGGTTTATAAATGCAATCTTCTATTGAAACTTCTGTATCCACTAATCAACCGAAAGTCGACCCTGTTACGAAAAATAAAACTTGCTGTCTTTAAACAGATCATTCTTCCCGTCACTGAATACGGTATGCCAGTATGAGAGAGTTGCGCGGAAACACATCACTTAAAACTCCAGAGAGTCCAGAATAAATTCCTCCGAATGATTCCAGACGCTCCGCATATAATGCGGAATATCACAGTACATCGTTTGGTCGAGTTAAAAACTTTAGAGAAACGCTTTGATGAGTCCCTTCAAAGGTTTAGGGTACGCTGCCAAATTTCTGAGCACCAGATCGTGCGTGATCTGTTTCACTTTGGATTTTCAAATTTAGGTTAAGTTTGGTAGGCTCTATTAAATTTTACAATTCAAACCAAACCATAGCTCATTAGAGCAAACCGAATACCTAGTTTATAATAACGAAATCTCATTGCAACAAAATCAAAATACCAATGTAAACGAAAGCTGCAGAACCCTTAGAGGCTGACCAATTAAAATGTCAGAAAATTGTTAAGAACGAAATGAATTAAAGAAATTTATCAAAAAAAAAATATATCGTACTTCGTTCACTTTTTCGACGAACGCGTAAGCAGACAGAAGCAGCCAACAGCCAGCAACGAAGCAGTGAGCACTTTTTTTTACCAATTTATTTATTTATTAGGCAAAAAAAAAACTCTACGGAGCCGAGAGCAAATAATATATAAATATAAAAATAACAACTGAGAGGTTCTCAATCCATTGGTCATTGACAACTTCGAGAAGCTGCTCGAACAAAACCCCCAATCTCGATTCATGAGTATTTACCACTGGTACATAACGCTGGAGGTAAGCCCTTCTTTTGTAGACACCAATCGTGCTAACTTCTTAGACTCTTACAGTTCCTCTGTTACTTTTGATCTGTCCATGAAGCAGGAGGTTCATGGAATACCCGACTTTCTTCGTGCGGAGGTCATACCTCCATTATTTGCAAGCAAATACGGGCACACCAGCGAGGAGAGAAGCTTTTTCACAGACGGGATGACTCCACTGGTTTCGGTGTTTTTAACGTTTTTCATAGCGCCTACTCTAAGCTTAAAGAGCCTTGTTCCGTGTACACTGCAGAGCTAGCAGCTATTCACTATTCTCGAGCAAATCGCATTCCTACCTCCTGACCACTTTTTCATCTTCACCGACAGTCTAAGTTCCTTGGAGACTGTTCGGTCAATGAAACCGGTGAAGCATTCAGCGTATCTTCTTAACGGGATACGGAAAGCTTTGAATGCTTAATCAAAACGGTCTTACACAATCACCATGGCTTGGGTTCCTTCTCATTGCTCGATCCCGGGAAATGAGAAAGCGGACTCTTTGGCTAAGGTGGGCGCTTTGGAAGGTGATATTTCAAGACAAAATTTTCAAAACGACTTATCTGCTTTTGTAAACAAAGATGCAAACGACGATTTGACGAATCTGATAGCTCTCCCACGCAAATTAATACAATCAATAGGTAGCTGAAGGTTTCCGCTACCTGTTGATGGTGTTGGTTTGCGTTGGAGAGCTATCAGATTCGTCACATCGTCGTTTGAATCTTTGTTTACAAAAGCAGATAAGTCGTTTTGAAATTTTTGTCTTAATTTACGATCGGAAAATCACCTTCGATGAATTTTTCACATTAGTTCGTCAGGAAACCTTGAACAGCTGGCAACAGAAATGGACAAATGGGGAGCTGGGTAGATGGTTGTATTCAATTCGCCCGCAGGTGTCGAAGCGTCCATGGTTCAAAAAATTGAATATGGGACGAGACTTCATTCGAACCATGTGTCGTCTAATGTCCAATCACTACACTTTGAATGCACATCTTTTCAGAGTGGGGCTCTCGGAAGGAAATCTCTGTGTTTGCGGCGAGGATTATCAGGACATCGACCATGTCGTGTGGGCGTGCGAGGAGCATCGTGGCCCCAGATCTGCGCTAACTGAATATCTCCGGGTCCGAGGAAAACAACCAAAGCCTATTAGGGAGGTGTTGTCGGGCCTTGATTTCGAGTACATGTCCCTGGTCCACCAATTTTTGAAAGTTGCTGATGTAAGACTGTAACCTTAGTCTGCCCTTCCTCTTGTCTGTTGTACTCCATTACGAATGTCTTCCTATTGCTGTCCATTTCAATGCCTGTCATTAATCCCTTCCGTAAGTCTTCCTCTCGTTGTTGTCTCCCAAAAAACGAGCAATGGGTAATGTTTTGAACATAACCACGAATAGACGTAGGACTTATATAAACGTAATGCATTTACATTCAACTTTTGAATTTCTGGGGTTTGATAATAGCTATTGATTTTGGAAACAACAAGCTGTGTAGAATTATTAGCTATTTGTGTATTCAAACCCTTAGGAAATAAAACTAATAAATAAACAGAAAAATATATATAGCTATTTTAGTGGAATGTATTCAACCGTCTAAGACGAATTAAGTACTGTCCATTTAATTCCACCAGTAAATTTTCGTTATCTTTGCAGATACGTATTTCGACCACAACTGTGTGGTCGTCTTCAGTGTCTTGTACTTGACTCGACTCGAGTCAAGTCGATAAATAAAAACATAATCAGAAATCAGAACAGCCGTGAACTCCGAGCGATGCGATGGGCGATCGCATCAATCGCAACCGACACCACTGCATCTGACCATCATCAAGCATAGAATGACAAAAAAATATGGCCACTTCTTTCATGCATATTCTCCTACTGGCGACTGCATGCTGTGTACGTAAACACAGCGAAAGAATGAAGAAAAATAATACTGGCAGACCCACCGACCGGCAGGGCAGCTCTCCCGCTGGCGACTGTACGCAAACACAGCGAACAAACGAAAAAAAAATGTGTGAGCAAAAAGCACGTCAGTACGCGCTGCTGTCACAAACTGAAATGGCACACACACGGCAGGCACAGCTTCTGTTATACACAAAGAAAATATTGCGGTAGACCTGAAGACCCGTCGGATACTGCATTCTGATGTCCGTGTTAGGAATGCACGGGATTGGTTATATATGTAATTGTTATTGGCTTTGACAAGAAATAAAAATTTCAATAGCTAATCGTTAATAATCTAAAGTTTCAATGAAATTGACAAATTGCTGGAGAGTGTCCGAGTCGATTGATATATAAATCTTCAAAATCCACCGAAAGATAAAGGTGATAGTAACGTTCGAAATCTTCCCTTCCAGCGTAACGCTCTCGATTTCCAAAAATCTAAATGACTCCCAGTATAGTAAAGAAAGACGTAAGTCCTACGTCAAAAAAGTTTTTTTTATCCCGTTACAGATGCGAAACATCGCGAAGAATGTCAACTTTGCTAGCATCAGCATCGTAATTACTTAAGCACCCTAAAATCCTTTCCTTTCCTACTGTATTATTGTATTCCCTAACCTCGACCAAACCGCGAGTCTTTCGGTTCCCCAAAACTAACACTATGTATAAGAATCAAGAAAAGTATTGTAAAAACTTGATTTCGGCTCCGTAACGCTTCATGGCAAATGAGCATTTCAAATAAACGAAAGATTAAAAAAAAAATAAAAATAACATTAATAATAAGATCTTCGGACACACTTCTTCTTCGGTTGTGTTGTTGAACCGGCACTTGAACCGGAGCCCGAAGCAGAGAATTGAGCCCGTCGCTGAGTCGCTGGTGGATGAGACAAAGCTTCCTTGATTGCGATTGCCACCTCCTCTAGCGTAACATCATCTTTCTTCCGACGATTTTTTTTCTCCGGGCGTGCGTTTTCTGTTCCGGGCGTATTTTATTGGTTTTCTGGTTTCGGATTTTCTTCCGGAACTTCGATAAAGTCTTCATCCGAGGTTTCCGACGACATCACATCTTTTTCGTTTCCAGAAACTACTCCAGTAGTACACTGCCCTTGTTATCCTGCCTTCTTCCGTGATAGCTGGGTACAAGAATCCCTTCGATGGCCTACTGAAGCAGTGAGCACTTACCAGTAAGGGAATAAACTGGTACAAAAGACGGCATTTTAGGTTCGGTGAGGCCTAGCTCTCTCTGTGGATTCAAACCCGGCAGCAACGATAAGAGACGGCATTCCAGGTCCGGTGCGGCCTTGCTCTCTTTCTCTGTGTGTGGATTCAAAACAGGTAGCAACGACAAGAGACAGCATTCCAGGTCCAGTGCGGCCTCGATCTCTCTGTGGATTCAAACCCAACAGCAACGATACGAGATGGCATTCCAGGTCCGGTGCGGCCTCGCTTTCTCTGTGGATTTAAACCCGACTGCACCATTAAGAGACGGCATTTCAGATCCGGTGCGACCTCGCTCTCTCTGTGGAATCAAACCCACCTGCACCGCAAACATTATGTTATGTTATTGTTATGTTATTGTTTTCTACCATAAGTACCCATAAGGAATCCATAACAATTGTTTAAACTAACTCAACTGCACTAAAACGTTTGTTTTTTGCCGTGCATAGTGGTATACTAAACGGTGTAGCTACACCTCATAAACGTTGAGTCGTGTTGAGCTAGTCTCATATGGCATGAATGAGGTGAGTCAGACTCACATGGTATGTCAGAAGTGGGAACCTAAGCGAAGAGTCCCACAAGGGATGCCAGAGGGAGGGACACGTGAATGACTCGAGTAGTATGTGTCAGCGCGAACCGAATGAAAGAGGTGAGCAGTCTCACATGGTACGATAAAGGTGGGCATAGAATTAGTCCCACACAGCGTAGTTCGCCTCCGCGCGGTGCTCGCTGGAAACGATAGCGTATCAACGGCAGTTGAAAGGCTAGGCGGCTAAATGGACTACAAACGAGGGAGCGCGGTAGCGCATTGAGACTTAGGCTGCCATTTAAGTCTCAATTACGGTTATGGCAGGCGTGTTAAAGGTTGTGTGTTTTGTATATTGTTATATTGTGTATTGCGAGGGCTGACAGCCGAGTCATTCTACTCCCTTAGTAGAGCCGGGTGAAACCGACTCGAAACGGCGGGTGGGCTAATGGCAAGGCTGCCTTCCGTCCCATAAAACCGTGGCGGGCCTTGCGGCACGCTGCCCAATTCTGCTGTCTGGTTGGTGACCAGACGGAAGTAAACTCAGATGAACTCCCTGACTAACGCCGATCTGGCCCTGAACACGAAAGTGTCAACCCACGCATGGCCTCCCTGCTTGCTTGCAAGCATAGACAACCATGAGATCATAGAGGCGACTACTTCAGTAGGATTCGATGGCAGCTGCAAGGGGTACCCATGAGCTATGTCTACTCCAGTTTCAAGAGGTAGGGGCGCCGTAGGCTAACGGGAGACCCCTTCGCAAGTAGGGGTCTAGCGAGTCTCCTCTCACTAGGGAGGAGAACGGTGTTGAGGCAGTAGCTGGTTTGTACGGGACCAGCACTACCCCAGCGGGAGGGTTGACAGCCAGAGCGATGCTCAGGTAGTCAACACACCAGGCGAGCCTCTAACCGGTATCCGGTTAGTCGCCAAGCAGCTCGATGAGATCATCGAGTTCACGAGCGGTCGAAATAATATCAGCAAGGATCTGAAACAGAAACTTCTGGTACTTCGACAGTCAGTTCAAGCGGTAAAACGCGAACATGGCACGCTCACCAGGAGGGAGGTTGGAAGCGAGAAGGGCAGGACCCTTCTCCTTCCTTGGAGGGAAGGCTCCGACGCAAGAGGTGATTGGTACCACCCCGAGTGTCGGCGAGGGAGGACTGCGGCGCGCTCCAAACGCGCCCGGCAGCAGTCAGAGGGTCGGTCCGGTAACGTTAAGCGGCGCCTTACTGTTACGGACAGCGGTACGGTCGAGTACGATAGGGCGCCCGGTCGTCGCGAGCACACACTCACCCAATCAGGCGAAACCACGAGGGAAGGGCAACGGTGCGGCCCAGGATACTAAACCCAAGGGTGATGGTAGCCAACCTGCGACGACTGCTCAGCGGACCGAAAATCCCTGGCAGCTCGTTAGCAGATCTAAGAGGAGGAGAGGGTCCTCACCCGCAAGGAAACTTAGGGACAGAGGCGAAGCCTTGTTGGTCAAGACCGACAAAGAGAGGTACGCCGACGTTCTTAAGACCATGCGAGGTGCCGAAAAACTTTCGACACTGGGTGAGGACGTGCGAAGCGTCAGACGCACCAAGGCAGGCGAACTGATCTTGGTGCTGAAGCGTGGAGCAAAGGCGAGCGGTACCGCCTATAAGAGGTTGGCCCAGGAGGTCCTGGGTGAGGGAGTGGAAGTGAGGTCTCTGGGCACCGAGGTGACCCTCCGGTGTAAACAGCTGGATGAAGTCACCGAGGCAGAGGACCTCATTTCGTCTTTAAAGGTACAGTGCGATATAGAAGTCGAGCGGTCTTCTATTCGTCTTAGAGGTGGACCTTTTGGCACGCAGGTAGCTTGGTTCAAGTTACCGGTAGCGGACGCCAAAAAGGTCCTGGCGGTCGGGAAACTGAAGGTTGGATGGTCAATATGCCCAGTAAGCATATTCCAGCCACCTTTAGTCGAAAAGTGTTTTAGGTGCTTCGAATCTGGTCACAAGTCATGGGAGTGCAAGGGCCGGATCGAAGTAACCTGTGTCGTCGTTGTGGAGAGGAGGGACATTTTGCGCAGGCCTGCGATAAAGCACCAAGGTGCCTTATCTGCGCTAGTAGGAAGCAAGCCCGTAACCATGTTATGGGTGGACCTACTTGTCCCTTCGGTGGTGGCAATAAGAAATCGCCGTGCGGGTAGCACAGCTGAATCTTAACCATTGTGCTACTGCCCAGCAGCTGCTGTGGCAGTCGGTCTCTGAGTCAGAGACCGACGTCGCTATTCTTGCAGATCCGTACCGTGTCCCTGTCAATAATGGAAACTGGGTCGCGGACGACTCCAAGATGGCGGCGATCTGCCCAACAGGCTGGTTTCCGGTCCAAGAGGTCGTACACACACCTGTCGAAGGTGTTGCCATAGCTAAGATCAACGGGGTGTTCTATTGTAGCTGCTATGCCCCACCACGGTGGCCAATAGAGCAATTCACCCGGATGGTCGATAGGCTATCGTCCGACCTTGTAGGTCGGAAGCCGGTTGTCATAGCGGGGACTTCAATGCTTGGGCGGTGGAGTGGGGAAGCCGCTGCACCAATCAGAGAGGTCAAGCTTCGCTAGAGGCTCTAGCAAAGTTGGAGGTCGTGTTAGTCAATGACGGCTCAACCAGCACTTTCCGTAGGAATGGGGTGGAAATCGTTCATTGACGTTACGTTCTGTAGCCCCAGCCTGGCCGGGGACTGAACTGGAGGGTCGACGAAGGCTACACCCACAGCGACCACCTAGCCATCCGCTACGTGATCAGCTGTGGTGTGCAGCAGTCGAGGTTGAGAAATCCCCGTCAGGTCCGTGGGTGGAAGGCCCAAAGCTTCGACAGCGAAGTATTCACCGCGGCGCTGGGACTGGAGGGTAACACCGACAGTCTTACAGGGGACGCACTGACAGCTGTCCTGTCACGTGCATGCGATGCCAGTATGCAGAGGAGGGCACCACCGAGGAACGGTAGACCTCCAGCATACTGGTGGAGTGCAGCAATCGCAGACCTTCGGTCAACCTGCCTTGGGGCTAGGCGAAGGATGCAGAGAGCTCGCTCTGAGCAGTTGAGGGATGAACGCCGCTTGACGTTCAAAGCTGCGAAGTTGGCCCTTAACAAGGCCATCAGTAGCAGTAAGAGGAAGTGTTTTGACAACCTATGCCTGAACGCCAATGCTAATCCCTGGGGCGATGCCTACAGGATAGTAATGGCGAAGACCAGAGGGGGGCTGGCGCCTCCCGAACGGTCGCCGGAAAGGTTGAATCGCATTATCGAGGTTCTCTTCCCGTCCCATGCCACAAGCCCTTGGCCACCACCAGCATCGCAGAACGCGAGTGCTGAAGTGGCTGAAGTGGCAGCGGTGACGAACGAAGAGTTGCTTGCGGTGACCCGAACCCTTGACACGAACAAAGCTCCGGGGCCCGACGGAGTTCCAAACCTCGCTCTGAAGGCAGCGATCATGGCTAACCCGGACATGTTCAGGACAGCCATGCAGAGATGCCTGGACGAGCGCAGTTTCCGATAGGTGGAAGAGACAGAAGCTGGTGCTGTTGCCGAAGCCCGGAAACCACCAGGTGACCCATCGGCGTACAGACCAATCTGCCTACTGGACACCACAGGGAAATTGCTTGAGAGGATTATCCTCAACAGGCTTACCCCGTACACCGAAGGTACGAACGGCCTGTCAAGCAATCAGTTTGGGTTTCGTAAGGATAGGTCCACGGTGGATGCTATCAACTCGGTTGTGAAAACTGCGGAAGTAGCGATACAACGCAAGCGGAGGGGAACTCGATTCTGTGCGATAGTGACGCTCGACGTCAAGAACGCATTCAACAGCGCAAGCTGGGATGCCATCGCGCTCTCGTTACTCCGGTTGGGCATTCCGGTGGGCCTGTACAACATTTTGGAAAGCTATTTCCAGAATCGCGTACTCTTATACGAGACCGATGAAGGGGAGGGTAGTGCTTCTATCACCGCAGGAGTCCCTCAGGGATCTATCCTGGGCCCGGTGCTATGGAACACTATGTACGATAGTGTTTTAAGACTGAAGTTCCCCCCAGGTGTTAAGATCGTTGGCTTCGCCGACGACATAACGCTGGAGGTTTACGGAGAGTCGATTGAGGAAGTGGAACTTACGGCGGCCCACGCGATCGCTGTAGTAGAGGAATGGATGAGCTCAAGGCAGCTGGGGCTAGCTCATCACAAAACAGAGTTGGTTGTTGTTAACAACCGTAAGTCGGTACAGGAGGCAGTGGTTCGCGTGGGCGACTGTGAGATCATTTCAAGCGGGAGGTGAAGCTCCTCGGGGTGCTGATCGACGATAGACTGAACTTCGGCAGTCACGTAGATTACGCCTGCAGGAGAGCTTCGACAGCTATTGCGGCATTATCCAGGATGATGTCCAATAGCTCGGGAGTGCGCTCCAGCAGACGCAGGTTATTAGCTGGGGTTGCAGTATCTATCCTCAGATACGGCGGTCCAGCTTGGGCCTCGGCGCTTAGCGTCGAACGTAACCTGCAGAAGCTGGAGAGTGTACACAGGCTAGCGTGTCTCAGAGTGATAAGTGCCTACCGCACGGTATCACGGGATGCCGCTTGTGTGATTGCGTGTATGTTACCCATCGGACTAGTCATACGGGAAGACGAGGAGAGTTTCGACATGCGCGGAACCAGAGGAGCCCGTAAAGCCATTAGAGTCACTTCGACTATCAAGTGGCAACGGGACTGGGATAACTCTTCTAAGGGTAGGTGGACCCATCGGCTGATACCTAGCGTATCAAGATGGGTTAATAGGAGGCATGGGAAGTTCACTTCCATCTGACACAGTTCCTGTCAGGCCATGGCTGCTTTAGGTGGTACCTACATAGGTTTGGGCATACGGACTCTCCCGTCTGCCCGGACTGCCCAGGGTCGACGAAATTGCCGAGCACGTACTATTCGTATGTCCTCGTTTCGTCGATGTTAGAAGCGGAATGCTAGAGGTGTGCGGGAGGACACTACTCCGGATAATCTTATCCAGAGGATGTGTCAAGAGGTTGATAAGTGGAACGCGGTCTCGGCCGCTACCACTCAGATTGCCAGCATCTTGCAGCGCAATTGGCGCGCCGAGCAGCAGTCGGATAGCGCCGACTAGTGGGTAGCTAGTCTCGAGGGTGAGGTACCAGCGGGTAGTTGGTTAAGTAGTAGCGGAACTAGTGGGTAGCTAGTTATGAGGTAGAGGAACTAGTGGGTAGCTAGTTGTGATTTGAAGCTAGTGGGTAGCTAGTATGTGGGCGTGCGTAGTAGCACGGACCCCTCCCAGAAGTAATGCCTAAAAAGCTGTTCCGGGGAGACTCAGGGTCTGTGAACAGGGTGGTTTTAGCGGGTCGGCAATAGCTAAACCCCGTTCGCCGGTAGCCCACCGGTGTCTGGATGCAGATTCCCACCCTACTGAAAAAAAAAAAAAACACGGCATGAGAAGGGTGGGCACAAAAGTGAGTCCCGCACGGCATGAGAAGGGTGGGCACACAAGTCAGACCCATAGGAGCGTTAGCGTGTGTGCAAGCATGGAGTGTATGAGCATGAATCAAGGGTTTGGGTGATTCGTTCGAGATGACGAACGCTTGTGGGTAGAGGACGTCTCCAGCATGGCTGGTTAACTAAAGTTCGTTTTCTCACGAAATTATTCGTGATAAATGTCGCTTTCTGTGTTATTTTATAGTCAGTGATCTTGTGTTCCATTTTTGTTGAGTTTGCATCCAAAATGTGATAAGTTTAATTAAAAAGTGTAATGTTAATGGTTTCACGTTTGTAGCCATAGAGTTTGTGAACAAGTTTCCAATGCCCATGTATTGTTTTATACAATACATGTTTGGAGTACCTCTACAGGAATAGTTCCTCAGTACCAATATGTATTGCTGTTAATGTGTTATTGATCATTCGTTGATGTGATGTACCGGGCTTAACTCTCGCGAGAGCCTGAATCTACTTGTATAGTGTGTGTTTCTATTAAAGATACTCAAATTATGGATTAGTGTTAATTGCTATAATACTGTGCCCGAAACAGTTATACGATGCTCCAGGCCTTAAACTGTATGTATTCAGTTGATTGGGTAACAGTGTGTTGACATTCGACTTTAAAGTATTTTGTTAAAACATACAAAGCTTCTTCGGCATAGTGTGCCTCGAACACTTATGCCTAAAGCTAAAAGAGTATTTAACTATTAAGTGAGAACTTATCTGTGATCTATACCGGCATGTTTATCAGCAAAAACCCCTTTCTGCTGATGCTTTTGAGAAAAATTTGTGTTCATATTATTTTGTGAACCTCATAACAGAGTATTACTGTATCTTAAAAAGAATCGTCACTCCTTCAGTTTCATCCAACAATTAATTTTGTCTTTCTCTTTCTCTTTTTTTTGGGAACTCATGGTTCTCAATCACATGGATCAAATGCGAAGAGACTCGTCACGTAATCTCGTAGTGTTGAGGTTTCTTAATTTGGTTGTGTAGTTGGCTGAGTTCACTATATTCAATCCAATTTCACAACAGTGAACCTACTGTTGAATATTGTCTACAATTACAATGTACAATTGCATATGTGTTGATCCTACCACTTTTTTCCTAATTGCTTCTAAAAGTATTATAAGTATAGGCCTGAAGAGAATTGTTAGTGTTTGTAAAACTAATTTCTATATCCAATAGAATGTAGAAATTAGTTTTCGAATACTAGTAGATACCTTCAGACTTGCATGCGTGGTAGAGCCTGTACCGTACCTACTTGTAGGTCTGATATAACTCGATAGTAGTTCTTTCGTTCTTTTATCTCGAGACTTCGTCTGATTCAGATCGCTCGTAAGCTTGTAATTTTCTAGAAGAAAAATTTTCCATTTCATAATGGCTACCAATTCCAACCCGGTGATTGAGCAAGGTGTGCTTAACCAAGCTGTTGAGAATATCTCTGATTGTAAGGGTACACCGTCTTTCAACGAAGAGGATATTGCTGACCAAATTGAATCTGCAAGTTGTGGAAATAGTGGTTTGTGTGATGATCCGCAGGGGCTCGTACCCATTGCAAGTGTTGGTGGTCAGACTTCATCAGTCGTTTTGGAAGCCGCAGCCAACTCTCTTACTTCTGGTGTTGAGAGGGTTCCAAATGCAGCTGGTTATCGGATTCAAGTTCGTCTAGTGACCGGTAATTTTACAACTGCATTGAAGAACGCCTTGATTCGGGATTTGAATTCATACCTTTTTTCTGGCTCATTTATTCCGAGTTTTGGTGGGTCGGGTCTCAGATTCGGAGCTGTTTGGTTTGCACCTGACAACGCCGAAAGTTGTGACTGGCTTAAACAAAAACTCGCCTCAATAAACGAGAAAGCTGGTGTGTTTCAGTTCAGAATTGAACCTTTCTCATTATATCAAACCAAAGTTTGTATGCATATACCCTGGGATTCGAGGGAAAACCTGAAGCACGTTGACATTTTACGACGACTACGGTATCAAAATCCTTCAACTCCAGTGGAGTATTGGAGGATTGTTAAGTCAAAGGCGATTAGTGATGATAATTATTTAATCGTCTGTTGCATCGATGACACTTCTCTGAAGCTACTGAAAAATAACAATTTCAGGATGAATTATGCATTCGGTAAGGTGTTTGCCAAAATACTTCAACAGAGTCAGTCTGGACAACCAAAGATGTAGTGAGTTTTCGTGACAGTTTGGTCTCTTCATATGGTTATTCGTCTCTCAAAGCTCTATGCTTCTTTCCAGAATTATTCTGCTTAAATTCCACTTGGGAAATTTGTGTCTCCCAGAGATCACATCTGAGCTTCAGGCTCTAAATACGCTCGAGCGTTTTAAACCGTCCTTTATGGGACTATAAATCCTTATTATCACACCTTTCTCCTTTCCTTTATTCCCTTCTATCCCTCAGGTAAAATGATGATATAGGCTACAATAGTGCGAGGCAAAAATCTCCCATTCGCGGGGAACGTGCCGCCTGAGCCGACGTTCTGATACCTGATAGTCCCGCACGGCATGAGAAGGGTGGGCACACAAGTCAGACCCATAGGAGCGTTAGCGTGTGTGCAAGCATGGAGTGTATGAGCATGAATCAAGGGTTTGGGTGGGCATACAAGTTAGACCCACATGGCATGAGAAGGGTGGGCACACAAGTTAGACCCGCACGGCATGACAGAGGTGCAACAGAGTATGTAGGGTGTGTTTGAGGGTGCGATAGAGCGAGCACCCAAGTCAGTCTCGCACGGGACGGGTGCCTGTGTGAGCGAGAACGAGCGAGTACGTTTAGTACTGCCATCCCCCAGAAGTAGTACTGCGAGGTAGTTCCTGGGGAAACGATGGTGGAGCCCAAGGGAGTTAAGTCGGTATTACCGGTATGGTCGAGTCCGACACTGCAGTACACTTCCGTGTGGTAGTTTGGCAACTACAATGCACGTGTACTGGGTTAGTGTGTAAATGCATTCTCCCTTGTAAAAAAAAAAAAACACCTCATAAACGAAAGCGACATTGGAAAATGTTACCTTGACAGCAGTACTAAATCTTGGTCTGAAGGGCCGATAATGAATTACGAACGGATTACTTAGGGTCTGTCTCAATTGGATAATTAAACTGAAATTAAACTAAAAAGTGACATTTCAATAATTATCAAATAACCCTGCTCACAGAGCAAGATTACTTTTGACAGATATCGAATCATTTTCCATCGATGTCCTATTGGAATTGCTGGGCAGCATCAGCCATTCTTATAATGGGGTGATTTTTGAATCTTCGAACTGTCACTTTTAAGTTTAATTCTCCAACTGAGACAGACCCTTAGATGACATTTCTAGGTACCGAGGATCGTTCATAACATGCGCAACTGGAACCATAAAAACACCAGTTTCAGGGCCAACCCCGGGTCGCCACCCTCTGGTCGAATTGCCGGGAGGTTTGCGCTCCGGCCAGCGATGGACCGTTCCTGTTATCAGCTCCGGATTGACGTATTGGACGTAGAATGATCGTCCATCCAGCCAGGTGCCCGGTTCTCCGGCCTTCCGCATCGGTGTTGATAAATTGACACATTTATGCACATTCCTCTGACGTCGCCTTGCGCCTTTTCGATCGCTGTTCCAGCGTGCTCAGGAAGCCAAACTGCAAATATGATAAAAAGCCCTGTAGACGAAGGAGCATCAATCGGCTGTATCTGCAGGCTCAATGTTGCTATCCTTACCTTACCTTCATTAGGGACTACTTTGGTTTAACAATCCAATCGTCTTCCGGAACCGACACGATCAGCAATTGCACAATCGTTCCAATCCACAAAGTCCGATACAAGTGCGAAAAAAAATAGAATCTCAGAAGCAGTCGTCGACTCTTCGTTGTCGCTCATTTGCTTCTGGGGACTGCATATCATGACTGTGTACAACATGATAAGTGAGAGTTTTTTTTTCATTTCCTTCTGGATTCATTCCCTGCCTGGCTAAAATTATCATTTGGCTACTAAATATTCTTGCTCCTTGGAAATTGCTGAAGTCCGCTTTCTTTCTTGGAGGTAAATTAACACTATGCTACGAGGCGACAAAGTCCCAGTTGGGAATGCTTTGCCTAGCAGAGAAAAAAGAAATAGAAAAGTGCTGCTGGCGGGAAAATGATTTCGTTCCGATTCAAAATCTGATTCCGAAGCAACTTTCGTATTAATTCTAACTAAATTTACTGCTTTCCAGCAGCAACTCAAGCAAAAGTTGAACTTTTAGCACGCGAGTTCACCAAGCCAAGACGTGACTCTCCTGCTCAACTTCCTCATCTCCATCCATCATCCAACGTCTATGCCCAATCATCGCAGTATCTCGTCGTCGACCGTTCGCGTGTCTTCATCATCATCGTTGTTGTTTGGTGTGGCAGGGTTTTCACTATATGGTCGAAAACCATTAGGTCGAGTGGATTGTACCTAATTTAGTAAGAAATAAGTTGAAGAAATAACGTCCATTAGTGGCAGAGAGTTTGGTAGATCAAACGAATAGCCTCAATGTAGCTGCTAAACTCCCTGGTTACTTCATAAATGGCTTCTTATGCGATAAGGATCATCACGTTTCTGAATTTATTTTCAAGGTGTATAACATTTATTACAGAATGCTAATCATCATACTAAACGACTTTCGCCTTAAGTAACGCTTAATTCCATCGATATCAAATTAGTATTCTAAATGGAGAGAATATCTCCTGATTTATATTGATTATTAAAATGTTTTCGACCTATCGTATTTCGACTTGAAAGTCTACTATTTCAACCGGATTCTTATAGTTATAGCTGATGGAGTTTCTTCATCACTGCCAGTTGCCAGTTAGCAGTGGCGAGTCACTCATCCATGAGCGATGCGATGACTACTGGATGTAGGCGAAAATGATGCCGAAGACGACAACGTGATGCCCTGCGGGTGTGGTGGCGGTGGGTTCGAATTGAGTTAGACCTAGACCTAGGCTACGATTGCGGCGGGGGAAGCAGGAGAGGGAAAAGATGACGAGAGTTTGGCACAGAAATTTCAGGAATTAATTCCAATCACGTACTTTGAGATTTCGTTTATAATGTGATTGAGATCGTGTTCAAGCGGAACAATTTCCCACCCTCCTTGCGGAGCACTAGCGGGAGTTTTTCTGCTGTTTTGTTCGGTTTGCCGTGACCGGATCGACAAGTGAGCCGGGGCCACAGACAAAACGATAGGGGATGATAATGGGTGTTATGCTCTGGTCGTTTCTCGGCATTAGTAGTGAAGTTTGCTGCCAGACGGTGGGTGTTTGTTGTTTGGATAATGAAATTTTTGCAGTTTGTTATTATGCTTTGGATGTTCTCATGGATCGGTTGGCATCATGATTCAGGCTACTCCCTTGACGCATCCTGTGACTCGGACTTTCAGAGTTTAATTTGCACAACCTGTGTTTGCAGTGTGTTATCTTTCCTACCTGCTCGAACTTGTACATCTCGGGAGATTACGCGCCCCACGGTGTTCGACGCCACGCATCGATAGATTGTGTTGTGGATGTCCTGCCGAAAGGCTGCTGCAGGAAACGGCAGAAGCACCAGAGTGCCGTTCCGTAGTACTCGTCGGACTCCCCCGACGTCTCCGACGGACGTTCCGTCCACCGATAGCCAATCGATGGTAGGTTGGGGACTGCCAGAGGCCGAACAGTCCAACCATCCGCCGGACGAGTTGGAGAACTCGAGCCGCGGTGGTGGTTCCATGACGAAAGAGGGACCCCTCAGATGTGAATCGAACGCTAGTGTGAGGCCTGTAACGGAAAGAAAAACAAACTATTAGTTATCATCTTATATTTATCTTATTAACAAAATTCTTTCAGTTTCAGTTATGTTTCAGATTCAGTTTCAGATATGATTTAAATACCTAAATTAAATTTACTAATTTCAAGTACAAATAAGAGAAGCGAGATAATACATAACATTTATTATTCTTGCAATTTAGTCATAGTCAAAGAAGCTTAAAAGTAATCATTTTGACAACCGTTTTCGGTCACAATTCCAAAATGTCGATTTTGAGTAAAGCTTAGGAATCGTCTTCAAATTGCTAGTTCTTTAAGGACGTACATTTTGGAATCCAGTGTCGTTCCACCTTGCGTTTTCAAGGGCACTGTTATCAAAACTGAAGCATTGAGCAGCTGTCATCTTTTTATTTTACGCTTGCTGTGACGCAACAAAGCATTTTTGAATTTTTTCTTCTTTTCTTTTTGTCTTCTTGTCTTGTTGTCTTCTTTTCTTTTTGTCCTCTTGTCTTTTTGTTTTTTTGTCTTCTTGTCTTCTTGTATTCTTGTCTTCTTGTTTTCTTATCTTCTTGTCTTCTTGCCTTCGTGTCTTCTAGTCTTTTTGTTTTTTTGTCTTCTTGTATTTTTGTTTTTGTATTCTTGTCTTGTTGTCTTCTTGTCTTCTTGTCTTGTTGTCTTCTTGTCTTTTTGTCTTCTTGTCTTTTTGTCTTCTTGTCTTCTTGTCTTTTTATCTTCTTGTCTTTTTGTCTTCTTTTCTTCTTGTCTGCTTGTCTTCTAGTCTTCTTGTCTTCTTGTCTTCTTGTCTTTTTGACTTCTTGTTTTCTTGTCTTGTTGTCTTCTTATCTCCTTTTCTTCTTGTCTTGAAAGGGT
The DNA here is from genome assembly GCF_024139115.2 of Armigeres subalbatus. Lineage (NCBI taxonomy): Eukaryota > Metazoa > Arthropoda > Insecta > Diptera > Culicidae > Armigeres > Armigeres subalbatus. The sequence goes on along the minus strand of NC_085140.1, from coordinate 157,731,549 downwards.
TTAGACCAAGATACTCGTGGCGACTTAAGGTTAGATTGCGTAATTTCAGGACGGACTAGGTTGGGATTTAGGTTTGAGGTATTACAGCTGCTCATCCGGGTATTTTACGTCATTAAGGCTCAAGACTCCATCACAATCTTTTGAAAATTAATGACTGTATCACTTGTTTGTAATAGTGATGCAATTGGCACGGAAAAGTGCAGCAGCGATAAATAAATGTTGTTTACAACTGGGGTGGGTGGAAATGGGGTGGTAAAAATATGCCAGCTGATGCATAATGTTGCCAGACTTGACGAATTGGTTATTTTATATCGTAAGACATGTTCATGGTGTATCAAATATATGGGTATTTATCGGTTTAAAAAAATGTATACACCACTTGGAATGCAACAGAAGCTTACATAACATGTTTAAATATTTATTTTTGGTTTTATGGTTCAATCCGACAAACAGCAATGATTTTTTCCAATAAATAAATCTGGCAACGGTGAAGAGATGATTATTTTCTTGTGTATGCACATCTTTGTTTGCGTGTTGGCTGGCGTATACGTTGTATTGTTCGGATTGAATGAAGTTGCATCGCGTAGATTTTGTACTCACCATTTCACTTATTGCGCTAGTGAATTTGAGTCTTCCGCATTTTATTGCATTCACAATACGGTCGTCAAATTTGTCTCTCACTTCGATTTTTGGAAAGCAGTTTTCGACAGTTTTTGGGCGTGAAGTGAATTAATTGGTAGTCAAGATTGAAGAAAAATGTGAAACTCAGTTAGTGAATATGTTTTAGGAGTGATAAAATCAAGAAAACAATGGGAAAAGATCAAGTGAAATATCAAGTGAGTGTGTATATGTTTGATCCGAACGTTCGAACGTTAGTATGCGTTCGATGAACATACGAATATCGGTCTAGGAAAAACGCAGTTTTCAGCGTTTTTCCAGCAATTTCTCAGTAATTTCTAGTTTTGATAAGTGAAAAATTAATATGGAAATGCCGTGAATATATTATGATGGAGGGTAAGTCCGTAAATAGCCCCAAAATATTGAATTTAGTTCAAAACTTTATTAGTATTAGTGCGGATTCGAAAAAATCATCGTCATTATCGGATTGATTACGGTTTATAGAGCCTTAACGGTATGGCGTAGCGTCGGGCTCGAGTTGTGGTTCGTCAGGGAGCATTTTCCGGATGGCCATAGCTTCGTATTACACAGAACAATAAGACAAAAAAAAAACAAAAATGAGAAAGAAAAAAATAGGGGAATTAGACTTTTATGTCAGACGAGCAAAAAAAGGCATAGATGGCCTGCATAGAAACCACATCGCGATCCCCCAAAACACCTCTTACTTCCCTGTAGGGTTGTTTACCTCGGACCACAATGGTATCCAATAGTTGCTCTCTGGAGGCGTCGTTTTCCGAGCAATACCAAACTACGTGATCGATGTCATCGTAACCGGCTCCACACATTTTGTCTTTTTGTATTCTTGTCTTCTTGTTTTCTTGTCTACTTGTCTTCTTGTCTTCTTGTCTTCTTGTCTTTTTGTCTTCTTGTCTTTTTGTCTTCTTGTCTTTTTGTCTTCTTGTCTTCTTGTGTTCTTGCCTTTTTGTTTTCTTGTCATCTAGTCTTTTTGTCTTTTTGTCTTTTTGTCTTCTTGTCTTATTGTCTTGTCGTCTGCTTGTCTTCTTGTCTTTTTGTCTTCTTGTCTTCTTGCCTTCCTGTCATCTAGTCTTTTTTGTTTTTTGTCTTCTTGTCTTGTTGTCTTGTCGTTTTCTTGTCTTGTTGTCTTCTTGTCTTCCTGTCTTCTTTTCTTCTTGTCCTCTTGTCTTCTTGTCTTCTTGTTTTCTTATCTTCTTGTCTTCTTGCCTTCGTGTCTTATTGTCTTCTTGCCTTCTTGTCATCTAGTCTTTTTGTTTTTTTTTGTCTTCTTGTATTCTTGTCTTCTTGTCTGCTTGTCTTCTTGTCTTCTTATCTTTTTGTTTTCTTGTCTTCTTGTCTTCTTGTCTTTTTGACTTCTTGTCTTGTTGTCTTCTTATCTTCTTTTCTTCTTGTCTTTTTGTTTTCCTTTATTCTTGTCTTCTTGTTTTCTTGTCTACTTGTCTTCTTGTCTTCTTGTATTTTTGCCTTTTTGTCTTCTTGTGTTCTTGCCTTCTTGTTTTCTTGTCATCTAGTCTTTTTGTTTTTTGTTTTTTTGTCTTGTTGTCTTGTCGTCTGCTTGTCTTCTTGTTTTCTTGTCTTCTTGTCTTCTTTTCTTTTTGTCTTTTTGTCCTCTTGTCTTCTTGCCTTCCTGTCATCTAGTCTTTTTGTTTTTTGTCTTCTTGTCTTGTCGTTTTCTTGTCTTCTTGTCTCTTTGTATTCTTGTCTTCTTGTCGTATTGTCTTCTTGTCTTGTTGTCTTTTTGTCTTTTTGTTTTCTTGTCTTCTTGTTTTTTGTCTTCTTGTTTTCTTGTCTTCTAGTGGTTTTTTCTTCCTAGTTCTTTGGTCCTTTCATGTGCGCATAACTGATAACACAAATCGTTTTCTTCCGCAAATAAATTAGTTTCCTTTACTCGTTTTCCTCCGGATACATTAACTCACGCCATTAAGCTCTTAGAAGTGCAACAATGCTGCCAAGCGCAACAGTTCGGTTCCCCTCCGGAGTACATTTATCACAACATTGAAAGTCATAAAAGAGGACTACCCCGAAAAAGTGGCATACTTTCCCGCACGATTTACTCGCTCCTTGCTAAAGTATGCATAGCTATGTGGGAAAAGTATTTGCTTCCGAAGTGGGAGCATCGGGAGGCGAGGAAAAGTCAAGTCGAAGCCAACAACGGCTGCGAATATGGTCGTGTACAACAGCTGAACGGCAAATCGCACTTAACAAAACGTAAAACTATAAAACTACACTTTTGAGGTACTTCCTGCCTTGCCAGTTGCGCTGTACTGCAGAACGAATAGATAGAGTGGGACAAAGTAGGAACGACAGCAACAGCTTTTCCGCTGAATGTCAGTGGCTGGGGATCTTAAGTAACTGTTCAAGAAGTTGGGTAATGGTGGCAAATAATCGTAGTGAAGTGGACGACGATAGTGATTTGGCTATTTACGTTTATCATATGTCGCTGAATACTTGTCAATTGTTAAAAGCGAGTTGCATAATGTGGTGATCATTTCATTGAATTCCATGAGTTATGTTCTTTCGGGCACAATATGTTTGTTTACTTCTTCCGGTGAGTTTTTTTTTTTAAATTAAAACTGTTTTGCCAGAAGCTATGCTATCTTTTTCGGAGTAAAAGCTCATTATGCCAAACAACACAACACGTTTTTTTTCTTCATTCCAGTGAAATTGTATCCGGTGAAATATGATAAGTACAATCATTCGCACGTCATCCTGCATTAAATAAATCGTATTCGTTGTTATGCAACTTCGAATCGAATGAAACGTTTATGCCAAAAATAACGCTCCCATCCATGATAAATATTCCTGTACATAAATAAAGGCACCATCAGGAGCAGTAAAATGGTGCGCGCATAGCTTGCCATAAATAGCATCATAAAATATAATCCTGCAGTGGCGGAAAAATGCGATGAACGGCATAAAAATCAGAGAGTAATATTCACTGCAATAAAAACAAAAATCCAAACCGTGGACCTGGACTTCCACGGGCATAAAAAATATTAATTAAAAAAGTTTCAGTCATTCTTGCGTTTTAATAGCAGGCCGGGTTGAAACCGGTTTGTCTGGAGCTTGGTTGAACTTTTTCTCAGCGTTTTCATTTACATTCTGCCAAATGGCAACCGAGTGGGTGTCATATTGTCAGAAAAAAAAAATCAACAGAAAATCAACGTGTTTCAATAGAATATTTTCATCGGGTTATTGTCTTCTTTTCATGAGAAGCGCACACATATGTACACGCACATATTGGTTTTCAATACACCTGTAACGTAGTTGTACTGATTTCAACCTTTAATATCCAGCTTGATTTTAAATAATGCAAAATATGGGAGAGCCTTATTGTAAAATGGCGAACAATATTTGAGAAGAAATCCAAGCGATCGGAAACCGTAAAAGTTATCTTCTTCGGTTTTGAGATTCCAAGCTCCCGACCACAATGCCAACTGCAGACTTCATCGACTGCTACCACAGCCACAGTCAGTGTATTAAATCTGCAATAATTTTCGATAGTACTACGATGCTTGGCACTGTCACTGAAGCCGTTGACACAGACAAGTTGGTATTTCCACTATGATCCTGTTGGTTCGCAGCGCTGCACAAGTACCAGTGGAAACTCTTAATAAGACTGATACTGACGGCAATCGTCAGAGAAAAAAAACCTCCAGGAAAACTTTTCAGCTTTACTTATTTTCCCAGTGCCTTCATTACCTTCACCCATTTGGGGCTCTCCATAAATTATGTCACACTACGTGTAGTGTAATGAAGTCAATCAGTAAATTAGAACATTATTATTGCTCGTGTAGGAAAAAAGAAAAAAAACGAAAGAAATTGATTATCGTTACGTTATTCGTGAGCAAATCTCGTCGGGCCTCAATGGGTTGGGTGAAAAGTGCGCGCAAAGGACACCAGCATAGGACATAGTAAGAGGAAATAATACCCACTGTGGTTGACAGAACTCAGGGCGGATCGATTCTTGTCGAAAGAAATTTACTTCGATTTAATGGCATGGCAAGGAAATACAATTTCCAGATTTTTTTTCCCTGAATGCTCATTTTCAGGTAAAAACATAATTTAGTTTTGCGAATGTTATCGAATGCAAATATCACACATAAAACAATTCTGCTTGGTAAATGTATATTAGGGTGGCTCAAAATATAGTATTAAAAATGTTGATTTTTTGCCTTTTATTTTGTTCTACTTGTTGTTCTGCTGCTCTGCACAATATTTTAGCTAAATCGGTCAACTTTTGGGCGGTTTTAAGAAAAAATATACGAGAAAGGCAAAAAGAAAAAAAACCTCGAGAAGGTTGGAATTCATCCGGCAGGTAGTATTTTACTGAAGAGCAATTTTTTAACGAATCCAATTTAATAGGAATACTTTTTAATCCTTAAACAGTAATTGAGTCGGCATGCAAACACGATCCCTAATAAATTCACCTCACCAGCATGGAGACGCATGGTGCATGTATATACATACATAGCATATAGGTTACGGACTGTATTTTTGACAGTGCTTATATTTTGGACCACTGAGCTAAATTTTGCGTTTAGGGAGAGATTCCCCATTGCCGGGTACATAAGCCATTTAACGAAAATCTATCTAATTATACGGATTATGTTTACTTGTGTACCATATACACAAAATATGATTATTGATGATTCATACAAATTATATTTGATCGTTTCAATATGTTTTTCGACGACGAAGAATTTCACGGTTCAGAAAAGTGTCTCCCAGTACCGGACACTATTGCATCATGTTCAAATATGATCAAGTTCCTGTTACATGAGTAAGGTCATCATTTAGTATAGTATAGAAATATTTTTCACATGCTCCAAGTTGTAGATAATAAAATGTGTTAGTGTTAGTAGAGCTTATTTGACTCTTCAGCTAAATTCTATCTGAATTGAAGTAAGTTGAACAAAACAGATGTAAAAAATGGCTATTTGATCACATGAAAAGTCTCACTGTCCGGACCCAGTGGACAGCTATACGTATACAGAAAATGGTGTTGCAGCACAGCTTCATTATGTATGTAACAAATCATGTTCGTTATTTAACATATGGCTAATACTATCTCGACATAATCAGAATGCATTCGATTGGTTTTATTATTGTTGATTCAAAACTTTTTTTTTGGCATTTTTGTTCAATATCAAATTTTGAATAAATTTTACAACATGAGGATTTGATATTCTATCCAGGTAAAGGACTTTATTGTTGATTCAAAACTTTTTTTTTGGCATTTTTGTTCAATATCAAATTTTGAATAAATTTTACAACATGAGGATTTGATATTCTATCCAGGTAAAGGACTTTATAACAGCTTTCTTTTGTACTACATAAGATGGTGCAAGGAACCTCTGCAAGTGTCGTTTTGAGAAGTGTCCGGTACTGGGAGATGTTCGGCGCTGGGGTGTGTTTTCTTATAGGAAATATATCTCACAAATCTAATTAAATGAAAAAGCATTTAGTCCTAAAATTAAACTACATAAAAGGTGTCTTCTAAATTTGTTCGTGATATTTTCACGTATTTTTACACTCGTGCTGGATTTGAAGCCAACTTTCGAAGACTGTAGGCTAGATTTATAACATGTGAATAATGTTGTTGACTTATTAAAACCTGATTGAAACAGTTTCATATCTCAAGCAAAACTTTGCAAGTTTGAAAATAGTATTCTGAGTCCAAAATAGGTTAATTTTTCATAGAATCAAACATATTCGGAACATATTATCTTTTTTTAGTTCTATATTTTATATACATTTCGTCTTACCTACCGTTTGTTCCTTTGGTTCCAACCCTCCATACTTCTTCTTCTTCTTATTGGCATTACATCCCCACTCTGGGACAGAGCCGCCTCGCAGCTTAGTGTTCACTTAAGCACTTCCACAGTTATTAACTGCGAGGTTTCTAGGCCAAGTTACCATTTTTGCATTCGTATATCATGAGGCTACCACGATGACACTTTTATGCCCAGGGAAGTCAAGACAATTTCCAATCCGAAATTGCCTAGACCGGCACCGGGAATCGAACCCAGCCACCCTCAGCATGGTCTTGCGTTGTAGCCGCGCATCTTACCGCACGGCTAAGAAGGGCCCCCAACCCTCCATACATTACCGTTCATTGGTGTAAACTCGAGAAAATGTCTATAATTCTCACAAGAATCAATGGTTGCTAGACCTCTCCGTCCGTGTTGCTTGCCAACGCAGCAGAGTTCTACGTTCCTCGGTTATGTTTTGTTTGGAAATGTGTAAGAAACCAGGAAAAACCGGACAATCCACTACTATCAACATCGCAAATAAAACGGATCTGGCAAACTGGATAAGAAAGATGGCTGAAGGGCTTTCGATGGCCAGGTGCATACGTCGAGGCCGCTTGCCGCACTTTATTTTTGCTTCGATCATGTTGCACAAAGTTGTCATAAAAGATCATGTTGCTTTAGAAGAAGAGATTTAAGGAGAAAAATCAGAAGGGTTGTGTACAAGACACAACCGTAAGGTTCATCGCTGCGATTAACCTTTCTGCCGTCACTAAGCGATTGTGTTTTGTACTTTGAAGAAATTTCATCTCGGATCAGCTTTCTTTTGTATGAAAGATGGTCTGGTAAAGAATCGATTTATTTTCAATAAAGCGCCATCTCAATCACAAACAGCGACAGAGCCAAATCAGAATCTTGAGAGAAAATTTCTCTTGACTTTTCTACTGATGTGATCCATGCGAATTAGTTTTTGCAGCCTCTCTTTCTGATACACGCTCGTAATTCTGCTGCGGATGGCAACTTTCTGACATCGACAACCGATTAATTTGAAACAAAATTGGTCTCGGCTCAACCTTTCCTTGTATGGAATGTTGGTCCTGAAAAGAACCGATTGATAGCCAGTAATGCGCCTTTTGAAGCACTAACAGCAACCAATAGTTTGAATTTGCAAGAAAATTGTGGCTTGAGAGCTGCTACCACTGACGATTGCCAATCGATGGTACTTCAGATGCCAGCTTTGCAGAAATGTTGCCACAACTGCCACAGTCGCCATCACAGCAAAACAGCTTTCCGATAGTCCTAATGTTGCGAGAAAATTTCATTTGTTAAGGCTTGCTAATATTTTTATCAAATTTTAAAATTAAGTTTTAGTTGTGAATAAAATAGATTCGAATTATGAAACCAGAACATAATAAGATAATTGCTCCACGCTTCTATTGCTGCCAAGAGCTCATCCGAACTCGTCCGAACTCCAGAGTTATACTAGTCTTAAGAAAAAGTTAGATTTTCAGTGTTATTTGTTTGTAGCACATAGGAATCGCCACGAAGTCCATAATTTCATTATGTATTATGACGGATGATGGCATACTAATGCTAAAATATATGATCCAACCAGTTATACTTAAAACTGCTGATGTTTGGTGTTTTTTTTTTGATAGATCACCAATTTCAAATACATGCCATATACCCCTAATCAAGTTACCCATATTTTTCTTTTGAAATCCTTATTCAGATTGCTATTAGAAATCAAGGTGGGTGTGGTCCTTGATTTCAATCTAGGATAACAATCACAAAAGCATGAGGATTGCTACTCCTGGCCACGCCCATCTGCAACTTGGGAGGGGAAGGAAGTGTTGATGTAGCACTTACTTAATAAGAGGCCCCCGACTCAGCGACACCCTCATAAGTACCACGGAGTTGAATATTGCGAAAGGTATTCGCTGGGTCAGGATTTGCCTGTAGCTGACAATGTGATCATGGTACATCGTATACCGTACCACACCACGCAAAGGTGTCTACCCAGCGTTACGGGGTACGACGCGGTGTAGTCAACAGGAACATAATTTTGCAAGGAATGCGAACTTATTCATGTGGTTCAAAATAAAATCTACCATATCGACAGAATTTTATAAAGATAAAGATGGGAGCATCAACGGACCAAGTATTTACTGTACGACAAATCCTTCAAAAATGTCGTGAATACAAGGTCCCAACGCACCATCTCGAAATCGATGTACTTCAAGGCGGAGTACGACAGTTTGGCCGCGTAGAGCCATGGAAAATTATGGACGAACCCAACTTCTCTGGGAATCTTAGCAGATTTACCAAACTGGGTGAAGTTCGTTCAAATCGCGCCGGAGACTAAGACTACACACCAAAATCTTAAATCGCCTTTCAGCAAAATGCTTTGCTGAAAATCAATCAGCAATTTTGAAGCTTACTGAAAGTCAGTAATTTGATTTGTCCTAACTGAAAATCAGCATACTTCTTCAGATTACTGATCGCTCAGCATTTCCCATCGACTTGACAGTTCCTTAGCTTGAATAGAAGAGAAGCATATTTTTAGTTAGAGCAGGAGGTTCTAATTGTTGTTTTTAATGTGTGTTATTTAATGAAACACTGAATTCCCCTCAATCCAAAATGAAACTGGTAAGTATTTTAATTTATAAGTCATATTTGCTTAAGATTAATATCGAATAATTGTTCGGAAAATTATACATATTTTCAGCCTATCCACTCGCAGAGGACGTCCAGCGCTCGGGCCATTTCAATCACACAGGTCTGATGCATGTATTGTGTATGTTTATCATAATAATTTTGATTTTTTTATGTTTTCTTTTGGAAATAAATATGAAAAATAAAAATCAATTTGTTAGTGTTTTGAATCGAAAAACAAATTCAAATATTTTGATGAATTTTATCAGCATAATGCTGTCAAATCCTGCAACGGTCGAACCAACTGAATTTTCAGCAAATTTTTCGAATTTGCTGATTATCCAGTAAATAGTTGTCAAATGACATGTCAGTTCACCTTGCTGAAATTTTCAGTAATTTCTATTTGCTGAAATAATTGCTGATCGTTCAGCTCGGCAAAATTCAGCAAAATTTTGCTGATTTTCGGCGAAAAAAATTTGGTGTGTATGTGATGGACTTTTGTTCCTGTTGTTCAACATTGCGCTAGAATGTGTCATACGGAGAGCAGGGTTTAACAGCCGCGGTACGATTTTCAACAAATCCAGTCAATTTATTTGTTTCGCGGATGACATGGACATTGTCGGACGTACATTTGCAAAGGTGGGAGAACTGTACACCTGCCTGAAACGTGAAGCAACAAAAGTGAATGTATCGAAGACATTGCTTGTGGGTGGAAGCGAACGCGACAGGGCCGCTTGGGAAGCAGTGTTACGATAGACGGGGATACCTTCAAGGTGGTCGATGAATTCGTCTAACTTGGATCTTTGTTAACGGCTGATAACAATGTTAGTCGTGAAATATGAAGGCGCATCATCTGTGGGGCATACTACGGGCCCCAGAAGAAACTGCGGTTAAAAAAGATCCACACTCGCACCAAATGTATTATGTTGTAACGTTTTGTCAATTAAATAATTGTTTTGCGCATCTTTAATTATGTGTCAAGATTTGTTCATCATGACACACTGTGAATCGCGCATCTAAATGTAATACATTCGCTACAATACGTTGTATCAAGCCTTCTCACACAAAGCGAACGATCTGTACTCAGCGAATGTATATAAGAAGCCTCCTTGCATCGAACCGGGGCTCTGTTCACTTTAGTCGATGGGCAAAAATCGACCCTAAATAAGCAGCGCAGATAAAAGACAGGACACCGTCTTCGACCACAGGTCGTACAGACTGAACACTTAACACCTAGACAACGGACAGGACACATAACTCCCAGTGGACCGGTGGAAAAATTTTCGATCACGAAAAGTTTTCTCCTTACCGATGCGGGAATCGAACCCACGCTCCATAACCCGTGCGTCTAGACGATTGACGTCTCTAACCGCACGACCACGAAGCCCACAACATCCAACTATCTCCGGGATAGCAGCTTGGACGATATGCAATCGTGGTGGTGTCCAATAAGTCGGCAAAGGATGAACCACGAGCTCGCCTAGCTCTATGTCGAACCCAGCATCTAGAAGGTAGGTAAAGCCGGAAGGGTACGATTGTCAGGGCATGATTCAAGAATGCAGGACAGCAACCCTCATGATGGTGTTCGCTTTTTTTTTTACAAATCCATAGGGACTTCCTCACGGAATCCAAAACTAAATGTACTTGCGTTATCAAGGGCACAAAAACTCAATACGAAAGCAACGCACAATTCTCATTTTTATTACTTCAGCTTTGCTGCGTCGCAGCATGCGTGGAATAATAAAAATGACAGTTGTGCGTGGCTTTCGTTTTGAATGGGGTGCCCTTGAAAACGCTTTCAGTTTTGGATTCCGTGAGGATTGTCTTTTAACAAGCATTTTTACACAATCTAATTTTTAGCTTAGCTTTTTTTTTGTTGGGACTCTATTACCACTGTAATCAGTATTCAGATCTATTGTGACTGAATCTATATCTATTTCGTTGAAAGACATCCCGTCGAAAGGACACTACGTCGAATAGACATTTGGTCGAATGGGCATTTAGTCGAAATTAGATTTTAGCATGAAGAATCATCGTACATCGAATAATTTTTGGTCGAAAGTGGATTTTCGAATGAACAATATTGGTACATAGGTACATGCAAATTACCTCAAGATGTGGTTTTTAGCTTCTTGTTATAGGGTATTTGGATGCATAGTAGAGCTATCACCTTCTATCGCCAGGACTAAAAATGGATGAAGACATGTTTCTTCCATAAAAGCACTGCCGGACAGTGGGAGATAGAATGGAAACACATACAAAAAATGTCCCTTCGACTTAACGTCCTTTTGACGAAATGTCCAAAGCCGACTACGATGAAGCATTGGCAAAAAAACATTATTGGTATCATTGATTTTTGAGCTTGTGCCGAACAATAGAATAGAGGGTAGTTTACCATTAGTACTTAATATTTTGCTTTTTTTGTAGGTTTTCAAACACCAGGGTCTCTAGAAGCTTTAGTTTGCTCAGGTATTCGTTTCTTTCGCTGCTGATTGAACTTCCTCACGTCCACTGAATTCTTCTAATCAATTCCTATTCAAAATGAACCAAAAATTTATTGACGAATTTCATTTTACTAAATTAACTATTACCGACAGAAGTTCACTGTCAACTGTTCGACTAAATTTCCATTCGGATAAATGTCCTTTCGACTAAATGTCCTTCCGACTCAATGTTCTTTCGACTAAATTTCCATTCGACCAAAAGACCCTTTGACCAAATGTCCTTTCGACTAAATGTCATTCGACGAAATATCATTCGACGTACTGTCCCAAAGCCAAAGCTTAATACTGTATTGATAAATCACTATGGGTGTGATCACCGCATTCACAGGCATTTTTCCCATTCAGGAATAGCATTTTGAATGAAATGTATTACTTCAATGGGCGAGATAGCCCATATTTCCCAGGGTTCAAGAATATCCTTGTCAAGAAATTTAAGCCGTTTGTTAAAAATTGCAGCACAGTTGCATTATGAGTGTTCAGAGCTTAACGAATCTGTGTCAAAAGGTCGAAGGTCAAAAGGTCGAAGGACAAAAGGTCGAAAGGACAAAAGGTCGAAGGGTCAAAAGGTCGATTGGACAAAAGGTCGAAGGGTCAAAAGGTCGAATGTGTATCATAACGTCAAAGGTCAAAAGGTCGAAGGACAAAAGGTCGAAAGGACAAAAAGACAAGGAATGAGTAGCGAAAAGAGAGACGTAAGAAAAGTGTAATGAGCATAGGTAAATGAGAAGTGAAAAGTGAGAAGTGAGGATTGGTAAGTGAGAAATGAGAAGTGAGAAGTGAGAAGTGAGTAGTGGAAAGTGAAAAGTGAATAGTGAGTAGTGAGAAGTGAATAGTGAGTAGTAAGTGAGAAATGCGTAGTGAGAAATGAAAAGTAAAAAGGAAGAAATGAGAAGTAGAAAGTGACAAGTGAGAAATGTGATATAAGGAGAGATAAAAATTAGAAGTGGAAAGGTAGAAAGAAGGACGGTAAGAAAAAGGAAAGAAGAATGAAGAAGAAAAAAGAACAAAAAGGAAGAAAGAAGAAGGAAGATGGAAGAAGAAAAAAAGAAGGACGAAGGAAGAAAGAAGAAGGAGGGAAGACACAAGGGTGCAAAACAAAGAAAGAAGCAAGTAACAGTGAATGGAAAAATAGAAAAGAAAATAGAAAGGGGAAATAGAAAGAAATAAGTAAGAAAGAATGAAGAAAAAAGGAAAAAAAGAAAAAAAGAAGAAAGGAAGAAGAAAGGAAGAAAAAAGAAGGATGAAAAGAAGAAGGAAAAAAGAAGGGATAAAGAAGCATGAAAGAAGAAAAAAGGAAGAAAGAAGCAAAAAATAATGAATGAATGAAGAAGGGAAGAAGAAGGAAGAAATAAAAATACAAGCAGAAAGAAAGGAAACAAGAAGGAAGAAAGAAAGAAGCGAGAAAGAATGAAGAAAGAGAGAAGAAAGAAAGAAGAAAGATGGAAGAAAAGAGAAAAAATAAGGAAAAACAGGGAAGGACGAAAGAAAGATGGAGGAAATAAAAAACAAAAAAGGGAGAATTAAGGAAGTACAAAGGAAGAAAAAAGGAAGAAAGAAGAAAGGAAGAAGGAAAGAAGAAGGAAGAAATAAGGAAAAAAGAAGGGAGAAAGAAGGAAGAAAAAAGAAAGAAAGAGGAAAAAAGAAGGAAAGAAGAAGAAAGAAGGAAAAAGGAAGGAAGGAAGAGAGACGGAAGAAAGAAAGGAGGCGAAAAGAGTGAAGAAAGAAAGAAGAAAGAAGAAAGAAAAATTGTTTCCTGAAAAACTGGAAAAAGAAAGAAATAAGGGAGGAAGAAGGAAGAAAGAGAGAAGAAATAAGATAGAAAGGAGGGAATAAAGAAAAATGAATACAGAAAGAAGGAAAAAAGGAAGAATGAATAAAAACAGAGAAAAGATAGAAAAAAGAAGAAAGAAATAAGAAAGGGAGAATGTGGAAAGAAGCGAATAATGAAAAAATGAAAAAAAGAAATGAACGAAGTAAGGAAATAAGGAAGATGGAATATGGAAGGAAGAAAGTAGTAAGAAAGAAGAAAAAAGGAAGAAGAATGAAAGGAAAGAAGCATATGAAGTAAGAAGGAAGAAGGAAAAAAACAAGAAAGAAAATAGAGGGTAAAAGAAAGACAAAATAATAAAGAAGGAAAAAAATGGTCTATCTTGATTTCAACCTTTTGACGCAGTTTTTTTTTGTTGCGACCTTTTGTCCCTTCGACCTTTTGACCCTTCGACCTTTTGTCCTTTCGACCTTTTGACCTTCGACCTTTTGTTCTTCGACCTTCGACCTTTAGCTTAGTTTAGCTTCGACTGATTATTTATACATATATATATTAGAGTGGGGCGTCATGGTATTTTTGTTTAAATGAATAGTTTTTCGAAACCATTCTGGCTCCCAAAAAACTGTGCAAAATTTACGCTCGATTGGTTGCATCCTCGCTTTCCGCATCGCGTTTAAAGTTTGTATGGGAAAACGTATATTTTCGTATTTTTACTTTTAGAGGTTTCAGTTTTTCGTAAAGTAAGTAGCACATTGCGTTAAAGTACCAAAAAGATTCAGACAAATGTTGATCTCACTTGAGTGGATGAAGTTCGTGTTTTTTCATACAACTGTGCCCCACTCTAATATATATTGTTGCAACTCCGTCATTGACGGGGCCAACGGTATGTGGGGGCCCCAAAATGTACAAAAAAGGTTGGTTTTGGTACATAAGATTTGTGGGGGCTCGGGGCCACGCCCCCCCGGCCCTGATAACTGTGGAAGTGCTTAATGAACATTAAGCTGTGAGGCGGCTCTGTCCCAGTGTGGGGATGTAATGCCAATAAGAAGAAGAAGAAGATTTATGACAATCACGATAGTACTGGTTCTGCGTCCAATATTAAACACTAGCAAACGCGCACTAAACTTTCTCTTTCCAATCAACTTACTCAGAACCTCCACCTTCACGATCCCGCGATCGTTTTGCAACCAATACTAAACACGAACAAACGCGTACTTATTATTACAAAATATATTTTATATTCGAGAAATTGTTCGGTTCAAAAGACATAGGGGAACGGTTCGGCATTTCATCTCATGGCTCCCATTTCCATTCCATCACAAACAAAGCAATGAAACAGAATTTGATTTTTTTTTATTTTTGTGATTTTTTTCAGCAGTGAGAACATATGCTAGCAAAAAGAAGCAACGAGATTGGTGCTGTATTTCTCTGTTTTGTGATGAGATGAATATATGTGCAGTGAGACGGAAAACGGAACAGTTCCTCTACGACTTACCTTTTCACTAAGACGAGTACAGTGTATCTGTATGAGAGCTTGAGGGAATGTTTTCAAAACCATCTAACTCTTCTTCTTCTGTGTTCAAATTATGGCCCTACGTTATTTGACTTGACTTTGTCTCGTGTCATTACTCGTTATAGGTCCTCGTTTTTCTTTCAAGTAAATTTTTGTTCATGCAGTTATTCTCAAACGTTTCGATCGCAACAAGAAAAATTCAGTCCTGGAGAGTTATGTCCAGTTCATTCATTATTAGGTTAATCAATCCATTTGTATTGTATCAATCCCTCTTGCTTCAGAACGTCAAGCAGATGTGTCAGAAAAATCTGGAGTGAATCGCTTAAACCGGCCATCTGCTTGCTAAAATCGATTTTGCAATCAACTATGATTCTGCGTCTATTTTATCTTCCAGAAATAGCATTCATGACGAATATTTATCCACAATTACAAAATATGTAGATCTACTGAAGCACCTGGGCACGTGCATGGACCCGAACAATAGATCCTATTCAGATATTCAAATTATTTCACAAATGGCTTGGATAATGAACGATCAATGGCCAATAATATATAACAATATCAATGACCCGAATTCGTTGCAAAATTTACTTGTGCAAATTTTGCACTTGCTCACACATATTTCCCAAAAAAAAAATGTTTGTTTTGAGTCTACCGTGTTCCTCAATAATACTAAATTGTTGATACCGTCCAGGGTCAGTTGAGGATAAATTGCGGCTTCGCGTAGGCTCCTTTATCCTAAATCTGTTGGAAAATGTACTTTACTATTCCCCTCTTGTTTGTCATTTGTTCGAGTTTCGTAGGAGTGCATGGAGGTCTTTTCGATCTTTTCAGCACGAACACGGATTATAACATGGCATTTGCCATGGATTCCATCTTCGGAATTGTGATCAACACAACGGAATTCTGGATCAATGGCAACAACACAGATCCCGTCGAAGTAAATGTTAAATTAATGTGTGGTAATCGGTAAGTCGTACGAAAAACACAATTTTGGAAGAAATATTTAACATTTTCGGTGTTTTAGAAACAATGCCGCCCTATCGAGAACCTTTATCAATGATGATAATCTGAAAGCAAAGATTGATACATCGAAACCGATTGTCTTCGTCACACATGGTTGGTTGGACAACGGGAACCGCGTATGGATGAAGGAAATCAAGGATGATTACTTGAAATATTTCGACACAAACATCTGCATCGTAGATTGGGGAAACTTGGCTATCATTGGTTACATGATTGCGGTGAAGAATACCTTCATCGTTGGTCAATACCTAGCAGACTTCATTACGTACCTCAACAAGCAGGGAATCCCGCTAAGTAAAGTAACGCTGGTGGGTCACAGTCTGGGCGCACAAATTAGTGGACACATTGGGCGTAACTTGGGCGGTCAAGTGAGCGCAATCTACGGTTTGGACCCAGCGGGACCGCTCTTCACGATGCCTTTCGACGTGGGAACGGCGAAGCGGTTGGACAGCTCAGATGCCAAATATGTACAAACAATTGTCACGTCCAAGTGCTTCACCGGTGTGTGTGCGGGAGATGGACATGAAAATTTCTACCCCTCCGGAGGTTGGGTACCTCAGCCGAACTGCGCCTTACCTTTGTTCTCTAACTCGGAGAGCCCGGAACTGGTCAGCTGCAGTCATTCACATTCGATTACGTTATTCCGGATGGCGCTCAATCCGAGCAATGTTTTCACGGGTAAAGCTTGCATTGATTATTTCTCGTATTATGCGGCGTTGTGCCTGTTTAGTGCTTCCACTAAAATGGGAGTCTATTCGAGCCGCATTGGGGGCAATTTCTATGTGAAAACTACGGCGTTTTCACCGTATACGTGAAAAATTTAATCGAAGTGATGAGTGGAATCATATAATGTACATTTTTAGGGAACAGATTGAAATAAATTCAAATTATACAATATTTCTTTTAAAAACCCTGATTAATCTAACTAGTGGTAATAGTGCCAATAACAAATGTGCCAATGAAAAAATCGGTTAAGAACAATCACGACAGAGTCCAAATAGGACTGCCACAATGGCCATCCTAGCCCTCGATTCGGATTTTCTTCGCTCAAATGTAGGCGATTAGCACATCTGAAATCCATTTTTTTTTGTGTATGCTGCAAGTGAGCAAAAGTAAAAAACTGCTGTTTGCTGTTGTCTGTCGTTTGCTTTTGGAGTTGAGTGCTCCGGAAAGCGCATTGTAGTTTTGAAATTGAATCCCAACGCGATTCATCAAGGATACGTGTCAAAAAAGTGAGCTATTTTTTGCGCACTGACATATATACACCGACATTATCTCAATTCGTCGAGCTGAATGGATTGGTATGTGCCATTATGGGTCTATGGGCCTTTTTAAAAGGTTGTTGGAGCGAACATTTAGCTTTTCGGTATACGTGAAAGGCAAACATTAATTTGAATAAAAAAGACTCGGCAATTTATAAGTTCGAACATGAAATAATCTCAATAACAACAAGTCATGATCCTGATAGTAAAATATAAAATTTTGGATTATCGAAAACATGAACTAAAAAGATTAAATATAATTAAGTACATACAAGTTTATGGATCAAAATATACTTTACATACTTTTACATACTTTTACTTTACATACTTTTTCAACATCAGCAACACACTTTTGAACCTACATAACATCAAACGTGCGTACACGCTCATTACCATCGTCACAGGGCTGAACGGGTATTCAATCCAACCAAAGGAAAACATCTCAGTGCTACCGAGAATCCTTTCCAGATATCAGTTTCTCGCAAAGACCTTGGTATCGTAATTTTTATTTCTCTATTTCTCAGTTTCCACTCTACATTATCCCGTTGAAAGGATTTCACTTGCCATGGAAGACTCCAGCAATGTTGAAGGATTAATTTCGTGCTAAATGTTCACGGTAAACAACACAGGCTTGGAATCAACGTCATCGAGTCGGGCAGTTTCCACACGGGAGACCGTTCGCTTCCACTTTTGCTTTGGTCTGGTTTAGTTTGGGTTTGGTCGCACCCTCCCATACTCATCGTGTGTTGTGTGCGGTTGTGCCTTCACGGATCACGCGCTTTGCTGTTGTGTAATGAGTTTTTAAGAAGTTTGTGATGTGGGGAAAGTTTTCTCGGTAATTATGGGATGTTCTTTCTCCGGCTTGCTTTTTACGGTCGGCTGCAGAAGCATGTGGGGGTCGAATGGTAGTTTGTGGTTTTGTTGGCCGGTTCGTTAGGATGGTTTGATCACTCCTCGGACAGTCGACATATTGATACTGGCAGCAAAATATGCGGAATCGGAAAAAAGTTTTTTGAATAGGATGATGGTACTATTCAAAGATGAGATATTTGGGACAGTTGACTCTCATTTGTAGTAATTGCAGAAAAGTCTTGATACGTTTTGCTCTTACTTGCAAAAATGGAAAATTTCCCCGAATGCTTCTAGACTTAGCTTATAATTTCCCACATAAGCCGAGAACTTCTTATTTGAAACCTTCTAGCGGTCATATTGTCACTATGAATGAGGTTCAAATTAATTGGTCTAGCGAAGCTACACATTCAGGACTTCTGCTAGATCGAAAATAAACTTTCAAAAACCACACTGACGGCATTGAAGCCAAATGTAACAAATATATTAAGCAGGGTTTGCAGAAATCGCTCTCAATAGATAACGAACAACGATAAAAGAGGGGCAAAAATATCTTCGAATCATAACAAGCCATGAAAACAAAACTATCGCACTTGTAGGGTAAGACGGTATAATGCGCCCCACCTGGCCAAAACGCCCCCGTTTGATTTCTAGAAAACTATAACTAATTAAGGGTCAAAATCAGTTGGTACCCATAAATATTTGTAAACCCATCATACTATGTGAATTTGGAAATATTTTTTGTATTACACAATAAGAATAATAGCGAAATACAAAAAATTACAGTTTTGATGTAACTTTTCATATTTGTTTGCTCAACATTCTGGAGCGACTCTAACATACTGTCCGCAAAACTTGCACTGGAACACTCAGTTGGGCAACAAAATAACTTTTCTCAGTGGTTAATATGATATGAAATTGCTTCCATCTTCAAAAATGTAACGATTTTCGAAAACATGTTTCACTGGCCAAAACGCCCCAGTGTAGGCAGGACGATATGCCCTTACCAACTGAACACAAGCGCAGCGAGCCTGCAGTAGTTGCTTCCAAATTGTATGGAAAATATTGAAATGTAATTCACACCTGCTTAAATGGACCTATGTTGGATTTTTAATGTCAAGCGCATAAGGATTTGTAACCTTTTTATTATGGGATTGATAAAATACTAATGAAGGGCTATGAAACGTCTTTGGTTAAGGTGGGGCGTATTGCCCAGGCACTTCTTGAAATTCATTTTTTCACGACTTTTCAAAAAAGATTCATTACGTGTTATCTGTAATATTTTTGTATGACTACTCATGGGCAATGCATTTGCGACTTCCTGGACTACCAAATAACACAAAGTTTGCATAAATTGCGTTGAAAAGTAAAAAGTTATCAAGGAGTTGCCTTAGGGGGGGCATATTATACCGTCTTACCCTATATAAGTTGGAAACAAATTGATTCGGATAAACGGCCCCCACCGAGATGGTTTGATAAAACGCGTTGTTCTCGTCCATTTATGTTGGGAAACTTTTTTTTCGCGCAGCTGTGTAAAACAAGTTGAAATGCATAATCAGAACCGGTGCCCCCGCAATTGGGGCTTATTAAAAGAAATTTATCATGGGTTGTAGTCCTTCGAATCAGTTCATTATCGTAACAGCTACTGAAAAACGTCTCTCACGATATGCTACCTATCGAGAGTGTATACAGACATGATAAGTGAGCTCACTCTCCTTTAGATTCAAACCCTGATGTTAAGTATCTATATCCATCCACTTATAAACAGAAAATCAAAACTATGTCTTAAGAACATTTTTTTATTTATATACAATTTTTTTAGGCCAGCCATGCTGTGCCAGTATAAACTAGTTGCCAATAGATGAATGCATGTCATACACCATTAGCAAATAAAATTAGTTTTTTTTGTCTTTATTAGCGAGACTTTCAGCCCGAGGCTGGCTCGCCTCGAAAATTAGAATGAAAACCAATAAACAGCATTATTACTAAAGCCGCAGGCGGTACGGGAAAACAGGGCAGAACGCACCCACGAACTGGGAAAAACTGTTTCACTCACAAAATCACTCATGAAATGTTTTGTAGGACATTTATGAATAAATTACATTGAAATATTAGTTATTCTTTATTGAGCAGCAATAAAAATATTGGACAAAATCACTTCATTTTCACTTGAATTTAACGATTTGCGATTCTATGACCAAACCCGTAAGATTTTCGTTAAGTTCGCTAAGATAAACAAATTACCATGCGTTCACCATAACTTCTCATGAAATTTGAGTCATTTTGCACCACCATTTGGGCGGTTAGCCCAGGTCCATTTTTAAAACATATTTTGAATGCGCCAGAAGGTCACAAAAACCTTGTTGTTTTGAACAGGAGATCATTGTGAAATGTAGCTAGTTTTATAAATTTGGCGTCTACACGTTTAAATAGTTTAGTAATCTTCATATTGGTGAAAACAGCGAAAAAGCTTATGGGCTGCATATTGGCATTTTCGACTCGACAACACGGTCTCGGACTCGACAACCACGCAGTCTGCGGAGGGTCCACAAATCGTCCTCCACCTGATCGATCCACCTTGCCTGCTGTGCACCTCGCCTTCTTGGTCCCGTCGGATCGTTGTCGAGAACCATTTTCACCAGATTACAGTTCGACTTTCTGGATACGTTCCCGGCCCACCGCAGTCTTCCGATTTTCGCTGTGTGAACGATGGATAGTGCTCCCAACAGCTGATGCAACTCGTTGTTCATTCGCCTCCTTCACGTACCGTCCGCCATCTGCATCCCACCATAAATGGTACGCAGCACTTTCCTTTCGAAAACTCCCAGTGCACGTTGGCCCTCCACGAGCATCGTCCAGGTCTCGTGTCCATAGAGAACTACCGGTCTAATAAGCGTTTTGTAGATAGTCAGTGGGGCCCTCCTTAGCCGTGCGGTAAAACGCGCGGCTACAAAGCAAGATCATGCTGAGGGTGGCTGGGTTCGATTCCCGGTGCCGGTCTTGGCAATTTTCGGATTGAAAATTGTCTGGACTTACCTGGGCATAAAAGTATCATCGTGTTAGCCTCATGATATACGAATGCAAAAATGGTAGCCTGGCTTAGAAACCTCGCAGTTAATAACTGTGGAATAGACTGGCCCAGATTACTATGGGGAGAAAAAAATGTTGTCGAATTCCAAGGGGCACCCCCCAAAATTGTGTCTTTGGGTGAGAAAATCAATCTCTGAAAATTTCAGCTCAATCGCTTGATGCATAAGCTGGCGCATTTGATTTGAAGTTTGTATGGGGATTTCAGCCAGAATGTATAGGAAAATACACCTCCGTCACTCATTCGATCTGGAAATTGGTTCTGATTGCTCGATTGACCTCAGAATTGCAAAAACGGCAGTTGGTATGCTACAGAACAATTTCACAGAACATTGCATGATGATTAAATGAACTTTCATATAATTTTCGGCTGATTTATTAGGAGCTGATTTGTGAATTTTTGGGTTTTTTGATCGAATCGCATCAGCCGAAACCTATATAAAAATTCATTTAATCATCATACAATGTTCTGTGAAATTGTTCTGTAGCATACCAACTGCCGTTTTTGCAATTCTGAGGTCAATCGAGCAATCAGAACCAATTTCCAGATCGAATGAGTGACGGAGGTGTATTTTCCTATACATTTTGGCTGAAATCCCCATACAAACTTCAAATCAAATGCGCCAGCTTATGCAACAAGCGATTGAGCTGAAATTTTCAGAGATTGATTTTCTCACCCAAAGACACAATCCTGGGGGGTGCCCCGTGGAATTAGACAACTTTTTGTTTCCTGGGCCAGTCTATTGTGGAAGTGCTTAATGAACACTAAGCTGCGAGGCGGCTCTGTCCCAATGTGGGGATGTAATTCCAATAAGAAGAAGAAGATAGTCAGTTTGGTACGGCGGCGAACTCTATTCGATCGGAGCGTTTTGAGGAGTCCAAAGTACGTACGATTTCCTGCCATGATGCGTCTCCTAATTTCTCTGCTGGCATCGTTATCGGAGGTCACCAGTGAGCTCAAGTACACACATTCTTCAACCACCTCAATTTCGTAACCACCAATACAAACTCGTGGTGGGTGGCTTACGTTGTCCTCTCTTGAACCTCTTCTTGTCATATACTTCGTCTTCGACGTGTTAATGACTAGTCCAATCCAATTAGCTTCGCTTTTCAGTCTGATGTAGGCTTCCTCCATGCTCTCAAAGTTACGTGCCATAATATCAATGTCGTCGGCGAAACCAAATAACTGAACGGACGGACTCGTTTCGATACCTGCCCTTCGTATTACCCCTTCCAAAGCGATGTTGAATAGCAGACACGAAAGACCATAACCTTGCCGTAACTCTCTGCGCGTTTCGAAGCATTAGCTTCGTTTTCGTGCATTAGCTGCCATAGCTGCGGCTTTGAAGTCGATAAAAAGATGATGTGTGGGCACGTAGTATTCGCGGCATTTCAGTAATACCTGACGTACGGCGAACACCTGGTCTGTGGTAGAGCGTTCACCCATAAATCCCACCTGGTATTACCCCACGAACTCTCTTGAAATTTGTGCTCGTCGACGGCATAAAATTACCTTGTACGCGGCGTTCAGCAATGTGATTGCGCGGTAGTAGCTACAATCCAGCTTATCGCCTTTTTGTAGATGGGACACACGACACCTTCCATCCACTCCTGCGGCAGAACCTCATCCTCCCAAACCTTGGTAATCACCCAGTGCAGCGCTCTAGCCAGTGCCTTACCACCATGTTTAAACAGCTCTCCTGGTAGTTGGTCTCCTCTTGGATCTCTTGGTGATTCGGAGACGGAAGTCGTATGTCCTGCGTGCGTGCTCCTGGGTTCATTAACATACCGCCACCGTTGTCTGTCACATCGACATTCAGGTGTTCTTCGTAGTGCTGCCGCCACCTTTGGATAACCTCACGCTCGTTCGTAAGAAGGTTCCCGTTTATGTCCTTACACATATCGGGCTATGGCACGTGGCCCTTACATGAACGGTTTAACTTCTCATAGAACTTTCGTGCGTTATTAACGCGGTACAGTTGCTCCATCTCTTCACGGTCTTGATCTTCCTGCTGGCGCTTTTTCCTCCGGAAAATCGAGTTTTGTCTGTTCCGCGCCCGTTTATATCGTGCCTCGTTCGCCCTCGTGCGGTGTTGCAGCAATCTCGCCCATGCTGCATTCTTCTCTTCAACTAACTGCTCGTCAACATTCGCCGTCATACCAGGTGTTTCTCTGATCTGGGGGCACCGTGCCTAGTGCAGCGACTTCAATATTTGCACTGTGGTAAGTGCGTACGTTCGTAATGTTGGAGAAAAATTTACCGTCGGAGGGCCATCGTGTCAGGTCTGTTTAGCGTCCCACCTAACACCAGGACTTGGGCTTGTGCGCTTTGAGCGGCACACGGTCGTTTTGGCGGAGCCTTCTTGCGGATACGTGCAGCTTTTTATAGAAGTTTAACAGAGCCCACTGTCAAACCCCACCATATCTGAGGTAGGCTCCACAACTCGTAGATGGCCTGGGGAGGGATCGTCAAGCCCCTGGGACATAGTCCCTGCTGCCCGCAGGGACTGTATGAGTAACGGGTTATTGAAAATGTTAACCGTACGAAAAAACAATTCTCTTTTTTCATTTTTGGAGGAAAGATTTTATCAATATTATGTTGATTATGGTTCGTAGACCGTAAACCTCATTGATTTGTCAATATCAAAGTTTTACCATATATATGTACTGCTTGAAGAACTTAGTGTTAATGAGTAACGATATCAGAAGAAAAAAAGAAGTGAACAACATACCGCATATGTCAAAACATGGGCCCATCAGTTAAACGATAAACTTTTACGTGGAAGATCGTTTTGCAAGGTGATGATTATTTGATTGTAAGACCACGCGACCAGTTCAATACGATCCGTACTAATAAAGTATTGATAATGTTGATAAGCAAGTTTATGTAGGAAAATTCTATAAAAAGCAATTTCTAAGCAATTTGTAAGTGTGGAATGCTCCTAAATCCATTTGCAGCGATCGATACAATAACAGTTGATGTGTGCATTAAAGAATTCTTGTTGCGGATGTTACTGTCCATTATCCGAAAGCATCATAGCACAGTAGTATTTTGGCCGGTTTTGATATCAGTGTATAACGCAATGGACACGTAATGTGGTATAAAGCAAAAAGAGTCGAAACCGTACGTAATCTATAAAGCATTCCCAGGAAAAACATATTTAAGCTTTTTGTGCTTTGACAAACGTACATTTGTAAAAGCATATTAAGGAGGCGGACTCCATCTAAATATTGAAAATGTAGCCATAGATCATTAATAAACGGCTACGCAGTCTCATACGATTAAAACGAGTTTTTTTTTTATGGTTAAATCTCACAACCGTCTTCAAAAATTGGAAAATGTAGCCTTAATCTCCGAATCTCCCACATAATTTGGAAGAATAATCGGTGATATCAGCCCAAACATTATTATCTCAATTTTCGAGACCAATTTAGAAAATATTTCAAAACGGAAAGCTCCTAATCGATTTTTTTATCTAATGTTGGATTTTTTGTCGATGATAATAACACGAGTTGTTCTGATATAATGACAAAATCATGGCTCACGCGAGTTCAGTTTTCTGTTATAATACGCAGGTATACTCCACACCGTTAAAGCCAATTCCTCTCGCAGAGCAATTGCTCACCACCAGACTAGATCAGAAAGTGTAAATGAGTCTGAACAGATGAGAGTTTTATAGCATCCGACACCGCCATCTCTAAACCAACCATTGAATATTGTCTAGTTCTGTCTATTATTGTAGTGCAAGTCGTGTGCAATAGCAGTGTCTACCAAAGTCCCTACGCTCATCACATTAAATGTTTAAACTGTAAGACAATTTTTATGTGAATTATGTTATGGCCGTATTATGTTTTTATGTGTTACAATTGTAGGATTACGAGAAGCCCTCCCTATGTGAAAAACGGCAAACTTAATAACGAAAAACGGTAGACTGTGTAGGTTATATTTTATTATGTTGTGTACCTCCTAAAGTCCATGTTCTTATTTTAGTTCACCCTTGAAAAAGTCCAAAAATACAGGCCGAAACGTCGGGCAAAACAAAACGAATCGTTTTGACTAAATTAGACTGAGAAAGCCACACAATAAAACACCAAATCTTCCAGTCGTATTTCTTTTGTAAAAAATCAACGTTAGATAAAAATCCGGCTCGATCGCACTATGGGCTCAAAAGTTTTGGCAAAATACAATTTTATGTATGCTCACTTGTTTTTTCGGGCAGTTAACTTTAACCGATTTACTCGCGACAAGACGCATTTGACGGGGAATTCTTTCCCTTTGTTTCCCTATTGAAAATCGGCTCGATCGCACTGTGGGCGCAAAAGTTATGACCAAAATACTATTTTTGTACAGTGGGGGGTCCCGTAGCGTAGTTGGCTACACGTTCGCCTTTTAAGCGAATGGTCATGGGTTCGATTCCCAGCCCCTCCACCAAACCCTTGTTAGTCAATGATATGGAAATGCTAATATCATCTTCCAAACTTGGACGTACATGTTCATGATAGCATTAGAGGTGAAAGTATAGAATTGATAGTTCCGTTAGGATACGGCAGGCATGAAGAATGTTTTTATAGAAGTCGAAAAACATTCTTCATGCCTGCCGTATCCTAACGGAACTATCAATTCTATACTTTCGCCTCTAATGCTATCATGAACATGTACGTCCAAGTTTGGAAGATGATATTAGCATTTCCATATCATTGTAAATCGTTTAACTTCACGTAGAAGTAACACACACGAAATCATTAATTTAGCCTTGTTAGTCGCCAGAAGCGCAGTCCGTACGGTGGCGTTTTAGGGAACGCGCCTCGCCGACACGACTGACAAAGTGACAAAAACTGTTCTTCTCGGAGGCATTGCTCCAACGTTCTTCGATTAATGGTAACCGAACAAAGCAACGATCACTGGATTCACCACATGGACAAATGAACGCAATTGACTCACGATTATATGAACTGGCAACGACAACAATAACGAATTGTGGATATCTAAAAATAGATTCTGTGTGGACTCTGTACAGCAGAGTACCACAGTAGATCACGGCACAGTAGCGGTTAAGAACACAGAGTGCCTACCAAATAAATATACGAATAAAAAAAAATTATTTTATACACAAAACCCGTGCAAAAAGCTCACTCATTTTTCGGCTACCTAATCTTAATCGATTTGCTCACGACAAGTTTGCAGCAAATTGAATTCGACGGAAAATTCTGTCATACTGTTTCCTATTATAAATCGGCCCGATCGCACTATGGGCTTGATTTTTAACCTTTCTCCTATACTAAATGTACCGAAAGGCCATAATTCAAATTGCTTTTATTTATTTTAAGTTTTCCAATAGTTATTATTCGTAACTCTTGTTGAATTTTTATTCTGTGGACATGCTTAAAACGTTGAAGTATTATTATAATAGTGATTGATTTTGGTTATTGCGTACCACGGTACCACGGTTGTTAACGTTAACCAACGAGTAAGATTTTTTGACAAATCAACTTCAACGTAAACGAAGAACGTTGAATCAACGTCAACGCCAACGTTGATCGCTCATTATCACCTAGGCGTGAAAAAAATTCTGCTCTTATCTCTTTTCGATTAAACATTCTTGGTTGTCCAAAAGGTGAGGATGATAATAATGATGCTAATATTCTGTTCAGATTACAAGCTTCATAAATAGTAGATTTTCTATATATAAAATAAAAAAAGTTGGCATTTGTATGACCGCGCATCACTCAAGAATAGACATCCCAACTAATTTATATTCGTTTCCTTCTTCTATTCTTCTATTTACGAGGAAAAATGTTAAGATGAAACTGGAATACTTTGAAGATCAACTCTCAATCTTTTCGATGAAATGGTTTTTAGTACAATTTGCATGAAATTTTTCCATTTTGATCATCTATCTTTATAAAACAAAGTTGGCATTTGTACGACCGCGCATCACACAAGAATAGAAAGCCCATCTTCTGCTAATTCACATTCGTTTTCTTCTTCTATTTACGATGAAACTGGAAAAATTTCAAAATCAATGTCGATGAAATGATTTTTCGTACATTTTGTATGGGAATTTCAAATCTTGACCATTTGTATATATACAATACGAAGTTGACATTATCAACCGATAATGGAAAGATCGATATGTGCTAATTTTTGTTTGTATACTTAACCATTAGGAAACATGTTATTACAAAACTTTAAAAAAATGAAAAACATTCTGAAGAACCAATTTGTTTTCTAGATAAATTATGTACGCAACAAATTGTATCAGAAAAATGATCAATTTTTGACGAGACACAGTTCGCCGGGTTAGCTAGTATAATATAAAACGATAATATAATATGTGAATTTTGACATCAAGATACTGCTGGTTGCTAGGTTGCGAAGGCCGACGGAGGTCCTTCGTAGCTTAGTTGGTTAAAGCACCAGTCTAGCGTACTGAGGGGCGAGTTTCGAGTCCCATCGAAGAGAAAGTGGTTTCCTCCAATACATTTTTCAAATCAATATCTTCCACATAATGTACATATTCACATATGAGCTTTCAGAACATTGTAGATTACTTTTAATATTTGCAGAATATCATTCCAAAAGTTCCATTCACGCCCCAATTTGGTCTGCCTCCGATTTCGTCTACCATCAATTTGTTCAATTCAATGTTCCCTCGGATTACGGTACTAACATTTTTTCATGAGATGTGGAATTTAGAATTGGCTCGTCCTTTGGCTGAATTTTCGAAACTACTGGAAATATCGTAATGAAACTCACGCAGTGTAAATAACACATGCTGAAAAAAATTCCATTAAAATCAGCCCAGCAGGCGAAATGTTATCAACTTTTGAAAGTGATGCAGTTTGATTCCGTACACGGTGTACAGTACGGTACGGTACACCCTGTACGGTACACCCTTTATCTAACAGTCTCTAGAAAATTTGAATTAAATGTGAATGAGACGTTCGTCATTGATTTAGTTGCAAGAGGATCTGTATTTTTGAAGTGTTTCACTTTCACGCAATAAAAACTACGAGAATCATGATAAAATAATGAAGTAAACCAACACCTCCTGAATCGAAATCAGTGGACGGATTTCGAATCAAGGGATGAAATCCGTACAGCTATTTGTTCATTTAGTTTTAAAATCAACGCACCACAATTCACTAGACTATCACTGTAAATAGTTTAATACCTTGAGAAGAGATTCGTTTGATTTGTATTTCGATGAGCTTACTTTATTCATTGCAAATTGCAACCTGGCACGGCAAATGCTGGGTAAAGCGTACCATTGGTACTTCGCGTACCTGAAGGAATAAAATAGACCCCATCTCGCGGTCCTTAGCCTCTTACCCAGCAACTCCTATCCCTACCTCCCCGCGGTGCTGGCCGGGATACGAGCAACCTTAGGGAAGATCGGGTAACCAACCCTGGTGGGAACTATGGTCGTATGCTGACAGGGAAGGGGGGGTTTGCTCCTCTCCGGAGGTGCAAATCTTATTGAGCGTCTGTTCTCCATGTCAGGATCGGCTCACAACAGCGTCTGTTCTCCATGTTAGGGGCGGCTGATCATCGTCCGAGTGCCAACGAGGGACTCTAAGTGAAACTGTGCACCATGGTCAACCGGAAATAAGGAGGAATGGTCCTCCGGAAATTTAGGGGGTTTGGTGTCAGGCCCTGCAAGCCAGCCTTAAAATCATAAGCAACGAACAATCAACAAGAGAGTACGGACCGGAACCATCGGCGAAGACCACTGCGACGAAAAGGGACTAGTGATTGGAAACTCGGTTCGTGGAACTGCAAATCTCTCAACTTCATCGGGAGCACACGCATACTCGCCGATGTGCTCAAGGACCGTGGATTCAGCATCGTAGCGCTGCAGGAGGTTTGTTGGAAGGGATCAATGGTGCGAACGTTTAGAGGTAATCATACCATCTACCAGAACTGCGGCAACACACACGAGCTGGGAACAGCTTTCATAGTGATAGGCGATATGCAAAGGCGCGTGATCGGGTGGTGGCCGATCAATGAAAGAATGTGCAGGTTGAGGATCAAAGGCCGGTTCTTCAACTTCAGCATAATCAACGTCCATAGCCCACACTCCGGAAGCACTGATGATGATAAGGACGCATTCTACGCGCAGCTGGAACGTGAGTACGACAGCTGCCCAAGCCACGACGTCAAAATCATCATAGGAGATTTGAACGCTCAGGTTGGCCAAGAGGAGGAGTTTAGACCGACTATTGGAAAGTTCAGCGCTCACCGGCTGACGAACGAAAACGGCCTACGACTAATTGATTTCGCCGCCTCCAAGAATATGGCCATTCGCAGCACCTACTTCCAACATAGCCTCCCGTATCGGTACACCTGGAGATCACCACTGCAGACAGAATCACAAATTGACCACGTTCTGATTGATGGACGGCACTTCTCCGACATTATCGACGTCAGGACATATCGTGGCGCAAACATCGACTCTGACCACTATCTGGTGATGGTTAAACTGCGCCCAAAACTATCCGTCATCAACAATGTTCGGTACCGACGACCGCCGCGGTACGACCTAGAGCGACTGAAGCAACCTGATGTCGCCACTGCATACGCGCAGCATCTCGAGGCAGCGTTGCCGGAAGAGGGTGAGCTCGATGGGGCCCCTCTTGAGGACTGCTGGAATACAGTCAAAGCAGCCATTAACGACGCAGCGGAGAACAACGTCGGGTATATGGGTCGAAGTCGACGGAACGATTGGTTCGACGAAGAGTGCAGACAGATTCTGGAGGAGAAGGACGCAGCGCGGGCGGTCGCGCTGCAGCAAGGTACCCGGCAGAACGTGGAACGTTATAGACGGAAGCGGAGACAGCAGACCCGCCTTTTTCAGGAGAAGAAACGCCGCCTGGAGGAAGCGGAGTGCGAGGAGATGGAACAGCTGTGCCGTTCTCAAGATACACGCAAGTTCTATCAGAAGCTCAACGCATCCCGCAAAGGCTTCGTGTCGCGAGCCGAAATGTGCCTCGATAAGGATGGGAGCATCTTGACGGACGAACGTGTGGTGATCGAAAGGTGGAAGCAGCACTACGAGGAACATCTGAATGGCGCTGAGAGTACAGGCAGTGAAAGTCAAAGCAGCGGATGACTACGTCAGTTCAGCGGACGATGGAAGCCAACCAGCCCCCACCTTGAGGGAAGTTAAGGATGCCATTCAACAGCTAAAGACCAATAGGGCAGCTGGTAAGGATGGTATCGGAGCTGAGCTCATCAAGATGGGCCCGGAAAAGCTGGCCACTTGCCTGCACAAACTGATAGTCAGAATCTGGGAAACCGAACAGCTACCGGAGGAGTGGAAGGAAGGGGTTATATGCCCCATCTACAAGAAAGGCGACAAATTGGAGTGTGAGAACTTTCGAGCGATCACCATCCTTAATTCCGCCTACAAAGTGATATCCCAGATCATCTTCCGTCGTCTGTCACCATTAGTGAACGAGTTCGTGGGAAGTTATCACGCCGGCTTCGTTGACGGCCGCTCGACAACGGACCAGATCTTTACTGTACGGCAAATCCTTCAAAAATGCCATGAATACCAGGTCCCAACGCACCATCTGTTCGTTGATTTCAAGGCGGCATACGACAGTATAGACCGCGTAGAGCGGTTATGGAAAATTATGGACGAGAACAGCTTCCCTGCGACAAAAGTTGGACTGGTGGTGAATGCGTCAAAGACAAAGTACATGCTTGTGGGCGGAACCGAGCGCGACAGGGCCCGCCTGGGAAGCAGTGTTACGATAGACGAGGATACCTTCGAGGTGATCGAGGAATTCGTCTACCTCGGATCCTTGCTAACGGCTGACAACAACGTTAGTCGTGAAATACGAAGGCGCATCATATGTTAACGTCGGGCCTACTACGGACTCCAGAAGAAACTGCGGTCGAAAAAGATTCGCCACCGCACCAAATGTGTCATGTACAAGACGCTTATAAGACCGGTTGTCCTCTACGGACATGAAACATGGACAATGCTCGAGGAGGACTTGCAAGCACTCGGAGTATTCGAAAGACGGGTGCTTAGAACCATCTTTGGCGGTGTGCAAGAAGACGATGTGTGGCGGCGAAGAATGAACCATGAGCTCGCCCAACTCTACGGCGAACCCAGTATCCAGAAGGTAGCTAAAGCCTGAAGGGTACGATGGGCAGGACATGTTGCAAGAATGCCGGACAGCAACCCTTCAAAGATGGTGTTCGCTTCCGATCCGGCAGGTACGAGACGGCGTGGAGCGCAGCGAGCGAGATGGGCAGACCAGGTGCAGAACGACTTGGCGAGCCCCACGAGAATATTCGAGGATGGAGAGATGCGGCCTCGAACCGTGCATTGTGGCGTCAAATTGTTGATTCAGTGTTATCTGTTTAGATGTTAACTAAATAAATGAAATGAATGCAACCTGGAACTCCGTGTTTGCAGCGCGGCGAATTGTTTTTTGTCATTTTTATTTCAAAGCCTGCTTTCTATTGCAATGGCCAAAAATTTAACTGACAAATATATAAATAGGATACGATTAATTATTCATATATTTATTACTTTTAAATCTCTTTAATTCATTGATATTTCATGAGGTGGACGGACTTCGGTGCTGTATGGATTTCGGTCCCCCACGGTACCTACAGCACACCACAGTGCAATGCACAGTGGGGAAAAAGTGACCCAAAAAGGTACCTATTTATTGCGGCAACTTGCTGCGGCAGAGAAATACCCTTCCTTAAGGGAAAATTCACGACAAATCGATTGGTGCTATTTTCGTTCACCGGAAATTATGGGAACTGGCCGTTTTGCCCCATTTACCCATAAAAAACATATTTTTTCTATGGGAGCCATACTTAAAAGCCGATTGCGGCTAACTACTCCTATGTTTACTGATGCTATTTTAGTGGAGAATAAGTATGGTATGTATTCCGACCCTAAATTATGACTGCAAGTGGCTGTTTTGCCCCGTTTACCCCTAAAAAACATATTTTTTATATGAAAGCTATACTTAAAAACCGATTGCGGCTAATTACTTCTATGTTTTCTAATGTTAATTTTGTAGAGAATACGTATGGTAAACATTCCTGCCCTGGGTCGTGACTGGAAGGGGCTGTTTTGCCCCATTTTCCTCTGAAAAATGCATTTTTTCTATGACAGCTACTCTTTAAAACCGATTGCGGCTAACTACTCCTATGTTTACTGATGCTATTTTTGTAGAAGATAAGTATGGTATGTATTCCGACCCTAAATCATGACTGCAAATGGCTGTTTTGCCCCATTTACCCCTAATAAACATATTTTTTATATGGGAGCTATACTTAAAAACCGATTGTGTTTTTTCAGTTTTTAAGTATAGTTTTTTAGGGGTAAATGGGGCAAAACAGCCACTTGCAGTCATGATTTGGGGTCGGAATGCATACCATACTTATTCTCTACTAAAATAGCATTAGAAAACATAGAGGTAGTTAGCTGCAATCGTTTTTAAAGAGTAGCTGTCATAGAAAACAAGCATTTTTCAAAGGAAAATGGGGCAAAACAGCTCCTTCTAGTCACGACCCGGGGCCGGAATATTTATTATACGTATTCTCTACAAAATTAACATTAGAAAACATAGGATTAGTTAGCCGCAATCGGTTTTTAAGTATAGCTCCCATATAAAAAATATGTTTTTAAGGGTAAATGGGGCAAAACAGCCACTTGCAGTCATGATTTGTGGTCGAAATACATACCATAATTATTCTCTACTAAAATAGCATCAGTAAACATAGGGGTAGTTAGCCGCAATCGGTTTTAAAGAGTAGCTGTCATAATAAAAATGTTTTTCAGAGGAAAATGGGGTGAAACAGCCTCTTCCAGTCACGATCCAGGGTCGAAATAAATACCATACTTATTATCTACAAAATTACCATTAGAAAACATAGGATTAGTTAGCCGCAATCGGTTTTTAAGTATAGCTCCCATAGAAAAAAATATGTTTTTTAGGGGTAAATGGGGCAAAACGGCCAGTTCCCATAATTTCCGGTGAACGAAAATAGCACCAATCGATTTGTCGTGAATTTTCCCTTAAGGAAGGGTATTTCTCTACCGCAGCAAGTAGCCGCAATAGGTCGCTTTTTCCCCACTGTGCAATGGTTGCAAAAGACCATTTCGAAAAATAAGTGCCAAAATAAAGCAAAAGGTTCCCCTCTTTGTTTTGTTTTATAAAAAAAATCTTTACTTTGATTTAAATAAAATCTTGAAAATAGATTATCTCGATATCTTAAAATTCTCTTTCTGTTAGCATCAAAAATAAAAACTAAAAGTCCAAACAGGTGCGTTGTTCTTATCTAAATAAACTAATTGAACTAGATAGTATACGGAGGCAGCACACCAGTCTGCAAGTAATAGTCTCCATCGACACGGCTACTGTACACACCCATTTTCGATTGCTTACCAAACAACCCTAGAAGGCAAGTCGAGCATGTTCTTCCCATGAAAACATTGCTTGGATTCAGCGCGTATCGGAACAAAGAATGCGCGTGGATATGGCTGCAAAGTATCGGCTCAGCAAATTCCGCATTCGAAAACAGTGGCAGCACGCAGTTCGGCTGTGGCACCATTCCATCATTCGGGTAGAAATTCTCGTGACCATCTGCCACACAAACGCCCCAAAAGCACCGCGAAGTGACAATCATCTGCACGTACTTGGCATCCGTTCTGTCTAACCGTTTGGCAGTTCCAATGTCAGTTGGCATTTTGAACATTGGACTAGCGGGATCGAGTCCGTAAATCGCGCTGAGCTGCCCGCCCAGGGCATAACCAGTTTGTCCTGCAATCTGTGCCCCCATACTGTGGCCAACTATAGTGATGCCGTTCAAGGAAAAGCCATTCGCAGTTACAAATGTGATGAACTGGGTGAGATAGCTTGACACTGAGAAGGTGTGCTGGAAGGCGAAATAATAACCGAAAATAGATAGATTGCCCCAGTCCACCACGCAAACGTTTGTGTCGAAGTATGTGAGGTAATCCGCGGTCAGACTTTTAATCCAGTTGCGGTTGCCATTGTCCATCCAGCCATGTATGATGAACACTAGCGGCTTAGAATTAGATATTTTCGAAGCTAAGTTACTGTCGTCCAGCATAGTCTGCACCAGGTTTGGATTGTTCCTGAAAAAAAAAACGACAGTCTACGAAACTAATTCTGAATAGATTTAAGTTCGTCTTACCGATTTCCGCACAAAAATTTTATATCCACGGATAGTGGGTTACCGGTAGAATTTCCTTCTATTATTAACTTAGTTCCATTAGCCAAAGAGCCGAATAAAAGATCCATTAGTTCAGCGGCATCGTAATCTGTTTCGGCAGTGAATATGTTCAGTAGTCCAGCAGAAGCTCTACCACCGAGCAAGGTGAGCAATAAAAAGCTTAATAAATTTCTCATTTCACTAGTTATTAGTTGACGATTGCACTACACTACACAGTATAGCCTCTTCAATTCTATAACATGCACGAAAATATTTCCTTTATATTGAATTGTCATAAAACAGAACTCCACCGCCCGTTCCGATTTTATTTGGTCAGGTGCAGTTATTTGCTAGTGTGAAGTGAACTATCTGTGGTTCAAGGAACTATTAGAGGCGTTCTTGGCATTGAACTAGTTATATGGTGGGGGAGTGGAATGTTTCGAGGAGATCGCATATAATGCGTTTTGATGATACAAACATTGAACAACGACTGCTTGCACAGCTGCATATTGGTATCAGTACGCACGTGACTATATTTGAAGCATTCTGTTCAAGGTATGGTATGGCAAATCATCGCATTGTCTGCTAACGGATTACCAAGTTGAATGGCCGTAATGAATAGCCATCATTTATCAAAATATAATTAAACAATTGTAACACTAATTGTAATACACAATTGTAATGCTAACAATTTTTCATCGAATACAGTTTAAACTTGTTATTTTTTAATATTTAGAGAATTTCATCATACTTTTGTTTTCGTTTTGTTTGAATAAAACTTTTATCGTGCATTTTACGATCGAACTGACATAGGAAAAGCACTGGAAAAAGCAAATACATTTCATTCCACCAGATTTCAAACACCGAACGAATCAAGATACTTAGTATGTTTGATGGATAAAGGCGACATTTTTCAAAAACTTTTTGGTTCTACTGCTGTGCAAAATTTACGTACTAGCCGTTCCATAACGTTAGCTTGGTTCGTTTTTGCGCATAGTATCGAGTAAATCCTCCCAGAGTGGTAATATGACTGGAAACGCACTTCTAAGCGTTTTTATGTATTATGTGCTCCAATTAATCTGGGATTAATAGATGAGAGTGGTAACCAACATATTTCTCTAGTCAATGGTATCGATAAATTGACATTCACGAATATTTATCGAAAATGCACAGAAAAATGTTGAAGAGTTTTCCCAGACGTTATTACTTGTAGCATGAATATCGGGAATATTCGTATTACGCCGCAGGACCGTCACATTGCACTTAGCCACCTGCTGGACGATCACTATAGCATCCCTTGATATAGAGAATCTTGACATGAGGCATCATATGCATTATTTTCAGTGAAAACTGGATATGTGATCTTTGGTGTCAAGTTACTCTATATCAAGTGATATATCTCGCAGTCTGAAAGGCATATAACAAGAACAGAAAATCAACAACAAACTAAACTATATCGTAGTCATGAATGTGTAACCCAATGAATCACTCTCGGAAAGAGGTGATTGATTTCGCGAATATTATTAAGGCAATGTTGATATTATTTTCAATCGTGAATATTTCATGAATAGATTATGAAAAGCAAAAACATGAAGGGTTTCTTGAACTATTATTATCACAGGATTTTACGGATATTCCAAGAGTTTCCGGGAAGCTATCATATGGGATTTGAATGCCATAATGTGCCAAAGTGTTGGTTCCACTCTCAATATTAGACGTCATGAAAAAAAAATCGCGCGTTTCTAAGATTAATTTCATAGAATGCCGATTTTATGTTTTCTGAAGCAAGTAAAGATATGTGACGCATAAACCTGATATAATGTGAAAAACACTTTTGTTATCCTTTGATGATATCCGGGAGAGAGTATGCGATATTGAAAAAAATCATGGACTAAATTCCGATGAATCAAGCTGAAATCTGACAATGGAAAAATCAAAATTTGTTAAAAAAACAAATTGAATAAAAATTGTAGAAATTAAATTTCAAAAAGAAAATTGTTATAAATAAGTAACGCTTCTTTCTGTGTTTCGCACGTTCCAACGATTCCTACTGTTATAATAACCTTCCACACAATCCCAAAACCTCCCGTGGCACCTATGAGAGGTCGTAGAGTTCTCTGAATCTTTCTTAAGTAGGTGTCCAACTAACCATCCTTCCCCTTCCTCAGCATTCGCAAGGACGTGGCCAGGACAGATCTCGACTATTGGAGAGTGCATTGCTTCCATCTAAGAGATAGTGATTAGTACCAAATCAATATCTGAGGTAACAGATGAAATTGCTACTAGTCTTGGCTTGTACCACCTACGAAATTGTGCGAATTGCTCAATGTTAATGCTAAGTGTCTCCTCGACCAAACGTACTTTCGACGAAATATCCTTCCAGCCAGGCATTTGATTAAAATAGTGTACCAAGGATTCTATTTTCAATGGAAATTTTCATTGCTTTCTATTGATTACTAGCAGACCCGCCAAACTTCGTCTCGCACAAAATTAATAAGTTAATAACATTTGTTTCTATTTGCTTGATTAATTCCTGAGTTATGCAGACATTTTATTTTCATTTGTATGGAAGCCCTCCTTTCTAGAGGGGGAGGAGTCTTGAAATATTTCAAGAACCTTCCCCAGCCCAGAAAACCGTTGTATACAAAATTTCACGCCGATCGGTTTATCAGTTTCCGAGACAGACAGAAATTCATTGTTTTGTATATATATTTGTGAAATATTATTATTTCTTATTTTGCTTGTTTAAGAAATAGTTTTGTAGAAGTTTTTGAGATTATTTATTTTTAATCTCAATCTATTTATGAAAATTTTGTTTTTTTACGACGGAAAACTTTGATTTCAGGAAAATCTTTAATATTTTTGGAAAATTTTACATTATTTACGGAAATTTTAAATTAGGGTATCCAATCATGGTTTGAACCGAATGGTGGGTTTCAGATGAGCCGTCAAAATAAAATTGATTTATTTCATTAAAGGGACATGTTAGAACTGCGATTTCTAGTTTGTATGGAAGCTTAGTACATTATCTTTCTAAAAACATCCTGGGAGCACATATTTATGCTTAGTTTCATAGAAAAAACTTAATAATTACATAACTTTGATTCGTACCATGGTTTGAACTACACTGTTCATGGATTGAACTAAATTCGTACCATGGTTTGAACTACTGCAGCAGCCAGCAGCTCCTAAATATGTATAATAATAATCACATGCATGAAACGCTGAGGAAATCTGTAGAAATGCAAATTTGTTTTACTATTCATCTTCTCGCATTCGATTAGTAACTCGAAACATGTGAAAATCGTCTAAATTATTGATATGAAAATTGCGATTTTTTCATATTGGAAATGTAAACAAAATGCTCCAGCTAGGCGCATGCAGCGCTCCTAGCGGACAGCAGCAAAACATGACTGCATTTACAAGTTCAAACCATGGTACGAATTTAGTTCAAACCATGATCAGTTCTTACCTTGTATAAATGTTACTATTTTAACTATTTAAAACTGTTTCTCAATTGTATGATGACGTCAATCGATTACAGATGAAAATAGCGTTCTTTTGATATATTGATCTCACTCCTGTGTCATAAAATGCGTTCTTTACGAGCTTTTTGAAATTATGCCACTGGTGGGGGAGATTTGGCGCAAATTCAGGACGTTTTTAAATCGCTTTATTTTATTACTTAAACAATATGTACGAATGTTTAAATAAACTCTATCACTTCCAGTATACCTAAATATTCTATTCATACTGTTTTAGGTTGATTTACTGCCAATGAGATGGTAATTTCTACTGATTTCAAAATGGTTCAAACCATGATACGCTTTTCACTAGTTCAAACCATGATTGGATACCCTAATTCTTCTTATTAGCAGTACATCCCCACACTGGGACAGAGCCGCCTCGCAGCTTAGTGTTCATTATGCACTTCCACAGTTATTAACTGCGAGGTTTATAAGCCAAGTTACCATTTTTGCATTCGTATATAATGAGGCTAACACGATGATTCTTTTATGCCCAGGGAAGTCGAGACCATTTCCAATCCGAAAATTGCCTAGACTGGCACCGGGAATCGAACCCAGCCACCCTCAGCATGATTTGACTTTGTAGCCGGGCGTCTTACATTTGATTTCTCTTTTTCGTGGCAAATTCCTATTTTTAATGGGGTGTTTATATTTTATCCATGAAACTGCGATGCAGCTGTTATTTCAGGAGTATCGAGAGTCAGTGTTTTATTTTAGCTTTTCTACGACACAGCTAAGCTAAAACAAAAAATGAACAGTTGTCCGTTTGTTTTTTGTTTTCTTGAGGGAGAACAAAATCGGACATTGTTTGGATTCAAAAATGTTTGCTTCGAAAAATATTCGTGAAGGATGTGAATGGTCTGCTTTGTTGAAAACAGTGTACACAAGATGTACAAAGCACTGAATCTTGAACCGCCATTACAACAACAAATTCTAATAGTCAATAAATAGCTATTTGATTAAAAAACAATTTAGTTTCGTATCGTGCGTCGTTTCGAATCAAAATGGGATCAATTAGAAAACCAATGTTAATGAATGCCCTCACAGAAAGCTACTTTGAAACTATTGAATAACTATTATTATTATTTACTCAGCCACGCAATCTGCGGAGGGTCCGCAAATCGCCTTCCACCTGATCGATCCATTATGCTCGCTGTGCACCTTTTCTTCCAGTGTCCGTCGGATCGCTATCGAAAGCCGTTTTCACCGGGTCACTGTACGTCCGACACTCTGGATACGCGCCCGGCAGTCATCCGATTTTCCCGGTGTGAATGGTTGTAATGGAGCTGTTGCAACTAGTACACTATGGGGCGGCTCCATACAAAGTGGAGGCGAAATTTTTTTTTTGTTTTTCCGCATTTTCTGATAGTATTCTAGTAAGTTCAACATAAAATTAGTCATATCTATGTATTTTCATCGCATCCGGAAGTTGTAACAAGTATTTAACCCAGTAATGAGCTACGTATTCCTGAACAATAAACTTGAACGTTTGTTTTTATTTTAGGAACAGTTCAAATGCAAATCAAAACTAGAATATTGTTGCTGTGTCTAAGATTAAATAGGAGAGATGGAAGTTCCCTCCCTCCTAGCCAAGATCTGACCCCCCTCCCCATGTTTTATAAATATGTTGTATAATAACATTGTTTTATCAATCAGGTATTTTGGTGAAGAGTTATTTGTCTACCAAGCCTTCCCCTCCCCCCACACATACACTTATATACGCCACCCCCCCTCCTTTCTGAAAATATGTTTTACCTTACATTATAAATCATTCAAACTAGTCGAAAGGTATATTCTTTAACATGTTTCCATTATTTTTACTGGACACACAGGGCCGGATTTATGGGGCGCCAGGGGGGGGCGTGGTCCCGGGCCCCCACAAATCTTACGTACCAAAACCAACCTTTTTTGTACATTTTGGGGCACCCACATACCGTCGGCCCCGGGGCCCCCTTCCGGCTAAATCCGGCCCTGTGGACACATAACAACATCTTTAACTAAGTTGATGATTTGTCTCTATTGTTTATACTGCAAGGATTAATATACTACAACATAAAACTTGGTGAACGTGGGCACAACCGTGGGTAGATAGATGTGGCCTCGAATCGTGTCAAATTGTTGATTTAGTATTTTTGTTTAGATGTAGACTAAATAAATGAATGAAAACATAATTTTCATTGATAAATTGTCATAATTCTATTCTTCGCCCCCTCCCCAATCTTCGCCCCCCTTATAGAACATTTATTGATTATTCTATTATGTTTACAGCAGGCCTTTTTGATGGATGAATAAATTGAAGAGCTACAAAGGCTATTAAGTTGGCGTATACAGGATTCTTTGAAAAGTAATGCTTCCTAATAATTGCACATTTTGAAAATAGTCATGCCCGTTCTGTGTGTAATTTTCTATTTTATGAAAACGGCGCGAATTTTTTAACACTGAGATTTACGCATTCAAGCTGTGATATGCATTCAGAATATTTCATAATAATGATTTAGAACATGGCAGAAATTCATACCAAAGGTATAATGACGTTAATTCTACCATTTTATTTGATTTTTATCCGTTTTTAGAAGTGGCGAAAATTAAAGCAATTGCTACACGTATTTAATTTTCGCCCTCTGGCGAAAGTCCATAATCGATTCTTTTTGTTTTGATGGCTTTAATTTTCGCCCCGTTTACAAAACTGTCAGAATTGCCACAATATTTACTCCCATCAAGAAAGTTCTTCAGTACGGTTGTTATTCCCCTATCATCAAATGGATATCAAGGTAAATATCTTGAATAACCAGGATTATGGTCATCGAGAGAGGTGATTTATCAATTTTTCTGATTTCAGAGACCGAAAAAGTATGGCGAGTGCTACACACCGGAGGTGCTCTACACCGCCGTTTTGAAGGTACAAAATCACGAAATGAGTATACGAACGGCAGCAAAGCATTTCGGAATTCCACGCTCTACCATTCGATCTCGTCTTAAGAAGAAAAACCAGAAGCAGATCCGTGCTGGCCCAGACACAGCGCTACTAGCAGATGAGGAAAATGAAATAGAATCGTGGATTTTCGACATGCAAGATCGCGGATACCCGATCACGAAAAATTGGTTATTGGACAGCGTAAAGCAATATCTGGACGCTAATAATCGCGAAAATCGATTGGTGAATAACAGACCTGGTAGGTGTACTCTTGAAATCATGTAACCATGGTTATCATTCATAGTTGCCTTCCATAACAGGACGTACATGGCTGCAGCTTTTCATGAGACGTCATGCGAAAATCACTCTGAGGACTCCGGAGTTCATAACCAATGCTAGCGCAAAGGTGTCGTCTTCCGACATATTATCATGGTTCCGCAAAATCGAATCATATCTAGCATCACAGAACTTCCTCGACATTTTGCAGGATCCGAGCCGGATTATAAACGGGGATGAGACGTCTTTCCAGCTAAACCCAAAGAGCAAATCCGTTTTTGCTCTACGCGGCAGCCGGAATGTTTACGATATTGAAAGGAATTCCAGTAAAGTAAATATCACCACCATGTTTTCCTTCTTCGCTTCTGGCGAAACAATCCCACCCACTATAATCTACCCCTATAAAACTATTCCAAAGTCGGTAGCTGATGGTGTTCCGCCTAAGTGGGGTATAGCGAAATCCGACAATGGATGGATGACTGCTGATGTCTTTCGTGATTACATAAGGAACGTTCTAAACCCGCATCTGGAACGAAATCAAGTAAAGAAGCCGGTGATTTTCATTACCGACGGGCACAGTAGTCACATCAATATCCATACATCTATAATGTGTCGCGAAATGGGTATTATATTAATCGCATTGTATCCCAATGTTACCAGAATCATGCAGCCAGCAGACGTCTCCGCGTTCAAACCGCTTAAGACTGGGTGGACAAAAACTATCGAGCATTTTCGACGGAATAATCCAAATGCCGCAGTGACAACCCAAAACTTTGCATCAATTCTACAAGATTGTTTGCGTGAATCACTGACAGTGAAGTATATTAAGAACGGATTCAGAGCTTCAGGACTATTCCCATGGAATTACGAAGCAATCAATTTCGACAAGTGCTTGGGAAAGAGTACGGTTCCATTGGTAGAAACTCCGGAAATCCAAGACCCACATGATGATGGAAACTCGAACGGAAACGACCTACTAGTGGCGAAAAGGGCCATCGAAAAGTGTGCGGAACATATTGGGAGCGACAAAATTAAAAAATTAAAAAAAAAGTGATTTCGTGTGCTTTGATAACGACGACGAAAAACTCTACATAGCATTTACACCACTTTGCAATCCAGCTTTCCGGATATCATTGAATCGGTTACAACGAAATCGAATCAAGATGAGATTTTCTGTAACTTTGATTATACCTCAACAACCGAAGTCACCCTTGTATCCACAGAAGTGCAAGGAGAATTGAGCATTTCAACATATGAGGCAGATAACCCCGTGATGCGAAATGAGACTGTTGCATCTGGCGAGGAAATGCCAGGAACATCGGTGAGACCTTTAAAAGATTTTTTGAATGTACCACCCACACCTCAACGAACAGCTAAGAGGGAGTACAAATCGAAGAGATATCATGTTCTTACATCTGATGAGTTCATCGAAGAGTTCAAGCAAAAAGAGGTCGAGAAAAATCGTGTGGAGGCAGAGAAACAGAATAGAAGAACGAAAAGAGAAGAGCGTAAGAAAGCCCTTGAGCAGGAAAAAGAGGAGAAGGCAAAACTGAAATTACTAAAAGCGAAGGGAGAAAGCAGAAAGAAAATCAAGAAAAAGAACCGAAAAGAAAACACAAACCAAAACGTATTGTTGTTTGAACTGGCTAACAAGCTGAAGAATTGAATTTTTTATTTTTGGATTTTTAATAAAAGTTGGAACCGGCATATCTATTATTTATGTATATGTATATATCTAGACCAACATTTGAAAAGGGCGTACCAGCCAAAATTTATTCCTTCTGATTCTTCGTCTACATACAAAGCTATATATGTGGATGAAGAATCAGAAGGATTAAATTTTGGCTGTTACGCCCTTTTCATATGTTGGTCTAGATATTATTTTTCATCTCAAGATTTTTTTGTCCTGGACAAAAAATGCCTATCTAAATTGATTGTATTTTTTCCACCTTGAATGATATCTCGCTTAACTTTTCAAAAGGTCCTAAGTAACATTTTTTTCATGAATTAATTTGAATAGCGCAATCAACAGACCAATATAAAAGCTTTTGATTGCACTACTCAAATTAATTCATGCAAAAAATGTTACTTAGGTCCTTTTGAAAAGTTAAGCGAGATATCAATCCTTCCTTTCGTCTTTTTGATTTCAGATAAGTCCGTTATAGACATTTATATGTATTTTAGAAATTATATTTTAGTACTTTGTGACCACTCCTGGGTGTTGTAAGGCTAATTTCAATGTGGTAACATGGTAACATGGTTTAATCTAATTGAATGTACGCCTTTGGCTAGGGGGCGAAATTATAGAGCAAAAAAGAAGCGAAAATTAAATTTGAGGGGTCGAAAACTAAAGCATGCATTGATTCGTAATAAACGTAAACTATTTAATTGTTTCAATATTTTGAAGAAATTTTAACTATGATTCTCGAGGATTAAAAGATTTTTGACGGAAATAGTCAAGTAATTTCATTAAAAAGAGCTTGTAACTCTATATAAAACATATGCTTGGCATAATAACGTTTTAGGGGGGCGAAATATAGTACGTCTACCCTAATTGTATTTATTAACTAAATCCAATTTACAAGCAATTCTACTCATTTTCTACATTTTCATCGAACGCAAAATCAACATCCAGTTGTTCAACATCGTCCATTAGTGCATTGTCTAGTGCAGCGGTTCTCAACCTGGGGAACATGTACCCCTGGGGGTACCTTCGCTGAACCCAGGGGGTACTTCGAACGAAATGCTTAATGGCGGATGAATTACAATTTTAATCAAAACTTATTGATAAAGTTTTGACAATTTTGTATTTTATTTTTATTTTTAAACTTTGTCTTGTACATAATACACGGTGTGTCTATAAGGAAACATTATTTTTCAAAAATCAGTATCTCTGAAACACCCACCACGTGAAAGTAGAAGCTCGCCTCTTTCATATAGTGGGTAAACTAAAATGTTCTATCGGGGGATCTAGAACAATTTTTATTTTTTTCACTATTTTTGGTGCAAATTCCATAGAAATCTTAAATGATAGCCGATTTGACCACCCCAAAAATGTATGGAAAAATTACCCCCGATAGAACATTTTAAAAATGCACCTACGTGAAAGAGGAAAACCTATACTTTCGTGTAGTGAGTGTTTTAGAGATACTGATTTTTTGAAAATAAGCCTCTTCGGACAAACACACCGTGAATATGCATGGCGATCAGTGAATCATGGCCTGACCTCCACAACCAGTACAACGGATGCAGCCCTGTCGTCGTAAAATATGAGCTACTTAGTCGCCTATTTTTAAGGGGGCGCTGATACAATGAGGCGGTTAATAGGGCGCATATTCGAAAACTACGGATGTCCGTGGGATTGGGGATTGAAAGTTCGATTCGTGGAACTGCAAATCTCTCAACTTCATCGGGAGCACACGGATGCTCGCGGATGTGTTGGAAGGAATCAATGGTGTAAAAGTTTAGAGGTATAATTATACCATCTACTAGAGATGGCTCGACGAAGAGTGCAGACAGATTCGGGAGAAGAAGGACGCAGGCGGTCGCGCTGTAGCAAGAATCCCGGAAGAACGTGGAACGCTATAGACGGAAACGGAGACAACAGACCCACCTCTTCCAAGAGAAGAAGGCCGCCTGGAAGAAGTCAAGTGCGAGGAGATGATGCTGTTTCTAAAAACACACCAGCTCTATCAGAAGCTCACCATATCCCGCAAAGGCCCCATGATGCGGCGAGTTGTGCAGGAATAAGTATGAGAGCATCTTGGCGTATGAAAGGTGGAAGCAACACTTCCAGGAAAATTTAAAAGGCGCTGATAGCACAAGCAGTGAGGGTCAATGCAGCGGAAGAGACGACTACATCAGTTAAGTGGACGATGGAAACCTACCAGCCCACACCTAAAGCACAATACAGCAGCTGGTAAGGATAATATCGAAACTGAACT
The DNA here is from genome assembly GCF_024139115.2 of Armigeres subalbatus. Lineage (NCBI taxonomy): Eukaryota > Metazoa > Arthropoda > Insecta > Diptera > Culicidae > Armigeres > Armigeres subalbatus. The sequence continues at coordinate 157,686,601 of NC_085140.1, read as the reverse complement.
CATCAAGATGAAAGCTGTCCACTTATTTGCAGAGACTGATAGTCTGAATCTAGAATTAAGAACAGTTTCCCTAGGAGTAGAAGGAAGGGGTTAGGTTAGAACTATCAAGCAATCATGATCTTAAATGCTGCCTATGAAGTGATATCCAAAATCATCTTTCGGCATCTGACACCAATAGTGAATGAGTTCGTAAGAGGTTATCAAGCCGGCTCTTCGAAAATATTGTTAATGGTTATAACCATTTAAATCACTAACATTAAACGTATTTTCGATTTGTTATTTTAAAATAACACTGCGCTTGAACACGCGTGCTTAGGGCCAAGAGTGGCGGTGTGCAAAAGAACGGTGTGTAGCGGCGAAAAATGAACCACGAGCTCGCCTAACTTAACGGCGCACCCAGTATCCAGAAGATAGCAAAAGCTGAAAGAATACGATGGGCAGGGGTTGTTGCAAGAATGCCGGACAGCAACCTTGCAAAGATGGCGAAGACCTTCAATACGACAGGCGGAAAGTGCAGCGAGCTAGATGGGCAAACCTGTTAAAAACGTTCAAAACAAAGCAACCGAGGATGGAGCTAACTATTGTGCATTTTAAGACTTATACCTATGTTTCTTACCGAACCTCTCCGCAAAACCAAAATTTTAGACATTGATATACTGGAAACGAGGTATGATGCGTACCTCATTGCCTTGTGCCCGTCGATCGGGCTTACGTGCCCGACTTACCACCATCGTCCGATTTGTGCAGTGTGAACAATGAATGGTTCTCCCAACAACTGATGTAATCTGTGATTCTTTTTCCTTTTACACATACAGTGTTCATTTTGCAACCCACGGGCTTATAGTATGCTTATAGTACTGCCAGCCAGTGGGGGTTAGAATGGGCAACCACGCAGAAAGGCACCATAACCTCTATGTGGATGATTCTGGGTTTTCATCATTCATTATCGGAATCTGGGAAACTGAACAGCTACCGGAGGAGTGGAAGGAACGGGTCATTGCGTCGAAGACAAAGTACATGCAAGTGGGCGGAACTGAGCGTGACGAGGTGGTCGATGAATTCGTCTACCTTGGATCCTTGCTAACGGCTGGTCGATGAATTCGTCTACCTCGGATCCTTGCTAACGGCTGGTAATAAAGTTAGTCGTTAAATGCGAAGGCGCATCATCTGTGGGCCTAGTACGGGCTCCATAAGAAACTGCACTCCTCTACGGACATGGAACTTGGACCATGCATGCTTGAGGAGGGTTTGCAAGCACTCGGAGTATTTGAGAGACGGGTGCTTTGGACCATCATTGGAGGTATGCAAGAGCACGATGTGTGGAGGCAATGGATGAACCACGAACTCGTTCAGCTCTACGACAAACGATGGGTATCATCGACATGGCATGTTTCAAGAATGCTGGATAGCAACCCTGCAAATATGATGTTCGCTTTCGATACTGCTGATACAACAAGGCGCAGCGAGCGACGTAGAATACATTCGAGGATGGAGAGATGTGGCTTCAAAACGTGAATTGTTGCTTCAAATTGTTGATTCAGTGTTATCTGTTTAGAGCTAAAGCTAAATACAAGAATGAATATCCCGTAGAACAATCTTCAAATTCAATTTTAACCTTGGAAGTGAAGTAATCAATTACGAAAAAATAGTTTTAAAACTTATTTTGAGTTTTTAGTGGAATGTCTTTATTTGTCATAAGATGAGTTAGTCTTCTTCTTTATTGGAATTATACGGGACATTGCTACCTTTCAGCTTGGTGTTCATTAAGCACTTTCACAGTTATTAACTGCGAAAGCCAAGCTACCATTTTTGCACCATTTTCGATGATACACGATGATACTTTTATTCCCAGGGAAGTCGAGACAATTTCCAACCCGAAAATTTCCTAGACCGGACCGGGAATACGAATCCAGCCACCCTCAGCATGAAGAAGAATTTGAAAATAAGCTTTCAATATTTCTGCTGCCCACTGCATTGATAAGGTTTCAAAAACTTTCAAATGAAGTGAATACACAGGATTCTGTTTTAACACGATTTTTTTTTCGCTCGTATTTTTGATTGCGTGACTTCAATTTACCACAAAAAAAGAGGGGGGTCCCGTAGCGTAGTTGGTTACACGTTCGCCTAATAAGCGAATGGTCTTGGGTTCGATTCCCAGCCCCTCCACCAAACCCTCGTCAGTCGCCAGATGCGCAGCCTTTTACGGTGGCGTATTGGGGAGCGCCCTTACCGTTACGACTGCCTGATGACGACTGACAAATTGTTCTTCTCGGAGGCATTCTTCCAACGTACCCGGACAAATGGTAACTGAACAATGCTACGATCATTGGATTCACGACATGGACAAATGAACACAATGGACTCACGGTGAGATGGACCAGCAACGACAACAACAATGAATAATGGAAAAATCTAAAAATAGATTCTGTGTGGATTCTGGCAGCAGAATACCACAGTAGATCTCGGCACAGTAGCGGTTAAGTAACACAGAGTGCCTGCCAAATAAAGAAAGGAATAAAAAAAATAAATTACCACAGAAATCTTTGAAACATGTTTCAAAAAATCCTAAATAATTCAAAAAAAAATCACATGGTAATTAATATGCGTTCAACATTTAGGATGGGTGCAAAATTGAGAAAATGTAAAGTGTGAAAACAGAAACCAGTGTAATTTATATTTAATACGTTTATTATTGACAATGGCGACTCTACCACAGGCGCTGTCAAGACAATCATTCTATAGATAACATAAGGATCTCTTCTAATGGAGTGTCCTAAAACGTTTAAGTTATAAAGGTAATGTGTACATTATGAACTGTTAGAAAGTTGAATAATTCATCATCCTTACCCATTAAAGAGCGGGCCTTTCAGTCAAACACCATTAAAAAAACAGATTAATCTGCCTAGCGGCGATGATGCTTTTGTCGTGCATCGTAAAATGTAATGAAAAAATCATCAGTTTTTATCCGAATAAGCTAAAATTTTCAGAGGGCACGGAAAGAATGAGTCAGAATCGATTGAGCATGGTGAAGCAAAATCAATTTTAGAAACACTTCATACAGATTCAGAAGAAGATAGATTTAGACCTGTTAGACCTGTTACTAATACAGCTATTACCTGTACATCGACCCTATTGATTTTAAAATGCGTTTCTTTATTTCGGTTAAATGCGCCCCCGAACACACGCTACGCAGCTATCGCCTTGATTCTATCACTGAATCGTTGCATTCTAGGTTAAAATAACGCTTCGGTACCATCGCGATAAATAGTCGCAGTCGTCCAGCGATAGTGACAGTGCGTTGTGTTTGGGGAAATTATAAGCACGTCAGGTAATCACTGATGATTGTAATTAACCAAATGGTTGATTAGAAAAAAAAGTAGAATCACGGAAAAATTTCCACAGCGAGATATGGGATGCAATTCTTTAAATAATTTTAAAGATTTCAAAATGATCTTAAGCGTGCAAACTCAAGTCCTACTGACCGAAGTTTTCGTGCGGTTCGTGTGACCGTTACTCTCGGCACCCGATAAATCGAATGAAAAACAGTTCAAGTTATTCGTCGCTGGGGCTTTTTGTTTACCCAGTCAGTTATCGAAATCTATTTGTGCCGTGCGGTTCGCGTTGTTGTATTTCGTGATAGTTTTGAAGAAAAAACAAAAACAACAGTTTCATCAGCAGAATATTGACGGTTTTTTTTATTCTACAGTAGTTTTTTATGTAATTTAACACGCAAGTGACGATCGTTTCGGTCGTGTGGTGGGCTTTTTTTTTTAATGAATTGGGGCTTTTTGAGTGCACTTCGTTTTGCTGCGAAGTAAATGAATGCGAATATATGGATTTCGCAGAGTGGAAGTGATGCATTATGTGTATGGAAAAACATGGGGAATTTGTTTTGCAAAATTGAAATATCTGCAGTTATGAGACGTCGCAACTCATTAAAATTAGTGCACATGGTAGTGAATCCATGCGTGTACTACTATTGACTATTTGAATTGTTTTGCAGCGCAAGTGCTCAATTGGGCGTCTGGTTTGGCCCGATAATATGATCTGTAACGTCGGTTTTAAAGTAAAGTGTTTTTTTTTGCAATTCCTGATCATAATAGGGGAACTGTTCAGATCTCCATCCCACTATACATATATCCATCTCATCGCTAAACAAAGAAATACGGTACCAAATTCGTCGCTTCTTTTTGTCAACATGCGTGCTCACTGCTGAAAAAAATCACAAAAATAATAGACAAACCAAATTCCTTTCCATTGCTTTGTTTTTGATGGGATGGAAATAGGAGCTATGAGATGAAGTGGCGAACCGTTCCCCTATTTGATTTACAGTTCGTCTTTGAGTGATAAAACGGCCTACTTTTCCATACTAACGAAATGGGCGCTTTAATGAGCATTATGCAACTCAAATGGGTTGCATAATATTCATTATAATACTTATTTGGATGCTATAATGAAAAGCGAACATCAGAACAGTAGTTACATGACTACATTTTGCTGAATGAGCTTAGGTAAGTGTTCAAATAGTGTATTCTCAGCGTCGCGTAATAAATGAAATAGTTTGATGGACATGACATCAAAAATTTCCAAAAGCAAGTACATTTATCGCTTCACGGTTTATCAAATTTTGCAATGTGGCACGGCAACATAGAATCTCTGCAGCAACATAATTTATTGGCAAGAATGTTCATGTGGAGTAAATTCTGGAAGGAATTAGACAAGTACAAGTATAATTTTGGTGCAGATTTGTCATATTAAAGTCCATTTTTCGTCATTGAAATAAAAGCGTGTGCAGCTCGTTGCAAAACTCGATTTTTTCAGCACTCGTAGTATTTATCCAACTCGGCAAGCCTCGTTAGATAAACGTACGACTCGTGCTGTAAAAATCATCTTTTTGCAACTTGTTGCACAAACTACTATTTTCGTCATTGCAAAAAATAGCGTGTGTAACTTGTTGCAAAACTCGATTTTTTCAGCAGTCATAGTACTTATCCAATCGTGCAGAAAAAATCATCTTGTTGCAAACATCTATTGTGAAGAATAATGAGAATTATAATGAAGTTAGCAACTAAAAATATGTTGAAGATAAGAAAAACGTTATCTAATTGTTGAGCTGTAGAAAACTCAATATTGTCCCGTGAACCATTTTTTTACTTCGTACTTTAAAAACAAGTAGGTAGGTAGAGTTGTTGTACCCTACCACCTTCTTTTTATTTCTTTCTATACACAACTATAGTTATAAGCAAAACCCTACACCCGGCTTTGTACATACGTAGTTTGTACATATGCAGTTTATTGAACAGCCTTTCAAATAAGAATGAGAAATTGCAGATATTCAATTATTTTTTTGTGACAACAAAATTAAAAAACTTTATTAAGTAAGTTTAAGGCAGGTTTTTTTCGCCTGCGTTTTTATTTTCGTCATAGTCTCGAAATCCAATAAAAGAGACACTGATTTTTCTCCAGATACAGGCAATTTACCCAACTTGGGAAGTTGCCTGTAAAGATGCCCTAAACAACGCATCAATTAGTTTGACAGATAAACTTCGGAAAAAAATCGGTCTCAAATTCCTGACTTCCGAATTGAATAGAATAGTACTAACTCAGCTCATCTTATATTCTTCTTCTATGTCTCTAGATTCTAACTTTAACTTGGCATGATATTCAACTTGGTGTTCTATTAACATTGCGACAGCATCTGCACCTTGGGGAGCAAAAATTGTTTTATTTGTAGCAATCGTCAGTGCAAAACTCAAACTTAAATATACAACCCAACGAATGTTCCCATATACACTAGAGCCGCCAGGTGGGTGAGTTCCGCATTAATATGATCTGCTACTGGTTCGTATTGACCTCTTGAACAAATTTGTGAAGGACTGCAACTTTCTAAATCTTACGTATTCCAAAATATCGTACTTATACCACCATGAACATCGAGCTGGTAAGCACCAACCACGCAATTTGTTTGAAAATCATGACTTGCTCCGACGTTTTGAGGTCCCGAGACGCCCCGATAGGTCCTATCGGAGGTCCCAACGTCTCAGACAAATCTTAAAGGACGGGAAACTTTGTGAGTCCCAAAATTGTTCAAATCGGTTCACTGACGGCTGAGAGATTTGAAAATGGCGTTCCGTTTTTCGAGGCTTGGTGGTTCGTGTGGAGATGAGGCATTTAAACTATCTTGGCAAACTATTTTTGTACACAATCACAAGGGACGTATTTGAAATCGCATTTGAGACATTTCCATAAACAGATAAGCAGTTACTTGCGCAAGTAAATATTACCCCGTTTTTTTAAATTTATTATTATCTACTCCTGTTTTAGCTGTTAAAAACAACAAAACATATCGAATTACCACCTATTCGATTCCATTTGATCAGGAATTCTATTTCGCCGCCAGAAACCACCACGTGGCGGCCAAATTTCAAAAATATCAATGTTGCTTTTTTTTCTTAGGCGTTTATCTGACGCTTATTTTTCGTTGCGACTAAAATAAGCGGAGTAGTAGATTTTTTTTGAGCGGTGTAAGCATGATCCGACTATAATTCAGCCCTGTCGTCGTAAAATATGAGCTACTTAATCGCCTATTTTTAAGGGGGCGCTGATACAATGAGGCGGTTAATAGGGCGCATATTCGAAAACTACGGATGTCCGTGGGATTGGGATGAAAGTTGATTCGTGGAACTGCAAATCTCTCAACTTCATCGGGAGCACACGGATGCTCGCGGATGTGTTGGAAGGAATCAATGGTGTAAAAGTTTAGAGGATAATTATACCCACTCCACGAGATGGCTGACGAAGAGTGCAGACAGATTCGGAGAAGAAGGACGATACGCAAGCGGTCGCGCCAGCAAAAATCCGAAGAACGTGGAACGCTATAGGCGGAAACAGGGACAATAGACCCATCTCTTCCAAGAGAAGAAGGCCGCCTGGAAGAAGTCAAGTGAGGAGATGGTGCTGTTTCTAAAACACACCAGTTCTATCAGAAGCTCACCATATCCGCAAAGGCCCCATGATGCGGCGAGTTGTGCAGGAAAAGTATGAGAGCATCTTAGTATGAAAGGTGGAAGCAACACTTCCAGGAAAATAAATGACGCTGATAGCAAGCAGTGAGGGTCAATGCAGCGGAAGAGACGACTACATCAGTTAAGTGGACGATGGAAACCTACCAGCCCACACCCAAAGCACAATACAGCAGGGTAAGTGATATCGGAACTGAACTCATCAAGATGAAAGCTGTCCACTTATTTGCAGAGACTAATAGTCTGAATCTAGAATTAAGAACAGTTTCCTAGGAGTAGAAGGAAGAAGAATATCAAGCAATCATGATCTTAAATGCTGCTATGAAGTGATATCCAAAATCATCTTTGGCATCTGACACCAATAGTGAATGAGTTCGAGAGGTTATCAGCCGGCTCTTCGAAAATATTGTTAATGGTTATAACCATTTAAATCACTCAAATTAAACGTATTCGATTTGATATTTTAAAATAACACGTTGAACACGCGTGCTTAGGGCCAAGAGTGGCGGTGTAAAAGAACGGTGTGTAGGCGAAATAACCACGAGCCGCCTAACTTAACGGCGCACCCAGTATTCAGAAGATAGCAAAGCTGAAAGAATACGATGGCAGGGGTTGTTGCAAGAATGCGGACAGCAACCTTGCAAAGATGGCGAAGACCTTCATCATGACAGGCGGAAAGTGCAGCGAGCCAGATGGGCAAACCCGTTAAAAACGTTCAAACAAAGCAACCGAGGATGCAGCTAACTATTGTGCATTTTGACTTATACCTATGTTTCTTACCGAACCTCTCCGCAAAACCAAAATTTTAGACATTGATATACTGAAACGAGGTATGATGCGTACCTCATGCCTTTGTGCCCGTCTATCGGGCTTACGTGCCCGACTTACCACCATCGTCCGATTTGTGCAGTGGGAACAATGAATGGTTCTTCCAACAACTGATGTAATCTGTGATTCTTTTTTCCTTTACACATCAGTGTTCCTTTTGCAACCCACGGGCTTATATGCTTATAGTACTGCCAGCCAGTGGGGTTAGGAATGGGCAACCACGCAGAAAGGCACCATAACCTCTATGTGGATGATTCTGGGTTTTCATCATTCATTATCGGAATCTGGAACTGAACAGCTACCGGAGGAGTGGAAGGAACGGGTATTGCGTCGAAGACAAAGTACATGCAAGTGGGCGGAACTGAGCGTGACGAGGTGGTCGATGAATTCGTCTACCTTGGATCCTTGCTAACGGCTGGTCGATGAATCGTTCACCTCGGATCCTTGCTAACGGCTGGTTATAAAGTTAGTCGCTGAAGGCGCATCATCTGTGGGCCTAGTAGGCTCCATAGAAACTGCACTCTACGGACATGGAACTTGACCATGCGCTTGAGGAGGTTGTGTAGCACTCGGAGTATTTGAGAGACGGGTGCTTTGGACCATCATTGAGGTATGCAAGAAGATGTGTGGAGGCAATGGATGAACCACGAACTCGTCCAGCTCTACGGCAAACGATGGATGTAATCGACATGGTCGTTTCAAGAATACCGGATAGCAACACTGCAAATAAGATGTTCGCTTTCGATACCGCTGATACAACAAGCGCAGCGAGCGACGTAGAATACATCTGAGGATGGAGAGATTTGGCTTCAAAACGTGACTGTTGCGTCAAATTGTTGATTCAGTGTTATCTGTTTAGAGTTAAAGCTAAATACAAGAATGAATATCCCGTAGAACAATCTTCAAATTCAATTTTAACCTTGGAATTGCTATGAACGGTTATTAATTACGAAAAAAAATAGTTTTACAAAATATTTTGAGTTTTAGTGGAATGTCTTTATTTGTCATAAGATGAGTCTATCTTCTTCTTCATTGGCATTACATTACATTGCTGCCTTGCAACTTAGTGTTCATTAAGCATTTAGCAGTTATTAACTGCGAAAGCTAAGCTACCATTTTGCATTCATTATTCGATGATACACGATGATACTTTATTCCAGGGAAGTCGAGACAATTTCCAACCCGAAAATTTCCTAGACCGACGGGAATACGAACCACACCTCAGCATGAAGAAGAATTTGAAAATAAGCTTCAATATTTGCTGCCCACTATTACGATAAGGTTTCAAAAACTTTCAAATGAAGTGAATACACAGGATTCTGTTTTAACACGATTTTTTTTCGCTCGTATTTTGATTGCGTGACTTCAATTTACCACAAAAAGAGGGGGTCCCGTAGCGTAGTTGGTTACACGTTCGCCTAATAAGCGAATGGTCTGGGTTTTCCCAGCCCTCCACCAAACCCTCGTCGCCAGATGCGCAGCCTTTACGGTGGCGTATTGGGAGCGCCTTACCGTTACGACTGCCTGATGACGACTGACAAATTGTTCTTCCGGAGGATTCTTCAACGTACCGACAAATGGTAACTGAACATGCTACGATCATTGGATTCACGATGGACAAATGAACACAATGGACTCAGTGAGATGGACCAGCAACGAACAACAATGAGTAATGGAAAAATCTAAATAGATTCTGTGTGGATTCTGGCAGAGAATACAAGATCTCGGCACAGTAGCGGTTAAGAACACAGAGTGCCTGCCAACAAAGAAAGGAATAAAAAAAATAAATTAACACAGAAATCTTTGAAACATGTTTCAAAAAATCCAAAATAATTCAAAAAAAATCACATGGTAATTAATATGCGTTCAACATTTAGGATGGTGCAAAATTGAGAAAATGTAAAGTGTGAAAACAGAAACCAGTGTAATTTATATTTAATACGTTTATTATTGACAATTGCATTACCACAGGCGCTGTCAAGACAATCATTCTATAGATAACATAAGGATCTCTTCTAATGGAGTGTCCTAAAACGTTTAAGTATAAAGGTAATGTACATTATGAACTGTTAGAAAGTTGAATAATTCATCATCCTTACCCATTAAAGAGCGGGCCTTTCAGTCAAACACCATTAAAAAACAGATTAATCCGCCTAGCGGCGATGATGCTTTTGTCGCATCGTAAAAATGTAATGAAAAATCATCAGTTTTACTGAATAAGCAAAATTTTCAGAGGCACGGAAAGAATGAGTCAGAATCGATTGAGCATGGTGAAGCAAAATCAATTTTAGAAACACTTCATACAGATTCAGAAGAAGAGATTTAGACCTGTTAGACCTGTTACTAATACAGCTATTACCTGTACATCGACCCTATGATTTTAAAATGCGTTTCTTTATTTCGGTTAAATGCGCCCCCGAACACGCTACGCAGCTATCGCCTTGATTCTATCACTGAATCGTTGCATTCTAGGTTAAAATAACGCTTCGGTACCATCGCGTAAATAGTCGCAGTCGTCCAGCGATAGGACAGTGTTGTGTTTGAGGAAATTATACACGTCAGATAATCACTGATGATTGTAATTAACCAAATGGTTGATTAAAAAAAAGTAGAATCACGGAAAAATTTCCAGCGAGATATGGGATGCAATTCTTTAAATAATTTTAAAGATTTCAAATGATCTTAAGCGTGCAAACTCAAGTCCTACTGACCGAAGTTTTCGTGGTTCTAGTGACCGTTACTCTCGGCACTGATAAATCGAATGAAAACAGTTCAAGTTATTCGTCGCTGGGGCTTTTTGTACCCAGTCAGTTATCGAAATCTATTTGTGCAGTGTGGTTCGCGTTGTTGTATTTCGTGATAGTTTTGAAGAAAACAAAACAACAGTTTCATCAGCAGAATATTGACGGTTTTTTATTCTACAGTAGTTTTAATGTAATTTAACTACACAAGTGACGACTGTTTCGGTCTGTGTGGGGGCTTTTTTAGTGAATTCAGTTTTGAGTGCACTTCGTTTTGCTGAAGTAAATGAATGCGAATATATGGATTTCGCAGAGTGGAAGTGATGCATTATGTGTATGGAAAACATGGGGAATTTGTTTTGCAAAATTGAAATATCTGCAGTTATGAGACGTCGCAACTCATTAAAATTAGTGCACATGGTAGTGAATCCATGCGTGTACTATTGACTATTTGAATTGTTTTGCAGCGCAAGTGCTCAATTGGGCGTCTGTGGCCTGATATGATAATATGCATGGCGATCAGTGAATCATGGCCTGACCTCCACAACCAGTACAACGGATGAAGGTTTGTGAGACAAAAACATCAAAAGGTCAAAACCTTGAATAAACAAATTTTAAAAATCTTCTATGAAATCTACCAGGCTAAAACAGAATGTAATCTAGAGTCTACAAATTTGAAAGCCTCCATTTGGGAGACATGAAAACTTTTTCCCGAAAAGCTCAGTTGCTTCGTTGCAAGAGAATTGAAAGAATCCTTCTACGCTTCTCGGAAGCCTCCTTCCAAGCAGCTCGGAAGCCTCCTATCAAGTGACCCGAAAGCCTCATTTTTAGAGGTTCGAAAACTTTCTTTTAAGAGGCCCGGAAGCTAAGCTTTTTTCTATATTTTTTGTTTCTGCTTTTTCTTTCAAAAGGCTCGAGGCCTTCTTTCAAAAGGCTCGAAGCCTTCCGGAATCCTTCCATAAAATGGCTCGTAAGGTCTTTCAAGAAGCTCGGAAGCCTCCTTTCAAGAGGCCCGGAAGCCTTCTTTCAAGAGGCTCAGAAGCCTCCTTTTAAGAGGCGCGGAAGTAACCTTTCAAGAGGCTCGGAAGCCTTTTTTCAAGAGGCTCGGAAACCTCCTTTCAAGAGGCTCGGAAGCCACTTTTCGATAGGCTCGGAAGCCTCCTTTCAAGAGGCTCGGAAGCCTCCTTTCAAGAGGCTCGGAAGCCTCCTTTCAAGAGGCTCGGAAGCCTCCTTTCAAGAGGCTTGGAAGCCTCCTTTCAAGAGGCTCTGAAGCCTCCTTTCAAGAGGCTCTGAAGCCTCCTTTCAAGAGGCTCGGAAGCCTCCTTTCAAGAGGCTCGGAAGCCTCCTTTCAAGAGGCTCGGAAGCCTCCTTTCAAGAGGCTCGGAAGCCTCCTTTCAAGAGGCTCAAAGCCTCCTTTCAAGAGGCTCAAAGCCTCCTTTCAAGAGGCTCAGAAGCCTCCTTTCAAGAGGCTCAGAAGCCTCCTTTCAAGAGGCTTGGAAGCCTCCTTTAAAGAGGCTTGAAGCCTCCTTTAAGAGGCTTAGAGCTTCCTTTCAAGAGGCTCAAGCCTCCTTTCAAGAGGCTCGGAAGCCTCCTTTCAAGAGGCTCAGAAGCCTCCTTTCAAGAGGCTCAGGAAGCCTCCTTTCAAGAGGCTCGGAAGCCTCCTTTCAAGAGGCTCAGGCCTCCTTTCAAGAGGCTCAGGAAGCCTCCTTTCAAGAGGCTCAGGAAGCCTCCTTTCAAGAGGCTCAGGAAGCCTCCTTTCAAGAGGCTCCGGAAGCCTCCTTTCAAGAGGCTCAGGAAGCCTCCTTTCAAGAGGCTCAGAGCCTCCTTTCAAGAGGCTCAGAAGCCTCCTTTCAGAGGCTCAGAAGCCTCCTTTCAAGAGGCTCAAGCCTCCTTTCAAGAGGCCTGGAAGCCTCCTTTCAAGAGGCTCAGAAGCCTCCTTTCAAGAGGCCTGGAAGCCTCCTTTCAAGAGGCCCAGCCATCTTCAAGAGGCTCGGAAGCCATCTTTCAAGAGGCTCAAGCCTCCTTTCAAGAGGCTGGAAGCCTCCTTTCAAGAGGCTCAAGCCTCCTTTCAAGAGGCTCAGAAGCCTCCTTTCAAGAGGCTCAGAAGCCTCCTTTCAAGAGGCTCAGCCTCCTTTCAAGTGGCTCGGAAGCCTCCTTTCAAGAGGCTCAGAATCCTCCTTTCAAGAGGCTCAGAATCCTCCTTTCAAGAGGCTCAGAGCCTCCTTTCAAGAGGCTCAGAAGCCTCCTTTCAAGAGGCTCAGAAGCCTCCTTTCAAGAGGCTCAGAGCCTCCTTTCAAGAGGCTCGGAAGCCTCCTTTCAAGAGGCTCAGGAAGCCTCCTTTCAAGAGGCTCAGGCCTCCTTTCAAGAGGCTCGGAAGCCTCCTTTCAAGAGGCTCAGGAAGCCTCCTTTCAAGAGGCTCGGAAGCCTCCTTTCAAGAGGCTCGGAAGCCTCCTTTCAAGAGGCCTCAGAAGCCTCCTTTCAAGAGGCTCGGAAGCCTCCTTTCAAGAGGCTCAGAAGCCTCCTTTCAAGAGGCTCGGAAGCCTCCTTTCAAGAGGCTCAAGCCTCCTTTCAAGAGGCTCAGAAGCCTCCTTTCAAGAGGCTCGGAAGCCTCCTTTCAAGAGGCTCAGGAAGCCTCCTTTCAAGAGGCTCAGAAGCCTCCTTTCAAGAGGCTCAGAAGCCTCCTTTCAAGAGGCCTCAGAAGCCTCCTTTCAAGAGGCTCAGAAGCCTCCTTTCAAGAGGCTCGGAAGCCTCCTTTCAAGAGGCTCAGAAGCCTCCTTTCAAGAGGCTCAGAAGCCTCCTTTCAAGAGGCTCAAGCCTCCTTTCAAGAGGCTCAGAAGCCGCCTTTCAAGAGGCTCAGAAGCCGCCTTTCAAGATGCTGAAAAGCCTCCTTTCCAGAGGCTCGAAATCCCCCTTCAAGAGGCTTGGAAGCCTTCTTTCAAGAGGCTAGGAAGCCTCTTTCAAGAAGCACGGAAGCCTCCTTTCAAGAGGCTCAGAAGCCTCCTTTCAAGAGGCTCGGAAGCCTCCTTTTAAGAGGCTCGGAAGCCTCCTTTCAAGAGGCTCGGAAGCCTCCTTTCAAGAGGCTCGGAAGCCTCCTTTCAAGAGGTTCAGAAGCCTCCATTCAAGAAGCTCAGAAGCCTCCTTTCAAGAGGCTCAGAAGCCTCCTTTCAAGAATCTCAGAAGCCTCCTTTTAAGAGGCGCAGAAGCCACCTTTCAAGAGGCTCGGAAGACTTTTTTCAAGAGGCTCGGAAACCTCTTTTCAAGAGGCTCGGAAGCCTTTTTTTAAGAGGCTCGGAAGCCTCCTTTCAAGAAGCTTGGAAGCCTCCATTCAAGAGGCTCAGAAGCCTCCTTTCAAGAGGCTCAGTAGCATCCTTTCAAGAGGCTCAGAAGCCTCCTTTCAAGAGGCTCAGAAGCCTCCTTTCAAGAGGGTCAGAAGCCTCCTTTCAAGAGGCTCGGAAGCCTCCTTTCAAGAAGCTCAGAAGCCTCCTTTCAAGAGGCTCGGAAGCCTCATTTCAAGAGGCTCGGAAGCCTCCTTTGAGGAGGCGCAGAAGCCACCTTTCAAGAGGCTCGGAAGACTTTTTTCAAGAGGCTCGGAAACCTCCTTTCAAGAGATTCGGAAGCCTCTTTTCAAGAGGCTCGGAAACCTCCTTTCAAGAGATTCGGAAGCCTCTTTTCAAGAGGCTCGGAAGCCTTTTTTTAAGAAGCCTTCAATAGCTTGGAAGCCTCCTTTCAAGAGGATCGGGCGCATCCTTTCAAGAGGATCGGAAGCCTCCTTCCAAGAGCCTCAGAAGCCTCCTTTCAAGAGGCTCAGGAAGCTTCCCTTTCAAGAGGCTCAGAAGCCTCCTTTCAAGAGGCTCAGAGCCTCCTTTCAAGAGGCTCGGAAGCCTCCTTTCAAGAGGCTCAGGAAGCCTCCTTCAAGAGGCTCAGAAGCCTCCTTTCAAGAGGCTCAGGCCTCCTTTCAAGAGGCTCAGAGCCTCCTTTCAAGAGCTCAGGAAGCCTCCTTTCAAGAGGCTCAGAAGCCTCCTTTCAAGAGGCTCAGAAGCCTCCTTTCAAGAGGCTCGGAAGCCTCCTTTCAAGAGGCTCGGAAGCCTCCTTTCAAGAGGCTCGGAAGCCTCCTTTCAAGAGGCTCGGAAGCCTCCTTTCAAGAGGCTCGGAAGCCTCCTTTCAAGAGGCTCGGAAGCCTCCTTTTAAGAGGCTAGGAAGCCTCTTTTCAAGAGGCTCGGAAGCCTCCTTTCAAGAGGCTCAGAAGCCTGCTTTCAAGAGGCTCAGAAGCCTCCTTTTAAGAGGCTCAGAAGCCTCCTTCCAAGAGGCTCAAAAGCCTCCTTTTAAGAGGCTCAGAAGCCTCCATTCAGGAGGCTCGGAAGCCTCCCTTCAAGAAGCTCAGAAGCCTCTTTTCAAGAGGCTCGGAAGCCTCCTTTCAAGAATCTCAGAAGCCTCCTTTTAAGAGGCGCAGAAGCCACCTTTCAAGAGGCTCGGAAGACTTTTTTCAAGAGGCTCGGAAACCTCTTTTCAAGAGGCTCGGAAGCTTTTTTTTAAGAGGCTCGGAAGCCTCCTTTCAAGAAGCTTGGAAGCCTCCATTCAAGAGGCTCAGAAGCCTCCTTTCAAGAGGCTCAGAAGCCTCCTTTCAAGAGGCTCGGAAGCCTCCTTTCAAGAGGCTCGGAAGCCTCCTTTCAAGAGGCTCGGAAGCCTCCTTTCAAGAGGCTCGGAAGCCTCCTTTCAAAAAGCTTGGAAGCCTCCTTTCAAGAGGCTCGGAAGCCTCCTTTCAAGAGGCTCGGAAGCCTCCTTTTAAGAGGCGCAGAAGCCACCTTTCAAGAGGCTCGGAAGACTTTTTTCAAGAGGCTCGGAAACCTCCTTTCAAGAGACTCGGAAGCCTCTTTTCAAGAGGCTCGGAAGCCTTTTTTTAAGAAGCCTTCAATAGCTTGGAAGCCTCCTTTCAAGAGGATCGGAAGCCTCCTTTCAAGAGGATCGGAAGCCTCCTTTCAAGAGGATCGGAAGCCACCTTCCAAGAGCCTCGGAAGCCTCCATTCGAGAGGCTCGGAAGCCCCCGTTCTCGACGCTCGGAAGCCTCCTTCAAAAGGCTCGGAAGCCTCCTTTCAAGAGGCTCGGAAGCCTCCTTTCAAGAGGCTCGGAAGCCTCCTTTCAAGAGGCCTGGAAGCCTCCTTTCAAGAGGCCTGGAAGCCTCCTTTCAAGAGGCCTGGAAGCATCCTTTCAAGAGGCTCGGAAGCCTCCTTTCAAGAGGCTCGGAAGCCTCCTTTCAAGAGGCTCGGAAGCCTCCTTTCAAGAGGCTCGGAAGCCTCCTTTCAAGAGGCTCGGAAGCCTCCTTTCAAGAGGTTCAGAAGCCTCCATTCAAGAAGCTCAGAAGCCTCCTTTCAAGAGGCTCAGAAGCCTCCTTTCAAGAATCTCAGAAGCCTCCTTTTAAGAGGCGCAGAAGCCACCTTTCAAGAGGCTCGGAAGACTTTTTTCAAGAGGCTCGGAAACCTCTTTTCAAGAGGCTCGGAAGCCATTTTTTAAGAGGCTCGGAAGCCTCCTTTCAAGAAGCTTGGAAGCCTCCATTCAAGAGGCTCAGAAGCCTCCTTTCAAGAGGCTGAGTAGCATCCTTTTAAGAGGCTCAGAAGCCTCCTTTCAAGAGGCTCAGAAGCCTCCTTTCAAGAGGCTCAGAAGCCTCCTTTCAAGAGGCCTCAGCCTCCTTTCAAGCTCAGAAGCCTCCTTTCAAGAGGCTCCGGAAGCCTCATTTCAAGAGGCTCGGAAGCCTCCTTTGAGGAGGCGCAGAAGCCACCTTTCAAGAGGCTCGGAAGACTTTTTCAAGAGGCTCTGGAAACCTCCTTTCAAGAGATTCTGGAAGCCTCTTTTCAAGAGGCCTGGAAACCTCCTTTCAAGAGATTCTGGAAGCCTCTTTCAAGAGGCCTGAAGCCTTTTTAAGAAGCCTTCACAGCTTGGAAGCCTCCTTTCAAGAGGATCGGAAGCCTCCTTTCAAGAGGCTCAGGAAGCCTCCTTTCAAGAGGCTCAGGAAGCCTCCTTTCAAGAGGCTCGGAAGCCTCCTTTCAAGAGGCTCAGAAGCCTCCTTTCAAGAGGCCTGGAAGCCTCCTTTCAAGAGGCCCGGAAGCCTCCTTTCAAGAGGCTCAGAAGCCTCCTTTCAAGAGGCTCAGAAGCCTCCTTTCAAGAGGCTCAGGAAGCCTCCTTCAAGAGGCTCGGAAGCCTCCTTTCAAGAGGCTCAGGAAGCCTCCTTTCAAGAGGCTCAGAAGCCTCCTTTCAAGAGCTCCAGAAGCCTCCTTTCAAGAGGCTCAGAAGCCTCCTTTCAAGAGGCTCGGAAGCCTCCTTTCAAGAGGCTCAGAAGCCTCCTTTCAAGAGGCCTGGAAGCCTCCTTTCAAGAGGCTCAGAAGCCTCCTTTCAAGAGGCTGGAAGCCTCCTTTCAAGAGGCCTGGAAGCCTCCTTTCAAGAGGCCTGGAAGCCTCCTTCAAGAGGCCTGGAAGCCTCCTTTCAAGAGGCTCGAAGCCTCCTTTCAAGAGGCTCGGAAGCCTCCTTTCAAGAGGCTCGGAAGCCTCCTTTCAAGAGGCTCGGAACCCTCCTTTCAAGAGGCTCAGAAGCCTCCTTTCAAGAGGCTCGGAAGCCTCCTTTCAAGAGGCTCAATTGGACGGATCTTGGCAATTGATTACTATTAAAATATTACGAAATCTAACAATAAGTTCTTCGTCGATGTCCAAAACTTTGGAAAGTAATTCAGGAATTGAAAATGCTTTTGACACGCGTTTCCTGTTGGTCCCTCCTCTGCCTGCCCTGAGTTGATCAACTCTTACTTTGAATGCTTCTTACATTTTTTTTAGTAACAAGTGTTTTTTTCAATCGAGATATTTGGCCTTTAAATCCTTCGTAACATTTCACTTTTAAATTTCCATCCTGTAGGAAATATGTAATAAATACTCAAAAAAGCACTCTTGACTATTTGAGGTTCTTTTGGATAAAAAAGTAATACGATTATTATCATAAACAATTCTTTTCAGATTTCTTTTCGATTAAATAACTACTGCACAATATAAATACACGTTGTTAGCGTTAAAGCCGAAAACAAATTCTTGATTTGAAAATGTTGTAGAAATTGTAAAATGGCATATAAAGAAAAAATTTCCTTTGGAATATATAAACAAAGTTATCGTGAAAACATTGAAAACTTTTTTGGCCAGTTGGGTAGACGCAGTTTTTTTTGGAATGATAATTTTCGATCTGTTTTTGCCCATTTTTAACAAATATAATAATTTAGTTTGTAACATTTTTAAGACTAAATTTCACATTCAACAGTTCCACATTTCAAGCTGTGTTTAATTTGTATGATTTTGTTGGTTTATGTTTGCATAATCGATAATCGTAATTAACAAAAAAAAACATTTTTTCGACCTTGTGCCAAAATGACGCTCATCCGCAGATATCCGTAGCTGGATTCTCGTTCCGCAGATAGTATAGACCCCAAACTAAACTGTGGTGTTAGTCTCTTGAGACAGCTCGGCCCTGCTTGTTAGATATAGACCAACTTTGGAAAAAAAAAGACATTTTTTTCAATAATTGCGCCATTTTCGCAAATTTTTATCTACCGTGCAACCTCAACAACGTACCCTTTTTAAAGTTTAGAAAATTACCTTTCCAACGGTGTATTAATTTCCAAAATTGGACAGTTATTCGCTGAGAAAATTGCATTTGTTTGAAATGCATTTTTTCTACAATTTTCACAATTTTCCTAAGTCTGATGTCTGTGGCGCAATGAGTTTTCATCACAGAGGGCTGAAATTTTGGGAATCTAGGTTTGAACTAATTGGCTATCAAATGGTATAAAAGACACGTCATTCAAAGCAAGTCAATTTTTCTATTTTTGGCCACCACTTTCCCCATAGTGTGGTGGTTCATTCGCCTCTTCGATGTGCCGTCTTCCATCTGCACCCCGCCATAGATAGTACACCACACTTTCCTTTCGAAGCTCCATGTGCGCATTAGTTCTCAGAGACCCTCTTAAGCCGTGCGGAAAGACGCGTTGGGTTCGGTTGGTGGCTGGGTTCGTTTCCCGGTGCCGGTCTAGGCAATTTTCGGATTGGAAATTGTCTCGACTTGCCTGGGCATAAAAGTATCATCATGCTAGCCTCATGATATACGAATGCAAAAATAGTAACCTGGCTTAGAAACCTCGCAGTTAATTACTGTGGAAGTGCTTAGTGAACACTAACCTGTGATGCGGCTCTGTCCCAGTGTGTGGGGATGTAATGCCAAGAAGAAGAAGAAGAAGAAGAAGAAGTGCGCATTGGTCCTCCACGAGGATTGTTCAGGCCTCGTGTCCGTAGAATGTTTTGTAGATACTATTTAATCAGTTTGGTACGGATACTATTTAATCAGTTTGGTACATCGTTATCGGAGGTAACCAGCGAGTCCAAGTACATGAATTCTTCACCTACCTCGATTTTGTAACTGCCGATACAAATTCGTGGTAGGTGCCTTACCTTACCTCTTAAGCTTTTTTGTATCATGTACTTCATGTACTCTTCAACGTGCTAATCCAATCCGCTTAGCTTCCATTTTCAGTCTTATGTAGGCTTCCTCCATTTTCTCAAAGTTAGGTGCCATGATGTCAACGTCATCGGTGAAACCAAAAAGCTGAATGGACTTCGTTTAAATAGTATCACTTGTGTCAAACCCTGTCCTTCGTATTACTCCCTCCAAAACGACGTCGTGGCACGAAACTTTGCCGTCACCCTCTGCGCGTTTCAAAGGGACTCGAAAATGTCCCTGAAACATTTGCCCATTCGCCCTTGATTGCCCCACGAGCTCTCTTGCAATTGGTGTTAGTCGACGGCATAAAATTTGGAAGAATACCTTGTAGGGGTCATTCAGCAATGTGATTGCGCGGTAGTTGCTGCTATCCAGCGTCTCACCTTTTTTGTAGATGGGGCACACGACATGAAGTATGCGTTCTTAGAAATGGCCAAAAGCTAACACCCATTTTTAATCCAGAATAATTCCGGAACCATGTGGCCAACCTTGAAAATCCAATAAACTCCTAAAATTTAAATAAATTCCGCTTTTGTTGGTGAAAGTTGCGAAAGTTGACGATGACGATTTCACGATATTTAGGAAGAACCCAGAACAAATCGCCTACGTACTTGCGACCATGCCCCGTAGGGATATTGGCGAGTGTTTTCAAAGCAATTCAGCAATCTAAAATGCAATTTGTTGTGGCTGCGATAAGTAAAATATCTGTAACGATGTCCTACAGAATTGGCAACAAAGGCCTGCCCGTTAGAGTTATTCAAATTTTGACTTTTTTTTGCTTCCCTATGTTTAAATGATTGCATTTGCCATTTTAATAATCCTCCTAAATTTTTAGCAAGATTGGATGAAATTTGATTGTGCACACGTCATTTGAAGTTTGTATGGAAATTACTTTGAAAATCGGCCCTAATGTGAAAGACTGTTCCGTGGGGTAGCCCATGAACTATTAAAAAGGAAACAACACGTTGACTATATAGATTACTTTCTAAGCTGAAAGGCATTTATTGTTGCGAAACGATTTGTCTTATAGAAACAAAGTTATGAAGAAATCAAAAATGCTCATTATTGATATTGATGTTATTCTTTTAAGTGTTAAATTGAATTTCCCACGATTCGGTATTGGTTTAATAACTTTTCTTACCAGCTTTTAATCGTTACGCAATAAAGACTACCTGTTTCCTTGTTAAATTTCCTATATTGCCAATGTAGTCATATATTTTTAGAACTTAATGGGAAGCGTTGGGGAACGGTTTTCCATAAAACGTACTGTTTTCATACTACATAATTATCATACAAACCTCTTGGCTGTTCGTAAAGTCAATGTCAACTTCTTTCCACGAACAGTCTAGATAGCCGTATGGCCGGCTGGTTATCAGGGTAAGAATAACATATTGCGAGTTTCCGGTAGCGGACAGAGCAGAACTACCAAAGCGGACACAAAGCAAACAAAACTGGAGGGCTAAAGCACCAACAAGACAAATAAAGCCACAAAGCTCAAATCAATACATATATTTAGGGCATTTGCCCTAATCTTCCTCTCACTGCCTTCTCATCCCTACTCTATTCGTCTTACTTCCTCTTCTCTACTTCTTCCATCTTACAAACTAATTTGTTCAGTACTCACGGTACCACCTAACGGGGCGTCCCCCTACGTTTCGCCTGTGCTGCGATCATCTCGCTGCTGCGAATCTTGCATGCCGCTCCCGATGTTCACCGACGCTACTCCTCTGCTGGAGACCCTCTGGCCGTCCAGTACGACCGGGTTGCTGGATGGGGTCCCTCCGAGGCAGTCGATACTCTCTTCGAAGATGACGATGTCTCCGCACACCACAGTCACCAATCTTGTACCAGTCCACACCACTCGACGGTTTCGAAGCCGGTCTCCACTGATGGCTACGATGCCTTGGCCGAGGCTAGCACGCCCCTTTCCTCCAGCCAAACAGCATCGATCGCGCACCGGCGTCTGACGAATTCGATCCGGCACAAAAACAAAATCCGGCACAAAAACCCTGGGGATGTATGTCCACCGTTAAACGACTGTTCGCACATTGTTTTAGAGGCACTTACCCAATCAGTGGGGTGATTTTGCGCTGCCAAGATGCCTTTAGACTGAAACGATGGCCTCCAATGCGACAGGTCGTCGTCGTTTGCTGTGTCACGGGACTGTCTTCGTCAAATCTTCGGAATGGAGTTCTATTGCGAATTGGCTTGATGTTAGAGTCTTATTCCCCAGAATCCACTAGAGTACTATTTACCTTCTGTCCGCTGAAACCTGTTCAGATCGACGAATGCTCTTGGCGGCTTTGGTCCACCGGAATGGATGGAAGATTGCTTCTGCCAAACGGAAGAAGGGGTGGTTTTCACACGTTTCTACGAAGCAAACGCTCGAATCTGTTTCAAGGGATTGAGGTTAGCATAACTCCTCTAGCACGACGATTGGTCCTTACCTCTGAGTGCGTTTCCTAGCGGTCGGGATTTGCGCGAGTGCTTTTTCTGGCGGTCTGGATCTGCGCCGCACTCCCCTCGAATCACTTTTCGCCACTCGCTTGCTAAAGCACTTTTTGCACCTCGTGCGTTTGCCAGAAAACTTTTTCCGACGACGCGATGGCGGTATGAAGCCGGTTACCGGTACCAATCGCGCAGGAATAACCGATGGCTCTTTGCTGCTGTTGGTCATCGTGGTGTGCGTGTGTTCGTAAATTGCATTTTTGCCGCGTCGCTTTGCGACTTTGCGATGTTATTCAGTGTCAGCGGTGTCAGCAGAAGTGTGCAGTGCAAAGCTGCATTCAAATTGGCGGTTCCTTTTTCGGTGATACACGGTGAAGAAACGGTTGCGATTTTAATGGCAATGAGTGGTATAATGATTTTCTTAATTGTGGTTTAACATTTTTTAAAGACATAATGCATCTTACAATATTGAACAAATCAAACGTAACAAACATTACGGATTACCTGTTTCAGTGGTAAAAGTCCACCATACAGGTGACCCCTAAGATGAAATAAATAAATTAATTCTCGGTGTGATGCAGCTTTATGCTTAGCGTGCCTACGAATGAATGGTGTCTAATAAGAACCTAACTGCAAACGGAGCCTGTGAAGTACCAGGGCCTCCCTCACAGTATTTAGCCATCGCTGCGCTAACCGGAGCTATTGCATAGTTGACTTTTTGCTTCTCCGAGATAATCGGCTACTCTTATTCAATCTCAACTTGAGGTTAAATAAGGGTGGGCTTATGGATATGTGTTTTACTTAGTTTTTAACAAATTGTCACCTATGTGGATTCGCTTTATGCCTTTTTCACAATATACTCTGTGTTTCGTTCAGCTTCGTTCGGCTTCGGATACTCTTGTTCAATCTCAACGTGAGGTTAAATAAGGGTAGGGTTATGGATGTGTTTTTATTTAGTTTTTCAACGAATTGTCACCTACATGGATTCGCATTATGCGTTTTTCACAATGCGCTCTGTGTTTCGTCTATGACGTTCGGTTTCGGCTACTCTTATTTAATCTCAACTTGAGGTTAAATAATAGTGTTTAGTTTTTCAACAAATTGTCACCTATATGGATTCGCATTATGCGTTTTTCACAATGCGCTCTGTGTTTCGTCTTTGGCGTTCGTCCATTCGTATGTATGTATTATTGAATGTATCCTCCTTCTCCAGAAACCTGTTCCATTCTCCTTTCCAACTTCACGTCCTCTTCCTTCCCCTTTTTCACTTCCTTTTCCGTCAGGTAAATGATGAGAAAGACCAGTGAAGGCGATGGCACAAATCTCCCAAATTGAGGGGAACGTGCCTCCTGAGCCGACGTTCTGATACCTGATAGTCATATATTTTTAGAGCTAGAAGCGTTGGGAAACGGTTTTCCATAAAACGTACTGTTTTCATAGTACATAATTATCATACAAACTTCAAATTGCGCGTGCTCATTCAAATTACATCTAAATTAGCTGAAAATTTAGGAGGATTATTAAAATGCATTCGCCATTCGTTTAAACGTCGGGAAGCAAAAAAGTCAAAATTTGAATCACTTTACTGCCCATCGAAAATCTGCATATGCACCGAATATTGAAAACATAAGCTCGAGCTAGTCAACTATTTCAAAAATTAAGTCTAAGGTTACAAATGTGGTTTGAACCATTGAACCAGCTAGCCTAGAATAAGTAAAGTAAACGAAAGGCAATAAACATTTTTGACGAGAACGCTTACATGATGGATTTTAAAACTCGTCATCAGGCTTTAGATTAGACTTTGTGTAGACTAAAATTGTTCCTAAACCGAAATAAAACGATGACTCGCAAAACGTAATTATAGTTAATTTTTACTTTTATCATATATGGTACCAAGTATACTTACTACAATAATTAATTTGAATGAAGATACCAAAAATTTTCAAGTATTTGCTCCAGTGATGATTGTTTTCATTTCCGTTACATTTGACGAATGACAAAATCCTGGTTTATCCAAACATGCACTTACCTGTAAATATACAGAAAATGTTGATAGTTTGAATTAATGTTGATAGTTTGATGAGTTTGTTAAGAAATAATTTCAATTTTTCAAAATTTCTTCAAAGGAGTACGCACATTTTTCACAAGATATACATTTATTATAAATGAAAGCTCTACGACAAATTTTTAGATCACGTGAAAAGTATTTGTAGAACGAAATTTAAAAAAAACTGAAATAATTCACCTGGTACACCTATACTGCCGCTAACCGCAAGTCGAGCACATCTGTATATGGGCCTCCATGTACAAATGTGCTCGACTTGCGGTTAGCAGCAGTATATGTCCTTTCTAGCATTTGCCCAAGACACTACCTTTTTTGTTCGGAGCTCCATTTTCTTTTTAAAATTTTGAACGCAATGACTGATCGTAATTAAACTCAATAGCGATCAACAAGGCGTTGCCTCAACTTCTTGTGAGATAATCGATTAAAAATTACTATGTGAAAAGTTTATTACATTTTTTTTATCTTTTGTGTGCACATGGATAGACATTTGCTTAGTTCATCAAGTTGTGTCGGTTTGTATATAACACTACTTAGTGACAGAGGAGGAATCTTTTTTGATACGTATCATTATTCAATTTGATCGCAACCTGCTTCTTCGAGTAATTCGGTTCCATTTTTTCGTTATAAAAATGACCGCAAGTATTATGATGCTATGGTCGAAACACTATTGCTGCAGTGTTGATAAGAATATTAATAAATGCTATTATAATTTTATCTCATTCAATATTTTTTCTTTCTATTGCACAAAAAAGGCACCATTATCGTTAGGTAGATATATATTTATGTATTCCATTTTTTACAAAATCATCATTCTCATTAAGCAATACCTCGATGCTTCATTGCACTGGGCTTCATCAGTTCGATTGGCTTTCCAGCAGAGCAAACTGTATGCAACTTACCACAAGTGGTTTTCCTTCTCCGAGATTCACATTTCCCAGTACGCTCATTTGTTTAACCCAGCAGCAAGCAGTTCACCAGGCGGTGTGATCCATCCAAATTTTAATTTACCAAATGGATTTTAAATAATTCACCCTCACTCGTCGGAATGAATGAATGGTACGTTGGCGTTGGTGCTGTTTATCCATGGGGCGGAACTTACTCTTGAACGGTAATCGGGGCATCCGTCTGGGTCGGGAGCAAAGGTTTGAAACTCGTTAGACGTGTGTGAGGAATGTGGTTTAGTACGACCTACATCATCTCATGAGTTATCCGCGTGCCCCGGGCTAGGGACTGGGGAATGAAGGATGAGCATCGCGTTTACAGAACCAGCAGCAGAGCCTGGTCACGTAGGCATACCGTGTTTATTTTTTTCTGCCCTCTTTTTCCAACATCTCTTCATTCTGTAGAGCCTCGATATAGTTTTCCATCAGTTGGTGGCTAACCCAGATAGAAATAAACCGCACGGTTATATGTTGCTTGGTAATGGATGGGACGCATCATGCATCCTTCTAAAAGAGAATTTCTTATTAGCTTCTACAGGACGGGTTAAGATTGGTATTCCTGACAGAAATGGCATGCTGGATCATTAGCAAAATGGCAATATGATTTTACTTTTACTTCATCAGACGGACGTCATTTAGCAAGTTAAATCAAAGCTTTTTTGATTAATTGGGATTTCAGAGATGTGCAGCGCAATAGCTTACTCCTGACATACTCAAATAATAAAAAAACATCTTATATAGTGATTAGTGATAATGGTAAAAATAGTTAGATCGAAATCACAGCAACACATGGAATTCGACAGAAAATCTAGTTCAAGTATCATAGTCAAAAGAATCATTCTTAACGGAACGATCCCAATTTGAACTTTAAACCTTTTGTTTTTTGGCGAAATTGAAAACGTTCGCTTTAAGCAAAACAAAAAAAATCATGAAATATAATATAGGGGGAAAGACGGCTTTGGCAGGTTTTGTTCTATTATTGGCAGGGGGGTTTTTGTCGACCAAATTTCATGAAATTTGGCAACAATATTCTTTGATATGCAAAGAATGTTTAGGCCAAATTTGAGCCTAGTCAGTCATAAAAAAACCCCTTGCCAATAATAGAACAAAACCTGCCAAAGCCGTCATTCCCCCTATATAAATATAATAACGCTCCTCTAATATGGACGTTTACTATACATATGTGGGAGTGTTGGCTTGAGAAATGGATTGCCAGTGATTTGACTATGCGTCCAATTTGGGAATCTCGAGATCGTTCAGTAGCCGCTAGGTTGCGAAGGCCGACGGAGGTCCTTCGTAGCTTAGTTGGTTAAAGCACCAGTCTAGCGTACTGTAGGGTCATGGGTTCGAGTCCCATCGAAGGGAAAGTGGTTACCGCCAATACATTTTCCAAATCAATATTTTCCACATAACGTACATATTCACATATGAGTTTTCATAACATTGGAAATTAACGTCCAAGTCGGGTGGTTTAATCCCCGGAAATAGGCAATTAACTTTGATTGAACATAATTTATTTGTTGATTCTTTTAGTTTGGATTGAGTTTATTGTTAAGTTTTCATAGTTGATGAGCAAAGTGGATCTTCCAAACGATATTCGGTATAGCAAATCATATATATAATAGCCCTGTTTGTCTGTCCGGTGACTAGCCAACCAGACGCAGCACGCGGGGAAATTCTCACAAAAAATAAAATATTTGACACTTCAATTCTTTTTTACTATCAGATGCCGAAAACAAAACCAGTGACTACATTAGACAACCAGACACAGCATTTGATGAAAAAAATCACAGACAACAGACGTTGGAAATTTTGATTTTTTTTAAATGCAGAAAATAATCTATCACTCTTAAAAATTGAAAGAAAAAAAAATACTTGCCACGGGCGCTATTGCGTCCACAAATAAACTAGTATAGCAGATTAAAGTAATGGAGACCAGTTATACAAGATGTTGATGAAACTTGTTACTTAAGCTTAGATCAAGGAGACTGAGAATCCCTTTCGAAATATTCAAAATCCAGTTAAAAGTGAAGTGAATTCAGTTAAAAGTGAATGTGACTTTTCCCCGAGAATTACATTTCCATGTAAATGACATTTCACTGAAGGAAACGGACCACTAGCATAAATCCGTTATTCATAATAAGACGTTGGTGAAATTGATCCCTTCTCTAAGAATATGCGTTTGTCCGGAATAAGACATCGGTTGATGAGATTCCTTCCGTAGAAAATCAGTCAATGTTTTCAAAAGTGAAGTATGCCTTCTTTTAATCAATTGAAGAAGTATTCATAACTAGAGACAATTACCTTGTTGACCAATTAGTTTCGTCACCAATTAGTTATTAGTTTCATCGATTGTAAAAAAATGCGAATACAACTGCGAATACAATAGTCCAGAATAAATTCCAGATTCTTGGGAGAGTTCTAAAGCTAAGGCGTTTCAGCTGGAATTCTTGGGAAATTCCAGGATGTATTCCTACAGCAACGTTGAAGCTCGTGGAGGACTTTCAGATACAATTCATGTAAGACGCACAAACGGCATTTCTACAAGTGTAGAGCATTTCTGGAAAACTTCATCGTTGAATTTCTGAATTTCAGATGTAGTTTCTGTATGACTTTGAAATGGAATGCTTGGAAGACTTCCAGGTGTAATTCTTGCATGGAATTCTAAGAGAAGTTCTAAATGAACTTCTTGGAAAGCTTCCAGATTGAATCACAAAAGAGCTTTCAGATGAATACACCTGGAAGACTTCTAGCAGGAAATCCTGAAGGCCTACTAAACTAATTTCTACAAGAATTATCAATGGCATTCTCGGAGGATATCCCGATGGAAAAGCTGGACGGTTTTCAGATGGAGGACTAGCTTCGTCTTTTTCTTCTTATTGGCATTACACCCCCACACCAAGATGAATACAGTACTAGGTGCTCCAATCTGCCAAGTTTGTGGAAGAGAAGAAGGCGGGGGTGAAAAATTAATTTTCAGTGCAAAACGAAAACAAACCGGCTGGCTCTCCCATACTAAAATCCAAGATGGCTGAATCGTGAATTTGGTAGATTGGAACACCTAGTGGTGTATTCATCTTGCCCCACACTTGGACAGAGCCGCCTCGGTTTGAGCTAGACGATTTATCTATAAGATAAATAATTGAAATTGATATAGTAACAATATCAGATTTGCAAAAAAAAAACAAAAACGATCTGATTACCATCACAGATATGAATTACATAACTTTCCATTACTATCCAGCAAAAAGGTAAATTAAAAAAAACTGTCGTTTTCATCTACAGATTCTCATAAGCATCGGTAGTGATACTTCGAGTTTATACTAAAATGCAAAACTTGTGATACCTCTCGCACAGATTTCAAAAGTTCCACCAAGAATCGCGTTTCATGTTTTTACAAAACCATTTAACGTTTATCCCTCGTAAGCATTAATAATTAGCCACCTCCAATTGTTAAGCGATTCGCAGCAGATCGCTCTACCTCGTCCTTCACAAAAATAGTCTGGTAGATTAGAATTTGTTTGAACAGTTCCTTAGGGTGAATGTTCCTTAGAATGTACATCATTTAGAATGAATTCGGATTAGAGTTAATGCGCCTTTGGAAAAAAAAACAAAATTATTGATTTTTTTTCCTTTCCCTCGAAGAACTCGGAGACTCGGCGAATGATTTTTTCTTATTCTGACGAAACATTTATAAATAACACAAGTTTAAAAAAAAATTTCATCACAAATTCAATATGAAGTATGCACATCGCTTAAGAAAAAAAATGTGAAAAATATGCATTCATTTCATTAGATTATAATATCGCGGTTTGGTAAGCAAGCTCGAGCAGGAAAAATAAATAACTGGAAAAAATATTGATGTTGGGAAATCCAGTAATACGAGCATCGAAATGCATCGAAATACAAAATGAAGAGAAATATAAAAAATGGGACGACGCTGCTATGGGAAAAAACGTAGCATGCTAGCAACGATTTCCGTTGCCTGACTACCGTGGTTCCTGTATAAAGGTTGGCCAGCTACTATGTTTGTTCGAAAAACACACCGAGTTCAGTTGCAGAAGCGCACGCTTCGTTATCATTTTCCCACTGGAAGGGTTAAAACAAAACATTTGGCTTGGCATGGCTCTCTGGCATCACGATTTGGAACCGAGTACTACTGCTGCGTAGCATGGACGGCCAGAAGGTACGTATGCATTAAACAGGATGGAAGAGCACCTTGGGGAAAAATTAAACCGGTTACAGTTGAACTTTATGCATTTGAATTGTTGCTTTTATTTTTTTTTTGCAGTGTCACAGGTATGGAAGGTTGAGAATATTAGATCCTGATTAGAATATTGTAGAGTCGGCATGTCCAACTAAAAAACTGTTTCAAATATTCGAACAACTATCGAATAATATGTTTTCGAATAATGTTTAGGCCTGTGAGTGAAATAATTCTCGATACACTATTTTGGCTATTAGCAAGGTAAATGGGCCTCTTAGGTAAAAAAATGACAACTGGCGAGTTGTCCAGTAGTTGTTTACATCATCATTCCCCATAGTCGTTAAAACAGTCCCCATAGTCGAAAAAACAGAGATTTTGTTTGCACATTTGAATTTATCACGATGTAGAAGGGGTTGAAGTCTGGGTGTTGACAATTTAAAATATAATACAAATTCTCATATGCACATTAAGGTGAATCGCGTTGGAATCCATTTTCATACTACATAACGCTTCCAGGGGCACATAGCTCCAAAAGCAAAAAGCAGGTTTTCACCTTTGCAGTACACACGAAAAAATTGTTTTCAGATGTGCTATTCGCCCATAAATTACATTTGTGCGAGCAAAAACGCGAGATGAGGGCCAACACTGCCATTGTGGTAACCATATTTGGAGTCTGTCGTAATTCACCTTAAGGTGATATAAAACTCTGATATGAAAATAATTAAAATCATTTTTTCGAGACGTATACCCCCTGAAAATGAAGTTTTTTGCTTTCAGAAGCTACTGTAAAAATTTCAGTCAGATCCGTCAAGTCTAAGTGGATGCTCAACGAGCATGAAGTTTATATGGAAAAAATCAACCAAAAATATGCGAAAATGCATTCTTTCCTAATTTTTACCCCTGGGTGGCGCTGTAGTCATCCAATCCCACTCATCCCGAAAACCGCGAGTGATTTTGTCAAAAAACAAAAAAACTTATACCTAGATGAAAGAAGTTGAACAAATAAATTACTCCCCAGAGGTGAAACGCTCCACCCAAAAAAATCGCATACAGTGTCGATCGGAGAAGGTAGTGAGCCACAATATCGTTAATTTCAGTCAATTCCAAAACTAGTATCGAACAAACCAAGTAAATCGAAGCACATCGATCCAATCGATTCTGCATGTAGAATAGTTGGATGGTGCGTTTACCCCAGCTGGAAAACCAACATTTACTCTACATATTATAACTTTTTTTTTACTGTTTGACAAAATTCTTGGGTCTTGACTGGTGGCCCATGGGCCAGATATTGTATCTACAAATGCTTCTTGATAGATTCCATGAGCTCAACTTGCAGAGCCACCATCTGTTGTTGTTTCAAAGCAGCGTATGCTTCAGTGAAAATAAATGAGTTAGAGCAAATAATGCCTGAGCATGAAACGAAACTGATTCGGCTGATACATGCAACGGTTGATGGTTCGAAATTAAGTATAAATAAGCGTCAACATCATCAGACCTTAAAGGATAGAAATTTGTGATCTTAAAAGCGCTTTCGAATTTGCTGGCACTATCATCACACAGCCACACATGCTTCTGGGATTTGCGGACCACGTCGACCTCATTGAAATCGATCGTAGAACAGTAGTGAAGACTTTGCCCTACTGAAGACGGAAATGGCGAGGATAGATTCAACCATTATCTTTACCATGTCAAACTATGACTTCGGATAGAGACAGTACTTCAGATAAAGACCTATTCGAAACTGATAAAGAAATTGTTCAACTTGAAATAGTTGTGACATGAGTTAAACTTTTTGCTTGCGCAAAAGAGTTTTGAAAACTAAAATTAAAATTAAAATTAAAATTAAAAGACTACATGCTATGATGGTTATAATCGAACTGCTTGCGATTTATTATTGACTAGCTTTATGTACCCGGCCTTGCTCGGAATTGCCAGTTTGATTCGCAGTTTTTTTCACAATCGGAAAATGAATAAACCAATTGGTCAACAGGATAATTGCGTTATCTTATCGATACTTCATCATTTGATCAAAAGAAGGCAGATTTCATTTGAAAACATTGACTGATTTTGGAAAAGGGAGCGAACCCATAATCGCCATATTCCGGGCAAACGTCTATTTCTAAAGAAGGACAAACATCCACCGATGCCTTATTCCGAGCAAACGTCTATTTTTAAAGAAGGGATCACATTCACCATCCAGAAGGAAACACATTAATCATTGCTTTTTACGTTGGGCAAACCATGATTTCGATAAATGGTTGAATTGATCGATAACTAAACAATACAATAATGGGTTCAGAAGTTAGGCTGGAGCACACACACAAACATACAAACATTGAGTTTATATATCTCGGCAACTTATTCAAAACGACGTATGTGATTTTGTAAACAAAGATGCATACGTCGATTTGTCAAATATGATGACACTCCACGCAAACCAATACAACGAACATGTAGCCGAAACCTCCCCTACCTGTATGTGGCGATAGTTTGCGTGGAGTGCTATCAGATTGCAGAAATCAACGTTTAAATTTTTGTTTACAAAATCACATACGTCACATACGTTGAATAAGTATCCGAGATATATAGATAGCTAATAGCTATATGTATCCGGCTTTGCTAGGGACTGAAAAGTAAATTATAGAATTAAAATGTCCAATGCTGTAGCACGAAACCCACAGAGGTAGATCTACCGCTCATAGAATTGAACCTTTGTATCAATATATTTTTATATCTTTGTTTGGCCCTACCTTTTCAATAAACATCTTCCAAAAATAGAGAATAAGTGTACCAAATCTGGTTGGAATTTATCCTGGGAGTTACACTGAATTGCTCATTTTTAAAGACAACCCCTTCCCCCCATAACTTTCCCTTTTCCAAAATGACCCTCCCACCTTCTTTGTTATCTTCTCCTTAGAATAGAAAATGTGTGCACCAAATTTGGCTGAAATTGGTCCTGGGAGTTGGGTGTTACACTGAATTGCTCTTTTTCTAAAGACAACCCTTCCCCTTACCCTCCCCTTTTCCCAATGATCATCCCACCCTTCGTTATTTTCTCCTTAGGATAGAGAATGTGTACCAAATTTGGATGAAAGCGGTCCAGGGGTTCAAAAGAAACACTGAATTGCCTGTTTTCTGAACAATACCCTCCCCCAGACCCCTCCCTCTTTCCCAAATTACACTTCCATGTGATCGACTTCTCTTAGTGAATATGTGTACAATATTTGGTTGATATGGGTACTGGAAGTTGGGAGTAACACTGAATTGCTCGTTTTATAAAGACAACCCTCCCCCATACCCTCCCTCTTTTACAATGACCGCCCCACCCCATTTGTTATCTTTTCTTTAGGGTAGAGAATGTGTATCAAATTTGGTTGAAATCGGTGCAGGGGTTCAGAATTTACTCTAAATTACCCGTTTTCTGAACAATACCCTCCCTCCAGACCCCTCCCCTTTCCCAAAATCTCTCATATGATTGTTTCCTTATAGTGAATATGTGTACAAAATTTGGTTGAAATCGGTCCTGGGAGATGAAAGTTACACATAATTGTTCGTTTTCTAAACAAAACCCCTCCCCCTTCCTAAAATGACCCTCCCACCCCTTTGTTAACTTCCTCTGAGAATAGAGAATGTGTGTACCAAATTTGGTTGAAATCGGCCAAGTGGTTCAGAAGTAGTTAGCGAACATACATACATAGATTGGTTTTTATATTATTTATTATTGATTTCTCTATTTATAATTGTCAATTTTGTTTGTGTTTTAAATTGAAATAAGAACTGTGTGCGATACCAGTCAAAGGAATGTGCGCATCGGCTGGATGTTTTGATAGATGTTTTGACTAGCTGATGTGCAGCAGAAACGGCTGGTGTGTAGCAGGAACGGCGCATGATAACTCATGTGGTCAGGGCTCTGGGTCGGCACTTGGTTCGATTTGGCTGAACCCCGGCCATGCGATAATAACATTTTCCATGAAGTAAAAAGATATATAGCTTTTATGGCTCAAGTAACCAGGTAATCCCGGTAAATTGTATTAAACCCTATGGGTGGCCTTTTCGGGACGCTTGGAAGTTTGATGAAGCACATCGGATAGCCGAAGAATGTAATACTTTATGTCATGAGTACATTACAGTACAGTAATTACTCAAAAGTGTCCCAAGTTTATTGAGCAATTTGCACCTTGTTAGACTCCTGAGCGAATATTATTTTCTCAGCCACGATCCCTCATAATCAGAAATGTAAAATTGCTTTGATTGATACTTTAACATTTGTTTTGACTGACTCCCTATTTTTGCTTGTTGCATTCATAGGCGGTAGTGATCAATGAAGATCTAGGGGATTATTGGTTTATTGATAGACAATATGGTAATTTCGCGTTATATGTATTATCATTTTGATTATAATATTTTAGCGATCCGTATGCTCCGACGAGAGCCTAATTATTATCGATACGCCAAATAATCTGATTGGCACCAGGAACACTGCCTCCAAAGTTCCAGAACTTCGTCATCAGTTGTCGTAGCACAGGAAGTGTTGGGTTGCGTCTTTCCAGAGTTTTTCCACATGCTGCTCCAATGAGTCATAATAGATGTCGACCGTTTCGACGTACAGGTTATTACTTTTATATATAAAAAAATCAATGGTTTATGATCACTTTGCTGACAGTCTGACAGTCAGCGTGAGCATATTTGTTATAGTCATGCTAAACGATCCCATGTCCAGCGCAATTTTATTCACCTAAGTTTAGATCTAGATGGTTCCGTCCCTACATAAAAGGATCATGATCGACAACGTATTCGCTAAACTGAATTATGGGTGAATTGAAAATTAAAGTATTTAATTATATTTTCATAATAGTTTGCAAATCTTATTGTATTGATTGTATTGTATTGTATTGTGTTGTATAGATTGATATATCAAAATCATAAAATATGTAACCATACGCTTAAGAGTTGTAGTTTTGATCATTGGTATTTTACACAACCGTTGTCTAACCGACGTACGGCAAATTGTTTATCAACAGTAACAGATCTCATTGAGTACTATGATTGAGGGAAAGTAAGCTGCCATCAACAATTTTCGCAATAGTCTAAAAATTGGTGGCACAAGCAATAATTAGTCTAGTGTTTTCTTTTTCATTTGGAAACATTTAAGGAACTTGCATCAAAAAGTACGAACAACAACGGCCCTTGCTTCCGTTTGTCAGATGCAGTATTGAAGCGTTCCCGAAGCCACAAAACGACCACCTTATTTATGTGAACCAATTTTGCGCAAATTTGCCGCACAATTTATGAATTTTGGGCTTGCCCACCATGTGTGCCAGGAAAGCCGTCCTAGGTCGGTAAATGAAAAGCGTGCTCGTTAGTTGTTGCCCGGAGTGCTGCATGATACAAAACCGTAATATCACGTACGTATAGTCATTTGGATGGTCACTCCGAAGTCCAAAGATTGGGGACGAGCAGGACGTGGATGGTTGGTACATTTGTGGCTAATGTGAGAAATTAGAAGAGGTGTCATTGGCAGCTGCTGTCCCAAACGTAAAAGATGGGAACTTCTCTCCTTCTCGTTATCTTTGCTCTAATTGAGAGATTGTTTATGACGTGGATTACGTTGCTGAAGTATTTATTCATGGTAATTTGTTCCTTTAACATGTCCCTACAAACGATTGTTGTCGATAAAAAAATGCTGCTCCACAAGGACACGTACACGTTGAATTGCCATCAGTGCGTGCTTTTACGCATGTGGGTCGTACGCACACTACCATTCATTCAGGGAGGAAAATGAAAATTTTTGCTATGTCTGTTATTGCATTCAGTCACTCCATGTCAGTTCAACAAATGATAATTTTTTTTTCAGACATCTCACATCATCGTTGAAATTGTTGAATATGTACTTAAGAGTAAAACAAGATTTAGGAAAAAACAAAAAGGTTGCATCTGAAAAAGTTATACAGTGTTGACCTGATTTTGTCACTCCCGATTTTGTCTACCCCTGATTTTGTCTACCCCCGATTTTATCACGTTTTCGACCATATTTATCACATCCCGATTTTGTCGCGTTTTCGACCCGATTTTGTCACCCCAAAAATTTCCGTCATTCTTTTTATTTTCGTAAATAATACCAAAAACAGCATTGATTTTCATGAAATAACTTTCACCGCCTGTAGTTTATAACGAAATACTTCTGAGTACCTGGGAAATATTCTGTAAGCAATTTCAACAAGAAATAACGGGTACCGTTCACGCATTTGGCATTTCCAAGGCATAAAATGATTCATATTTGTGGAATGAATTAAAAAAAATGAAAATTTTTTTTTTCCAATTTTGTCACATACCCTGTTTTATCACCCCAAAATTCACCAAGGGGGTGATAAAATCGGGATATTACTGTAGAGGCATCTCCAAAGGTTATTACAATTTAGTATCAGGAACAACAACAACACCTCATCGACGATATCTAATTTCATCACGCATATGGGGGAGCTGTTTCTGCTGATGTCACCATTATTGTAAACATGCCATTCGCCGACTCATTCACCATGGAACGACGTTGATGTGCCCCTTGACTCTACGGATGTCGAGACCCGGATTGCGAAGAAGTGTGTGATCCGAATACTTCCATGGGAATTGGCCAAAATTGTGTATGCAAAATTTATCGCACATTAATAAATAAAATCGATTGCGCTCTTCTTCGCTAGTCCGCTTGGGTAGGGGCATGCCGAAAAATCCCTACAGCCACCACAATTTCAGTCCAACTCATTGGACACCGCCCGTTGCTGCTCGTACATGGGATCTGCCAATTTTGACTACGGCCTTGGCTCTTTAAAACGGTTGCCCCATACTCCTCATCGTGGTGTTGTGCGTTCAAGCGTTCGGGAGCCAAGAGAAGTGGAATAGCTGCACATGAGTCTCCGTAGTACATAGGTATGTAGTATCAGCCGTTTCGGTATCGTATTTTATTACTGGTAGCAGCTGCACGAGCATCAATCCGCTGTGCGCCATCGTTTCGTATTCGCCATTTGAAATCATTCGATGGACGACGAGATGCATCTGGCTGGCTGTCTGCCTGCGGAGGTCTTTTTCATTGTTTGGAAAATACACACAAGTCCGTATTTTGTACGCATGTAGGTCATCGAGCACGACAACGCAGCCAACCAACAACGGTGTGGTCTCCATACAACGACATTTGCATCGGGAGCTGGATTTTGGGTGGGGTTGCATTTATTGGTGTAGGCCTAGGATTGACGTAACCCAGACTGGTAATAGCATAGAAAAGGGTTCTCAATCGCAGGACTGGATCCCATTTTGTAGTGACGAATAGATTGCTAGAGCTGTTGTAAATTTATTTCGTTTCTATTCAATTTGCGGGCTTCACGGCCTTGCGGTTAGCGGCGTCAGTCGTCTGTGCGCATTTGCGTACTGTGGAGTGTGGGTTCGATTCCCGCCCCAGTAACGAGAAAACTATTTGTAAAGCGAGTATTGTGTAAATGTCCTGGGCAGCAAAATAAAATTTCCATTTAAAATTAGAAATTTTCCATATACAATTAGGAAATTGCCAATAAAGAAATCAGGGTATGAGCTATAAATAATTATAAAATTTTTGTTTTATTTGTGGAAATTATGTGGATTTTATATTTATTTATTGCTCATACCCTGATTTCTTTATTGGCAATTTTCTATTTTTCATGGGAATTTTCTAATTGTTTAGGGGTAGTATTTATTTTAATCAATGTCCTGTCCGTAGTCTAATGCTAGTTTTTTAACTTTATTAAAGTGTTGTTTTTTAATTCTATTTTCAATAAAGAAATAAAAGAAGTCGACCGAAATCTAACCTGGCAACAGGTTAAAGCGATAGCCGGGCAACGCTCAGGATGGAGATCTTTCAAGTCGGCCCTTTGCACCACCGGAGGTGTGCAGGATCCTTTAGTAAGTAAGTAAGATTAAGTTCAACACTAGTATGAAAGGGGACTGGAGGAGTCCCCTTTGCTGGCCAACCAACGCCAGTTGCAGCCTAACCAACGTATTTAAGAGGAAGGGTAGGCCAGATGGGCCGCCCCAGCGTGCCAACTAAGAACATCGCCATTAATTGTAACTTAACCTAAACACTTTAAAATAAACGTAATAATCAAAACTTTTAAAATTGATGAAACAACACAGTAATAAAATAATATGACGACGGGGTTTTGTTTCGTGGGGTACGGGAAAGCTCTGGTCCTTCTGCGATCTTGTATCCTGCAAAGATCATGTTTGTGCGCTGTTCTCCGGTGGAACAAGTTTGCCTCTGAAGGATCGAAGTTAATGTAAAGGCTTTACCCTTAAAATCCCCGCCAAATTTTTTGCCAAAAAACAGAAAATCCTTTGGATTTTGATTTTTCTATTTTGGAAAGGATCAGAACGCCACATTAAGTTTAAGGCGATGTTCGGAGTCCGAATAGATCGGAGCCTGAATATGCTCGATTAGTTTTCGATCTACAGATATGTTCCGATTTTATCACGCTCCGATTTCGTCAACAAAATTATTCCGTTTTTATCAACATGAAAATTCAATCATTTTTTTAGATATTAGACTATTAAAATTAAATAACTTGGGTTAGTGTCTGGCCAAATGTTGTATTTATAGTATTTCAAGCACTAACTAACGAACCGTAACTAACAAGACAAGGTTTCTCTTCACCGACTTCCCCCATCGAAAGAAAAGAGACAAGATGCGGGTTTGTTCAGGACGAAGAATTACATTGTTATCTGGTGTTCTGATATAACTGAAAAATCGTTGAGAAACTTTTTCGGATGTTCGAGGCCGTCCAAACTGTTCTGTAGTACATATCCTCGAATGCATTAGGAAATATATCCACAAACAAAATCTCCTAAGCTGGGATTTATGTCCAAAAATATCTATGTGATCATAAGACATAAATTGATCGAGTTTTGAATAAACGTAAACTATTTCAGGGTCTCCAAAACGCTCTGGAGTTCCGAACATGTGATCTACCCGTTCAACCAAGTCCTAAATGATCCGTGCATAACATCAAAAACATTCTAGCAGTTCCATCGAGCTGGTAGGATGTCACTTAATTCTATTACAAGCTACTGTGGACCCTCCTTGAGTTGATGTTCTAAGACTCGATATCGAATCGTTGAGACAAATGATGCCGTACTAAAATATTAACACGATTACTTTGATAGTCTTTTCAAACAATTTTCCAAGAATTTCTGTTCCACATCTCAATGCCGACTGTATTGCATCTCTTCAAAACTTCATGGATCTCAGATTATATCAATACCGAATTTTCAAAACGACTTTGACCTATCCAATGATCCAACTTATGAATGATGTTAGATATGATATTCCAGTGAGTCCATTTAGCTTATATGACTTCAATCATCACTTGTACTAGTCATTACAGGCTTGACACAAACACCTCCTTAGTTATTGTTCATCTAGTAGATATCTTGATCCTAACTAAAGATCACTAAACTTGATTGAGTGTTCAGATTTATTAAACAATGTGGTATAGGATCCAAATATTTCAGATTCATCTGCAAGCTGTCAGAAGCAAAATCTTCCCAAGGTTTTGGATATCGAGGTCTTCAGGATATAATCAAACTTGACCTCCAATATTTTTAATTGGTAGCCGACATCCTGATGAACATTTTTGCTGAAAAAAGCTGGGGACCAAGCTCTCTTCGGTGATTTTCCACAGCCAATCTCAAACGCTGGGTATATATGACCCATCCGTCCCGAAATGGTTAAGGAGGTCAAATATTTTCAAATTTATTATTATGTTATCAACGGATGCCACCTTATCTTAGGGAGCGTCCATAAATTACGTCACGCTGTTAGTGGGAGGGAAAGGGTTTCTTAAAGTGTGACTACTCATATCAATTTATAAGAAATCTCATACAGAAAGAGGGACAATGAATGGAGGAGAGATTGAAAATGATTAATTTTTCATAACATCATTTATGGATGTTCCCTTGGTGCACTCTCTACTTCTCAGGAGCCTCAACCAGTCACCATTGATGATCAATACACATTTCCTATGTATTTTCACTAACCCTTGCATCCCACTAGTATGTTCACGTGGTTTATGGACAGTCCCTTAGCAAAAAAATCTCACATTTTCCCAGCAATAAATCATTTTTACTAAAATTTTAGCTAAAAAAATCGTCTAAGAAAATTATTCCGATTTTGTCACTGTTCCGATTTTATCAACTGAAATTCACGGACCGTGTTGATAAAAACGGAACATATCTGTATTATATCTTTCTTATAAAAAAATTAAAAAAAAATCGATGGCTTGATGGCACGTCTTGCTATTTGTTTGGCGTGGGAAAGTGTAGGCAGAAGCCCCCCATCAGCTGAATCGTAGGAAAACGTTGACTGGGAGGGGTGGATTTATATTCGAAAAATGCCCTTTCGCCTTCGGTAATAGATCTTATCGCCGATGTAAGGTTTTCGGGCAAGGGGCGGGGCTGGATCATTCCAGGGGCCTATGAATCCTTTGCCTTTCCTCAAAAAGAGTCCTCTGCTATAGCTCCAAGTGGGCGACAACGCTCTTCGTCCATTTCTTAACGTCGGCCAACGGGACAAAGCGGGAATTTCCCCTAATGCCGCAGTGGCCGGGGATCTAGGCGAAGGTGGTACCGGGGATCATACTGAAAGGATCCTCTGGATCTATGGGTATTTCGGAGTTTCACTTTTGAAAGGCGGAAATTACACTCGCGGAGTCCGTGAAGACCACGATTGGCTTGTTCGTCGGGAGAGTGGCCGCGACAAAAGCGGCGGCGCTTCGGCGGAAATAATATTGCACTGGCGATTTGGCCAAATTAGGTCCACACTTGTCACATATCAGTCACTGTGACTCATATGCGACCAAATCCAGTCATATTGGAGTTGCTGCAACAAGGGATCCAGAGAAGAGGGATCCTGTCATCTCCTGAGGCGGCAGCAGCGAAAGAGGCGGCTTTGGGACAGCTGGCCATCAAAGTCCGATGCCGGAACGGAAGAATGCCGGTATTAACGCAGGCAGCTTCAGCGGGAGTGGACGGATGTATACCGGAGGCCAACCGGACGTAGCTGTTGAAGACAGGCGATAGTGTGTCGATGAGGTTCTGGTAGACTGGACACGTTATCTCAAGGCCGTAAAGCAAGTGGCTGTCGACGACAGCTTGCCCGACTTTTAGTCTAGTATTCCTTTAATTATTGATACGGTGTTTTTCGAGAGGATTTTAATGAGACTAACGCGGAATTTACGCATGCTACCTTCACCGCCCGGAAGTGCGGTAAAAAGGTTAGTTTCCGGTCGATGTCTACACCAAGCACCCGGACGATCTTCCGGTTGAGAATGGCACCCGTGCCAAGCTGTATGGAAGGTCCTGCGGGAATAAGGGTATTGATGAGTTGTAGATTACGTGTAGCGTCCTCTGTTTCTTCTGACAATTATATTTTCGATCCATTTTGTTTGACCTATCTTTTGTTTTACTTTGCATCTGACAAAAAACTCCTCCTACCACCCCTGGATTTCCTCCGCCTACTCGTCAACTATGCTTAAAAGTTTTCATAAATACATTTTTCTCTGGCTCGTTTTTTCTTCTCTTCTTCTTATGTACCTCTGTACCTCCTATATCTTTCAATAATAACTAATTTTACAAACACTCACACGCACGAGAATGATGCCTAATTTTGTTTCGCGGTTTAGTTTTTTCCACTTCTTACCTCAAATCAACTGAAGAACATCGTGACGCAACAGAAGAGGGCGCTATTGGTTCCCCAGCACCTCGTATTCTCGTTCACGTTGGAATCCCCAGACCGGGAAAACGAATCGAATTCGATCGAAAGCTTCGGTCGTCCGTAAACGAGATATGAGAGGGTCTGTGTCGCCGTTATGGCAATGTGGATTTTCTGTTACGAGTCCAATTTTTTCTTTCCGTCTTGGGAAAAGGGGTGGGGATAAAGGATTACACTTTTATGATTCACGTGGACCTATGTTACAAAGCTAATTTTTTGGCGATCTTTTTATGCTGATTTCTAAATCGAGGATCCGTCAGAACGATAGGTCTCTTTCTCATGCGATTGTTTTCAGTACTGGGTTAGATTTGTTACTTTATGTAATGGCGAAGATTTGATTTGTTTTGTTTTCCTAGAAAAAGGGTATGAATGAATAAGTGTGTAAATGGATTAAAACGGTTACTTTGATGATCAAACTTTGAGGAATCCTAAGGAAAATGATACATCCATTTGTTATGTCGAAGAATATTTTCCCCTCTATTCTTATGAAATCCTGACGCGTGAAAATTTCTGAATCCTATCATCATGAAATTTCGTGAACTAAACTAACAATTACACAAATTGTACAAAAATTTCCTTTACCGTGACTAATTAACTGTACAAAGTGATGTATTCTTTTTTTTTGTTTGTATTGTTTCCTA
This sequence comes from Armigeres subalbatus, assembly GCF_024139115.2. Taxonomy (NCBI): domain Eukaryota; kingdom Metazoa; phylum Arthropoda; class Insecta; order Diptera; family Culicidae; genus Armigeres; species Armigeres subalbatus. Next base: position 157,645,400 of record NC_085140.1, on the reverse strand, counting down.
TCTTATACACGTTTGGCAACACTGCTTGAAGTTTTCCTAGCGTTGCCAGCTTTATATACTGATGAGCGATCCAAGCGCGCGGCTCAGTGTGGGAAGAAAAGGTAGTAGCATTCTCTGTCATCTATCGCAACAACAACGGGCAGTGAATATAGACTTGATTTGTCGGACTTTCACCTATTTTTTTTTGTTCACCGCAAAGCGAAACGGAAGGTTTAAGAAGGAATCGGGAGTGGGTGCGGGGAAGCTGACAATGTCTCTAACAACTTAGCTGGAGTGTGAAAGCCGTTTTACATTCTCATCTGCACTTCTCTTTACTTTCTAATGTAACATTGCGCGCCGGGGCGACTGCCATAAACATTTGTCACTCCCAGCGCTACTGAACTAGTACACATATCTTCCCACGACATCTTGTGTGACTATTGTCTAAGAACAAATTAAATAATATGAATTTGTAGTAACATAACCTAGCAGTTCTTTTTTTCTTTCTTTTATAAATGTGTTGGCGCATACTTCACAAACGTACCTTGTCTAAGATTTGTATTTTCGTTTTGTGTGGTTTATCAAAGTGTTTGTGTAGGTGTGTTATGTGTTCAAATGGACAAAAATGTGTTTTTCTATTTACAGGGTGTCCTTTTTTCTATTCGAGACGATTTCCGTTTCGATCCAAATTTTCGTACGATCGCTTGCCACGGACCTGAATGAGCAGGGCCCTCTAGCAGTCAACAAATCAATAAACCGAAAAAGCGAATCTCGAAGGAAATCAACCATTATTAGCGATAAGCGATTGTACCCAAGGTTCAATGTGTGCTGGCCACACCGTTGAGGTTTGAATTGTCTACCGGGTTGCAGTCAGCGCGGATAGTCTATTGATGTGTATGTGGCAACAACGTAAACAATACAGATATGGCGAAGGGATATGCTCTGTGGAAGGGACGCCATCTGCCGGCAGAGAATAACAAACTAGTAAGGGCGGAATAATGGTAAAATGGTTTTGGAGTTTTAGAACGGATTGAGAACGATCTAGAAATAAAAAGATGGGTCAAACAGACATTCTGAATGCACTCAGTGACCTTCACAAAAACGAGATGTATAAAGAAAAGTTTTTCCCACTCCATTGCTTGTGTCCCTGACTGATCGCAAGCGCAATTGTACGGGGAACATTGGCTTCAAAGGGCGGTGGCATCTTTTCAGTGAAGCAGTGTCGGAATTTCTTTCTGCCAAAAGGAAGAGACAGTTGACACAAGTGTCGGTAGCGACCTCCGTGGAAGGTCAGGGGTCCTGGATCCGTCCCATCTTCTTCTTCTTCTTCTTCTTCTTATTGGCATTACATCCCCACACTGGGACAGAGCCGCCTCACAGCTTAGTGTTCATTAAGCACTTCCACAGTTATTAACTGCGAGGTTTCTAAGCCAGGTTACCATTTTTGCATTCGTATATCATGAGGCTAGCACGATGATACTTTTATGCCCAGGGAAGTCGAGACCAATTTCCAATCCGAAAAATTGCCTAGACCGGCACCGGGAATCGAACCCAGCCACCACCACGATCCGTCCCATACGGATGTAAATTGGTCGAAATCGGTTTCAAGTTGGGCGACGAGTGGCTTTTGCTGATTTATCTAATGGGCTTGCCCAAACGATACGAACCCATGATAATGGGGCTCGATGCGTCAGGAGTTAATCTGACGGCAGATGTCGTTAAATCGAAAATCCTTCAAGATGTAATATTCGAAAGAGGTGATGGTTTCGGTAGCTCGGCTGCCCTAGGAGCACAATTTAGATCGATTTGGTTACAGTAACTCATTTATAACTGAATTTGGTTATAGATAAGTAACAAAACCACGTTTACAATATGTGTGCTGGAGCAACATGTGTGTGGTGGAGCATTCCTGGCACACAAGAAAAAGAACATCAGCAAGAATGACAAAACACATGTACGCTGTTTCAAGTGCGAGAAGGTAGGCCATTTTGCATTAGATTGTCCACTGAAATCGAAGGTCGTCACAAGCAGGCGACATTGCTGGCCCTACGCAAGTGAAAAAGACCGACGACTGGATCCTGGATTCTGGCGCAGGACGAGACATGTGCCGATCCCAGTCGGCACTTCACGAAGCCAAGAACTGAATCAATTTACGTGGACAATGCAGCGGAGGTTCCGGTGGAGGCAGTTGGAAGCGTGAAGCTAACAACAGAACTCGCGCTCAATCTCCTGTCTGTAAGCGAGATCTGTAAGAAGAGATTTAGGATCATATTTACTTCCAAATCTTGTGAGGTTGCGCAGGAATCGACGGGCAATGTTATTGCCACTGCACGAGAAAAGAATGGATTGTACAGATTAGATCTCTGTTCGCAAAATAAATCGTTTATTTCACAAGAGTGTGGCAACCTTGAATGTGGCCCCGACGGCTAGCGCATCTCAACATCGATAGTATCAAATGATTAACCACGATGGCAAGCGGTATCAAAATTCGAGTATCGACAATGGAAATTTTCCGTTCAAGTTAAGTGAACCTCGAGCAAAGAATGTGCTCGATATAATCCACTCAGACCTGCGTTGGTCAATGGAAATGCCGTCACACGGTGGAAGCAAGTATTGGATCACTTTTATTGACAATGCTACCAAAATGACGTATTGCGTATTTTCTAAAATCCAAGACGGATATGTTTAATGTGTTTGATGAATTCAAAGCCTACGTTGAAAATCAAACTGGTAAGAAAATCAAATGCTTGAGAACCGACAACGATTTGGAGTACCTAGGCCAGAATTTTCAACATTTTCTGAAGATTAGCGAAATACGGCACGAGCGAACGGTACCGTACAACCCGAAGCAGAACGGCTATTCGGAGCAAATGAACCGTACGATTCAAGAAAAAGCAAGATGTTTGCTGGCGGACTCGGGGCTCGATATCATAGTATTATCGGAAACCGGCCAGGTTGGCCAGATAGTAGAAGTAACGCAAAACTTTGAAGACATTGATATTTTTGTTCAGAATAATGACTCAGAACAGAATGAAGCAGCTGAAGTGGAAGACACCGAAGCTCCGAGCGCGTAAATAGAATCGGATGTGCATGAAGATCTTGATAAAGTTTGCACAGAGGTAGAAGCAGTCCAACCATCTGCGTTCCCTCCGCATTCAACATCAACTGGAGGCAATGAGCATTCCACTCCGAGGCGCAGCAAGAGGGAGCGCCAACGGCCAGGCAAGTATTCTGATTACAGTGTCCTACCTCAGAAACTTGTTTTTCCACAGGATTATGGCAGCCAATCCGGAAGTAGTCAGCCGCCTTCAAGGCGTATCGCGCTCCCATCACATTCCAAAGAAGAAGATGTTGAACTGCAACATATTTCTGAGCCCAGTAATTGGGAGCGCTCAACAAGAGGCAAGTATCTCATCACATCGAAAATAAATCACAAACTCTCCGAAGCATGTAGTCCACAAAGTCGAAATGAGCCAGAGACCGTTCAAGAAGCGTTGAATCGTCCCGATCGTGATCAATGGATTTAAGCAATGGAGAACGAGATCCATGCATTGAGCGACAATGGCACATGGCGTCTGGAGAATCTACCTTCAGGACGAAAAGCGCTGAAGAGCAGATGGGTTTTCAAGATAAAGACAAACGTTGATGGCTCCATCGAACGCTATAAGACTCGACTTGTAATTAAGGGCTATTCACAAGTCGAAGGAGTTGATTATCAGGACAGCTACTCGCCTGTCATTCGCTATGCAACAGTGCGTTATCTCCTAGCATTAGCGGCGAAGCTGGACTTGCAAATGCACCAAATGGACACGGTGACTGCATTCCTGCAGCCAGAAGGGTTTCGTGACAATGGCGCACCAACAAAGGTATGCAAATTACATAAAGCTCTATATAGCCTACAGCAAACCAACAGAGTATGGAACCGGAAACTGGACACAAAGCTGATAAATATGGGTTTCAAGCGGTCAAAGTTCGATACTTGTGTTCTATCAGATCGTCAATGGAAAGCTCGTTGTCATTGCAGTATATGTGGACAATTTTCTGATTCTCTCCAACGATCGGCGTTTGACAACTATGATCAAGCAGCAACTGTGTGGCGAATTTGAGATAAAGGACTTGTGGCCAGTCGAACAAGTGTTCGGACTACGGGTGACCAGATCTGACGGCGCTGTGCCCATCGATCATGAAAGTTACATCGACCAACTGTTGGAAAAGTTCAATTTAAGCAATTGCAATGCTGCTTCTAATCCTCTGGACGTGAATCAGCGTCTCAAGAAGAAAATGTGGCCTGCAAATGGAGAAGAGAAGAATAAGGTGAAAGATGTTCCATTCAGAGAGCTAATCGGTGGACTTCAATTCGTTGCACAATGTTCAAGGCCGGACATCAGCCATGCGGTAAGTTTGGTCAGCAGCTATAGCAGCAACCCTGGCCCTGCACACTGGACGGCGGCTAAACGAATACTTCGATACCTGAGCGGATACGTTTTTATGCAGAATAATGGAGCTATCAGTTGGAACTCGAAGCGGCAATCTACCGTGGCGCTTTCAACAACCGAGGCAGAATACATGGCTCTGTCAACCGCGACTCAGGAGGCCATATGGTGGAGAAGATTTCTACATGAGCTTCACGGGACAAACGATGCTCTGGTGATCCACTGTGACTCCAAAACGTCCTCTGGATTTCGGCTAGGTACAGGGAGACTGCTACCATTTATCTTCTAGTTTGAAGGCGAAGTAGTCGCCGAGAGCATTGCCAACTTGTACAGGGTCAGAAATTGTGTGGTTACCCAGATCGAGGTGGATGGAAGCCGCCCTCGATCTACCACTTATTGAATTTACCCGCCTCCAAAGTTCAGCGGAGGTCTGGGACGGGTTGATACTGTCGATGAAGTCTTCCCATGGCTTGGTTTAATCCAAGATAATCAGAAAAACCACGCAGAGTTGTGATCCATCCGTACCACAATTACAACATCCTCCGTATGGGCGTCTCATGAACGCAAAGGAAGACAATCTTGCATGTGAGTATCGCACCCCACCAAATTGAGATTAGTTCTATCTAGAATTACATAATTTTTCTTGCGGGCGTCCCACCACTGCAGGGGAAACAATTTTTACTTGTGACCGTCCCACCACCCAGAATTGTGTTCCATCCCAATTACACCTTTTTTGCCTTTCTTCTACCGAAAGGCTATATAGGCACTTCCAAGACGATTTTGTGATAGAAGGCCCGGAGACCCATAGTGTTATATACCAATCGACTCAGCTCGACGAATTGGGATGATGTATGTCTGTGTGTATGTGTGAGCGCAAAATAAAACTCACTCATCTTTTGGGCGCTTATCTTGATCCGATTTGTTTGCAATAAGTTGCATTCGACGGGGAATCCTGTCCCATTGTTTCCTATTGAAAATTGGCCAGATCGGACTATGGGATCAAAAGTTATGGTCAAAATACGATTTATATACAAAAAACACGCTAAGAAATTCTCACTCAATTTTTTCTTAGAATATCTAATGTACGAGAAAGGCACAAACACCGCTAGGTGGATCAATAAGAGGTTCTATCTTTATTAACGATATTTTCAACCAAAGGCTAGCTCATCTCGATACACCATTTTTCTTGTAGGCGTCTCATGAACGCGAAGGAAAATACTTTTGCATGTGGGCCTCGCATTCGGCGGAATTGGGATTCATACGATACCCAATTACGCTATTCTTCATGCTGGTGTCCCACCAAAGCAGAATAAGAAATTTTCGCATGCGAGCGTCACATAACGTTCAATTGTGATCCATCTGATTCACAACTACACCTTAATTTTGCAAGCGTCCCACTAACGCAGAAAAGATAATTTTGCATGCATGTGCTAAACCACGTAGAATTGTGACTCAACCGGTCCACAATTTAATTATTCTTCTTGGAGGCTTCTCTTTAACGAAGAAGAAGGTACTTCTAAATGATCGCGTCCCACCAAGTAGAACTGACTTCCATCCGATCCACAACTACTCTATTCTTATTGCGGATGTCTCGCTAACGCATGACATGTGACGCAAGACATGTGATCAGGAGTGCTCGTTTGATCGTGTATTCGAAAAACACTTAGAACAATCGCGCAATTGTGGAGTTGCAGAGGCTTGAACACAGAGAAATATACCGTTTTGACTCAAATTCCGAACATGGCTCATATTCCAAAAACTCGCTTTTAAATGCCAATTTTTATTTTATTCTTTTTTTTTAATCTTTATTAACGTGATTTTTAAATTAAATAAAGTTCATCACTATAAGGAAAATTTTATTTTTGTAATTTTTTCCACAGGTGCTTGAATTCGTTTATAATCTTGATTCTTAGTGCGGAAAACCAATAAAAGTTTAAGTAGGGTGCTAAAACGCCAGTATTCGGAATATGAGTCATGTTTGGGTTTTGAGTCAGAACGGTACTCTGGATTGCAGGATGGGTCCTGACGAATCGTGATTGCACCATTGCTTGCCTGCGATTGCGTGATGGTTGCTATGATCTGTCATGATCCCAGTTTCACATGGCAGGCCCTGTTGCCGATTTTCTCCCATTTCACAACAATCTAGAAGATCTTCGAGAAGATGGTGGAATCCATCTTCAAGTATGCCAGGTGCAGCTCATCCTGACAGGTTCTTTTGCTTTGGTCAACTTGATGGAGAACAGTTTGATTTTTTTAATCTTTCGTTTATTTGGAAGGCTCATTTGCCGTGAAACGTTACGGAGCCGAAATCAAGTTTAACAATACATTTCTTGATTCTTATACATAGTGTTAGTTTTGGGGAACGGAAAGACTCGCGGTTTGGTCGAGGTTAGGGGATACAATATTACAGTAGGAAAGGAGAGGATTTTAGGGTACTAAAGTAATTACGATGCACAAAGTTGACATTCTTCGCGATGTTTCACATCTGTAACGGGATAAACAAACTTTTTTTGGGAGACAACAACATACGAGGAACGGGAGGAAAACATACGGAAGGGATTAACATTGAAATGTACTACAAGAGGAAGACATTCGTAATGAGGTACGACAGACAGTTGGATGGGTAGACTATGATTACAGTTTTACACCAGCAACTTTCAAAAATTGGTGGTCCAGGAACATGTAATCGAGATCAAGGCCCGATACTACTTCTAATAGGTTTTGGTTATTTTCCTCGGACCCGGAGATGTTCAGGTAGCGCAGATCTGGGGCCGAGATGCTCCTCGCACGCCCACACGACATGATCGATGTCCTGATAATCCTCGCCGCAAACACAGAGATTTCCTTCCGAGAGCCCTACTCTGAAAAGATGTGCATTTGAAGTGTAGTGATTGGACATTAGACGACACATGGTTCGAATGAAATCTCGTCCCATATACAACTTTTTGAACCATGGACGCTTCGACACCTGCGGGCGAATTGAACACAGCAATCTACCCAACTCCCCATTTGTCCATTTCTGTTGCCAGCTGTTCCAGGTTTCCTGACGAACTAATGTGAAAAATTCATTGAAGGTGATTTTATGATCGTAAATATCACCTTCCATAGTGCCCACCTTAGCCAAAGAGTCTGCTTTCTCATTTCTCGGGATCGAGAAATGAGAAGGGACCCAAGTCATGGTGATTGTACCGTTTTGATAAAGCACTCAAAGCATTCCGTATCCCTTTAAGAAGATACGCTGAATGCTTCACCGGTTTCATTGACCGAGCAGCCTCCAAGAAACTTAGACTGTCGGTGAAGATGAAGAAATGGTCAGGAGGTAGGGATGCGATTTACTCGAGTGAATAGTGTATATCTGCTAGCTCAGCAGTATACAAGGAATTAGGCTCTTTCAGCTTATAATAGGCGCTATGAAAAACGTTGAAAACACCGAAACAAGTGGAGTCATCAATTTTTGACCCGTCTGTAAAAAAGCTTCTCTCCTCACTGGCGTGCCCGTTTTTGCTCACAAATATGACCTCCGCACGAAGAAAGTCTGGTATTCCATGAACCTCCTGCTTCATGGATAGATCAAAATTAACAGAGGAACTGTAAGAGTCTAAGAAGTTAGCACGATTGGTGTCTACCGAAGATGGACTTATCTCCAGCGTCATATACCAATGGTATACACTCATGAATCGAGATTGAAGGTTTTGTTCGAGCAGCTTCTCGAAGTTGTCAATGACCAATGGATTGAGAACCTCACAACGGATGAGGAACCGGAGCGATAATTCCGCGAAACGATCTGTCAGCGGCAGTACTCCCACAAGTACTTCCAGGCTCATCGTATGAGTCAAATTTATACAACCTAACGCGATACGGCTGTCTCCGTTGAAGCTTCAGCATATGTGTTTTAGCTGCGAACTGAAAACAAAAACTACTGTATTCGAGGACCGACAGAATGGTTGTTTGGTACAACATGATAAGATCTTCGGGGTGCGCTCCCCACCATGTTCTGGTTATAGATCACATGAAGTTGACCCGCTTCTGGAATTTTTGTGTTAGAACAGTTTGATCGGCCATATCTTATTTGTGATTGCATTCGGGGTGTACCTCAGAAGGCCACGAATAATTGCTTTCAGGGTCAGCAACTTCAGGACCACGAATGATGGCTTGGTTTCACGAATATCGTGCTAGTAGGGGAAGAGGCCCCAAAACGCCCCCCCGAGGCAAAACGCCTTTTGTGGTTTCCCTCATATTTACCGTCATTAAGATGTCCCTAACAAAACTAGATCTAAAATTATGTAGGTTAGGCAAAAAAGTTTCAAAATAGTGCATGGGAAGGTCGGAAAAACCGAAAATTTCCACATTTTGAAGAAACATCTAACATTTTGGCGAGGCAAAACGCCCTAGTGCCACTAACCTACAAAGTACTTGCGTCTCCACGGACTATCCATACTAGAATGCTGATTCGCCGACGCGTGGTACTTTGTTCCCTAGGAGCTGCCAGCTAAAAGGCGTTTTGCCTCATGAGTTTTCCGGCAACAGAATATTACCACTTTTTTGAAATGTGAATATTATCAATATGATTGAGATTTTTGACAATTTTTGAATGGCATCAACTAGCTATCTTGTTTAACTGATGCATAATGTAAAAATACTCTTGAATAATGTTACAAATAAGATAATAGAGCAGTGTTTGCTTAGCTAGGGCATATTGCCCCCCTTTCCCCTATTTTTCGGCTAAATGACATTTTAGGCCAAGCCGTTTTCGAATCAATAATAGTTTCGGCCAAACAACGTACAATTAGTCCAAATGAAATTAGGCTAGATGACTTTCTGCTTAGTGGCATTCGGTCATATGGGTTTTCCTCGATTGACTTTCGTTCAAACGACTCTTTTCCTTTTTGAACAATTTCCCTTTGAAATTTCGATAATGCATAAATGCGATTGTATTTTTTCTTTTCTTTTGTCTTCTTTGTTTGCTTTGCCTTCTTTTTCTTCGTTGTCTTCTTTGTCGTGTTTATCTTATTTGCCTGCTTTGTATTCTTCGTCTTCTTTATCTTCTTGGTCTTCTTTGTATTCTTTGTCTTCTTTGTCTTTTTTGTCTTTTTTGTTCTCTTGGTCTTCTTTGTCTTCTTTGTCTTCTTTGTCTTTTTTGTCTTCTTTGTCTTCTTTGTCTTCGTTGTCTTTTTTATTTACTTTGTTTTTTTTTCGTCTCTTTTATCTTCTTTGTCTTCCCCGCAGAAAATTAACATAAAGCCGTTGTCAATTCGTCCTCACAACTGCCACCAATGTTCGTGAGATTTTGGAACACCTGGTCCGTACGCTGCATCACTGCACATGAATGAAAAGCGCAGCACCAATACCGTTTCGCATGCTTTTGGCATGTGTGTGCGAAGCCCGGATTGCGTAGGTAGTGCGTAGTGCGTCATGCCTTTTAGAAACTACGTGGTCAAGTGCACAATTCGAAATCATAACGCTAATTGCACTTCTGTATGCAATAGTAAGCGAAAACGAATTTATTGTTAGTTTGATTTGCTTTCCACCATGGTTCTGATTCGATTTCCATAATTAACGTACTGCAATATTGAAAAATATTGCTTCCCACGAATTGCATAAACTCCATATCAACGTTTGCTTGCATCAAACATAATTTATTCTTATTTACCTTGAGGTTATGAGATTGCGAGCGTGTGTTTTACGATTGTCATAAAAATAACCATTTAAGTTTAGCTGCAGAGAAGTAAACCCATTGCCGGTTCTGGTTGGGAGCTTACCGGTGCTGGCCGTGCCATAAGCGGAAACTGTAAACGAGAAACACGTACGTAACGCTCTGCATCCCGATCCCGGGACGCACTACTGGGAATGTTTGTGACGCAAAAAAATGGCCTTTGGTGATGGCGGCAGAGAAATGATTTAATAAACGGGAGGTCCAGTTTCCGGCAGGAAATTAATTCCGGTGCGATTTGAGAGAGCGGAAGCCGCGTATTGTTGTCGGAATGCGTACTTTTGAGTCACAAACAAGAATTTGGGCGGATATGGGTCAGCGCAGTTATGGGTAAACATCCATATGCTGTGCAGAGCAGCAACGAGATTTGTTTGCTTAGTACATGGGAACTATATGATCTGTAGGATATGGAAAACAGTAAATCCTACGTTCAAGATTACTTGGTTTGATATTTTGTGAAATGAAAATAAACAAAGTAAAAGTGAAAAAAATCTCCTAAGAAAATTGGAAAATTGTCAATAAAGAGATTAATATGGAAACAAAAAAAGTGCAAAAAAAGTTCAAATTTCTTGGAAAATTATTTCATATTAATTTTGTCGCCTATTGTTGAATTCCCATAAGAAATGCACGTGCGTTCAACAATAGGCGAAGAAATTAGCCGTTCAATATTTGGCGAATTACCCTACATATTATGTACATATATAAACCAGCTTTTTTCAAATGATTTGACTGAAAGTGGAATTACAAAGTAACGAAGGTGAATATATGGAGTAGTACCGAATAGAAGTGAACTGGTTCCGTATATCGGAAACACGGTACGTTTTGTCTTTTCTCACCTACATGTGATCCAACATGAATCCTCATACTTTTTGAAAAGGATGGAAAACTTAAATGACACAGCAAATCATAATTTCCGAACGCCGAGGCAACTGGAACGTGACACTCGTTATCTAAAACTTGCACTGCGAGAGCACATCTTTTCTTGACTTGTGGCTTGAAGAATGACGAAAAAAGCGCAAAGGCGTAATCATCGACAAAGGCTTTTTATCAGCGACACGTTCATTGTGTCAACTTTCATGACGGATTTTTTTTTCACATGCTCCTTTCTTCAGCGGATGCTTACAAAGAAGTGAAGACAATGGCGTTTTTTTTAAATCAGCCATAAGGAGCTGGAAGTTGGAGTAGTTTCCTTAGACAAGATTTTCATCTTGTAGAACAAAAGGTTAGAATTCTCTAATAATTACTCCGAAACAAGAGTCAGATGGGTAATGGTAACGCGGAAAAGATATTAGAAAATATATTCTTAGAAAAATTCAGTCAATTCGTTTATATTCTGCGATGATGAACACCCCAACGACACAAACCCATGATGTACCACGCTGCTCCATATGCATCTACATGCTTTTCGGTAACAGAACATCAAAATTTTCTGCTGTTTTGAAACGGCATCAGCTGATTAGAATAAGACGGTACCTAGCCAACACAAAATTGCATATGATAGCGAATAAGTGTACAAGGTGGAGAGTAGGGTGGACCACAATTATATGAAAAAAAAATCAAAATATTTTTTTTGAGACGTATATCCTTGAAAATAAAGTTTTTGGCTCCCAGAAGCTACTGTAAGAATTTCAACCAGATCCGTCAAGTCTAAGTGGATGCTCAATACTAGTTTTGAAATGACTGAAATTTACGATATTAGAGCTCATTACCATCTCCGATCGACTTTGTATGCGAATTTGTTAGATGACGCGTTCCACATCGGGGGAGTAATTTAATTTATTCAACTTTTTTCATCTAGGTAAAACTTTTTTGTTTTTTGACAAAATAACTCGCGGTTTTCAGGTGCCTTTTCGTAATAATGTAAAGATAGTAAATGTCACTAATGAGCGGGATTGAATGACCACAGTGCCACCTAGAGGTAAAAAAGTGGAAAGTATGCATTTTCCCATATATTTAATCGATTTTTCCCATATAAACTTCATGCTCGTTGATTATCCACTTAAACTTGGGACGGCATACGTCCCAAAAAATGATTTTGAATTTTTTCATATAAGAGTGGCCACCTTAGTGGAGGGGATATAGGCGCATGCCTCCATTTCATTGCATGCACACTGCACAGTGTACGTTATGATATTTTTTTTTTTAATAATTTTATTTGTAAGGAAAATTATTTTGAGCTTTTAGTGCTTGCTGGAATGTCTTCGCTTGTCATAAGACGAGTTTGTACCATCCCTTTGAATTTCACCACTTGATTGTACCTTGACAGATACGTATTTCGATCTCAACAGTAAGGTCGTCTTCAGTGTCTCGTACTTGACTCGACTCGATGCTATCGTTGCTACACTTATCTCTAAACGAACAACCAGAAATGTATATGCTGTCACAATTGATGCAACTGGTGGAGCCCCCGTCAGGAAATATGTCTATTGTTCGGTTTATTTACCACATGATAAACCATTCCCTACGGATGCTTTCAAACGAGTTCTCATATATTGCACTTCAAAAGGCCTTCCATTAGTTCTCGGCAGTTATGCTAATGCTCATCATATCATCTGAGGTAGCTCGGATATCAATCTGAGAGGCTCCAGTTTGATGGAATACTTAACCCGTATAGGTCCGGGCGAGTTGTGGGGCTTGCCTAGGATGTGCTGTTAAATTCCTATAAAAAGCTGCATGTATCCGCAAGTAGGCCCCACCAAAGCGACCGTGTGCTGCTCAAAGCGCACAAGCCCAAGTCCTGGTGTTAGGTGGGACGCTAAACAGCCCTGATACGACGGCCCTCCGACGAGACAGGAGGTTTGCGCAGGCCAAATAAGCCGCCTGGAAAACCAATAATTACGAACACTATAAGAGATAATGCGACTCGATATAATCGGCAAAGACCTAGGCGACGAATAAAGGATCACGATATTGGTAGCTTGGAACATAGAACTGCAAGTCGCAAAGTTTTGCAGGTTGCGACAGGATGATCTACGATGAATTACATCCCCGCAACTTCGACGTCGTGGCGCTGCAGGTGATTTGCTGGACAGGACAGAAAGTGTGGAAAAGCGGGTATCGAGCGGCTACCTTCTACCAAAGCTGTGGCACCACCAACGAGCTGGGAACCGGCTTCATAGTGCTAGGTAAGATGTGCCATCGTGTGATTGGGTGGCAGCCAATTAACGCAAGGATGTGCAAGCTGAGGATTAAAGGCCGTTTCTTCAACTATAGCATCATCAACGTGCACGGCCACACGAAGGGAGAACCGACGACGAGAATGAAGCGTTCTATGCACAGCTGGAGCAGACATACGATGGACGCCCACTGCGGGACGTCAAAATCGTCATCGGTGACATGAACGCACAGGTAGAAAAGGAGGAAATGTATAGACCGGTCATCGGAACGGATAGTATGCACACCGTATCGAATGACAACGGCCAACGATGCATAAACTTCGCAGCCTCCCGCGGAATGGTAGTCCGAAGCACCGCAAAAATATCCACAAGGCCATATTCGATCCGCCATTGGTAGCACCGCAACCGCTGCATATGGCACAGTGCCCCCGGATCAGAGAAACGACTGGTATGACGGCGAATATGAGCAGTTAGTAGAAGAGAAGAATGCAGCCTGGGCGAGATTGCTGCAACACCGCACGAGGGCGAACGAGGCACGATATAAACAGGCGCGGAACAGACAAAATTCGATTTTCCGGAGGAAAAAGCGTCAGCAGGAAGATCGAGACCGTGTAGAGACGGAGCAACTGTACCGCGCTAATAACACACGAAAGTTCTATGAGAAACCGAACCGTTCGCACAAGGGCCACGTGCCACAGCCTGATATGTGTAAGGACATAAACAGGAACCTTCTTACGAACGAGCGTGAGGTGATCCAAAGGTGGCGGCAGCACTACGAAGAGCACCTGAATGGCGATGTGGCAGACGAAGATGGCGGTATGGTGATGGACCTGGGGAACGCGCGCAGGACATAATTCTACCGGCTCCGGATCTCCAAGAAATCCAGGAGGAGATTGGCCGGCTGAAGAACAACAAAGCCCCTGGGATGACCAACTACCAGGAGAGCTATTTAAACACGGTGGTGAGGCACTGGCTAGAGCACTGGGTCATTACCAAGGTTTGGGAGGAGGAAGTTGTGCCGCAGGAGTGGATGGAAGGTGTCGTGTGTCCCAGCTACAAAAAAGGGCGATAAGCTGAATTGTAGCAACTACCACATTGCTGAACGCCTTCTAAAAGGTACTCTCCCAAATTTTATGCCGTCGACTAGCACCAATTGCAAGGGAGTTCGTGGGGCAGTACCAGGCGGGTTTTCTGAGCGAACGCTCCACCAGGTGTTCACCATTCGGCAAGTACTGCACAAATGCCGCGAATACAACGTGCCCACACATCATCTTTTCATCGACTTCAAAGCCACATACGATACAATCGATTGTCACCAGATATGACAGCTAATGCATGAACACGGATATCCGGATAAACTGACACGGTTGATCAAAGCGACGATGGATCGGGTGATGTGTGTAGTTTTAGTATAGTTACATTTTATTAAGACATGTCAAAACAATGCGACGAAATGATTAAAAGACAGCCTGAACTGTGCAGTGTAAATTGCTTACAATTATTCTTCCCATTACTGTGTAATCAGGTGTCCGAAGTTTGAATCCAACCCCGCCGGTGTCCGAGTTTTGAATCAAACAGAAGCCGGACATTTTCATAAATTGCAAACATTCTTCGCAAAATCTTGCACATATCAAATACGTAGTTCAAAGATGAATACTTTACTTAGTGATTGCATTGGTGATTTAAACGGTGTGATTTAAAATGTGAGTTAACAGGATGATTGTATTTCAGAAAGTGCTTAAGCGTCCGAAGTTTGAATTTGCACGGTACCGCACAGGCCACTTCGGCCTTAGTCTGAATAAATAAATAATCGGTCCGGGCTACGATTTCAAATTATAAAATCCAGTGTTTTCATGTTTTTTGACCGATTTGCATGAAATTTGGAGGAAAGATGCAATAAACCCTATATTTTGTTTAGATGTAATGATTTGGAGATTGGGTCCTTGGTGACGGTTTTACCGAAGGGGTCCCCTGGGTCAAATGGGGTCAAAAATAGGTCAACTTCTCTTTAATCGTAGATAACTAGTAGTAAATGCTCTCAATAATGATGCAATCGTTTTTATTCATCATTTCGCAGTAGTGGAAATGGAAACTGCACATTTGAACCTCCAAAATCCGGTTACAGATGTTCCGGGAACCTGGTTCCAGGGAATAAGTGGTCACCTTTTAATTGATTCTGAAATCCAGCTTGCGACACATAAAATTTAATGATTTTTCAACGCAAATACAATAGAAGACATTTGCAGAACATCTGAGCACATTGGCCACTTCCGGAGGTTTCCTGAGAACTTGATGCCCTCAGGGAAGTGGTCGCTTTTTGAGTGATTCTGAAACCCAGCTTGCGACACATCAAACTTCATGATTTTACAACGCGAATACAATAGAAGGTATTTGCAGAACATCTGAGTGCTTTGGCCACTTCCGGAGATTGCCTGGGAACTTGATGCCCCCAGAGAAGTGGTCACTTTTTGAGTAGTTCTGAAACCCAGCTTGTGACACATAAAATTTCATGATTATGCAGCACAAATACAATAGAAGGCATTTGCACAGCATCTGGGCATATTGGCCACTTCTGGAGTTTCCCTGGGAACCTGGTGCCC
Source organism: Armigeres subalbatus (assembly GCF_024139115.2). Lineage (NCBI taxonomy): Eukaryota > Metazoa > Arthropoda > Insecta > Diptera > Culicidae > Armigeres > Armigeres subalbatus. The sequence goes on along the minus strand of NC_085140.1, from coordinate 157,629,562 downwards.
TCAGTGAAGTGGTCACTTTTTGAGTGATTCTGAAATCCAGCTTACAACACATCAAACTTTATGATTTTGCAAAGCAAATACAATAGAAGATATTTGCAGAACACCTGAGTGCATTGGCCAACACCGAAGACTTCCTGGGAACTTGATGCCCCCAGGGAAGTTATCACTTTTTAAGTGGTCCTGAAACCCAGCTTGTGACACATCAAACTTCATGATTTTGCAACACAAATACAATAGAAGACATTTGCAGAACATCTGAGCTTATTAGCCACTTCCGGAGGTTCCCTGGGAACCTGATGCCCCCAGGAAAGTGGTCACTTTTTGAGTGACGGAAACCCAGCTTGCGACACATCAAACTTCATGATTATGCAACACTGATGAAATTATTGAATACATTTTTGATGGAGTTCATGAAAATATTCCTTTGAAAGTTTGCGAAGGTATTTTTGACGGAACTTCGGGAGAAATTTTCAAAGGGATTTCTAGAACAATTGTCGTCCTGGAAGAATTTCAAAAATAATTTTTGGAGGAATTTCCGAAGTAAATCCTTAACCCTTATGCGGCCAACAAAAAAAAACACACGTGGATGGCCGACAGGGTACCCGTGTTCCCATAAATTGATATTCTCATAACTTCAACAATTTTCAACCGATTTGGATAATTTTGACAGTTTTGGAAACAGAAACTCATATACTTTTTGCCCATTGTCAAGGTTTACAGCTTATGCCCATGGTTATTCAAGAAATCTTTGAAGTAAGGCTTAAGAGTCTACACGCGTAACCAAAGGCCATTCAACCAGTTTCACATATGCTACAAGCTCTTTGCGCCTCTTAGAATTGAAGGTGTTCACAGTATATGCTTCGGGTAATGCAAAAATCCCTGAAATGAGGTCTTAGTTATCCGAGAAATCTCTGGAGCCTAAAAAAGCCTAAGAAAGCCTAAAAATCTACTCGCGTAACCAAAGGCCTATTATGCAAATTCAAATACGGTACATGCTCTTTGTGGTACTTAGCATAGAATGCGTTCACAGTATATGTTCCGAGTCATCCAAGAAATCTCTGGAGTAAGGCCTTAAGGTCTACACTCGTAACCATGGGTCTATGGACTTGTCTCAAAAGTGGTACACGCTCTTTGCGCATCTTGAAATCAAATGTGATCACTACATATGTTCTGCGGTATCGAAGAAATCTCTCGGATATGTCCTCTGGCGCCTTCATTGCATATGTTCATGGTCATCCAAGAAAACCCTGGAAAAGGCCTTCAGGTCTACACGCGTAACCAGAGATCTTTTAGATTGTTTCAAAAGTGGGTCATGCCCTTTGTGGTACATAGAAAAGAGCGCTTTCATTGCATATGTTTATGGTCATCCAAGAAAATCCTGGAAAAGGCCTTAAGATCTACACTCGTAACCAGAGATCTTTTAGATTGTTTCAAAACTGGTGCATGCCCTTTGTGGTACATAGAATAGAACGCCTTTATTGCATAAGTTCATGGTCGTCCAAGAAAACCCTGGAAAAGGTCTTAAGATCTACACGCGTAACCAAAGATCTTTCAGATTTTATCAAAAGTGTTACATGCCCTTTGTGGTACATAGAATAGATTGCGTCCATTGCATAGGTTCATGATCATCCAAGAAAACCCTGGAATAGGCCTTTAAATCTGCATGGGTACCCAGAGATCTTTTGGCTTGTTTCAAAAGTGGTACATGCCCTTTGTAGTACATAGAATATAATACGTCCATTGCATATGTTTATGGACTTCCAAGAAAATGTTAGAATAGGCCTTAGGATCTTCACACGTAACCAGATACCTTTCGGATTGCTTCAAAAGTGGCTTACGCCCTTTGTGGTACATAGAAAATACCGCTTTCATTGCATATGTTCATGATTATCCAAGAGAACACTTGAACAATCCTCAAGAACTTCACGCGTAACCAGAGGTCTTTCGGCCTATTTGAATAGTTATACATGCCCTTTATGGTACGTAGAATAGAATGCACCCATTTCAAATGTTCATGGTCATCCAAGAAAACCCTGAAGTAAGGCATTAGGATCTACACCTAATGATATATCAGAGATATATCAGCCTGTTTTAAATTTGGTACATGCCTTTGGGGTCCATGAATAAAATGCGTTCATGGCATATGCTAATGGTCATCCTAAAAATTTATGGATTAAGACTTCTAGGCTTACACGAATATCTAGAGGGTCTTTAAGGTCACTCCTTACGGAATACAACGCACAACTGTCATTTTTATTATTTCACGCATGCAGCAAAGCTAAATCAACAAAAATGACAGTTGTGCGCCGCCTCCGTATCGATTGGTGTACCCCCGAAAACGCGAGCACTTTGAAACTTGGATTCCGTGAGGAGTGTCCTTAATCTAATTTTGATATGGTTCATGATATTTTTCCCGTTTTTTCCCTCACGTTCTCGGCGTGAAGTTGTATCGTTCCAATTTATTCACATTTTACATTTCCAAAGAATAGACAACTTCATATTAGTGATATGAATGAAGTTTGTATACTACCTGGAACCAACAACAAGAAAACAACAATAACTACTTGAAATGCTAATATATCAAGATGAGGTTTCACATCTTGTTTATTCTTCAATAACTGCCCAGAGCTAATGACAACAACTTGAACTACTTGAAATGCAAACATATACCAATATACCATACATATACCGTTCGTGGGTTGATCTGCAGATCATTCCTATTTGGAGTTCATAGACTATCTAGTACCATGGCAAAAACAAAAACTACTAGGAATGCGTACATTCACTCAGATGAGGTTGACCCGATTTTGTCACTCCCAGATTTTGTCCACCCCTGATTTTGCCTAACCCGATTTTATCACATTTTCGACCCAATTTGCCGCAAACAACAATGATTTTCATGAAATAACTTTCACTGCCTGTAGCTTATTATGAATCATCTATGAGTACCTGTTAAGAAGTTTGTAAGTCTCTTCGACAAAAAATTACGGTTTCCACTCACGTATTTTGCCTTGCCTTCATTACGGAGCCCACGATAATGAAAATAACTACTCAAAATACAAACATATACCAAAACGGAGTCTCACAACTTGTTTATATTCAAATAACTGCCTCCATTAAGGTGGTTGATCCACCGACCTTGACTCTTTTTCATAGACTACCTGGAGCTCAAGACAACAACAAGAACTACTTGGAATACAAACATATACCAAGATGGGTCACAAAACTTGTTTATTCTTCGATAACTGCCTCCATTACGGAGATTGATCTACAGAACTTCGGTGGGGTTTGATCCCACGAAACCAGTACGCTAGACAGGTGCTTTCCCTACTAAGCTACGAAGGACCTCCATCGTCCTCCGCAGCTTAACTGGTACTGATGAAACCATATTCACAGCACCGGGCATGTAGCCGAACTCTCGCAATACATTCTCAGAACTAACTCTCTCATATATGTTTTTGTACAATGCCAACCACGTAGGATGAGTATTTAGTATTATCTGGCTCCTACGCACTTGCTTCATCACCAACGGCGCTCGATGAAGTTGGGTTTTGTGAGATTGTGCCAGTTGGTCGTCAGATCCCAACCCGACCACATAAGCGAAGAGAGATCGCCTTTCGAGTTCAGTACATTCAAAGTTAATTGCCTATGTTCCGGGTATTGAGCCACCCGGAGAGGAAATTAATTACTATGTCTGAAACTCGATTATGCATATGCACAACATGTGATAGATTAAGTTCGGAAAAGGTATTGGAGGAAAACCGCTTCCTTCCGTCCCTCCCAGTTGTCCTTCAATAACTGCATCCATTACGGAGGTTGATCCACCGACCTTGACTCTATGGAGTTCGTAGACTACCTGGAGCCCACGACAACAACAAAAACTACTTGGAATACAAACATATACCAAGAAAGGGTCACGCTACTTGTTTATTCTTCGATAACTGCCGAGATTGATCCGAAAATCTTGACTGTATGGAGTTCGTAGACTACCTGGAACTCACGACAACAACAAGAACTACATGGAATACAAACATATACCAAGAAGGGGTCACACAACTTGTTTATTCTTCAATAACTGCCTCCATTACGGAGGTTGATCCACCGACCTTGAATCTATGGAGTTCGTAGACTACCTGGAGCCAACGACAACAACAAGAACTACTTGGAATACAAACATGTATCAAGAAGGGGTCACAAAACTTGTTTATTCTTCAAACGCTGCCTCCGTTATCGAGGTCGATCCCCAGACCTTGACTGTATGGAGTTCGTAGACTACCTGGAACTCACGACAACAACAAGAACTACATGAAAAACAAACATATGCCAAGAAGGGGTCACAAAACATGTTTATTCTTCAATAACTGCCTCCATTACGGAGGTTGATCCACCGACCTTGAATCTATGAAGTTCGTAGACTACCTAGAGCCCACGACAACAACAAGAACTACTTGGAATACAAACATATGCCAAGAAGGGGTCACACAACTTGTTTACTCTTCGATAACTGCCTCCATTACGGAGGTTGATCCACAGACCTTGACTGTATGGAGTTCCTAGACTACCTGGAACTCACGACAACAACAAGAACTACATTAAAAACAGATATATATCAAGAAGGGTTACACAACCTGTTTATTCTTCATTAACTGCCTCCATTACGGAGGTTGATCCACAGACCCTGAATCTATGGCGTTTGTCGACTACCTGGAACCAAGGACAACAACAAGAAGTACTTGGAATACAAACAAATACCAAGAAGGAGCCACATAACTTGTTTATTCTTCAATAACTGACTCCGTTACTGAGGTTGATCCACAGATCTTGACTCTATGGAGTTCGTAGACTACCTGGAGCCCACGATAACAACAAGAACTGCTTAGAATACAAACATATACCAATAAGGCGTCACGCAACTTGTTTATTCTTCGTTAACTGCCTCAATTACGGAGATTGATCCGAAGACCTTGACTGTATGGAGTTCGTAGACCACCTGGAATCAATGACAGCAACAAGAACTACTTGGAATGCAAATTACCCGGAACATATACTGTGAAAGCATTATATGCTAAACACCATAAAGAGCATGTACCGTTTCTGAATTTACACGACAGACCTTTGGTTACGTTAGCAGACCATAAAATCTTATTCCAGGGATTTTTTGGATGACTTAGGCCTTACTCCAGGGGTTTTTGGAGACCCAGAATATATACTGTGAACACCGACCATTCTAAGAAGCGCAATGAGCATGTAATATATTTGAAACTGGTTGATAGTCCTTCGGTTACGTGTGTAGATTCTTAAGCCTTACTTCAAAGATTTATTGTATAACCATGGACAAAAGCTGTAAACCTTGACAATGGGCAAAAAGTATATGAGTTTCTGTTTCCAAAACTGTCAAAATTATCTAAATCGGTTGAAAACTGGTAAAGTTATGAAAATATCAATTTATGGGAACACGGGTACCCTGTCGGCCATCCACGTGGTAAAAAAAATCAGATGCCCCTCCCCACGTCCCTCCTCACTGTATCAACGTGATTTTCTCACAGATGCTACATTTTATGGAGTTCTTAGATGTCACCGAGTTTCAGCTTTCAGCTATAAAAATTCTTTGAAATATCACCACTTGAATTTGAAAAAGGAACACGGGTACCCCGTCGGCCGCATAAGGGTTAAGAAACTTTTAAAGGAATTCCTGCATTGAACACCCGTTGGGAGTCCTGGAGTAATATCCATAGGAATTTCGAGAGGAACTTCCGAAGGAATTTCAGGAAGAGTTTCTGGAAGAATTTTCGAAGGAATTCTGAGTGGAATTTCCAAAGGAATTTTTGGAGTAATTTCCGAAAGAGTTCCTAGATGAATTTCCAAAAAAACTTCCTGAGGAACTCCCGAAAGGGTTCCTGAAAGTGTTGCCGATACAATTCCTGAGGGAAGTTTATATACAACATCTGGAGGAATTATCAAATGCATTTTGGTCGAATGAATTTTGGAAGGAATTTAGAAACAAGGCGAATTTCCGGGGAATTTCTAGAGGAGTGTTCGAAATAATTTCCGGATATATCAGGGGGGCATTACAAAAGGAGCTTTGAGAGGACTATCTGAGACAATTCCCGATTGAAGATCACATACAACGTCCATCTTCCATTGGAAGTCTTGTAGATGTAGACATTTCCAAGAGAACTCTTGAAGAAGTTTTCAAAGGATTTCCGAAGGAATCTCAGGAGAAATAGCTGTCTCTGTCCAAATCCAAAAAAATCTCTGAATATTCGCTGATATACCGCACATTGCTCGAAACTTTTCCGATACCCCTATAACACTGTCATTAACCGCACTGATTTATGTAATAGGAATTTGTCAACTGTGGTCAACTGGACTGACACAAAAGCTTCAGTAGGTATATCATTTACATATCATTTAACAAAAGATATTTTAGTTACTAGATAAAGATTGTCGCTGTCGTCGCTGTCCGGAACATCTTTTGCTGGCGAGGATAGGGGAGCTAAATGTCAAAGAAGGAAAATCCATACGATTTGACAGGTATGTACCACACATGTTTCGGACAGCAGAACAAAGGGAACAGTAGCGACAATCTTTATCTAGTAACTAAAATATCTTTTCATTTAACACGTGGCGATATATGGAGCTTCCATACAACCGAAAAATATTTTTTCTCACCGTCCGAATGCACACGCGGAATCAACAAAACGCGCAGCAGAATTTTTTTTAAAGCTTCCATCCTCGGGCATGGATTACTCCGTTTTTCCAACTGAATATCTAAAGAAATTTCCCTAACATGCAAAGATATCATATCATTCATTGTTTCAGATTGTTTCGATTTAGTATCAGAACTCTGGTACCGGCAGTGATGAGAATCGCCTTAAAATTAAAAAACTCAGATTAATCCACCTAGCGGTGATGGCGCCTTTCTCGCGCAAAAAGGTAATAAATGTAGCCTTTACGCTTACACCTCGATGATGTACAAGAAAGGCAAAACAGTTACACCGTCTAATGTTATGATAGAAAATTTACACTAGTAGACGACAGATGGCGCTGCCAAAAGTTTCTCGAATTTCCTATGTTCGAATTTTGACTTTCGGACAATTTCATAGTACTATGAAACTGAACGAAGAGCATACTTACGCCTAAATGCGTGCAACACGAGCATCTTTATAGTACGATGAAACTCTTAATGGGAGCAAGCCGCGGATAAACTTTAAAAATATTCATAGATGCAAGGCATTTTTCATAACACATTATTGTTCTATGTCACTATATCTCATCACTATTTTAATATTATCTATTTTTTGCAATTTGCAATTATTATGAAATTCAATAGTGATCAACAGCGTTTTAGTCTCTGTCGGATGCAACTTGTTGCAAGAAAATCGGTTAAGAGTTTCTATGTGAAAATTTGGCTAATGTTTTTTATGGCATTTTGTGCACACACACACGCACACACATACATACACACACACACACACACACGCGGACAGACAGACATTTGTTCAGCTCATCGAGCTGAGTCGAATGGTATATAACACTATGGGTCTCCGGGACTTCTATCAAAAGTTCGAATTTGGAGTGAAATGATAGCCTTTCGGTACAACTTAGTTGTACGAGAAAGGCAAAAAATAAATTCACTCAGACCAGATATGTAGGGGAAACTGGACACACATGATCCCCACTTTTTGCTTAGGATATTTCTCGATGTAACATGCACAGATTTGCACGCTTCTTGATGGACTTGATAAAGAATTTGATTATCTATTCAAAAACGTCATTGGAAGCAATTATTTGCTCATGAAAGTTACAAAAAAATTGATTTTGCCGAAAGATAGAAAATTTGGCGTTTCCAAAACTTGCGGGAGACTTGATCCCCATATAGGGGGAAATTGATCCTTTTATGAGCTGAACATGTTTAGGTTCTTCCAAGTCTAATGAAAGATTGAATTGGTCTAGCCTCAAATCCTAACAATTCTTCATAGTCTGCCGTAATATCAGTCGTGCGAAAATTAAATATTGTTAGTATTAAGCAAGGCAAGTATTTTAATTCTCGAATAGAGTAATAGTGACAAATAGAACGTCTGCTATAGCAACAAAATTTGCATGGTGATGATGATAAAATTGGCCACACTGCAAATGCCATGGCCAATGGTAAATATCCCTGAGTACCTGTTTTGGGACCAATAAAAATAGAATGTGATACCGCCATCGGGGGTCTGAGAGTGAGAATGGGTCATAGTTCTCACCGGCAGTATAGAGGTAGTAGAGCAAAATTGTTCAAAAAGGTCTCTTATATTTTGGTCTTCTTGTCTTCAGATGCATTCAATCTATTCTACAAGCATTCTAAGTAGCTGAAACAGTGACCCATTCTCACCCCTATTTGACCCATTGCCTCTCCCGACGACGGTACATCGAGATCGCCAGACTACTATCAATACCACAACCGTGATCATACCAGGATGATGACTTCATACATCAATATGCTACTGTCACGCATCATCATTTTTGTAGTGCGTGTTATTATTACACAAATGCGATTTCTCTTAAACGACTGACCAAAAGATGTTGAATGAGCCTATTATTAAAAAAATTTTAAGAAGATTTACAAATAAATGGTGATTGTAAGCAAACTTCTCCTAGTTCAAACGGAAAAAAAATTAATACCAGATCGAACAATACTGTTTTTAAGCCCTGTGATTTGTTGAGTTTTTCAAAGCCTAATTTACACTCTTTTTCATTGAAAATAATGTTAAGATGCATTTAATAAAACTAATCAAAACTAACTATGTTCATGGTCAACTACACTTTTTTCTGGTTAATGAAATAAGCATATTGAGAAATTCAAATTGCGCGTGTATTGTCTGATTGACAAAATTAAAGAGAAATTAAAATTATTTATACTTTTTAACTAGAAAGGAGTTTTAACAGATCCATTAGTTACATACAATACAATAATATGCGACGGTATACAACAAACGCCTTAATATATGCAATATCGGGATCAAGTGTGTCCAAACTGTGGGGGATCAAGTGTGTCCATGTTGAGTATTTATCTTGTTTTGTTTTTGTATTCAATGGAAAATAAGCAATAGTTAATTGAGTGAATTTATTCAATTCTACAATAATAAAACTTTCTCCAGTAAAAATTTGGTACGTTTTGGTTGGACATATTCAAAGTTATTAAACTTTTCTCCTTTGAAGAAAAAAAGGATCGAGAATGCTTAAATAATAAAACCTCTCTAAAACTCATATACATAAAGTAACTATTACCAAATGTTACTCAGATTCAATATTCTGTCTAACGGATTCGTTTGAACATATCACTGGTATAAAAATGTGATTAGTTTTCGAGAAAACAGGGGGGGATCATGTGTCCCCGGGGATCATGTGTGTCCAGTTTCCCCTACCAGTGGCGCCGTGAATGAGAGGCCTTACGAACGGATCTACGAACGTTTCGTTAGGGGTGATTCAAATATGACGTCCACTACTTTTTGAGATTTCTAGACCCCCCCCTCCCCCATCTGTCACATTTTTTGTTTGTGCTGATTATGTGCTGTCACAAAATCTTAGACTCCCTCCGTCCTAAAATCTGTGACATAATTATTGAACGACCCTTTATGCGTTGTTCTGAAAGTGCGCAATAGGGTGGTTCAACAAATCGATTTTGCTCCACAGTGCTTATCTAGTTCTTTATCATGTTCAGAGTGTCCTCTGAAAATTTGAGCTCATTTGGATCTAACACTGATTTAGCACAAGCCGTTTCAAGTTTACATGATATTTAGTATGGGGAAATTTATTTTTTCATTATACTGTTATTGACGCTTTCCCATTATGTGCATGTTAAAAGAAAACCTACATAGCTAAAAGGAATACTCAAGAGCTTCCACTCAGCGAAAACCGCATCTTAATTAATCGTTCTAATAATTAGTAATCGAATTTAATCTATGCCGTGGTTTTCTGGAGCTAATTGCGTAACTCCTCAACAGGCAACATTGGTGCTCGTGGCGCTAAAGATAGCACACACAAATTCAGGCTACTATGTTGCACTGCACGTTCCAGTGATGCCCTCAAAGAAGTTCAACGATCATGATTAAAGATTCGCAACCTGTATTAAAATCGATTACAAATTATTGGGGCGATTAATCAACATGCCGTTTTCGTTAGGTAAAAGCTGTTGACTATACCTTTTAGCTATGTAGGTTTTTTTTAACCTGCGCTCAATGCGCGTCATTAACAGTATAATGAAAAAAATAAATTTCCCCATACTAAATTGCATGCAAACTTGAAACGGCTTGTGCTAAATCAGTTTTAATCCAAATGTGCTCAAATTTTCAGAGGACACTCAGAACATGATAAAGAATCAGATAAGCACTGTGGAGCAAAATCGATTTTTGGAACCACCCTAGTGCGCATACCAATTTTGCTGTTTTCAATCGCACCTTTATTGAATTTTTCTAAGTCAAAATCGTAAACAACAAGGCCAGTAAACGTCAATACTTAAAAGAATTTTCCTTATGTCGTTTTCGTTTTGAGGTGTAGCAACACCGTTTAGTGCAGCATTTTGCACGTCAAAAACGAACGTTTTGAGTGCAGTTGGGTTTGTTTGTTATGGATACCTGTTGGATATCATAAAATGAAAACAATAACAACGGGAGAAACTTGACAACAAACTACACTACACGGCACACTCTGATTTTTTCTGGTGCTACACTGCTTGTTTCAGTGCAAGAAAAATGCTACACTGGTGTAGCATGAAAATCAAAAACGAACATTTTCGGTGCAAAAGTGTAGCACGGGTGTAGCTACACCGCAAAAACGAAAACGACATTAGTAAACCACACATGCAGTGCCCTTTAGCAGCATCGCACTATCCAGCTTTTTACGCTAGCTATAAATTTCTTGAGGGGTGATTCATACATGACATATATGGTGTACAGATTTTTAAAGCACCATCTTGGTAGCCATGATTTTTAGGTTGTTTACGCTTATGTCAAAACTTTTCACAGTTTGTTTCACTTTTGATTAATTGATTATTGAATTGCTTCATATATTTAACTTTATTTATATTTTTCAGAATTCTGGAGCAAGCTTTATTCAAGAATAAACAATATATTGCGAAACATATCTGGATTTGCGACCAATGGACCAATGGAAACTATTTTTGCCATGATGCCTGGAGTATTGTTAGCCGGACAAAAATAATGTCCGTAGCGATCCAATGAAATCTAATCGATGGCAAATTATTGCGGAAGTTAGGTCTTTGAGTGAATATGTTTCTTAGGGTTTATGCGAACTTCGCGAATGCCTCCCTTATTTCCACTAAACGAAATACTCACCAACAGTTGTGGATCCTGACTACACACTCCCTTAAAACTACATGTCCACAGTGCTGAGAATTCTTATTTTTTGGAAAATTCTTAGGGTACAACGTACTTGTTTTGAGATTCTTGGAACGATGCAATTGTATCTAACAGTATGAAAAATTATTGTCACAGTACGGATGTACGGAACCAAAAAAGCAAATGTTTATACAGGTTTTGAATAATTATGACGTACGGTTGTATGGTTGATTTTCTATATGAATCAAGTCAAGTCCCAACTTAGTTTTGTGATTTAAAAAAATATCCCCTTCTGAATCGGATCTGATCTACTCTACGGAAGCACCCTATTACATATGCCTCCCCTAAACGGTAGCAAAAGACACTACTAGGACATACATTATTTGCAGTATTTACATGCAATTTAGCATTTATGTAGTTCCTTGGAGGAAAATCGTTTTCGGAGCAGATTATTATGAACATCGGACACTTCGGAATTACAACTCTATGCGTTTTTAAACCATTTATGAGCTCTAAAAGCTTATTTTAAACATGGAAATAGCTCAGAAAATATTGCAAAATATCGTCGAATTCTTCATTCTTCTCACGACCTATTCTTTTGGAGTTAACCCGGGTAGATGTGATTAACAAACAAATAACATAATAATAAAAAATTTTGCTATGATATCAGGATTTAGTTATTCCTATGTTATTTATTAATAACATAAAATAGCATCCCAACAACAAATTTTATTATAGTAGCAAAATTAGTTATTTATATGTTATTGTAAGAAGGAGAAGAACAACAAATAAAAAACAAATTTTGCAATCATAGCAAAGTTTGTTATTCATTTATCATTTGCATTTTCAACATATCAATAATAACTGATTTTGATATTTTCTTTTCTTCAAATATTTTGCTATTGGTTTGTTATTATAATAACAGAATCAGTTATTTATGAGTTATTTTCTAGAGCAATGTCTGTTATTATTTTTGCTATTTTAGCAACTATATCAAACAAACTAATATCATATTTTGCTATTCAGTTATTCATATATTAATAGTAAAATTTGATATTATTTTGCTGTTTTCTTCTACCCGGGAAGACCTTGAATTAAGACATCTGTTTCAATCCCACATGTAAATCAACATTTAGTAACTTTTAGAAAACCTAAAAAGATTAAAAAAATGTGTAGATAAACTAAAATGCTAGATTATTAATTTCAATTAGCGACGATAAAACCTTCTCAGATAAAACTTGTTGATGTTTACAATACGTTGTCAGGCAAGTTGTCACGAAAACAATATTTTTCCTACTTATGCTTAGCTTACTTTGATCCAATTACAAAAATTATAGTGTACAACAGAGATGTCAAAAGGGGTGATTCAAATTTTATAGCATGACCTGCTTAAAAAGCTGGATAATGTTGAGCAAAGTTACATCAAATGTTTAACATTTTAATTTTTGCTATTATTTCCATTATGTAATACAAAACTACTTCAACATTCTCAAAGTATGATGGTCTTACAAATATTTAAAGGTATCGAATGATTTTAAACTTTAGTTATAGTTTTCTAGAAATCAAATAGGCGCTTTGGCCATGGGGGCACATTATTCTGTCTTAGCAATAATGGGTGCAATACTCATTGAAATTATTATTATCCATTTTTATAGCAGCATTTGCTTAGCTCTTTCCTATTCTATTTAGTATTATAAAAATGTGTATCAAACCAGACAAATCTTGACTAATTACGAAGAAAACAGAATGATAGGATTTTCTATTAGGAAGTAATCAACAGTTTTTGATTGTGTTATTTTACTTGCTCCAAGATAACCTTGAGCATTTTGTTTTTGACAACGGAAATAAACAACAGTCCATATCTTTGCCAAGGTGAATAAACATCATACTATGCTCAGCTAGCCCTTAGCATCAACGCTTATCTAAATCAGTTGCGATAAACATGTTTACATTCGTGCATCGCTAGCCTATAAAAGAAACCCTTCAGCGGAACAGTAGCAAGTACAAACAGTTACAGTACAGTTGTTAACGCAAGATGCTACGAATGATGTATCTAACGTTGGTGCTCGCCATCGCGGCATTTCGTGTAGTGGACGGAGATCTATTCGAAGAAACGTTTGATCTTACTAGTGATGATTCGATCGCCAATTCGATGGACTTGGCATTTGGAGAACTCAGAAGTGAATTGGGACCTCTGCTGGAAGGTCCTGTGAACGATACATTTGAGGCTGCAATAATTTTGTACTGCGTCAATAGGTCAGAATAAACAAAGTTATTATGTGAACAATTAAATCATATCATAGAATGTTTTTCTATTTCACAGGAACCAACCCAGTTTCACGGTGTTGTTCGACGATAGAAATTCATGGGAGGGCCTGGAACTGCTATCTTCGCTAACTATCATAGTGCACGGATGGTTAGATGCCTCGGCCAATGTTTGGGTGCAGCAAACGGCACACGAACTCTTGAAAATCCACGATTCAACCATTTGCTTAGCGGACTGGAGTTATCGCGCACGTTACAACTATCGGCAAGCCGCCTTAGAACAGGTGCCCTTGGTTGCCGATTTTCTGACCAGATTTGTTTTGTATTCGAATGAAATGGGTTTACCGCTGGAGAAAGTGACCCTCATCGGTCACAACTTGGGCGCTCATATTTGTGGACAAACGGGATGGAATCTCGGTGGAAAGATCGGTGAAATTTACGGTTTGGATCCGGTGGGTCCTTTGTTCGAGTACCCGGTGGATCACGGCCTACAAATGCGTTTGGATATGAGCGACGCGTCCTACGTTCAGATAATTGTCACTTCCGGAAGCCAGTTAGGTCTCTTGATTGGCGAGGGTCATGAAAACTTCTACCCGAATGGCGGCGTCTCGGCAGTTAACTGTCCTCTCCCGGACGCGACTTCGCAGGAGTTGACAATCCGTATTGCCTGCAGCGAGTGGGAAGCCACGGAATACTTCAAACAGTCGCTGAATCCGACGAATGGTTACGAAGGAAAACAATGCTTGAACTGGCCTGAGTTTTTGACTCATCGGTGCGATTTCAACAGAGTAAATCTTATGGGAGTTTACAGCTACAAAATTGGTGGAGATTTCTATTTGAGAGCGGAACCTATTCTTCCAAATTTTCCTGCATTCAGCAGCCATGCGCACTAGCCATTTGGGGAGTTAGTTATAAGAATACCAAGACTGCAGTTATCAGTATTATTATCGGTGAAGGGAGTGAACTTATTGAACTAAATATGTTATCAGCAAAAGTAGTACATGACACCTTTTTGTTAATTTTTATATAAGCTTGTAGATGTACTAAGATTTTGGATGAATAGAGTATTGAAAGTTGCGGGTATTTGAATGTTTGTTTGTACATCACAAGCCCACTGTACACCTCTCTAGTTTTGAACTGGTAAACCCGAGTATCTCACCGCAAAACAGAGAAATACACCGCCAATCTTGTCGCTTCTTTTTGGTAACATGCGTGCTCACTGCTGAAAAAATCACAAAATTAAATAACAAATCAAATACCTTTTCATTGATTTGTTTTTAATGGGATGGAAATAGGAGCTATGAGATTTAGTGCTGAACCGCCCAATGCCAGATTGCTTTAACATCAATTCCGTAGATTCGCTAAACAAATGTTTGCTGGCCCTATTTCGACGCTTCTTCGCCACAATCCTAGTATACAGAGCATTACACGGCCGATCTCTAACTTTTCTCAATGCATAGAAATTAGATAACAACAAGACTACTAACCGTCAAAATTTATAGTTACTGGTCTTGTTATATCCTAACTTTCATGAAAAAACAAAAAGAAATACTACATTCCATTTTATTCAACTACGTTTTGGTATCTTTACAGATACGTATTTCGGTCTCAACTGTGAGGCCGTCTTCAGTGTCAGACAGTTGAATACATTCCACTAAAAGAGCTTAAATAATTTATCTGAAAAAGAAATCGATTCATGGCCTAGTGGCCTATACACACACTTCCACGCTCGCCGTGATGGCAGTTGCAATACATATTTTTGACAGTAACTGTTTCCAACGCTGATACTACCATTTTCACATTTTATTTATTGAACTCTGTTGAAAATTTCAACATAAAATCAACTGTAGAAGTAAAATAAAACCCTATTTTTACACTGAAATTAAGTTTGCAAACGAAGAAAACCCTCAAAATATCAAGATTACAATCCATCCTTTACCAAACTTCTATTTAATCCAGGAATTCCTCCAGAAATTCCTCGAAAAAAAAAATGTTAAAATAAGCATCCTTGCGTTATTTCATAAATTTATCCAGAAATTCATTGGAAAGTCTTCTAGACATTTTTCTGTAAATACTTCAAACAAAAGGGTATGGGAAAAACCTCTAGGAAATAATTCGGTTAGTAATCCAAAACATTCTTCAATCTTCAGGCTTACCTTCATTTTTTTCAATTCCTTCAGAAATAATCTAAATATTCCATCAAAAACTATTCCAGGAATTCATTTTAAAATTCCAAAAAGACTTCGCAAATGAATTCAGAAACTTCTGCGGAACCTCCTGAAAGAGTTGCTTTCGAATTTCACTAACTTCCCACAAATTTCTTCGGAAATTTCTATATTTCTATAATTGAAAATTATTTTGAGCTTTTAGTGGAATGTATTCACTTGTCATAAGACGAGTTTGTACTATTCCATTAAATTCCATTACTCGAGTCGAGTCAAGTACGAGACACTACTGTTGAATTCGAAATACGTATCTGTCAAAGGTACTATAAATAAGTGGAATTAAATGGAATAGTACAAACTCGTCTTATGACAAGTATATTTCCATGTTTGATCAGAAATTCTTCTAAGGATTATTAAGGGAATCCCTCCAAAAATTCCCTTAGTAATATTTTCAGAAATTTTCACAGGATTTAATTCAGAAATTATTTTATTATTTTTTCATGGAAATTGCTACACGAAAAATTCCATTTATTCAGAAATTTATCCAGTAGTTCATTTGGAATATCCTCTAGAAAATTCTAGGACTAGGAATTTCCAAAGTTTTGTAAAAGAATGTTCGACGTTCAAAAGGCTTAAGAAGAATTTTCAGAGGATTTCCCGTAGAAACTTACGAAGAAACTTCTGGAGAAATTTACAAGGACTTTTCCGAAGGTATTTCTGGAAGAATGTGCAATGTAATTACTGGCGGATTTTTTGAAAATTATTTGGAACTTGGAGGAGCCCTCGAAAGTATTTTTGGGGGAATTTTCAAATAAATGTTCGAAGAACTAAAATTAATTTTCGAAAAGTATTCCTCAAGGACCTTCCGGATAAACTCCTAAAGGGTTTTTCGGCTTTTTACATTGAAATGTCGAATGGAATTTTCTAAAAAAAAGCCTAGATTTCTTAAGGTTTTTTTTTTGGGATTTGCTCCAGGATTTATACAAATTGGGGAAAATCTTTTTTAAGAACAATTTTGGCGAAAACAAACAAATTTCAGGGAAAATATATTCTGTATGGTGGATCGCGTTCACCATTGTGTCCCATTTGAACTCTGCCGGTATATTTTCTTTAAAGCAATGATGTAAATGTAATAAAATGTTTAATAAATGTTTGAGCTGTGTTATGAATTGTGCAGTCAAGAATCCAGACGACTGGGTTTGCCTGATCCTTGAAATCAATTACGTTTATGGCAGCGCACTCTTATTATCTCGCTCTCTATGTTGAAGAGGGTCCGGTAACCCAATATAATGGTCGTTCGAGCCGGATTATTGGGAATCTATACGGTTCTAAGGATTAAATGTTGGGTAGCCAGCTTACCTCACTCGTTTTCAATCAGTGGGACCTTCCTTTAATGACTTCCAACTGATTGATGGTGAATCCTAAATTCCACAAAGATTGCATACACGGCTGTTCGAACTTAGCTTCAGGATTAGAACGCAAGAGCAAGAGTGTTATTCAAGAATTCAAATAAGATGTTTGACTTCACTGAATGAATTGGTTGCAACAAGCGTCATAAATCAAACACAATAATTATTTTCAATGTGATTTTTTACTGAATTTTAAGCAGTGGTAATCTCGGTGAATGAACGACCAGATTTTTTTTTCAAGATTGCTTTCATAATGGAAAGGGGAGGGAGGGAAGAGTATCAACGTGGAAATTGATCTCTCTTCAACGCTGATACTCTTCCCTTTCTCTTCAAATGAAAGCTTGACAGAAGTTTGCTCGATTAAAATCGTAACAAAATTTGTACACGGCTCACTTTTTTAAATCCACTTTTAAATCCATTCTATACTTTCGCCTCCAATTCCAACATGAAAATGCACATCTGAGTTTGGAAGTTTTTGTAAAATGCGGTTAACCTTATGCAGAAGTAATCTTAACATCCCATAAACCAATGAGATTTGAATGTGTTTGAATTATTTTGATGTATGAATATTTTCTACGGATAAATCCACTTTAAGATTTTTATGCGTATAGCCTATTTTTTCGTTTGTGAGTTATAAATTCATATTTAAAATTTAATTAAGCCGATTTTTCTAGTTTCTAGAAATTTTCTAGAAATTTTTTAGTTTCCGTAGTTTTTATCTACGGATCCGTAAATCCGTAGAAAGCATTCAATTAAGACATTTTTTAATTTTATTTTTCAAATCACGCCAAATAACTTTCAACGCGGGATCGCGAGTTCTTTGGTATTGTCTTCGTTTCGTAAATAGTAAATAATAATGGAGTTGAATTTTATTTCACATTTAGAAATTGCAATTGTCAAAAATACACTTTTGGTATCTAGAGGAATATCAACATCAAAATTCATATCGATATACGTTTTATATAAATCCCAATCAGCTCTATGATAATTAAAAGTAGAGCTTATTGAATTATTATTGGCTTCTTGTGAGATTTCAAACGTCACAGGAAGGTGATCAGAGTATAAGTCAACATGAGTTACTAATTGGTCACACAGCAGACTTGAATCCGTTAAAACTAAATCAATTGTTGAAGGATTTCGACTGGAAGAAAAACAAGTTGGTCCATTGGGATATTGAATAGTATAATATACCGCAGAACAATCTTCAAATAAAATTTTACCATTTGAATTGCTTTGAATTGCTTATTCCATGAACGGTGTTTGGCATTGAAATCACCAATTATGAAAAATTTGGATTTGTTGCGAATTAGAATTTGAAGATCAGCTCTCAACAAATTCTGTTGCTGCCCATTGCACTGGAAAGGCAAGTAGGCAGCAATTAAAGAGAATTGTCCAAAATTTGATTCAACAGAAACTTCCAAAGTTTCAAAAACTTTGGTTTCAAAAGAAGAATATAATATACATTGAGAAAATAGAACCGCACAGCACGAAAGCTTTCAATGCGGTCTGAGCTGAGCAAGACTATTTTTGGTCATATAAGCGCTTTAATCACCTCCAATGTTTGTTGGGTGGGTTTCAGTTTCTTCTACCAAAATTTCGGTTTTCAAGTGATCCTATGCCTTCTTCAAATGTACGGAGAGGTAAAAAAAGTGATGAGTGATAAGTGAAGCATGTAACTCACATTCTTCAGCATTCCATTTCAGACAATCCGAAAAGATTCGAAAATAATAGTTATTATTACTGCCGAACTTTTAGACTGCACAAAAAAATGATGCTTTGCTTATGTTGCATAAAAATTGAGCTCGATAAAAAAACGAATATCATGTCTGTATTATTGTTCTTCTGGGATCAGTTACCTTTTCGAATCGTCTGTCATGACTCGTAAAACCATTGGCAAAAGTTTTCAATTTTCCCTCGTCTGGTCTGTGTGTACACTTTTTTTTCGATCCATATGCATTCAGCATATCCCGTTGCATTCGTGTGTCCCGTTTGTGAATGCAAGTAGTTTTCATAGCAATTCGAAATTTTATACAAATCATGTCGGTTGGAAACGTGTTGTTTGGCTGAATGCAGCAGAAACCAATCCTTCCCGTGAATGCATCTTTACTGAAAACGAATTGCACTGATCTGCATGTGGAAAGTTCATCAAACCATCAAATAGCAATGGGGAAAAATTAAAATTTTGAATGAACCATAATGAATGGCAGTGCCAGACTTTGTTTACTGAAAGGCAGCAAAATAAAATTTCCATTAATAATTAGAAATTTTCCATAAAAAATAGGAAACTGCCAACAACGAAATCAGAGTATAAGCAATAAATAAATAACAAAATTCCTGAATAATGCAAAATTTTCATAAGCAATTTAAAATTTCACAAAACAAAAATAAATTAGCAAGTTTTTAATTTTTTGTTGAAAAAAATATTTATTTTGTGGAAACTTTTGTAATTGTTTATTGCTAATATTGATTTACTAGCGAAAGAAACCCAGCTTTACCCGGGTGTTGCAAATGTCACAATAAACTATTTGCAGCATCGCACTCTAGATCAATTTCTGTGCGTTTGTTTTGTTTTCCTCAACAGCTGACCCAAAATTGTTTCTAATTATTTTTTACATTTCCCCGTTAAATTCACCAACTTTTTGTAGATAGCAACCTTGCGGATCCCAAAACGAATCGATTAGGGAAAAAAAATGAAAATCGGTCAACCCGTTCGCGAGTTAAATCTAATTTTTGTTATATAGATTTATGTAAATTTTGTATTTTTTCCTATAGAAACATTTTGATTTCGTTATGAAAAATTCTTCTTTTATATGCAATGTTTGCTTTTAAAGGTGCTAATTTATTTTTGTTTTGTGAAAAATACTTAATTGCTTACGGAAATTTTGCATTATTTAGGATTTTTTGTTATTTATTTATTGCTTAACTAATTTCTTTGTTGGCAATTTCCTTATTTTTTATGGAAAATTCCTATTTTTTATGGGGAGTTTTAATTTCGGTCTTACTAAAAAGAGTGCATAGGCTGAAAAAAAGCTGCAGTCGGCATATTGATAACCGACGAGAGTACGATGGATGAAGCATCAAACTGCTTTTTTTGTAAACACGTTTGTTTGAAAAAGGTCTTTTGTTCCACCCATGTTTGAATGTAATGATAGTTTTCTGTGGTGCTATAATTATAACAAATACAAATCGTTATTTTCTCTGATTATTCTGAAATTTGTTTCGCAATATATATTTTGAAAAAAAAAACCATCTAACTAGAATAAACTTAATTCTTGTTCAAATTCCCAAATAAATTACGGTTGATATAAGTAAAGGTATGAGTCAATTATTTCTCTCCTTAAAAAAACAGCTGATTTATCATATAAATTTAGCAAGAACTGTGTATACAGCCTTAAAAAGTTATTCAAAATAGCTCTGTCATACACATTCAAAGTATAATTCATTATCATTTTTTATAATTTTAATTACCACATTAATTACTGCAATCAAACCAACCAAATTGATAGTATCAGTATGAGCTAGCGCAAGTTTCAAATCAATTTTGATAATCTCAAGCATCATCGAATCATTTTCGCACCTAACAATCTAAACGATACCGCCCCAGTAGCTGCAGATGAGCTTGCTCGAAAAGACCGGTCGATTCCATTCTGTAAGCGGAGCAAGTCGACCGGAAAACTCCATACGGTACGATGGAAAATTGTGACAGTCAAGTGTAGTGTGTACCCAAGTAGTATAGTAGTTCTATGCTGAGCAGCGGATGAGGCGCGCGATGGGGTTGAAGAGTCGGACGGTAGTAGCAGTAGCGTAGTATGCATCTCGCTGGCTGGGATGGATGACGGTTTTTTTTTTATATTTCCATCTATGTATAACTATCCGGCTATAAGACAGCACCCGGCAGCGCTGCAGAATGGAGCTATGTTTGTTCGCATCCACCTTCCATCCGCAACAACAGCACCGCCACCTTCGCAGGCCATGTTTATGTATGAAGAAATGCCATCATTGCCGGCGGCCATGGCGGGAACTGAGGCTGGCTGACTGCTTGGTTGGTTGGTTGACTGGATGATGGCGTGGACCAGCAAATGATGAGTGACTGGAAAATCGATCGATTCACAAGTGCACCTGAGAGTGGGGGAATATCAACCGACCGTACCCGGCTAGTGTTGAAATGAGTGGTTCTACATGATGTATCAGTTCAGCATTCGCGACGATGTTGTGCATAGTGGCCGTGATTCATGAGTAAAAATTGAATGCTATTGTAAATAGCTGCAAATGGTAATTGTTGAACAGTACATTTGAAATTAATTCAAAGCGAAATGGAAAAATCTCTCACTTATCAGTCCAGTATACACTGACGATATGTAGCATACAATGAGAGATCATGGACATGAAGTTATTTGGGGGGTACTTTATCCTATGTTAAATTCCTTTTAAGAAGCTCCAATTACGGGGGGCAACGGTTCTGTTAATACATTTCAACTTGTTTTACACAGCTGTGCAAAAAATGGTCCCCAACGGAAAATAAGTGAGAACGAAGCGTTTTATCGTGGCTTCTCGGTGGGGGTTGCCTATCCGCTTCTGTTTTTCGTATTTGTATCAAGTGCGATAAACTAGTTTTCATGGCTTGTAATTATTCGCAAGGGTTTTTGCCTCTTTTGTCGTTGTTCGTTAAGAATTGAGTGATTTCTGCAAAATCTCCTAATGAGCATACTGTGTGATAACTTGCAAAGTGGAAGTCTTCATAAAACAATTTTTACGAAATATTACACGGGGAATATCTTTACATTCACCAAAAAGCTGCTATCTTCTTATTGCAAGTTCTGTCTAAGTGTATTCCTATATTTTTTCAAGTTTAACTACAGCGATTCAACGAATGGAAAAAATTTTGGGGTCTCAAATATTTCAGGCCCCTCTAGTATGGGTATTGGAATTTATAATTTAGAAATATAACATACCGTCAAATGGGATAACTTTCAACTATTGTGCTAATATTGTCAGCTTGCTATAATTGTTGTTTTTTGTATCAACTTGCTAATATTGTATTATGATAATTTTTCGTCAAATTTAGCAACTCTTTATATAGGGTATATGGCTCAAAACTTAGCTTAATATGCTGTGGTTGAACACATTTATCGTTGTAAATTTTTCAATATTGAAGCTCTAACCAATATTATGCCACCAGTCGGCCACCAGACATTGGAATCGATCGCAGAGCAGTAGGGGGCTGTCCACAAACCACGTAGACCGAAATTTCACATTTTCAAAGACTATCGTAAACTTTTCCGAAATCCCTCCCCCCTCTGAGAAGTCCACCTAGACTTTTCTAAATTTTACAAAATATCATATGCGATTTTAAAAATAAGAGATCAATCACGTTTTAAGCAATTCAGCTACAGAAAAATATATAAAGCTCTTTTAGTGGAATGTATTCAACCCTTCTAAGACGAATTAAGTACTCTCCATTTAATTCCACCAATTAATTATTGATATCTTTGCAGATACGTATTTCGACCACAACTGTGTTATCGAAATACGTATCTGCAAAGCTATCAAAAATAATTGGTGGAATTAAATGGAGAGTACTTAATTCGTCTTAAACAATTCAATTCAGCTATTCAAATCCATTT
This sequence comes from Armigeres subalbatus, assembly GCF_024139115.2. NCBI lineage: Eukaryota > Metazoa > Arthropoda > Insecta > Diptera > Culicidae > Armigeres > Armigeres subalbatus. The sequence continues at coordinate 157,606,760 of NC_085140.1, read as the reverse complement.
CAGAATGTAAACATTACAACAAAATTCGAATTTCAAACATAACAAAATTAAACTGAACAAAATCCAACAAAACAAAAATCAATTTAAAACGTTATCAAATTTAATCCTTTGTCCATAGCTTCTGAAACCAAATCTTAAAGCCAATTTAAATTCTGTTAAACTCAATTCCTCCTAGTGGTGTGCGCCACCGCCGCTGACACTTTTGCATAGGTGCTCAATTGCCCCAAATCTGTAACGCATCTGAACTATAATTCTTCACGCCGGTTCAAATTTGTAGAAAACCGAACAATTTTCAGAACTTCGAAAAATTTCGAGTTGAAATTTTCCTGAAATTCCCTTAAAGCAGCCGTGGATATTATAACAGGGATTAATCAATTTCTATCTTTGTCGCAAATATCTAATGCTTTTCGTCGCCAGTACCTTTTGAGCAATTGGCTGTGTTATCTCAGCAGATGATATAATTCCTATCGAGTATGTGAATTAAAACAGTTTGCGATCCAAACCCTCAATGCAACTTGTGTTTTTTCCACAGATATTTTATATATTTAAAATAGATTCCCAACCTTGTCAATTTCAGCAGCACTTTTAAATTAATTATTAATATTGGTTGACACTTGATTATAGGCGATTTGGTTTTGAACCATTTCAATTTTATTTTTTCGGTTCTAATTTACATAGCTAAAATAACACAAGAGTAAGTAGAATACTTTCCTGCTTTCTTCAAAGGATGTTATTTGTTTTAATTTTCCAATTCAGTTTTTCACTACAGTTTATGGTTTACTATTTAACATATATTATATATAAATTTTGCTGATTGTTTATCCTCGCGATTGTTTTACAATTAAACACCGATTCTAAAACATCAGGTAAGAAAATGCTAAAACTACTGTACAGTCAAGTCTCCACTTCTCGATGTTCTATATCTCGATATCTCTCCATATGTCATCCATGGCCCCTTCAATCCACATATTTTTTTGTTTTCTACATCTCGATAATCTTCCTATCATTTTTTGTTCAAAATTCTCTCTCCCTATGTCGATATATTCAAATTTTTAGGCCACTAGACATAAATAGGGAAATAACAAAGCCTACAAAACAAGAAGTGACATTTGTTTTGTTGTCGTTTCTCATAGTGCATAGAGCATTTTTCAATTTAGTACCGTACTAAATAGTAGAATAGAAGTGGCACAGGTCATATCGCATTCCATGTTGAATCCGGATCTATGTTTCTTATTGGGAGAACTAACACAACATCCTTCCCGTGGTTATTGTGGAGATGCAGAGGTATTATCGGTCTCTAGTAGCAACAATAACCACACACTAACATTCCTTTCCTTTCCCAACTGACTGTAAGGACTTGGCCGGCGCCGTTATTGATCAACATTTGGGAGCTGCTAAAATGTGTACTTCGAGAATAGATGATAAATCCCAACCACTATTCAATTGGATCGAAGTGCAATTTACACCAGTTCTGATCAATCACGGAGTAGCAATCATTGATATGTACAGTCAGTCTAAAAACTAAGCTAGGCTAAGAAATTTTGTAGAATTTCCTGATTGATAACCTTTGAAGTGTCCCGATAATGTTCCAAAGAACTTTCCGTGAAAATTTCGATGCTTTCCCTAGAAATTTCATGCAGTATCTTGTTGAATAATCATCCGTTGAAATCCCAAGAGTTTCCTTCTAAAGTCCAAAAGTTTCCCGTTATTAGTATTTTTTAGTGAAAATTTAAATTTATTTCTCAAGGTAATTTTAAGTTTAAACGAGCTCCCGTGGAATTTTAGAATGATTTCCTACAATGTTTTTAAATTTCTGTTTTTAATTTGGAGCAATTTCCACATTCCAAAGAGTTTTCCGAATAAGATGAAATGATGGTGAATTTCTCGTAAAACTTTTGAAGAAATTTTCGTGAAAATTATAAAGGCTTTCTCACAAATATTGCAAATATTTTATTTGTGGGAACTCATAGAGTTTTTGCTGGAAAATTCAAATAATTTCTCGTTGAAATTTTCAACAATTTCTATAGCAATTCCGAAGATTTTCCATCAATAATTCCAAAGAATTTGCATTAGAACTCCCGAATAAATTGTCGTAAATTTTCTAACAATTTTCCATGGACATTCCGAAGAGGTTCGCTTATATGTCTAAAGAATTCCTCGCGAAAATTCCGAAGAATTACCGAAATTAAGAAAAGTTTCCCAGGGACTTCCTAGAAAATCTCCAGTGGAAATTCTGAAGGGTTTCTCGCGGAAATTTCGGAGAAATCCCTTTTATAAGTTTTAAAGAATGTCTTTTGGAAATTCAAATGACTTTTTCTTTGATATTTCAAAATACTTCCTTTGTAAATTCCAAAGAATTTTCTGTTGAAGTACGACATAATTTCCAGTGAAAATTCTTAAGACTCACTTGTCGTTTCCATAGTAGTTTCTGCCGAAAATCAAAAGATGTTCTAGTAGAATCTGCAATAAAATCCGAGTGGAAATTAAATAAAAATTCGAAAGTTTGTATAGAACACTTCAGAGAATTTTCCTTATCAACATAGAAGAATTTCCAGGTGAAATCCATGATATTTTTAAGCCGTAGTTCTGCCAAAAAAAAAAACTTAAAAATAAAACATGTAAACTTCCCACAAAGCTGCTGTATAAATTGTTATCCAAAAAAAAGTCTACGTGAACTTTTGGTATACCCTCCCCGTCCCCCTTCGTAGACTAACGTAGACTTTTTCGAAAACACCGCAACACCCACCCAAAGATTTACTATTCCTCATCTCGATATTTCCATAAGTCGAAGGTCCCTTCAATATCGACTCATGCAGGTTTAACTGTATATGGTTTTGTGTTGACTGGGCAATTTTTGGGCATGAAACCGCGCTACAACAAATATGACGACCTGCACCCAAAGAATCGGTGTGACAAGATGGAGATGCCGATCCCAAGTGCGCCAACTGCGGCGACAAACAACGGGCCACTACGAAGGGCTGTCCTAAGCAACCACGAGGACCCTGCCAAAGAAGAAACGTGTTCCTGCACTCAATGTGGTGTACTATCCGACCATCCCGGTCCCCCGTCCCCCCATCGGCAGCTGCGTCGGTTCAAGCTCCAGTGCCACCTGCTCCATTTTCCAGCGAATGGCACCCGCTCCCTCATCCGTGATTCCGTCGACAGCCGGAGAATGGAACTGTTCCACCAGAAGAATCTGCTCCGCTTTGCCGGAGCAACTGATGCCAATCTTCTTACAGATCGTAACTCGGCTGCGCGTTTGCAAAACCTGTTTCGATCAGGACTTCACTCTTCGCATGTTCATCATTGAAAATGGCTGCTAGGGTGGGCCTGGTCAACTGGAACGCTCGTTCACTCAAGTGCAAAACCATCAAGCTGAGATCATCACCGAATCACACCGGCGCGGCGCTCCTACTTTTAGGACTTATGCACCGTGAAGCTGGATGGGTCGAATTTGGCACTAGCATTTTAGAAATATCATCGTGTCCTCGTACTTAGATAGCTCACCATGTTTTTGCTTCCGCTCCCACAGCTGCAACGTGTGATCGTTCAAACGAGAGGTCAGCCACTTCGAGATAATAATCCCGGAAAGCCTATCCACTATCAGGCCTTGGTACTCAAGTGCAGCTACATGTCGCTTGCAGGATTTTGTCAGCTACATCAGGTTCTTCTAATCACCTTTCCTCATCGGTTTCAGCTGGACTAGTCCAACAATGTGATTGTCGAGTATAACTTGCTGGTTCTCGAACTGGTCCCTCACTTGTTTCTAAGCTTGAGTAAAGCTGTTGTCTTGAATCATCTTGACAATGATGAGACCAGCTGCGTCAATCACCAAAGCTTTGTCAAAGCTATGAAGCTTGACGGCAACGGAGTCTCCGCTTTTCACTACCAAGTCTACGAACATGGCCTTGAACTAGGGCCAGTTCTCCATTGAAGGAAGGTATTGTCGCTTTGAGAGACTGATGTTGCCAAATAACTCCTCCACTTGCGCTAACCGTCGGTGTTGGTTTGGGAGAATTCTATTTCAGGTACCGTCATTTCATATCTACGCGAGTTGGCACGGGGCAGTCAATATATATGCGCGTAGCGCAGCAGAGCGATAAATGTGCCGAGTTGGCGAAGAGATCCACTGAACTGAAGAAGTGAGGCCAATCTGGGATCGATTGATGGTTTTTGGCCGGGAAAGAGCTGGAAAACGGCGTGAGTGGGCAGTTGATGTTGACCCCTGGATAGAGAAGCATCTTTAAAGAAAACGGAGGGCAAGACTCATACCCGAAAGGATCCAAAAGACACGTTTTTGTGACCGGTAGTTAAATCGGACGGATACATACATCCATGGGCATTTGGCTAGGATTCTAATCACCGTAGCCGCCGAAAGCCTTTCTTCTGACCCGCTTCCGTTGTTACAAACGCTGAAGCCGCCGACTGGATTTCGCGGTCCTCGAACCAGTATATCTCCAACTGGGCCGCCATTCTGTTTCCCGAAAGACGCCATCGCGGCTCATCCTCGTTGCCACATAATACGTGGCGGTTGCCAAGCTCCAATCATCGCTGCCGGCCTGCTCCGGCAACATTCAACCGAAGATCGTCCCTTGGGGACCACCATCTCGTTTCCCGACACCACCTGGTCCGTCGTTCACGTCAGCTGTTGAAGCCACCGTCGCCGTCGTAGTCCAACGTGGCACCCACCGTCGCCATTGTACCAAGATCGCCCTACCTCGCACCTTCCTTCCCGCAACATTCATCGAAGCCTCCGCCTGTCCGTGCAGTTTTCATCGTCCCCTCAATCGGACGATCGTTATCTTCGTGATCGCTACATCGTCACTGGGCCCTTCCGGGGAAATCCAAGACAACTCCAAGAAGACGCCCTTTCAATAGCCCCGTGCAGGGAGAAGAGTAGCCCAATAAAGCGATGTTTGACCGTGAGTATTACGTACAATATAGGTTCCCGTGATCCGAACTCTCCACAGCGTCCGTACGCCCTGAGACCCGGAATCCTAAAGAGGTCTGGCGTGCCCACCCCAAAGACTGCCGTTGGCTCTAGACCAGCAGTCTGGGGTTTGCTGCCGGTTTTCCTCTGAAATCGAGCTTTGGTGTTCCGGGGTCAAAAGGAGGTCTTATAAATGGTGCAATCGGCCTCAACTTAGCAAAGGCAAATGAGCTCAAAATAAATGAGTTATTCACAGGTTTTGCCCCCAAAGTGGAGGTTGGGGGTGTGTATTTGAATTCATAACTATTTAACATAAGTAGAATACTTTGAACAAATTTTAAGGTTTTTTTTCCATATAAATCTATATACATAAAAATGAATTTCTGTCTGTCTGAACCTTATAGACTCGCAAACTACTGAACCGATCGGCGTGAAAATTTATATGCAGAGGTTTTTGGGGGCAGCTGGAAGTGGCACTCCCAACGGAAGAGCAACTAGGCGCAACATCTCTTGAAGATGGCTGGAGAGATATTCGATCCGCCATTAGAAGCACCGCAACCGCTGCATTAGGCACGGTGGCTCCGGACCAGAGAAACGACTGGTATGACGGCGAATGTGAGCAGTTAGTTGAGGAGAAGAATGCAACATGGGCGAGATTGCTGCAACACCGCACGAGGGCGAACGAGGCACGATACAAACGGGTGCGGAACAGACAAAACTCGATTTACCGGAGGAAAATGCGCCAGCAGGAAGATCGAGACCGTGAAGAGACGGAGGGACTGTACCGCGCTATCAACGCACGAAAGTTCTATGAGAAGTTGAACCGTTCACGTAAGGGCCACGTACCACAGCCCGACATGTGTAAGGACATAAACGGGAACCTTCTTACAAACGAGCGTGAGGTGATTCAAAGGCGGCGGTAGCACTACGAAGAGCGCCTGAATGGCGATATGGCAGACAACGGTGGCGGTATGGTAATAAACCTAGGAGCACGCGTGCAGGACATGCGACTTCCGGCTCCGAATCTCCAGGAAATCCAGGAGGAGATCGGCCGGCTGAAAACCAACAAAGCCCCTGGAGTTGACCAACTACCAGGAGAGCTGTTTAAACACGGTGGTGAGGCAATGGCTAGAGCGCTGCACTGGGTGATTACCAAGGTTTGGGAGGATGAGGTTCTGCCTGGAAGGAAGGTGTCGTGTGTCCCATCTACAGAAAGGGCGATAAGCTGGATTGTAGCAACTACCGCGCAATCACATTGCTGAACGCCGCCTACAAGGTACTCTCCCAAATTTTATGCCGCCGACTAACACCAATTGCAAGAGAGTTCGTGGGGCAGTACCAGGCGGGATTTATGGGTGAACGCTCTACCACAGACCAGGTGTTCGCCATACGTCAGGTATTGCAGAAATGCCGCGAATACAACGTGCCCACACATCATCTATTTATCGACTTCAAAGCCGCATATGATACAATCGATCGGAACCAGCTATGGCAGCTAATGCACGAAAACGGATTTCCGGATAAACTGATACGGTTGATCAAGGCGACGATGGATCGGGTGATGTGCGTAGTTCGAGTTTTAGGGGCATTCTCGAGTCCCTTCGAAACGCGTAGAGGGTTACGGCAAGGTGATGGTCTCTCGTGTCTGCTATTCAGCATCGCTTTGGAGGGGGTAATACGAAGGGCAGGGATTGACACGAGTGGTACGATTTTCACGAAGTCCGTCCAGTTATTTGGTTTCGCCGACGACATTGATATCATGGCACGTAACTTTGAGAGGATGGAGGAAGCCTACATCAGACTGAAAAGCGAAACTAAACGGATTGGACTAGTCATCAACACGTCAAAGACGAAGTACATGATAGGAAGAGGCTCAACGGAGGTCAATGTAAGCCACCCACCACGAGTTTCTATCGGTGGTGACGAAATCGAGGTGATTGAAGAATTCGTGTACTTGGGCTCACTGGTGACCGCCGATAACGATACCAGCAGAGAAATTCAGAGACGTCATCATCATCATCATCATCATCAACTGACTATCTACAACACGCTTATAAGACCGGTAGTTCTCTACGGACACGAGACCTGGACGATGCTCATGGAGGACCAACGTGCACTGGGATTTTTTGAAAGGAAAGTGTTGCGTACCATCTATGGTGCGGTGCGGATGGCGTACGGTACGTGGAGGAGGCGAATGAACCACGAGTTGCATCAGCTGTTGGGAGAACCATCCATCGTTCACACCGCGAAAATCGGAAGTCTGCGGTGGGCCGGGCTGTCGGACAGTAATCCGGTGAAAATGGTTCTCGAAATCGATCCGACGGGAACAAGAGGGCGAGGTGCACAGCGGGCAAGGTGGATCGATCAGTTGGAGGACGATTTGCGGACCCTCCGCAGACTGCGTGGTTGGCAAAGTGCAGCCATGGACCGAGCTGAATGGAGAAGACTTTTATGTGCAGCACAGGCCACTTCGGCCTTAGTCTGATAATAAATAAATAAATAGGTTTTTGGGGGCAGCCCTTACTTTGCACCGTTCAATGTGCAAAAACGATCCATAAAACAATGAAAAACGATCCGTAAATGAGACATCTGAATGTTCCATAAAACGCTACCATAAACCCATAAAATAGTTCGGGAGATTCCATAAAGAATAATTTTATGATCCATAAAAACTATATTTTGATCCATAAAATTTCAAATTTGCGCAATTTTTATCCTGATGATGATCCATAATTTTGTTTATATGATCCATAATTTCGATAATGTGATCCACAATGCATAGAAAGAAGGCCAATGAAACGGTGTCAGGCCATTAGGCCGAAGGCCATTTGGCCGAAGGTCATTAGGCCGAACGGTCATTAGGCCGAATGGCCATTAGGCCGAATTAGCAAAAAGAAGCAAGAAGTGAAAAATGAGAAGTTCTTTCTTCACCTCACCCCTTCTTCCTTCTCCCATCTTGAATCTTCCTTTTTCTTTCTTCTTTCTTCTTCCTTCCTTCTTCCTTCTTCCTTTTTCCTTCTTACTTTTTCCTTCTTCCTTCTTCTTTTCTCCTTCTTTCTTCATCCTTCTTTCTTCTTCCTTCTTTCTTCTTCCCTCTTCCTTCTACCTTCTTTCTTCCTCCTTTTTTATTCTTTTTTCTTCCTACCGTTTTCTTCCTTCTTTCTTCTTCCCTCTTCCTTCTACCTTCTTTCTTCCTTCTTTTTTATTCTTTTTTCTTCCTACCGTTTTCTTCCTTCTTATTTATTCTTTCTTCTTCCTTCCGTTTTCTTCCTTTTTTCTTCTTTCTTCCTTCTTCCTTCTTACTTTTTCCTTCTTCCTTCTTCCTTCTTTCTTCTTCCTTCTTTCTTCTTCCTTCTTCCTTCTTCTTTCTTACTTCTTCCTTCTTCCGTCTTCCTTCTTCCTTTTTCTTTCTTCCTTCTTCATTCTTACTTTTTCCTTCTTCCTTCTTCCTTTCTACTTCTTCCTTCTTTCTTTCTACTTCTTACATTTTCCTTCTTCCTTCTTCCTTTCTACTTCTTCTTTCTTCCTTCTTGCTTCTTCTCTCTTCTTTCTTCCTTCTTCCTTCTTCCTTCTTTCTTCTTCCTTCTTTCTTCTTTCTTCTTTTTTCTCTCTTTTTCCTTCTTTTTTCTCTCTTTTCTTTCTTCTTTCTTCTCTCTTCTTTCTTCTTTCTTCTCTCTTCTTTCTTCTTTCTTTTTCCATCTTCCTTCTTCCTTCTTTATTCTTTCTTTTTTTTTCCTTCTTCTTTCTTCCTTCTTCCTTCCTTCTTCCTTCTTCCTTCTTCCATTTTTCTTTTTTCTTCTTTCTTCTTTCTTCTTTCTTTTTCCTTCTTCCTTCTTTCTTCTTCCTTCTTCCTTCTTCATTCTTACTTTTTCCTTCTTCCTTCTTTCTTCTTCTCTCTTCCTTCTTCCTTCTTCCTTCTTCATTCTTACTTTTTCCTTCTTCCTTTCCACTTCTTTCTTCTACCTTCTTCCTTCTTCCTTCTACCTTCTTCCTTCTTCCTATTTCCTTCTTCCTTCTTCCTTCTTCCTTCTTCCTTCTTGCTTCTTCCTTCTTGCTTCTTCCTTCTTGCTTCTTCCTTCTTCCTTCTTCCTTCTTTCTTCTCTATTCTTTCTTCTCTTTTCTTTCTTCTTTCTTCTTTCTTCTTTCTTCTCTCTGCTTTCTTCTTTCTTCTTTCTTTTTCCTTCTTCCTTCTTCCTTTTTCCTTCTTACTTCTTCCTCCTTCCTTCTTCCTCCTTCCTTCTTCCTTCTTCCTTCATCCTTCATCCTTCTTTCTCTTTTCTTCTCTCTTCTTCCTTCTTTCTTTTTCCTTCTTCCTTCTTCCTTCTTGCTTCTTCCTTCTTCCTTCTTCCTTCTTGCTTCTTCCTTCTTCCTTCTTAATTCTTCCTTCTTCCTTCTTACTTCTTACTCCTTTTCCTTCTTCCTTTCTACTTCTTCCTCATTGCGCACTACTCACTTCTCACTCCCCAGTTCTCATTCGGACTAATGGCCATTCGGACTAATGACCGTTCGGCCTAATGGCCTTCGGCCTAATGACCTTCGGCCTAACGGCTTTCGGCCTAATGACCCAGCATCCAATGAAACTATATCAACTGATCCACACATTTTTAAAAACTTATGAATCATTTGACAAAATTTATGAATCATATCACCAAAACTATGGATCATTTGAACAAATTTATGGATCATATGACTAGAATTATGGATATTACTAAAATTATGGATCATCATCACGATAAAAAATGCGCAAATTTAAAGTTTTATGGATCAAAATATAGTTTTTTATGGTTCAGTTTCCAAAGATTTATAGGCAATTGTCATACGTTCATGGGAAAATATCAAGAATTCTATTGTTTTTCTTGACCATGTTAACGGGACATATTTTCCTATTAATTGTTAAAATTTATCTTAGTTTTGGATCGAAAAGTTATTCTTTATTCTATTTTTAGGAACATTCAGATAACATTTACGGATTTACGGTTTTTCATTTTTTTATGGATCCGTCTTTATAATTTATATGCAAAAGTATGTTTTGCCGTTTTTGGGGCCGGGGAAGGTTCTTAAGGTGGTTCGAAGCCCCTCCCTTCTTTGGAAAGGGGGGCTCTCATACAAATGATACACCAATTTCTTCATAACTCGAGAATTATTCAAGCAAATGGAATCAAATCTGGCATGTGGAGGTTTTGAAAGGGAAGATATGTTTTTGTTATGGCTCGAAACCCTTCTGGAAAGGGTGACTCCCATACAAATGAAAGAGAAATTTCGACATAACTCGATCGATTTCAGGCGATACTAAGATCGTCGGGTCTGCTAGTTCCCAACATGAATTGTTTTTGCGCAACCCCTAAATCACCTTCAAATTGCCTGATTTTTTGCCAGGACTCCTAAATCATCAGAAAGAAGCTGATTGACATATGGGTGATCGCAAGAACGCACTCGTCAGGTAGAGCAGGAAGGTCGGACGTAAAAGTGCTATATAGGATGGGCCCAAGCAGGCTACCTTGCGGAACTCCTGCAGGTATTGAGTAACTATCGGAAAGCGATCCTCCTAGCGATACTTTAAATGCTCTATTCTGGAGATAATTTTTAACAATTTTCATCAAATATGGCGGAGTGTTAAACCTGTCTAGTTTGTAAATGAGACCTTCATGCCAAACGTTATCGAAGGCTTTTTCTACGTCCAGAAGGGCCATTGCAGTAGTTTTAGATACTGATTTGTTTCTAGCTATGGTGTTCACTACCTTTTTAAGCTGTTGTACGGTGGAATGTCCCTCCCTTAAACCGAACTGTTCTTGGAGCCGTATTGCGTTGGAATTTACGTGTTCAAGTAGCCTAACTAAAATAAGCCGTTCAAATAATTTACTCAACGAAGACAGTAGACTGATGGGTCTGTAACTACTTGGACAGGTGGGATCCTTGCCAGGCTTGATGATGGGGACTATCTTCGCCAACTTCCAGCAACCATGGAAGTAGTTGAGTTCAAGACAACGGTTGAATATGTTGGTCAGTGGAGAGGGAACTTTGTCGGATAGCTTCTTGAGGACTAGATTGAATGTACCGTCGAATCCAGGGGCTTTCATGTTTTTTAAACACTTAGAACCGGCGATTTGATTTACGGTAATTTTAAGGGATTACACAGAGAGTATTGTCTAAGTTTTGGACGCATTGCATGACTTCATCTTCAAAGGGGCTCTGTATGCTACTACCAAGCTTGTAGTATCAGTATCTGCTGTTTGCCAATGGCTGTAGCTTTTTCATCGGCAGTTATAAGCACGGTGGCATTCAATTTCAACGGGGGAACCGGTTTATGCGGTTAAGGACTATGCAGACTTTCCAGAACGGTTTGGAATTGTTATCAAGACCCTGCAATACTCTTTCAAAGTCTTTGTTACGAAGATACTGCAGGCGATCTTGAATACAATTGTTCAGGACGTGCATTTGATGTTTCTTGTTGGGGTCACCATTCCGTTGAAACTGTCGTCTACAGCGGTTCCGCACTCGGATGAGGTATTTGGTGTTTGGATCGATATGCAAGTACTCACCCTTTATTGGCAATCGTCTAATGTGGGTCTCGTCCGCGGTGTTGATAAAACTGATAAAACACTCGCCACTTTTATAATCAAATTTGTTGCGTTGACACCTAAGCCCCGCCTCGTCATCATTGCAGGCATTGCTTGCATCGCCGACAGACCGCGGAATAAGAGTGATGGCTGCTTCACAACAATTGGGTTGGGTGGATTGGGTGCCGAAGAATTATCGTGTACGATTAAAATTGCATTAATTTGCAAATAACGACAATTAAAAAATATCAATCATTTGACTTTACCAAGAAGCAAAACTGTTCAAAACTTAAAATTACTGATATAGCAGTTCAACGAACATCATAATTATTTCATGGAGATTTCATGTAAATGTACGAAGATACTTCTGAAAACAGTTCAAATAAAGCTTTACAAGCAGTTCTTATGAATTTTCTTCAATTTTAAAACTAAAATTTTTATTGAATAATATTTGTTTTTAGTAATCAGAGGAAATTACTTAAAATTACCAATCCAATATACTTTTCAGACCTCTACATATTTGAGATATCCTTGGCTCTTTAAAACGCCATACAAAAACAACATTGATTGCAACTTCACATTTTTACCGCATCCGGTCACTGTACGATGTCATCGTTGTCCTGGATGAATGCTTTCGGATGCATAGTGATAGTCGTAAAAATATGTGCAGCATGGGAAATATTCAAATGGGAAAAGATTGGAGTCAATGAACGATGAAGAAAAATGGTAGAAAGCAGAAGAGCAGCGGTTGATGTAGGTCCGGATTGATTCCAACAAGTAAAAACGAATGGAGTTAATTCACTTACTAAAACATTTTCCAGTTTTTTTTTCAGCTAGAGCGAAGATCAGGAATGTTGTGAGTGCTGAATGTAAGCAAGGGACTCACCTGAAAAGTAGTGAAAAGCAAATATATATTATAATATTAATATACGATAACGGTTACATATCATTAGCACGGAAATATATGGGTTGGGGCCTCCTTAGCCGTGCGGTAAGACGCGCGGCTACAAAGCAAGACCATGCTGAGGGTGGCTGGGTTCGATTCCCGGTGCCGGTCTAGGCAATTTCGGATTGGAAATTGTCTCGACTTCCCTGGGCATAAAAGTATCATCGTGCTAGCCTTATGATCTCTCATGATATACGAATGCAAAAATGGTAACATCGCAGTTAATAACTGTGGAAGTGCTTAATGAACACTAAGTTGCGAGGCGGCTCTGTCCCAGTGTGGGGATGTAATGCCAAAAAGAAGAAGAAGAAGATATGGATAAAAGCAATCATTGGCAAGCCTCTGAAAATATTTGAGGGCACTATTTAGAAAACAAACAATTGGAATGGCATAAAATTTCGACGATTCATGCATTTCGTAACAGTGCCCACTGTCAATACTCACAACATTCTGGGTAAGCTCCTGGCTCGCCAGACTCAGGTGGTATAAATATTAGCTGTTTATCAATGTAAGCCACAGTTCAATCTTCTTTTATTACATCTTTCAGCATAGGTAGATTGATGGTTTCGGCCTTTGAATCATAACCAAGTAATCAAAAAATATTTTCCACAATTTTCCTCCTAATGTATCTCCACAAATCATTTATGTAATTTATTGAAATTGAAGCAGCCGCATTAACCGCAAATAAATAGATGAGCAGTGTTATTTTTTTAAATTATATGCCTTTCTTCTTACGATAGATTTATGCTTTAACTTCTCTTGTAAGGTATCATTAGCATTACAGTTACAGTATAACTAGTAGGTTGATCACTAGTGATACCTACTCATATTTTTTTTTTATAAATTATAAGAATGCTAACACAAATCATTGAAGTGATGTTATTTGATTCCAATCTAAGACAAAACTATCAGAGGCATGAGAATTACTACTCTTGGCCACCATTACTGAAGTGGAAAACTGAACGAAATCGTGAGCAAAATTACGAAAACTGTATATTTTTATCTCCAAGAGTTAAACCTTTACATTAGCTTGTAGGGCCGAATTGGGTATATTCACGAAAGTTCAGAACAAAATACCTACATAGACATACCCAAAAGAAGCAAGTATGAACGATCGCTTGATTCTACATCGACATGATGCTGTTTCGTTACTGTAGAGCGGTTATGTGGTAGCATCTGCGAGATGATGATGCAGCGGGTGTTCATAAATCTAAATAAAAATATTATTACGAATTATAAACAGTTCCGCTAAACGGGTACGTGCGGTTGCGTGGTGCTGCCGCAGGTCCCTCGGAGAAGAAAATGGGAAAATCCTCCATCGCCCCAAGCCGCGTCGTCTTCGAGCCACCTGACTAGGTACGGGGGGGAAAGCGTACGATACGAACCCGTAAGCCAACCGCACCAACAACCCACCGGTGTCAGTCGCGAAGATAACTGCGTGGCTCGTAAACTCAATTTCTTCAGCAGTTTATATAGGAATGCAGACTCGCACAGTTAGTTGAATTATGGTCTCGAAATGAGATTGGACGTTTTACCTTGTGGCAACGATGGTTGCCTCCGTGCTTGTCTTCGGTACATACTCTAATCCCCCATCGTCGGCGGAGGTCGCATTAGGGGTAGAGCTTTCGCTGGTGACAACTCAGCAGGATGCTCGAAAGATGGACGGTTTCTGGCAGCCTCGGTTAGGAGACTAGCGGTTGAATTTTATCCACCACTGAAGCTGGTGACAGTTTTTGCTGCTCTATTAAAATCGTAAATTATTTGCTTCGGAGATATGGGTCCAATTATGGTCGCACTCAAGAGGAAAGAAGATTTAGAATAGCAGGCAATTAAGCTGGGTGAGAAAATGACGCACTTTATTGCTTCAGGAAATAATGGTGCAGAAAGATATCACAGTTTGGAGCGAATTTCCTGTTTAATTTATCTAGTTTGTTGTATGTATTTTGAAACATAGTCGGCTTTGTCTTATTTCCGGAATTAAACTTGAGAGTGACAGTTCGAAAACTAAAAATGCACCCCATACCAATAAGACATCTTTCAAAAAAAAAGTTGAATATCTCCCAAAAGTAATGTTTCATGTAGCGAATAGTCACAAATCGTATCAAATATTGTACAAAACTATACACACCATAGATAAGAATAAATTTTTGTTTACATATTACGAACAATGTTTTTTACAGGACAGTCAATAAGACGTACAGTGCAGTTAGAAGAAAAACGATCATACTTTTTTCATATAAAACACATTTTATACAAAAACATTCCTCTATTCTAAGGCTTTCGAATATTCCGCGAACACCATGACACAGTTTATAAGCTTAAAGCTAACTGACAGACAATAAACTTGAATGTTTCGTCATATTATTGTTCATGTTATTTATGCAATTTTTGAAACTTTTGTTCTTGCATTATTTACTTTACGAATTATTTACCGTATCAAATTCCATGTGATGACCTAATTCGAACAAGGAAATGTTGACATAGTTATTAACGGATGGCACCACCAACAACGCCCACATCATTCCGGAAACACAAAAGGACAGCCCGGGGATGTTTGTACAAAGTATTTTATCTGATAATCTAATGTTGTGATCCGAAAAACGATAGTCTCTCCTCCGGGCGTATTACATGGCCCGACTCGACCCAGCCATAAATGGAAGTTGACAAATTTCCAAATGGACATCCGATAGCTTAGCCGTCGTTCGTATCCCATCGGTGCCCCTTCTCGGCCCAGCTTCGGACATAAATGAGCACCATTTCCCGCTTGCCCGGCAATAAAACCCGCCCGAGTGGCGGCTAGTTAGCTGGTGTGTGTTATAAAATTTATTGCCCCATCATTTAATTTTCGTGCTGCATCCTTCTGAGGCTTTCGAGCGATCGTGTAGTGTAGCGCACCGATCTACGGGCCCCCGTCGTAATTCCCCATTTCGATGCAATTTTCCCATACAGCAGCAACCGGGCAACGTTCATAAATCTAAGCGATTGAATTTCAAATTCTTAATCCTCAAATTAATGCAACTCATGTGAAGCACTAATTCCGGAGGAAAGAAGAGAAAAGGCCATGACAGTGTTTTGCATACTGCATGTACAATAGGGTGGTATATAGTTTTCCATGTCATTTACCCCTAACCATACAAGCGGATTTTTCCAGAAATCTACAAAAATAATTTTTACGTGAATAATCATGAAATCTATTTACATTTGATGTCTTAACGGTATGCTGTTTGTTGCAGCTCACATAAACATAGTTTTGAAATGGATTTTATTTGATTACTTAATTTGGCATTTGATTAAAACTCTAAAATTTTAAACGGAGAATTTTTGATTATTTAATTCAAATGGTTTCTAATGCCACCCTATAGGTGCCTCCTGTACCTATTGGCAGCAAATGAAACATCGGGCACATTAAGCTATAGGTATCGTGGATCGTGGTGGTTTCCATTTATTTGTTTTTTTTTTTGTGTCACGCCGCCGGTCAGTATCCGGTTTGTTCCATTTTTGCTACCGTGCCGACGCGACACCGGAAGTGTCCCCAGTGGAGCAATCGGCATTGATAACCATGGCTTATAACAATGGTACCGTTTCTACTCTGTACTTTCTTTCGGTATTCGAATGTTCGATTAAATTTGTGTTAAATGCAACTTACATGAAGCCCCATATGGAAGTGGTAGCTATTTAATTATTTCTATTCCAAAACTGGCTTAAATAATAAAAATTCATTTGTCATAAGATGAATTACTACTATTCCATTGTAATGGGACGGTGCTCATCCAATTTCCGTATAGTAAACCGCGTTTTGATTGTTAGTTTTGAAAAAATGAACGCAAATAAATGTGATCTTGTTACTCTTATGTGTTTTCTTGTTTTATAGTACACGAGAAAGCCACCATCACCTTTAGGTGGATTATTCTGTTTTATTATAAACTATATGCTCAAATTTACAAATGGCGAGCTCGGTGGTCTAATGACTAGTGACGCTTCTGCCTTATAAACAGGAGGTCGTGGGTTCAATCTCATCCTTATTAAAAAAAAAAAATATATATATACATATATATATAGATTACACTACTTTCCAAGCGGGGAGGGATCTTGAAATATTTTAAAAACCTTCCCCAGACCCAAAAAAAAACCCTGCATACACATTTTCATGCCGATCGGTTCAGTAGTTTCCGAGTCTATAAGGGTCAGATAGACAAAAATCCATTTTTATGTATATGGAAGAAGGCAAGAAAGCTGCTTTCCGGCGTGCTCGAGCCATTTTGATCGGGTTTCGTAGATAGCAGTTCTAGTGTCGGCATCGGTGTTGGTGTCCATTCAATCGTACACATTTATTGCATCATCTCCTTCCTGGTGATTTTGCTACCGAAGGCAACTTTCAGTCGTCGCCAAATGATTAATTTTTGCACTTTGCAAATTCAATTTCGAATCAATCTTCAATCAATCAATCAAAAGTGGCCTTTTATTATTATTTATTTATTACATCAATAGACTTGATACAGCCCCAATGATGGTTAAAATCACAACACGCTGCAAACAATGGAGAGCACTACGCAGTCCATAGTTTGTGCGACGAAAAGGAAGTCTTAGCATTAGGTTACTCCGCAGTTGTCGGGGTTGTGCGTTGATGTTTATTTGACGCAGAAGAGTGTCACAATCTATTCTTCATTGCAAAATATCGGCGTCGGCTAATGCTCTGCATACATCCCTTCGGATACACAGAGATTCTAAGCTGATCAGCTGGCAACGGTCTCGTAGCGAGGAAGTCGTAGCGGATCTCTCCAGGGAAGGTTGCGAAGTGCTTACCGTATAAATCGACGTTGAACGGATTCGATGCGTTCGACACCATTATTATAGTTTGGACTCCAGACCACAGAGCAGTATTCTAACGTAAATCACACGAGAGAGCAATACAGTGTTTTCAAACAGTAGATGTCTGTGAAAGTCTTTATCACTTTGATCACAAATCCAAGAGACCTGGATGCTTTATCAACAACATATAAAATGTGATCCGAGTATGTCAGTTTGCAGTCCAATAGGACACCGAGATCTTTCACACAGTGCACTCTTTCAATAGTCGTTCCGAACAGGCAGTAGTTGAAGGTAATCGGTTGTTTCTTCCGAGAAAAAGTTATGATCGAGCATTTTTTCGGGTTTACTACAAGTCGATTTAGATCGCACCAATGAGCGAAAGCATCGATCTGGTCTTGTAGTAAGTGACAATCGGCTAGTGAGCAGATGCGCAAAAACATTTTAAAATCATCTGTAAATGATAATCGCGGTCCTTTTAGAACTAGATGTACGTCGTTGAAGTAGAGAAGGAATATCAACGGTCACAGATGGCTACCCTACGGTATGCCAGACATCGCAAAGAAGTTTTCCAAGCGACAATCGCCTAGAGCAACTGTCAGTTGGAGCTCAGTAAGGTACGAACCAAACCGTGCAAGCAGGCTGCCTCCAATTCCCAATCTATCAAGCTTGGCGACCGCAATGCTGTGGTTCAACTTATCAAATGCTGATGTTAGATCCGTATAAATTACATCTGTTTGATCACAAGCAAGCATACTGTCTGTAACGTATGATGTAAGACACAGTAGATTCGTACCTGTAGAACGTTTAGCATAGCATAGCATAGCATAGTTACGGTGTACTTCGTAGATTGGACACTAGTGATACTCATGTTTTTCTTTTGAAATCCTTATTCAGATTGCTAGGGGAGGAGGTTCGGTTGTGGGCACCCTTTTGTGTTTGGTCCATAACTTTGGCCCTGGTTGATCTTATGTCGACATTTGCATAGCAATCGAAAGCTAAACTTATAACCTTATTACTAGCAAAGAAATGAATATGATTTCATCGATTTAGAAAAAAATGTCGACTATTTAGAAAATTTGACATTTTTGGACATTTTCATTTCGTGGTTCGGTTGTGGGCACCCTTGAAAACTTAGCTAAAAATAAAGAAGCATGAATAAAAACCACCCAGATTTAAAGACAAGGAATAGTTTATTCATTCTAAAAGCCAGGAGACGCTAAAAAAACTCAAATCAATTCACCTAGCAGTGATGATGCCTCCCTCGGTGCATTAAGGAGGATGTTGAAAAAAATCACATAAGAAAGGTCTAAAAGAGCACTTTAGGTAAATGGGTTTTAATTTTTCATTGATTTACGTTTTATTGGTATGCATCACAGTCACAAAAAATCCTGATTAATCACCCTAGCGGCAATAGTGTCTTTCTCGTCCATTTCAAAAAATAATATTTTGGCCATAAATTTTGATCCCATAGTCCGATCTGACCAATTTTCAATAGGAAACAATGGGAAAGCACCGTCGAATGCAACTTGTTGCAAGCAAATCGGTCAACGCTTTGTTCCAAAAAGTGTGTGTATAATGACTAGACATGCCCAAAGAACAAAAATATTAAATAAACTCATTATTTCGAACAATTATGTCAAACTAATTATAAAAACTGCCTTAAAACGTTATTAAAAATAAGTTAAGGGACAAGTAAAACGATATTGAATGATTTATCAATAAAATGAGGGTGCCCATAACCGAACCAATAAAGGTGCCCACAAACGAATTTCGCACCCTTTTTGGAACGAGAAGAAAAAAAAATCGCGCTAAAATTTTGATGGCAATCGACATTGGGCCTCAAAATAGATTGAATTTATCCTTTAATCCTTTAAATTATGACACTTTGAAAAAGGCCAAAAAAAACTTTCGTGTTGTTTTTCTTGTACGAAAAATTTATTTGTTTCTAGTTCAAAGTAGAGATGCCCATCCGGTTTGATATTGAGCACAAAACATCATGCTATTATAGCAAACAAATGACGGTTGTTAGAATGACAGCATCTCTTATCTGTCAAAAGATACATAGGGGTGCCCATAACCGAACGGTGCCCACAACCGAACCTCCTCCCGTATCAAAAATCAAGGTGGGTGTGGTCCTTGATTTCAATCTAGGATAAAAATCACAAAAGCATGAAGATTACTACTCCTGGTCACGCCCATCTTCATCGTAACTTGGGAGGGGAAGGAAGTGTTGGTGTAGTACTTACTTAACGAGAAGCCCCCGGCTCAGCGACACCCTCATAAGTACCACGGAGTTGGATATTGGGGAAGGTATTCGTTGGGTCAGGATTTGCCTGTAGCTGACAATGCGACCGTGGTAGATCTTACACCGTAACACACCACGCAAAGGTGTCTACCCAGCGTTACGGGGAAAGATTCGTACCTGTAGAACGTTTTTCCATAAAGCCATGTTGATCGGTACTGATATAATGTTTACGGTGACCATTTAGAGAATTCATGACGACCAACTCGAACAACTTCGATACAGCGCATAGCGACGTGATTCCTCGATAATTATTTATATCGCGCTTGCTTCCCTTTTTGTACACAGGAAACATTTCAGCTGTCTTCCAGCAGGACGGACATACACCATTAGAAAGGGAGAGGGAGATCCGATCCGAGAGAGAAACGATGAACACACATCCAGAAGGCAGGAAATGTACGTTTTTAGGAAAACCGACTGAACACCGCCAGGTCCCGATTTGTACGACGTTTTTAGCTGCGTGGCTGCTCTCGCTATGGTATCTGTACTTACATTGACAGCGTTTAGCGTTTGATTCGTTGAGGGGACATTACCCACTGCGCTGGTTATGGAGTCATTGGAGAGGCGCTCATTGACAAACACGATAGCAAACTTGGCCGAGAATATGTTAGAAATCTCTTGTTAAGTTGACGCCATGACTCCTTTGTAGACCATGGACGATGGAAGACCTACTTCCTTACGCTGCTCGTTTACGTAGTTCCAAAAGGATTTCGGATGGGATTTAAGCCGTTGCTGTATCCTCCGCTGGTAACGTTTAAAATAGAAAC
Source organism: Armigeres subalbatus (assembly GCF_024139115.2). Classification (NCBI taxonomy): domain Eukaryota; kingdom Metazoa; phylum Arthropoda; class Insecta; order Diptera; family Culicidae; genus Armigeres; species Armigeres subalbatus. The sequence continues at coordinate 157,586,449 of NC_085140.1, read as the reverse complement.
GCTTAATCGTTTGTATTCATGGTTCAGCGTTGCATAATGGTGTTTCAAGGGAAGAGTGCGGAACATTGTGAACCTTTTCAGGACGGCCTTTTATGTCCTTTTCAACGAACGAAGGTCATTTGTCATCCACGGAACCCTAGAGTCGGTATGGGCAATCTTCTTTGAAACATGTCTGTCCACATATGCTGACATATGCCAGGACATGAGAAAAAAATTTTGCAGCGATATTCGCATCGGCCGGGTCGAGGATACTCTGCCAATCCAAGTTAGACAGCACTTCGGCAATACTTCAATAATTCGCTTTGCGAAAAACATATGACAGCCGTTAAAGTACCAACATAGTCACGGACGACATCATTCTCAACTCCAATTACTAGAGATGGATGGTGAGGGGCAGCCTTGACCAAAGGAACAGGTTCAGTGGAAATAAATGGACCGGTTTAACGACCGCCGATGAAGCACAGATCCAGCAAGCGATTATTCTCATTCATGATGCAATTAACTCGAGATAAAGTTGCAGTACTGTAATTATCCAGCAACCTGAGAGCTCCCGGGTGAAACGAGGAATGCTCCTGATCAGGACGTAGGAAACCGTTGTGAGTTGGAACCCACGCGACTCCTGCAAGATTGAAGTCGCCCAGAACGATGATTTCATCGTTGGGAGACGCTATTTCCGACGCAAAGAAGACTGATCATCAGTGCGTGTTGATGAGTTCCAAGTCTCGAGTTCGGTCCGGAGGAATGTAAACCGCACAAACAAATAGCTTACGGCCTCCGAGCTGAATAGATTCCCAAACCGCGGTCCACGGTTCTGAACGAATCGTCTTCGATTACTGATGCCTTCAGCCTAGAACTTATTAGCGATTATGATGCCACCTCTAGTCAATTTCCTGCTGTTATTCGAGTTTTGATCACATCGAAAAACCTCGTACCCAGTTCTAAAAATATAGCTTGATATTGTGCGAGAGTCTAGCCAAGTCTCGGTCAGAACTATGATAACAATGATCCGTGACCGCTAGTCGATAATCTTCCACTAGGGCATTCATTCCGCCAACGTTCTGATAGTACATAGTAACGTGCGATTTCGGACGGGGGGCTGTTGCTCTGGACATCGGGATAATATCAGGAAGAGAGGCGGTGGTGGATTGATCGTACTTGCCGGTAATAGTCTTCCGGACCCCGTCTTCCTTTCCATGCACAGGCCGGGACGGCTGCTGGACGCTGGCAGGAGGGGCTCGACTGCGATTAGAGGAATAGGGGCATTTTTGGGACTTGTGACACTGAAGCATCCCGGTGTTCCGTTAGCAGCAGACTTGGTTTGGCTTGACGAAGTTCCACTGGAAACGATAATCGATTCAGGCAAGGAATTGTTCGTAATAACAACGTACTTGCCTGCAGGAGGAGCTCGGAAGACCCCGTTTCTCAACTCAAAGGACCGGGAGTGCTGATGGTCGCTGGCGGGAGGGGCTCGACTGCGATGAGAGAGATAGGGGCTTCCTCATAGCTAGAGGCAAGAGTGGCCTGTGCGGTATATAAGAGTCTTCTCCATTCGGCTCGGTTCATGGCTACACGTCGCCAACCACCAACCACGTCTACGGAGGGACCGCCGAAGTCATCTTCCAGCAGATCGATCCACCTGCCATAAAATCTATGTCGTCGGAGCACCAGATCAAAGTTACGTGCCATAATATCTATGTCGTCGGCGAAGCCAAATAGCTGGACGGACTTATTGAAAATTGTACTACTCATGTTAATCCCTGCTCTTCGTATTACCCCTTCCAAAGCGATGTTGAATAGCAGACACGAAAGACCATCACCTTGCCGTAACCCTCTGCGCGTTTCGAAGGGACTCGAGAATGCCCCTGAAACTCGAACTAAGCATATCACCCGATCCATCGTCGTTTTGATCAACCGTGTCAGTTTATCCGGAAATCCGTGTTCGTACATTAGCTGCCATAGCTGGTCCCGATCGATTGTATCATATGCGGCTGTGAAGTCGATAAATAGATGATGCTTGGGCACGTTGCATTCGCGGCATTTCTGCAGTACGAATGGCGAACACCTGGCGAATGGCGAACACCTGGTTCGTGGTTGAGCGTTCGCCCATGAAACCCGCTTGGTACTGCCTCACGAACTCCCTTGCAATTGGTGCTAGTCGACGGCATAAAATTTGGCAGAGGACCTTGTAGGCGGCGTTCAGCAATGTGATTTCGCGGTGGTTGCTACAATCCAGCTTATCGCCCTTTTGTAGATAGGACACACGACACCTTCCATCCACTCCTGCGGCAAAACTTCCTCCTCCCAAATCTTGGTAATGACCCAGTGAAGCGCTCTAGCCAGTGCCTCACCTTCTTCTTCTTCTTCTTCTTATTGGCATTACATCCCCACACTGGGACAGAGCCGCCTCGCAGCTTAGTGTTCATTAAGCACTTCCACAGTTATTAACTGCGAGGTTTCTAAGCCAAGTTACCATTTTTGCTTTCGTATATCATGAGGCTAACACGATGATACTTTTATGCCCAGGGAAGTCTAGACAATTTCCAATCCGAAAATTGCATAGACCGGCACCGGGAATCGAACCCAGCCACCCTCAGCATGGTCTTGCTTTGTAGCCGCGCGTCTTACCGCATGGCTAGGGAGGACCCCTTAAGTGCCTCACCACCGTATTTAAAAAGCTCTCCTGGTAGTTGATCAAACCCAGGGGCTTTGTTGTTCTTCAGAAGGCCAATCTCTTCCTGGATTTCCTGGAGATCCGGAGCCGGTCAAATTATGTCCTGTGCGCGTTCTCCCAGGTCCATCACCATACCGCCATTTTCGTCTGCCACATCGCCATTCAGGTGTTCTTCGTAGTGCTGCCGCCAGCTTTGGAGCACCTCACGCTCGTTTGTAAGACGGTTTCCATTTGCTCACTGCTCACATTCGCCGTCATAGCAGTCGTTTCTCTGATCTTGGTTAGGTGATCTCCATGTGGCCTTGTGGATATTTTTGCGGGGAAAGAAGGTGCTTCGGACTACCATTCCGCGGGAGGCTGTGAAGTTTATACATCGTTGGCCGTTATTATTCGATACGGTGTGCAGACTATCTGGTCCGATGACCGGTCTATACATTTCCTACCTTCCTACCTGTGCGTTCATGTCGCCGATGACGATTTTGACGTCCCGCAGTGGGCATCCATCGTATATCTGCTGCAGCTGTGCATAGAACGCTTCTTTCTCGTCGTCGGGTCTCCCTTCATGTGGGCAGTGCACGTTGATGATGCTATAGTTGAAGAAACGGCATTTAACCCTCAGCTCGCACATCCTTGCGTTGATTGGCTGCCATCCAATCACACGTTGGTGCATCTTACCCAGCACTATGAAGCCGGTTCCCAGCTCGTTGGTGGTGCCACAGCTTTGGTAGAAGGTAGCCGCTCGATGCCCGCTTTTCCACACTTTCTGTCCTGTCCAGCAAATCTCCTGCAGCGCCACGACGTCGAAGTTGCGGGGATGTAATTAAGTAGGTCATCCTGTCGCAACCTGCGAAACCTAGCGACTTGCAGTTTCGTGTTCCAAGCTTCCAATCGCGATCCTTTATTCATCGCTGTGATCACTTAACACATTAACTCAACCTGCGAAGATCGTCACTTGTTCGTGTACTTCCGAAATGTTCGAGGACCTTTTGGATTTTTTGTAACACTCTTGACTGCATCTACGACATTATTATCTTTATTATCTAACAACTCGACGCAGTGTTTTGGGGAAACATTTCAACGTTTTTTGATGCAACCGATGTGAGAGGAATAGCACTAAATCAAGCTTCAAGAAGGAGTTCTTCCGTGCCTAAACCCCTCAATCCCGTCCCTTTGAAAATGCCTGAGGGCCCAAATCCCAAATCCGAACTGTAAACTAACTCGATTTTTGAAGTCAATATGTTTCCACAAGTCCTGAATCAATCCAGAATACTGTTATTTGCTTTGTGTCCACTTCGCACAAAGGTGCTGTATTTATTATTTTAAGGAAAAAAATGTAAAAAAACAAAAATTTCCCCTCAAAATTTTGGTTTTGTTGTTTGTATTAATTGGAAAGGCGCATTGTCGAAAATAAATCGATGCTTTTCCATTCCATTCAAATGCAGGTTGAGCCAAGACGAATTTTCATCAAAAGTTCAAAACACAATAGCTTGGCGACGGCAGGAAATTACCATCGATAACAGAATCGCCAGTTCCCAATGCGCATCAAATGGAGACACTCACGCTAACTTTCACCTACTCAGTGACTGAGTAAAATTGTATTGCTCTCTCTTTCTATCCCACGGAAGTTTTACTCAATTTCCTTCAAAAGCAGGACAACTCAAAACTATGAATAATCATAGTAAGAACTCGTCTAATAGCAAGTGAAGACATTCCACTAAAAGCTCAAAATAATTTTCTTATCAAACAGATAGAATTGAGCCTTCATCTTCTTTTTTAAATATTGTAGCATTATGTAAATGCCCTGCTTCTCCAAATTCAAGATTGAATGGGTAATTAGCAGATCTTTTCAGCAGAGTTGATAGAACTTTTCTCCAGGATGGACCCCGATACGAACCCATCCACTACACAGCGTTGTACGCCATTCACAAAACGATAACGAAAGAACGTGTGCCAAATTATGAATGGTTTTAGGTCAATCTCGACCGTACCGGAAGACACACTGCACCATCCATTCATTCATTGACAGTATCTCTCGTGCCTGAGTGCCCCTGATACTGATACTGGATGCGACCTGCCAGTGCCAATCTCGGAGCGGAATTTGTGTCTCAATACAAGGATTATACAAAAAAGAGCGTGGAAAATAGTCCAACATAGTTGCCGTCCCGAAACTCCGGGGTGGAATGAGTCGATGTGCACGGCGAGGCGGGATACATGTGTTCATAACGATATTGAGGAATCTTCTCTGCTCCAAAACTCCCATGGCGCTTGTACGTTGGGAAGGAAATTGAGATTTAGATGCTGCCATTCCAGCCGGAGTTTTAAAACAAAAGCTCCTATGGCTCGGTTCATTTTCTTGCTTCCTACGTGGGAACATGGCGAGCGGATGAGGCTCTTTGCAAACGAAGACCGACTTGGAAACAGCATTCTAAATAAGGAAACGCTCAAATTAAAGCAGGATTAGTAACGTTTTATCTTTGGGCTCACAGCCAGTCAGCCGGGGTTTATGCGGCACCAAAATCTCTAGGGTTGGTCGAGTGTAAGGCTTCTAATAGCAGGGGCTGTTGGGGTAAAAAAGCAATACCGGTTTTTCTTTCATCTAACCAAAGTATTCAGTCATAAATTCGAATGATCAAATATACATCACATTAGGCGGTATTTGTTTGTTTGAATTTTTCACATGCCCGAATACAATTTCATAATATTGTCATAACAGTCATACCTATGGCCTATCTTACTCCAGCTTCCCTCATCGTAGGTTGAATTGCGTTTCTGCTGCTAGAGTTTGGGGAATTAGTTTGGTTCTCTTTCTCTTTTTTTCTGAGTTTGTTTTTTTGGGTGGGTCAAATACTAATTAAGGAAGTATTTCAGTGTTTTATCTTCCATCGAGTGTCGATTGTACGTGTTTCGGAAATACCTCGATTTGGTTCATTGCTCGGACGTGCTGGTAATGGTTTACGTAACGAAGTATTTGCTTTTCTAGCATTTCATTACATCTTTTTACTTCACATTGACATGGCACCCCGATTAAGAAAGAGTTAGAAAGCTATTAGGATTGAATGGTTGGAAGCAACCTACCCAAGTGGATCTCTTCAATAATTAATATATCCTTGGTTATTATTGTTTCTAATTTGTATTGCAAACAATTATCATCCGGATTATCGGTATAAAATTTTTGGTAAGGAACATCACGGGCGCTGACACAGGTAACTCTTGAAAACGTTATTCAAAATAAATCACCATTCTTACCCAAATACGTATTTCAAATGCCTACGGTAAGAAAAATAGCCCACAATTAATTAATCATTTGTTTGTATTAGTCAAAAGTTGGGCAGGTCCCATAGTTACGAGAGGCGAATGTCCAATCCTGGTGAGAAAGCAAAGAGAAGTTGCCAGAGCGGTAAACGTTTTCGCTATTTCTTTGTCTTCCAAGAAGAACAAACTGAACAAGTCCCTTGCACCATTGAGGAGATTAAGATTAATGGTGGATAAAGTTACGCTTTAAGGTGATTATACAATCAATCCATGTGGTGAATTTCAAATTCACCACACGGTTTTCTACTCCTATTACCAAAGTTCAAATCTAACGTAATAATGTTCTTACAATGCTGAAATTAAAGTCGATTGTTTAGCACAAGTAAACAAACGATCTACGGATGATTCATCCCCATGGGCGTAGTGATTCTCTCAATTCGTGCTCTTGAAAAATCACAAGAAAAAGCACGTGGTTTCCAAGATGGCCGATTTGTGGCTTTGTTGTATAACCACCTTAAAACAATAAATCTCGGCTTCAGCGACGCGACGACGGTGACGGGCCAACACAAACAAATTGCAATGAAGCAGTTCCGGTGGCTGGTGACAGTGATAATGAATGATTCTTTGGGATCAATCAAGCGGACGGAATTAGGATGCACGTTGAGCTGTTTTTGTTGTGATTTGTTGAATCATAAGGTTCTAGTTAATATTCGTTGATTCTGCAAACGCCAAGATAGTGCTTTCTTATTATTTTCACTTCACTTCACAAGGAAGCTACCCACTATATAAATATATATATATATATATATATATATATATATATATATATATATATATATATATATATATATATATATATATATATATATATATATATATATATATATATATATATATATATATATATATATATATATATATAGTGATAAATATATATATCCTGAGCAGTACACATGCTGTACATAGATCACAGTAGCTTATGTGTGACCCGATTTAGTCACAATTAGGTTGCTGTAACCAGTTTCATTAGACTTGTGCTGCTTGGGTGGGATATATATATATATATATATCTCCACCTCTTTTCGCATTTGGGTTTGAAACAGACGCACGCGAAAGATATTACGAGCACTTCCCATCTAGAAATGCACGATACATCGTTGACTACATATACACCTTGCTTGATACATCTGCTCATATCTCCTCTGTGGTATTTGGTTATGCCGTGTATTGTCTTGGCCAAACTTCGTCTTGCTGGTATAGGAATGTGGACCACAAAACCACACGGACCGCTCGAGCCCAAACTACTGCCGTTCTTCCATCAGCTATGTTGCTTTTCGTTAATACCCATTAATGCATTTTTGCTGGAATGCACTTGGAATGGACATCATTTCCAGTGGAGATACTCTTGACCTCGCCATCACCGAAGAACAAGTTGGGTCGTGGTCCGTCAAGATCTGAAAATAGGCCATATAAGCCATTCGCATCTTTGTTAGCGTCCACGGGTACATGCAATTGTAATGTCTTGTGTCGAACAAAGCTTGATTATTGCAAGTAATAACGAGGAATCTTCATATTCAAACATACTTATAACGCTAAGATACGACATCAAATCGATTCGAACTTTTCACTCAATGGGCTCTATGCCAAGAACTCGCTCAAGTTTTGATGTGAAGGACGATTATTCATCCTTAAAAGCTAGGTTGCCACAATGGAGTGTGGTGTGATTCATTCAAAAGATAATCGACTGTCGTTGAAGCGAATGGATGTTGCAGTTGGTGCTAACGGTTTGCTCGATATTGAGAAGCGGGCTGAGACGTCCATTGTATCGATTTATGTTGTATCGTAGATTTTAATTTGCATCGTGCTTTTTGTACCGGATTAATTTAGATGCGGATAGTAACGTTTCCCCATCTGTCTGGTAAACGAAGTTTTTGATCGTTGCACTGTTCCGAATAAGATGATCGCAACAACCAAAATTCTTTACCCCGTTGGTGGTCACTCAGGGGTCGTAGCAGTGCGTAGGTATAAAACCTTTATGTTCTATTCTTTCTTTCTTCATTTGCACGGAATCGCAAACAACTCACTTTATGGTTCATTTAACTCAAATCCGACAGGAGGTTTGCGCAGGCCCAATAAGTCGCTTTTAAAACAATCCTTACGAACGACATAGAAGATAATACGACTCTATACAGTCGGCAACGACCTGGGCGACGAATGAAGGATCACGATTGAAAGCTTGGAACATGGAACTGCAAGTCGCTAGGCTTCGCAGGTTGCGACACGATAGTCTACGATGAATTATATCCCCGCAACTTTGTAGCGCTGGGGTTTGATCCCACGAAACCAGTACGCTCGACAGGTGCTTTCCCTATTAAGCTACGAAGGACCTCCGTCGTCCTCCACAGCTTAGCGATTGATGAAAACAAATTCCCAGCACCGGGCACGAAGTGTTACGGTTCAGAACTCTCGCAATACATCTTCAGAACTATCTCATATGAGTATTTAGTTTTGTCTGACTCCTACACACTTGCTTCATCGGCAACTGCACACTAGTCGATTAGCTTAGTATGACCACTTCAAATAAGATGCCTATTTTGCATGAAGGTCTAAACTCACTTCTTCTGCGTAGCCTCTTCTCCAAGAAGCATGTTCGTTGAAAGTGAATTCATTTTTAACAATTTTACGTACTTGAGACAATAAAGGTATCAGTTGTTTGATGCACGTACATTCAATTTGAAAATTCCATACAATAGAGATACACAAATTGGTACAGTTGACATTACTAATCCCAATATTTTTTTCCGTTAGAGTAAGCTTTCCGAAGCATCATCCCAAAGAACACCAACATAAGCAGGAAACCAATTGGCTTATCCAGCACCATCAGGCAGCAGCAAAAACAGATGAAGGATTTATTTCCTCCTGAAGCCGCTTCCTAAAATGCTCATATTTTATGCACCGTCCGGTCCTTTTCTGTTTTGGTTCGTTTATTTATTGCCGCGATTTGTCCGACCACTGTGTACTGAGTGGCGGTTGTACGTACAATCATCCGACAGAAGGAAGATTTTCTTTTTATGGCATTGGGTGATTCCGCCGGGCTGGCTTCCTGTCTGCCGGAAAATGTTTCCACTAAAAGCAAAGCTTGCAGCCCGGCTCACCAAGGGGCACTTAGCAAAGGATATTTATCTGCAAGATCCAGCTTAAGGCCTTTATCTGCCTTAGTTTTCGTTCGTGCGTCTCTATTTAAGCGCAAAGTGAAGCAGATTTTTCATTCCTGAATATCGGAAAAGTTGACCAAGGCTATTGAAACCATTATCAATATGGAACAATGGGACATAAAGACACTATTGAACGCGTATGGATACTCAACTTTTTTACGTATTGTGCGAGAAATACAATTTGTTTGTACAATAGTACCATCTATTCAACCAAGGCAACAACAAAACAAAGATATTCAAAAAACGATTTAAATACTAAGGTGCGAAAAAAGCTTATGGAATTCATTCTGCCAATTGTTGCGCCTTCCAGGAACTCACAGGTGCTAAAACCAAGGACTAGTACAACATGCCTCGTCCCGAGCTGGCAGCCAGCATGATTTTCCAGCGAATTTCCACCGAATAATTTATTTTCCCTGGTGCTACGCAGGGTTTCACACATTTTACTCTGCCACAGACCCGGCGCGGAGGCTTTCCTGCGGGTGTTGCACCAGAAAATGAAAACAGTGCCTGAAGATTTATGGCAAGCGCTGTGCAATAAAACTAACATTTTTATAACCTCCTCCAACGTTGCCTTTCGGTTCTGGTACGAGCTTTGTTGATTTTCTCAAGAGAGTGCGAAAAAAAAAATACAAAATACAAAATTTCTGCAGAGCCCTACCTAACCGGACATGCGAAGCATCATCGTGGCGTAGTCGTAGCCCACGCCACATTCTACAGTGGGAAATAAGAGTAAGGGAGAATAGCGTAAAACGCACCAACTAGCCTCACTGATAAATTCTAGACCATCATCTGAAAAGGACGTAACAGCCAAAATTTATTCCTTCTGATTCTTTGTCCACATATATTGCTATATATGTAGACGAAGAATCAGAAGGAATAAATTTTGGCAGTTACGCACTTTTCAAATGTTGGTCCAGAATTCATTCATATAATCTTTTGTAGGACATTTCCGAACGAATGTTACCATTACAATTCAATATTATTTATTTATAATCACGGGCGGGACTTTTAAAACATCGAAAAAGCTTAAGGGGTGTATTTTGGGCTGTTCTCCCCTACGATTCTTCTAGGAAGCCCTAAGACGCGCGAAAAGCTCCTTCTTCGATGGGATGGTGTTATGGCCAGGCTTCGGGCATTGCTGGGAGGTGACTGGCTGAAGCTATGTCAATACAGCGCTACACAGTCGGCAGTGTGCTTCGGCGGGAAGCCAAAGTTTAATGGAGAGGCACGATGGGGAACATAAATTTTATATTTTCACGCTTCATTGACCTTTGGCCAAGGAAGTTCTTTATTTTGGCCTGTTGAAAAGTTAAAAGGAAACATTTTTAGCGCTTGGCTGAGCGTTAAGAACGAAAGTTAGATGTTGTGATGGTGCTCGTGATGTTTTGTACATTAGAGAGGATGTCTACTGGGGCACTACCCTTATAATAGGACTCGATTTCTCAAGCAACAGTGATGAAACTTCAAAGATTTGAAGAACTCATATAAACTTTCCAGAAATAACACGCTACCGAAATATTTGAACCCTTATTTTTGTGTTCCAGATCCTCTAATTTTACATCCTACTTTTTCTTGTACATAAAATTGAACGCAAGCTCCATAGCAAGGACAACTTGTAATTTTGAAAAGTGAGGAAAGTGGCAAGTATTTTTTATATATTAATTTTTCAGAACAGCCAAAAAATTCTTCAGAGAAAAAACTAAACACGATTGAATTGTGTTCAAAATTTAAATTTTTTATGCGACAGGTCTTTTGGTCAGAAATATAATGAGAAACATAAAATTATTGCCTATTCTCCAATAATCGACGCATATGGGTTTCACAATCTGTAACCAAAATTCGGATTCGGATTCCAAGTTTTTACTGCGGATTCCAAGTTATTACATCACATCACGGTGTTGAGAAAGTGGATATTTCGTTACTGTATTCTATAAAATCAATTAATAGGCTTTAAATTATTGTGAAGGGCTTGAGTTTCTTGCATATTGAACAGATTTATAGTTTTTAAAAAGATGAGAGAAAAGATGATGTTTACCAGTTTTCAGCAACCAAATGTGCTAATTTCGTTCCAAAAGCTTTAATGTTGGATAATAAAAGTTCGACGTGTTATTCCATGCCGTTCAGGTTGATGTTCAAGCCATTGAGATGTTTGGTAGTATCTACCAGAAAAGCTAAGTCACTCGTCTATTCGGGATCATTCAGCTCGGGCATTGGTTTCGTTGGCTGTGCGGTTAGCGACGTCAATCGTCTAGACTCATGTGCTACGGAGTGTGTGTTCGATTATAATGGGTAAGCGTCGTTCATTATCGAAAAATTCTCCACTGGCGCACTGGGTGTTATGTGTGTCCTGTCCGTTGTCTCATGCTAAGTGTTAAGTATTCAGTCTGTACGACTTCGGTCGAAGACGGTATTCCTCCTTTTTGTATTGGCATTGGTATCATGTAAAAATAGTGCGATTTCGATTCGAAGAGAATAAAATCATTCAAGCCTGGTACCACGGCTTTGTCAACGAACTTCGCAATAATACATCAAATCTTCGTATTCTGCTTCCATTTCCGTCAACATCATTTATAATTAGTAGTTGAGGATCCCTCGCGATTGGCTTAATGACGAGCGTCAGGTCTTCAAGGTCTTCTGACTGCTGGAAAAATCGAGTTAGGGGTTTAAATACGTACTAACTCTTCATGAACTGGTGAAAAATGGTAGTGAGAGGAACACACGGAAGTTCTTATTACTGAACAAATTCTCTTACTTGAAATGGTCTTGTAGACAGAGCTAAATCCAGGGTTTTAAGAGTTTCACTGGTGATATTCTAGAAGCAAGCCAAGAATGTAGCTAGGGTTCCGATGCATGGCCAAAAACAGTATTACTGTTCTGTTTTCTCAAGAAAGAATTGATTTCCTATTGATAAGGGGCGCGCCTTCAATGGGATTGCTCTCTATGAAGGGTCTAAATAGCGGGACCTTGCCATGGTGGTCTGGAGAAAACAAAACAACAACTGTATCGAAACCGATACTGCATTGCTTCTCAATAGCACTGTGGAGTAATTTGACATGCACTTAAACACTAAGGATACGGGTAACGCTACAATAGATCTAATAATTCTCAGGTACTTATTCAAAAGGACGTATGTGATTTTGTAAACAAAGATTCAAACATCGATTTGTCCAATTTGATAACACTCCCATGCAAGTCATCACCACAGACAGGAAGGGGAAGCCTTCGGCTACCTGTTGGTGGTGTTGGTTTGCGTGGGAGTGCCATCAGATTGGACAAATCGACGTTTGAATCTTTGTTTACAAAATCACATACGTCCTTTTGAATAAGTACCCGAGAATTGGTCGCTGTGGCACACCCGAACAGGAAAGAAATAGGTGCTTTAATGATCATTATGGAACTCAAATGGGTTGCATAAAATCCATTAAAGCACTCATTTGGGTGCTAAAATGAAAAACCAGCATTAGTACAGTAGTTACATGACCATGTTTAGCTCAATTAGCTTGGCTGAGTGTTCGAATAGTGTATTCTCCGTGTCATACAACAAATGAAATAATTTGATGGCCATGACATCAAATTTTCCAAAGGCGGGTTTATCTATCGCTTTATGGTCTGTCGAGCATACAATGAGGCATAATAACATGGAATATGTTTGTTTCCTGCAGCAGCATGATCTTTTGGCAAGATTGATCATGTGAAGTAAATAAAATTGTCCCATTTTGGTACAGATTTATCATATCAAAGCCCATTTTTCGTCATTGCAAAAAATAGCGTGTGCAACTCGTTGCAAAACTCGATTTTTTCAGCACTCGTAGTATTTATCCAACTCGGCAAGCCTCGTTGGATAAACGTACAACTCGTGCTGAAAAAATCATCTTTTTGCATTTAGTTGCACAAACTACTAGTTTTTGCTCCATGTCACATACAACAATGGTTTTATAAGAGATAGGAAGTTGCAATATTCAACAAAAACATGTATTTTTACTGGTTTAACAATTTTGTAGAAGAGACGGAAACTGTGAAAAATTGTCAGGATTAATTCGCATCCGGCCTACGTGCCGTACGTTGGGCAGTCCTGGTCTAATCGAATTAGGCTAATTTTTTGTTTCAACATATGAGCTGTAACATTTTTATACTGTGTAGTTTTTTGAGTTCCGTACTAAACACGAATTGTTTTTATACATTGATTACATACCACAATTTTAAATTGATTCTGTATTTCTCCTAAAAAAACTGTAAGATCAAATTAACAGACAAATTACCGAGTTTTTGTAAAGATTTACTCACGATATGTTTTGCAATGAAGATGAATGGGTTTCAATATAATAAATTTATACCAAAAGGGTACAATCTATTTTACTTCACATGACCATTCTTGCCCATAAATGATGCTGTTGCAGAGACCATCAGTTCTCATGTTATCGTATAGCATTGCATAGCTCGACATACCTTGTAGGGATAGATAAACCTGCCTTCGGAGAATTTTGATGTCATATCCTTCAAATTATTTTAATTATTACGCGACGCAGAGAATACACTATTAATACACTTGCCGAAGCTTATTTAGCAATATGTAGTCTTTTCACTACTGTTCTGATGTTAGTTTTTCATTCTAGCACCGAAATGAGTGTGTGTGTATGTGCACACGAAAACAGAAAAACATTAGCCACTTTTTCATATAGTAATTCTTAACCGATTTTCTCGCAACAAGTTGCATTCGACAGGGAAAAAGCCTTGTTGATCATTGAATTGTATAACGATCGACCATTGCGTTCAAAAGTTAAGAACATGGAATCGAACTATATAAGCAGAAGAATAGAAAGCTTGAGGTCCTTTGATAGTAATTCGCTTTTGACTAAAAACAGTGTGTTCTTGAACTGCTACCAGATGTTGGAAAAAGCACTCATAAAATGTTCAGCAAACGATTCGCATTTTCTGGAAGCCGTTTTAGCAGAGCATGCACGCAGATGCATTAAAGAAGGCAACCCATATTCCGTCTGTTTTGACCGGACGAAGGACCCGAAACGTTTCCGGGCATGTGCGGGTAGCGCATGTATTTGTTGCTGGCAAGCGAGAAGCGACTTTAAGAGCAAGGCGAGCGATTAAGTCGATATCTCCGGATTGTAGAGCGCTTGATATGCTTCAGTTATAGAACACGTTTGGTTGTCCACGGAGGTGTTTACGGAGGTCACTGTAGCTCGTCGTTGAAGAGCTGCATCATAGCATTAATCTCGTTCGAAGTCCAGAAAACGCCAATCGATTAAAAAATTTAAAAAATTCGTTGGTAAATGCTACTTTTGAACTTATTTTCCTGCATAACACCAAAACACCATGCTAAAAATCCGATTGAACTTTATAGTTGGCATTAAATTGGTTAAATTAAAGTTAATTGCCTATTTCCGGGGATACCACCCGACTTGGACATTAATTTACAATGTTGTGAAAACTCCTTAGTAGCTTAGTTGGTTAAAGCACCAGTCTAGCGTACTGTAGGGTCGTGGGTTCGAGTCCCTTCGAAGGGAAAGTGGTTACCTCCAATACATTTTCCAAATCAATATCCTCCACATAACGTACATATTCACATATGAGTTTTTACAACATTAAATTGGTATTAGTTAGGTTTACATTCAATTGATTATTTTGTGTTTATTATCAATTGATTGCAGGGTTTGACAAGTTATCGCCAGAGAAAATTACCAAATTTTCACACCTGAGAAGTTATCAAATGATAAATTCAATAATTATCGTATGATAATGATTTAGCACAACCCTGGCTGATAGTGTACCGCTGCAACCATCACCGACGCAATCTGGAACAGAGACTAAGCACCCGCCACTAAGAGCAAGATTACCGGGCGCGAGTATTAGTCGTTTGGCAGCGCAGTATCATTACTTGACACTTTACCGGTCGCTACTAAACGCGCTGCTATAACAGTAGCGCGAGTGACAGGTTACCAAATTTGGTAGCGCGGTAAGAGCGCTGCTATTTGATAAACTGTCAACTGTCAAACGTCACCGGTACGGAATACAGCTACCAAATTGAGAGCCGAAAATAGTGACCGATACGGAAACGAGTGATGAAACTAAAATGATCAAATGATTAATGCTCGGGACCGATAATGATGCTCAGTGTAAACCACCGGTGGCTCATTACAGAAATAATATAATTATTATTCCTTCACGTGATTTGCGTCGGACTTTGCGTTTGCTTCGGCCGACACCTAGGAATCAGCAAACACCAGCCGAAGAAAGTTTACCAGAACGCAACCACTGCAGCAGTGGAGAAGATTCCGAGGCCCTCTACTGGTATCAATAGATGTAAGCGAGAAGCTGCTTGTAAGTTAGCAGAATTGAACTGTACCAGCTAAAAGCCCTGTAAGTTGCATTAATTTGACTAAATTAATGATTTCGTGTGTGTTACTTCTACGTGAAGTTGAACGATTTACAATGATATGGAAATGCTAATATCATCTTCCAAACTTGGACGTACATGTTCATGATAGCGTTAGAGGCGAAAGTATAGAATTGATAGTTCCGTTAGAATACGGCAGGGCATGAAGAATGTTTTTATAGAAGTCGATTTGAAAGCGAGCGGAGGGCAATATTTCAAATCGCACATAAAACATTCCTTCATGCCAAGCTCCCGTATTCTAACGGAACTATCAATTCTATACTTTCGCCTCTAACGCTATCATGAACATGTACGTCCAAGTTGGAAGATGATATTAGCATTTCCAATTAATTTGACGTCTATGTTGGCTTGAGGTCTCGAGTTAGCCTTGCGAACAAAGGCGCAGAATCCAGAGATAACGAGATAGATTCTTGATCAGATCTGGGATGTTTTCGGGTGGGAAACATTCTCAACACCCTGGGCATAGTGTATCCATTGACTTTCCCACACAAGATACATACTAATGCAATGGAGGGCATGAAAAGCTTTCAAATAACAACTGAAGGACTAAAAGAAGATTACTAAGTTGAAAAGCAGGCCAAGTTCCAATTGTAATGTAGTGCAATGGAAGAAGAAGCTTGTGATGCACTTACGAGATTGACTGATTCACCGAAACCGATTGCTAAACTGTTAACAAGTTTTCAACTGTAAATATTGGAATACATAAATATATTATAATACACTGGAGTCGGTTTTTACGTGGAGGTTATGGGCCGCGTTAATTAAAACAACGTAAAAAACCGCGTAGATTCCAAAATATGTCTAAATGAACCGCGTAAATCCTGAAATGTTAGTGAAAAAAATCGCAATACAAGCTATTCGTGTAAAAAACCGCGTGAAAAACGACGACAGTGTACAATGGAGCGTTGATTCTTTCTTGATTGAATGGTCCAGGAAAATTGAAAATCATATTTTCGTGACGTTTTTCGATTTTTTGCAATCGTAAAGTTCTACGTCAAAAATATTTTAAGCTCTTTTTAGTGGAATGTATTTGTAAATATTGAGCTATGCTGAGGAATCACTCAACATGGTAAGGCAGTGGACTACCAAGCGTCTGTTCTACTAGAAAGATCTGCACTGACTGAGTGGATGCTGATGCACTTTTGAAGCTTGACTGTGCTGACGTTTTGACGAAGAAGTATAATGACACCGTTACAATCAATCTGTCATCATCGTCATTATGTATCATTCACGAGGGATAGGACGGCATAAGAGTAAAAGCCTTGTATGCACCTCACATCCCCCTTCCACTCATAAAAAAAAATCCATGCGTCGAATTTAATTCAAAAACACGTATACTTGCAGCCTTTTGAACATCTTCATATGCTGACAATCAACTTTTCTTCGAGGATTTTCCATTTATCGTCTCTCTTTCTCTCATTTATTCCCCATGGTTATAGTGAAAATTGAATTGATGGTGCAGACTCAAATATTCTTCTCCACAAAACGCAAGAATTTTCAAGAAACACTGTATAGTAAAAGGTATGGGAAAAATCGGTTCATTTAGCGCTAAGCTTTCACTCACCTCTACGCACAATCGCAAATTAGGCAACTGTACACGAGCCCTTCTAAAATTTTCAATTTCGATTGTCTGCCGTTCGGCTTCAGTTAGTGACGAATCATGCCAAAAACAAACAGACAAAATTCATCACCGAATCTTTCCCAAAGATAGCAAATGATGCATAGCCGAGTATTTGTTTACATTCGGTTCGTGAACGAATGGAATCGAGTGGTGAATGAGGATTCGGCAGAAAAAAATCAGGCTGCAAAACGAATCATTGGGTCTCTCGATTTCTTTTCGCACTATCTGTGGTTTCACTTATTCCTGCTGGGGGCACTCAGTAGATATGAATTGTTTGTTGGTTTGTTGTTGGGTTGAGTAGCATTCATTTTGCAATCATGTGTTCGCTGATGGATAGGGATTTTAAATCGGTGTGGTTCGTGTGAGTGAGTGAGTTTTCATATCTGTATAGTAATGGTTTATATCGTGTTCCAGGTCATAAACGTATCGTGGTACGATTACACATACTTTGAATATTTTGATTGCTATTGTGCCATCAGACTTATTTGTAGACATTTTTGGATTCCGTTTGGAGACAAGACTTCTCCCCTCTACAATACATTCCAATACTACCATCAGCTATGCCAACATCTTCAGCAATGCTCTTGCCCTATTCACTATTTTCTCTTCAAATTTGAGTAATGAACATTGCTTATTTTATATCTCTTGGCACTTTCATCTGAGAAGTTGTTTTATTAGTTTCAGTACTACTTCTTGTACTACATGTCCAGTATAAAAAACTTCAGGAAAAGAAAAATATCAGGTGTTTCGAAGAGTTTCAGAATTGCTGTATAACATTGACAGGAATGGAAGAATTTTGCAGCATACGCAAAGTGGAATATTTGTGAAAAAAATCCAAAATAAATTCTCATTATGGTAAGATATTTCTGCTATTACTGATTAAATTTATATAGGCCTTTTCATGTGGCACTGCTGACACTGAACTTGTTTACAGTAGCTGAACAGGCCGTGCAAACCCGAATCTGTCACTTTGATAGCAGAACTGTCAATAGATGGTAAAATCCAACCCCGTGGCAAGAGATACTTTTCAGCGTAGCGAACATCCTTAATAATGCATGTCAGCATACATTTTGAAAAGCGCTGCACATAAATCATGCGTTTACAAGCAACTATAATTTAACCAAAATATTGTTTGCTACATAACTTCTACTTTGTACAAAAATATCTCACAATGTTATAGGCATGTAAAGATAATCCAAAAAAGCTTTCGTAGCAAATATTTTCGGATTTGTATCTGCGGACCTTTTCAACTTTTACTCTCACCACAGTATAAACAAGGTTAACATCTTTTTGTTTGATCCAGAGTGGTAGAACAAGCAATAACATATGAATTCGTGTAGCGTTTGATTAAACCTGCCCAGTCACCCCAATTCGGAATTTCATTTGGTTTCATCGTCAAATAACATAATTCCCATGGTCATAGTGGTAAATCTTGCAAATTATGTTGAATCAAAATTTTAGATTCAATCAAAATAAACAGTAAACAATATACATATATTTGTATTGCACAACGGCAGCGAACGGTAGTTAGCTACCTCCCGTGGACATGGTGGCTATAGTCAAAATTCTTATGATAGTATGACGTGTCAGGGGGTGTCTATATCGTATGTCTTATCAGCAATCATCGATTGTCACCAATGCCTTGCACCTTCTTATTTTTTTTTTTGCATTACACTGCACGACAGTTGAAACTGTAATGCTATACAGAACACTGTATCTTACATCATAATAACTATTCAGAATAAAGACCGGCAGAACGGTTTGCTTCATTGAAAGGATTGGATCTGTTCCATTCTCTCTGCAAGGTCTAATCATTGACGAATACGTGTATTCGTCAATGGTCTAATCCTGTGATATTCGTAAAAATGCAACAACTAACAATCCTTTCCTTCTTTGATTACCGTACGGATTGTACGATTATCCAGTTTATACTCTTGCTCATCTTTCAATAACTCTCTCATAGGCGTTTCTTATTATTTCTTACAGCCCACACGAGAATAGCACCATCACCGATATGTTTTTTGAATATGAATTTCAAGTGTCAAAATTAAATTGTCACATTTACAGCTGCAATATTATTATGGGATAACAGTACTTTCCCAGTCCCAAGCTATTCATATGGCTACAGATTGAGCAAAGTTAGACTGTTTGACAGTTCAGTAAGCGGATTTGGCTTTAATCTTTGTGCAACTGTATTCATTTGATTCCTTGTTATTCAGCAGTTTTTATTACATGCTGTTCGACATTGTATGATGTATATTTCACCATTCCCCTAGGCCATTCCTAAATACCCAACATCTTTCATCCCGCCGGTATCTATCAAAACGCCATATTACCCTTTGCACTTCTTTCAATAACTCAACATTCCAGCTACAACTGCCATGCTTCTCAATTTAGCATTGTATTGGCATTTTCACAATTATGAATTGAAAAGTTTTTCTCTGCCTGCTGTTAAATGATAATTTATATCTTTTGAGGCAGGCTCAATGGATATATTCTGCTTTGATAGACAAGATTATTTCTACCCGAAAACATCATAGACAGGTCAATAATCGAAGTTGTCATTGGAGCCAGAATACGCTCGCAAAGTTAACTGGAAACCTTCTTTGCCAGACGAAATATTTTATCGAGCAGTAATTTTTTTAAACCACATTTCTCCCCGGTGGTTTTCATAACGCGTCATGCCTTTTATGTCCGCAAAGCCGCAAAGTAATTGTTTTAAACCACATTTCTCCCCGGTGGTTTTCATAACGCGTCATGCCTTTTATGTCCACAAAGCATACATACATTTTCATAGTCGCAACCTTTTAACCCAGTGTTTTACATTACACACATCACATTTTGAAAATTTTAATCTTTTTCGAGAGGCTTTCTTCTTTTCCGGAAGCTTTCCAAGCAAAGCCATATTTTTCACTTAGCAAATTAATTTGGCCTTCATTACTCGCCACATCTTTGCAGTGAAGTTCTTCACACGCTGCTTGTTCTAATAGGCGATCTAGATTACCCGCCATTTTGTTTGATTTTCTATATCGGCGGTTTCATTAAACGTCATCTTTTCCCAGCGGTATGCTTTACTCGCCATTTTTTCGGGCGATTTTTCAATAATCGCTACTTTTCCCACTGGCGGTGTTCCTTACACGCCGTTTTTTTCTTCTGCGGTTGAGAAAATATTCTATATTTCTCTTGGCTCTATCTCTGTAACTGGCGGTATTCCTTACACGCCTCTGCTTTCCTCGACGGTTTTCATTACTCGTCATTTTTTTCACCTGGCGATTTTTCAATAATCGCTACTTTTCCCACTGGCGGTGTTCTTTAAACGCCGTTTTCTTTCTGCGGTTGAGAAAATATTTTATATTTCTCCTGGCTCTTTCTCTTTAACTGGCGGTATCCCTTACACGCCTCTGCTTTCCTCGACGGTTTTCATTACTCGTCATTTATTTTAGCGGTTTTCTCTACACGCCGGCGGTTTTCATTACCCACATTTTACATGGCGGTTTTCATTACTCGCCGTTTTCAATTTTTCGTATTACCTGCTGTATTGACAGTCCCGTCAAGTCCAGTTGCCTCATTGCACTTTATTGCTGTTCTCAAAACAAAAAAAAAAACACTTCAAAAACCTCCCATGTTGAGTGATTCCTTTTTGTTTGCTTACGTTTTTACTTGTAGTTTACGTCCTAACACGGTCGCCAATGTAAATATTGAGCTATGCTGAGGAATCACTCAACATGGTAAGGCAGTGGACTACCAAGCGTCTGTTCTACTAGAAAGATCTGCACTGACTGAGTGGATGCTGATGCACCTTTGAAGCTTGACTGTGCTGACGTTTTGACGAAGAAGTATAATGACACCGTTACAATCAATCTGCCATCATCGTCATTATGTATCATTCACGAGGGATAGGACGGCATAAGAGTAAAAGCCTTGTATGCACCTCACAGTATTCAACCGTCTAAGACGAGTTTAGTACCGTCATTGGGGGTGACAATGGATCTGGAGATGATAATGGGTCATCGCTCTCATCGGAAGCCTCCTAAGTAGCACACGCAACATCTTCCTAAAAGCACCTTGTCAAAGCACGAAAAAGTTGCATCAAGATGTCAAAAACGTTCGAATTGTGATCAATGTTTCATTAAAATTGCAATGCAGTACGTGTTTGACATTTGGAAACAAACAAACAAAGAATACTGCACTTCATGTTGCAAACACGAAACAAAATCATTAAGTTGCATATTTTTTACCATGTAACTTCAATGCGTCTTTCAAAATTTAATTGTTTGTTTAAATTAAGTTGCAGATAAGTTGAGTGTGTCTTCATGTTTAATTTAGCATCGTTCAACGTTTTGACAACTCACATTTTTTTCCTGTGATGGTGCAATCAAGTAACAGGAAACCCGAATACAAAACTTCATAATCGTATGGTTTTTATGGTGAGTCAACATCGAAGTGTTGAATGTTGCTGTGGTAGAGTGAAGGACTATCAATCACAAGATCCATAAATCGAATCCAGTTTTATATTTTATTTTTTTCCGCTGTAGTATTTCGCAACATTATTGCAATTTTACTGCAATCGAAGGATGTTTCCGTAGGCTCCACCTCTTGCGCTTTTTAGATTAGAGAGAGTTATATTTGATGGCACATACGCAAAGATTGTTTCTTTCCGAATAGTTGCAACACAGTGAAATATTCAGTAGTGAAACAAGATGTGCTGCTTGGGCTGGAGGTCGTAGAGCAAAATCGTTCAAAAAGGTCTCTTATATTTTAGTCTACTTGAAACAGTGACCCGTTCCCACCCCCATTTGACCCATTGTCACCCCCGACGACGGTACTCTCCATTTAATTCCACTACGTTTTGTTATCTTTGCAGATATGTAGAAAGTCGAGTCAAGTACGAGACACTGAAGACGACCACACAGTTGCGGTCGAAATACGTATCTGCAAAAGATAACAAAAGCTAGTGGAATTAAATGGAGAGTACTAAACTCGTCTTAGACGGTAGAATTCAAAGATTCGATGTGATGCTTAATTATTTATAACCGGAGCCGAATCCATATTGCAACTTAAATAATACGCCACTCCGCAGCCTATTAATACTTCACCGCTTCTGAATTTGCGGCTATTTGTGGCATTTCGATCAACTCTGAATACGTAACTTTTGAAGCCTTCTTTTTCTTCAATTTCCTCAGTTATTAATTGAAAGCTTTTCTATGCACGCCATTGCATGAGTATGTATCTTATGTGGCAAGTTGTAACGGTTTATTCCGGTGGAGTCATCATTAAATTATCAAAATAGTGAAGACGAACAAATTTCGCTTAAAAACTTGGCTTTTGCGCCAATTCCTCGAAAGGAATTGCCAAGATTCACTTTAATTTACCCAACTTTCTAGTCGGCCACGTCGTGGTCCGAAACCCGTTATTGCGGAATCTATTCTCTTCACTTTTAAATTACCAATCGAGCCACAATCAATTTATTCGTTCTTCAAAAACTTTTTCGATTCAAACTTTCTCATCACATTTAGTATCAAAATTGAGTTGACTCAGCAACTCCCAAAAGAACGGACCGCATTACGCGAATCAATGATAATCACTAATTTTCCGATCGCATTTACACAATTTCACTTTAACTTACGTTGGTCCCAGTTGTGCGTATGACCACTCGCCCCTTTCAGCCACACCACATGTTGCAAAATTATTTAATTACTCTTGGATTTTCGGGCGTAGTGACAACTACAAGTCCCGACTCTTGTTGATCGTTGGTGGTGGGCAGGTACACCGCACGACGGCTACGGCACAGCCAGCTGCGACTGCAAATCAGCCTCCCATGGTCGATCGTCCTGACGGCAAACAGCAAGCGATGATGACCAGCGATCCAAACCTATCTTGGGCTTCTGCTGCTGCTGCTACTCGATGTTTGCCGATCGACGGAAACTTTCTGACCTCGGTATGACGAACGGCGGCTCTTTTATAGTGCATAGGTAGAGAAAATGCGCTCTACATTGCTCGGTGGCAACGTTTGAATCGTATGTATTTTTGTATTTACTTGAATAAGGATGGGCAAAATTGCACTGTGGCTTAAAATTGAAATTTCTTGAAACAAAACTGTTACAAATTACAATGGATACACTATGCCCAGGGTGCACTCGGGTGTCGAGAAAGTTTTTAACCCGAACACATCCTACACCGGACCGAGACCGAATCGAGGATCTACGCCTTTGCTCTCAAGGCTACAAGGAGACTTCTGAACCCCTTGGTCAATTTTAATCAAGTTTGGAACACAATTTCTTTATCTTAAGGATATGACGATAAAGAGGGTGGCATGATTTTTTGGAGAAGGGGGAGGGATATTGTTTAGTTATCGATCAACTCAGAGTAACCCCTGAACCAAATTTGGAACACACTTTCTTTACCTTAAGAAGACGACGAGGTGAAAGACATATTCTCTGTCCTAAAGAGACAATTATAGTGATGGTGGGAGGTTCATTGGAAAGGGGGAGGATATGTGGGGAGAGGTAACGTTTATTTTTTGATCAACTCAAATCAACTTATGCCAGTTTGAGGGAGGCGTTTCATGACCAACTCAAGCTGGCTTATCCCCTCATTAATATTGGTTAAGTCTATAAGTCAGATGGAAGTAACAATAAATAAACTAAATATAACTCTGGAACCGAATTCTATCAAATTTGGAATAAATATTTTTTGGATAAGGAAGACGATATTAGACACTACTATCACCGGGAGGAGGGCATATTTATGAAATGAAAAGTCTTGTATAATTTTTTAACGCATGGATCGATCTAAAACGAATTTAGAACAAGATTTCTCTACCCAAAGGAAACAATCATGAAGAGGTTGGAAGAGTCATTTGTAATACAGGAGGTTATTGGGGAATTTAGCTGGCAACTCCGAACCGGGTACATATAGCTAGTCTATCTATGTATGTGTGTTCCAGCAGGGCCATTGGCAAAGGGGGAGGGTTGTGGGCTGGGAGGCAGAGGAGTTAGTTATCGATCAACTTAGTGTAACTTTTGATCCTTTTGACCGATATCAACTAAATTTGGAGCACACTTTTATGCACTGCACAGGCCACACCTGCCTTAGTCTGAAAATAAATAAAATAGTGTCAAGGGCCGAAAATCTCCTAAATAAAGATATGTTAAAGTGTGAACCGTGCCTCAATCGAACTGTAGCTTAGGCAAACGTTCTTCAGGTGTCCCAAAATTCTTCAATTACAGCCTAATTAACGTTTACGCACCGACAAACGATAAATCCGACGACGTGAAGGACACGTTTTATGAATGTCTTGATAAAGCCTATGGAGAGTGCCCAAAGCATGACGTGAAAATTGTTATCGGAGACGCTAACGCTCAGGTCGGTAGAGAGGACTTTTTCCGTCCCATAATCGGAAGGGAGAGCCTTCACTCCGCTACCTACGGCTAGTAAATTTTGCTGCTGCCAGAGGGATGGCCATCAGTAGCACCTACTTTGCATGAAAGAACAGAAAGCACACCTGGAGACACCCAAATGGTGAAACTTGCAACCAGATAGACCATGTTCTGGTGAATGGGCGTCATTTCTCGGATGTTATCGATGTGCGGACAGTCAGAGGTCCGAACATTGACTCTGATCACTACCTCGTAGTCAGTAAAATTCGATCATGGTTGTCAACTGTATCGAACGAAAGATTACAGCGAACGATGCGTTACAATATTCAGCGATTGTTGACGGAAGGAGTGTCGGCTGAGTACCGCCAGAAGCTCGACGAACGGATAAGTGCAATCAACGTTAGCGACAACATCAACGATCTATGGGAGTCGATCCATGGAGCGGTGAGCAAAACAGCACGAGAAGTGGTAAATAGGCACTGCACAGAGGCGATCCAGGACGGGTTGGTTCGATGTGGAGTGTCAGAGAGTGACAGGCGAGAAGAACGTTGGCAGAAGCTGGATTTTGGTGTCGGGTAACCGATCGAATAGAGATCGGTACAAGGAAACAAGAGCAGCCGAAAAACGAACCCAAAATGGAGCAGAACGATATGCGGAGGTTTTATGAGTCAGTCAATGGCGTGCGGAGAAAGACAGCGCCATCTCCCGTCATGTGCAACAACCAACAAGGGAATTTGCTGTCAGATAAAATTGAAGTGGCTGCCAGGTGGATGCAACACTTCGAGACTTTGTTGAATGGAGGAAGTGACGGTGCATCGGTGAGCAGAATAAATATTAGCGACGATGGACAAGATGTGGAGTCACCTACACTAGATGAGGTTAAAAAAGCTGTTAAATAGCTGAAAAACAATAAGGCTGCGGGGAAGGTCCAGCTCCCGGCTGAACTTCTCAAACATGGCAGTGAGCAGCTTTATGAAGTTCTGTGTCGAAAATATGGGAAGACGAGGAAATGCCTGCTAGCTGGTTAGACGGCCTCATTTGCCCTCTCTTTAAGAAAGGGCACAGACTGGAGTGCGCCAATTACCGAGGAATAACCCTCCTTAATAACGTTGGACGGATCGAAATCAAGTGTAAGGGTTGCGGATGAAATATCGACGTCATTTGTTACCTTAGATGGATTAAAGCAGGGTGATGCCCTCTCGAATCTACTGTTCGAGGGAGCGATTAGGAGAGCTGGTGTGCAAAGAAGCGATACCATTATCACAAAATCGCATATGCTCCTGGGATTTGCGGACGATATCGATATTATCGGAATTGATCGCCGTGCCGTGGAAGAGGCTTTTGTGCCTTTTAAGAGGGAGACAGCGAGGATTGGACTCACGATCAATACCAGCAAAACGAAGTACATGGTCGCTGGCAATCAACGTGGGTTCATTAGTGGTGGTGGTTGCGAAATAGTGCTGGATGGTGAAAAATTTGAAGTGGTAGAAGAATTTGTGTATCTTGGGACATTAGTGACGTGCGATAATGATGTTACCCGCGAGGTAGAAGGCGTATTGCAGCTGCAAATAGGGCTTATTACGAACTTCGTAACCCGCTTACCCTAGCGGCACACAAATCACGTATAGGTTCCTGCAACTCATATGTGACCGGATTTAGTCACAATTAAGTTACTGCAACCACTTTTGTTTGACTTGTGCTGCTCGGGTAAGTCCGTTGTCTGCAAACGAAAACAAAACCAGCGCTGTATACTACTCTGATTCTTCCGGTGGCTTTATACGGCCATGAGATATGGACGTTAAAGGAGGCTGATCGGAGAGCTGGGCTGGTCACGTTGTTCGTATGCCGGAAGAACGTCAAGCGAAGATAATATTTAGTAGAGAACCCGGAAGAGGCCGCAGGCTTCGTGGTAGGCCGCGTACACGATGGCTTTTTGCAGTTGAAGAGGACCTGAGGGCACTCAATGTTCAGGGTGACTGAAAGCGATACTCTCCATTCGGCGTAGGTTCATCGAAGAGCTGTAGACCATCAAGTATCAAGTAAGTAAGTCCCAATGTTCTCATAAGAGATTTTTGCACATTAAATCTGCTTATTCAAGGGTTTTAGGTATCTCGGCATTTTACATGAATTCCCAGCTTCTGAGGGGGAAGGGTACCTATTTGATCTTTACCTATTTCCATGTCCTACCCCATTCTTCCTTTTTGCCTTTCTCGTACAACAAAGTTGTACCGAAAGGCTATCATTTCACTCCGAAAACGAACTTTTTATATAAGTGTCGAAGACCCATAGTGTTATATACCAATATATAGCTCGTCCAGCTGATCAAATGTCTGTCTGTCCGTGTGTATGTGTGTGTGTATGTTTGTGCTCAAAAACTAAGAAAAACATTAGACAACTTTTCATATAGTAATCCTCAACCGATTTTCTCGCAACAATTTTGATTCGAACGGTGGTAAAGCCTAGTTGATCACTATTGAATTTGATTACGATCGACTGTTGCGTTTAAAAGTTATTAAGAAAATGGTACATCGAACTGTATTATCTTCATATAAGGTTGGTGTCCTGGCTAAATGCGAGAAAGGCAGTATCACTACTCGATGGATTAAGTTGGTTTTTCCTTTCTGTCAGGTAAATAATAAGAAAGGCAATGAAGGGACGAGTCACAAATCTCCCTATTGGAGGAGAACGCTCCGCCTGAGCCAGCTTTCTGATACCTGATACCTGAGAGCATTAAAATCGCTTGGTCGCTTGGAGCATTAAGATCGCCTGAATACTTTAGAGTTTTAATTGTACTTTTTATAATAGAAATAGCTTATATCTCGATTTTTTTGAAAAAAAAATCATATATTTTAAGAAGTGTTTTATCATTGATAGAATTCTTTCATCGTTCTTATGTTTCATGTACATGTACATGTTTCATGTTTTGCTGTTTATATTTTATAAAGAAAACTTCCCAATTTTACATGAAGCGTTTCGGTTTTTGTCGAGGCAAATTGTATAAATTTTGTAAATCCAATTCAAAATTGTCAGAAGTATTATCAGCAGAAACGCATATTTACCATTTCAACAGATCGAAATGTGATTTCTCTACTCGATAAAAATTGGAGATATATTTCTTTCTCTCATTTGAAATCGCACCCCACGAGGCGAACCTCATATCCTTAAGATGTTCATACATAAATTACATCAAACACGCAGCATGATTCTCAGATTGTGGTTTCACCGTCATTTACCAGTGCTGACGGTCGCCAACCATCTAAATTGCGGTGCTTCTCACTCATGGGTAGCCTTGCTTTGGTGGTCCCGTTTGTAGTCCCTACATTGTAGTCTGGCGAATAGAATGACGGGATCCATTGGATCAATGGAATGAATACTCGAAATTTTTGAAATGTTTATATTCAAGTCTACTTTTACACTACTATTGGTTAAACCATATATACCGTAAAATGAACAATGCAAGAATAGTTTGTTTTGCCGTTGCACCAGTGGTGGTTCGATCAAATTTGTATCCGCCATACTATATATCAAAGTGACTGTACTCCCTTTCGGTAAATACCTACGTATCAGCGCAATTTATGTGAAACCCGCCGCCGCGCCTTTTGCAAAGTGTCAGCATTAGCGTATTCCACAGCGGTATTGCCACGTGGTGTGGAGATGTGGGAATGTGGGTGGTGGTGGAAAGGGGTTCTTTTTATGAGATTTTCACACTGCCTTCCTTTACATATTTGTGGGGAGTATGTTCTGCTAACGGAAAGCGATGTGCTGCCAAAATATGAGGATACAAAATTTGACGAATTTCGGTTTGTTGTACTTCGAGAATGTCTGTGAGTGACACGAAGTGTTGTTTTGAGGAAACGGGAATCAGGAAAGGATCAAGAGCATTGTAG
This sequence comes from Armigeres subalbatus, assembly GCF_024139115.2. NCBI lineage: Eukaryota > Metazoa > Arthropoda > Insecta > Diptera > Culicidae > Armigeres > Armigeres subalbatus. The sequence goes on along the minus strand of NC_085140.1, from coordinate 157,558,015 downwards.
GCGGAAATAAAATTTCCGTCTTGAGCGATATGATTTTTTTTTTGCTTACAGTACGGCAAATGTGCTAAGGCGACACATTTCAAATGATGTATAACTGGTGTAGACGTTTTTCATTTTTGGAGGGCCATAAATTTTGTCATCATTATGATATCCAAAATACAGTCCTAGTGATTGAAGCATTAATTTAACATTCTTTTCAACATAACGCACAGCATCGAATGTCCAATTTCCCATTTTCAATGGCGACAAGTAATGTAGAATTATATTTTTTATGTTATATTTGCTTCAGATGTTTGCATACACACATAGAAATTTCATGTTATAAAATCAAGTCAATTATTAGTAAATCCTGCTCCCTTCCTTTAAGAATTATCGATTTAAGTGATCTCACACTCTTTCGGAACGATTTGGTGTAAGAAACTCGAAAAAAAACAAAGACACTGTCCAAACCCAAAATGCCAGCTGTTGGAAATGTCATCTAAACACTTCAAGTTGAATGGTCCGCCCAGATCAAAGTGTTCCACATAGGAGCGATCAAAAGACGCATACACTTTTCCGAGTAGAGCATATGAAGCTCCCATCAATCAATCATGTGCCGTCGCCGCTTCTAAGGAAAAGTTCAGTCTTTTTTTTGCCGTGCCGCATCACCAGCCCTGTTGGAGCGGTGCTGAACGTGGAAGGTAGATTACTGGGGCGTCTCTTGTTGGCTTGTGTTCGTCGAACCTCCGACAACTCCCGCAGCCGTCAGTCGGTGGATCGTGCTTTTGGCAAACATGCCACAATCGGCCCGCACTTAATCAATCATCCCGGCGGGGATTTGTTGCGGAAGGTACAATTTGTGTGGATAATCACTTTGATTAGATTTCCACTCGATGGTCCTGGAACCGACCCAAGACGTGTTTCTGTCGGGTCATCTGGCAAGTAGACAATTTATTTTCGGCAAAACATACTTTTGCATATAAACGATAAAGACGGATCCATAAAAAACTGGAAAACGATCCATAAATAACATCTGAATGTTCCTTAAAATGCTACCATAAATCCATAAAATAGTTAATGAGATTCCATAAAGAATAATTTTTCGATCCATAACTAAGCTAAAATTTAGCAATTAATTGGGAAATATGTTCCATTAACATGGTCAAGAAAAACAATACAATGGAAAATGATCCATAAAAAACTATATTTTGATCCATAAAACTTCAAATTTGCGCATTTTTTTATCGTGATGATGATCCATAATTTCAGTAATATGATCCATAATTTTAGTCATATGATCCATAATTCTGGCAATTTGATCCATAATTTTGTTCAAATGATCCATAGTTTTGGTGATATGATCCATAAATTTTGATAAATGATCCATAGATTTTATAAAATGTGTGGATCAATTAATATAGTTTCATTGGCCTTCTTTCCAAGCATTATGGATCACATTATCAAAATTATGGATCATATGACCAAAATTATGGATCATCATCAGGATATAAATTGCGCAAATTTGAAATTTTATGGATCAATATATAGTTTTTATGGATCATTTTTCAAAGTTTTATGGATCATAAAAATATTCTTTATGGAATCTCTCGAACTATTTTATGGATTTATGGTAGCGTTTTATGGAACATTCAGATGTTATTTATGGATAGTTTTTCATTCTTTTATGGATCGTTTTTCCACATTGAACGGTGCAAAGTAAGGGCTGCCTTTATTTTCTTTTTTTTGCTGCACCATTTTTTCATCCGTTTTCCTTCATTCCTAGAAAAAAGGGAGGTTTCACGCAATTGGATAGCAAATTCTGCTATGTTCGTGCCAAGAATGCATGAATTCAACAAGTGGCCATTCCACACCCCGGCAAACTTCCAATTCTGCCAAGATGGGACCAATTGAAGAAGCAGGCTGCCAACAATCTTAACGCGGGTCGCGTGCACAGTCGTCGTTAGCGAAAATAGTTCCGCTTGTTGGAGCTTCAGCAGCTCCAGTCGGCATACGGAGTGGAAAAACTTCCTATTTCTTCCACTAGTGGAGATCGAGTGTCACTGTGTGCATACGAAATCCTAGCAGGAAAATCACTCCACAATCCGCTCCCAACACACGACAGTATCGGAATGCATTCGCAGAGAAAAGTTCTGTCGGATGGAAAAGAGTTCCGGAGGGATTTAGCAAGAAACGAAACCGGAACAAGAACGAATAACTGGTGCTGATATATGCGAATCACGACAATTCAGAGACGCTTCTCGTTTCCGGAGTGGAAGCAACAATATTAAATTATGGTGACTTGGCATTAACCTTCTTTGGGGCGGATGGGAATGTTTCGAAAATTGAATATTTAGGGTTGAGAAGCTTCATTTGTTTCGTTGGTACAGTTGGATATGGCTGTGTGGACTGGAGTTTATTTCAAGGCCAAGAAAAAATGGTTTCAACGTTATAGTCATCGACGGTGACAATGGATTAAATGAAGGTACAATTGCGTCACTGTTTTAATTAGGGGAACTGTTTCGTTTTCCATCTCACTGAACATATATTCAAAACTAAGAAATACGGCACCAATCATGTCGCTTCTTCTTGCTAACACGCGTGCTCACTGGTGAAAAAACCATAAAAATAATAAACAAACAAAATTCCTTTTCTTTGTTTTGTTTTTGATAAGATGGAAATAGGAGCTATGGGATGAAGTGCCAAACCGTTCCCCTACTTAGAATGCTTGTAAAATGTATTTGATATAGGGTAAAACGGTAGCGCAAAGATAGTCAACTCTGGATACATCAACATCGAAAACAATTGTGCAACCGTTAAAAGTTTTCATTTTTACCGCTAAAACATCGTTTGTTTGACAAAATTTTATTTTTAATTATTGAAAACCAACACTTCTCCTTAAAAATGAGCATCCTTTGCCTATTATTGCGGCAGTGCTATTGCTGTGATATTGTTCTCCATAAGCCTAAAGCCAATACCGCAGAAATTTCACTGTGTTCTAAAAAAACGATGGGCAAATGCATCCTACTATGTGATGGTTCACTAACCTAACCTCGACAAGCGAACGTAGATGGGGGTGTATTATTTATTAATTCATCCATTGTTTATTTTCTGCATTGAAAAGGGGAAAACTTCATACGCCAAAATTCAATGGTCCAGTCAATAGTGCTGACATCACATGTTTGACTGGGGTTTTTCTCGAATAGGGAACCCCACTACTAACAAGTGTCCCAGCTGAAGAAAAAAAAGCTAGACCAGTTCTCATAAGCCAAATAGTTAAAAGTGCTATTATTTTGCCTGTCTTGGGAAGAGTAGTCACCATGTGCAACTGCCCAGGCCGCTCCCGAATATTTAGAGTTGAGAAACTTTATTGGTTGCCATCAAACGGTTATCTTCTATCTTAGGTGTGGCACCACCAATGAGCTGGGAACCAGCATCACAGCGTTGGGCAAGATGCGCTAAAGCGTGAATGGGTGGCAGCCAATTGGTGCAAGGATGTACAAGCTTAGGATAAAAGGCCGCGTCTTTGACGACAAGAAATAAACATTCTATGCGCAGCTGAATGTACCACGGGACGTCAAAATCGTCATCGGCGATTTGAACACTCAAGTATAAAGGGAGGCAATGTCCAGACCGGTGATCGAACCGGATAGTCTGGATACCGTATTGAATAACAATGGCCAACAATCCAAATCACGTTTTCCCTGGCATGAATATCCACAAGGCCACATGAAGAAACCAAATCGACCACGCTCTAATCAAAATTAAGAACGTCTGCACTTACCGCAGTGCAATAATTGTATCCCATTACTACCTTGTTGCAGCATGCCTGTGCTCGCGCATCAACGCGCGTCGAAGTTGAACGTTACGGCTAAACATTGGGCAGCTACAAGACTATTCTAAGGGTGCGGCCAGAGTAGACGCGAAGTGCGATGCGAAGCGAAGAGTCCATACGATTTGACAGTTCCTTATTATTGATTGTTATTCCTTCGCGTGTAGTTTTCGCGCGACGTCGCGAAGAAGCGTCTACTTTGGCCGGCACATAAGACTATGCGCAGCAGCAGCATGTTGCAGCTTCTCTTGGAGACACTAGTGTCCATTCTGCACTAGTGTCCACGGATTAGAGAAACGGCTGGTATGACGGCGTATGTGAACAGCTAGTGGAGGTGAAGAATGCAGATTGCTGCAACACCGCTCGTGGGTAAACGAGGCACGATACAAACGGACCGGAATTTTCCGGAGGATAAAACGCCAACAAGAAAATCGAGAACATGAAAAGGCGAAGCAATTTATTCAGACTAAGGCCGAAGTGGCCTGTGCGGTATATAAGAGTCTTCTCCATTCGGCTCGGTCCATGGCTACACGTCGCCAACCACGCAGTCTACGGAGGGTCCACAAGTCATCTTCCACCTGATCGATCCACTTTGCCGGCTGCGCACCTCGTTTTCTTGTGCCCGTCGGATCGTTGTCGAGAACCATTTTCACCGGGTTATTGTCCGACATTCTGGCTACGTGTTCAGCCCACCACAGTCGTCCGATTTTCGTGGTGTGAACGATGGATGGTTCTCCTAACAGCTGATGCAACTCGTGGTTCATTCGCCTCCTCCACGTACCGTCCGCCATCTGCACCCCACCATAGATGGTATGCAGCACTTTCTTTTCGAAAACTCCGAGTGCGCGTTGGTCCTCCACGAGCATCGTCCAGGTCTCGTGTCCGTAGAGGACTACCGGTCTAATGAGCGTTTTGTAGATTGTCAGTTTGGTACGGCGGCGAACTCTATTTGATCGGAGCGTCTTGCGGAGTCCAAAGTATGTACGATTTCCAGCCACTATGCGTCTCCGAATTTCTCTGCTGGTATCATTTTCGGCAGTCATTCTTCTGCCACCTCGATTTGTCACCACCGATGCCAACTCGCGGTGGGTGGCTCACATTGTCTTCTCTTGAACCTCTTCCTATCATGTACTTCGTCTTCGACGTGTTGATGACTAGTCCGATCCGCTTGGCTTCCCTCTTCAGTCTGATGTAGGCTTCCTCCATCTTCTCAAAGTTACGTGCCATAATATCTATGTCGTCTGCGAAGCCAAATAGCTGGACGGACTTATTGAAAATTGTTCCACTCGTGTTAATCCCTGCTCTTCGTATTACCCCTTCCAAAGCGATGTTGAATAGCAGACACGAAAGACCATCACCTTGCCGTAACCCTCTGCGGGTTTCGAAGGGAATCGAGAATGTCCCTGAAACTCGAACTACGCACATCACCCGATCCATCGTCGCCTTGATCAACCGTATCAGTTTATCCGGAAATCCGTTTTCGTGCATTAGCTGCCATAGCTGGTCCCGATCGATTGTATCATATGCGGCTTTGAAGTCGATGAATAGATGATGTGTGGGTACGTTGTATTCGCGGCATTTCTGCAGTACTTGGCGAATGGCGAACACCTGGTCCGTGGTGGAGCGTTCGCCCACCAAAAACCAGCCTGGTACTGCCCCACGAACTCCCTTGCAATTGGTGCTAGTCGACAGCATAACATTTGGGAGAGTACCTTGTAGGCAGCGTTCAGCAATGTGATTGCGCGGTAGTTGCTACAATTCAGCTTATCGCCCTTTTAGATGGGACACACGACAACTTCCATCCACTCCTGTGGCAAAACTTCCTCCTCATAAATCTTGGTAATGACCCAGTGCAGCGCTCTAGCCAGTGCCTCACCACCGTGTTTAAATAGCTCTCCTGGTAGTTGGTCAACCCCAGGGGCTTTGTTGTTTTTCAGCCGGCCAATCTCCTCCTGGATTTCCTGGAGATCCGGAGCCGGTAGAATTATGTCCTGCGCGCGTTCCCCCAGGTCCATCACCATACCGCCACCGTTGTCTGCCACATCGCCATTTAGGTGCTCTTCGTAGTGCTGCCGCCACCTTTGGATCACCTCACCCTCGTTCGTAAGAAGGTTCCCATTTATGTCCTTACACATATCACTATCAGGCTGTGGTACGTGGTCCTTACGTGAACGGATGAACTTCTCATAGAACTTCCGTGTGTTATTAGCGCGGTACAGTTGCTCCGTCTCTTCACGGTCTCGATCTTCCTGCTGACGCTTTTTCCTCCGGAAAATCGAGTTTTGTCTGTTCCGCGCCTGTTTATATCGTGCCTCGTTCGCCCTCGTGCGGTGTTGCAGCAATCTCGCCCATACTGCATTCTTATCTTCTACTAACTGCTCACATACCGTGCCAAGTGCAGCGGTTGCGGTGCTACCAATGGCGGATCGAATATCTCTCCAGTCATCTTCAAGAGGCTGCTAGCTGCTCTTCCGCTGGGAGTGCCACTTCCAGCTGCTGCGCGTATTCTTGGGCTAGTCAACCGTCTTGTAGCCGCCCAATGTTAAGCCGCGGCGTCCGACTTCGACGCGTGTTGTACACCGTCGAAAGTTTTGAGCGCAGGCATACTGCAACGAGGTAGTGGTCGGATTCAATATTCGCACTGCGGTAAATGCGGACGTTCGTGATGTCGGAGAAGAATTTACCGTCGATTAGAACGTGGTCGATTTGGTTTTCCGTTTCTTGGTTAGGTGATCTCCATGTGGCCTTGTGGATATTTTTGCGGGGAAAGAAGGTGCTTCGAACTACCATTCCGCGGGAGGCTGCGAAGTTTATGCATCGTTGGCCGTTGTCATTCGATTCGGTGTGCAGACTATCCGGTCCGATGACCGGTCTATATATTTCCTCCCTTCCTACCTGCGCGTTCATGTCACCGATGACGATTTTGACGTCCCGCAGTGGGCATCCATCGTACGTCTGCTCCAGCTGCGCATAGAAAGCTTCTTTCTCGTCGTCGGATCTCCCTTCGTGTGGGCAGTGCACGTTGATGATGCTATAGTTGAAGAAACGGCCTTTTATCCTCAGCTTGCACATCCTTGGGTTGATTGCCTACCACCCAATCACGCGTTGGCGCATCTTTCCCAGCACTATGAAGCCGGTTCACAGCTCGTTGGTGGTGCCACAGCTTTGGTAGAAGGTAGCCGCTCGATGCCCGCTTTTCCACACTTTCTGTCCTGTCCAGCAGATTTCCTGCAGCGCTACGACATCGAAGTTGCGGGGATGTAATTCATCGTAGATTATCCTGTCGCAACCTGCGAAGCCTAGCGAATTGCAGTTCCATGCTCCAAGCTTCCAATCGTGATCTTTTATTCGTCGCCTAGGTCGTTGCCGATTGTATCGAGTCGTATTATCTTCTATGTCGTTCGTAATAGTTGTTTTTAAAGGTGGCTTATTGGACCTACGCAACCTCCTGTCTCGTCGGAGGGCCGTCGTGTCAGGGTTGTTTAGCGTCCCACCTAGCACCAGGACTTGGGCTTGTGCGCTTTGAGCCTACTTGCGGATACATGCAGCTTTTTATAGAGGTTTAACAGGGCCCCGCTGTCAAACCCCACATCCCTAGCAGGCGCAACATTTCACAGATGGCCTGGGGAGGATCGTCAAGCCCTTGGACATAGTCTCTGGCAACACAGGATCGTATATGATGTCATATAAGGTGCTAAAGTGGAGGCAATATACGTACTTCCCCATGCAACATGTACGTATATAGACTCCACTCTAACATCCTTATGTAGCCTCATATACGAGTTTGTGTTGACTGGGTTGTGCGCTTTGAGCCTACTTGCGGATACATGCAGCTTTTTATAGAGGTTTAACAGGGCCCACTGTCAAACCCCACCACATCCGTAGATCGTTTGTTTACTCATGCTAAACAATCGACTTTAATTTCAGCATTGTACGAAAATTATTACGCTAGATTTGAACTTTTGATAATTGGAATAGAAAACCGTGTGGTGAATTTGAAATTCACCACATGGCTTGATTGTATAATCACCTTAATCATCATTACTGGCATCACTGCTGGCTGTAGTTGTGTTCTACCTCGATTGCAATTTTTATTTATGTTTTTGTTGTGCTCAATTTGCTTTTAAATCGTTATTCTCGTATTTGTCCGTTGTTTTTGTATAATTCTTCAAGTATCAAGTGCTATATTGCTTATTCGCCGCGGTTCATGTGTGCTTGTGCCCAATAATTTAGTGACATTTTGTGATAGTGACAAAAGTTAATAACACTATAGTCCATCAATCCCACGTTAATTTTTCCTGCTGAAGAGACATCTAGCGGACAACACTAGAAACTTCACTTGCATGCAATATCTAGGACAAGACCCCAGCCACATTATCGCCATCAGTCCTTGCCTGCAGCATAAGTTTCGTTTCCAATTACCTCATCACGTTAGAGTGATTATAGAATGAAGCCCGTGGTGAATTTCAAATTCACCACACGTTTATCTACATACATTTCCAAAAGCCCAAATGTGGCGTAATAGTTTTCGTACAGTGCTGAAACTCAAATTATGATTGTTTAGCATAACTAACCAAACGATCTACCATTATTTTAGCCCCATACGCGTTATGGTTCTTTCATCTCGTGCTCTTGAAAAAAATATTGGGAAAGCACGTGGTTTACAAAATGGCCGATTTCTGGCTTTATTGTATAATCACCTTAGACCGGCCCATTGAAATAAAGTGTTCTCACATTTCATCAAAATGGAGAATAATTGTGCCAAATGCATCCAGCCCATTACCGGCATTCTTAACGCACGCTGCAGAATGCAAACGTGGTTCAAAGCAGATTAACCAAAATGTGATCTCCGTACCCATCAGTGCCAAACCTGCAAATCAATTTTGGCTCTATTTGTCCCGCATAAAACCGGATGTGACGAATGAAGCTATTTCTGAAATGGTAAAAGCGAACTTGGAACTAGAAAGCGGTCCAGAAGCTGTTAAGCTGGTGGCCAAAGGGGCCGATATCAGCAATATGTCCTTCGTTTTATTCCAAATTGGACTTGATCCAGCCTTGAAGAATAGTGCTCTCGATCCCTCGAGTTGGCCGGAAGGAATTATGTTCCGGGAGTTTGAGGACTACGATTCCAAAAAATTTCGGAGACCTTCCACCGCCATACCAGCTCCTTCTCCTGCTGCAGCATCACCTATCGCAGCCGTTAACTGATTTCTGCGTATCCAAAGCCTGAAGAAGACTCTGCAGCCCCATCGACCAGACGCTGTACACATCCAGGATGTATTGCCAAAAGTACTGAGGGAGTCCTTGAGCCACCCGATAAAGTCGTGCTTGCCGTTAATTCATGCCATTTGAGTCGTCCTGGCCCTTCGGTCGTGGTTGGTGACGGGATCTCCCGACAACATCTTCCAGGCAAGTATGCGTCCTTTAGAACCATTACTTCGTCTAATTCTTCTACAAGTTTCAGCTGCTCCAGTATTACCACCGCCGACAACATGCAGTATACTACTGTTCCTGGTATTGCAGCAACTTTAATGAATCCGGGACACACTCCACCTTGCACTGAGGAAGCCCCCGCACCAGCCAACTCAGTCGCGCTCTCCACAGACACCTTTGTTCATCGTCATCGTTCCAGTCCTGAAGTTGGCAATGGTATAGGGGGCTTCCGATCTCCAAAGTCAGGCAAGTACATTTGTGATATTAACCATCCGGTACTTGAAATTACTCCACGTTCCAGTTCTGGACGCCCTGCTGAATCGCCGACCATTGCGTGTACATCTAATCCAAGACCACTCGTGCCAGTTATGCAGGAAGTTAATCAGTCTCTCAACCCACTCTTATTTCTGGTTGACAACCGTTATGAAGCTCTCCAGTCTGCAACTTCTACCGACTCACTCGAAAGCTCATCTAATATTCTTCGAGTCTACTACCAGAATGTGCGTGGACTAAGGACAAAAAATGATACCTTCTTTTTGTCTGCATCGGAGGCAGTGTACGATTTGATCGTCCTGACAGAAACCTGGCTTGACGATCGTATTTACTCTACACAACTTTATGGTTCACTCTACACCGTCTAGCAACTCGCACATCGAATCGGTGAGATCCATCTCATCTCGAATAGGTTCCCAGTCTCCTGCTCTTCTGTTCGGTGACTATAATCAAGCGGGTCTTCATTGGTGCTTTCCCAACAATAATGGTACAACCAAGATGAATACACCACTAGGTGTTCCAATCTGCCAAATTCACGATTCAGCCATCTTGGATTTTAGTATGGGAGAGCCAGCCGGTTTGTTTTCGTTTTGCATTGAAAATGAACTTTTCACCCCCGCCGTCTTCTCTTCCATAAACTGGGCAGATTGGAGCACCTAGTAGTGTATTCATCTTGGGTACAACTTTCATCGACCCAATGCTATCGCACATGCCCGCAGCCTGCTGTGCACTTCTTGACGGATTCAACTTGCACGGGTTCTTCCAAATCAATACCAACTTGAATCGCAACAATCGCTTACTGGATCTCGTCTTAGTGAACGACTACGCTTTGCCGAGCTCAACTGTTTCCTTGCCGCTTGAGTCGTTGGTTGATCTTGACGCTGACCACCCCGCCCTAACTTTGTCATTAAATTTGCCTTCGCCTATAGTGTTTGAACAGTCTCCCGAAAACTATTCATTGGATTTTCGGCGGACCGACTACAGTGCACTGAGCATCGCGCTTTCTGAAATCGATTGGCAAGTTATTGAAACATCCAGTCATATCAACGACGCTGTGGATTACTTCTGTAACAAGGTAGAAGAGGCAATTTTCCATGTTGCACCAGCTCGCAGACCTCCACAAAAACCGCCATGGTCTACGGACACTACGGACACTAAAGCGAGAACGATCAGCTGCTCTCCGAAAATACAGTAATTCACGATCAACTTATTACAAACGACTATTCAATGTTGCTAGCCAGCGCTACCGTAATTGTAACCATTGCCTGTACAATCGGTACGTGAAGCGAACGGAAGCTAGTCTTCGTGCTAATCCCAAGAGATTCTGGTCATTCGTGAACGAGAAGAGGAAAGCAGGATGGCCACTCACCCGGGAATCCGGGAAAACCGGGAAAACACGGGAATTTGAAATCACCGGGAGAAATTCGGGAAAAACCCGGGAATTTGAACATGTTACCGGAATCACTATAATAAAGAAATTAAAAAAAATATAACATGTTACCGGGAATTTCTTCAAATTTACATTCTTTCAAATTTATATTAAATTTATATTCCGAAAGTATATGTTACTTCTTGTGGACCCTCTGTCTATGTCGTGCGCTCCTCGAGTATGATAACGGACACGAGGCTTCAGCAGTCCGTAGACGTGCTGGAAAATCCTGGGTTTTTGGAGCACTAGGTCGACACACATCACTAAAGCAGGTATCGGGTTGTGTAACGGCTTTCCCAGAATGGCGTTTATGGGAAACCATAAAAGGGTTTTTAAAACAAAAACCGCGAGGTCCTAGATGTCCAGTCTTTTACAGTCTTTTAACTTTCTCTTCTACCAACTTCTTCAATTTTCCAACTTCTATTACTTTTCTCTGCTAGCTTAATAACTTTTTTAGCCTCTCAATTCAACCTTTCCTTTCGACAATCACCAGGCTAATGATTTGTCGTTCTTGTGACCGTTGACCCCAAGCCTCTGACCGTTGACCCGTTGTCACCCATGAATTCCGCCACATGCTGACCACCCAATTCGCCACCCCCATGGCCGCCCATTCGATGTCTTTCTAGGCGTCCCTGGTGGTGAGTAGCGGTATCACTGTCGTCCTTTTAATGGGACAGTGTAGTGTTGGCTGCGTTCGTAAGGTTCGTGGGAGCAGAGACATTTTACACTTAACTACTTACCACGATTATTTTCCTTTTTTTGCAATTTACACGAATACAAAACGCGTAAAATCTCACCAATCTTGGACAACACACTAGCACTGTTTACAATCGCTAGAACAGGAAATGGACTTCCATACCGTTTCCATTTCTATCCTACAACTACAAATTGACTATTTTGGCAGTAACTGCTAGAATTGAAAATGATCGGAATGCTAGCTTCCTATATCCAATTAGAATTCCATCAATAGCTTTCTCCTACCACACTGGCAACTCGTGAACCAAGACGAACCTCTGCCCGCCAACCTCACCCAAAAAAATCTATAAAATTCCGCATGAACTAGTGGCAATTGCAGAGGTATATTCGGTTTGCAGTGGGTCAGTGAATACAACATCAATTCCTCCCCTTCCCTAGCAAAACATCTGTTGTTCTCTGTGCAAGAACAGCTGATCTGATCATGATCAGTCATGGTCAGTCAATAAAGCTCAAGAAGCTCAAGCTCAAGGTTGATTGAAAATGAAGTCCTCGCTTGCCTTTTTACAGCAAAAGACTGGTAGAGCAAACAGGCTGTTGGTACTGTTTGACTATCAATGCGAGAAGGCAGAGAAACAATTAGGCATATGAACATTATTTAGATAAAAATGGATAAATGACTCATCAATAAACCATGTTGAAATATTTTTATATTTTTTCCAACATGTGCGGTTTTCGTTATTTTCATAGAGCATCGCCAGAGATGGATAGAGGCTACCTCAGAGCTAGCCACATAGGTTCTAGACCACAATCAATATCTCAAAAAGCTTTTTGGACGAAGCAGCAGTTAAAACTTAAAGTCTTTTGCAGCAGTATGTTGGAATTTTTGAGCGCAATGCTTATTATAAAATAACTTAATCGATACTTACAAAATATGCTGAACATTGTATATGCATACCAAGAAATTATTCTCTTCGTTCAAATAAAATACATTTTTCACGTAACATGGACTAAAGTGCTCAAAACATTATCAGGTTTTTCCGGGAAAATTTTGGAAAACCTACCGGGAAAACCGGGAAAAACCCGGGAATTTATTTTGTCGGCAAGAGTGGTCACCCTGGGAAAGAATCAGGACTGCCATGCTCAATGTTTCTAGGAGACACGACAACCAACAATGAACGCGAGAAATGCAATCTACTTGCACGTCATTTCCAACGCGTTTTCAACGCATTTTCCGCATCTGAAGTGCAAGTGGACGATGCAATCGTTGATATGCCAGGCGATGTCTTCAACTTCGAACTTCCTCGCATTACAGCATTACAGCAGCAACGCAGGTCCCGACGGAATACCCGCATCCGTGCTAAAGCTATGCAAAGACGTTTTGAGCCACCCATTAGCAATGCTATTTAACCTGTCAGTTCAGCGTAGTGAGTTCCCGACACACTGGAAATTTTCCTTCATGTTTCCGGTTCACAAAAAAGGAGACAAACGCGATATTGCAAACTATCGGGGCATTACTTCCTTGTGCTCTTGCTCCAAGTTATTTGAAATAATAGTGGATGATTGCCTATTTAGGTGTTGCAAAAACTACATCGACAAAGATCAGCACGGATTCTACCCGAAGCGTTCTGTATCCACGAATTTGATACAGTTTACTTCCTCCTGCTTACGGAGCATGGACTTAGGTTGGCAGGTTGATGCTGCATGCATGGATTTGAAGGCAGCATTCGACACAGTTGACCACGGAATTCTGCTTGCCAAACTGGAGAGACTCGGAGCATCCTCAAGGAGCGTAGACTGGTTTAGATCCTACTTGCGAAACCGTTCAGTCAGCGTAAAAATAGGTTGTTCGGAATCTCAACTGTTTGTCAATAATTCTGGAGTCCCGCACGGCAGCAATCTTGGGCCTCTTCTATTTTATATTTTCATAAATGACGCCTCCCTGTTGCTACCTCCTGGATGCCGCTACTTATTCGCAGACGACACAAAAATAGTCAAAATAGTAAAATGTTACTCCGAATGCTATTATTTACAAAACATGGTAAACATCTTTGCTGAGTGGTGCTCAAGAAACTTGCTAAGACTAAGTATCGAAAAATGCAACATTATCTCGTTTCATTGGAAAAATCAGCCATTCACATTCGACTATGTCATCAACGGGCAGACTCTTCTTCGGGTTCAGCAAGTTAAGGACCTTGGTGTTATTCTGGACAGTGCCCTCACATTCCATGTCCACTATAACGATATCGTGACCAGAGCTAATTGTCAACTTGGCTTTATGTTCAAAATCGCTGATAGGTTCAGGGATCCGATGTGCCTCAGGTCTCTCTATTGCTCGATTATGAGATCTTTATTGGAATCGAATGCTGTTGTATGGTGTCCTTTTCAAGCCAATTGGATTGATCGAATAGAAGCCGTTGAAAAAAAATTGTGCCGTATGCACTACGCTTTATTGGTTGGCGTGACCAATGGAATTTGCCACCGTACGAGGAGCGATGTCGTCTTTTGAGAATCGAACCACTTGACGTGATAAGAAGATTCGCTCAAGCAACGTTTGCAGGAAAATTGCTCACAGGTGACATCGATTGTCCAGCATTGCTGGCCCAAATTCAAATATACGCACCAGAAAGACCGCTTCGTCATCGTAACTTTCTTTTTCTGGAATCGAGGAAAAGCAATTATGCTTTGAACGAGCCCGTCCGGGCAATCTGCCATCAATTAAAGGTTCCCCCAAACACACGCGACGCGACAGTAGTGACGCGATTCTATCACTTGGCGACAGCGATTCTGTTGCCGTTGGTATGGAAGCGTAAATAGAACATTGCCTGCAGCGACCCAACGATAGAATCGCTGCGACTAGTTGTCGTCGTCGCGGCGATGAAATCGCTTAGGTCTGGGGGAGCCTTAAATCATTTTTTCCATACTTTGACTACAATGTTTCTGCTGACGTGTTTCGACAACGACTACTAGAAATTTTCCGTACCGCTGGAGGTTACCAAATAGATTTACAATAGAATAAGTCATATTCATTGAGACAATCATTGTAAGTTGGATAATAAACAAACAAATAGCAAATAACAAATAATATATTTTTTATAATAATAGCAAATAATATACATTTCAATCTAAAAATAATATATACAAAAGTGACCATGTTACAAGCAAACTTAATTTTGCAAGAAGTATTCGTTTCAAAAAATTATAATACCGCGTGATAGGACAACTATGTACGGGAATTCACTATGTTTGGAATTCAATGCCTGTAAATCTTTCAATAGAAAAATCATTTTTAGTTTATAAGAGAGGGTGTAGAAAGCATTTTATGTAAGTAAGAAGTTCTTATCAGCCCTGCCGTCCTGTTTAGTCACGCTTAGTCGACAACTAAGAAGCTTTCCCCTAAAGCAAAAATTTGTTTTGGTCTATTTTAGCTCATTAAAACTCAGATTCGCCTATATGGGTCTCAGTATGATAGTTACTATCAACTTTTTGTACAAAAATAGTAAACCAATCGGTTTTAAATGTCCCACCCCCTTCCCCCTCCCATGGCTGCCTCTTGGATTCGAACCAAGAGCACCAACAAAACCGCCAGATTGATGCGTGTACGCTAACCACTCTTTTACGGTTACTTTGTAAATTATTGCTGTTATTGAATGATGCCTCTCTTGTCTGAAAAGTCAAGAAGTCAGTGAGCACTACTTCTGCGCTCTCCACTATCTCCACGCTGTCTCCCATTCGTGCTAATAGGGCAAAGACAAAGGTGCTGTTTGAACGAGATGGCGCCACAACATTTAAAGTAAAATGAATTTCCTTGTATGGACAAATCATCTGTTCTCATCAACAACGCATCGCATCAATATGAAAGCTAGGTCAAAAAGCAACAAATAATTTTTAGATTTTTTGTACACACGACTTGTTTTGCAGTTCTAAACAATAAAAGAGATTTCATTGTACTTCCATACTAAATTCTAGCTGTATACTTTCAATTTCTTCAAGACTGTTCTCCACCTCCACCTCGTGTGGAAGGAACATTGAAAGCTTACGATATCGAACAGCAGATGTCACTAGTGTATATGCAATATTACATTAATACAAACACGCAGCAACACCACCTGTCGCCTGATAATGGAAATATTGCAATTATACCATCAGGTGTAGTGGCTGTTGTTAACATGTTTTGAAAGGGCCTCAAGCGGATTTTTTGGTAGAATGCAACTGACGATCTCCTATTGTTTCGGGAAGTGAGCTACAATGCTTTGAATAGAGCGAGTTCGCGCAAAACGACGTTGCAGTTCACAGCTCGTCACTCACGCGATGCAAAGTTTATAGTAAGAGCTTGTATGTACAAGCTATTTTTCTGTTCTAAAAATATAAAAAGGAGTTTGCTTTCCTTTGAGGCAATATAACTCCCGAACGGATGGACTTCTCACGTATCGGTTCGGATTGGCGATTTGGAATTGCAAGAAAAAAAAGAAGCAGAAAAATAAGCACGGGAAATGGAAAAAAAATAAAAGACTCCTCCACATTTCTAGAGGTAAAAACGGTTGTCAGTACGAGGTTGGAAATATTTAATACTGTGAATAAAACGAAAAATCAAAACCATAATTTTGAAATCTAAATTATTCGTCTATTACGCAGTGCATGAAAATTCAAACACCGCGCTGATAACCGTTTTTAATTAAATTACTTCTAGAATTTTTGAGAAGGGTTTGAACATTTTCCTCCTATCTTTTCCCTTGCTAATTTTTTGAATGCGCGACATTCTGCTTCTTCTTTTTCTTGCAACGCCAAATCGCCAATTGAGATCTGCTGTATTTATATCTTAGAAAAGATGTAAAATTTTGCCTGGAAAGTTGGAGGATTATCAGAATACACCCAGTTTTTTTTACACGGTTCGGTTTTGGTCGTTTAAGACCTTCAGCGTCAAAAATGAAGCAATGAGTTATTCCCACGAAAAAAATACTAAAAATCAAAGAAAATTAATTAATTTCTCGGTTGAGAACTTAATGAATTCCAATCGCGTAAAAAAAACTGGGTGTACCTACAACGTTTTCATGTGTTCTGGAAAAAGCCATCAAGCCTGAATTAAAATCCATCTAGAGTGCGGCGCTGCAATCAACTTGCAGTTAGAAAGTTAAATCTTAGTTCTCAAATAATACATTTAATACTGTGTTTGCACCAGTGGCGTAGCCAGAAAATTGGTCTGGGGGGAGGGGTGGGGTTGGCGTTCCGAGCAATAACACTCCTCCGAAGGAGATAGGTTTTACTTACACGAACGACCAAGCCTCGAAAAACGGAACCCTATTTTCAAATCGCTATATCTCAGCCGCCAGTGAACCGATTTGAACAATTTTGGGACTCACAAAGTTTCCCGTCCTTCAAGATTTGTCTGAGACATTGGGACCTCCGATAGGACCTATCGGGGCGTATCGGGACCTCGAAAAGTCGGAGCAAGTCGTGATTTTGAAACAAATTGCGTGGTTGGTGCTCACCAGCTCGATGTTCATGGTGATATAAGTATGATATTTTGGAATCCGTAATATTTAGAAAGTCAATACGAAACTGTAGCAGATCATATTATTCCGGAAATCATCCGCTTGGCGGCACTAGTGTATATAATATTCGTTGGGTTGGATATTTAAGTTTTAGTTTTGCACTGACGATTGCTACAAATAAAACAATTTTTGCTCCCCAAGATGCAGATGCTGTCGAAATGCTAATAGAACACCAAGTTGAAAATCATGCCAAGGTAAAGCTAGAATCTAGATACATAGAAGAAGAATATAAGATAAGCTGAGTTAGTACTATTCTATTCAATTTATTTTATTGAATATATTCTCGGCGTAGCACCAAATTAGAATTCGGAAGTCAGGAATTTTGAACCGATTTTTTTCCGAAGTGTTATCTGTCAAACTAATTGATGCGTTGTTTAGCGCATCTTTACAGGCAACTTCCCAAGTTGGGTAAATTGCCTGTATCTGGAGAAAAATCCTACTTCGGTATAAAAAGCGTTCTAAATTTATTCCGCATATTTTTCATTGTCGGAAAAATATATTTGCAAGGTTCCAGTCAAAAAGTGAAATTTTATGTGAAATATTATTAATACTGATCCAAATATTTCCTATTAGACCTTGTATGATCGAATACATTAAAGGTCATATGCATATAAAAAAATATGTAGAGACACGGCAGGTACTTCCGTCCATGGTTGTAGGGGCTAAAACCAGCGAAAGCAGCGTCCATTTGGTAGACCTATAGCAGAACGTTTTTCCTAAGCTTGATACGATTTGATACGGATGAGTTTGGCGAAAAAGTGTTTCTTTTATTGGATTTGGAGACTATGATGAAAATAAAAACGCAGGCGAAAAAAACCTGCCTTAAACTTACTTAATAAAGTTTTTTATTTTTGTTGTCACAAAAAATTACTTGGATATCTGCAGTTTCTCATTCTCATTCTTGAAACCTTAAAAAATGTATTGAAAATTTCCTGCTGTTCAATAAACTACATATGTACAAACTTCGTATGTACAAAGCCGTGTGCAGGTTTTTTCTTATTTGCTATAGTTGTGTATAGAAAGAAATTAAAAGAAGGTGGTAGGGCACAACAACTCTACCTACTTGTTTTTAAAGTACGAAGTAAAAAAATGGTTCACGAGACAATATAGAGTTTTCTACAGTTCAACAATTAGAAAACGTTTTTCTTATCTTCTACATATTTTCAGCTGCTAACTTCATTATAATTCTTCACAAATAGATGTTCTAATAGTAGTTTGTGCAACAAGTTGCAAAAAATCGAGTTTTGCAATAAGTTACACACGCTATTTTTTTGCAATGACGAAAATAGTAGTTTGTGCAACAAGTTGCAAAAATATGATTTTTACAGCACGAGTCGTACGTTTATTTAACGAGGCTTGCCGAGTTGGATAAATATTTATTTATTTACTATACTACTATACTATATAAATACTACGAGTGCTGAAAAAATCGAGTTTTGCAACGAGCTGCACACGCTTTTTTTTAATGACGAAAAATGGACTTTAATATGACAAATCTGTACCAAAATTATATTTGTACTTGTCTAATTCCTTCCAGAATTTACTCCACATGAACATTCTTGCGAATAAATTATGTTGCTGCAGAGATTCTATGTTGCCGTGCTACATTGCAAAATTCGATAAACCGTGAAGTGAAATTTTTGATGTCATGTCCATCAAACTATTTCATTTATTACGCGACGCTGAGAATACACTATTTGAACACTTACCTAAGGTCATTCAGCAAAATGTAGTCATGTAACTACTGTTCTGATGTTCGCTTTTCATTATAGCATCCAAATGAGTGGTATAATTAATATTATGCAACCCATTTGAGTTGCATAATGTTCATTAAAGCACCCATTTCGTGAGTATGGAAAAGTAGGCCGTTTTATCACTCAAAAACGAACTGTAAATCAAATATTATGATCAGGAATTGCAAAAAACACTTTCCGACGTTACTGATCATATTATCGGGCCAAACCAGACGCGCAATTGAGCACTCGCGATGCGACGCGA
The DNA here is from genome assembly GCF_024139115.2 of Armigeres subalbatus. Classification (NCBI taxonomy): domain Eukaryota; kingdom Metazoa; phylum Arthropoda; class Insecta; order Diptera; family Culicidae; genus Armigeres; species Armigeres subalbatus. Next base: position 157,538,829 of record NC_085140.1, on the reverse strand, counting down.
GTCGCGACAATTCGAATAGTCAATAGTAGTGCCCGCATGGATGCACTATCATGTATACTAATTTTAATAAGTTGCGACTTCTCATAACTGCAGAGTGCAGATATTTCAATTTTACAAAACAAATTCCCCATTTTTTTTCCATACACAGAATATATCACTTCCACTCTGCGAAATCCATATATTCGCATTAATTTACTCCGCAGCAAAACGAAGTGCACTTATAAACTCAAAAAGCCCCAATTCACTAAAAAAAAAGCCCACCACACGACCGAAACGACCGTCACTTGCGAGTTAAATTACATCAAAAACTACTGTAGAAGAAAAAACAGTCAATATTCTGCTGATGAAACTGTTTTTTTTTTGTTTTTTCTTCAAAACTATCACGAAATACAACAACGCGAACCGCACGGCACAAATAGATTCCGATAACTGACTAGGTAAACAAAAAGCCCCAGCGACGAATAACTTGAACTGTTTTGCATTCGATTTACCGGCTGCCGAGAGTAACGGTCACACGAACCGCACGAAAATTTCGGTCAGTACTTGAGTTTGCACGCTTAAGATCATTTTGAAATCTTTAAAATTATTATCACTATTGCTACTATTATGCGTAAACGATTTTTGTTTTCTAATCAACCATTTGGTTAGTTACAATCATCAGTGATTACCTGACGTGCTTATAATTTCCCCAAACACAACGCACTGTCACTATCGCTGGACGACTGCGACTATTTGTCGCGATGGTACCGAAGCGTTATTTTAACCTAGAATGCAGTGATAGAATCAAGGCGATAGCCGCGTAGCGTGTGTTCGGGGGAGCATTTAACCGAAATAAAGAAACATATTTTAAAATCAATAGGGTCGATGTACAGGTAATAGCTGTATTAGTAACAGGTTCAAGTTAATCTATACCAAAAATCTATCTTCTTCTATCTAAAATTGATTTTGCTTCACCATGCTCAATCGATTCTGTCTCATATTTTCCGTGCCCTCTGAAAATATTAGCTTATTTGGATAAAAACTGATGATTTTTTCATTACATTTTACGATGCACGACAATCATCGCCGCTAGGCGGATCAATCTGTTTTTTTAATGGTGTTTGACTGAAATGCCCGCTGATGAATTATTCATCTTTCTAACAGTTCATAATGTACACATTACCTTTATAACTTTAACGTTTTTAGGACTCTCCATTAGAAGAGATCCTTATGTTATCTATAGAATGATTGTCTTGACAGCGCCTGTGGTAGAGTCGCCATTGTCAATAATAGACGTATTAAATATAAATTACACTGGATTCTGTGACTGAAGTCACACAATCAAAAATACGAGCGAAAAAATAATCGTGTAAAAACAGAATCCTGTGTATTCACTTCATTTGAATGTTTTTGAAACCTTATCAGTGCAGTGGGCAGCAAAAATATTGAAAGCTTATTTTCAAATTCTTCTTCATGCTGAGGGTGGCTGGGTTCGTATTCCCGGTCCGGTCTAGGAAATTTTCAGGTTGGAAACTGTCTCGACTTCCCTGGGAATAAAAGTATCATCGTGTATCATCAAAAATGGTAGCTTGGCGTTCGCAGTTAATAACTGTTAAAGTGCTTAATGAACACCAAGCTGCAAGGCAGCAATGTCCCGTGTAATGCCAATGAAGAAGAAGATGAAATCATCTTATGACTAATAAAGACATTCCATTAAAAACTCAAAATATTTTGTAAAACTATTTTTTTCGTAATTGATTACTTTACTGCCGAACACCGTTCATAGGATAATGTTCAAAGCAATTCCAAGGTTAAAATTGAATTTGAAGATTGTTCTGCGGGATATTCATTCTTGTATTTAACTTTAACTCTAAACAGATAACACTGAATCAACAATTTGACGCAACAATTCACGTTTTTAAGCCACATCTCTCCATCCTGGAATGTATTCTACCTCGCTCGCTGCGCCTTCTTGTATCAGCAGTATCGAAAGCGAACATCATATTTGCAGGGTTGCTATCCGGCATTCTTGAAACATGCCATGCTGATGATTCCCATCGTTTGCCGTAGAACTGGACGAGTTCGTGGTTCATCCATTGCCTCCACACATCGTCCTCTTGCATACCGCCAAAGATGGTCCAAAGCACCCGTCTCTCAAATACTCCCAGTGATTACTAGTCCTCCTCAAGCATGCACGGTCCAAGTTCCATGTCCGTAGAGGATTACCGATCTTATGAGCGTTTTGTACATGATACATTTGATGCGGGTGTAATTTTTTTTGACTGCAATTTCTTCTGGAGCCCGTACTAGGCCCACAGATGATGCGCCTTCGCATTTAATGACTAACTTTATTACCAGCCGTTAGCAAGGATCCAAGGTAGACGAATTCATCGACCACCTCGTCACGCTCGGTTCCGCCCACTTGCATGTACTTTGTCTTCGACGCAATGACCCGTTCCTTCCACTCCTCCGGTAGCTGTTCAGTTTCCCAGATTCCGATAATGAATGATGAAAACCCAGAATTATCCACCTAGAGGTTATGGTGCCTTTCTTGCGTGGTTGCCCATTCTAACCCCCACTGGCTGGCAGTGATGTCATGGAAGAAAGCTGTCTGTTTTATAGAGAGATTTAATCCGGGAGTTAGAAGGTGTTACCTCTACTGCAGATCCAGTGACCCATTTCAGACTGCCTAGTATTTTATGGCCAGTCCGAGGTCACTTTCACTTACTATAAGCCCGTCTGTTAATGCTACCATTATCAATTGGACAATGGATCCATAAACAAACTTCCGGATTATATAACTCAGCGCATATCTAGTGTTATATGTGAATAGGAATCATTATAAAAGCATATAGGAACAAACTCATTCCCTGGTGGCGGAAGTGAGATATCTTAGTAACTACAGAGGAAAATTCGTTAGAGCTTTGGCCATCGGCAATCAACCACTCGCACTATTCTATGCTATCGACATCGGCAATCAGTCGTAGCGGCGACAATAATTTGTTGAACAGTGATTCCAGAATTTTCAATTGAACCGTAATTACTAGTTCTCACTGCACTTACAGCACTTCTACCACACCTAGAGGTTATGGTGCCTTTTTCATGTATTATAAAATGTAACAAGAAAAGCAAATAAGAGAGGTCAAAATTGAACATTAGGGATATAGATTCAGTTATTTCCACCAATTCACATTTATTTGCGTTCATTTGAATACATTACAGCAGTTTTTGAAAACAAAAAATCGATTTTGAATTTTTTTCAACGACCTTTGGAAAAAAAATGGAGAAAAAACGATGTTTTTCAATAACTCCGGAGCGCGATGGTTAAGGCTAAGAAGGGGCCCTTGTGAAACGTATTAGTATTAAAATCTAGATAATTTTCTAAAATTCGCCAAAAATTGCACAAAGAATTTTGTTAGTCGAATTCTTCGAAATTTTTCAAATATGCGTTCATGGGCAGGAATGGTGGGTTGCAAAATGAATACTGTATGTGTAAAAGGAAAAAGAACCACAGATTACATCAGTTGTTGGGAAAACCATTCATTGTTCACACTGCACAAATCGGACGATGGTGGTAAGCCGGGCACGTAAGTATTTCCAGTATATCAATGTCTAAAACTTTGGTTTTGCGGAGAGGTTCGGTAAGAAACATAGGTATAAGTCTTAAAATGCACAATAGTTAGCTCCATCCTCGGTTGCTTTAATTTGAACGTTTTTAACAGGTTTGCCCATCTAGCTCGCTGCACTTTCCGCCTGTCGTATTGAAGGTCTTCGCCATCTTTCCAGGGTTGCTGTCCGGCATTCTTGCAACATCGTATTCTTTCAGCTTTTGCTATCTTATGGATACTGGGTGCGCCGTTAAGTTAGGCGAGCTCGTGGTTCATTTTTCGCCGCTACACACCGTTATTTTGCACACCGCCACTCTTGCCCCTAAGCACGCGTGTTCCATGCGCAGTGCTATTTTAAAATAACAAACCGAAAATACGTTTAATGTTAGTGATTTAAATGATAACCATTAACAACTCATTCACTATTGGTGTCAGATGCCGAAAGATGATTTGGGATATCACTTCGTAGGCAGTATTTAAGATCATGATTGCTTGATTGTTCTAACCCCTTCCTTCTACTCCTAGGGAAACTGTTCTTAATTCTAGATTCAGACTATCAGTCTCTGCAAATAAGTGAACATCTTTCATCTTGATGAGTTTAATTCCGATATTATCCTTACCAGCTGCTGTATTGTGCTTTAGGTGTGGGCTGGTAGGTTTCCATCGTCCACTTAACTGTTGTAGTCGTTTCTGCCGCTGCATTGACCCTCACTGCTTGTGCTCTCAGCGCTATTTAAGTTTTCCTGGAAGTGTTGCTTCCACCTTTCATACGCCAAAATGCTCTCATACTTATTCCTGCACAACTCGCTGCAACATGGAGCCTTAGCGGGATATGGTGAGCTTCTGATAAAACTGGTGTGTTTTTAGAAACAGCACCATCTCCTCGCGCTTGACTTCTTCCAGGTGGCCTTCTTCTCTTGGAAGAGGTGGGTCTGTTGTCTCCGTTTCCGTCTATAGTGTTCCACGTTCTTCCGGGATTCTTGCTACAGCGCGACCGCCTGCGATGCGTCCTTCTTCTCCCAAATCTGTCTGCACTCTTCGTCGAGCTATCTCTAGTAGATGGTATGATTATACCTCTAAACTTTCACACCATTGATTCCTTCCAACACATCCACGAGCATCCGTGTGCTCCCGATGAAGTTGAGAGATTTGCAGTTCCACGAATCGAACTTTCAATCCCCAATCCCACGTTTTCGAATATGCGTCCTATTAACCGCCTCATTGTATTAGCGCCCCCTTAAAAATAGGCGACTAAGTAGCTCATATTTTACGACGACAGGGCTGGTTCTTATACCATATTAACATGACATTTTCAGTTCACAAATATATACTTTTGAAAAGCGCTTGTTCTACTAGAAACTTCTTAATGCAACATTAAAAAAGTCTATTGTCTTTCGTTATAACATTAATCGAATAAATAAATAAATAAATAAATATGGACATAGCTGTCAAATCGAATGGATTTTGTGTTGATAGTTATCTTCAAGCTTATTCTCATCAGCAAACGGTATTTCGCTCACAACGAGAGCGACAATTTTCTTCTTTTCATTGAAACCTATTCGTTTCAGATAAATCATATCAAAAATGTTAAATTGCTTATGTACATTCCATCTTTTGATCAAATAATTATCTTCCCACTGGAACTGCTCCTTAATCCTTCTCAGTATGAAACGATTACCCGTTCTGTATGCTTCTGCCAACACATCATTATATCCTTTATCGGTAATAACACTTTAGCCCAAGTACTCCATTAACGATCTGTGAAAAGCGTGAAAATATGCTCACCATTTTCGTGCATAAAAAAATTTAGAATCAATTTTCTGAAATTCACAGTCAGCGGTTAACGACAAAACGTTTGGATGGCTCCCAGAAAACAAAAAAAAAGAGAAATGTGAGCTCTTCCGCTCCGCTCCGTTACTCATTATCGGTTATGATTATTACCATCGTTATTGGTGCCATTGTCGCTAAGGGAAATATGGCAGAGTCTTCTGCCCAATGAGCTCCCACGCGACGGCTGTGCTGCCCCATCCAGCAGTTTTTTGACAACCACTTCTTGGGAAAAAGTCTCATCAGAAGCCCATATCTTCGACACCAATGGAGACGGGTGCCGTGTCCCGGATGGGAATGATTATTATACAGCGTCACCTTGCCTCGACTGAAGAAACAGTGGTTTGAATATTTTCCCTCCCCCATCCAACGTTTTCCCAAATTGGAAAACATTTCTGGGAATAGAAGAGCCGATCTGGGGAAAAAAATGGTCAGGAGGAGTGGTTGACGGCGGAACATCCTTTGCTATTTGCTCTGCAATAGTAGGAAGGCGTTCGTTGGTGCGGTGAAGAAGATGCTCGACAAAATTTCCATAGATTCGGTTTGGATACAAAATATACCCAACAACCAGCATCAGACTTCAACAGCAGAAGAATTCTCCACCTTATCTTGAAGAGGGATTCTCTGATTGAAAGGAAAGAGCAGAAGTCGGATAGACGATATAATAAAATATATAATATTTCTTTCTATATTGGCTTTCCTGGGGCTCTGGGAAAAACGAGATGATATTGTGATATAAGGATTCATTTTGCTCATAGCTTGTCACATCCATCCCGCATCCACAGTCGTCAGGAGTTGGTTATACCTTGTTAGACCAGGTAATACCAATCGATAACGGATTGATATTGACGGTGAATGGAAATATAATCTACTGTTACTCAATTGCCGATGCGATTGTTAACCGCCGGGAAATGGGATTTCTTCGATTTTGGCGAGTGTTGAAGGATAATACATCTCGATGGTGAATTTTTATTCTTTGTAAAGCAGCAAGTGTAGAAAACCAAATTATGTTTTTAAAGACATACTAAAGATATTCATCATACTCATGATAAATGATAATTGTTCACTCTTTCCTGCGAAGCATTTTGACGAATGGAAATGTGCTTACACATGCTCGTAGTTATTCAAGGAATCAATATCCTTTGCTGCTCGCATATTTGTGCTTATCTCAGTCAACAACTTTCTCGACGAAGCACGACCGATAAAAGGAAACCTTACAAGAGTTCCATCATATCAAGCATAGCCAACAGAGTCTTACATTCTTATTTGTTCGCTGCAGAAATTCTTCAACACTCGCCAACCAACCCAACCGTCGTCCCCCACACATTCCAATCGTTCTTTGTAGCCGCATTCTTCCGTAGCTGATCGAAATCATTTACATACACAATATCTTCGGTCGTTCCGTCGTTTTCCGGATCACTCTCCAGCGACCAACAACATCTGCCAGCTTTCCGGAGCCGGGGAAAGTGAAGCCCTTCAGTTTCCAATTCATTAGAATGGGCTGGGCACGGGATGGGGAGGACGAAAGCTGACAGCATTGTGCTCCACAATATTGTCGCTTTGCGGGTATTCTGTCCGGATGCAGACTGTGTATGTTGTGGTCGTCAGCGGTGCTCGTTTCTGTCGAATTGAATACAGAAAATTGCTGTTGCGACAAAAATTGGTTCGTCTAATTCGATCGACTGCAATGGTGATTGCATAAGTATTTTTTTGCGTTAGTAGCATAGTATGATGTTTGGTTATTATAGGCTAGATGACCATAAAGGAAGAGAAGTAAAAGAAATGATTACAACGTTGTGCGACAAGTGAAAGTTTACGTGGCTCAGTCACATTGCGTGGAGCATAATGTTAATTTTAGGAAGTTTTTTATTCATCTCATCATCAACCTCTCAATGCTCAGACTTCTATAAATTCATGGTGAGTAAACACGTTAGCAACGAATTACTGAGTTCTTGATTAACAGTCTAAAACAAAGGTTTCCAATTTGATACGAAAATTATTTTAAGCTTTTAGTGGAATGTATTTACTTGTCATGAGACGAGTTTGTACAATTCCATTTAATTCCACTACTTAATTCTACCTTTGACAGATACGTATTTCGACCTCAACAGTAAGGTCGTCTTCAGTGTCTCGTACTTGACTCGATTTGGACTCATATTGGTCCAATTAAAGGTATCCAAACTTTTTATTCGCAGAAAGAATTGGATGTTTTTTTGAATACAAACATAAATGAAAAATAAATTTGGAATGATACTTAACAACTATCGAATCACACTTAAAATGTTTCACAGATTTCGGTGAAATTCCACCGAAATCGCAACAGCAGGAATTTCGGTAAAAAGTTCGGCGATTTTCCAAGTCATAGAAAAGTCGCCTGTCTGAAGTACCGAATTGTTCTGTAACTTTTTTTTGCATTTCCTATGATTTTGATTTTGTTTTGAAATAAATATCACCGAACGATTCGGTATTTTTTCACATATTTTTGTGATTTTCACTTCTTTGCGACGTATAAGTTATGATTTTTCACAGAACAACTTGACATTGTTGTTTCACAAGGATAAAATTCGCAACCATAGCAATAACTTTTTCCACTGATTGCAGAAAGATTGGGGCCTGCTCATAGTATTTTTCACTTCTATTCGCTAGAGATCCGTTGCTCTGTTTGCAACTTTCACGCTTATGAAACAACAATGTCGAATTCACCCTGCAGTTTAATGATATTTACTGTGGCTGTAAAAATCAGTTATTTTGTAATATCTATAACACCTTCTGACGAGCTTGTGACTTTTGTAGTTGCGGCGATTGACGGATATTCCTTCAGAAATAGGGTGGTCTAACCGGTAGTACCGAAACCGGTAATACCGGTATTACCGGCCAATTTTGGGTACCGAAAATACCGGTATTAGAGACTGAAAATACCGGTATTTTCGGTATTTCAAATATTGCTGTTAGTATAAAAAATCTAGAATAGTTTTCACCAACATACATGGGTTGAGCTGCCTGTAATATTTGTCCCATATAAATAGGAAATCCAGCATATATGGGACAAATATTTGGTTACAAGCAGTAAAGATTCATCGTGCAAAAAATTCAACAATTAAATGCGCGTATGATTAGCTTTGCACAAAAATCATCATCGTCATTAATAATATACGTGTTGTTTCATTCCCTTAGCCATCTGAATTTTCCCGCAATATATGAAATTGTGAAAAAGGTAGGTGCAGTCTTTTCCGGAGATCACCTGTAAAAAACGATTTGCTGCTGCTGTCTGTTCTGAACAATTATCAATCGACAGAAATTTTCGCCAACCTATTCGATGCTTTTACGAAAAAAAAAATCCAATCCTAGAGAAACGGTCAGAATGCGCCGATTTTTTTGCTTTTTGCCTTTCTCGTATACAAAGTATACGTAAAGGCTATAGGATCACTCCAAAACCGAACTTTTGATAGAAGGCTCGGAGACTCATAGTGTTATATACCAATCGACTCAGCTCGATGAATTGAGGTGATGTCTGTATGTGTGTATGTATGTGCGTGTGTGTACAAAAATGTGAGACACACTTTTTCATACTTAGCATTATTCGATTTGCCCGCAACAAGTTGCAGTCGATGCGGATTGCGGTCTAGTTGTTTCCTATTGAAAATTGGACCGATCGGTCATTGCGTTCCAAAGTGATTGAAAAAAACATTGTTTTTCTGCCAAGGGTCCCCCCTTGGGAAAAACAATCAAAAAAGAAAAATAAAAATTTTCAAGGATTGCAGCAATGCATTCAAATGACCGCAAATGCATATGAATTGATGAAAAAAGTAAAATATATCCCCCTAAAGTGCTATTTCGACCTCTCTTATGTGTTTTTCTTATTTTTTTAAATGCGCGAGAAAGGCACCACCAACGCTAGGTGGATTGATCTGGTTTTTGAATAGTTCTGCTGTAAAGCAATTAATCAGAAACGATTTTCGCATTTTCTTCAAGACAAGATCCAGAGCTACTTTGATTAAGCAAGCGGACGTGATTCCTGATGCAATCGTTGAAACTGAGACAACGACCATACCTGACGATCGGTACGAAGAAGATGGATTATTTTTTTAGTTTATCGAGTAAATAACAATTTGTGGAAAGACTGTAGCAGAGCAAAATACTTGGAATTATCGTACTATGAATCTGAAAAGATTAAGGGCAAGTACTTGACACTGATTTGCGGCGGTCTTGAAACCATTCGTCCAACTCGGATGAACCAGAGAAAGCATACTCAGTAGTTGGCAGCATCGCCAACAAAATCCAATGTGGATTGGGGAATGAGTCTCTCAGTATGTTATGCCTAGTTAAGTTTCGCTTTGCCCAGCTAAACACGCAATGATGTTAAAATTTGAAGTTTGCCAACAAATATGATTTTCATCCAATATGGACTATTGGATGAAAATCATATTTGTTGGCAAACTTCAAATTGTCAGAAGTTTCTCTTTTAATACCTAAAATATTCACAAAAACCGGTATTCTACCGGTATTACCGGTATTGACTCCACCAAATACCGAATACCGGTATTATTCAAAATTGGCCAATACCGACCACCCTATATCAGAAACTGTTCCAGAATTCTTAAGGAAATTTCGTCCTAGAACTTTGCAAGGAATACCAAAAGAGTTCTTAGAAGATTTTTTGGAGAAATTTTCGGAAGAATGCCCTAACTATTTTCCCCAGGTTTTCCTAAAAAAATTCCTTTGAGAATTCCTCCGGAAATTTCTTCAGAAATTCCTTTATGGATTCGCCTGAAAATCTTTGGGAAGTCTTTTAGGAATAACTTCAAATACTCTTCTAGCAGTTCCAACGGGAACTATTTTCGAAAAACCATTCAGACTCTATTTTAAACATGCCTTCAAAAATACATTTGGAAATTCCTGCACAAAATCCTTCAGGAATTTCTTCGAAAACTCCTCCAATAATTCCTTTGAGAACTTCTCAAGATTTAGTTTTTCTAAAAAAACCGCCCAGAATTCCTTCTGATGTTTCTCCAGGAATTTTAGTTGTAATAATTGATCCTAGTTATCTATACGCTCAGTAAACAAAGCTCAATGTTCGTCATGAGGAAATTTTTTTTAACAACTTCGCAATGTGAACAAAACGCAAACTGCGCTGGCTATCAGAATCATCATCAAATGATCAAATGATAGGTAATAGGGGTATTCACTTAACGGCGTAGGTTGCTGCGTATCTGTTTATAGAAATGCGATTTGAAATATGTCCCTTGTGATTGTGTATAAAACACTAGCTATATGTACCCGTCTTTGTCCAGGGTTGCCAGTATGATTTTGCAGCTGTTGGAATTGTCAATTTGAATTGACTACACTAATTACGAACTATTTTGCCTACCAATACTGAATACAATGATAAATTGATTGCATCGATAAATCGATATCAAAATGATCTAGTTGGATTTGCTTAACATAATCGCTCTTGCAAAAAATCAAGATGGTCACAAAACAACTAATTTCCATGTTATCGAGAAACATTGCACAGCTCGACAAACCATGACACGAAAACTGAACCTACCTATGGGTAGTTTTGAAACCATATTCATCAATCTATTTGAGAACTCACCCAGACTAACTGAACAATTTGTAGTCAGTCATGTTACTGCTGGTCCATCGTTGGGTTTCCATTATAACACTCAAATAAGTATTAAAATAAATTTTATGCAAATCATATGAATACTATATTGGTTATTAAAGCGCTCATTTGGTTGATATGGAAAAGTAGGCGTTTCTTTACTTAAACATGATCCAGGTATTATGATCCAAAATTTCAAAAAGTCTTTTTCCAAGCTGCAGTAAATCGTGAATAACTTTTAAACGGATAGAGATAGAAGGTTGCTATTTTTTTTATCCCCATCTTTCTATGTATATCTAGTTTCGAAAGCATTATGATGGATACCCGTTTTGGATGCATCAATAAAAAAATATTCATTCATTCATCATTTTTGGGCATTTAAAGCATCAGTGAAAAATATATAGACCTAAAACATGCGGTATCAAAGTTTTACCATAAAGTATAGACCCTAAGTTAAATGTAAAAAATATAAAATGGATGGGTTTCATCGAATTTCTTTCCGATATACCGGTATTTTCGATGTTACCTATAAAAACCCAGATTAATCCACCTAGCGGCGATGATGCCTTTCTCGTGCATCGTAAAATGTACTGAAAAAATCACATAGGAAAGGTCAAAAAAGCACTTTAGGGGGATAGATCGCATATTTTCTATCATTTTGCATGTTTTTGCATTAATTACTATGCATTCCCACCATTCTTGAAAAAAAATTTGTTTTTTCGATTTTGAATTTTTTTTCCAAGGGAAAAAACAATGATTTTTCAATAATTCCGAAATGCAATGTCCGATCAGGCCAATTTTCAATAGCAAACAATGGGACCGCATTCCCCGTCGAATGCGACTTGTTGCGAGTAAATCGGGTAATGCTAAGTTCCAAAAAGTGTGTCTACAAAATTTGTACACATACACACATACACACACACACACATACATACATACACACAAACAGACATCACCTCAATTCGTCGAGCTGAGTCGATTGGTATATAACACTATGGGTCTCCGAGCCTTCTATCAAAAGTTTGGTTTTGGAGTGAAATTATAGCCTTTACGTATACTTAGTATACGAGAAAGGCAAAAATGCACTTTTTTCATAAAACGCGTCGGGGCCACCCCTAAACGTCATTTCCCAGAGTTGTCGTAGAACAATTTTTCTTTTGTTATACCCTAAGCTTTCATTTGAAGGTTGAGCCCCCAAAATCCCAGACTTGGTCCAATTTTGGGACACCCTAATGGTCATATTCGGGGAATGGTCATATTCGGGAAAATGTCATTTTCGACGAAATGTCATATTTGGGGAAATGTCATATTCGGGGAAACGTCATATTCGGGGAATTGTCAAATTCGGGGAAATGTCATATTCGGAGAAATGTCTTATTCGAGGAATTGTCATATTCGGGAAAATGTAATATTCGGGGAAATGCCATATTCGGGGAATTATCATATTCGGGGAAATGTCATTTTCGGCGAAATGTCATATTCGGGGAAATGTCATATTCGGGGAAACGTCATATTCGGGGAAACGTCATATTCGGGGAAATGTCATATTCGGGGAATTGTCAAATTCGGGGAAATGTCATATTCGGAGAAATTTCTTATTAGGGGCTGTCCATAAACCACGTAGACTCTTGAGGGGTTTCAAAAAAGTCTACGATAGTCTACGAAGGGGGACGGGGGGGTTATACCAAAAGTACACGTAGACTTTTTCACATATTTATTTTTTATTTTTTTGAAAACGATTTATACAGCGGCTTTGTGCGAAGTTCATTAGTTTGTTTGTTTTTAGGATTTTCCGATTTTTTTGCATGACTTTACCGAAATAATCTCTTGAGTTTCTCCATAAAAATGTTATCAATTTCACTGGAGTAAGAGTCTGAACTACGGCTCAAAACTTTCATGAATTTCAGCAATAAATTCTTCTTCGTTGAGCAGGAAAAGTCTCCTAAGTATTCTATAAAAGCATTCGAAAATTTTTCAAATACTAGAATTTCTTTTATCCAAGAAAAAGTCTTTGGAATGTTTAAAAGATATTCTTTAGAACTTGTAAATTGAATTCTCCGAAATTTCCGCTAGAAACCCTTCAGAATATTCACTAGAGATTTTCTGGGAAGTCCCTGAATTTTTTTTTCTTAATTTCGGAAATTCTTCGGAATTCTCGCGAGGAATTTTTTGCACATATTAGCAAAATTATTCGAAATGCCCGTGGAAAATTCTTTATAAATTTCTTCGGCAGTTCTAATGCAAATTCTTTCGAATTATCGATGGAAAATTTTCAGAAACAGAAATTTTCAGAAAAAAACAGTTTGAGTTTCCACTAAAAAAATATTTGCAATTTTTGTAAAAAAGCCTTTCTAATTTTCATGAAAAGTTATTAATTTCACATTTTTTAACCGGCGTTAAGAATTATAGGTCAGATGCGTGACAGATTTTATCAGTGGCGTGCCGATGCAAAAGTATCGGCGATGGTAGCGCACACCTCTAACAGGTATTGAATTCAATAGTAATTAAATTAAGTGCCATTGAGATTTGATTTCAGGAGTTATGGACAGAGGATTAAATTTGATTTCGTTTCAATTTGATTTTTGTTCAGTTGGATTTTGTTCAGTTTGATTTTGTCATGTTTGAAATTCGAATTTTGTTGTAATGTTTATATGGAAATGGATTTGAATAGCTGAATTGCTTAAACGTGGTTGATTTCCATATTTTTCCAATCACATATGATGTTTTGTAAAATTTGGAAAAGTCTACGGTAGACTTCAAGGTAGGCGGGGGAGGGGTTTCAGAAAAGTATACGAAAGTCTACTAGGGGGGACGGGAGTGAAATGTGACGAGAGTGAAAGTGAAATTTCGGTCTACGTGGTCTGTGGCCCCTTAGGGGAATTGTCATATTCGGGGAAATGTCATATTCGGGAAAATGTCATATTCGGGGAAATGTCATATTCGGGGAAATGTCATATTCGGGGAAATGTCATATTCGGGGAAATGTCATATTCGGGGAAATGTCATATTCGGGGAAATATCATATTTGGGGAAATGTCCTATTTGGGGAAATGTCATATTCGGGGAATGGTCATATTCGGGGAAATGTCATATTCGATGGAATGTCATATTTGGGGAAATGTCATATTCGGAGAAATGTCTTATTCGGGGAATTGTCATATTCGGGGAAATGTCATATTCGGGAAAATGTCATATTCGGGGAATTCTCATATTCGGGGAAATGTCATATTCGGGGAAATGTAATATTTGGAGAAACGTCATATCTGGGAAAACGTCATATTCGGGGAATGGTCATATTTGGGGAATGGTCATATACGGGGAATGGTCATATTCTGGGAAATGTCATATTCGAGGAAACGTCATACTCGATGGAATGTCATATTCGGGGAAATGTCATATTTGGGGAATGGTCATATTCGGGGAAATGTCATATTCGGTGAAATGTCATATTCGGGGTAATGTCAAACTCGGGTAAATGCCATATTCGGGAAAATGCCATATTTGGAGAATGGTCATATTCAGTGAAATCTCGCTCAACTTTTCAAAAATACCTAAGTAACATTTTTTTCATGAATTAATTTGAATAGCGCAATGAACACAACAACATGAAAGCTATTGTATCCTGGACGAGAACAGCTTCCCTGGGAAGCTTACCAGACTGATCAAAGCAACGGTGGATGGTGTGCAAAACTGTGTGAAGATTTCGGGCGAACACTCCAGTTCGTTCGAATCGCGCCGGGGACTAAGACAAGGTGATGGACTTTCGTGCCTGTTGTTCAACATTGCGCGAGAAGGTGTCATGCGGAGAGCCGGGTGTAACAGCCGGGGTACGATTTTCAACAGATCCAGTCAATTTATTTGCTTCGCGGATGACATGGACGTTGTCGGCCGAACATTTGCAAAGGTGGCAGAACTGTACACCCGCCTGAAACGTGAAGCAACAAAAGTTGGACTGGTGGTGAATGCGTCAAAGACAAAGTACATGCTTGTGGGCGGAACCGAGCGCGACAGGGCCCGCCTGGGAAGCAGTGTTACGATAGACGGGGATACCTTCGAGGTGGTCGAGGAATTCGTCTACCTCAGATCCTTGCTAACGGCTGACAACAACGTTAGTCGTAAATACGAAGGCGCATCATCTGTGGAGGTCGGGCCTACTACGGGCTCCAGAAGAAACTGCGGTCGAAAAAGATTCGCCACCGCACCAAATGTGTCATGTACAAGACGCTTATAAGACCGGTTGTCCTCTACGGACATGAAACGTGGACAATGCTGGAGGAGGACTTGCAAGCACTCGGAGTATTCGAGAGACGCGTGCTTAGGACCATCTTTGGCGGTGTGCAAGAAGACGGTGTGTGGCGGCGAAGAATGAACCATGAGCTCGCCCAACTCTACGGCGAACCCAGTATCCAGAAGGTAGCTCAAGCCGGAAGGGTACGATGGGCAGGACATGTTGCAAGAATGCCGGACAGCAACCCTGCAAAGATGGTGTTCGCTTCCGATCCGGCAGGTACGAGACGGCGTGGAGCGCAGCGAGCGAGATGGGCAGACCAGGTGCAGAACGACTTGGCGAGCGTGGGGCGTATCCGAGGATGGAGAGATACGGCCTCGAACCGTGCATTGTGGCGTCAAATTGTTGATTCAGTGTTATCTGTTTAGATGTTAACTAAATAAATGAAATGAATGCTGTATCCAAATTAATTCATGAAAAAAATGTTACTTAGGTCCTTTAGCGAGAAATATTCAAGAAAATGTCATATTCGGGGAATGGTCATATTCGGGGATTTGATTCGGGGAAATTTTATGCCGTCGACGATTGTACGATAATTCCCCGAAAACCAATTCCTCGAATGCAATTTTCCCGAATGTTATTTTATGTAACAATTCCCCGAATGCAATTTCCCCGAATGCAACTTCCCCGAATGTAACAATTTCCCGAATATAACATTTTCCTGAATGGAACAACTCCCCGAAAATAAAGTACCTCTTCCAAACACACCTTCGCAATCTACTGTATGCGTTCGAAAAGAACATCGTTCAAAGATACGAGATTATTAGCTCAATATCCTTTGGTAGTAGGATGTTCTTGATCCTTCAAGATGTGTGTGTGTGTTAAATTATAAAGGTATCAGAGTACACTGTTTTCCAAGGTAGTTTTTTTTTTTAAATATTTGAGCAAAGGCTGTATTTGAAAAAATATCAAAAAGCAATTCCGATCGAAAGAGGAGGTCCTTCGTAGCTTAGTAGGGAAATCACCTGTCTAGCGTACTGGTTTCGTGGAATTAAACCCCACCGAAGGAGGTGATTACCCTCCAATACATTTCTCAAACCAAATCTTTCATATGTTGTGCATTCTTCTCGACCATCGAATCTGCTCATTTTACTTCTAAATGTATTGCCAGCATGGAAATCAAAGCACAAATGGATGTTATCTACACGGATTTGAAAGCAGCGTTTGACAAAATTGATCATGTTATTCTTCTCTGCAAGTTATCTCGCCTCGGTATCTCTCCACAACTTGTTTCATGGCTGAACTCATACCTTTCTGGAAGATCTCTACGAGTGAAGTTAGAAAACAACGTGTCATCGGAGTTCTCGAACAAATCTGGAGTTCCCCAAGAAAGTACTTTAGGACCTCTGTTGTTTACAATATTTTTAACGACATCGCACTTCTGTTGGGAACAGGTTTCAAGTTGGTTTAAGCAGATGACTTGAAACTGTACCTTCTTATAAGATCCATCGAAGATTGTTTTTGCTTACAAAGCCGCCTTCAACAGTTTGTAGAGTGGTGCCAGAATAACAAACTTGTCATCAACGTTGCGAAATGCCAAGTCATCACGTTTCATAGAATTTCGAATCCTATTCGGTTCGATTATAACATTGGCGGAGAAACTCTAGCAAGGGTTACACAAGTGCATGACTTAGGCGTACTTTTGGATTCGAAGCTGGAGTTCAATCTACAACGCACAAAAACAATTTCGAAAGCCACCAGGCAACTTGGTTTCGTCATGAAAATAGCCAAAGACTTCAATGACCCACATTGTCTTAAAGCGCTGTATTGTTCACTCGTTCGCCCTATTCTCGAGA
This sequence comes from Armigeres subalbatus, assembly GCF_024139115.2. Classification (NCBI taxonomy): domain Eukaryota; kingdom Metazoa; phylum Arthropoda; class Insecta; order Diptera; family Culicidae; genus Armigeres; species Armigeres subalbatus. Next base: position 157,521,726 of record NC_085140.1, on the reverse strand, counting down.
ATGCATCAGTGGTTTGGTTTCCTCATCAAATTGCGTGGTGCCTTAGAATCGAACGTATTCAGAAGCGGTTTATTCGTGCAGCTCTGCGGAGTTTACCTTGGCGGGACCAAGCCAACTTACCTCCATATCCTGAGAGGTGCCGGTTACTAGGGTTGGACACGTTAGAACGCAGGAGAAAAATTCAGCAAGCATTGCTGGTTGCTAAGTTGATCAATGGAGAGATAGATGCCCTCGAACTGCTTTCAATGATAGCTTTCCGGATACCTAACAGAACATTGCGAAGTACTACCCTGCTCGTGCAAAGATTCCATAGAAACCTGTTTGGATTCAACGAACCGATATCCGCATGTGTTAGGACCTTCTCGTTAGTTGAGGACCTCTTTGAATTCGACGAGTCATCTAGCCGTTTCTCCGAAAGAATAAAAAGATCGAGCATACTTTAAGTTTTATGTAGTAGCCTCTAAGATGTTTTTACTGTTTGAATTATGTTTTCTGTAAGAATATTGTATTGTTTTAAAGTGATTATTGTTTACCCCACCCTTTCTGTCCATGTAGACTTTAAGATCCGATGGACATTATGCATAAATAAAATAAAATAAAATAAAATAAAATAAAATTTAAAAAAATGGTGCATGGTAAAAAATATGTTTTCCATCTTCGAAATTAAACTCCTGTCCTGTATGTTCCTTCTTAAGAAATACAAGGTAATGGTGGATTTGAATCCTTGTCAAAAAAGATAATTCGTTTGCTCGGAATGAGGCAATGGTGACTGTGACTCCTTCTTTAAAAAGAATGCATCTGCTCGGAATAATGCAATAAAAAAAATATATCCCTTCTTTAGTATGTATTCTTAAGCAATATGCATTGAATGTATAATATTTCACCGAAAAACATTTAGCTGAATCCAATTTCTCAGAATAGCATTACGCGATATGTAACTTTTGCGGTATGACATTTAATGGATTACACCTTTTTGCCTTTCTCGTACAAAAAAGTTGTACCAAAAGGCCATCATCCTACTCCAAAATCGAACTTTTTATAGAAGTTTCGGAGACCCATGATGTTATATACCAATCGACTCAACTCGTCGAACTAGACAAATGTCTGTCTTTCCGTGTGTATGTGAGTGCACACGAAAACCGAAAAAGATTAGCCACTTTTTCATATAGTAATTCTTAACCGCTTTTCTCGCAACAAGTTGCATTCGACAGGGGATAAAGCCTTGTTGAGAACTATTGAATGTGATAACGATCGTCCATTGCGTGTAAAAGTTATTAAGAGAAAATAATCGAACTATAAACGCCATATAAGGTTGGCGTCTTGGTCAAGTGTGCTCTTTAGTGAACGAATTATCTCCACTTCTTGCCTTATTGTGGACAGACGTTCTCTCTCGTAACTAAGCTCTAACACGTACCTTATTTATTTATCATCAGACTAAGGCCGGAGTGGCCTGTGCTGCACATAAAAGACTTCTCCATTCAGCTCGGTCCATGGCTCCACTTCGCCAACCACGCAGTCTGCGGAGGGTCCGCAAATCGTCCTCCACCTGATCGATCCACCTTGCCCGCTGTGCACCTCGCCTTCTTGTTCCCGTCGGATCGTTGTCGAGAACCATTTTCACCGGATTACTGTCCGACATTCTGGCTACGTGCCCGGCCCACCGCAGTCTTCCGATTTTCGCGGTGTGAACGATGGATGGTTCTCCCAACAGCTGATGCAACTCGTGGTTCATTTGCTTCCTCCACGTACCGTCCGCCATCTGCACCCCACCATAGATGGTAGGCAACACTTTCCTTTCAAAAACTCCAAGTACTCGTTGATCCTCCACGAGCATCGCCCAGGTCTCATGTCCGTAGAGAACTACCGGTCTGATAAGCGTTTTGTAGATAGTCAGTTTGGTACGGCGGCGAACTCTATTCGATCGGAGCGTCTTGCGGAGTCCAAAGTACGTACGATTTCCAGCCACTATGTGTCTCCGAATTTCTCTGCTGGTATCGTTATCGGCGGTCACCAGTGAGCCCAAGTACACGAATTCTTCAACCACCTCGATTTCGTCACCACCGATAGAAACTCGTGGCGGGTGGCTCACATTGACCTCTCTTGAGCCTCTTCCTATCATGTACTTCGGCTTCGACGTGTTGATGACTAGTCCAATCCGTTTAGCTTCACTTTTCAGTCTGATGTAGGCTTCCTCCATCCTCTCAAAGTTACGTGCCATGATATCAATGTCGTCGGCGAAACCAAATAACTGGACGGACTTCGTGAAAATCGTACCACTCGTGTCAATCCCTGCCCTTCGTATTACTCCCTCCAAAGCGATGTTGAATAGCAGACACGAAAGACCATCACCTTGCCGTAACCCTCTACGCGTTTCGAAGGGACTCGAGAATGCCCCTGAAACCCGAACTACGCACATCACCCGATCCATCGTCGCCTTGATCAACCGTATCAGTTTATCCGGAAATCCGTTTTCGTGCATTAGCTGCCATAGCTGGTTCCGATCGATTGTATCATATGCGGGTTTGAAGTCGATAAATAGATGATGTGGGGGCACGTTGTATTCGCGGCATTTCTGCAATACCTGACGTATGGCGAACACCTGGTCTGTGGTAGAGCGTTCACCCATAAATCCCGCCTGGTACTGCCCCACGAACTCTCTTGCAATTGGTGTTAGTCGGCGGCATAAAATTTGGGAGAGTACCTTGTAAGCGGCGTTCAGCAATGTGATTGCGCCATAGTTGCTACATTCCAGCTTATCGCCCTTTTTGTAGATGGGACACACCACACCTTCCATCCACTCCTGCGGCAGAACCTCATCCTCCCAAACCTTGGTAATCACCCAGTGCAGCGCTTTAGCCAGTGCTTCACCACCGTGTTTAAACAGCTCTCCTGGTAGTTGGTCAACTCCAGGGGCTTTGTTGTTTTTCAGCCGGCCGATCTCCTCCTGGATTTCCTGGAGATTCGGAGCCGGAAGTCGCATGTCCTGCGCGAGTGCTCCTAGGTTCATTACCATACCGCCACCGTTGTCTGCCTAACACGTACCTGCGCATGTTTTTGATGATCGATGGGGCCCGACGAATTTCGACGAATCTGCAGCTTCTGGCTCGAGATAATGTCCCCGGGGCGATCCACACTTACGGATAGAGGGACACGTACCCAAAGCGACCCGGCTTCGCGTACCTTTCCGTTCCACCGAGCGGGGATCGGCGAAACCTATCTTTCGGTTTGAATCGGGTCCACTGCGTGCAATGTACGACACTCGATCTCGGATGGCCCTGGTCCACAGAAATTGACGGAGAGGGACCTTACCTTCGGTAATGGACGACCAATAGGAGATTTTTCGCTGCGATGTTTGTACGACTTCACACACTCCGTTTAACTACCTTCTTGAGGTGGGCCTTCACGGTAGACACGGGTCTCGATGATCTTGAACGGAATTCGTGGCTCGCACCACGACGGATCCTTGGACGGTCGCCACAAGACGACGAAAATTTCCAGCCGTACGAAGGAAGCAGCGCAGCGCAAGCGCAGTATTAGGTTAAATCGCTCACATACTTGAGTATAATTACCTTTTCCCGTAGTAGTAGATTTAATAAAAAAATCAAGCAGAATTCGCGATACAACGGACCTCAGTCCACTAAACAAAGAAAGAAACACAAAACGTTTAACACCACTTATCATTTTTATAAACTCACTCACCAATGTTACCTTTAAATTGTACTTCAAATAACACAAGATATTCTCAAGACGTAAGTATCTCTAATCGCGTACATCTGCTTTCCAGCCGATCTTCTAGTGAAATGATCGAGCGGATGAAATAGCTACGCCAAGAAACTGTGCCTCTTTTCATGCATGTGCCTTAGAAGGCATTATCTCCTACCGTCGTCTTATACCGGGCAGACGCGTTCATTTTAAGAAGACATTGTCTTTTCCGGGCAGATGCGTTCATCATACCGAGCAAAATTATTCATTTAAAGAAAGGATTATCTCCTCACTTCGCCTTATCCCGACCAAATGCGTTCATTCGAAGAATTGATTTCCAAATTTCTACAGCTCTATACAAAATACAAATGTAAACTACAAAAACTGTAGAAGTTTTAGTGGGAGCCTGAGAATAAATTTTAAAATAAAATAGAGAAATATCTCTAAATATTGAACTGTTCAAATATATTTTTGGATTAAAGTCAAATAAAACATTGCAAATAACCGTTTTAAATCGTAAGTTTCCTTGTGCATTTGCACGTAACTTAGGAATTACGCCACAAATTCGACTAGAGTTTGAATTTACAGAAAAAAGGGTACCTCAAGCAATGACAAAGCATCAAGGGATACCACTCATCAAAAAGGTTGAGAACCGCTGGCTTAGATGAATTCCAAAGATCAGTTAAACATTTTATGTATTATTCTACTTAGTAGATCAAATCAACTAGATCACCAGTTGACAGCCACTTCTCGCGCGCGACAGACGTCTTTCCGCACAATTCATATATCTAGTCTATTGCATTGGTTTATTCGTGTCGTTCTTGTTCCGAAAAATTGCATTCGGCACGAGATGTCACACAGAAGGAACACTCTCGTCGTGGATTTCAGTGTCCTGCCAAAGCGACCGCCGTTGGACCAGGTCAAGGAGTTTCTCGAGGAAGATATAAAGATTGACATGGCAGATGTTAAAACTATCCAGTTACACAACCTCAAAAACTGCGTGTATATTGAAATGCACGACTCCGGCGTAGCCCCACGACTACAAAAACAACACCATCTCAAACACTCGTTTGAACATCTCGGTGTACACTACTATATACCAGTTTACGTTGATGGTCCCGATACCACCATCAGGATCCACGATCTCCCGCCGCGAATGGCCAATAAAATCATATCCGATCATATTGAGCAATATGGCAAAGTCATCTCTATCCACAACGAAGTATGGAAAAATTTCTTCCCAGGAGTGCCGAATGGTGTGAGAGTAGTACGTATTAGGCTGGAGAAAACAATACCATCACACATCGTAGTGGACAATCATACGACACTTGTGACCTACCGCAAAGAAGCTAATGCTCCAACCACCGTGACTTCTCATACGCCAGCAAAATTGAACGATGTCGACACACAGACCAACAGCGCTAAAAACGTAACTCCAGTGGCAGTCTCAACTGGAGCCAGCGAGGCCTATAATAACGACAACGATGACGGTAACAATGGCCAACAAAGTATAGATCAAGGAGCTAGACTTTACTAAGGTGGCGCAGATCAGCGTTGCGTGCCACTAGTGGTCTCTTTTACTCTTCCGCTGATCTTATGCAACGCAAATAGTGACGTCACTATTTGCGTTGCATAAGAATAGCGGAAGAGTAAAAGAGACAACTAGTGGCACGCAACGTTGATCTGCGCCACCTTAGTAAAGTCTAGCTCATTGAGTATAGATAACTTGATAAGAGAAATCGAAAACGAAATTGCAGAGAAGAGGCGGCTGTCAACGAGTACGAGTGAAACAAGCAGCAGCGTAGGGCATGACGCAAAACGTTCGTGTAATGAGGGATGCCAATCACATAAGGAAGTGCAAAACGGAGAAGAAAATTGTTGTGAAAATTACTTTGATTCTGATTGGAAAGTCTATTTATTATATTATAGATGTAAATTTCGGACATGAATGCACTTTAGAGTGTAAAATGTCAAAAATAAACAAACAAACACAACAAAATCAATTAGATAAGGTCTCATTCAAGCTCACAAACTAAAACACAAAAAAAATCACGATCGCGAGTATTTCGTTTCTCTGTTTTCCCTGCGAGTAGTTGGTATGTCTTCGCGAGTATTTTGCATTGCCTACTTCTCGTTTTGTGAGCAAGATTCACAGATTTTCAGCACTGGCTATGGATTTTTAATTGATTTACAGGGTGTTTTCAACGATTTTTTTTTCCGAAATTTGTCCAGAAGCGTAGTATTATAGTAGGAATCGAATGGCGTCTGCCGATTGAATGGTACACTTTTTTTATAATAACGTTCAATGAAGCACCATGACCGATCAATTTAAGACGCATGAGCATCGCTCAGGATGGAGATCGTTTGCGTTAATAAAAATTGGTTAATTTAATTTGAATCTGACTTTCACTGCATATCAAAACAATTGTCGTGGTCACAATAACGGAATACTGATTAAACAAAATTTATTTTAAAAAAAAATCAAAGCAATTTAAACATTTAAAGCAGTCAAAACTTGGGTTGATGGGTAGATAACTGTAGTTATTTATTTGATAGTTATATATATGTATAATATTGCTAATAGAAATTATTTACCCCAGTAAATAGTGAATATGATTGTGAAATTATTATTTTATTATTACATTATTATATTATTATTTTATGGCCAAAGTGTTTCATTATTGTGGGGGGATTTCTTTCGATATGTATGTAATTTCACTTCATATAGATATGTTTTGGTCAAATGCAATACCTGACAAATCTTTCTTGAAACTTCATGACATTTTTATACGTTTTATAACAAATCTTTAACAAAATTTGGTACGGTTTACGTCCCAAATGTATTCTTTGTGTATCTTAGACTCTGATTTCATTATTAATATATGAATGCTACATGGTTTCTCAAGCTGCGAGAGATAACACCAAATAATAGTTCACACATCAGCTCTCATTCAATAACAGCAAAGCACCATAATTCCAAATTGGACCAAACGCCCTCGACAGCTATTTTGGCTTATCGCTCTCCGGTGAACAGAGAACAAGCCAAAGCATCAACTAAAGCTGTTTTCTTCGTCATAAAAATCTTATTATCTCTAATAAACCTATCTAAGAGATATACTCGCGGGAAACTTTATTTCTATGTCTTCCATTATCTTCCCACTGCTGACAGACTGCCACGGGTACTACGAAACTGGCGGATATAAATGTATAGAAGATATTCACTTGATGTTGGGACTTGATTTTTGGGGCAACGGTAAAGACCATAGGATCACAATCAGAGTTAGAAGAAAATTGAAATGGGTCGTTATGGCTGCATAGGTCGTTTGCTGTATTAGCTTTAAGGTAAATGATATACTTTAGAAAGTAACCTTATTAAACACTTTTTCTATTGAAATAATCCGTATGAAAAAATTCAAGTTTGCATGTTCTGATTGTTTTCCACCCGAAACGGAGAATCTAACTCGACATATCCGGATTGGCATTCCTACACCTTTGCTCATAAGGATGACTGGAGACTATTTATTTTTTTCTTATATTATCTATCAATATCTGGTGATGCTTTATCGACAACAATCAGATATCAAATCAGTAAAATTTAACCTATAGCAGCCTTAGCCGTGCGGTAATACGCGCGGCTACAAAGCAAGACCATGCTGAGGGTGGCTGGGTTCGATTCCCGGTGTCAGTCTAGCCAATTTTCGGATTGGAAATTGTCTCGACTTCCCTGGGCATAAAAGTATCATCGTGTTAGCCTCATGATATACGAATGCAAAAATGGTAACCTGGCTTAGAAACCTCGCAGGTAATAACTGTGGAAGTGCTTAATGAACACTAAGCTGCGAGGCGGCTCTGTCCCAGTGTGGGGATGTAATGCCAATAAGAAGAAGAAGCAGCCTATTCTTATGTTCTTTTGTTATATCAAAATCAACGAACTGAATTTCACCCCAGACCCACAGAATAAAATCGAAATCAGCAATACGCAAAAAGATGATGCATCGTTTTCACTTGATGGCCGGCACTAACTGTCCCTATTGAATAGAGAAAATCGTCTTCTTTCCATCAAATTGACTAAAGTGAGCAAAGGCGAAGCCTTTCTTTACACTTGGATTTGTTTTTTTCTGTTCGGTAAAGTAGCATAGGCAGTTCAAAGGCAATAGTATCAGCATGTTGAAGAACAATTTTATAAACCGATGCACATTGATGGAGCGACTATAAGTTAAAATGGTCAGGAGCAAAAACGTGTTATTTACTTTTTATGTCGAATTCGAGTTTAAATATGCAAAATATTTTTCAGATTTATCGCTTTCCGGTTGATGATAATTAAGAAAAATGTAATAAAATGCAAACATTGTATTGTCTTACTCAAGATTTTTTTTATGTATACAGGTTATCCGACTTCGTCAGTAGATGGGAATAACCAGCGCGGGGGGGAAACATACATTTTCAGTGCAAAACGTAAACAAACGAGCATAAATTCCATACAAAAATCCAAGATGGCTGAGTTGGGGCAATAAGTCGGATACCTGTACATAAAAAAAAATCTTGGTCTTACTCTCATTCAATTTGCACGAAGCGATGGAACTACGGAATACCTTTGCAACTTCATTTTAAATTCGACCTATCTGAGTAAACATTTATTCGTACGATGCTTTAGGATGAAATATTTCCGTATAACAATTAAATATATTTTTTTAGCAACAACTACAGGTCTACTGCCCCTTTAATTTTTACGATCCAGAACTTCTATAATGCTTTTTCTCAGATTGCGCGGAGATTCGATCCGACCCTAATCGGCCCCAGATATAGGAGTACATGTAGTTTCGTGTAATCTAATGTTGTTCAAAATTTCATTTCCTGAAGCTGCCTATGCTCAAATTCTACCAATGGTCCCGCCTCAAGAACGTCATCGCCCTGTGATAAGAAGTGCCTCATCGCTTTTCGCAAATGTATTTATGTGTCCATTTTGTGCTTACTTCCTTCGATATGCCGCGTACAATCAGTGTCCCTACACCAAGCTAGTCAGAATCGGGCTTCCGCCTGGGTGAAGGAAGACGACGTCGACGACGTTTCCGGTCGAAGGCGGCTCAATTCAATTTATTTTAACAAGTGCCCTATTATAAGAAGATTTTTCCTGTCGTGTAAAAAAAGAATCATTGCGACGTTTGTTTCCAGGGAGCTTCTACAGGAAGCAGAAACATTGAATTCCATGATTTTTTATTACCTTACATCCTTTGTGCGTGGTTCAAAAGTTATCCATGATTCTTACCTGAAAACAGAGAAAAAGATGTTGATTACGTGTTTTAAAGATTCGACTTCTAAGTGCTTAATCGATTTGAAAGAGGAAAGTTCTAAAATTTATTAAGCCTTTTCATACACTTCGGAAGTTCACTCCATCTTGGAGCATCACATATTGCAGGAAAACAAAGGTCTTCTGAAACAAACTCAATTTTCGGCTAAAGCCTCGTTGAAAGCAGCACTGTTTTATAGACTTGGCAAGTACCCTACCTGCCTATCGGCAGACTATTTTGGTTCAACTTTAGCGAGGGAAAACCTCCAAGATGACGACAACAATGAAGCCGAAAACCGGTGGTGATGATGCTCATAGACAAGAGAAAAGAAAACTCATCGTGTCGAGGAACTTTTTCAATTTGAATCCTTTATGAGAGGATAATGGCGCTGAAATTGGAATCTATATAAGATTTATTCGTCTATTCTGGCGAGCGCACATAACCAGCCAATTCTTGTACTAGTGGGATGAGACTTTGCTGTTGTGTGAATGGTGATAGCTACGAGATGAGATACGGATTGGCGAAAATTAAGTCTTCAGATTAGATATAAGAGGTGAAATGATGGGAATGACGTTGACTTTAATTTCATGCCATGATGTACAACAATCTCCGGTGAGGTTTCCTGTTAGCCTTGTGAGCAAAGGCGTATGATTACCAATCAGGAGATGGCGAGTTCGATTCTCGGTCTGGCCCAGGATGTTTTCGGGTGAGAAACTTTGTCCTTGCCACACAAGATACATATCCATGCATTTGGCAGGCAAAGAAAAGCTTTAATTAATAATTGTGGCAATGCTAATAGGACACTAAGTTGAAAAGCAGGCCAAGTTCCAGTTGAAATGTAGAGCCATTGAAGAAGAAGAAGATGTACAATAACAATAGAACGAAAACTTATTCTCGAACCAAGAGATATCCATTGGAGTTACTTAATGAGGGCAGGAAATAATGAGACCTCCCCAAACCCAGTTTTGCATCCCCCAGAAAAACTTTAATGTGTAAGATACACTGGGGGAAATGGAAAAGGATATTTGAAAGTTCAAGTTTACATTATTGTAAAACCAGTTTAAATGATTTATATGTAATCAATCATTATGGGGTATCAAAAACAGTTAATTCCACACCAACTGTGCGGTAAATCATACCATTTTGGTCGCTTGAAATTTATGAAAATAGATTTGAAACTTGGGAGTTGTTTTAACTTGACCTTCAATTGTGATGAGTAGAGACATATATTTTTATTATTCTTTGTTTATAGATTAAGTTCAACACCGAGACATATAATTGAAATCAAAACGGTAATTGCTCTGAATGTCTTTTTTTAAATAATTTCATTGGATTAACGGAATAGGTCTCCAAGGAATTCTTGTAATAGCTAGTGGAGGGCTGGTTTTGCCTTCTCGGACACTAAGTGTACGTAAAATATATATGTTCGCCCCAAAAATGAACTTTTCATAGGAAAAATGGGACTTACAGGGTTATAGACTAATCGACTCAGTTTAACGAATTGTAATGATTGTAACCGTCGGTTCCATTATTAACTTGTGGCTCCTCCACAATTCCAAAATACTCCAATCACCCAAAACAATATACGCCTCAATCAAAACAAATATCCCATCCGAATGAGATAGTTGGCACTCACGCAGTGACTTGGTGTGTGAGCTGAGCCTGTCTCACTCTCACGGCGATCTGTCATGCTAGAGTGACAGCTCATATTCGTGCGGTGTGAACCGGCCTTTATCAGCCAATGATGGTTCCAGCCCACAGGTGGAGCGTTAATAGCGCAAATACAGGCTGCGGAAATGCGAAAAGCATAAATTTATTTACCTTAGATTCTGGGTTTCCTATAACATAGGAAATAAATCCCAGAATCGTTCTCTTTGGCTGGTGAATCTAGAACGGTCTAGAAGTGCGCGCGTGTGTTGCTTTTTATTAAATAGAGGTTAGAAAGTAAATCCTCATGGTGTAATTGTTTTAACTTGGTGTTTTTGTTTCTTTAATTAGGTGTTAGTCCGTTAGTAAAACGGCTAATTGTAGTACGTCGAATTAAAATTGTGTTAGTAAAAGTTATCATTGTAAAAAGTATGTACAGTGTTAGTAAGCGTTGAAATTGTCCTAAAAATAATTGTATATTACAGTCCGATTGTTAAAAGTTAATTGTTCAAACACAAACATCGACAAACAAGAAGAAACTATAAGAAAAAGGTAAAAATTAATTGTAATAATGTGAAAATTGTGGAATCTTTGTTAGTGACGTCACAGGGGTCTAATGTGTGGTTAGGTCCGAGGCAAGGGCCTTTTTCTTTTATTTTGGGCTTTTTCCCAGCAAACGGCCGGAGAAAGCGACGACGAGCCACCTCTAGCGACGCACCAACTCCAATGCCAGCCATAAGACGCCATTGTTGATGGCATCCCACGGTTCGAACGCCTATGAACCCCCTCACCCGGCGACAAGCTCCCCTGCAACCATCCGCCATAGCGAAAGCGGCATATTCGCCTTTGGACTCCGCACCATCTCGCCCGGTTGCTACCAGTAATCGGCGACTGCGGCAATCCGCCTTGGATTCTGGCGCAGATACCCAACACCAGTTCGGCATTCGCTGTCGAATCGAACCTGCATCAATCGGAACCAGAGGTTCCCTACTACAAGACTACCAACCACAAAACCGCAAGTATAAACCCCCTGAAAATGACGTCAATAAATAGGCCTTAGTTTGTAAACAGTTCCACAGTGGTAGCTTATTTAAAGAGCATAGCCCTGAGGTAAAGCTTTTCCACCACTTTGTTCTTTTCCGCTTTGTCGAGCTCAAACGGAGCTATCAGGCCTCGCCTTTCTGGAATTCTCCCCCAACGTAAAACTGTTATTATGCTTTCCGTATCAAACAGCCGACCTATTAGCGAAACATTGGTGGGTAAGTATACCAAAAAAAGGTCCTGCACAATAGGTCTGTCCTCAGCTGGAGATTTGAGAGACAAGTCAGTTCCAAAACGACCCCGAGATCCTCAATCCCTGAGCTGGCGAGTTACAAAATGGCGCCCAACTAAAAATGAATGAATCTTTCATCTCCCGGAGGGGACGAAAAAAATAGTTCCTTATTTTTAAAGCTAGCTTCGTTCTCCTAACGAAGACTCTAGTTCGTACTATCGAAAGCCAAAACTGGATTATCAAATTCCTTACCTGGTTTAATCAGTCTCTAGAATAACAAATTTTGAATAGGAAACGCGAGAACAAATTTTAGGAAATATTTCAATTGCGTTATAAATGTTTTAGTTGTTATATTAATGTTTACTTTAGTTCATTTCGATTTATTTCATCACCGCGTAGAATAACAAATTTCAGCACTTCTTGTTCAATGATCCGTAGAAAAACAGTCGAGAAACACTGGCGCAGTGTAGCGCATAAATTAGTAACAAATTTTCAATTCCACCATTCCGGTGATCCCAATGACAAGCGGATTCTGCGAAAATTCTTTCTGGAACCAGTAGCGGAAACCCCAAAAAAAAAAATCCTATTCAATTTCGAGCCGCAAAAACTCTTAGTGAAAGATCGAAAAACAATTCATTATTCCGATAATGTCTTATGAATTCGGCGGCACCACCACTCATTCACTCTTAGGAAAAATCTTTCCAACAAAAGAGAAACAAACAAACAAAATCATCGTTTATTACATGAATCAATTTTCTCCTGTTAATTTACAGCGAGAGTTATGAATGATTCACTTTTGCTCGGGTCATGACCATGGCCTGAGAGTACACTTCACTTTTTCGAAGCCGACATCCAGATTCCATTCGGAGGAACAGATGATGTCCGGTGATAGCATCCTCGATCGGGACCAGCTCGAAGCAGTCAGCTGACGATTCCCACAGCATCGCAGGAAACATTCGGTGAACGATCCAAATAGCGATACTGAAACCGAAACTGATGATGAATATTTCTTCACATCAGTCGTTTAATCAATTAATTACTCACCATTCAGTTGTCCGGACGCGGATGGCGTTGAATGGAATGAGACTAAAAACGGAAGCAAATAAGTTCAATTCACTGTCGGCACTATTTTGTTTACAAATTATTACCCTTACCAGGTTCATCACATAATTGCCTCCGTCTGAGGAAGTTCTCTTCCCCGCCGATTCCACGACAGTACAAGTGAAAAACGACCGGAAAATGAACCACGAATCGATGATCCGTATACAACCCGGGAACTTTCTACGGCAGGACACAATTTTGTGTCATTTTACGCGGACGAACCGAACCGAAAATTATCCGCGATCGCGAAAGGGTAAATATTGATCACGGTTTCGCGAACCGATGATCGTGTCGAAACGTAAACAATGACGAGTAGCCGACGATTTTGACATTTTTGAATGGAATAGGGAGTACCTTGGTGAGTGCTTTGCTTCTTCGCACTGACGAAGAAGGTGAACAAGCGTAATCTCCGAAAAGGTCCTATTCACAAATTGATGAAATATGAAAATCATTAAAATCTTTGATTTTACTTGGTACAAAAATGAAAGTTCTTTCATTTTTCAGGAGGGACGACGGGGTATTGTAACCGTCGGTTCCATTATTAACTTGTGGCTCCTCCACAATTCCAAAATACTCCAATCACCCAAAACAATATACGCCTCAATCAAAACAAATATCCCATCCGAATGAGATAGTTGGCACTCACGCAGTGACTTGGTGTGTGAGCTGAGCCTGTCTCACTCTCACGGCGATCTGTCATGCTAGAGTGACAGCTCATATTCGTGCGGTGTGAACCGGCCTTTATCAGCCAATGATGGTTCCAGCCCACAGGTGGAGCGTTAATAGCGCAAATACAGGCTGCGGAAATGCGAAAAGCATAAATTTATTTACCTTAGATTCTGGGTTTCCTATAAATAGGAAATAAATCCCAGAATCGTTCTCTTTTGGCTGGTGAATCTAGAACGGTCTAGAAGTGCGCGCGTGTGTAGCTTTTTATTAAATAGAGGTTAGAAAGTAAATCCTCATGTGGTGTAATTGTTTTATCTTGGTGTTTTGGTTTCTTTAATTAGGTGTTAGTCCGTTAGTAAAAACGGCTAATTGTAGTACGTCGAATTAAAATTGTGTTAGTAGAAGTTATGATTGTAAAAAGTATGTACAGTGTTAGTAAGCGTTGAAATTGTCCTAAAATAATTGTATATTACAGTCCGATTGTTAAAAGTTAATTGTTCAAACACAAACATCGACAAACAAGAAGAAACTATAAGAAAAGGTAAAAATTAATTGTAATATTGTGAAAATTGTGGAACAAGTGTTAGAGACATCACAGGGGTCAAATATGTGGTTAGGTCTGAGACAAAAGCCTTTTCTTCTATTTTAGGCTTTTACCCAGCAAACAGCGGTGAAAGCGATGACGAGCCACCTCTAGCGACGCACCAACTCCAATGCCAGCCATAAGACGCCATTGTTGATGGCATCCCACGGTTCGAACGCCTATGAACCCCCTCACCCGGCGACAAGCTCCCCTGCAACCATCCGCCATAGCGAAAGCGGCATATTCGCCTTTGGACTCCGCACCATCTCGCCCGGTTGCTACCAGTAATCGGCGACTGCGGCAATCCGCCTTGGATTCTGGCGCAGATACCCAACACCAGTTCGGCATTCGCTGTCGAATCGAACCTGCATCAATCGGAACCAGAGGTTCCCTACTACAAGACTACCAACCACAAAACCGCAAGTATAAACCCCCTGAAAATGACGTCAATAAATAGGCCTTAGTTTGTAAACAGTTCCACAGTGGTAGCTTATTTAAAGAGCATAGCCCTGAGGTAAAGCTTTTCCACCACTTTGTTCTTTTCCGCTTTGTCGAGCTCAAACGGAGCTATCAGGCCTCGCCTTTCTGGAATTCTCCCCCAACCTAAAACTGTTATTATGCTTTTCGTATCAAACAGCCGACCTATCAGCGAAACATCGGTGGGAAAGTGTACCAAAAAAGTTCCTGCACAGTAGACGCGTCCTCTGCTGGAGATTTGAGAGACAAGTCAGCTTCAAACGACCCCAAAATCCCCAATCCCTGAGCTGGCGAATTACATGATGTCTGTGGATGCGTGTTTGTATCTATGAATGTACGCAAAACACGTACAAAATTATTATCTATTTTTAAGCACTTGTCCCTAACCATTTTGTTCGCAAAAAAATTGTATTCAACGGCGAAACTTGTTATAAATATAAATGAATGTGAATTATGGAATATATTTACCTATCAGTGCTATTTTTATCTTCCTTATACTTTTTTTGAATATGTAAAACATGTGAAAGACATTAATACCGACAGGTGGATTAATCGGGCGCACTTATTATAATCATTTTTGTGAAGTCAACTTTTCTGAAGAACCCATATTATTTGACGTTTTGAACTATTCAATTTGGGCAGCGAGGCGGTGGACGATGTATTGGAGATCTAGCACTAATTCGAATAGCGACACCCGGACTAGCGACACTTTTAACTTCCGACACTTTTTGTAACATTTAAAAAGGGTCCTGTGCACATGGCTACGTGAATATTAACATAAAAGATTTCGAATATTTTTATCAAACAATATACAAGTATTTTAGTCTTTATTACTCTTGGATGATTATATGTAATGAAGCAATGAAGTTTGCTCAGACCTATCGAGCTGTACTGTGACGTAAAAATCAATTTGGTTTCCAATCTTTTCTGATGTTATGCTGGAATCATGCAGAATGGTTGCCAGAAAAGAATTATTTTAACTGTCGGAGGTAAGAAGTGCTGCTAGTTTTTCTGCTTTCCACTAAGGGCATGATCTTTGAGTTCTGTGCCGTTATGCTTCTGTTGTCAAATTTGATTTTTTCCCTATTGCACAATGTGCATTAAGCTTTCGTTATTACTTTGATTGTTTTTCGGGTCATTTGGCATAAAGTCATTTGTCATAACGAGATTTGGCATAAGGTCATTTGGTATAAAGGCCATTTGGCATAATTGCGAACAGCGTCAAAAGTGAGGGTCATTTGGCATAACTGACATTTGGCATATTTTTTTTGTATTCATCAAATTAGTTGCTTAACTAAGTGGTGCTGGAAAAAAACCGAAATGATGAATATAACACCGGTCGATAATAATATTAAAGAGACATAATCATTTCGTAGATAGCTTGCATTAGCCAAGTATAAAGCAATGATAATTCACAGACAAACAGACATAACACATTGAACATTCACTCATGAAATTCATCGTCGTACAAACACTAACGAAATCTGTAGCTTCCACTTGGTTGGGCAAATCACGAACCAGATGGCGTTAGTGAGCAAACGTCAAACTCCATTTAATTCCACCAATTATTTCGATATCTTTGCAGATACGTATTTCGACCACAACTGTGTGGTCGTCTTCAGTGTCTCGTACTTGACTCGACTTGCGAAATACGTATCTGCAAAGATATCGAAATAATTGGTGGAATTAAATGGAGTTACTTAACTCGTCTTAGACGGTTGAATACATTCCACTAAAAGAGCTTATTTTTTTTTTTGAATATTTGCTATCCCTCCATTAGATTCATGGTTTGCCCAGTGAAAAGTAATGTTTATTAACCAAGGCAGTGGTGGATGTGATTCTTTAAAGGTAGGCGTTTGGTGGGAATATGTCAATAGTGGGAGTGATCTCTTCTTCAAAAGTAGGCACTTTCCCGGATGAAGGCAATGGTGGATGTGATTCATTCTTTAAATTTAGGCTCTTGCCTGGATTAAGGCAATCATGGATGTGATCCCTTCTTTAAAAGTAGGCACTTACCCGGATTAAGGCAATGGTGGATGTGATCCCTTCTTGAAAAGTGCGCGTTTTCCCGGATTGAGACAATTTCGAATGTGATCCTTTCTTTCAAAATAGACGTTTACCCGCAATGTGGCAATGGTGGATGTGATTTCTTCTTTAAAAGTAGGCCTTTGTCCTAATTAATGCAATAGTGGATGTGATCCTTTCTTTTGAAATAGGCGCTCGCCCGCGTGAAGCAATGATAAATGTGATCTTTTTGCCTTTCTCGTACAACAAAGTTGTACCAGAAGGCTATCCAGCTTTCCACGCTCGGTAATGGCGGCTTGTCGGTGTGCAAAAATCAATCGATCGCTGTACTGTTTGACACTAGCTGGAGGAAAACGCACTGCCGAAAAGGCCTTTTTCCCCTTCCCCTTATCCAGGAACGCCAGTGCGCTTTCCTCCAGCTAGTGTCAAACAGCTCGTCAAACAGTACAGTGACCAATTGATTTTTACACACCGATAAGCCGCCATTACCGAGCGTGGAAAGCTGGATAATTTCGCTACAAAAGTGTGTATGTGTGTAGCCCATATATTTTTTTAAACGCGTTTCATATAGAAGGACTTGACAGATTCGAGTGCAACTGGTTTTATTCGACGGAGCAAATTTTCTAGTTGGACACTATTGTTTTTGTTTTTCAATAAATCAAGCCGTGTGGATTATATTTTAATTTTTTAATCAACAAAAATACAAATGCACACATTGAATCATTAATCATTTTTGCCGTGCGCAACCCATTACTTTCAAAAAAAAGTAATTTTTAAGCAACGCACCAGAATTGCACCAAATGTCTCATTCGGCCAAATGACCTTTTCGGCTCAGATGTCCTATTCGGTAAAATGACTTATTCGGCCGAATGACCTATTTGGCCAAATGTTCTTATTTGCCAAATGTCCTATTCGGCCAAATGTCCTACTCGGGCAAATGTCCTATTCGGGCAAATGTCCTATTCGGCCAAATGTCCTCTTTGTCCAAATGTCCTACTCGGTCAAATGTCCTATTCGGCCGGTTCCATAACAAACGCCTGAATGATATCAACCCAAATTCAATTCGCCCGAATGACAAACGCCCGAATAGACCAGATGCCCGAAAAGACCAAACACCCGAAAAGACCACCTGCCCGAATCGACATGTGCCCGAATGTACCATTTGCCCGAATGGACCATTGGCCCGAATGATCAAATTCCTGAACCAATCGTTAAGCCACGTAGAGTTGTTCTTCGATTGGCATCATGCAAAATGTGAATAATTACTTATTTATATTTTATCTCAATTTGCATACGTCCAGAATAAAGCACATGGGAATTCGGTTCCTTCTTCAATGACACATACCTACACATACCGTCACTAAAGAACTGCCTAAGCTATAAGGAAAGTAGAATTATGCTCTCATGCCAATCGGCATTATGCAGATAAAGATCAACCTAGATCAAAAGGCCTTGTCCTAATAGTATCTTTTACTTTGGATACTCATTCTGAACCTTGTAGGTACATGTTGCAAAAAAGATAATTGAGGGGGTCAAACGCAAAGGGGTGTATGTGACAAAAACTTAGATTTGAGAAAAACGGTTGCAAAAATTTTCAATTTTTTCTCGTCCCATTTGTATGGAAGTTAAAAAAAATAGGGAGAAAGACGGCTTTGGCAGGTTTTGTTCTACTATTGGCAGGGGGGTTTTTGTCGACCAAATTTTATGAAATTTGGCCACAATATTCTTTGATATGCAAAGAATGTTTAGGCCAAATATGAGCATAATCACGAATAAAAAAACCCCCGACAATAATAGAACAAAACCTGCCAAAGCCGTCATTCCCCCTACCAACTTTCCGTGAATTTTCACATTTGTAACAAATAACGTACAAACGGTATCAATATATTGCCCCAATGCTCGAAAACCAGTGCATTTACCGCTACAGTCAGCTCAAACTTGACAAGAAAAAAGTGAAGAAGGCGGAATTTCGACGGAATTTCGAGATTTCGGAAAAAAAAATATCCTTGGATTTTCTGCATTCTGCTGTTGACTATGGATTTTGATTGGACGAAAGAAAGAGCTCTTGCATCAGGATTAAGATTTCGCCCTTGTTTCATAATCATGAGGGTTCTAGAAAACGGAAAAAAGTTTGCTTAGGACATATTGGAGATTCGTGAAATCCCAAGATTTTCAAGGCATTCTAGGACATGGCAGCTGCGTCAGTTGTCAGGCACGTGCACTACATTCTGGAGGTTCCAAGGACAAATTATTATTACGGAGTTGCTGATCAAGCATCAAGCATTTAACGTCAGTCCTGAAGAATAAAATTTCGATAGAGCGGAATGACTTATCGTTCAAGCTACAGACATGGTGAGTCCGTTCCATAATTATTTGATATAAAATTGATTTCACTAAATACGTGATAGGATCAAAGATGTATATCATTGATGCAAACCATTGATATACATGTTAAGTCTTGGAAGTATAAGCACATTGCATTTATCCATTTGATATCTGAGTGTAATTATGCGGGGCTTGCTGTGTTGAAAATTACCTCAAGATGTGGTCTGAAGCTTCTTGTTATAGGGTTTTTGGATGCACAGTAGAGCTATCACCTTCTATCTCCAGGACTAAAAATGTTTTCATCTATGGATATAAAAATATCCACAAATAGCTGAAAACATGTTTCTTCCATAAAAGCACTGCAAGACAGTGGGATATAGATTGGAAACACATACACACAGTCAGCTCAAATTTGACAAAAATTGCACTAACACTCCTCTGCTTCTAACCCTCTCAATTGGGACAACACTTCCAATGCTTTAAAGTGAAAGGTTTTATTCTAGATTTCCATTCCTTCAATTATGGGCTGCTCTTTCGAGTTTTGCATATTAATATGTAGGTTTGTGCTCCACCTGATTATAATTAACTCTAGAATTTTCCATAGGGTGTTTTCTGCGAGTCAAACATTTTCATCATTATTGGCAAGTGTTACAATTGCATTCTGAGGTTTAGCCTTCTCAAAAACATAGGCTGTTCTTTGGAGTTATTAAGTTAAATGAACATTTTCATCAAGATTTTTTCATGTTTTTTAGTTGGTTCTTTCGACCTTGTGTCCCAGTATTTCTTGTAATTTTGATTTCTTGTCCCTTCCGTTCTTTCTGCCTTTTGTCCTATCGACCTTTGAATACAGGATCGATATCTTTTTTAAAGCATGCATTTTCCCAGATTACGCTAAGAGAATATGACTCCTTCCGTATTAATCATTATGCTTAAATGAAGGAATTATTATATCACTCTTGTTTTTTTCGTGATTTAAGGGAAGGATCCATATACTTTTGTTCCTTAATCCGAGCAAATGCAAAATATGAAGAAAAAAACAGGCTGTAGTATATTTTTTTATTATGCCAAGCAACTTCATGGATCATTGAACTTCAGTGGGAAATTCTTCTAAAAAGATTCTGTCGGCTGTATTACTAATTTTGACCAATGGTCCATTTGGGCGTGTGATACATTCGGGCGTTTGTCCTATTTGACCAAATGACCTGTTCGGCCAAATGACCTTTTCGGTCAAATGACCTTTTCGGTCAAATGTCCTATTCGGCCAAATGATCTATTCGGCGAAATGACCTATTCGGCTAAATGACCTATTCGGCCAAATGACCTATTCGGCCAAGTGTCCTATTCGGCCAAATGACCTTTTTGACCAAATGAGCTATTAGGCCAAATATTTGAATCGGTCAAATGACCTATTCGGTCAAATGTCCTATTCTGCCAAACTTCTTATTCGACAAATGACCTTTTTGGCTAAATGACTTTTTCGGTCAAATGTCCTAGTCGACCAAATGTCCTATTCGACAAATGACCTATTCGGCCATAGGTCCTATTCGGCCAAATGACCTATTCGACCAAATGACCTTTTCGGTCAAATTACTTATTCGGCCAAATGACCTATTCGACCAAATGACGTTTTCGGCCAAATGACCTTTTCGGCCAAATGACCTTTTCGGCCAAATGACCTTTTCGGCCAAATGACCAATTCGGTCAACTGATATTTTCGGATAAATGACCTAATCGGCCGAATGACCTATTTGGCCAAATGTCATATTCGGCCAAATGACCTTTTCGGCCGAATGACATTTTCAGCCAAAGGGGAAGTGTCGTTTGGCCGAAAGCCTATCAATAGTGAGCAATCGTGAACAAGGTTAATAATAGCATGCACTGCCAGTGCTCATCTGGTTACTGGAAATATATTTCCGAATCAAATGAAACTATACTATATATGCTAAGTCCTTTGGATTTTTTCACACTTTGTTAACTAAATGTATGTTCAAGCATACATAAAATATCCATACAAATCATAATTTTATCACCTCTAAGGTTAGCGCACCACATCTCAGGAGAATTCCTCGATTAAAATAATACGACCTCCGTTCTGAAAAATCTGCTTATTGGCATCACACCAAGATTCACACCAAATATTCTCTCTGCAAACAAACCACCAGAGTTTCCCTTCCCCAAATCATCTCAATCGCACTCGACAACCATTAACCACCGGTGGCATCGCCAACCAAACGGATAAAATCACACCCAGGTCTCTTTTCCGGCCACCACGCACCGTTGCCGTCATCGTTTTCATTCGCCCTTGTCTGCCGGAAGGAGCTACCAAGAAGTTGTGTGCGAGTGTGCCTGCCGAACCCATGGGGGCGTCTGTGTCTAGCCTCATAAAAGAAGCAGCCAAGATAAAGGACTCTTCTCCGTTCGTTGTTCCCCGTGGCCGCATTACCTTGTAGTTGCGGCACCATATTTCGTCGTCCCTGTTGGTTGATTGGTTGGTAGGACGGTGCTGCGGCGGAATGGGTCCGTGTGGCCCCAGTAGCGGCAGTGTATTAGCTTAATAGAGCATCTCAAGACGGTAAATCACATCGGTACACACAACACGGCGGCATCGACGGCAGGCAGACAAGCACAGAGCAGAGCGCCAAACAATTTCCGAAGCGTTTGCTTAGAGGAAAGCGACAGAGTGTGTTGTAGACTGGTTCGATGATGTGTTTCTATTGGTTTTCCTTAGCTGCAACCTCCAATTTTGATTTTGACGGTTTGTGTTTATCGATTTACAGTTCTCCAGTTAAATTTTTAAGATAAAGCGCCAACGGTTGAGCACTAAGCGCCTTACCACCAATGAGCTTGTTTACGAATAGGAGAAAATCATCAGAATGATACGTCGAAATCAACTTATCGAAGCCAAGTGCCATAATATTGATTCCTTCGCCAATTAGAAAAATCATCACCTTGTAGAAGCTTTCAGGGTAATTCAAGAAAATGTGAGATTGCATTCGTTGCCTTTATAATTGAATAATTTTATCCAGAAACCGTATACTCGCATAATATATAAGCATTTTGCTCACTCAACCAGTCTACCATAGAGCAACTAGATTGTTGGTGGAGTAATCGGGAAGGAGCATCTTTTTTGCCGTGTCTCAATGAGTTAGTGCTCCTTCTTCGGCAGCTGCTAAGCGCCGCTAGTTGTTGGGACTAGCGAGGTGGAAAATGGGTCTTGCTCGTGTGTATAAACCGACATACAATACGAACGAATGTCTGTGCACGCCATAGAAATACCACACCACCGCTGTGTTGCAGCTCGCTACAGTAGAAGCGGTAGCCGGATGTCGAATAAGTCTCTGTTAACCGATCCGTTTACCAGCGATGATGGTAATGGAGCGAAGCAGCCACTACAATGCCCGTCATCGTTGGTTCTTGCGATGCGGGCATATTTTTAGAAAAATAAATTTGAAAGATGAACTTTGAATATCATTTCTGGGTAAAGTTTTAACGAAAACGAAACAAATATCTTTTTTGATTTACCGCAGTATTTTCATCGTGAACACTCAATGAACTGCTCGTAATCCAATACTTTTTTCAACTCATAATCAATTATGTCTCAATATTTTGAAGAGAGAATGTTTGTTTTCAATCCAAATAAAACGCCTCTACAACTTGTTGAGTGTTGAACTGAAACCGTTTGGCTTCAAATGTATTAACATACAGTGTAACGTATTGCGATGCGATACATTTACGAGAAAATTAGTAATTCTCAAGAAGCTGAACCAGCAAACCAAAGAAGACATCACAAAATAGAAAGCAAGCATGTGTGCTAAAGGGGTTCAAGCTACATTCGAACTAGACATTCAAATGTGAAAAACGTCGAAAATATCACGAAACCTGCATAGTGATATCAGAGCACGGTCCACTAGTCCGTTGCTTTACTTCTAATTGAAAGCACAGACACCGTAACGATAGATGGATTTCGAACATTGTGCTATTTCCAATTCAACGAAGTTGAACATTCCGGAGCTTTCACTCATCCACTTGAAGGACACTCTTCGTGAATCTTTTTCCGTTATGGTCCATCACGTTCGACGCGTTCGAAGGCTGCCGGCAGGTATGAGAGACGACATAAAGTAGCCAACAGCATCGAGCATCTTCATCCGAAAGCAAAACGATTCCGGTCAGCAACACGAAAACCTCCGGTGATATCAATCTTCTGCAGTGGAAAGTGGCCCGAAGTGGGGCACACGCGAGTGAGCGGGGAAAATCCGACACGATCCGACGGGAAAAGAAAATCCAGTCCTGGCACAAGTGATGGCATTCAATTTCAATTGTTTATTCATGAAATGGGCTGAGCATACATCTCCTGAGAGGAATGAAAGAATAGCCGTCGAGGAATCGACCGGCAGCATTAGCTGTGCGTGGTGGACTGTTTGTCCGTTGGCCTGAGTGATAGACTTCCGTAAAGGCTTAGGGATTATGGCGACCTGGAACTGGGTCGTGAAATGCGAGCTCGCCAGATGGTCATTTATTCGCTTGATGGAGGCTTTAATAGCAGTCTTTTCGAAGAATAATTCTGTGGACATTTTAACTCTGTTTGGTTGTCTCACTGAACTGGATGATTGATAAAAAAATAACTTTACGTGAACCATAAAAAAATACTCAAATTTTGTAGTTGCGGAGTAATCTCCAAAATGTTCTTCAGTTTACTTGTTTTGCTACATCATGATGTTTGAACAGTCGCAATATTGATTTTCGAAAAAAAATCACCTATTAATAAGTCCGTCTTCAATGTTTTGGACTCAGCTCGAGATTACTGTTGAGAGCAAAATATCTATTTGTTTAAATTGCAATAACGGACAATCACGACTGAGTCCAAAAATGGCAGCTACAATGGTCGCCCTAGCCCTCACCTCGCGTTTTCCTCGCACAAAGGCAAATTTATGGGCCCTCCTTAGCCGTGCGGTAAGACGCGCGGCTACAAAGCAAGACCATGCTGAGGGTGGCTGGGTTCGATTCCCGATGCCGGTCTAGGCAATTTTCGGATTGGAAATTGTCTTGACTTCCCTGGGCATAAAAGTATCATCGTGCTAGCCTCATGATATACGAATGCAAAAATGGTAACCTGGCTAAGAAACCTCGCAGTTAATAACTGTGGAAGTGCTTAATGAACACTAAGCTGCGAGGCGGCTCTGTCCCAGTGTGGGGATATAATGCCAATAAGAAGAAGAAGAAGAAGAAGAAAGGCAAATTTATAGGCGATTAGCACATCTGAAAACCTTTTTCGTGTATGCTGCAAGTGTGCAAAGTTAAAAAAACTGATTTTCGCTATTAAAATTAGATTCCAACGCGATTCACCTTAAATGAGATATTGCTAACTCATCATATGGCAAGTGAAGTGCATTCCTGAGTTATCAACAAAACGGGTTTTAGTACACGAAAAAGGCAGATTACCTTGAAACTTAGGTACAGCTCAAATGGTCTACATTTTTATGCTCTTCCTTGATGATGAATGTATTTATTTATTTATTCAGACTAAGGCCGAAGTGGCCGGTGCGGTATATAAGAGTCATCTCCATTCGGCTCGGTCAATGGCTACACGTCGCCAACCACGCAGTCAACGGAGGGTCAGCAAGTCACCTTCAACCTGATCGATCCACCTTGCCCACTGCGCACCTCGCCTTCTTGTGCCCGTCGGATCGTTGCCGAGAACCATTTTCACCGGATTACTGTCCGACATTCTGGCTACGTTCTCGGCCCACCGCAGTCATCCGATTTTCGCGGTGCGAACAATAGGAGGTTCTCCCAGCAGCTCATGCAAGCTCATGTGGTTCATTCGCCTCCTTCACGTACCGTCCGCCATCTGCACCCCACCATAGATGGTACACAGCACTTTCCTTTCGAAAACTCCAAATGCGAGTTGGTGCTCCACGAGCATCGCACAGGCCTCTTGTCCGTAGAGGACTACCGGTCTAATGAGCGTTTTGTAGATGGTCAGTTTGGTACACAAATTCTTCTACCACCTCGATTTCGTCACCACCGATGCAAACTCGCGGTGGGTGGCTCACATTGTCTTCTCTTGAACCTTTTCCTATCATGTACTTCGTCTTCGACGTGTTGATGACTAGTCCGATCCGCTTAGCTTCCCTCTTCAGTCTGATGTAGGCTTCCGCCATCTTCTCAAAGTTACGTGCCATAATATCAATGTCGTCGACGAAGCCAAATAGCTGGACGGACTTATTGAAAATTGTACCACTCGTGTCAATTCCTGATCTTCGTATTACCCCTTCCAAAGCGATGTTGAATAGAAGACACCAAAGAACATCCCCTTGCCGTAACCCTCTGCTCGTTTCGAAGGGACTCGAGAATGCCCCTGAAACTCGAACTTCGCACATCACCCAATCCGTCGTCGCCTTGTCAGTTTATCCGAAAATCCGTGTTCGTGCATTACCTACCATAGATGGTCCCGATCGATTGTTTCATATGCGGCTTTGAAGTCGATGAATAGGTGATGCGTGGGCACGTTGTATTCGCGGCATTTCTGCAGTACTTGGCGAATGGCGAACACCTGGTCCGTGGTGAAGCGTTCGCCCATAAAACCCGTACTGCCCCGCGAACTCTCTTGCAATTGGTGCTAGTCGACGGCATAACATTTGGGAGAGTACCTAGTTGCTACAATCTAGCTTATCACCCTTCTTGTGGATGGGACACACGACATCTTCCATCCACTCCTGCGGCAAATCTTCCTGACAGCGCTCTAGCCAGTGCCTCACCACCGTGTTTAAATAGCTCTCCTGGTAGTTGGTCAACCCCAGGGGCTTTGTTTTATTTCAACCGGCCAATCTGCTCGCGTTCGTGATGTCGGAGAAGAATTTACCGTCGATTAGAACGTGGTTGGTTTGGTTTTCCGTTTCCGTTCTTGACCTGGTGATCTCCATGTGGCCTTGTGGATATTTTTGCGGGAAAAGAAGGTGCTTTGGACTACCATTTCGCGGAAGGCTGCGAAGTTTATGCAACGTTGGCCGTTATCATTCGATACGGTGTGTAGACTATCCGGTCCGATGTCCGGTCTATACATTTCCTCCCTTCCTACCTGAGCGTTCATGTCGAAGATGACGATTTTGACGTCCCGCAGTGGGCATCCATCGTATGTCTGCTCCAGCTGTGCGTAGAACGCTTCTTTCTCGTCGTCGGGTCTCCTTTCGTGTGGACAGTGCACGTTGATGATGCTATGGTTGAAGAAACGGTATTTTATCTTCAGCTTGAACATCCTTGCGTTGATTGGCTGCTACCCAATCACACGTTGGCGCATCTTACCCAGCACTATAAAGCCGGCTCCCAGCTCGTTGGTGGTGCCACAGCTTTGGTAGAAGGTAGCCGGGGGGCAATGAGAAAACAGAACTGTGCAATAAAAATCCTATTCGACTAAATGCTGATGTCATATTAGAAATTTGGAGACAGTACTCGTCGATAGCAAATCCTTCCGCACGCGATGGCATATGAGCAAGTCAAACTACCTTCCTTTTGCCAGTGGAGATATATCAGCTTCCACACTGATATTCTTCCCTCCCCCTTCATACGGGAGCTTGGCAGAAGGAAGGTCGTGCGATATGTACCATCACAAATATTGCCCTCCGCTCGCTTTCAAATCGACTTCTATAAAAACATTCTTCATGCCTGCCGTATCCTAACGGAACTATCAATTCTATACTTTCGCCTCCAATTCTATCATGAACATGTACGTCCAAGTTTGGAAGATGATATTAGCATTTCCATATCATTGTAAATCGTTTAACTTCACGTAGAAGTAACACACGAAATCATTAATTTAGTGACCGTAAATTGTTTTTTTGCGCGCTGTACATCGCCTCGGATCTAGTTGGAGATAATTATCACTGTCAGTCCGGCTTCTCTATATTAGACACTGCATCTCCGATAGACGAGATTTGTATCTTGGGCGACTTCAACTTGCCTGGCATTCGGTGGATACCTTCGCATACTGGCTTTCTGTATCCAGATCCTGAACGCTCGCAATATCATACTTGTGTCGCTGGACTCCTTGATAGCTACAGCGTAGCAAGGCTAACCCAGATTAATAACGTAGCGAACGAGAACCTTCGCACGTTGGACCTGTACTTTGTTTCCATTCAAGATAAAGCACCCTTCATTTCGGTGGCATCATGTCCTCTTGTAAAACATGTTCACCCCCCGCTGATAGCCACATTCGAAAACCTTCAAGTACCTGTTAGCAACGCTCATCCCTCTTCCGTTTCCTAAAACTTTTCGAAAGCCGACCACTGCAGTATCACGAAAGTGCTTACTAGCATTGACTAGCTAATCGTTCTGGACCTCAACAACGTTGAAAGCTCCGCTCTAACTTTCTCGCACATCTTGGCGTATGTAATTGACCGACACGTGCCAAAGAGATCGCAGAAATGGTTCTCGACTGAACTACGAAAAATGACGTCCGCTAAGAGCGCAGCTTTTAGAATTTTCTCAAAACATCGAAACCATAACGTGAGGCTTCATCATGAATACCAACGAGCCTGTCGGCAAAGCTTTGTACGGTACCAACGAGCACAAATTCAAATCTAAACCAACCATATATATATGACATGATCCTGAGAGCCGCAAATCAGTTAAAATCGTCAAATAATCCCGGACACGACGGCGTACCGACCGTCTTTATCAAAAGGCATATCGACTAGGGTGGGTGTACCAATTGTCGCCATACATAAGAACAACTACAAATAACTACTAAATAAATAAAAAATAAGTAAAAGGCATGTGGGTGGACTTTATATATCAAGCGAATAGTTTTACTTCCTGCTACTTAGAACAGCTGTGAAAATCACAATGAATTTTGTTATTATCCTCAAAATTGATTAATCCGTAATAGGAACGCATGGACCAGATGTGGCACTATTCTTAATTTTGGTTCCTTATTTGGCAAATCCAATTGTTTTCTTATGGGACTGGCCAAATTGGGACCACTAGTGCGACAATTGGTGCAAAGGACGTCGAAAATTAAGCAAAATCAATGTTTACAATTATGCTTTGCTTGTTTTGGAGGAAATCAAAGTTGTTATCGTATCATATGAATATGCTTTATCGATATGAACTTGATTAGCGGGGATTTGATTGGCCATTTGGCATATAAAGCACTAGTGCGACAACTGGTGCTATAGCCGCAACTGGTACATCTAGCATACTTCCACTACTTATAGTTAGGTCGAATTCGACTCATTTTTATTAAAAACGGGACTACTCAAAACTTGAGTAAAAGATACTATTTCAGTAAAATGATGATTCCGTGAAAGTTAAGTACACACAGAAGAAAATGGATAGTTCAATTAGCAAAATGTTGGGTCAAACTTAACAATCCTGTTTGTCATCTCAGCGCTTACAAACATTTAGTTGAATTCAACCAGGAATTATTGTTGATTTTACAATCAATCACATGTTTTACGTGAAAAATGTTATTCATTTTCAGGCATTTATCTTCAACTAAGCTCGCAACAAGTTGCATTCGACGCCGAGTACTGTTCCATTGTTTCCTTTTGAAAATTGGCCAGATCGGACTATGGGCTCGTTATGGCCAAATTACCGTTTTTGTCTTCCTCGTACAATAAGTACGAGTAAAGGCTTTATGTTTGCTCCAAAACTAAACTTTTTATAGGATGCCCATACTTATTTGCCAATCAAGTCAGTTGACGACGAATTGAGGTGATGTCTGTGTGTGTATATGTTTTTTTTCTTCCTAAGCAATGGAGGCGGAATCTGCTCAACAGACATCCTGGGTTGTCCAGGAAGTGCGGGGTTAATGACCACCTCCAACAGCAAACGAGGGAGGCAGGACTACATCCCCGACCCGCTAAACCGTTTCCATTGCCACCAAGCCCATCGTCCCTTCGGTACAACAAAGTAATGCTTCAAAGTACAACAAAGTAATGCCAGTGCACAACGCACCCTCGAGGTTAGCTGCGTGTCCTTGCAGCATCGAGCATCGTGAAAAGCACCATGGTATCGTGCCAGCGCATTGCCGGCTTTCCAGGTGGCCTTACCACGCCCTATATCCTCGGAAGGTTGGAAGGGTCGACTTCGCGCCTGCTTCCCTCGCCGATGACTAGCTTGGAGGCATTCGCTGCAGATAGCCGAACCAATGCTACCTGCGTCCCTGCCGGACCTTTCCGTAGCTGAACGGCTGCGTTGGGCGTCTCCACTTCACACTGTTGCCGCAGTGCCGTGACGAGCTCTTCGACTTCGGTGATCTCGTCCAGGTCTTTAACCCTTAGGTTCACCTCCGTCGTGAGTGCCCTAACCTTGACCGTCTCGCCTAGGACTACCTCCGCCAACTTCTTGTAGGTGGCGCCCTTTTGCGAGACGCCCCGCTTCAACTCGCTTCAACGTCTTATTCGACGTACGTCGGCACCGAGTTCACCGAGCTTGACGTCACTCTTCAACGTCTTCAAGACGTCCGAGTTGTTAGCCTCGTTGGTCTTGATGACTAGGGCATCGCCCCTGGAGCGATTGGCGCCTACCCTAGACTTCTTGCTACCCTCATTCGCCTGGGCCTTCTTTTCGGCTCTTGACGTCTTCGTGGCACGTCTTCTTGTTCTTGACCAGGGTCCAGGAGGCGGGGGTGATGTCTGTGTGTATGTATGCATGTATGCACGTGTGTATGCATGTGTGTGTATGTGCGCAAAAAGACTTCCCAATTTTGTTTGTGTCGCTTATCCTAATTTGCTCGCAACAAGTTACATTCGACGCAGAATTCTGTCCCATTGATTCTTGTTGAAAACTAGCCGGATCGGAGTATGGGATCAACATTTATGGTCAAAATACTTTTTTACGCTAAAAACGCGTGAACAAATGTCATTTTCATTTTCATTTTCATTTTGCAGCGTTTGGTGGGGCAATGAGAGCGCAAGTCAATCCAAGGCCGATAATAGAGAGGGTAATGGCAGAAGAGTCCTTGCAGACCACTTGAACTCCATGGGGTAGGATAAGGATGGGGTTAAGTGAGGTTCGGATTTGGAATCGACTTGACACTAATGCAAAATGTGATTGAATGCAAACTAGTCAATGATCAAAGGTTAAAATGATAATATCAAATATTCTAGTACAACGTTTTCTAGTTTTTAAAAGCAACGTTTAAAATGCCAATGTCTTCTGCTTTTGTCATATAGTCATATAAGCCATATAGTCCAATTATGAGTTATTTAATTTGTTAGGTTTATGTGACCACAATAATAATATAAAAAATATTGCGTATTAGTGTTCTATTTTACAACTTTTATTTATGAAAATTAATTAACTTTGTTTGTTCTGGGTGTAGGGTATGCCTTCGTCAAATCACTTTGTTTTCCTAAGTCATTGTTTCGTTAATGTTCTTAAGCTGTGTCGACACTACAAACTCAATGTAAGATGTATCATGTAAAAGTGGAAACTGTTGAACAATTTAGTTTGTTCTATTATAATTTTTTGTCAAGGTTGCCTATAACTTTAAACTGTTCTAACAAGTAGCTTTATCGTATGTGTCTTGTCTTGAATACATTTTTTTTCAATAACTGCCTAGCTAGCTAAATGTAAGCGTGGTTACGACTCAGCGCTACAGGAATTGCACCAGAAAAGTATTGCCGTGCAGAAGTAGTGCACTGACTGCAGTACCATTCAAGGCTCCAAGACACGATATCCGTTGGATCACATGCACATGCGTTAAATCAGTGTGCCAATGCCAGATACGTGACGCGGCACCAAACAACTATAGTCAACATGTGATACCACCATGACAGGATATGTCTTTGGTTGCCATATCAGTGCTAATGGCGCAAGCCCACCCATCGCGGCCACGTGTTCCATTACTTGACGAAAAATGTGTAGCATGCTGTCGCTTGAAATTGTTTTCCTATGATACAAGTTGCTCTTGAACAGTGCACAGTGGTCCAGTTAGCATACAAAGCGGTAATAAGTTGTTTAAGCCGAACATAGCAGAGATAGAAAAAAACTTTGTTCTACAAAGTTGCTCCTAACGGTGAGGGGCTTTTTGAGGTTTTCATAAAAATTAGGGTGGGCCACATTTAAAAAAAAATTAAATATAAAACTTTTTCATTTGCAGAGATACGGCTATACAATGTTCCGCAAAGTTATAGTTCAGTCAAATTCCAAAAATTTTGCTAAAAAAATTATTTCTCTAGCTCTTAAATTGACTGATTTAGAGCAATTTTCCCAAGTTTACTTAGGGTGACCCTCAAAAAAACAGTTTTTTTGCTCTAACTTTTTTGTTTCAAATTTCTCAGCAATGTGCTGTTCAGATCACTTTTTGAGTTTTGCAGGGCGCAACTTTTCATGTACTTAGCGTTGCCATATCTCATGCGGATCAAAAGTTATTTGGGTTTTTCTTTGAAAAAAAAAAACGTTTTCTTCTAACGGCTGTATCTATGAATGGCGCAAACATTTTTTCAATCTGTTTTCTCGACCTTATTCTACTACTTCCAGGCTTCATTTCAGAGTGTTTAAATCGAGGGGATAATTGAAAATAACCCCATATTATTGCAATGAAAAATTACCGTTTTTTCCATTTTTAAGCACTAATTTGCTATTTTTAAATGTTTTGCTTCCATGGCTTACTTCGTGATATGGCAAACGCCACACCATTTTGTTATAGAGCCTGAGCAGAAGCTAATATCTTGAAAACAGCAGTTCTTATGAACTTGATATGAATAAGAGGTAATATGACAAAAAATAATAACAAAAATTAATATCCAAAATAAATACTTTAGGCATAACATTATCAGATATTTTAATACAAAACCAAAAATAATTATGTTTTGCCTTTGATATTGTAATAACAACATATGTTATGCTTTGAATATTTTGTATATTACTTTTTGTTATTTCGTATCTTATACATGTCAGTAATTTTCGCTGAGACCGAGCCACTATTTGCACGAAGTCTTTGAAAATGCCCAAATTTATGTTCATTAGAATGCTTTCGGCGAGTTTATTAGGGATCCGAGTTAAATTTTTCAGAAAGATGGACCCCTCGTTAGTTATGGACGAAATCACTTTTATGGACCCCTCGATTTTTGTCAATTCTTGATTCACCAAAACTGTCATAACTCCAACATTTCTCAACCGATCTTATGAATCAGCATATCGTTGGAAAGAAGAAGAGTGTATCCTCAATTTGCAATAATAACAATGGGGCAGCCATATTTGATTTGGCTGCCATCTTGGATTTATTCTCGGCTAGATTTGCAACCACCGATTTTGAATATCACAACATCGATGGAAAGCTTAGCTTATATTGAGCTTTGTGTTCAAAAATCTCAGAAGTTTGTTTTTTCTATCAAAAGTTTTGTACGATTCACCAAACTATTTTTAAGGCCCATCTGACGAAAGAACATTATTTATACAAACAATATGAGACTACGACATCAGTTCATTGATTTCATACACTATTCTACGCCAAATATATTTTGAAAATGAAGAGCATGTCTACAGCAGTAATTTATTTGGAAGGCTCAAAACTTTAATCCAATACCAAATCCAATATGGCTGCCCCATTGTTATTATTGCAAATTGAGGATACACTCTTCTTCTTTCCAACGATATGCTGATCCATAAGATCGGTTGAGAAATGTTGGAGTTATGACAGTTTTGGTGAATCAAGAATTGGCAAAAAATCGAGGGGTCCATAAAAGTGATTTCGTCCATAACTAACGAGGGGAGGTCCATCTTTCTGAAAAATTTAACTCGGATCCCTAATAAACTCGCCGAAAGCATTCTAATGAACATAAATTTGGGCATTTTCAAAGACTTCGTGCAAATAGTGGCTCGGTCTCAGCGAAAATTACTGACATGTATAAGATACGAAATAACAAAAAGTAATATACAAAATATTCAAAGCATAACATATGTTGTTATTACAATATCAAAGGCAAAACATAATTATTTTTTGTTTTGTATTAAAATATCTGATAATGTTATGCCTAAAGTATTTATTTTGGATATTAATTTTTGTTATTATTTTTTGTCATATTACCTCTTATTCATATCAAGTTCATGAAAACTGCTGTTTTCAAGATATTAGCTTCTGCTCAGGCTTTATAACTAAATGGTGTGGCATTTGCCATATCACAAAGTAAGCCATGGAAGCAAAACACTTAAAAATAGCAAATTAGTGCTTGAAAATGCAAAAAAACGGTAATTTTTCATTGCAATAATATGGGGTTATTTTCAATTATCTCCTCGATTTAAACACCCTGAAATGAAGCCTGAAAGTAGTAGAATAAGGTCGAGAAAACAGATTGAAAAAATGTTTGCGCCATTCATAGATACAGCCGTTAGAAGAAAACGTTTTTTTCGAAGAAAAACCTCAATAACTTTTGATCCGCATGAGATATGGCAACGCTAAGTCCATGAAAAGTTGCGCCCTGCAAAGCACAAAAAGTGCTCTGAACATCACATTGCTGAGAAATTTGAAACAAAAAAGTTAGAGCAAAAAAACGGTTTTTTCTTAGGGTCACCCTAAGTAAACTTGGGAAAATTGCTCTAAATCAGTCAATTTAAGAGCTAGAGAAATATTTTTTTTAGCAAAATTCTTGGAATCTGACTGAACTATAACTTCGCGGAACATTGTATAGCCGTATCTCTATAAATGAAAAAGTTTTATATTTAATTTTTTTCAAATATGGCCCACCCTAATTTTTATGAAAACCTCAAAAATCCCCTCACCGTTAGGAGCAACTTTGTAGAACAAAGTTTTTTTCTATCTCTGCTATGTTCGGCTTGAACAACTTATTACCGCTTTGTATGCTACCTGGACCAATGTGCAGTGTGCTGTGCTCAGATCGTTTTGAACACGAACACCCGTTCCCGTGTATAGTATTTCTGTAAATTGATCACTTACTTGAACTTCAAGATGACTATACTACCGCTAACCGCAAGTCAAAGTTAACTGAACATGGCGTCCATATACAAATAAGTCTGACTTGCGGTTAGCGGCAGTATACCTCATAGAGTGCACAGTGTTTTCTAACCCAGGAATTCGTGATCGAAAATGTTTTGGCTATGAAAAGTTGATTTTAGAGGCTCAGTGACTTCGGAGAAAAGTTTCAGTATGTTAAGCTCCATATCTAGGAAAAAAATTTTTTTTGGCTAATCCCCCTAAAAGTGAGATGGAAATTCTCTTTCCTCCAATTATGAAGATACATCATTGGTGTCTTCGAGAAAGTTGTAGAAAAAGTTTCTACGAAAATTTTTGCTATATAAACTTTATTTCTATCTGCTATAGAAGTCGAGATATGGGTCGTTATTTATAAACGACCACCAAAAAACAGGTTTTTCACGATAATTTCGTCAATATATTTTTTAGATTTTTCAAATGTTCTACAAAGATCTCCGTCGTGACAAAAAACATGAACCTTTCGAAGACAGTTTCTTCTTATTTTCAATATTGATGAAGTTATCGACGATTTTTTGTTCAAAAATGAGCATTTTGACATTAATTGCATACATGTAGGGGCAAAATGGGGCAGAATTTTAATTAGGAGATTGAAAGTATAACTCATGCACTAACGGTTGCATTGCAACATATATGTGACTTAGCTTTCCGTAAGTACCGTATGGATATGTTTTCTTCTTCTTCTTGTTATATATATAAAAATAATTGGTATGTATTCCGCATAACTAAGAAACGGCTGGGTTCAAATTTCTTCATCACAATTTCCTATGGGCTTACATCATATTTCCTTATGTAAAAGTCACGACTTGAACTGAAAAAATATGAAAAATTCACATTAGAATTTGTATGGGTGTTTTGTATAGGCAGATCACAACACGCATTCTCACCTACTGTGCAAGACAACGTCTGCCGGGTCATCTAGTTCATGATAATAACACTTACGCCAGACCTATGTCTTGTTTTAATGTCCAAATTTTGAAAAAGATTATCGAATCGACGGATATTTTACACAGAAATACCAATATATCGGGATATTGGTATTTCCAGAGAATTCTAAATGAAAAGAAATAAACTAAAATTTTTGGAACACTTTTCTGTTAACCTGTTTTGCAATATGGTGATGTTTTAGACGTAGCAAACCGGCTTTTTATTATTCTGGGATATTTCGAAAAGTAAATAGGTAAAACAAGTACCTTCGAATTGCTTTCATAAAATTATATTTAAACTTATGATGTTTGAGGCGTCGCTAACCATAGTTTCCATTCAATAAAGATTACTGATTTACCCGATACTGCATTTCCTCTTATCAGCATTCCTGGCTGTATGGTGATTTCTAAAATAATACAATTTGCCCAAATACACTGGGGCGCTTTTAACGTGACTTTTTGATGATTTTTTTTTAAATACGCGTTGTTTCTTCCCACGGAATTTGAAATTCATGTCAGTTCTGTAAAACATCCATCCATAATCATTTAGAAAATTTTGTATTTGGCTAAATCATAGGTCTGGCTTAAGTGTAAAGACTAAATATGACCCTGCAGACGTTGTCCTGCACAGTAGGCGAGAATGCGATCTACCTTTTTAAAATTTCCATATAAATTTTATTTTCAATTTTTCATATTTTTTCCAATTTTGGTCGAGATTCTTACATTAGAAAATATTCTGTAAATCCGTCGGACATGTTGATAAACAAATTTGCTGAAGAAATGAAGAAAATCTAATTATGCACAATACAGACAAATTCATTTTTTATATATAACAAGAAGAAGAAGAAAGAGATGTTCATACGGCACTTATGTCAAGCTATGTCACATATATGTTGCAATGCAACCATAAGAGCATGAGTTATAGTTTCAATTACTTAAATAAAATTCTGCCCCATTTTGCCCCTACATGTATGCAGGTAATGTCAAAATGCCCATTTTTGAACCGAAAATCGTCAATAACTCTGTCAATATTGAAAATAAGAAGAAACTGTCTTCGAAAGGTTTATGTTTTTTATCGCGACGGACAAATATATTGACGAAAGTATCGTGAAAAACCTGTTTTTTGGTGGTCGTTCATAAATAACGACCCATATCTCGACTTCTATAGCAGATAGAAATAAAATTTATACAGCTAAATTTTTCGTAGAAACTTTTTCTACAACTTTCTCGAAGACACCAATGATGTATCTTCATAATTGAAGGAAAGAGAATTTCCATCTCACTTTTAGGGGGTTTAGTCAAAAAAAAATTTTTTGCAGAATATGGAGCTTAAAATACTGAAACTTTTCTCCGAAGTCACTGAGACTCTAAAATCAACTTTTCATGGCCAAAACATTTTCGATCACGAATTCCTGGGTTAGAAAACACTGTGGAGTGTTTGAAATTAGGGTCTGTTCACAAATTACGTAACGCTTTTGGGGGGAGGGGGGAGGTCCAACTTGCGTTATACTTTGTTACACTAAAAGGTGGGGGAGGGGTGGGTACTACCAAATGTTACGCATAACGTGAATAAAAATTCATTTGGATGTCGTTTTTTAATCACTGATTGAAGTAATTGCTGTTTATCGTTATCATATATTAGTCATTATCGAAATCAAGCATGCTAACATAGCGGGACTAAAATGCGTAAAAATACCAAGCGAATATTGTATTTCTCGACACCACAGTTCCGCAAAACTATGTAAATTATTATGATCGCAAATTCTATTTTAGTTTCTGCTTGCTGCATTCTTGATATCTCTGATTATTAATCATGTGCCGTCCCTATTCTAATAGCCTATTCAGATTGGGCTATTTATGACTTTGTTAAGTGAGAGGGTATCCAATTATTACGAGGTGTTCAGACTGCAGCAAGATAATATATCTTGACGTTTCCATGTTTCCTCATTTGCACGCTAATACAGGGTTGAATTCAAGGAGAGTTTTAAAATTTAATTTGCGAAATCAAGCATTTGTGTGGCGACAATCGAACATTTTTTTCTGAACAAAGTTTCTACGAAAAAAAATATTTAAAAAAATATGAAAAGGGATTTTCGAAGAATATTTGAAGCTCTCATTAAGGATAATGAGCGAAGCTACATTCATTAGTTGGGTGCGCCGTTCTTCGGGAAATCAGACTATTCCTCAATTTATTTTTAAGTTTAAAAAGTATTTTGATTCTGTACTATGATCGAACGGAGATTTGATAGAAAAATTGAGATACTTTTGGGAATTCTCACAAATAAATAAAAAAAGGACGATTGGACCAATTTTCAAGAAATATTATCGAACTAAAATGTATTTTTACCAGCATCTCCATGTATGAAGGGCAACTCAGCAATTTATTTTTTTTTCAAAAACGGAAACTGAACCATTGCGTTCTACTCGACAATCAATGATACAGCTTCTAACAAAATCGAATCGTGTGAATGTGATATAATTTAAACTGGATTTTGGATTAAGTAATGCATTACTAATGCATGTTTTATTTAAGGTTATTCTACTTTATATATACATCCCATTCAAATCGTACAGTTGTCCCACGTGAAAAATGTTGAAATCCAAAGTATATTAAGCCATTCAAGGAGCAGAATTGAAACAATTTATGAAACCATGTTTATTCATCAAATATATTCGTTTTACAACCATTCTTACGTTTTAAATTGTCTTCCGCATTGGCCCTTGAACTTTGAAATTTTATTCGATTTGTTCTATTAATTCTAGGTTTAAGTTAAATACTTCATGTTAATTCTAGAGAGCATCTGTTTTTTAAACAATTCATGTTGAATAAGTGGAGAATAAATAATTTTCATCATTATTTTTCATCATATAAAATGCTTTCCACAAAACCATCACAATCCGAGTTATTCTTCAGCGCTCAGAAGATTTCCATCTAACATGCATTCGACCCTGCTGCGACAGAAAGAGCATGACTATCAACTACGAAACGAAATGAAAACAGAGAGAATTTTCTCTCTGGCAAAGAGAGCGTGACGCTTGTCAGTTTTGTTTTGTTGAATTTCTCTCTGCATCCCAGTTAGAACGAAAGCTCTCTCGTAATAATTGTTCGTAATAAATTCTCTATGACTCTTTTTAGCGGGTATCTTTTGACAGCGCAAAATGTATGGAATATTACGTAAATAATGACATCATAAAGCGTATTTACCCTGAAACGCCAATTATTATGTCATTAATGGCGTAATCTGAATAGGCTATAACAGTGTTCAAAAAATACCAAAACCCGAATGCTTCAGAGAAGGTATTTTTTTTTTTTCACAGTTACGCGTTACATGGGGAAGGGAGGGGGTACCAAAAATGTTACTTTTTGTTACGAGGGGGAGGGAGGGGGTCAAAAACTTGGATTTTTGCGTTACGTAATTTGTGAACAGACCCTTATCACACAATGGACTCAAATATTTCATTTCAGATTCATTTGCATGCTCTCAGAAGCGAAATCTTCCCATGGTTTTGGATATCTGGGTCTTCAGGGTATAGTCACACTTGACCTCCGATATTTTTCCTGTAAAGCCAACATCCTGATGAACAACTTTGCTGAAGAAAGCGAAGATCTAGCTCTCTTCTGTGATTTTACACAGCTAAACTAAAACGCTGGTCATATATGACCCATCCGTCCCGTAGGGGAATGTGGGGAGACTTGACCACCCCCTGTTTTATCGAGAACTAAAGTAGTTTTGCTCTAGCGTATTTTTTTAGTATAGATCCTCTAGACAAATGACCTTTATATGGTGAGTTATTTTTTGGATTGACAACCTTATTTATTCTGAAGGGCGGTTTGTGTGTTTTGACCTTCCTAAATATTTTTTATTGGCCACGCAAAATTTGAACAACTTTTTATAACAATGACCAAATGCTTTCGTTTTTTTCACAGCACAAAGCCATAAATCAAGACAAAATTTTCAAAACGACTTATCTGCTTTTGTGAACAAAGATTCAAACGACGATTTGACGAATCTGATAGCTCTCCCACACAAACCAATACACCATCAATGAAGGTTTCCGCTACCTGTTGATGGTGTTAGTTTGCGTGGGAGAGCTATCAGATTCGTCAAATCGTCGTTTGAATCTTTGTTTACAAAAGCAGATAAGTCGTTTTGAAAATTTTGTCTTGAAATATGCTTAATGATCTGTACTGATGAAAATGTCAACATTCTATCAAAGTTTTAGGATATTCGGATTTGAAGTTATTGCCTCAATATGGGGACACTTGATTCCCCATAAATCACCCATACAAAAATTTAGCGAAAAAATTCAAAAAAATATAAATCTGTTCTCAGTCTTCTAATTTTTTGTAGATTTGACAGATTTGATGAAGGGTTGGCAGGAAAAAATATTTATTGCGTAGATATCATAGAAAGGGGATCA
Source organism: Armigeres subalbatus (assembly GCF_024139115.2). NCBI lineage: Eukaryota > Metazoa > Arthropoda > Insecta > Diptera > Culicidae > Armigeres > Armigeres subalbatus. The sequence goes on along the minus strand of NC_085140.1, from coordinate 157,482,335 downwards.
AGTCACCCCAAATTTTAAAATTACATGTGCTGTCGAATTCAATAACAAAAATTGTTCATGTATACGCACAGAAATTCAAAAAATCCGCGTGTTCTGAAGGAAAAATAGTTAAAAAAATCTGAGGGCACTTTTCTAATTTTATCAAAGCAAGTTCTTGGAGAGGGATCAATTTCCCCCGAATATTTTAAAAGAAGATTTCTGAAGGCACTCCAAAAAATCGATTGTGTATCAATAACAAAAATAATATAAAGACTGTCATACATCAGTAAAGTTAAATACTATATTTCTTAGAGAGTCTGTGTGGAAATCGCGTACACCCAGGTTTTTTTTTACACGGTTGGAATTCATTAATTTCCCGGTTAACCCAAACTTTCACAGCTTTTTAAATACCACCTGAATTTTCTTTGATTTTTTGTGAATTTTTTCGTGGGATTAACTCATTATTTCATTGACGCTGAAGGTCTTAAACGGCTAAAACCAAACCGTGTAAAAAAAAACCTGGGTGTATGTTTATTTATTTTTGGCTGTGATACATCGGAAATCAGAAAAGGGGATCAAGTCTCCCCAGTCTCCCCTAAGGGTTAAACAGGGAACGTTTTCTGATAAAAACTAATGCTATCATTTCTACTCGCCTTTCTATATGCTGGAGAGAGAAAGATGGTTTGGCGTCAGCAAGCTCTCTAAGTTTTTGAGCTGTCCAAATAAATTTACACACATAAACAATCTATCTTATCGTTTCTGTGACCCGATGAGGGCGCTTCCAATTTGTTGACCTAAAAAGAAGGGGAGCTGTGTATCTTGTTATTAGCTGTCTTCGGTTTTCCTGCAACAGATCATCGCCATTTTCTAAATGTGAATATTTTGGAAATTCCATACAGGTAATTGAATAACAATAATGGGAACTAATACACGCCTCGTTCACAGCTTAAGTAACGCAACCTCTCTGCTCATGATTTCATGGGGCAATTAAAAAGCCAATCAAAACTTTAGAGAATTTCATTTACTATGAGTATACTAGGATTATCGCTCCGTTGCATGTTTTATCCTTCATTCAAATGTATATTGGTTGAAGAGCTTTAAATATGTGGAGTTTGTTCATAAACATTCCAAATGCCTGCAAAACTGCGATGGCTTTTCCATCAACCATGAAAATAGATTAATCTGAGTTTTCATTTTCAAAATTGCAATCACCTGTAGCTCCGCCTCCAGTATTAAAACTTTTTCGTTTAAAAAGTCAAAACAATGAATAGTAGTTCGGTTTCCTTTCTGACTTGCCACTGCACTCTCCACTCTCGCTGAAAAAGTTTAGTAAGTATAACTGACTCCCGTACGTGAGTATTATTCACACAAACCAAACCGACGACGGAGTAAACTCTTTATGTTGAGAAAAAATATAACCGAAAAGGGTACGAAAACATTGTCCGGTTTCGAGAATGAATCCAACATCGCCGCACCTGTCGTTAGAGGGGCAAGCAGTGTGGTGCAAACTCCGCGAAAGATCTTTAAGACGTGCCAAGGCAAATATTTGCTCAACAAGTCTTACGGAAGGAAGCATCGCACTGTAGTACAGGCATCTCTCCTAGTGCTGCTGGTGGCTGAAGATGCCGTTCCCGAACCCATAGAGCAGACGGAAGAAGCTGAGTGTTTTTCCGGCAACTTCTCATCACCATCAACGTCGTCATCCGACTCTAGTTGTGCCGGTCGTCCGGAATGCAACCGTCGAGAAATTTGTGTTCCGTGAGTGGGGAAAAGATTAAATTTCGCTTCCTCACACTCTGCCGAATGTTGGCGCACGGAAATCGTCCAGTTGGTTTGTAGGGTAGAAAAGCAGCTAATTCCTCTACTGGCTACCGACATTGCGTTTACTTAGCGCACTTCCAAATCGGTTGTTTTCTTCGCTTGTGTGTAATGACTGGTGAGAGGTTCTCAATTTTAATAAGAACAATCGATATTCATGATGCTTTCTAATGATTTTTTTTCTCTAAATTGTGGTATAAAGATGGCAGGAAGGAATATGCATCTGAAGAATATTTCTAGACTTTTGCTATGTGTGAAATAAGACCACTGAATTATTATGTTTTTGGAAAAGATTCCCTCATTTATTGTTTTTGATCATTTCATACTCATAAAATAGAAACAGTTATAATAAAAAGATCTGGGCTGAATCTCTAGTCCCGTTCCTGTCAAAAAATGTAAAAAAAAAACAAATGACAAAATCATAATAATTTGTCTCAAATATGTTTGAATCTTATTGAAAACTAGAGACGGAAAATGTCCTGTGCGATCAAAACAATATCGAAAAGACGGAATGTACTGTATAAAGCCTGAGATTCTGGAATATTGTTCTGGGTTTTCAATTTTAAACAAACCATGATTACTGCATAACCAAACCAGAGTACTCAAGTCCAGTACATTTGAAATGACACATTACAAGACATTGATTTCTTAAAATTTAAGTTTTGCCTCCAAAAATGTGTATTGAGACTACCATTCTATTAATATGGTTGGAACCTCTGCTGTCTTTACGAACGGTGTGTCTAATAATGGCTTTGGGTAAATTAGAAACCCGCGTTGCGAAGAAATTCAAGTTAACGATACTAAATACCTACCGGGGGTAATTCACAAATGTCGGTTTCAAACCAGAAAATTAAAGCCTCGCTCGATTCCTAAGCTGTGTGAAGAAAGCGATCCATCCAAAGTTGGCGGCCGTGTTTCGTGCTTTACACTTAATCATTGGGATTCGGTTCGTCCGCCTCGGGGGGTTTTGTGTTTCTCCTGTTGAAAATCTTTACGCTCCTATCGCTCTTCTAATTTCATCCTCAACCGAACTAGAGACGTTTCGCCGGCAGCTTACCAAGAACGTGTCTGTGCAATATTGGCCACTGTCCGGAGAACTTTTGGGGTCAGAAGGGTTCTTCGGTTGTTGTGTTGGGATATTATTTACGCAAACGTTCGTAATGGCTCCTAATGGCTTCTTCCGAACGACGGCGGGCGACGACGGTTGCCATCTGGAAGCTGCTAGCGCTGCTGTACGGTTCTCCGTTCGCATCGAAATGTATGCAAATTTCAGAGCTAAAATTCATATTTTTATGGGATTATTTGGTATGATTACGTTCGAAGGATATTATGAGGCAGAAAGAGGAAGGGTGGTTCGGTGTCGTTAGGATCATGATCGAAACAAAAACATTAGCGAAGACGTGGCATTTTAAAAGAAAATTCCAAACACTGGAGAAATCAACATTCTACAGATCATAAAGTATAAATCATAAATTTGGGTTTTTTTTTATTCAGGTGGGATCAATAACTCAAAATGGAAACTATTTGAACGCTCAAAACTAACGTAAAATAATGGATGCTTGAAACTTTTGATTCGTTCTAATCATGCCCCATAAACAAGCCCATACAAGTAGTTATTAATTGTTTTTCCTTCGTGGTTATAATTTTCACTTCAAAGCTGACATCATTTTCAGACAGACTGATGGTTATTCGATGCAAAGCAATTATCAAATCAAGCCACAGAAATTGCCGCTAACTTATTCGATGCTCTCAAAGAACGAATCCAAGAGCAACGATCAAAATATGCCGATCTTTTTGCTTTTTTGAATAATCCTGCTGTGAAGCAATTGATTAGAAACGATTTGGACATTTTCTTAAAAATATCCAGACGAGATCTTGAAACGTCTAATCATTCCAGATGCGATCGTTGAAGGGACTGCAGCTCGTGAAGATACTGTAGCAGAGCAAAATACTTGCGTTGCCGGTGGAAATTACGTTGACATTAGGATTCTTGCAAGCGATCCGCAAAGAATTCTTCTAAAATGATTCGGAAGGGATTAAGCGCATGTACTAGACTCTGATCTTCGACGCTCTTGGCTTCATTCGTCCTACTTCCGTTGAACTAGAGCAGTGGTTCTCAACCTGGGGTACATGTACCCCTGGGGGTACCTTCGCTGACCCTAGGGGGTACCTCGGACGAAAATGCGTAATGGCGGACGTATTACAGTTCCAATCGAAACTGATTAATAAAGTTTTAATAATTGCGTAATTTTTATTTCAAATGATTTTTCTTGTACATAATATGCAATGCGATCAATAAATCAAAGCCTATTGATTTTTGCCTTCCATAACCAGCACAATGTATGAAGGGCTGCGGAACAAAACGTCGAATGAACAAATTTCAAATATCTTTAATGCAATCTACATACCTGTTCGAAAGATATGTTAATAATATGTTAAGAATTTGCTTCTGATCCAAAATCGAGAATCTAATGGTTCGGAATCCTTCGTTTGAGAGACATAAAAGTTTTTTTTTCATTAGATCTCGGTTGCTTCGTTGCAAGAAGATTAGAAGCATACTTCAACGCTTCTCGGAAGCCTCCTTTCAAGAGGCTCGGAAGCCTCCTTTCAAGAGGCTCGGAAGCCTCCTTTCAAGAGGCTCGGAAGCCTCCTTTCAAGAGGCTCGGAAGCCTCCTTTCAAGAGGCTCGGAAGCCTCCTTTCAAGAGGCTCGGAAGCCTCCTTTCAAGAGGCTCAGAAGCCTCCTTTCAAGAGGCCTGGAAGCCTCCTTTCAAGAGGCTCAGGAAGCCTCCTTTCAAGAGGCTCAGGCCTCCTTTCAAGAGCCTCCTTTCAAGAGGCTCAAGCCTCCTTTCAAGAGGCTCAGGCCTCCTTCAAGAGGCTCAGCCTCCTTTCAAGAGGCTCGGAAGCCTCCTTTCAAGAGGCTCAGGAAGCCTCCTTTCAAGAGGCTCAGAAGCCTCCTTTCAAGAGGCTCAGAGCCTCCTTTCAAGAGGCTCGGAAGCCTCCTTCAAGAGGCTCAGAAGCCTCCTTTCAAGAGGCTCGGAAGCCTCCTTTCAAGAGGCCAGGAAGCCTCCTTTCAAGAGGCTCAGCCTCCTTTCAAGAGGCTCAGGAAGCCTCCTTTCAAGAGGCCTGGAAGCCTCCTTTCAAGAGGCTCAAGCCTCCTTTCAAGAGGCTCAGAAGCCTCCTTTCAAGAGGCTCAGGAAGCCTCCTTTCAAGAGCTCAGAAGCCTCCTTTCAAGAGGCTGGAAGCCTCCTTTCAAGAGGCTCAGAAGCCTCCTTTCAAGAGGCCTGGAAGCCTCCTTTCAAGAGGCTCGGAAGCCTCCTTTCAAGAGGCTCAGGCCTCCTTCAAGAGGCTCAGAAGCCTCCTTCAAGAGGCTCAGAAGCCTCCTTTCAAGAGGCTCAGAAGCCTCCTTTCAAGAGGCTCGGAAGCCTCCTTTCAAGAGGCTCAAGCCTCCTTTCAAGAGGCTCAGAAGCCTCCTTTCAAGAGGCTCAGAAGCCTCCTTTCAAGAGGCTCAAGCCTCCTTTCAAGAGGCTCAGAGCCTCCTTTCAAGAGGCCAGAAGCCTCCTTTCAAGAGGCTCAGAAGCCTCCTTCAAGAGGCTCAGAGCCTCCTTTCAAGAGGCTCGGAAGCCTCCTTTCAAGAGGCTCTGGAAGCCTCCTTTCAAGAGGCTCAGAGCCTCCTTTCAAGAGGCTCAAGCCTCCTTTCAAGAGGCTCAGAAGCCTCCTTTCAAGAGGCTCAGAAGCCTCCTTTCAAGAGGCTCGAAGCCTCCTTTCAAGAGGCTCAGAAGCCTCCTTTCAAGAGGCTCAGAAGCCTCCTTTCAAGAGGCTCAGAAGCCTCCTTTCAAGAGGCTCAGAAGCCTCCTTTCAAGAGGCCTGGAAGCCTCCTTTCAAGAGGCTCAAGCCTCCTTTCAAGAGGGCTGGAAGCCTCCTTTCAAGAGGCTCAGAAGCCTCCTTTCAAGAGGCTCAGAGCCTCCTTTCAAGAGGCCTGGAAGCCTCCTTTCAAGAGGCTCAGAAGCCTCCTTTCAAGAGGCTCGGAAGCCTCCTTTCAAGAGGCTCAAGCCTCCTTTCAAGATGCTGAGAAGCCTCCTTTCAAGAAGCTCAACCACCTTTCAAGAAGCTCAGAAGCCTCCTTTTAAGAGGCTCCAGAGCCTCCTTTCAAGAGGCTCAGGAAGCCTCCTTTCAAGAGGCTCAGAAGCCTCCTTTCAAGAGGCTCAGAAGCCTCCTTTCAAGAGGCTCAGGAAGCCTCCTTTCAAGAGGCTCAGAGCCTCCTTTCAAGAGGCTCCAGAAGCCTCCTTTCAAGAGGCTCAGAAGCCTCCTTTCAAGAGGCTCAGAAGCCTCCTTTCAAGAGGCCTGGAAGCCTCCTTTCAAGAGGCTCGGAAGCCTCCTTTCAAGAGGCTCAGAAGCCTCCTTTCAAGAGCTCAGGAAGCCTCCTTTCAAGAGGCTCAGAAGCCTCCTTTCAAGAGGCTCAGAAGCCTCCTTTCAAGAGGCTCAGGAAGCCTCCTTCAAGAGGCTCGGAAGCCTCCTTTCAAGAGGCTCAGGAAGCCTCCTTTCAAGAGCTCAGAAGCCTCCTTTCAAGAGGCCTGGAAGCCTCCTTTCAAGAGGCTCAGAAGCCTCCTTTCAAGAGGCTCAAGCCTCCTTTCAAGAGGCCTGGAAGCCCTCCTTTCAAGAGGCTCAGAGCCTCCTTTCAAGAGGCTCAGAAGCCTCCTTTCAAGAGGCTCGGAAGCCTCCTTTCAAGAGGCCCGGAAGCCTCCTTTCAAGAGGCCTCAGAGCCTCCTTTCAAGAGGCTCCAGCCTCCTTTCAAGAGGCTCAGAAGCCTCCTTTCAAGAGGCTCAGAGCCTCCTTTCAAGAGGCTCGGAAGCCTCCTTTCAAGAGGCTCAGGAAGCCTCCTTTCAAGAGGCTCAAGCCTCCTTCAAGAGGCTCAGAGCCTCCTTTCAAGAGGCTCAGGCCTCCTTTCAAGAGGCCTGGAAGCCTCCTTTCAAGAGGCTCAGGAAGCCTCCTTTCAAGAGGCTCAGAAGCCTCCTTTCAAGAGGCTCAGGCCTCCTTTCAAGAGGCTCGGAAGCCTCCTTTCAAGAGGCTCAAGCCTCCTTTCAAGAGGCTCAGAAGCCTCCTTTCAAGAGGCCTCAGGCCTCCTTTCAAGAGGCTCGGAAGCCTCCTTTCAAGAGGCTCAGGCCTCCTTTCAAGAGGCTCAGAAGCCTCCTTTCAAGAGGCCCGGAAGCCTCCTTTCAAGAGGCTCCAGCCTCCTTTCAAGAGGCTCAGGCCCTCCTTTCAAGAGGCTCAGAAGCCTCCTTTCAAGAGGCCTCAGAAGCCTCCTTTCAAGAGGCTCAGGAAGCCTCCTTTCAAGAGGCTCCAAGCCTCCTTTCAAGAGGCTCAGGAAGCCTCCTTCAAGAGGCTCAGAAGCCTCCTTTCAAGAGGCTCAAGCCTCCTTTCAAGAGGCTCAGGAAGCCTCCTTTCAAGAGGCTCAGAAGCCTCCTTTCAAGAGGCTCAGGAAGCCTCCTTTCAAGAGGCTCAGAAGCCTCCTTTCAAGAGGCTCAGAGCCTCCTTTCAAGAGGCTCAAGCCTCCTTTCAAGAGGCTCAGAGCCTCCTTTCAAGAGGCTCAGGAAGCCTCCTTTCAAGAGGCTCGGAAGCCTCCTTTCAAGAGGCTCAGAAGCCTCCTTTCAAGAGGCTCAAGCCTCCTTTCAAGAGGCTCGGAAGCCTCCTTTCAAGAGGCTCAGGAAGCCTCCTTTCAAGAGGCTCAGAAGCCTCCTTTCAAGAGGCTCAGGAAGCCTCCTTTCAAGAGGCTCAGAAGCCTCCTTTCAAGAGGCTCAGAAGCCTCCTTTCAAGAGGCTCAGGAAGCCTCCTTTCAAGAGGCTCAGAGCCTCCTTTCAAGAGGCCTGGAAGCCTCTTCAAGAGGCCTGGAAGCCTCCTTTCAAGAGGCTCAGAAGCCTCCTTTCAAGAGGCTCGGAAGCCTCCTTTCAAGAGGCTCAAGCCTCCTTTCAAGAGGCTGGAAGCCTCCTTTCAAGAGGCTCGGAAGCCTCCTTTCAAGAGGCTCGGAAGCCTCCTTTCAAGAGGCTCGGAAGCCTCCTTTCAAGAGGCTCGGAAGCCTCCTTTCAAGAGGCTCGGAAGCCTCCTTTCAAGAGGCTCGGAAGCCTCTTTTCAAGAGGCTCGGAAGCCTCATTTCAAGAGGCTCGGAAGCCTCCTTTCTCTTGAAAGGAGGCTTTTTAAGAGGTTTGGAGGCCTCCTTTCTAGTGGTTAGGAAGCCTCCTTTCTAGAGGTTTAAAAGCCTCGCTTCAAGAAGCTCGGAATTTTTTCAAGAGGTTCAGAAGCGTCTTTTCAAGATGCAAAGGGAGCATCCTTTAAGTGACTTGAAAACCACCTTCAAGGGGCTCGGAAGCCTCTCTACGGGAGGATCAGACGCCGCTTATCAAAAGGCGCGGAAGCCTATTTTAAAGGGATATAAAACCTCCTTTCAAGGGGCTCGGAATTTTTTTTTCAAGTGGTTTGGCCGTATTTGGCCGAAGTACCCGAGACTCCGAGAGGGGGTACCTCAATTAATCCAAAATTTCTAAGGGTACCTGAGAGAGCATTTCCAGTAGCTCGAAATATTTCCAACAAAATCCGAGGCAGATTGGGAGATGCATCATTCAGTATGTTATGTGATTATGTCCACGTGAGTTTCACTTTGCCCACTTCAGTAAGCAATGATTTTAACATTCAAAGTTTATAAATAAATATTGTTTATTACACAAAAGTCCAAATCAAAAGATTTTTTTTTCATATTTCTCAAATTTTCACAAATACCGGTATTTTACCGGTATTGACTTCACCAAATACCGAATACCGGTATTTGTTAAAAATGGCCAATACCGACCACTCTAATCTCGATTTACCGAATTTAATATGAGTAAAATTTACCGATTAAGAAGAAATTCAAAACGTAATTCAACCCATTATGTCCAATGGATGTCAACCATGTCCATGCAAGACCCTAAAGCCCTTGTGTATTTTGTGCAGTTCACATTAGTTTGGTGCAGATGTTCTTGGTTCTCCGAACTGTTCTGGATTTCGGATCAATCGGTCTAAAAGGTCAACTATGCCTGGTTTCAAACCGATACCAACCCAGCATGTACATAGAAGTCCATAGAACCCTTGCGTAATATGTGCAGTCCAAATAAGTTTGATGCAGATGTGCTGGGTTCTCCAAATTGTTCTGAAGTTCAGATCATCTGGTCTATTAGGTCAACTACGCCTGGTATCCAATCGAAATCAACCCAGAATGTCCACACAAGTCCCTAGATCCCTTTCGTATTATGTGCAATCCAACTTAGTTTAATGCAGATTCTCCAATTTGTTCTGGAGTTTGGATCATTGGATCTAGCAGGTCAACATCGCCTGGTTTCAAACCAAAATCAAATTCTGGTATCAATCCAAAGTCGGCACTGCACGCGAGTTGGAAAAATAAAGTTTTTTGCAAAAACTGTGTGATTGAACAACACGAGACTTTCAAGCAGCAACAAACAGACTGTCTGCGTATGAAGAAAAATAGTGTGACAATGTTGCCGTACATTTTTGGCACACTGTACGGAGCACAAAATTGAATCCTATAAAATGTCAATATTCAGACCATCATTGTGTTCTACTGTACTTTGCCTGTTTGTTGGGCATGCTGAGTTGCTTTCGGTTGGATACCAGAAGGTGTTGACTTTGTAAACTAATTGATATGAATTCCAGAACAATTTGGAGAACCTAGAACATCCTCATCGAACTAATTAAAACTGCACATAACTCAAAAGGGCTTTAGGGACTTGTGTGGACATGCTAAACTGATGTTGGTGATTGGATATCAGGCATAGTTCACCGGCTAGACCAGCGGTTCACAACCTGAGGTACCTTCGCTGACCCAAGGGGGTAACTCGGACGTAATATAAAGACTATAAAAAACTATAGGTAAAGTTTTAATAATTGTATAAAATTACACTCCAAGGCTTTGTATTGTACATAATGTGCATAGCAATTAGTAAATCAAAACATATCGAGTCATGTCTACCACAGCCAACACAGTGTATAAAGGCCTGCGGGTCAAAAGATCAAAAAAAAAAGAATCTTCAAAAACAATCTCTTTAATCGAAACAAAATTATGAAATATGTATAAGTATAAGTATGCTTCTTAAATAAAATATTAAATTTGAGGGTTCAGAAGCCTTGACATAAAGGCTTTTAAAAAAACTGTTGGAATCCTTCTTCGACGTGGTTCAACAGCCTCCTTCCAAGATCCCTTCAAGAGACGTGGGGCTCAGAATTATTCTTTCAGCCAGCCCCCTTTCAAGTGGTTCGTAAGCCTATTTTCGAAAGGGTCGGAAGCACCCTTTTAGGAGACTCAGAAGTCCCCTTTTCAAGAGAGTTGGAAGCCTCTTTTCAAAAGACTCAGAAGCCCCCTTTCCAGAGGCTCAGAAGCCCACTTTCAAGAGACTCGGAAGCCTTCTTTCCTTCTTTCGGAAACTTCCTTTAAAGGGGGTCCGAATTCTACCTTTGAGAAGCTTGGAATTCTATTTTTAAAAGGCTAAGCCACGTCATTTCATGAGACTCGAAAGTCCTTTTTCGTGAGGCTCGAAAGCCTCCTTTTAAGAGGCTCAGAAACCTCCTTTCGAGGGGCTCCAAATTCTTTCAGCCAACCCCCACAAGTGGTTCGGAAGCCTATTTTCAAAAGGGTCGGAAACCCAGTTTCAGGAGGCTCGGAAGCCCCCTTTTCAAGAAGCTCAGACGCCTACTTTCAAGAGACTCGGAAACCTTCTTTCAAGTGGCCCGGAAAACCTTTTTAAGAGACTCGGAAACCTCCTTTCGAGGGGCTCCCCAGTCAACACAAGATCGTATATGATGCCGCATAAGATGCTAAAGTGGAGGCGATATAGGTATGTACTTCCCCATACAACATGTACCTATACCGCCTCCACTTTAGCATCTTATGTTGCATGATACATGTTTTTGTGTTGACTGGGTCGGAATTTTTCTTTCAGTCAGCCCCCTTTGAAGTGGTTCGGAAGCCTCTTTTTGGAGCCCCCTTTCAAAACAGATAGGAAGCCCTCATTCAAGAGGCTCAGATTCACCTTTTTAAAAAGGTCACAAGCCATCTTTTTCAAAGGGTTTGAAGCCCTCTTTCAAAAGACTTTCAAGACCCGGAAGCCCACTTTCAAGTGGCTCGGAAACCCAAACGAGGGGCTCGGAATTCTTCGTTCAAGAAGCTTGGAAGCCTATTTTAGAAAGGCGCAGCAAAGCCATTTTAATATGGTTAATGCCTCCTTTCAAGATGCTCGAAAGACCCCTTTCATCAGGCTCGGAAACCACCTTTCGAATGGGCTCGGAATTCATCTTTCAGCCAGCCTTCTTTCGAGTGGTTCGGAAGCCTCTTTTTGAAAGGATTGGAAGCTCAGAAGCTCACTTTCAAGAGGCTCGGAAGCCTCTTTTCAAGAGGCTCGGAAGCCTCTTTTCAAGTGGCTCGAAAACTTCCTCGGGCTCGGAATTCTTCCTTCGAAAAGCTTCAAAAGGCTCAGAAATGTCATTTCAAGATGACCAAAGCCTCATTTCAAGAGGCTGGAAAGATCTTTTTTCATGAGGCTCGGAAGCCCCGTTTTAAGAGGCTCAGAATTCTTCGTTCGAGAGGCTCGGAATCCTTTTAGCCAACCATCACGAGTGGCTTGGAAGCCTCTTTTCAAAAGGGTCGGAAGCCCCCCGAGCAGCACACATGTTACACACAGATCACAGCAACTTATATATGACCAGATTCAATCATATTTAAGTTGCTGCAACCAAATTCACCTGAATTGTGCTGCTTGGGCCAGTTCCAAGACGCTCGGAAGCCAGCTTTCCAGTGGCTCGGAATTTTCCTTTCGAGTGACTGGGAAATCTTTTTTCAAGAAGTCTACTTTAAAACGGCTCAGCAACGTCATTTCAAGATCCTCAAAGCCTCCATTCAAGAGGCTCAAAAGACCCCTTTCATGTGGCTTGGAAGCCTCCTATTGAAAGCCTCGGAAACTCCCTTTTGATGGGCTCGGAATTATTCTTTCAAGACTTCAACAGGTGTGATTATCAAATGCACGGACTGGACTGGAATCATGTTATGAATTATGCCTCAATCGACGACTCTGTTACCGCGTTCTATCGCACAATCGAACAGATCATCCAAGAAAACGTGCCGGTCAAAATTTGCCGACCATCGAAGAAGTACAATCAACCCTGGTGGACGCCACAGCTCCGGAATCTTCGCAATCGTCTGCGGAAATGCAGGAAGAATTTCTTCCGAAACAGGATTGAAGCGAATGCGGCTAATCTGCGGTTAGCTGAAAAAGAATATATTCGTATGCAGCATTGTCGGTTCCGTGAGTACATGGAAAGCCTTCAAGCAAACTTGAAAAATGATCCTTCATCGTTCTGGGCCTACATTAAGGTGAAGGTGGGTTGAGTACCGAAACAAAGCTTTGAAAGTATTGGCACAACACAAACTGTCATATACTGTATTGGTGCCGTATTTATGAAAAAAACAAAGAATATTAGTATGGTGGTCAAAAAACGACCTAGCTCCACCACGCTCACTTGATTCTGTTCCATGCTCCGAGTGAGCCGATTTGAACAAAAACTGATTGAACAAAAACTGATTGAAAACTATTATGGGAAACTAAACCATTCATTACACTGGCTACAGCTCCTCCCCTCCAAACGCTGGCAAAAAGAGAACCCACATAGCTGAAAGCAACATTCCAGAGACTTCACTGAACGCACCTTAGGAAAGATCCGTTAAAATAGCATTCTATACTCCGCTCACCCCCATGTCACACTTTTTGTATGAAGTATCTGCTCCTGGTGAAATAGATATGTATCACAGAAAAAATCTGGCTATTTTGTTGAATTACACAATTACACAAACACAATGTCGGAAACGGCAAACGGCAAATTTGACGGAAAATATATGGGCTAACTGTCAAATTTGCCGTTTCCGTTTCTGTTCCGCCGACACTGTATTTGGGGCTTTATTATCATGCTAAAGATTTGCAACCTCGATTAAAATCGACTCCCAACTATTGGAACGTCCATTTAATATGCATTGTCTAAGGAGTTAAAGCTCTTGAATTTTTATCCAGTCATATGGTCTTCCCCTCACCAGCGCCCAATCACGGAGTGCCACAATCAGAATAATGTAAAATTCATCCTCGCCATATCAACTGCCATACAAACCTGAAACGACCTAAGCCCCTATTCAAACCAACCGAAACCAGCGAACGACACCCAAAATATGAAACATAATCGACTGAGCGCGGCGGAGCAAAATCAGTTTTGAGCCACCCTGTTTATTAGTTTGCTGCTATCGGTACCGGTGTTTACATTCGCTCCGCGATCAGTTTTTAGTCGTTTTTTTCGAACAAAAATAGCAGTTTATATTAAGTTTTCGCGTCAAACAAGTGACTGATTTCATAAAGTGATGTTTCATTTGCATTCCATCAACATTTCGGGGTGCTCATGTGCGGAGAAGTGTGTAAAAAAAAAGATTTTTTCAATGCCCTTTGAGAAGATGTGGAGTGCAGTGATAAACCAAAAAAACCGCGGACGGCAGTTAAATTGGCACGAAACTGCTGGTTTAGGCTATATTTCGAGCCGAAATGCACAGGACTTTTTGAAGAAACATGTTAATTATCACGGGAAGTACATAAATATACTGTGAACAGGTTAGTAATCTGAATATTAAACTTTTGTTCGATGCTGTTCGATGCATTCGAATGTTGGTGGGAGAGGAGTGCGGGAGGTGTGGGGTTGACCCGTGGAAGGTCCGGTGCCATATTGACTGCCATCGTGGTACTCTTCCAACTATGTCCTTAAAAAAAGGAAGGGGTCGAACAATATCCCTGTTGACGTCACTTATCGTACGCTTTCCTCCCGATCACCTGATGCAACAGCAAATTTGTTTGCCAGCTTCTTCCGCTCAGTACATGACGACAATCCTCCTCCATTGGATCAAAGCTACATCGAAAGTCTTCCATCGTATTCCGTCCGGCTTCCTCAAGTCACTTTTAGCAACGCTTGACACATCAAAAGGACCGGGACCCGATCACTTACCGCCCACCTTCATCAAACAATGTGCTTCATCGCTGATAATGCCCATTGCTTCAATTTTCAATCGATCTTAAGCGATAGTGTTTTCCCGGAAGCTTGCTTCGATCGTTCCCGTGTACAAATCCGGAAACATACATAGTGTAGAGAACTACCGTCCGATATCAATCTTGAACTGTTTCGCCAAAGTTTTTGAGTGTCTTTTGCACGAAGTGTTATATCCAGCAGTACAGTCTATCATCTCCGAGTATCAACATGGGTTCATGAAAAGCGCTCGACGACATCCAACCTAATGGCATTCACTCATACAGTGCTAGATGAATTGGAGAACCGTAGCCAGGTCGACGCTATTTATTTTGACTTTTCAAAGGCGTTTGACAAGGTGCCACATGTAGCGATAGAAAAACTTGACCGATTTGGCTTACCTACTTGGATCATTCGGTGGTTAAAATCGTACTTATCCTCTTGCAAGGCTTTCGTCAAAGTACTTGGCGCCAAGTCTGATGCCTATGACATTCCCTCTGGAGTACCGCAGGGCAGTATTCTAGGTCCGCTCATCTTTATTCTTTTCGTCAATGATCTATGTAGCAACCTGAGCTCTGGAACAGCTTTATGCGGGCGATTTGAAAATATACCGTGTCATAAAATCGCTCATAGACTGTTGTGCCTTACCTACTGATATTGTGAATGTTGCAAACTGGTGCAAGATCAATGGTATGCAGATGAACCCGACTAAATGCAAAGCCATAACATTCACTCGTTGCCGATCTTCTATAACCTATGACTATTGTCTGAATCACACAGCGCTTCAGAGGGTTACATCGATCAAAGACCTTGGAATCGTTCTCGATAGTAAGCTTCGTTTTACGGAACATTTATCAGTTACCATTGCTAAGGCCAATGCTATGCTTGGATTCTTACGGCGGAATACAGCACAGTTCGATGATGTCCATGCTCTCAAATCATTATATTGTGCATTAATTCGGAGCATACTAGAGTATAAAGTGCAAATCTGGGCTCCGTATCATTCCGTTCACATTGAACGCATCGAGAGAATACAAAAACGCTTCATCAACTACGCCTTGCGCCGCTTACCATGGAACGATCCATCAAACCTGCCTCCATACCGAAACCGTTGTGCTTTGATTGACTTACAACCAATGGCAGACCGGCGAGTGATGCTTCAGAGGATGTTTATTTTCGACGTGATAACGTGCAACATCGACTGCCGTTACATCCTGGAGAATGTTCGATTTCATGCACCGTCTCGTCAACTCAGGAATCGTCAACTGTTATGGATCCGTGGTCACCGCACACACTACGGTCAAAATAATCCATTGGACTTATGCTGCAGACTATTCAACGAAGTGTGTTGTTTTTTCGACTTTAATGTTACCAAATTAGTTTTTAAAAATAGGATTAAGTCAAACAATCAATCTGTGCAATTTACAAGTTGAAGACCATGTACAATAAATACATAAATAAATAAAGAGACTTGGAAGCCTACTTTCAAAAGGTTCAGAAACGTCATTTCAAGATGCTCAAAAGTCTATTTTCACTAGGTTCGAGGGCACTCTTTCAAGATAATCTTATGAGTTACGCTTATTAAAATAGGGGGTACCTCAATGAATACAAAATACTAAGAAAAGGTTGAGAATTGCTGGATCTGAACTCCAGAACAATTAGGAGAGTCTATAACGTCTATTTGGACTGCACATAATACGAAGGGCTTACATTAGTGATGGGCGAAATGGTTCAATTAAGTGAGCGGCTCTGAGCCAAGCATTCACTTTAATGAGCCGACTCATTTGAACGGCTCGTTGACTCATTACATTTTGCAAATAAAACATAAAACCAGACTGTTTTATGATATCTTGTATACTCAACTGTGTTTTATTGATGTTTAAGTGCTTGTTTACAATACAAATTCGTCCAGCCAAAAGTTCGTCTAAATCCTTGTACATTTAGAATCAGAAAACTGTGAGAAGGTATGTGCTCTTTGCTCTCCAGATTCACTCAGGTATTTTTTTTTGTTCTTAACATCATAACATTGAAACGCTTATCCTCGACAAGGAAGTTTCAGGGAAATTCTTGTCAACTTCGATATTTGTATTAATCGATGAATCATTTGAATCTAGAATCTTGCTGAGCTAGTCATCAATCATTCGCAGTGAGCAAAGCACGTCAATTCTATGACTGTCGCTATTTTTAGTTTTTTTTTTATTTATCAATCATGGGAGCCAAAACTGTTCCGGAAGATTTAATGCTTCCTTAACGTACAAAAAAACATTAAAGTAGAGATAACTCTACTTTAGCGCATGTAAAATTACCAATCTTACTTGATCGTTAATATTTTCGAGCTACAGTTACAGATGTCAAACAAACAGCCCATGGATCCCAAATATGAGGGAATAGATGCTCTTAAATAAACGGACAGTTAAGTTAGCTAGCATGTATTCAAAATGGGCAGAATTTACGACTGAAAAAAAAAATACCGCGAACATGAGTCTCGTGTTGTGAGGCTTCCTTGAGCACCAAAATTGAACGACTGAACAAAGGAACCAGCGATCATTATTTTTGAGCCATTTTAACAGCGACCGTTTATTTGAGAGCCGCGACTCAAAATTATAGAGTCGTGGCTCGTTCGCTCTTTCTCACGAACCGGTTCAAATGAACGGCTCGTGAGCGTTCGCCCATCTATAGCTTGCATAGCCATGCTGGGTCGATATTGGTTTGATACCAAGAGTAGTGGATCTTGAAGTCCAACTATGCTAAATTCCAGATCAAGTTGGAGAACCTATAGAACATCTGCATCAAACTAATTTGAACTGCATATAAAAAGCAAGGGGTCTAGGGACTTGTATGGACATGCTGAGCTGATTTCGATTTGGATATTAGGTGTAGTTGACTTTGTATACCAATTGGTCTGAGCTCTTGAACAATTTAGAGAGTCTAGAACATTTGCATTAAACTAATTTGAACTCAATATAATGCCAGGGACTTGTTTGGACATGCTGGGTTAATTTCGATTGCATATCAGGCGTAGTTTACCAATTGATCTAAACTACGCACATAGGAGTACGCAGTATAAAAGCGTGGCCAAAACTATGCCAATTATTTTGTCGGCTGTAAATGCATTCAATTAACAGTAAAGCGTATTTTATTGTTTTTGTGCTCTTTGTATTACACTAGTAGTGAAGTATGACCACCGGCGGCGTCAGTTGTTATTATTAGGTAGAGCACCACTTGGCGTAAGAATGCTGCCTTTGGGAACCACAGCGTGCTTGCGACGAGTGGTATCCTCCTCTGACTCTGGCAATGAGTATGATTTTTATGTTAATTTTCATTCTTTAACTATTACTTACTAAGATTGCTGGAAATGTGCTTCGTTTGTATGCTTTTCATCAAAGTCCAGCTCTTCTTTGAAAGCGAACCATTTTATGAGCTTTGTCGCTTAAAATCATAAATATTTATTTTTTTCGCCTAGCTTTTCTTAGAAAACTTCACTATATTCAATTAAAAACAACTCACGATTGCGTGAGGATGCGTGAAATGTTTTTCGTGGAGCTTATTGAGGAAACTTCAATCTTTCCAACGCTGACAATTTTGTTGCTTGATCGGGTTTGGAACCTAATCAAAAGTTTAATTTTGTAAAACATATTATTGTAAAAAAGGTAAAAAAAGCTAGCAATTAATATCATCATTATGGATCACCTAAAAACAATTTCAGATCGAATCGTGCTTGGAAACGATTTTTTATACCCTCATTATTGATACCTATATTGATTTTCATCTTAAAAATCAATAAAAACCCAGAAAAACACGATAAAACATGAACATTTTTTCATGGACAATTGCGATAAAACTAGCATGTAAATTATGGTGAAGTTTTGGCAGCAAGCATTGCTCACAAGTAATCAATATTGATCCAAAAATCCCAGGGCAAGTTAGTATTACTATTTGAGAGTACAAAAACGAAAAATAATATGGAGATATCTAAAAATATTGTTTTTGACTTTTGGCCAGGATTTGGAGTGAAATACTCCTTAGTGCTACGTAACAATTTGGAGAACCTAGAACATCTGCATCAAAGCAAAATAATACGCAAGGGCTTTACGGTTTTGCAGGGACAAGATGGGTTGATGTCCGTTTTGAAGTTCTTCTTAATCGGTAAATTTTACTCATATTGAATTTGGTAAATCCAAATCTTTTACATTTTAAATGACAGCATCCAGCTGACCTAGCAAAAACAAAAATTAGTGTCCCTAGAAACATAACAAACAAGAAAACTACATGGAACTAGATGAGGTAAAAAAGACAACCGTGGAACAAATTGTAAAAATCGTTTAGAAGACGTCCGGGAACCTGAAATCATAATTCTAATGATTTATTGATCGCAGTATTGGACATGTTAACCAAGAACATGTAGGTCCTAACATTCAATTAGGTTCAAGTTTCCCATAATACAAATTCCATGTAAATGCTTGCACACTTGTTTATTTATTTAATAAAACGGATGAGATGAAATTTGCGTAAAATGTTTAGTCACAAGATGAATCATCGCACAAATGTACCATGCGTCTCCATATGCATTTATGCTTAAAAGCTGCTGAACAGTTTTCACAATCCCTACCTATTGTTTCCCCTATGAGGCCCATTTTTACCTGAAAAACACTCATGGGGACATTCAGATATCATAATAACTTGGTATTTTAACTTATCTGAGCATGCAATCATGCAAACACAGAATTTACTTCAATGCCGTTAAAGCGATGATCCCCTTCATATTTTTTGACCAAATTATCTCGGAACTTTCCCAATCAAACAAGAAACGTCAGTAACCAGTCGAATTCAGAGGTCGAGAACTACAAATGCACACATGAGCATCGCGAATACAAATTTATTGTGGACCAGTGTAATAAATAAAAATAATGACATATTTGAATATGTTTGATCTTCGGTTTGATTCTAAGGAAAATGTTTGAAATTACAATTGGTATGTTAAAATGCTAGAAGTTGTTGGACTTATTCAATGCTCTGGGATAAGATTTCGAAACGGACCATGATGTTAAGATAAGTTAAGTACAGATCCAAAGATCGGCTTCTCAAAATTCAGCATGTCCATTTTTCGTCATCGTCTCGTTCAAATAGCTTAGGAGAAAAAATAATCATCAAATCCTATGCCGGAGGATTTTTTTTTCGTGAGTGGTAGAAGAGAATGTAGGGTTTGCGTAAGTTACCTTCAGTGTGGGTTTATAGATTCACTTCTTGCCAGGAGAGCTGCTGCCATCCTAACTCTCCGATCATGTGAGATTATACCAAATCAATACAGTATTTAAAGTTCAAGTTGATCTGAAACGCTTTTATGAATGAATGAACAGAACTGATTTTTACTGTCAAAAAGTCCAAATAAATCAACTACCGATGAAATGTCTTCACCTGTTATTAGTACTATTCTATTAAATTCCATCACGACGAGTCAATTAGAACACACTAAAGATGGCCTTACAGTTGATGTTATATATGTATCTGATTTCACGAAACACAAGCGATAGCCGATGAAATAGCAACAATGTCGCAACTCTGATCTGTTCAAATCACCTAATGAGCAGCTTCAATCTTGCAAAAACCTCCAACGCAGAAATAATATCATAATCACAGACAGTAAAACTTACTCCTTCATTGCGGCTTGATAGTTCCCACGAGGGCCATTTTCCCCATTCACGGCCATTCGCTCCGAGCAGAACTTTATATGATCTTTGATTTGGAAATTGTTTCCCACAAAATAGACAAGCATGTCACCGATAAAAAAACATCACTTGGTTGTTGGTTGTCCTGATATACAGCCCTGATAGGGCAGATATTTTCCGGCCAGGCAGCCGCCAGCGATCCCACAGAAATGGCCTATCAGCGCTCATCTGGCTGCTGCCGCTGTGGGAATAAAAATAAAGCCATCTGAGCGGAATGGCAGTTTGCTGATATTTGGTGCGTCGTCGCTTCGTCGGTTGGCATAGGACCTATGCGGTGCGGTATGTCGATCCCTTTGGAGCGCTCTTTGAAGCTGAACCAGCGCTATCAGAGAACCGGCAAAAAAAACACGTCTTCGTTCTAATTGATTACTCCTTGGAGGCTTTTATGGTTGAACTTAATTTTGGTGAGGGTTTTGTTGCTTATTGCTGTGAGACACATCCAAGGTTATCGAGGTGGTCGAATTACAGTTGTGTTCCGAATAATAGGCCGATTTTTATACGAAATGGCTAACATGGATATGCTGTTTCGTATTATGATACCTGAGCAATTAAGCTGGAACTGTGGCAGTAAACTAAGAATACAATTAATTCTGTTTCCGCTTGACAATAACTTAGTATAGGAAAGATTCATTTGTTCGAAAAGAGTTACTTTCGTGTTATTTGTTAAGTAATAATTGAGAGATGCCTCTAAAATAAAACAATTAAATGAGAATCGTGTTCGTTTCATCCTAAACTAATGATTTTATTATCCAAAACGATCCTTTATTTCGTTGGAAGACAACTAATTCAAAACACCAAAAGAAGAACATCAACTATTTATTACTTCAATTTAGTTTCTCCACGAGCCAGCAGATAAAGGTCAAAATTGAAGAGGGACACATGCTATAACGTAGGAATTTCGGATCTCATAACACGACACACTTCTGAAAGGTTCTTTCCGCGAATCACCTGCTACCCACTCGTAAAAACCAGCGCAGCGTTGTCTCTCCTATGATTGCATTCAAACTACCGCCGCGTTTCATTCATACGGGTGGGTTCCTCTTCAGAAGCAGCCCAACCGAACAAGTGTTATGTATTATGTAGTTCGAGTGGGCACAGCCTATAGTGAAGAAACACTTAAACCCACCTGCCGGTCGCCGGAAAAGGATGATACTCGCTGAAGTGCCTACCGGCGAACGGTGGATATTCCACTCCGTCGGTTCCTGAGAAGGATCTGGACATTCTATACTCTTTTTTTTTTCCTGGTGCTTTCGTCAAGTTTTCCACCCGCTTTCAAGTGTCCAATAAGGATGAATAAATTATATTGTTCGGATTTTTTCGCCCTGGAATCGAAATTGTTCGCGATCCGAACCTCGTCACATCATGTGAAGCATGTCGTTGCGGTAGGGATGGCCATGAAAATGTGTGCAACATATTTGAAGGATGTGATTTTAAGGTCTTAATTCACTGTTATATATTATGGCATATTGCGATATGAAACTATTATGATTTAAACACGAACATTATCCCCTACATGCAAAAAAAAACGTTCCCGAATTGGTGAACCAGCAAAAATACACCGTGATTTAATTCATGGATTCTGGAACACCAGTCACGTTTTCCGGTAACCCCCAATACTTTTTCAAATCAAAATCTTCCACATAATGTACTTATTCACATCTGAGTTTTTGGAACATTGTAAAAAAGGACGAAATATTTGGCAGCAAAATAGATCGCGACTAGCTCTTTGGCAGTGGCGGAGTACTTCTCTTCTGTCATTGACAAAGTCCGATAAAGATATGCGATCGGTTTTTCCTTATTTACAATGCTTTCTTGAAAGCGTCCGTCGTCAAAATACACGGTTCTGAAAATTAGGATATGCCAATAAGAGATCTGACGTCATGATTTCTTTTAGTTTATTGAGTGCCTTTTCAAAAGTGTCGTCGATTTCAATTGACTTACTTTTGCCTCTAAGCTTGCAGGTCATTGGTTTTGCAACATGGGCAAAGCGAGGAATGAATCGCCTGTAATAGCTTATCGTTCCCAAAAATTACTTCAATTCTTTTGGATTTTTAGGCAGCGGCCAGTTTTTAATGGCCTCGATTTTATCCGATTTTATCCTCCGTTGTTACTACGTGGCCGATGAATTCAACTTCTTTCCGAAAAACTCAGATTTGTCACTTTGTACCTTCAGGTTAGATTCCCTTAAAGTTTGCAAGACTTTTCTTATATCCTTATGGTGCTCTTCTAATGAGCCCGATAATATTATAATATCGTCCATGTAGATGAAACATCTAATATTCAAGTGCTTTCGAAGGGCGGAATCCATGAGCCTTTGAAATGTAGCGGGGGCATTTTTCTGCCCAAAAGGCATTCGAACGAACTCGAATTTACTTCCATCTACATTGAAGGCCGTTTTTGGAATGTCAGCAGGATCGATCTCGACTTGGTGGAAACCGCTAGCGAGATCCAGCACTGTGAAGTATTGTGTTTGGCCAAGCCGATCCAGAATTTCACTTATTTCTGGAATCGGGTATCGATCAGCAGGAGTTTTTTCGTTCAACTTTCTGTAATCGATGACAATTCTATACTTCTGCTGCCAAGAATTGTCAATTTCCTTGGGCACTATCCAAATGGTTGATGTCCAAGGCGAGCAAAATTCTCTAACTATCCCTGTCTCTAATAGTTTTTGAATCTATTCTGCTATCACCTGTTGTAGATGATATGGATACTTATAAGTCTTCTGATGGATTGGGATATCGTCTGAAGTTGTGATCCTATGCTTCACTTGATGGGTAAAAGTTAGCTTTTACCCTCTTGAAAAAAATACGTCTCTAAAAGGTCGTAGAGCCTGAATCAAACGAGTTTTCTACTACCCGCTCAGGAAGTTGAGTTTTGGTAGTTTCTCGTTTGTCATTACGAAACTATCATTACAAAATTGGTCTATCTTTTGTGAAACTGAATTAGACTTATTTGAAAGATGAACCATGGCTCTCTGGCCCTCAGCGGAATGCAATCCAGCTAGTAAAGTAACCTGATTAATTTCATACTTAATCAAAAATGTACCATTGCTTGTAGTACAAATGGGGACGACAGAATTCTCTTGAATATGGAAGTTTCCTGAAGAAGGATAGTATTTTGAGAACTCGTACGACTTACTTCCAATTGTCAGATGATGGCGTTTGGTGATAAACTTTCGAATCCAATAAGCCCATCAAAGAACTTATGGAACTTACAAACGTAATACGGCAGTTTTTCGGGAAAACTATCGGAGAAAAGATTATTATTTATTTATTCAGACTAAGGCCGAAGTGGCCTGTGCGGTATATAAGAGTCTTCTCCATTCGGCTCGGTCCATGGCTACACGTCGCCAACCACGCAGTCTACGGAGGGTCCGCAAGTCATCTTCCACCTGATCGATCCACCTTGCCCGCTGCGCACCTCGCCTTCTTGTGCCCGTCGGATCGTTGTCGAGAACCATTTTCACCGGGTTACTGTCCGACATTCTGGCTACGTGCCCTGCCCATCGCAGTCGTCCGATTTTCGCGGTGTGAACGATGAATGGTTCTCCCAACAGCTGATGCAATTCGTGGTTAATTCGCCTCCTCCACGTACCGTCCGCCATCTGCACCCCACCATAGATGGTACGCAGCACTTTCCTTTCGAAAACTCCAAGTGCGCGTTGGTCCTCCACGAGCATCGTCCAGGTCTCGTGTTCGTAGAGGACTACCGGTCTAATTAGCGTTTTGTAGATTGTCAGTTTGGTACGGCGGCGAACTCTATTCGATCGGAGCGTCTTGCGGAGTCCAAAGTACGTACGATTTCCAGCCACTATGCGTCTCCGAATTTCTCTGCTGGTGTCATTTTCGGCAGTCACCAGTGAGCCCAAGTACACAAATTCTTCTACCACCTCGATTTCGTCACCACCAATGCAAACTCGCGGTGAGTGGCTCACATTGTCTTCTCTTGAACCTCTGCCTATCATGTACTTCGTCTTCGACGTGTTGATGACAAGTCCGATCCGCTTAGCTTCCCTCTTCAGTCTGATGTAGGCTTCCTCCATCTTCTCAAAGTTACGTGCCATAATATCTATGTCGTCGGCGAAACCAAATAGCTGGACGGACTTATTGAAAATTGTACTACTCGTGTTAATCCCTGCTCTTCGTATTACCCCTTCCAAAGCGATGTTGAATAGCAAACACGAAAGACCATCACCTTGCCGTAACCCTCTGCGGGTTTCGAAGGGACTCGAGAATGCCCCTGAAACTCGAACTACGCACATCACCCGATCCATCGTCGCTTTGATCAATCGTGTCAGTTTATCCGGAAAACCGTGTTCGTGCATTAGCTGCCATAGCTGGTCCCGATCGATTGTATCAGAGAAAAGATACGCGTGGTATTTTGCCACCGTGATAATTTCAATTTTCTGGTGACCTGTGAGTGGTTTCGATTGAAGGTTTGCCTTCAACCTGGTGTTTGTTTCTTTCATTTCGTTATAGAAACGAAAATGTGTTACATATATCCTCTTTCCGCATGCGAAATAAAGTGAATAGGTTCGTGGTGAAGTCCTGTTCGGACAAGAATTTAAACGGATCGAGGAGCTTGAACGCATCTCCAATCTGTGTATTTCTGGCAGTCGTTTGAGCACGCAGCTCGATCAGTTCAGACCGAAGCTCGTTCATCTCAAAATCAATATTTGGTCATTTTAGTTGTGTGTTGCAAGTTGCGACTTAAGCTTGTTGATCATAGTCTTGAGCTGGTCAATCTCTTCGTTTCTACACGCAAAAAAAAGCGTTAATGAATTCGTGAACTAACGAGTTCACGGTGTATGTTTTCGTGAACAACAGTCACGGGTTCGAGAACACAGTCACGTTTTCTGGAACGTTCTGCAAAACCTGACTGGTGTTCCAGAATCCATGAATTAAATCACGGTGTATTTTTGCTGGTTCACGAATTCGGGAACGTTTTTTTTGCGTGTAGTAGTAGGGACCATTTCATGAAAGTATGAACGCACTTAATTCACTAAAATCACTGAGTAAGGGTAGAATATGCGGTGAAACTTACGTAAGTTTAAAGAACATAGGTGGGTTGCGATATGGCGGATATCGTTCGTCGTCCGGTTGCCTTTTCAGCTTCTGCGGTCCTTGAGGCTTTAGCTGTCATCGGTATCCCTTTTTTAAACACCACAAATCACTCGCGATCCTACTTCTCACACTAGTTAGGGATTTTTTTTGACACGAACGAATTTTTAGAAACTAAACTTTAAAACACTTTATTTCCGCGTACTTCACTTATCGACTACTTACTATGAAATCTAGAACAAGAAAGAGAGCAAGCCACGTTGCTGGTTCGCTTCTATAAACTATTTATGTTTAACTTGCGCATTTTGCGCAGCCTAACACCTGATTTGCAGTGTGGCGTGGCGTGATGCGCCACTTTGCACAAAACTGCCCCTACTGGCTAACTCTCCTGGCAGGATTTCCTAACGTAGATTTAAAGAAACATTATAAATAGGTCATTATACACGCAAAAAAAGCGTCCGTGAATTCATGAACTGACAAGTTCACGGCATATTTTTTCGTGAACAACAGCCACGGATTCGGGAACACAGTCACGTTTTCCGGAACGACCCTTTCGGCCAACGACCCATTCGGCCAAATGACCCTTTCGGGCAAATTACCCTTTCGGCCAAATGACCCATTCTTTGCTACTCCATTATGATCAGCTGTTCTTGCTCAGGGAACCAACAGATGTTTGCTTGGGACTAGAGCACATATCTTCAATGTACAAGTACTGGTGATCTCATTTGTGGTCATACTGGCGCCTGCCACGTCAGAATCAACTCAATGTAGGGAAAAAGGGAGGAAATGATGATGCAATCATTCGCCCACTTGTTCATGCGGAATTTAGTTGGAATTTTTGGGTTAGGTTCGAGAGGCAGAGGTCCGTCTTGGTTAACGAGCTGCCAATATGATAGATAGGAGAAAGCAACTGATGGAATTTCTAATTGAATGTAGGAAACGAGCTAGTTCATTTCCAATTCTAGCAGATTACTGCTAGAATACTCAAGTTGAAGGTACATATAGGATAGAAATGGAAACGGTATGGAAGTCCATTTCCAGTTCTAGCGATTGCTAGAACATGAGAAATATAGAGAAAGATACAAAGTAGGAGAATGGAACGGACCTGGGATTGAACCAACTACCTCCTGCGTATGAGGCAGAAGCAGTAGCCATATGACTACCAAGCCCGTTATGGACGGATTTATTGTATTGTTATTTCAGAAAAATGATTTATTGAATTTCTTCTCTGGATACGATAACATCGAGATAAAAAGTTTGTTTTAGAAGACTACATAACAACGAAAATTGGTGCTTGTCGTCTGTTGTAATTATTAACACAGGGTGCGGAATTTTAGACAATTTGTACAGCTTTAACAGTTACAAACGAAAATAAGTCGAAATAAATGCAGTTTCGAGTACCGTTTTAAGTCAAAGGCCTGACTTTTATTTCGAATACTGGCATTTTAGCGCCTTAAAACTAAAAATTTCGGTTTTCAGTTCTGAGGATCAGGAATTTGAGTCAATATTTGACATCTATGCTCTATTATTGTTGTTATTTCATAAAATAAAATAACAGTAAATTAGCACAGATGATGTATCTACTCAAAAATGAATAGGATTGTGTTTGTATACGAATAACTTGAAAACTGCTGAATGGGTTATGCTATTTCTTCATCAACCCTGGTTTACAATATTTAAGAATATAAATAGAATAGAAAAGTCTCGAGTAAAATTATGAAAATCATGAAAAATATTTGTATGCCCAACAAGGACAGTTCACAACGCGCATTTTCTCCTATTATGCAGAATATCACTTGCCAAATGAAATCCAGAAGCGTTTCGTTCCTGTGATTAAATATATGGTGGATATTCGGCTTGTGTTATTTTCGCGGGCAAAGTATCACAAAAAAAATCAAAATAGTGTATATAACAAAAAAGATACAGTTCAATCAAAGTTAATTTCCCATTTTGCGGAAATTGGACCACCCGACTTGGACATTCATTTATTATTATGTTTTTTGGAATTTATTATTATGTTCTGAAAACTCAGATGTGAATATGTACATTGTGGAAGGTTTTGATTTGAAAATGTATTGGAGGTAAGCACTTTCCTACGATGGGACTCGAACCTACGACCCTCAGTACGCTAGACTGTTGCTTTTAACCAACAGAGCTATGAAGGACCTCCGTCGGCCTTCGCAACCTAGCGACTACTGAATTTGCCCGAGATTCCCAAATCGGACCCATAGTCGAAGCACTCACAATCCATTTCCTAAACCAATGCTTCCACATGTGAGTAGTACACTACACATTCACGTCAGAGTGCTTAGTTGATTAAAAGCACCAGTCTAGCGTATTGAGGGTTGTGGGTTCGAGTTTCATCGAAGGAAAGTAGTTACCCCCAATGCATTTTTCAAATCAAAATCTTCCACATAATGCACATAATCACATGTGAGTTTTTAGAACATTGTAAAAAATTCAGCGGAAAAAAAAAATTCATCACTTTTCATAGTGAGAAGTGGGAAATAAGTAGAGAGAAGTGAGACGTCCAGCTTTTCACACCTCATTTCTCACTTTTCAAATGACTTATTCGGCCAAATGTCCTATTCGGCTAAATGTCCAATTCGGCCAAATTTCCTATTCGGCCAAATGACTTTCGGCCAGAAGGGTTTCGACCCAATGCAGCCCCATATAAAGGAGTGGCCAAAACTACCAAAAGGCCAATTTTCGATTTGTGCGAGTAAAGTGTGATGAATACACAGCTTATAACCTATATTTTTATAATCAGGACGGTTTTTATTTTTTAGATTTTTTTAAGGAGGGGTGGGGGCGTTCAAACAAGCCCCTCCTAGAAATGATATTTCTACGTTTTTTGGGAAAACGGGCAGCTTTGCCATATTTTCATCTCGAAAGTAATATATTTATATATCGTTACAAAGCTCTTAAACAGATCTAGGCTTGATAATGTAATAATAGCTCCGTCCAGAATTTAGTTTTTAGTAGTTTTGTAAAAGCATATTTTACGCAGTTTTTAACGAACAAAACAGTTTTGTACCCCGCAATACCCCTCAGTAAAACATCATGCACTACAATATTGAACTCTCAAGCTTTGAGGACCATGAATAAAATTCTGCCCAAATTCGCCATTTTGTAAGATACATGAATTTTAAAAAATGCCTATTTTTGCCTTTCTTGTGTACTAAGTATACGTAGAAGCTATATGATCACTCCAAAAGCATTTAAAAGAAAGCCCAAACACTCATAGTATTGTATACTGATCGACTCAGTTCGACGAATTGAGGTGATATCTGTGTGTACGTGTGTGTGAATGTCTGTAATTATCTTAACCATTTTTTAAGGCACTTACTCTTAACCGATTTACTCGCAACGAGTTTCATTCGTCAGAGAACGTTGTTCCAGTGCTCTCTATTAAAAATAGGCTGGATCGGACTATGGGCTCAAAAGTTATAGCCAAAATACATTTACTCAATAATGCCACTTTAATTGAAATTGGTGACGAACACAATTTACATAACATTTTAAGGGGAGGGTTATGTCTTAACGTTGCGCCTAATTCAAGAAAAATCAACTATCATATAAAAAGCGTCACGCAGTGAGAAGGGTAGGGGTTCAAAATTTACAATTTTGACATTACTACATTATAGAAGTGAATTATAGATTTAGCCATAACGTGTCATAGCGTGGTGGATGAGTAGTGTGTTAAATAACTCCTTGTCACAATACCTTTTAATATTTATGAAAGAAATCTTAATTAAATATCAAATAAATGAAATTCCATTCCGTTGATGTCACAATATGACGCTAATTGAATCTGTTCTACTCTCCTTTGCTGGTTTAATAAGTTCTACTCAGTAAATTTTCAACACCAGAAGCTAATAGTGCTTTTATGATCACTGTTTTGCGTCCATTTGTCTGTGACACGAATATACAGTTAAACCCTTTATATGTCCATTTGTATTTTATCCAGCATTAAACGGGCTTATTGCAAGACAAAAAAAGTGACGATACTATGCCGAAAATTGGTCCCATACCCTATTGAAGGCTCAGAAAAAATATTTTTCTTTTCTATCTATGTTTTGCCTTTCTCGTATACTAAGTATACGGTAAAGGCTATATGATCGCTCCAAAAACAAACTTTTTATAGAAGGCCCGGAGACCCATAGTGTTACATACCAATCGACTCAGTTCGACGAATCGAGGTGATGTCTGTGTGTGTGTGTGTGTGTGTGTGTGTGTGTGTGTGTGTGTGTGTGTGTGTGTGCGCAAAACTACTCAAAACAATGTCACTCATTTTTCGGGCCTTTATCCTTAACTGATTTGCTCGCAACAAGTTGCATTCGACGCAGAATCCTGTCTCATTGCTTCCTATTAAAAATTGGCCAGATCGGACAATGGGCCGGAAGTTATGGCCAAAATACAAATTCATACGAAAAAATCGCGTAAAAAATGTCACTCATTTTTCGGGCACTTATCCTCAACCGATTTGCTTGCAGCAAGTTGCATTCGACGCAGAATCCTGTCCCATTATTTCCTATTGAGAATTGGCCAGATCGGACTATGGGATCAGAAGTTATGGCCAAAATACAAATTCATACGAAAAAATCGCGTAAAAAATGTCACTCATTTTTCGGGCACTTATCCTCAACCGATTTGCTTGCAACAAGTAGCATTCGACGCAGAATCCTGTCCCATTGTTTCCTATTTGAAATTGGCCAGATCGGACTATGGGATCAGAAGTTATGGCCAAAATACAAATTCATACGAAAAAATCGCGTAAAAAATTTCACTCATTTTTCGAGCACTTATCCTCAACCGATTTGCTCGCAACAAGTTGCATTCGACGCAGAAACCTGTCCCATTGTTTCCTATTTGAAATTGGTCAGATCGGACTATGGGATCAGAAGTTATGGCCAAAATACAAATTCATACGAAAAAATCGCGTAAAAAATGTCACTCATTTTTCGGGCACTTATCCTCAACCGATTTGCTTGCAACAAGTAGCATTCGACGCAGAATCCTGTCCCATTGTTTCCTATTTGAAATTTGCCAGATCGGACTATGGGATCAGAAGTTATGGCCAAAATACAAATTCATACAAAAAAATCGCGTAAAAAATGTCACTCATTTTTCGAGCACTTATCCTCAACCGATTTGCTCGCAACAAGTTGCATTCGACGCAGAATCCTGTCCTATTTGAAATTGGTCAGATCGGACTATGGGATCAGAAGTTATGGCCAAAATACAAATTCATACGAAAAATCGCGTAAAAATGTCACTCATTTTCCGGGCACTTATCCTCAATCGATTTGCTCACAACAAGTTGCATTCGACGTAGAATCCTGTCTAGTTGTTTCCTATTGAAAATTGGCCATATCGGACTATGGGATCGAAAATTATACCATTTTTGCCTTTCTCGTATACTAAGTATACGGTAAAGGCTATATGATCGCTCCAAAAACAAACTTTTTATAGAAGGCCCGGAGACCCATAGTGTTATATACCAATCGACTCAGTTCGACGAATCGAGTTGATGTCTGTGTGTGTGTGTGTGTGTGTGTGTGTGTGTGTGTGTGTGTGTGTGTGTGTGTGTGTGTGTGTGTGTGTGTGTGTGTGTGTGTGTGTGTGTGTGTGTGTGTGTGTGTGTGTGTGTGTGTGTGTGTGTGTGTGTGTGTGTGTGTGTGTGTGTGTGTGTGTGTGTGTGTGTGTGTGTGTGTGTGTGTGTGTGTGTGTGTGTGTGCAAAACTACTCAAAAAATGTCACTCATTTTTCGGGCACTTATCCTCAACCGATTTGCTCACAACAAGTTGCATTCGACGCAGAATCCTGTCCCATTGTTTCCTATTTGAAATTGGCCAGATCGGACAAATTGGCCAAAATACAAATTCATGCGAAAAAATCGCGTAAAAAATGTTACTCATTTTCCGGGCATTTATCCTCAATCGATTTGCTCACAACAAGTTGCATTCGACGTAGAATCCTGTCCCGTTGTTTCCTATTGAAAATTGGCCATATCGGACTATGGGATCGAAAATTATACCATTTTTTTATGAAAAAATCGCTAAAAAATGTCACTCATTTTTCAGGCACTTTTCCTCAACCGATTTGCTCGCATTTGCATTCGACGCAGAATGTCTCATATTTTCTTATTGAAAATTAGCCAGATCGGACTATGGGCTTAGATGTTATGGTCAAATTACTATTTATTGTGAAAAAGAGTTCAAAAAAGTCTTGCTCACTTTCTTAGCACTTATACTTCATCTATTCCCCAAGCAACACAATTTCAACAAATCTGGTTGCAGTAACCATATTGTGACTGAATCCGGTCATATATAAGTTACTATGATTGATGAGCAATATGTGTGCTTTTCAGGTCACTCGCAACAGATTGCATTCGACGCAGAATCTTGTCCCATTGTTTCCTATAGAAACTAGGCCGGATCGTACAATTGAGTCAAAAGTTATGGCGAAAATACTAATTTTAAAACTACTAAATAAAATGCCATTTTTTGCTCTTATGCTCATCCGATTTGTTGGCAACAAATTGCGTTTGGCGAGAATTTTTTTATGCATATACACAAATATGAAAAATAAGACCAATCCACATATTGGTGTTATTTGAGATTTTTCCAAACCTTTTGAACGAACGAGAAAGGCACCATCACCGCTAGGTGGATTAATCTGGGTTTTTATGATGAATACCACCATTTATTGCAGGATTCATAATTTTGGCCAAAAATACCTCCTTTTTTCCTATTGTGCCATGGTTTGTTTGGCCTAGTGGTATTTGGCCAAACGACCTTTTTACATGTATGCACCAATTACATTGTATGTCAACCAAGTGATAATTAATATTCATACAAAAGTGTTACATGTTCGAATTTGGATGTTTGATTTTCGTGATATTGCTCCAATGGATTTCTAGAAAATAATTTTAACTAAAATAGTAAAACGCTAATATTATCTAAAGAATAGTAGTAAAAAAACTCGCACATCCCTCGTGCAATCCATACACGAAGCTTTTCTCGCATGTCTTCTATTTTTGGACTCTCAAAGGAGAGCTGAAACTGAAAGAAAGCATATTTCTATTGACATCTATTATGTATTCCTCGCCGGCTCCGGTTGTGTTTGAAGACGGGCTTTGAACTGGAAAATGTGAAACAAAAAACTCTGAAAAGACAGAAGGATCGGAGATCCCAATGAATAGAAAAGCGTACACTTTCCTCGCCAAGCTGTACCGTTTTGATTCGTACACCGCCCGCATGAGGTTATCAGTGCAAAACAGTAATAAGCGGGCTCCATAAAAAGGGTGAAGGTTCTTTTACATTATGGAATAAGATATAGCTCCATTATGTTAAATCCATTATGTATCTACATATGTTGCTGTTGCACAATACCCAAATTTATTCATTAGCATGAATATTATTATACTTTAATAAATCAACCGATTCAAACAGATTTAAACTCAACATTACGCGTATAAGATATTACTTTCATGCTTAACTCATTCAACAGATTTTATAAAAATCATCGAATTTGCAATATTGAATGTGTTTTATAATTAGTTTTCAGGTTTTGTTTGCGATGTTATCAATTAATGTGATTGGACCTGTTTGGACCTGTTTGGAATTTAAAAATCTGTTATCTGTACAGAATTCGAACGGCAACGGTAGAGCGGAACATTGTGCTGAACAGCAGCGACAGTGAGTGCCGGTATAGTGGCGGCGCGGGAAAAAATGTGAAACAAGTGGCCTGATAGCGCTAGAAATGACAGGAAAATCCGCTCAGAATCACGTCAGCACTTGAAAATCAAACACAATTGCGAGATTCGTTTTGCTATGGCGACGTCGACTCTGCCTGCGTTAGGGTGACAACCAATAGGACCCACTGACGGTGAAAGCTTTGGTGGTGCGCGGACTGCCTCGAGTGCCAGGGATTTTGGGCTCTGCTGCACTTCGGAAGCATCCTGAAATATCGTAGGTTGGTATGTACTACCAAGAAACGACGTCAGAGGGTTGGCAGAGTATTACTACTATGGAGAGAACTTCCGTCGTGGTTTTACCATTCCATTCACTATTGTTCTCGATTCGTCGGTTGAGTAAAATGGGCCACACCGGATGGCAGGATTGGAAGCTTTGTCGTTCTCTTTCTATGAGTATATTTTTTACGGGATGGGAAAATGGTTTCCGATACGCGTAGTTGAAGATACATATTTAGTGGTGGTTCATGAACCGGTGTCATTGCGACTCATTCAAATAGATGAACTTTGTTTCTAATAGAAGTAACGTAACAGGAACGAGTTTATGTATGTTCTGCTCGAAGTAATAATTCGTTTCTTCAAATCTAAACATGTGATTTGTTTTTCTTCTGAAAACTTTTATTTGAACATAGAACACAGGGTGGAGAGTGGTTATTAGAGTGGGGCGCAGTTGTATGGAAAAACGCAAACTTCGTCCGATCAAGTGAGATCAAGGTTTTTCTGAATCGTTTTGGGACCCCAATCAACTGTGCAAAATATGGGCTCGATTGGTTGCAACCTCGCATGCCGCATCGCGTTTTGAATTTACATGATGATTAGTATGGCAAAACGTATTTTTTTTACATTTTTGCTCTTAGCGGCTTCAATTTATCATCAATCACGTGACTCAATACGTTAGCATATAGTCTGGAAGATGCCGAAAGACTTTGCCGAAGAATGTACGTAGCTGGAAGGTCTACAAAAAATGTTATTACGTTTTGAAAATTAATTGTTTAAACCATATGCAAGAAATCAATGTTTCTGCCAGCACTACCGGACAACCTATGATTATCGAAGGGCAAAACCCATACTCCTTCTTATCGGATTTTTTTCTTTGTGAAATTATTCCGGATAGCTCTCATTAGCTCTAAAGCCCTATAAGATCAATTATTTTGAAATAACATTCATTTAAATTATTGGTCTACGTAGTACGGCAGTGCTGGCAGAATAAACGATTTTTTGCATATGGTTTGAACACTCAATGTTCAAAGCGTTATAACTTTTTTCGTGGACGTTCCAGCAACGTGCCTTATTCAGTAAAGTTTTTCGGCATCCTTTGGGTTATACTTTAACGCAATGTGCCACTTGGTTTACGATGAACTATATCCTCTAGTAGTAGAAATGCAAAAATATACGTTCTCCCATACTAATTTCCATACAAACTTCAAACGCGATGCGGAAAACGAGGAAGCAACCAATTGGTCCCAAATTCTGCACAGTTGTTCAGGACCCAGAATGGCTTCGAAAAACCATTGATTTGAAAAAATGACCATGACGCCCCACTCTAGTGGTTATGTGTAAGTGAGTATATATTTATACACATCACTAGTAAAATGAACAGATGTTCGATAATTCATGTTTAAGATTTTCGACTAAAATTATTGTTAATTATCAGGTTTTCAGCTTCCAGTCACATGAAAATGTTGATAATTTTATATCATTGCCAACGTTTTGATCCAAAGGTTCGGATCTTTATCAGGGCTTCATTGAGCCCCGATGAAGATCCAAACACCCAGATCGAACTGTAACCAAGGAATGTAAAATAACAACATTGGCAATGACAACAACATTGTCCTCTCTCGTAAATGTTTGGACAAACTCAACTCGCAATAAGCGTTTGTCCCAAACCGCAACAGAATAGGACAATTATCGCCTGCCGCGCATTTAGCGAGGTAGTCGGTTTTCGACGATATTTTTGGTTAAATAAGTATCAGTAATCAATGTTTAGATATAAACTTAAACATCTGTTGACATGATTTGTGTTTTACGTAAGAAATATACAAGTTATCGCAGTTTGAAAAGTTCACAACAATTCCCTCTCCATGTTTGTTGCAAATAAAATGGAACGCAACAATGTCTTTATTCTCTGCAGATGAGGACAAAGAGTTATCGCTATTCTCTTTTGTTGCTTGTTTTTTGCATTTTTCAGTGACAATTACATTCCTTGACTGTAAGCAATTATGTAAAATTATGATCTTTTTCATGTAACTAAAAGCCAATACCTGATATTTTGACAATTCTAATTCGTGGAATTTTTATAGTGAACGTTTTCACTATCAGGGGCAAATCTAGCGATGGAATGTAGTCGAATTTGCCACGACATGACACCGCACAGAGTTTTTTGGCTAAACTCTTCAAACTGCGATTATTGGTATATTTGTAAGACAAAAGGTTTGGCTATTAATTTTGACAATCAATAGATTTTAGCGAAAACTACTTAAAAAACCAGTTATTTCTGTTGGCGTGTGAGGAACTTATTGCGAGTTATTTTTATCCTTTAGAAGAAAGGACAATGTCGCTGTCGTTGGCATTGATTCAATTTCACATTCGTTATGTCTTCACACACTATTGGTTTAGTTGCGCGTGGCGTACCTTTTAAAAGTGGCCTTCGAATAAGTTACGGCAAACCTATTCTACCATGTGTTGCAGTCTAAATAATGATCGTACTTATTGGACTTCTGGTTCACCTGTTTTCTCAGCTCATTTCTCGTCATGTCGTTTATGTCGGTTATAGTCTCACAACCTCTCCCTCCCTCTACAAAACCGTACCTCAGTCAGAGCAATCTCACGCTTGAAAGACGAGCTAAGGACAGCGGTAAC
Organism: Armigeres subalbatus; assembly: GCF_024139115.2. Classification (NCBI taxonomy): domain Eukaryota; kingdom Metazoa; phylum Arthropoda; class Insecta; order Diptera; family Culicidae; genus Armigeres; species Armigeres subalbatus. The sequence continues at coordinate 157,447,046 of NC_085140.1, read as the reverse complement.
ATGGTGTGCAGAAAACTTTTTAAATTAAGTGATTCCAGCGCGAGATTGTGCCGTGGAAATTTATGTATATTGAAACGAAATGAGCGTTCGCAGAATCCCTCGGGTAATTTTTCTCGAAGAGTATACTTTTCTCTGCTCCATCTTCTACTGTTTGTTGTACATCGCCACGGAAGACAACGCTGTTGACGTTTTCCAGTTCATTCTGTACAACTTTGTTTGTAAGAATGATTAAGGACACCAGGAGTAATTTTTCGGAAGATTAAATTTCGGATCGAGTTCAGCCAAGCGAATTACACAACAATAAGATTATCATCCAAACTAGCAACAAGGCGACATTTTCTGTTAGGTTATATTGCATTTGAGTTTGCACAAGTGACCAATTGGATTGTAATTGAAACAGCATTATGTTTTGAGAAAATCATGCACACATACTTCCCAGAAAAGTCAATTCAATGACCATTTATTCATCTGCAGCTTTCTGGTAGCATGGACAAAGAGCTGGACAATCAACTTAGTCGGAAAAAAATCGCACTCAATTTCCAATCAAGCATCGGTGAAGTTCATCGAAGTGTTACGCGGTGAGCAGCAAGGCGAAACCTGATACACTAATTGAAAACCGATGGCTGAAGCACTTTTTGCCACTCTTCTCCGATACGGCACAATAAAAATTCAATTAAACTCCCGTTTTGTTACCCCCTCGTCGCCGCCTATCAAATTCTCAATCACATCCGCACCGGGACGGGGAAGGCAGGACACCTTCCTTCAATTTACTCAGCTTCCCGGAAAGAATAGCTTCTCCCGTTTTTCTTTGTGTCGAATTTTTCTCGCACATTCACCTCCTGGTAGGAATATATTTTTCTGCTGATTTATTTCATCCGAAGCGTGGGCACGTACTGGAACGCGCTCAAGTGCAGGAACGAGAACCATTCCGCATGCTGCAAATTGTACCCCACGGGGATGGATCTTGCGTCCACCATCCCCTGCGCCTACCGCAAAAAGTTATACTTTGCTCCTCCTGATGCCCATATCCTCACGACAGCCTCAGTAGTGTGGTGGTTCGCTTCGTCCTAAGCATGCTCTAAATTAAGGTGCTGCTGCGCGCTCTTCACTAAATTCAGTTCGATCTTGCATTCGCACGTTTCAAAATTTCCCCTTGTTCTTGCTCTCGGTTACACCGCTTGTGCACCTTTTTGTAAAACAGCGAGGAGAAAAGGTGGGAGCCTGGAGAACTTTGAGCGCCAATGTTGACGTCTTGCCCTTGCTGGTCGGTTGTCGTCATCTTACTGCTGCAGGCAGCGATCCAATTATTGATAACAAGCTCCGAACATTTTTCTCGCAGATTCGACACCGCTGACTTGGTGATATACCGCTACCGTTGTGAAGTAACAAGATTTATTTTGTCGGTTGTTAAGGAATCCACTTTTTGCATTTATTGTAGGTACGAGAAGATCGATCTGCATTGGAAAGCTGTATATTCACTCCGAAAACGATTTTTCGATATGAGTACATAATCCGAAATGAAATGTCTGTGCTTATGTCTGTATGTGTGTAATACTGTGTATGTGTAGAATTAACAGAATTAACTGAATTACGGTAAAAACTTTGTCTCCAATAAACATTGTTTTAACTAGACAGAACTAGACATTGTTTTAACGTAAAGTGCGATGAGATGACAGTAAAAAAATACTAAAATTTTGTTTTTCGCGAACAAACAATGCTAACGGATATTGTAGGTCTAGGCGGACCACAGATACTACAAAGAATTGGAAAACTTTCATTTTCTAATAATGGCATTTTTTGTTTTTTTTTTCTTATCGCATGAGAAAACGTCACCACAGTTAGGTGATATAAGCTGACATGTTCCGACCTCGGTAGATTTATATAATTGGTTGCCGAAAAGAACAAGCTGAGTATATTTTAATTCAACAAGCACTTTTGTTTCATCAAACGCTGAGGTGTGAATCGTAAATCATGGCTTAGTACTGCGTTGGAAATTATTGAAGGTGGTACATTTTAAGGGTCAAATATAAAGATAATCATATTATAGAGAAAACATATGAGCAGACAGTGTCAGTGTAAATGAACATTTGTTTTGAAACTACAAGTAAAATATTCTTCACTTGTCATAAGACGAGTTAATACAATCCCATTGAATTCCACCACTTAATTCAATCGAGCAATCAGAAACAATTTCCAGATCGAATGAGTTACTGAGGTGTCTTTTCCTATATATTTTGACTGAAATCCCCATACAATGTTGAAATCAAATGCGCCAGCTTTAGCAACATGAGCATGAGCATGAGCATGATGACCGTGCATTTCGTAGTTGCTACTCCGTGATCGACCAGAACAATCGCAATTGCACAGGGAACCAATGGATGGAAGCATGGGATTTGCTCTCCAACCTCAATGTGCACAATCCGAGAGCTGGCCACGTCCTCACGGTCATCGGGGATGGGAAGGAATTGATGATGCAGTCACTCGCCCACTGCAAGCCGAGAACACCTCTGCACTCACCACGAGTTCCTGCGGAATTTTATTGGAATCTTGGGGTTAAGGTTTTATGGCAGAGGTTCGTCTTGGTTAACGGGTTGCCAATGTGATAGTTATGGAAGGGTGGTGGTGTAGTATTCTAATTAGATGCCGAAACGAACTTTTTCGCTCATTTCGAATTCTAACAGTTACCTGCTAGAACTAATCAAGTTGTAGGTATAGGGATAGAAGATGGAAACGGTATGAAAGCCCATTTCCAGTTCTAGCGATTGCTAGAACATGAGAAATATATGAAAATATACAAAGTAGGAGGAATGGAACGGGCCTGGGATTGAACCCACGACCTCATGCGTATGAGGCAGAAGCGGTAGCCATATGACCACCAAGCCCGTTCAAATGCGCCAGCTTTAGCAACAAGCGATTAAGCTGAAATTTTGAGAGATTGATTTTCTCACCAAAGACACAAACCTGGGGGGTGCCCCGTGGAATGCGACAACATTTGTTTCTCCCCTGGGCCAGTCTAATATACACGCTTGTAGCATATATTTATAGAAAATCTATCTTTAAACGGAACATGGAACTGCAAGCCGCTAGTTTTCGTAGGTTGCGACAGGATGATCTACGATGAATTACATCCCCACAACTTCGACGTCGTGGCGCTGCAGGAGATTTGCTGGACAGGACATAAAGTGTGGAAAAGCGGGCATCGAGCGGCTACCTTCTATCAAAGTTGTGGCACCACCAACGAGCTGGAAACCGGCTTCATAGTGCTGGGCAAGATGCGCCAACGTGTGATTGAATGGCAGCCAATCAACGCAAGGATGTGCAAGCTGAAGATAAAAGGCCGTTTCTTCAACTATAGCATCATTAACGTGCACTGCCCACACGAAAGGCGAACCGTCGACGAGGAAGAAGCGTTCTACGACAGCTGGAGCAGACATACGATGGGTGCCCACTGCGGGACGTCAAAATCGTCATCGGCGACATGAACGCACAGGTAGGAAGGGAGGAAATGTATAGACCGGTCATCGGACCGGATAGTCTGCACACCGTATGGAATGATAACGGCCAACGATGCATAAACTTCGCAGCCTCCCGCGGAATGGTAGTCCGCAGAACTTTCTTCTCCCGCAAAAATATACACAATGTCAAATGGAGATCGCCTAACCAAGAAACTAACCAAGCAAATCGACCACGTTCTAATCGATGGTAAATTCTGCTCCGACATCACGAACCTCCGCACTTACCGTAGTGTGAATATTGAATCCGACCACTACCTCGTTGCAGTATGCCTGCGCTCAAAACTCTCAATGGTGTACTACACGCGTCGTAGTCAAACACCGCGACATAACATTGGGCGGCTACAAGACGGTAGACTAGCTCAAGACTACGCGCAGCAGCTGGAAGTGGCACTCCCAACGGAAGAGCAGCTAGGCGCAGCGTCTCTTGAAGATGGCTGGACTCTGGAGAGATATTCGATCTGCCATTGGAAGCACCGCAACCGCTGCACTAGGCACGGTGCTCCCGGATCAGAGAAACGACTGGTATGACGGCGAATGTGAGCAGTTAGTTGAGGAAAAAAATGCAGTATGGGCGAGATTGCTGCAACACCGCACGAGGGCGAACGAGGCACGATACAAACGGGCGCGGAACAGACAAAACTCGATTTTCCGGAGGAAAAAGCGCCAGCAGGAATATCGAGACCGTGAAGAGACGGAGGAACTGTACCGCGCTAATAACGCACGAAAGTTCTATGAGAAGTTGAACCGTTCACGTAAGGGCCACGTGCCACAGCCTGGTCCTTATAAACGGGAACCTTCTTACCAACGAGCGTGAGGTGATCCAAAGGTGGCGGCAGCACTACGAAGAACACCTGAATGGCGATGTGGCAGACGAAGATGGCGGTATGGTGATGGACCTGGGAGAACGCGCGCAGGACATAATCTTACCGGCTCCGAATCTCCAGGAAATCCAGGAGGAGATTGGCCGGCTGAAGAACAACAAAGCCCCTGGGGTTGACCAACTACCAGGAGAGCTATTTAAACACGGTGGTGAGGCACTGGCTAGAGCGTTGCACTGGGTCATTACTAAGATTTGGGAGGAGGAAGTTTTGCCGCAGGAGTGGATGGAAGGTGTCGTGTGTCCCATCTACAAAAAGGGCGATGAGCTGGACTGTAGCAACTACCGTGCAATCACATTGCTGAACGCCGCCTACAAGGTACTCTCCCAAATTTTATGCCGTCGACTAGCACCAACTGCAAGGGAGTTCGTGGGGCAGTACCAGGCGGGTTTTATGGGCGAACGCTCCACCACGGACCAGGTGTTCGCCATTCGCCAAGTACTGCAGAAATGCCGCGAATACAACGTGCCCACACATCATCTATTCATCGACTTCAAAGCCGCATATGATAGAATCGATCGGGACCAGCTATGGCAGCTAATGCACGAACACGGTTTTCCGGATAAACTGATACGGTTGATCAAAGCGACGATGGATCGGGTGATGTGCGTAGTTCGAGTTTCAGGGGCATTCTCGAGTCCCTTCGAAACCCGCAGAGGGTTACGGCAAGGTGATGGTCTTTCGTGTCTGCTATTCAACATCGCTTTGGAGTGAGTAATACGAAGAGCAGGGATTAACACGAGTGGTACAATTTTCAATAAGTCCGTCCAGCTATTTGGCTTCGCCGACGACATAGATATTATGGCACGTAACTTTGAGAAGATGGAGGAAGCCTACATCAGACTGAAGAGGGAAGCTAAGCGGATCGGACTAGTCATCAACACGTCGAAGACGAAGTACATGATAGGAAGAGGTTCAAGAGAAGACAATGTGAGCCACCGCGAGTTTGCATCGGTGGTGATGAAATCGAGGTGGTAGAAGAATTTGTGTACTTGGGCTCACTGGTGACTGCCGAAAATGACACCAGCAGAGAAATTCGGAGACGCATAGTGGCTGGAAATCGTACGTACTTTGGACTCCGCATGACGCTCCGATCGAATAGAGTTCGCCGCCGTACCAAACTGACAATCTACAAAACGCTCATTAGACCGGTAGTCCTCTACGGACACGAGACCTGGACGATGCTCGTGGAGGATCAACGCGCACTCGGAGTTTTCGAAAGGAAAGTGCTGCATACCATGCTGCATAGACGGTACGTGGAGGAGGCGAATGAACCACGAGTTGCATCAGCTGTTAGGAGAACCATCCATCGTTCACACCACGAAAATCGGACGACTGCGGTGGGCCGGGCACGTAACCAGAATGTCGGACAATAACCCGGTGAAAATGGTTCTCGACAACGATCCGACGGGCACAAGAAGGCGAGGTGCGCAGCGGGCAAGGTGGATCGATCAGGTGGAAGATGACTTGTGGACCCTCCGTAGACTGCGTGGTTGGCGACGTGTAGCCATGGACCAAGCCGAATGGAGAAGACTCTTATATACCGCACAGGCCACTTCGGCCTTAGTCTGAATAAATAATAATAATAGTACCGGTACTTTGGCTGCCAGGTCAGAGTAACCTAGATGTTAGTCACGCGAACAGGAACGACATTAGCAATCTTATAATTTTGAATCAACTGGTGCGCCTCAAGGCACGTATATGAAAGCAACGATGTGCGTTGCTGTGTTAAAATAGTTCGACCGCCATCCGTTGTAGCGCTTTCGTCATGTTCGCCTGTTTTTAGAAATAGTGGACTACCTATGTTGTTAATATATAATACTAGTTTATTTGTGGACGCAGTAGCGCCCGTGGCAATTGTTTTTTTTTTTTCAATATAAACGGTTCACATTTAAAAAAATCAAAATTTTCAACGTCTGTTGTCTGTGATTTTTGTCATCAAATGCTGTGTCTGGCTGTCTAAGGTTGTCACTGGTTTTGTTTTCTGCATCTGATAGTAAAAAAGAATTGAAGTGTCAATTTTTTTTTTGGCTAGTCACCGGACAGACAAACAGGGCTATTATATTTATGATGATATATTTATGATGATGATGATGATGATGATTTGCTTAGGTGTACTATTCGACTCTAAATTATCGTTTGTAGACCATTACAATTTTATGAATTTATACCATTTTGTCGAACGAAATTTAGTCGAATGGCCTTTGTTCGAAAGGACATTACGTTGAATGGACATTTGATCGAAGGGACATTTAGTCGAAAATGAATTTTTAATCCAGTAGAGACGTAAGACATTTGGTCGAATAACGTTTGGTCGAAAGGACACTACGTCGAATTGATATTTAGTCGAAATCAGATTTTAGAAAGAAGAATCTTTGTACATTTCGTCATATGACGTTTGGTCGAAAGTGGATTTTCGAATTAATAATCTTGGTACATTTAGTCTAATGACGCTCCGTCGAATGGATATTTGAAAAAAAAGAACTTAAGCCAATAACAACTAAAAAATAAATGATTTATTGCGGTGTTCTTAAAAGTCATATAATTATTATTCCAATATGCCCATAGAATGATGGGTTGATAAAAAGAATAAATAATTCGAAAACGAAGAATATTGCGATATTATTCTCCACTGGATATTGACTTCCACGAACCCCTCTAACCTCTAACCGACTACATTGAATCTATACCACCTGGTCAAAGGAAATGTAGTCTAATGATGTTTCGTTATTACACATGACGCTGAGTAGACATTACTACCGTTACACGCATAACTGTCCCATGTACATCGGAAATTCCAGCAAATATGGGACGAATATGCGTGAGATGGCAGATTAGGTCATATGATCATTTGGTCGAAATTCGGCCAATAACTAACGAATTATGGTTGAAAAACAAATTTTATACTGAACTAATTATTGTATACATATTGTAGAACTAGAAAACAAACTTCTTAGGTAAATTATCGTATTATGGTATGAGGTGTTCGAGATATCATCTTTGGAGCAGAATTTATTATGAATTAAGAAATATGTAAAAAAAGGACTGTCAACACCACAATGTAGACTTTGAAAATTCTTACGAATGTGGTAATCTATGGTTAGAGAAGAAACAATGTATCGATAATGTAAGCAACGTGTTTATTCATGAATCGCTTTTATTTTTACATTGAATCAGTTGAATTACACGGTCTTAAATCTAAAATTAAATCAGTAAATATTCCTCACCAAAACATTCTTCCATTATACGAACAATGTATAATGCATGTGCGTTGTGCTAACCCACCTCGCCATCCCATTCAAAGCATTCCTTTGACTGTTCTGAACTGTTTTGAAAATCCCTGCATACTTGAGTGATTGTTAAACAGAGCGGAAGAATCCTCAAAGTCATTTCCTTGGATTTCCAACCCCACTCCCTATGACCTTGCCATTGCCACCATTGTCGCCGCCACCATCATCGTCGGTGGTCGCCATCAAATGCACGGTTCACCGGAATGCCACCCAGACCGTTACGACCCGTTCCGTTGTCGGTGGGATATGATGAGCAAACTGGAGCTCGGTAGGGGGAAACACTGACAGCGTGCACCGAAGAGGTAAAGGAACACAATCATTCCGTTGCTTCTTTACTTTTGTGTTCGTCGATTTGTGACCAACATCATCAGCAACAACGCCAACCAATCGCCTTATCCTCCCCCAGATACGGTGGTACCACTCGAATGACAATGTTGATGCCACTAGCAGACACTCAACTTTTGCCCGGTTCCTTCGCCTCTGCAGTCGTCGGTTCCTCAGCTAGCTCAGGCTTAGTTATTCGGTGGGACTCAGGAGGGAGATGATTCCGCAAGCTCCTCAATGACAATATCACAAACAACAACAAAAATACCGAAGGATTTGTTGGTTCAATCACGTCTTCGCACCGTCGACGAAGAAATGGTCGCCTGCCGGGGGAGTACCCATCACAGCATCTCGTGAGAAAACTCACGTTAACTTCATTTCATGTTTATTGATGCTTTGGGATGTGTGTGATTTGTTTCCAATGTCAATTTGGACGAACTTTGATTCCAGGGTATGGTTAGGAATGCTGAACTGTGTTTAATATTGTACTCAGTATCTACATATGAAGTAAAAGCATGAGGGGCGATTCAAATGTGACGTCCACTACTTTTTGAGATTCCACCCCTCACCCCCTCTCCACATCTGTCATGCTTTTTTGTATACCTAGTATATGTACTGTCACAACATCTTAGACCCCCTCCCCCCTAAAACCTGTGACATCATTTTTGAAAGACCCCAAAGCGTTAGATTTGTAGTATCCGATTTGTGATCTGAAACGAACAGCTCCTAGCTATTACACATATTTTATTTATTCAATATTGTGAATAAAAGTCGGGCACGCTTTCCGGATTGTGCATGAAACGGCTTTGATATTAAGAAGAAAGCAATTTAATTTGATGACTTAAACTTGAAAAGGATAAATCGTAAAAGGTAACGTATTGTAAATACATTAAACATTTTGTATTTACAACCTTCATTCCATATTTGGTAGGGTTTGGGACACCGTGAACTTTTATATCGTTAATTTGTTGATATTTTTCGGTGAAAACTAAACACACATTTTGCATAATTTTGCATAGCGTTTCGGCCTACTGCTTCTCAGCCATCAATCATTTCAAGTGATTTATCACTCATATAAATTATATTATCCAACATGTATAATTTTGTATTTCCCAATTGTAGCCTAGATTTGATAAAAAATAAATCTGTCTTTATTATCCGAACGCTTAGTGCGTTTAATTTATTCACCTTGACAAGAAAAGGAAAACACGACATATTAAGGAGAATACACTTTTGCGATGCTAGTAACATTAACTGGTAAATTACTCCTTTTTCATCATGATTTTCGAATGTTTAAAAGATGGAACCACTACACTTCTGATTATTTAGCAATAGTTAACGTAGGCTTTATCTGGCAAAAGGACGAATATTGCAAAAGAGGATTTCTATCATCGATTTTCCTTCTGTTAATCAGATTTAATAATGATTCTTTGTGGTTTATTATCTTAGATTGCTAGTTCTCATTGTTTTCTGTTCTCATTGTTCGTGAGGCGTAGAAGTGCAAACAAATTCTCTGTTTGACACTTTTATTCAAAAGCAGGGAATCTGGTGAAAAGAGGTTTTACTTGCAACAATCGTTCTTATTTCAGATAGAGCCTGGAAAACACTTCGACCAAATGTGCTTACTCCTAGCAAACTATGAAAAGCATTTGAATATTTTTTTGATACTAGTCCACACCTTACAATATCGATTCTTTTGTAGGGGAGAAAAGTCCAAATGCACCGATGTTTTTGATGTTTTCACCAATATAAACAAGCATACCGAACCATTTCAACGTGTAGATGCAGAATTTACAAAAAAACAACTACAGTTCACAATGATCTCCTATTCAAAACAACAAGATTTTCATGACTTTTTAACGCAAAAAAATGTTTCAAAACTGGGCCTGGGGCAAAACGCCTGAATGGTGGTGTAAAATTACTCAATTGCATGTAAAATAATTGTGAACGTATGGTTGTTTGTTTTTTCTTAATGGATTGAATGACAACCTTAGGGGCCGTACACAAAATACGTAAGCATTTTTTTTGGTTTTTCAAGCCTCCTCCCTCCCATGTTAATGGTAATTAACCTTAGGGGCCGTACACATAACACGTAAGCATTTTTTTCGGGTTTTTCAAGCCTCCTCCCTCCCATGTAAGATTTTTTCCATACAAATATTTTTTTATTTATATGGAGCGTAAGAAAATGGCAGACCCCCTCCCCCCATAAGTGCTTACGTAATTAGTGAACGATCCCTTACGGGTGAGGTGACAGAATCGGAAGTCGTTAAATTCGAGTGAAAATGAAGGGATTTTGCTCATTTTTTTCATTGCAGTTCAATAGGATAACGGTACCAATAGTGGAGGTATTACTAGATCCACAAAAGATTTTTTTTAAATTGATAATTATGGGAAATTTACAGCTTTAATATCTTAGTCAATAGATAAACTAATAAATTTGCTAACAAAAATGAGATAGATGTCATTTAACATCAACAATTTCCAAATATTGCTTGCACCACTATGGGTACACTGTTCCTTTAGTAGAGATAAACATTAATTTTGGTTCCCATAGTGGTGCTATCCATTGGTTTCTTATGAGACTCTCCACTATTAGTACAGGGAGTCAATTTTGTTAAGGAAAATCATTGTTTTCAATAGTTTTTCAAGCGGAATCTTGAGATAAGTTGCATTTAACAGGATATTTAAAGCACACCGCATCAACTGAAACCATCGTAAAGTGTATAAATATGATAAATCTCATTAAAAACCCCACTACCTTCACTATTGGTGCTACCTCCACTAAGGGTACGGTTACCCTAATAAATAACTAATATTGAATTGTTATGAGAATATTCGAACATAAATGTCCTACAACAAATTATATGAGTGATTTTATGAGTAAGGCCATTTTGCCCAGCATTATGCACTGTTCTCCCCTAAGTTCGACTGTAGGGGAGATATGTATGAAATGCGCCACCACGTTTTCTTGGTAATTAACCCAAATTTTGTCTCAAAATCGTGTGCGGCTGAAGCCAAAAAACATTTGCAAGTCGTTACACGAAAAAACTTTGTCAAAAACGTTTCGGATGAAATCACCATTAAATTAAGAGATTTGCTTGGGGCGCATATTGACCATCTTTCCCCTATCATTCAAGGAGTGCAATTGCCGCTGAAACTTGCAAAAAAATAGTTGCAAAAGAGAATAGCGATAAGTCTTTGTTCTCATCTTCAGCGATAAAAAAACAATGTTGCGTTCCATTTTATCCGCAATAAATATGATGAGGTTATTGTTACGAACTTTTCGAATTGCGAAAGTTTGTGTATTTCAGAATTAAAACACAAATCATGTCAATGGATGGCTATGCTCACGTCTAAACATTGATAACTGATGATTTTTCAATAAAAAAACCCAGATTAATCCACCTAGTGGTGATGTTGCCTTTCTCGTTTTTTTTCGAATGACTCTTTGTTTGAAAAAAAAAATTTGGCCATAACTTCTGAGCCCATAGCCCGACCCGCCCAATTTTCAATAGGAATTTAGGATTCTGCGTCGAATGCAACTTGTTGCGAGCAAATCGGACTGGGATAAGTGCCAAAAAATGAGTGAGAAATTTTAATGTAAAAAAAATGTATTTTGGCCATAACTCCCAAGCCCATAGTCCGATCTGCCCAATTTTCAATAGGAAACAATAGGACAGGATTCTGCGTCGAATGCAAATCGGTTAAGGATCGGTACCTTAAAAATGAGTGAGATTTATTTGTCCACAGACATACACACACAGGATTCACATTCGAGGATTCGAGTCAGGAAATTCGGTGCATGGCCGTCGAGGGATCGAGACTACGTTGCAGTGGAGCAGTGGATTAGCCAGCCAGTCGGCGAACTAGCCTAAGCTAGGGGCCGGAATTTTAGAAGAAGTGCCAGCACCACCACCCCCCCAACCCCCATGGTGGTCGCAGCATCCCGTGGTCCCGGAGGGATCGAAGCAAGGAGGATAAGGGACCCGGTTTATCCGGGAGGCACATTTTTAGCAGGTCAGGAGGAGCCCATCCCTGTTTGCCTTCGAGCATAGTGTGGATGCTCGAGGTGTCCGTCGCGCAGCTTTTGATGGCCTTTAACCCTTGAAAAAAAAACACACACACACACATATACACACACACACTTGCACATGCAAAAAAAACACACACACTTGCACCGCGTCGGCAAATCCCTCTGTGTGTTGGCGAATAGACCCTGTCGCAGAGAGGTCAATTTGGGGTGCACGCGGCATCATCATTCTTGATACCAGTCGTGCAGAGGGAAGCAGGCGAAGCGAAGTCGACCCTTCCTACCTTCCGAGGACATAGGGCGTGGTAAGGCCACCTGGAAAGCCGGCAATGCGCTGCATTACTTTCTAGTTGTACCGAAGGGACTATGGGCTTGGTGGCAATGGAAACGGTTTAGCGGGTCGGGGATGTAGTCCTGCCTCCCTCGTTTGCTGTTGGAGGTGGTCCCTAACCCCGCACTTCCTGGACAACCCAGGATGTCTGTTGAGCAGATTCCCCCTCCATTGCTTAGGAAGAAAAAAAAACATACACACACACACACACAGACATCACCTCAATTCGTCGAGCTGAGTCGATCATCGATCGGTATATAACACTATGGGTCTCCGGGCCTCCTATAAAAAGTTCATTTTTGGAGCGCTCATATAGCCTTTACCGTATACTTAGTATACGAAAAAGGCAAAACATAAATTTCCCAGATTAGAAAACAAAATACGCAAAAGTACGGAACTGTACGGTTCATTTGAGATTGGTTTTCTTTCGAAGTATTTCAAAGCAAACAAAAATTTCTTCAGAAATTTTTATATGTGCAACTATTTTCCTATAACATACGAAAAGGAGGACATACGATTCTTATTGAAAAAGGAGGACATGACCATATGGTCACCCGACCCTGGGCATAGTGTATCCATTGTGCTTGCCACACAAGATAAATCCTCATGCAATTGCGGGCATAGAAAAGTTTGCAATTTATAACTGATGAAAAGCTAATAGTATACTAAGTTGATAAGCAGGACAAATTCCAGTTGGAATGTAGAGCCATACGAGAAGAAAAAGAAGCTCAACTTCACATTCACTTGTCCTTTAGAGTTCTAATTTGGGGTATCCAATCTCCACTTCTGTGAAATACATTTTTTTAGATTTATGAAAGTATAACAAATCTTTAAAATTTATATAATTCTCATTAATCTCAATTACTCCAATCTTAAATTAGAGAGTCCATTTCTCGACCCTTTTTCTTGCACCGGGACTCGGGATATGAAATGTCGCATATCCTGGAAGATTCCGGGATCTTGGAATTGTTCTGTAATTTTGAAATATATTACGTTTTTATTCAATAGAATAAATTTTATACTTCAAGTAAGTTTTAAAACACACAGATTTATATAATAGTTTTGAGGCACCGTGCGGATTTTATTTTTGCTAACATTATATTGCTGACAAAAAAATAAGCATATTAACTCCATATTGTTAAAACAATCTCCAGCTATGAAAGAATCTACGTGATGTACTTATACTTGGATTTTACATTATGCATCTGGTCATTCTGGTCAAATTCAGTTTTCATTCGGAAAAGTGTTTCAAAGCCTCCCTCCAAACAAATTGGCATTTGTTGCATTTTTCTTATCAATTCGGGAACCTTTATTACATAGCGGGCTTGGTAGTCATATGGCTACTGCTTCTGCCTCCTACGCAGGAGATCGTGGGTTCAATCCCAGGTCCGTTCCATTCTCCTACTTTGTATCTTTCTCTATATTTCTCATGCAACTGGAAATGGACTCTCATACCGTTTCCATCTCAATTCCTATACCTTCAACTTTAACCAATGTTCTAACAGTAAACTGCTAGAATTGGAAATGAACTATAAAGTGCGTTTCCAAACATCCAATTAGAAATTCCTGCTGCTTTCTCCTATCTATCACATTGGCAGCTCGTTAACCAATACGGACCTCTGCCTCTCGAACCTAACCCAAAAATTCCAACAAATTCCGCATGAACTTGTGGCAAGTGCAGAGGTATATTCTGCTCGCAGTGGGCGAGTAATTGCATCATCATTTCCTCCCCCTTCCCTATATTGACTTGCATTCCGACGTGGCAGGCGCCAATATGACCTAACAAATGGGATCACCATTACTTGTACATTGAAGATGTGAGCTAGTCCCAAGCAAACATCTGTTGTATCCCTGTGCAAGAACAGCTGATCTGGTCATAATGGAGTAGCAACTACGAGCAGTCAATCAAGCTCTAGCTCAATTCGGGAACCTTTATTATGAGAAAAAAGTTTTTCGAATGATTCGGTCTTTGTGCCAAACGACCCTTTCGGCCAAGTAACCCTTTCTGCCAAATGACCCTTTTGGCCAAATGACTTTCGGCCTGATGGCGATTAGGCGATTTAAGACTAGAAATGTTCAAAGAATTATCTATTATGTAAACTAAGCATATCTTTATGTTTAATTAGGGAATATGGGTTTTAATAATTGCAGATAAGTGGAGAAATTCAATAAATTTAGTAAACTTAGTGTGCAATCTTTGGTGTATGAGTAAGGAGGCCATACACACTTCCATTAGTGGACTCGGTACTAAGTGTCATAAGTGTAAAGCAATACGGCTCACACATGTCATAGTTAACAATAAAAGTTACAAGTTATTCATTGTAAAAGAGAAAATATTTTACTTGCGATTTTCACTGCTTGGTTACATTCGGAAGGAGGGCTAGGTTTTAGAACCCTATTCGCGTGTGGCATTGCTACCAATTTGGGCAGTAAAATAAATACTCCGGTGGATGGATTTGGTAGCCAACGGAATGACAAATCACGGCCACGTTCCTTCCACGTGGAGGAAAACGGATCGATCTGGAGGGTTCGCGCGAAAAACGAGGGAAAAGGGGTCTTTGATCATAGACTGTACGCCCAAGCGGATCGTAAAAAGTGTTTCTGAAAAGATCGAGTAATTGAAGTCAAGCGAATAAGCTAACAGCCATACGATACTGGACCGATAACGTGGTAGTGCCGAGATAGTGCAGCAGTTTTTGTACGAGGAAGGCTCCGGCCCTAGTTTCCGGACCAAGTCGGCTACCGAAGCCGGAACGACGTTGGTCGCCGTTGCCGCCATTACGATTGGTCCCGTCTGTATCCTGGACCAGTCATCGCCCTACCAAATAGCAGTGCAGCCTACTCTGTCCTCCAAGGAAAATGTTGGTCTTATTAATTGAATGACATTTTTTCAGCACTCAATAGGTCTGAGCATCGGAGAACACCTCTATGGTAGGCAACTACGTGCTATTATTGCTGCATTTTTATAAAAAAAACTCTTTTTATAATTACAGTAATATCCCGATTTTGTCACCCCCTGGTGAATTTTGGGGTGATAAAACAGGGTATGTGACAAAATTGGAAAAAAAATATTTTAATTTTTTTTAAATTCATTCCACAAATATGAATCATTTTATGCCTTGGAAAGGCCAAATGCGTGAACGGTTCCCGTTATTTCTTGTCGAAATTGCTTACAGAATATTTCCCAGGTACTCAGAAGTCGTTCGTAATAAACAACAGGCGGTGAAAGTTAGTTCATGAAAATCAATGTTGTTTTTGGTATTATTTACGAAAATAAAAAGAATGACTAATTTTTTTGGGGTGACAAAATCGGGTCGAAAACGTGACAAAATCGGGACGTGATAAAATCGGGTCGAAAACGTGATAAAATCGGGGGCAGACAAAATCGGGGAGTGACAAAATCGGGTCAGTACTGTAATTGCATATTATTCGGCGGCAATTCTCTCCATTTACGATAAATTTCATTTTGAAAATGCTCCAAATACGAGGGGACCGGTGTTAATGATGTATTTGATATTGTTTTACACAGCAGTGCGAAATTTCTTATGCTCAATGGTCTATAAAAATTATAGTACATATACAAAAAAAAAAAAACAAATAAAAACAATTCAATAAAAATTCCACGGAAAAAAAATAAAATTTCGTTTCGTTTCGTCTCGTAAATTTTTGAATCAAATGGGATCTTAATTTCGTATCGTTTCGAACCAATATGACTTCTACGCATAGTAATCAAACTACATGATTTGATCCTTATAAAAATCCTTTTGCGCAGGTGACAATTCACTTGTTTGCTGTAACAAACTGATCATACTACATAACGAAAATTGGGATAAATGACGCCATCCTATTTGTTATTCGTTCTGTGTAATTTTCATAGCAAAATTATCTGTAGTTTTTCAGTAGTTTCGAAAATGCAGTTGAAGAAACAAGCACATGAGTGAGAAAATTTTGCATGTTAGCTTATCCAACCCACAATTTACGAAAAAATGTTTGAAATCCAATTTCGTGCCAATTACCTCAGCAAACATTACATAGTTCACAGTTAAAAATTCTGAAAACTACACGCTATGTATACACTGAATTCTGTTTTTACACGATTTTTTTTACACAATTTTATTTTACACGATTTACTTGAAATTACACGATTTTAATTTGCACGATTTTCTCGAAGTTACACGATTTTTATTTGCACGATTTTCACAAAGTTACGCGATTTTCAAAAACTATACATATTTAAAAATATTGTCTGTGCCTTATCAGATTGTAAGAAAGGAAGGTACATAGTATAGAATACGTTCATGACATACTTACATGGTCATCTAAGAAATCCTTGAAGTCAGGCCTTAAGGTCTACACACATAACCAGTGATCTGTTGACCTGTTTCAAATCTAGAATATGCCCTTTGTGGTACACATAATTAAATGCGTTTATGACAAATGGGTATGGTCATCGAAGAATTCCCTAACGTCAGGCCTTTAGGTCTATATCCGTAATCAGAAATATATTGGCCAGTTTCAAACATGGAGCATTCCCTTTGTGGAATATTGAATAGAATACGTTCATGGCATGTGGGTATGGTTATCCAAGAATTCCCGAAAGTCAGGCCTCAAGGTCTACGCTGATGGTATTCCGAGATCTATTGGCCAAATTCAAATATGGAGCATGCCCTTTGTGGTACACAGAATAGAATGCGTTCATAAAATATGGGTGTCATTCAAGAATGTCATCCAAGAATTCCATGAAGTCAGGCCTTAAAGTCTACACGCGAAACCAGAGATCTATTGACCAGTTTCAAATATGGAACATGCCCTTTGTGGTATACAGAATAAAATGCGTTCATGAAAAAAAGGTATGGCCATCCAAGAATCCCCTGAAGTCAGGTCTTAAGGTCTATACTCGTAATCAGAAATATATTGATCAGTTTCAAACATGGAAAATACCCTTCATGGTACACAGAATAGAATGCGTTCATGACAAATGGGTATGGTTATCTAAAGAATCCTCGAAGTCAAGCCTTGAAGTTTATACTCGTAAAAAGCAATATATTCACCAGTTTCAAAAAGGGAACATGCCCTTTGTGGTACACAGAATAAAATGCGTTCATGACAAATGAGTATGGTTATCCAAGATTTACTGGTGCTATTGAAATAGCAAAAGTGCCTTTTTGTAAGGCTCGGCTATTACATCTGGGCCACCGGGTAGCAGTGATCGAAAATCACGCAGTAGAATTTAAAACTCAGGGTAATGAGTTTTTCAACAGAATACTCGAGCTGTTTTCAGAGTACTTCAGAACTGAAGACCAATTCTTTACAATTGGAGAGGACTCCAGTGCCGAATCGGAAGAGCTCGGGGAGGAGGCAGCTAGAGGAATCCAAATTACTATCTCTACTGCTGCACGCCCTGTGTATATCAGAACCATTCCTAAGCAACCAGACCTGTCGAACTTTGTGACTACAGATGACTTGAGTAAAGCGATGACGGAAGAGGGAGGGAAGAGATTCGAAGAGCCCCAACCATGGGCGTAGCCAGGATTTCGAGAAGGGGGCGGCAACTTTTTTGGTCTTCCAAATCGTAGTTTTATAGTAGTTTTATAAAAACACATGAATATTAACACATGAAACCAAATCCAAACCAAATCGAAACAATAATGATTAAAACAATAATGGATTTAAAAATGCGTGATTTATTGCTCATCAGATATTTTTAAACAAAATGAAAAAAATATTAACGAACTTAGTATTCAGAAAGAATATTAAATCGGCTATAACAATTATTATAAAAATCCTGCATTCTTCCATAAGTTTAAGAAAACTAGAACCATACATCTGAATTTCTAAACAAATCCTCTCTGAAATAATATTTATTATAAAATAGGCAGAAAAATCAATATGCAAGCTTTATCCAGGAATTCCTTCGACAATTGCTCCTGGCATTCTATCCGAAATTCTATCAGGGATTCTTTAGGAATGCCTCCAGCAACTTCTTCGGCAGTGTCTTCAGGAATTCCACCATAAATTTTGCCGGGAATTGATCCGAAAATTCCACCATTATTTACTTCAAGAAAATCTTCACGAACTTCTTTATAAGTTCTGCAGAATTCCCTGCAATAATTCAAATAATTTCGTGCTGTTTCCCATAATTTTTAAGAATAAGAATATTCCGTGGAAATTCCGCAGAAAACATTCCTAAGAAATTCACGAAAAATCTTCGAATTTCTTGTGTAAATTCCATAAAATTTTCCGTGAATTGTTTCGAATAATTTCTTGTGAAAATTTCAAAGAATTTCTCCAGAAATTCCACCGGAAATTTATACAGAAATTATACCGAAAATGAAATCAATGGAATTTTCGGAGGAGTTCCTAGATTAATTCAAGATTTCCACTGGGAGATCCTCCAGGAGTTTCTCCGAAAATTTCTCCTGGAATTCTTCCAGAAGTTCCACCGGCATTTCCACCAAGAATTTCTCTAGGATTTCCTTCGAGAATTATTCCGGTAGTTCTATCGGCAGTTCCTCTGAAAATTCTTCCGGGAATTTCGGCAGAATTGGAATTTATTTAGGGTTCTTCAGGAATTTATATAGATTTTCCACCAGAAGCTCCTCCGAGAATTTCTCTGCGAGCTCCTCAGGGAATTCTCCGGGAGGTCCTCTGATGAAGATGATGGTCCAGCTACAAACCCCAACAAAGGTTTCAGCTAGACGAGATTTGTCTATAAGATGAATTCTCTTGTTTCCGAGAATGCTTCAGGTAGTTTCCTCGGGGTTCCTTTGAAAATTCTCCCGGGAGTTTCTTCAGAAATTCTTCCAGAAAATTCCTTCGAGAGTTCCTCCGGGAATTCTACCAGCAATATTTCCGGGAGTTTCTCCGGAAATTCCTCCGGGAGTTCCACCAGAAGCTATTCCAGAAAATTATTCAGGCTTTTTCAGGAAATCATTTAGGCTTTTTTCAGAAATTAAGCTGGAAAATCCTCCCGAAGTTCTTCCGATAGTTTCTCTGGGAGCTCATCCGGGAGGTTCTTTAGGAATTCTTCTAAGAGTTCTTCCTGAAATTCCTCCGGGAGTTCTTACGGGAGATCTTACGGGAGCTCCTCCGGCAGTTCCTTCGGGAATTCCTCCGGGAGATCCACTAGCAGTTTCTACGAGAATCCCTCCGGGAGTTTCACCTGCAGTTTCTCCGGGTTTTTCTCTGAAAAGGAACTCCCGGAGCAATTCCCAGAGTAATTTCCGGAGGAACTCCCGGGGGATTTTTTATAGGAATCTCCGGAGAAATTATCACAGGAATTCTCGGAGGAACTGCCGGTGGAACTTTTGGAGGAATTTATTGAAGAACTACAGGAAGAATTTCCGTAGGAAATCCTGGAGGAACTCTCGTAAGAATTCTAGGATGAACTCCCAAAGGAACTTCCGTAAGAATTCCAGGAGGAACTCCTGGAAGAATTCTTAAAAGAACCTCGGAGGAATTCCCGTAAGAACTCCCAGAGAAATTCTCCGAGGAACTTCTGGAGGAATTTGTAGATAAATGCCTAAAGAAATGCTAAATGAATTCCTGGAAGAAAGCCTGATTGAATTCCCGAAGGAACTACTGGTGGAACTTCAGAGGAACATCCGGTGGAATACCCTAGAGGAAGAGAAAAATATTTCTGAAGGAACTTCCAAAATCCCATTTCCCGTGCAATTCCTGCAAAATATCGTCCAGGAATTCCCTGTAAAGTTCCTGGAGGTATTACCGGAGAATTTTTTGGAAAAACTCCTGGAAGAACTCCCGGAAGAAATCCCATAAGCACTTCCGGAGGTATTCCCACATGGAAGTCCTGAAATAATTCTTAGAGAAGTTCCTAAAGGAATTTCCGAAAAAAATATCTGAAGGAATTCCCAGAAAAATACCAGGAGGAATTAATGCAGAAATTCCCAGATGAAATCCTGAAAGTATTCCCAGATTAATTGCTGAAGAAAATCTCTGCGGATTGTTCCGAAGAAATTTCTGGAAGAACTCTTGGCAGATATCCGAGTAAATTCCGAGTGAAGTCCGGAAGGAATTCTAGTACACTTCCGCGGAAAATCTCCCGGAGAAATTCCTGGAGAAGTACCTGAAGAACTCCCGAAAAAAAATACTTGTAAGAATTTCTGGGGAAATACTTGGACGAATTCCAGGAGAAATCCATGAAGATATTTCTAGAGGATTTCTTGAAGGATATTCTGAAGTAATTGCCAAAAGAATTCCAGATTGGAATGCTAGATGATTTTGCTATTGAATGTTTGGAGGTATTCCCGGAAAATTTCCTGGAAGTAATCCCGTAGGAATTGATGGAAGAGTTCCGAGAGGAATGCCCGGAGAAGTTCCTAAAAGAATTTCCGAAAGAATTTCTTATAGATTTACAAGTGAAATTATGGAGCTAAATAGGAGGATTTCCGTCAGACATTTTTAAAGAAACTTCTGGTAGAATTTTGGGAAGAAATTCCGTATGTATTGCTGCGGGAGCTATTGGCTGGTGGCTTCGAACCGATGCTTACAGCAAATAAAATACATATTTGTAATTCATTAGCTAAAAAGCTGAAATAATATATTTATTGATAGTTATTTACATAATTAGAAATAATGTATAACTCACAATTTCGGTGATTTGTCTGAAGCCGATTGCCTCCTTTCCAACAGAACCTCCACACTCGCTAAACAAGAGGTTTTGTTGTTATTCCTTACACATCTAAATTGGTTGATTTATAGCTAGGGGTGAGTATTATGCAATGAGGTGCGAAATGTAACATGAATTCTTGACGGAACTCTCGAATGCATGCCTGAAGGAAATGTCGGATTCTTCCTGAAGAGAGAATAGTCGAAGAAATATCTAGAAGTAAATCTTGGAGAGAAGAAAAGATATCTTCAAGAAATTTCCCCGTGAATTTCCTAAAAAAAATTAGTTGGGGGTTTCTAGATAAGGAGGCATTACAATTAGGGGAAACCGCCAAATGTTGAACGGCTAATTTTGTCGCCTATTGTTGAACTCTCATAAGAAATGCACGTGCGTTCAAAAATGGGCGAAGAAATTGGCCGTTCAACATTTGGCGAATGACCCTACGTGAGAAGGATTTTCGAACGATTTTCAGAGGAATTTGGGAATAACTTTCCGGAGGAATTTAGAAGTTCCCAGGGGAGCTTCTAGAAGGATTTCAAGGAGAATTTTTGAGCCCGAAATGTTTCAAGTTGTTTTGAACTTTCATATATTATGGATCCTGGATACCCTAATAAGTTTTGGGAATTTTTTGAATTTCTACCACCTATTTCTGTATATGATTGGATTGTTAAGTGCACATATTTAAGAGAATTCATTTCATTACCCGTTCAATTTTTCCACAATTTAGGAAGGGGGGCGACGGCCCCCCCTGCCCCCCCTTGGCTACGCCCATGGCCCCAACCCCGGCTCCTCGTTTATCACTCAACAGGAAAAACCCTTTCCTAGTTGATGACGTTTCTCCAACACAAGTGGTATCGTCAAATACATCCACCGTTCCCAAGGGGACAAAATCAGGCGGGCTCACGACAATGATGGGGGCAAAATCAGCTTCCCACCAGTGGTCGTTCTTTGATAGATTTTAATTAAATCGGCTCTTCTACTGTACCAACATCTACAGTGTATGTTCTTGAACTGGACCCACTACCCATTAGTGGTAGTTCTCCCGCGAATTTTAAGGAACCTAGGGCACCGGTCTTATCGACTGCGACAATCTATGGTAGCATTTCATACCCGCGTCAGATCACGTCTGCAGCAAATGTGAATGAGTCTTACTGTCGGAAAATTGATGATTTCTCGTTCAGTCCACTGTGGAAGGGAAATAACATTCCACAAACAAGCGTCAACGCGGCAAACTTTCAAGACTCGCAGTCGTGTCTACCTATTCCTCTGCCGCCAACCGAGACGTTGACAACACGATCCGTAGGGCCACTTCCAGGAGCTTCGGCGATTCCGCTGGTCATTCCAACAACGAGCGCAAGACGTTGCCCGTTTCCCAGTGGAAACTAAAAAAATACGCTGGGACTGATCATGGTCTAGAGCTCAATGAGTTTCTGACATACGTTGAACAATTAGCCATTTCAGAACAAGCCACTGAATCCGATTTATTCGATTCGGCGATTTACCTCCTTGTAGGACCGGCACTTAGGTGGTATACCTCAAGAAGGAACCAGCAGTCCTTAATAGATTGGCCGCATCTATGCGAGGAACTAAGGAAAGAGTTCAGACATCCTGATTTGGATTCAGTCCTTAGAACGAAAATTTATCAGACTCGCCAACAGAAAGTGGAGTCGTTTCAATAGTACTTCCTCCAAATGAGTAAGCTTTTTCGAGCTATGTGTACTACACAGACCGTGCTCGAAAAGGTGGAAATTTTGAAGACCAACCTTCGCTATGATGAACGGAAAGCATTAGTGGGGAAGCGGGTTTCCACCCTTCAAGACCTAATGTCCATCGGGAAAGATCTCGATGCGACAGATTTCTCGGCATTCACGAAAGTTTTTTTCCCGACTAAAAGAAAAATTTACTCGATTAACACCAATGGGGTTAATTCGTCTACTACCAGAACATGTTTCAATCGATAACTGCAGAATGATTCAAAAAGAAATCAAAATACCCAGAAAAGCTTGAAGTTTGTTCCAAATAACTCAAAAACAGAGAAAAAAAACCACAATACAAAATAAATTCACCTGAAAAGGGAGTGGGAATGGAAAGTCGTCCGAAGGAGCCAAAGCCATGTAGCAGTAACATCAACTTTTTAACTAGATTGGTTGCAAAATATACTCCTTCTAGTAAATTTAAGTGCTTTAATTGTGGGGACGATCATGAGCTGGCAAAATGCCCCGTTCCACGTAGGGTATTTTGTAGTAGGTGTGCCCTATAAGGGTTCTGAAAACTGTCCGTTCTGTAAAAAACTTCCAGGGAAGCCTTGAAGCCGCAGGGAATTTCACAGGCCCAAAAGAATGGAACCTCTGGTTCATGGTTGCCTGATTTATACCGTTTCTACGAGTGCAGATCAGACGGCGTGGACGAGAATGAAGTCCAACCTCAAATACACAAGATAACACTGAATAACATAACGGATAACAGACCACACGCGAAGCTTAAAATTTTTGATTTGCCGGTGTATGCACTGCTCGACTGCGGAAGCAATTTATCGTTTATCAACGCCAATGTCTTTGGCAAACTGAGACATGTTAGTCTCCGCAAACCTTCTCATCTCGTAGCACTACCGTCTCGATACCGTTCACATTCAGTGGTAAAACGCAGAACAGCTGCTGGGAAAATTAATGTTTCAGATTCATATTCAAACTGACAGCCGAACGAACGATTTGAGTCACTGCTCCAATTTTACTCTTAGCAAGATGATACGATCCTAAGATGCGCAGCCCATCTCCCCGCGATCATATTGCGAATGCGTGGAGCATTGTTGTGCTAGTTTTTCACAATCAATATACCACCCATTTTTTAAAATGCGAATGATAGATATTAGCGGTTTACATATGTCTTACATAATATCTTGATACAAATGTTTTAGACGCGAATTTTACGTTCTTAAGCTATGGCAGATAACATCCAGATCCAGACGGTTCGAGAATACGAAAAGTTTAAATAAACGCTATTTCAAAATGATATTGGTGAAGAGCTTCAGTATCTCATTGGTTTCAAGGAGACCGATAAGACTTCTTCACACCTTCTAGCAAGAGATCACGCTACCCTTAGGCGTATTTTATGACAATTGAGAGGACCGTTAAATTACAAAACTCTTCATTTATGACTGTTTACTCCGGGATCATTTTATCATATCTGAAATATATGTTGACTATACCCTGAATGCAATGGATAAAGGAAACCATGTAGAAGCTCTTCAGTAAAGCATTTGATCGCAACTGGAATTGGGCTGGGACTACTCAAATGGCTTGAATCCTACTTAACTGATCGCCAATTGATTATAAAATTTAACAACAATAGATCAAAACCCATTCAAGCCACTTCCGGTGTCCCCCAGGGCTCTCATTTGGGGCCTTTATTATTCATAATATATGTAAACGACATTTCCTTCATTATTGACAAACTTAAAGAGTTAATCTATGCAGACGACATGAAGCTCTTTTTGGAAATAGGTAATAAAAATGACCTCAACATATTCCAGAACGAAATACGCACATTCTACGAATGGTGCAATAAAAACCTATTGCAAATGAATGTAAAAAAATGTAACCTTATATCATTCAGCAGAAAAAGAACAGCATCAAATCTCTCAATTGCATTAGGAAACCAGGTTGAAGAAAAATGCGATAGAGTTGGGGATTTAGGAATTATCTTAGACACCAAACTAACGTTCATGGACCAGTACAACACCATTATTCATAAAGCAAATAATATGATGGGTTTTATAAAACGTTTCCGCTATAACTTTCATGACCCATACACAATTAGAACATTATATATTGCTTATGTAATGTCGATACTGGAGTATTGCAGCATTGTTTGGTCTCCATTTTCAATAACACGCGAAGAAAGATTAGAATCAGTACAAAAAAAAATCTAATATTTGCTCTTCGTAAATTAGGTTGGAAAACATTCCCACTTCCATCATATGAGGCACGCTGCAAGCTTATAAACATTCAATCTTTGAAAGAGCGTCGTGAAACTGTAATGGTTTCATTTATTAACGATATAGTTTCGCAGCGTATTGATTCAACATTTTATCGAAATTAAATTTCTACATACCATCTCGACAACTGCGTCATCGACATACATTTTTAACTAATCACTGCCGTACATATTGTGCAAAATTCGGACCTCTCAATCAAATGATGGCCATCAATAATCAACACTGCGTAACTATTGACTTTTCAATGTCTCGGCAGAACCTAAAAAAATATTTTGTCACTATTCGAAACCTACAAATCTAAATTTACATTGAATCGCAAAATTAAACACTACTTAACCAAACTATTTTTTTAAAACACTATAATACCGTATTTATAGCATTAAGAAAATGAAGAAAAACATGTATATTGTATATGTACTAGTCTACGTCGGTTGACGAAATAAATAAATAAATAAATAATAAAAACATTAGAAAATGTTCGCATGATTATTAATTAGAAATTTAGAAATCTTGCGCGGATTTTCTTGTTGATAGAAAAATAATCAATGCGATAAATGTCATTGGTAACGGGAACAATCAGCGTTTACTATGTCTGAAACTTGATTATGCATATGTACAACATGTGATAGATTTAGTTCGGAAAAGGTATTGGAGGGTAACCGCCCCTTCGGTGGGGTTTGATCCCACCCACCGAAGGGGCGGTTACCCTCCAATACCTTTTCCGAACTAAATCTATCACATGTTGTACATATGCATAATCAAGTTTCAGACATAGTAATTAATTTCCACTCCGGGTGGCTTAATACCCGGCATATAGGCAATTAACTTTGAATGTACGAATCAGCGTTTCCTTAGATTGTAATTTCAGTTCAGTGTCGGGAAGTTCTTGTCAAAATATTTATAGCATCCGCCATTATGGCGAGCGTGGAAAGCTGGAATCAATGTATTATTTTCTTGATAACTTTCAAACGCAATGGGCAATCATTATCAAATTGAATAGTTATCAACTATGCTGATTTTCAACCGGTTTTCACGACAAGATTGTGGAATTGGTATTGTAACACCAGGCTTCGAGGCTGCTATAAAAACTTTGTTGAACGAGAAAGTCAAAAAATCTAAAAAGTGCTGAAACCAAACTTTGGACTGATATTCGCCAGCTTTTGGAAAAGCATCAGGCTTATCCTTCAGGCCGGTTTGCAGTTTACAGCACTTTTTCGATTTTTGTTTCCGATTTAGAGAAAAGTTACAGGCGTCAAAAAAATGAAAGTTGGCCTTTAGTTAAATAATTAACGGAGACAATAAAACAATATATTTTTTGACGGAACGGTCTAAAGCAGGAAAATGTGGATTAAGGTTTTGTACAAAATCTTACTAGTGCAGCTAAGAAAACAGTTCAAGTTTTTGGATGTATTGAAATTTTAATGTGCAATAGTCATACGTAAACCAAGTGCCCTTAAAGTTTCATGACAATCGGATGAGAGATTTGTTTTTGGCGAGGACTGACGACTACCTTTATTCACGCAAAAGTTATTCCATGAATCGATTTTATCGACAAAATAACACACCATGTTTTATGTAGAAAAACATATCACATTTTCTTATCTAATCGTGTTAACATAATAAAACTGATTCATGAGTCACCAGCAAGATGGAAGAGTAAGTGTCAATAAAACAAATAAATATCACACATGTTTCGCCAAACTCGATTGCCAATCCTGTTTATGTTATGTATCTGCCACACCGTCATATGTACACTAAATCGTACTGCTAAGTAGACAGAAGCCTAAACCTGATCCCTTTTATTACAGCAAGACATAACCAAAACCCATTCATTGTCACCTCTCACCTCACTTACGAATCGTGTACCAAAATCCTTTACCCAAAGCTTCTCTTACAAGGAATAGGATCAGCCGTTCACGAGTCGTGTGTGCACGCTCACACCTCCCTCCGGCCGCAGGGGCGGCAACCAGGCAGCACTCCAGTTAGTGAAAGTATCGAAGCTAAGAAAATGGGAAAAGTCGAACAAAAGGCGAAAGGATTTATCGTCTTCCAGGAAGGCGTGATTCTCGCCTTGACGCTTTCAGCCATCGGCTTTTTGCCACCCACCCGCAAACTCGACAAGTGGAAAAACAACGGCATGGATGGCGCGACTCACCAGTAACGAGGGTGGTTCCGGTTGGGTGGCGCTGTAGGAAGGGCAGGAGAGTAAGCTCGAAGCGTACCCTATTTGGAAGATCCCGTCGCGTGCTGGATTACAACTCTGATTATATTAATTTCGAGTGGCGGGAGGAAATAAAATTTATTGAAATTTGTTCGAGCGTGAAAATATCGGTTTAAAAGATGTCCTTTTTACGAGCGATCTGCGCGATATTTTTTTCCATCGGCGCTTGTTACTGGAACGGCTGTCACGTTGCGATGCCGTGGGTCCAATGAGATAATTCAACGAGCTGTGATTAAATCAAAGGGATTTGAAATCGATTTTCCGTGTCACGACAAGCAGAGAGTCCATTCGTATTGACGCAGTAGAGCCCGGTACTTTTTTGTGCTTTTAATTGTAATGAGGGTTTTCTGAGAATTTTCCGTCGCCGTTGTGCGAAGGCGTGGCAAACAAATTAGCGCCTCGTTTAAGTTCATTAAGATTTCAAACGAAGGTGTCGGGGTGGCTTCCACTCCGGTACACCATTACCGGGTGAGTAGAGTTCTTGTTTTTTGTTTTATTTTTGTGGCTCTACGTTCCTCATCGGAAATTGGTTGGCCTTTCAACGTGGTGTTCAAATCATCATTATCGCAGTTATTGGTGAAAAGCTTTCTATAACTGCTATTAGATAGATTTGTATGCTTTGAACCATAATTCACTATGCTCAGAAATTGTGTTCCTCGCGATACTAACTGGAGATCTCAAGGAGAAGCAAAGTTGGTAAATGTGAATAAATATTTATGAAGCACGAAAATTTGGTCTCGAAGCAATTAGGCGCAGGGCTCAACAAACTTTGGTTGTTAATATCACTGGGGATTTGTGAAAGATCGGAAATTGAGGGTCATTTAAGGAGAATTTCATAAACAGCTTTGCATTATCATAACAGTTTGTAATTCTTTATGTCTTTCTCGTACAACTAAGCTGTGCTGACAGGGTCCGAGAGCAAGTGTCGTGTCATGATGATTTTTTTTCCGAGCGGTGGATTATTGAGATTTACGTCCACATCAATGTTGGTGGAATCATACTCAAAACCAATGATGAAGGTTACGATTCTGCTACAAAGCCTTGAGAAAAATTACATCGTTTCATTTATTTGCTGAACAATTTGTTCGCTCCAAATTCATCCAAAACAATCCAGAGGAAAATTTTAATTAACCTATGCTGCATTATATGCTGGTTTATCCGAAAAATGTGATTTGAATGATGGATGATGTGAAAATTCTTATAATGAAGCATATGCTTGATTCTTTGGGCGATTATTAATTATTTTTAGGAGAGTACCTTTCTTGTAAGGGTACAATCTTGCTCAGTAATATTTTTAAAGCAGTTAATAACAGAATTTTAGCTGTATCGTATTTTTTTAGGTAATCTGTTTTAATCCACGTAACATTTATGTAAGAAAAGATATACGAATGATAAGGACTATAGTTTTAATACTATTCGGTTGGTCTAGCGGTTAAATGCGCAGCTACAAAGCTAGATCATGCTGAAGGTTGCTGACCTTAAGATATACGACTGTAAAAATGGTAAATTGACCGAAAATCCTCGCTGCTGCACTGACGGCGCCAGCTACTGACATTTGAAGGAACACCATTTGAGAACAATAGCGTGCACATGACGAGTGGTGCCCCACCCCTGGCTACGAAACTTGTAACTGTGAACATTAACCTGCGAGGCGGCTTTGCACCAGTCAATTGTGGATATGAAGCCAACAAATAAATAAAGAAAGAAGAATACTATTGAAATGATTCTAAAGATACATTCCGCTTTAGTATTGAATAAGTTATCAGAAATTATTGTAATTCATAATGTGATTCATATAAAATGAATTGTTATCGAACTAGTTAGGGCAGTTAGTTAGTAGCTGGTAGCTAGAACTTTTGATGTCCCAATTTAACTCAATTTATATTCATTTGCAAAAAAAAATTAAAAAACATATTATCCTTCCACTGCACCCCTTATTTCTCTTTTACACTTTCTATGTTGCCGAACGGTTCTCAGATTTAATCACCAATAGATCTCATGTCAGACTAACGAACGTAAAAAAAATAAAAATGGATGCAGTTTGACTTACCGAAATTCATCCACAGTGCCAGCAGCAAGGCCATCGTTACCATCGGGTCGTTTATTCTGATGCACTTCATTATTGATGATGCGCTCTCTGCCGAAGCTTTAATTTCCCAAACACCTCACCTGTAACTTGTCACCGGAAAACTTTTGTCACACTTTTGAATGCCCTTCTACTGCATAATCCGAAAATAATTCACTGGGGAAATTTTCGTCACGTTGGAGATCGATTGCCCCAATCGCACGCAGCCCAGCCGTCCGATGTTCCGAGCACCAGGACACAATATTTTTCGCTTCCGATATCCACCGATATGGCCGCTCAAATGTGCTGCACTGCACCACTACGCACAAATCTCAGTTTTATCCCCTTCTGCTGTCGTGTTTTTTTTTCTTTGAAAAAAATTCGTCTCCACCAGAAAACGCTCGTGTGTGATCGAATCCCAATCAATAATTTATGCGCTGTTGTACGGCGTCGTGGTCGACGGTATGAGTTTTTCCTTTTTGAAACTGCCTCGGACCAATTTGTCACTCCACTGGACTAACTGTCGGTGGGTCCCGGCAGAGGGAGGACAAATTTGCAAAATATACACACAACGATTGGGCGGCCAGCTAATTTCTCTCGCTCTCGTTGCACATTTTCCGCTCACTAACTCCGGTATGTATTGATCAGTCATTGGGTTTTCATTAGATACAAACTTTTAATTCACACATATGATTTATACACTGAAGTTTTGTTTATTTATCATCACCATATTCGGAATCCTGAAAAGAAACAAAAATCAAAATCACATGGTTGCCGAAAACATTACGGTGCTCTTATAGCCTATGATCACATCTCTCCTTCTCGTGTCACTTTCGGCTTGTGGAATATGCATGGAACAATCTAATTATGCACGCAATAATAATAATAGATCCGATTAAATTTAATTTCGTTTGAATTTCTATAGTAGTAATTTTTGTCCTTCTCGTACACTAAGTATATGTTGGCTCCTATGGGTCCGCGACGTTAGGCATAAGTACGTTAGGCATAAGGACGTTAGGCATAAGTACGATAGGCATAATGGACGTTAGGCATAACGGACGTTAGGCATAATGTACGTTAGGCATAATGGACGTTTGGCATAATTCGGCCTTCTTTATGTCATAGGCTGTTCTTTCGGTCATTTTATGTCTAACGTCCATTATGCCTAACGTCCGTTGCCTAACGTCCATTATGCCTGACGTACTTATGCCTAACGTCTTTATGCCTAACGGGGTATACTCGGCTCCTATATACAGTCCGAAAACGAGCTTTTTATAAAATGCTCGGTAGGGTGGCTTTAAAAACACTTTTTCAATTTTTTTGATGGGCCGCCTTCTTATTCGGTTCTATTTGACGCCCTGATGCTCTGGACAAAATTTCAGCCAAATCGGTCAACGTTTGGGCGGTGCTCAAATCGTTGGAAGTTTATATGGAAAAATCTATGCAGAAACATCCCAAAACAGTGATTGCAGTTGGACGGTATAATTTACGATGAAGAACTGTGATACTCATTCAGTTCTCGTAGAATAAAATACAGAATGTTATGCTGAAAACCGCTAGAAGATTAGAGTTCATTGGGCAAAGTTATTAGAATTTTAGTGGAGTGTTGTAGGGGTGAATTTATTTCTTTTCAAAGGTAAAAGAAACCAAATTTGCTCGAACCCCACTGCAGAGAAATGCTAATAACTTTTCCGGGCAAACACTAATCTTTTCGCGGTTTTCTGCATAACATTCTGTATTAAGTTCTTCAAGATCTGAATGAGTATCATAGTTCTTTATTGTAAAATGTGCAGTCTAACTGCAAATCACTGTTTTTTCATGTTTCTGCATACATTTTTGCATATAAACTACCAACGAGTTTAGCACCACCCAAACGTTGACCGATTTGGCTGAAATTTTGTCCAGAGCATCGGGCATCAAATAGAACCAAATAAGAGGGCGGCCCATCGAAAAAAATTAAAAATGTTTTTTTTGCATACTAATTTGAGCCACCCTAATGCTCGGTGACCCAAATTGTCACAGGCTCAGTAAGACAACCCATAGAATGTATTAAGGTCAAGGGTTGCAGAAATCGTTTTCAATTGATAATGGACGACGATAAAGAGAGGCATCAATCATAACAAGCCATATAAACAAGTTTATCGCTCAAGCTTGAAATAATTTACACAATTTTATTTTCGAACAACAACAATACGTTGATGAGCGAGAGCTACACAGTCATATAAATGTCTCGTGTGATGTTATTGAAGCTCGGATCTCAATATTTTCAACAGCATTACATTCCTCATAAAACCAGGAATCTGTACATACCTTTACATGATTAAAAGAACCGTTAACATCGCCATACGAGACATTTTTGTGGCTGTGTAACTTTCGCTCATCTAAGTGTTGTTCTAAAAAAGGCCCGTTTTGTGTGATTAGAACACAACATTGTGTAAATCATTTTAGTCGTGCAATTTAATACAAGAGCGAAAAAAGAAAATCTAAGAAGCAGCCTATAATAAAACGCTTTTTTCTCGCTCCATTGCATCTGGGCACTATAGCTTGTTGGACAGCTGTGTAACATAAGTTGAACTATTATAATTTACTGAAAATCAGCCAATAAACGGCACCTTCGCCGGAATATCAGTTCTTTATTTTGCCGAGATGCAAAAGTAGAAACTAAGTGTGTAAAGTGCATACATATTAAGATATTGGAAGAAAATTTTAAATCTGAATAATATTTTGCTATTCCCAATTCAAATTTTATCGAAGTATCACTTCTTTGCTTCTTGATGATGATGATGAATCTAGCGATTATGCGAGATAAAACGCACAACGTACTTATGATGTACCATGCGCCTCCACAACTATCCGCGAACGGGCTGCGAAATGGTGGGAAGATGGGAAGGAGCGACCTACACAGCTCTGGTCCTAACAAGTTCCAATCTCACGCTTCCACGGGTCTTCCGATAACAATCGACCACCAGCTAAGAGTTTTGTACTTAGCTGGTAGTGCAGCCTGGGCACTGTTGTCCTTCTGACATCAGCTAGAGTGAGGGGGTGCGACCAGAGGGACCATCGTCTCTAACCCCTAATCCCAAGGCGTTAGGCGACCCGTGCCGAGGGGATGCATGGCCAGGGGGGTGAAATAATGAGCTAGGCCTTTAACGGAGCCTGTGGGGTACCTGGGCACTAGAGTGGGTCGCAGTTGTATGGAAAAACGCAAACTTCGTCCGATCAAGTGAGATCAAGGTTTTTCTGAATCGTTTTGGGACCCCAATCAACTGTGCAAAATATGGGCTCGATTGGTTGCGACCTCGCATGCCGCATCGCGTTCTAAATTTACATGGAGATTAGTATGGGAAAACGTACTTTTTTACATTTCTGCTATTAGTGGCTTCAATTTGTCATCAATCACGTGACTCAAAACATTAGCATATAGTCTGGAAGATGCCGAAAGACTTTGCCGAAGAAGGTACGTACCTGGAAGGTCTACAAAAAATCAGAAGGGTTGTGTGCAAGACACGACCGCCCGACGTAAACTACGAAAAACCTTTTGGTGCAATGATAATAACCAATTATTTTCAATAGTCCAATTTGTTTTCAATAATACGCATTTCCAATCAGTCATAACAAAAAATCCAAAGTCAGAATGTTGCGAACTTTACTTTTCGACGCAATCATATTCAATTCTGCGCACTTTGTCGGAGAGAGACGTTGCAATAAATTTATTCGCATTGAATTTTGATCAAAGTAAAACTCAATTGCTTGGTGATGGCAGATTGTTTTCCGTCGGTAGTAGAATCACGAGAGCACGATTCAGAGAAAGACTTATAATTTTGGTAGATAGTCATCCATGCGAAAACATTTTTGCAGCTTCTCCGTTTGACGCGCGCTCGTGATTCTACATACATACAGAAAACATACGATGATTCAACTCATCCATGAGTTTTTAGGTGCTGAGTTGGGCTTGATTTGAATCGTCCATGAGTTTTCACCACAACAGACCAAACCACAGGCGTTATTGCTGGAACCGCGCTGGTCCGTTCTCCGTGACATCCAGAATGAAAATGTCGCGCGCACGCGAAACATGGGGCTTTTTATACACAGGGAAAACGAAGCAATGGATCAAAAGGCCCGTACCTTACTGCAATCTGATGTCCGCGTTGGGGATTTATGAACGGAATTGAATTTATCACCCGTTTTGGAAAGAAATAACATTTTCAATAGTTTAACGTTGATAATCAATAGTATCAATAGAATTGGCAAATTGCTGGAGAGTTTCCGAATCTATTGATAAGAAAATCGCGAAAATCCATCGAAAGATAAAGACGCTATTAGCGTTTGAAATCTATCCTAATTTCGTGACGGTCTCGAATTTAGAAATTTCGGTTTTACACCCTGTATCTGAGTCTTCCCCTTAGACGTAGTTTACGTCAAAAATGTTATTACGTTTCAAAAATTGATTGTTCAAACTATATGCAAAAAATCAATGTTTCTGCCAGCACTACCGGACGACCTATGGTCATCGAAGGGCAAAACTTATCTTCGTTCTTGTCGGATTTTTTTTCTTTGTGAAATGATTCCGGATAGCTCCCATCAGCTCTAAAGCCCTATAAGATCAATTATTTTGTAATAACACTCAGTTAAATTATTGGTCTACGTAGTTCGGCAGTGCTGGCAGAAATAACGAATTTTTGCATACGGTTTGAACACTCACTCTTCGAAGCGTTATAACTTTTTTCGTAGACGTTCCAGCAACGTCGCTTCTTCAGCAATGTTTTTCGGCATCCTTTGGGTTATACTTTAACGCAATGTGCCACTTGGTTTAAGATGAACTGAAACCTCTAGTAGTAGAAATGCAAAAATATACGTTCTCCCATACTAATTTCCATACAAACTTCAAACGCGATGCGGAAAGCAAGGAAGCAACCAATCGGTCCCAAATTCTGCACAGTTGTTCAGGACCCAGAATGGCTTCGAAAAACCATTGATTTGAAAAAATGACCAGGACGCCCCACTCTACTGGGCACCCCCCACAGTAATTGTCGCTTACCGCGTCATGCTGGGCTCTGGCGTGGTGGACCTCTTTTCCCTAGCAACTCGTGGGACCAAAATGGAAAACCAAGTCAATTCTTCAATTAGTGGTAGTAGTGTAGGCGGCAACCCCTTCGCAAGAGGTGGGTTGTTCAGGTCTCCGCGTAGGAGGTCAGAGACAATAGTTATGAACGGCCCATGGCTTGTGGGGGCGATGAACCGCAAACGCGATGGGCTTTCGGGCTTCGAGGTGGCGACGGAACAGCTGGACGCCATCATCGACTTTGCGTCATCGAAGCATAATATAAGTAAGGACCTCAAGAGGAGCTTGCTGAAACTTCGAAAGTCGATGTTGGACGCCAAGCTGGAGAGGGCGGTCGGGACGGCCAAGTGTAAACCCGTGATATCCCGAGCAACACACATGTTGTAAATCAGTCTATTATACTCATATACGACTAAATTTGGTCATATATGAGTTATTTCAACCAAATCAACGTGAATTGTGCTGCTAGGGATCCGTGGAGTCGAGGTCTACCCAAACTGAGGCTCAAGGATTCGCGGACTCGGGCAAGGTCGAATCGACCGAGGGCGTGCCAGCGAAGACGGTGCACACTGGTTCAAAAGCCCCCAAAACGCGCGTTTTTTAGTTTTCTACCTGAAAACTACATTTATGAGTCATGATGTCTTCAGGAAAAGTTGAAGGATATTTCTTGGGCTTTCTTTTGATAAGAAAACATCAATGATCCATCCACCTTAAAGGGCGGTGTGAAATAAAAAAAATATACAGATGTACAAAAGCAGAGGTTGTCCTCTGCAATGTTATAAAGATTGGAACATATTTTCCGAAGACAACATTTTGGAATAACGGTTTTGTAACGAGTTAGAGCCAAAAATCATATTTTGATCATAACGTTTTTGAAAATGATTTTAGCAGTATGATTTGTTCTAGAAAGTTGTGCATAATGACAAAAAACATGTTTGTCTAGAAGACTACTTTGATCTGTCTTGAAACCTGTCAAAGTTATTGAGGAATCTTTAGAAAAAATAGTCAATTTTCACATCAAAACACCATGAAAAGCGGCAAGAGGCGGCAAGCCAAACAGCCACCATCTGAAAGATTCGGTTTTAAGCTACCGAATGCACAATGTTTTGTGTTGTTCCGCCGTGTTCCACTATTATTTTGAATCAATTCACATTCTTTGTAACATTGCAGAGGACAACCACTGCTTTTGTACATTTGGGTAAATTTTTTATTTCACACCGCCCTTTAAGGTGAATAGATCATTGATGTTTTTTTTACCAAAAGAAAGCCCAAGAAATATCCTTCAACTCTTCTGAAGGCATCATGACTCTAAAATGTAGTTACCAGGTCGAAAACTGAAAAACGCACGTTTTGGGGGCTTTTGAACCAGTGTGCGGTGGTGCCAAAGTCTACCCAGACTGAGGCTCAAGTATTCGCGGGTACGTTGGGGTGACTGCTCCAACGGAGCAGACACAAGGCTAAGTACTCTTACGTCTTGAAGGCGATGAGGAGTGACGTCAAGCTCGGTGAACTCGGCGCCGACGTACGTCGAATAAGACGTACCCGGATGGGCGAGATGATCCTCGAGCTGAAGCGGGGCGTCTCGCAAAAGGGCGCCGCCTACAAGAAGTTGGCGGAGGAAGTCCTAGGCGAGACGGTCAAGGTGAGGGCACTCACGACGGAGTTGAATCTAAGGGTTAAAGACCTGGACGAGATCACCGAAGTCGAAGAGCTCGTCACGGCACTGCGGCGACAGTGTGAAGTGGAGACGCCCACCGCAGCCGTTCGGCTACGGAAAGGTCCGGCAGGGATGCAGGTAGCAGTAGTTCGGCTATCTGCAGCGGACGGCTCCAAGTTAGTCAAGTTAGGGAGCGTCAAGGTGGGATGGTCGGTGTGCCCTGTGAGCATATACGAGCAACCCGAAGTTTGAAGTGCCTTGAACCGGGAAGCAAGCTCTGCCGACGCTGCAGATTGGAAGGACATAAGGCACAATGCTGCACGAATCCTCCCAATTGTTTGATTTGTTCCAGCAAAGCTGTGAACAGCAAGCACCTCATGGGGGTTCGAAGTGCCCGGCGTTTAAGCGTGCTGCAAAATTACAGTGCAGGTAACGCAGCTGGCTTGCTCGGCCTCGCCCGAGTGTCCGGTGTGCGCAGGTTTAGAGGAAACGGCGGAACACGTGTTGTTCGTGTGTCCACGTTTTCGCGCAATGCGTGACCACATGTGGTCTGGACACTACCCCGGACAACCTAGCTTGGAGGATGTGTAAAGATGAAGTTGGCTGGAACGCCGTTTTATCGGCTATCGTTCAAATCGTCTCGAAGCTACACAGAAGGTGGCGCGTGGACTCAAGGATGGCTAGTTCAGGCGCAAACACGAGGTGGTCCAAGGGATCGGAGTCGGCTTCCGAGCCCGAGGACGGAAAGGGGTCCTCGTCAAGGCTGGGGCAGGCGTAGGCACCGCGTCGGCAAGTCCCTCTGTGTGCTGGCGAATAGGCCCTATCGCAGAGATGTCAATTTAGTGTGCACGCGGCATCATTATTCTTGATACCAGTTGTGCAGAGGGAAGCAGGCGCGAAATCGACCCTTCCCACCTTCCGATGACATATGGCGTGGTAAGGCCACCTGGAAAGCTGACAATGCGCTGGCACGATACCATGGTGTGCTTCTAAAAAAGTCACGATGTTCGATGCTGCAAGGGCACGCAGCTAAAAGAAAAAAAAAACTATCCGCGAACTGTTCATACCAAAATGAGGAAAATGATTGAGCATAAGCGACGACCTCGAAAACAGCAGTTGGTATTTTTGTTTGGTATTTTATCTGGGTTTGGGTCAAAATGTCGGAAGACGAAAGGTCGAAAGACAAAAGTTTGAAAGGATCAAACGTCGAACGGGACAAAAGCTCGGTATTAATCATTATTCATCAATCATAATCATACAAAAAATATGATTCAATCATTAATCACTAATCGTTAATCATAGAATTTTACATTTAATCATTAATCACTAATCATATTCATAATTGTTTTGAGTCTATTCATTAATCATCAATTTTAATCATTGCATACATCGCTTTTATTCATTAATCTTTAATCATAATCATTTAATTTTCATACCTTTCAATAACCCAATCTGGTAAAAATGTTACTTGATAATTGATCAATATGCAAATCATTCAATTTGATTATTCATAATCATTAATCATTAATCATACCGATCTTTAATCATTAATCATACACATATTGTGTCAGCGTTTAATCACAATCGGTAATCGTTAATCATACTCCAAACGTTCTATTCATTAATCATAATCGTTAATCATTGTCAAAAATTAATTTAATCGTTAATCATAATCATTAATCATTGTCAAAAATGATTAAATCATTAATCATAATCTTTAATCACTTCCGAAAACTTCAAGAACCGTGTTCGGTTTATGTTGCAAAGCTGGCAGCAATCAATTTCGCTTTGGTAATAATTTCCAATCAGCCCTTAGATCATTAATACATCTTCTCGGATAGTCTTAGTTCTATCGAGACACTCCGGTCGATGAAACCTGTACGCACGCATTTGTTACAAACATAAGAGAGCAGATGCGTGATTTGGTTGAAGATCATTCAAGATTTCCTTTGTTTGAGTCACATGCCATTGCCTAATCTACGCTACATGGGGTGTCTAATACCCGGAAGAGCATCAGAAATACCCCAAACCTAAATCCCAACCCCAACAATCCTGAAATTTCGCAATCTAACCTTGGGTCGCCAAGAATCTTGGTATATGTCCCTTTCCCCTTACTAATTGATGATAATAATGATATAGTTTGTGAATGACTATGTTCAATTTAAAAGGAAACTCGCGTTGTACTCCACTTTTTTGGTAGCATTTTAAAATGAGCCTTCGATGTTTCAAAACAATTACAATCCGACGGTAGTTTCATGGAGTAGATCATGACAGAATACCAACATGCCTGTCCTAGTTAACAGCTGGCGTTTTTGGCGACACAAATGTCACTTTATAGGTTACTAGCAGACCCGACGAACTTCGTTTCGCCTAAAATTGATTTATTCTCTGATTAATTATCGTGTTATGAAGAAATGTGTTGTCTCATTTGTATGAGAGCCCCCCTTTCATAAGCTGGGAGGGGTCTCAAACCATCTTAAGAACCTTTCCCGGCCCGAAAACCTCTGCATACAAATTTTCACGCCGATCGGTTCAGTAGTTTCCGAGTCTATAAGGTACAGACAGACAGAAATTCATTTTTATGTATATAGATAAGTACATCTGGAGATCCTTTTTTTCAGGCATGCTGTAACGTGGTTGGCGACGTGTAGCCATGGACCGAGCCGAATGGAGAAGACTCTTATATACCGCACAGGCCACTTCGGCCTTAGTCTGAATAAATAATAATAATAATAATCAAATCGGATAAGCATCTCTACTACAAACAAATCATTTTTTTAACAAGAAAATCAATACAATATTTTTCTTGCCCTTTTTCAAAGCGGCATAAATTGGAGTGATTTAATTCAAAAAGAGAGTTCTAATGCGTATTCATACAGTAAATCTTAATCTATTCTGAGGCTCAATAACGATTGCCGCGATTTTTTTACGTCCCAAAAAGCAGAGCGTTAATGAATAAAGCTTCCAATGAATGGTCAAATTAGCTATGATTGGATCATTAAACTCTATGATTAAAGATTATGATTAATGATTAATTCATTTTAACAAATGATTAATGATTAAGATTAACGATTAAATTACTTTTTGGAAATAAATAACGATTATGATTATGAATCAATTGTTTTTAGTATGATTAACGACTAACGATCGTGATTAAATATTGACCCAATTTGTGTACGAATGAGCGATAAACGATCGATATGATTAATGATTATGTAGGAGAACTGTTCCGATCTCCATCTCACTGTACATATATCCATCTCATCGCTAAACAAAGAAATACGGTACCAAATTCGTCACTTCCTTTTGTCAACATGCGTGCTCACTGCTGAAAAAAATCACAAAAATAATAAACAAACCAAATTCCTTTCCATTGCTTTGTTTTTAATGGGATGGAAATAGGAGCTATGTGATGAAGTGGCAAACAGTTCCCCTATAATCAAATTGAATAATTTGCATAGTGTTCAAGAATCAAGCCATCTTTTTCATTGAGTAAAAAAGAAATTATAAATTCCAACAACGAAAAATTTCTAAATTGTTGTTTCAATAGATTTTAACGAAAATCAAAATCTACAGTGCACCCCGATATAAATCATTGCAGTGGTGAACTTAATCAAATATTAAAAAATCACTCTAATAAAGTAATGTGACCAGATAAATTGTGTGTGAACGCGGGACAAAAAAAGTTCATAGTAATATGTTTAGAAAATATGCTCAGAACTTATTTATTACCAAGGCTTAGTTTTCTAACTGTTTGATAAACGTTAACCCATTTTAGAAGCAAAAACTTTCTTCAAATGTTGAATATTCAGCGCAATGTTGGTGTCAGAGAGTTTCACATCGGTTTGAAGTTTAGCGGACCCCTGTCCGATAACTGCAAAACTGTTGCAACTATTGAATTGCAGTTAAATAACCTTCAGTTGTTGAACGTCTATTATGTATAATTTTGTTAGAATGTTATTTTTAAGTAACGAATATCGAGAATTATTTTCTGAACGACCTAACAAAAGTAGATACTGTGATTATGAATCAATAAGATCATATTATCTAAAAGTCTATTCTGGTTGAAGCTTCCGCCTCCAGGAATATAGATTTCAGCTCAGAATATC
This sequence comes from Armigeres subalbatus, assembly GCF_024139115.2. Taxonomy (NCBI): domain Eukaryota; kingdom Metazoa; phylum Arthropoda; class Insecta; order Diptera; family Culicidae; genus Armigeres; species Armigeres subalbatus. The sequence continues at coordinate 157,406,941 of NC_085140.1, read as the reverse complement.
AAACACCCCTTCCAATTTCAGATTACTTGTAGACCAGAAGCCGACCTTAAATTTTCTCGAAATTTGAGGCTACCCAGAACATACCATATTCATTTTTAGAGCAGTTTTTAGCATCTAGTTATTCGACATAACTGTAGGATATATTACTATCGATATCCAATATCAACACTATAAAAGTCGATTTCCAACTGGGATAAATTTTCCGCAACAATTTGGTCTGCATGAAATTTAAATGAAGTGGGATTTTGGACGTTCCGCAATCACGCAGCAAGAAATACATGTAATCAAAATCTGCTTTCAAGATTTCCAGGGAACCTATAAGAAAAAATGTTGGAAGAATCTTATTCAATTATCAATCATCGAAACCTCATGCGCGAGCTAACTCGCTTGCGATCTGTAGGCAGAGAATCACGCTTGAGTTTTTCACACAGAATCACATCGTTTCGCTCATTTTCCGAAAAATGATTCCGCTCCCAAAAGCGTCAAAAACCAATCGAAGAGTATTTTATGTTCAGGTATGGATTTACTATCCATTGTTCCAAGCAAAGAAAGTTAAATTGATACTTAAATTGATGACTTCCATGATCCAGATGATTGCCTTACAAAACGTTTGCTTCAGTAAAAACCTTTGAAAATACTGAGAAAAGCTAATTATGTATTCTATTTTTCTTTATTTCGCGAGACATTATCTAGAAATAAGCTAAATGCGGGACGTTTAGCGGGACGCTTTTCAATGCGGGACAAATAGTGAAAATGCGGGACTGTCCCGCGAAACGCGGGACGTCTGGTCACATTATAATAAAGAAATAAAAAAAAAAGATATAAATCATCTTCGATTTAAACTTTCTTTCCGTCAAACTTTAACGCGCAACGAAATAATAACCCTCCAATTTCCTTATATCCTGAGGGTTAAATATGTGGGGAATGATGCGTTGTAAAAAGACTTTCTGCCATACATTTTTTCGTGCGGTACAGATACCAATTGAAACATATTTTGAACTTAATGAAAAACATGATTATTGATCATCTTGTTCCACATATGTACTATATTTCTCCCTCTTCCACTTTCTCTTTTGCATTACATCTCCCCACTGGGATATAGGCGGTTTTTTAATGCGTACTTCCACAGTTATAAACAGCGAGCCTTGGTACTTTTTGTTTTTGCATTACCTCGAATCTAACAAGACGATACTTTCTTGTCCAGCTGAGAATCAAGAAAATTTTCTAGTCCGTACCGGTTATCGACCCCAGGCATGACCTTGCTTAGTAGCCCAGAAAACGATTTCATGAAATATTGGATGGATCATTGGGACAATCTTTTATGACAATTGAAGACATTTCACTAAAAGCTCTAAATATTTTTCTTTTCAAAAGCTGTCTGTTTTTCTATTTTTTTTCGAATACTTTAAATATTCAAAAATTTGTTTCATGAGATTCGATTTGAGCTGGATTGAATTAAATATGAGGTTATTCTAAACATAACTTTATGATTTTTGGGAAAAAATCTCAGGAGGCCTTATTAAAAAAATGAGAAATTAACGTTAGATTTACTCTGTAATTTTTAGATTTTTTCTCATAGATTCGAAAATTTCGAGAGCATAAATAACTAGACTGAAAGATCGCAGGTTGGATGAAAATTGATCGAACAAAAATATCTATCAAATCTATAAAAATCTTTGAGATAAAAATGTGATAATAAAGTTCAGTGATATTTGGTGGAAAATATGGATGTTGAAATTTCTAACAACTAATGAGGGTTACTCAAGCGAGAGAAAACGACAAAGACAATGAAAAGAGATTCGCTAACAGGCTTTAGATTTCTGCAACGAGGTGATTTTTTTCAGTACGAGTTGTGCATTTATACGTTTACGATATGTGTAACGTGCTAAAGAATTGATTAATAGTTCTTATGTTTTAAACATTGTCAATACTCAATAGATCAAACTAACAAATTGGATTTTAAAAGGGTATAAAAGTTAAATGATCATGATTAAAGATTATTGAATAAACATGATGAATGTTCGATTAAGATTTACGAATAATGATTAACCTCAGCATAATTGTGAATATGATTATTGTTAAATAACTAATTATTCATTAATCATGATTAAATCTATGAATAATCACTAACAATCTGCCAAAATGGCTTCGAAATTCGGTTCTAGGCACCCTTATTGGCTCGGTTATGGGCATTTTATTGACAAATATTTCAATACTGTTTTAGTTGTCCCCTAATTTATTATTAATGATGTTTTCAAGTAGTTTTTAAAATTATTATTTAGACATAATTGATTGAAATAATGACTTTAATTCATATTTTTGTTCACACACTTTTTGCAACAAAGCGTTGACCGATTTGCTTGCCACAAGTTGCTTTCGACGGGGAATCCTGTCCCATTGTTTCCTATTAAAAATTGGTTGGATCGGATTATGGGATCGACATTTATGGCCAAAATATTATTTTTTGTAATTAACTATTACCGCTAGGGTGATTAATCAGGATTTTTTTTAACTGTGATGCATAGAGCTTTAAATATTTAAATATTCGGCCTTCTTTGTCACTTCACTTCTAAACATACTAATATTTGGTTCTGCACAATCAATTTTCGGAATGAATATGGGTCAGTGAGTAGTATTTATTTGAATTTCACAAATTATCAAATTATCGTAAAACAGAACACATGTTTGATGATTTAAATAAATACACGAATAGATCTAATCCTGACGTTCAATTGAGGAGCGTTTTTAGCGGCAAATCTCAGTACAATCAAGGCTAATTATGTTTTTTTTTTGCGCGCAGTTACCATATTCAGTGGTAATAAATTGAATGAATCTATAAAGAAGTAAACTGAGTAAGTCACTCTATGTTTTGAATAATCAAAACACGATTGTCAAAAGTCGGAACGAATATGCTTCATGAAAGTGAATATTTCATACTCTGGTGTTGCATATCAATAAAATATGAATTAATGAAAAATGGAGACCCATTTACCTAAAGTGCTATTTTATACCTTTCTTATTTGTTTTTTTTTTTCAACATCCTTTCTAGTGCACCGGAGGAGGCATCATCATTGCTAGGTGGATTGATCTGAGTTTGTTAGTGCCTCCTGGCTATTAGAATGAATAAATTTCTTTTCTTTAACTATGGGTGGTTTTCATCCATGCTTCTTTATTTTTAGCTGAGTTTTCAAGTGTGCCCACAACCGAACTACAACATTTTAATGTAAAATTTAAAAATGTTAATTTTTCAAAATTGTCCATATGTTTTCAAATCGATAAAATCAGACTATTTTCTTTGCTAGTAATACCGTGGTGCATCGAAATCCGTACACTTAAGCACCTTAGTGTATGAAAAAGTGATTAGAAAATAGGAATCGAACGTAAATAAAACGTTTGCCATTGGCACAGGCGCATGAATGCTTCTACTTTGAAGTGTTTTACATTTACTCATTAACCTTTTGTCTGTGCTCTGGGGTCAATATGACCCCAGGCCACTTTGAGTGACTGCCATTTTTTAAGTTTTCAACCGATTCTCCTAATTTTTGGTAGTTTGGTAAAACTCGCCGAGATCTGTCTCCTAGGTGCAAATTCGCTTGAAAAATCTTGAAAATATGCGCTACAGTGTACTTTTTTCAAAAACTTACGTTGTCTGTGGTCTTGGGTTAAATTGACTAAATTGAAATTGCTATAACTTTTTAATGCTTGGCCAATTTTGGATTTTTGGGGCTGTTTCGAAAGATAATTTAATCATCTTTCAGGTCGTTACCAAAGATTGACTATAGGTGGGCGGGTACATCGCGGGGAGGGGTTTTCGTAAAAAAGGTACAAAAATAGTGATTTTTCATGCTTATTTTACTTATATCTGAAAATCCTACCCATTTTGAACTGCACCTTTTCAAAAAGGTTGTGCAGGAAGGCGTGTGCTTTGATATGAGGCATTGATTAGTTTAGAGCTTGGTCGCTAGGTAGCGGTATATTTGAATTCATTACTTTAGACTACTCAAGTAATTCCGATATATGGAATTTTCCTCATTGTAAATATTCTTATCGCACAAATTTAAAATTTGTAAAGATGACGTCTTTAATAAAGTTCGTCTGGTGGGAATGGACTGTCATGTGACGAAATGAATAATTAGGAAATTTACAAATAGGCGGCGCTAGCGGACTTGCAATATTCTTGCATATATGAAATATTGCTTTAGCTTGAGATCCCTCATATCTACACTCAAGTTGTATTCGGCAACCTTTGTCAGGATGTCTAGCACTACAAAGCGGTGCTCAATATAATGAGTACGTCTTCCAATTTTTGAATTTGTGCGATAAGAATATTTACACTGAGGAGAATTCTATATATCGGAATATCTTAAGTAGTCCAAAATAATGAATTCAAATATACCTCCACCTGGCGGCCGAGTTCTAAACTTATCAACGCCTCATGCCAGAGCACATGTCTTCCTGCATAACCTTTTTAAAAAAGGTGCAGTTCAAAATGGGTAGGATTTTCGGATATAAGTAAAATAATCATAAAAAATCACTGGTTTAATACCCTTGTTCACTAAAACCCCTCCCCGCAATGTACCCGCCCACCAATAGTTAATCTTTTGTAACGACCTGAAAGATGATTAAATTATCTTTCGAAACAGCCCCAAAAATCCAAAATTGGCCAAGCATTAAAAAAGTTATAGCAATTTCAATTTGGGGTCAATTTGACCCCAGAGCACAGACAACGTAAGTTTTTTTGAGCACAGACAGAAGGTTAAAAACATCGAAACACATGATAAAATAATGAATAAAATCAACTACATCTGACTCGAAATCCGTCCACCGTGGATGGATTTCGAATCAAAGGATCAAAATCCGTACAGCTATTTCTTAACTAAATATTTAAATTGAAACAGTCTGATTGACTAAACTAGCACTGTGAATAGTTCGATAAGCACCTTGAGAAGCGATCCTTTCGATTTGCATTCCGCTGATCTTATGTAATGATTTGCAATTAGCAATTAAAACACAGTTACTTTTGGTGCAATTATGCTCTACCCGAAAACAAAATGGCGGCACAAACTCCGCGTTTGGTGGGTGGAGATTTGTTTTTTATTTTTGTTGTTTTAATTTCAAAGCCTTCTTTCGAATTCTATGCCCTAAAAGCTTACTGTCAAGTATCTGAACAGGATAAGATTAATTATTCCTACATTAATTACCTTTAACCTCCTTTAATTTATTGATACCTCATGAGGTGGACGGATTTCGGTGCTGTACGGATTTCGGTCCCGCACGGTAAGGTTATTCTTCTAGCTTTCCATTGGTATACAAATATCAGCATAAGATTAACTTGGGCCAAAAGTTATGCATCAAAAACAAAAGGGTGCCCACAACCGAACCTCTTCCTTTACTGTTGAGATTGAAAATCAAAGACATTTTCATCATTTCGTTTTTGAAGTTCAATACAAAATCTGCCCATACGCATTTTGTCTTAGGTACCCCCAGAGACCACCGAAGGTACTATATTAAAATCAGAGCATTAGTGATTAATCATAGATTTAATCATGATTAATGAATAATGGGTTATTTAATCATTATTCATTAATCATAATCATACAAAAAATACGATTCAATCGTTAATCACTAATCATTAATCATAGATTTTTACATTTAATCATTAATCACTAATCATATTCATGACTGTTTTGAGTTTATTCATTAATCATCAATTTTAATCATTGAACACATCGCTTTTATTCATTATTCTTTAATCATAATCATACAATTTTTGTACTTTTAAAAACATAATTTGGTAGAAAGGTTACTTGATTGTTGATCATTATGCAAATCATTTAATTTGATTATTCATAATCAATAATCATTAATCATATTGATCGTTAATCATTAATCATACACATATTGTGTCGACATTTAATCACGATCGGTAATCGTTAATCATACTCCAAACGTTTTATTCATTAATCATAATTGTTAAACATTGTCAAAAATTAATTTGATCGTTAATCATAATCATTAATCATTGTCAAAAATGAATAAATCATTAATCATAATCTTTAATCATAGAGTTGAATGATTTAATCATAACAAATTTAATCATTCATTGGAAGCTTTATTCATTTACGCTCTGATTAAAATATTGTTTTGGATCTTGTAATTGTACTCTTATGAGTACATTTTGGAGAAAAAACTTTTCCCGTCATTTTTTTTTATTCGCTCAATCGATTCTTTATTCTATTTATGGTCAACTTCCCCAAAGAACTCATATTTTTTGACGCTCCTAAATATTTTTTAAATTAAAAACAAAAAAAATCAAAAAAATGCTGTTTTTAAGATTAGCCTAACATTTGCTCGATTTTGAACGAACGGCGTGTGAATTTTTCAGGCATCACTTTTTTGGCATTTGTTTTCAATTTTTGAAATAGTTAAAGGCTTCAACAATATGGATTGTTTGAGAAAGTTGACCTTAAATAAGCCAAAGAATCGATTGGGAAAATAAAACGAGATGTAATTTTTGACGGGAAAGGTCGATTGGATGTGTCCAAGAATAAAAGTGAAATAATTTTACATAAACCAAGCCTACATATTGTAATTTAGTCTTTGAAAATTTCATGTCAATCGGTTCATACACTTATGTTTTGTGAAAGACCTATGACCTATATATTTAGTGACCTAAGTAATTTGATGAACACGCTTTATTCCACTTTCGCTGGATGGTTCATCGGTCGATAACGTGATTGCTGAAGGACCATTGCTGCGAGGCGGAAATGTCCCAGTGGGGAATGTAATGCCAATAAGAAGAAGAAGAAGAAGAATAATAACAATAATGGTTATTGAAGCACTCGCTTCATAAAAACAAGGAAGAGTAGACCATCAGTAGAACACAAACTATAAAATCAAATATTATAATAAGGTATTGCAAAAAATGTTTTACGTATTTGCAGCTTTGGAACAATTAGAATTATTAAATTTTGTTCTCCCTTTAAAATAATGAATATTTTTCAAAAATCTTATAGGGGTAATGACGGCTTTGGCAGGTTTTGTTCTATTATTGGCAGGGGGGTTTTTTATGACCGATTATGCTCAAATTTGGCCCAAACATTCTTTGCATATCAAAGAATATTGTGGCCAAATTTCATAAAATTCGGTCGAGAAAACCCCCCCTGCCAATAATAGAACAAAACCTGCCAAAGCCGTCTGTTCCCCTAATTTGAACACATACCTAGCTGCCTTATTTATTAATTGAGCGGTTTTCATGTCTCATTTGTCAATAAAGTTCTTTTTAAACAATGATTATACTTTTTCTTTAGGTCGGAACCTATGACTCAGTACGGGTAATCGGTACAATTTGATACAAACACTTTTGGCATGTTCCACGCTTGATTTCACGCTTCATTCACCTTTGATAAAATCTACCTTCCATGGCACATTTTGTGTTCTGCTGGCACAGCTTCCAAGTGTGTCGAAATCCACCGAGCGCCCAGCGTTTCATTCACAAGTAGAACGGCGATGGCGACTGTGTCGGAAAATCTAGGACTAGTTTGAAACTGGCACAAACACACCGCATCGCACCTCACCTTCAAATTCGCTGGCTGCCGAAAAGTACAAAAAACACTCCGCCCGACCGGGAAGAAAACGGCACAGTTCACAGACAGGCAAAATTTTGGCGCTTTTCGTCGTATGTTTCACTTTTCCTTTTAAGCCGCGCTTTCTCCTCAGACAATTTTCTTCTTATTGGCACAAGACGTCTCGCCACGGTCGCCCCCATCCAACGCCCCACAGCATCCCATTTAGTTTTCCTCCCGCTTGCTTTGCACAGAGTTGCACTCAGAACACTTCTAGGAAAAGCTCCGCTTCCGGATGCAGAATCCTACACCAGTCGGAAAGAGACCGACAACCCTCATCCCTTCACTCGCTCGCACGCATTGTTTCACCGAGAGGCCACTTCAACTTCAGCTTCTTATTCCTTTCGCTCCACCACTGCAGCGGTATCAGCAGCTCAGCAGCAGCACCACCATTAGGCAGTCAGGCCTATCCACTTGAGGGACTGCAGAAGTGGGTGGCGGCAGCGAGAAACCGGCCCTCGACACAGGATTCAACCCGATGGCATTTCGATCAACCGAACACCTCAACGAACACTCACCAACTGAACCGACAGGACGGAGTGCAATCGTGTCCGAGCCGTGCGTGATGGAGTGGTGAATTTGGTTTCCTCTACCGTCCAGAGCATGAGGAGAGGTTTTCCTTTTCTCATGCTCGGGAAAGCTTTTAGTGCAGTAACTATGTGAAAATATTTACATGACGGCTGAAAAGCTGAGAGATCTTACCGTGATCATCCTGTGGGTGGTAATGGTTCTGAGAAGGAATGCATCTTACAATTATGAGTTACGCCGGTACACTATGGATGAAAAGAGTAGGAATAGGGCAAACGTCAGAGGTATTGAAATATAAGGCTCAACGTCCTCAATGCTTAACGTACTATCGTACGTAAAATCTATTTGAAGCGAACTATAAGGCCACAGCCAATAAAACATTTATTAACATATTAATACGTATGAACATTGTAGAGAGCATACCTTACCCCAACTCTACGAGTTTAATTTTTTAACGATTAAATTTATTTTATTTCATTTTTAGTTTTTAACTTTTTTTTAAACATTGTAAGTGTTTAGCTTTTTGGTTCTCTAGCTTAGATATTGATTTTTTTATAATTAGTTGTACAGAAATTTCTTACAGAATATCCAGTTTTACATTTTTGCCTTTCAAAGGCAACGATAAATTAGTAAATTTGATAACATAACTACTATACACTAAATATTCTCCTTACACTCACCAAAGCGTTTGTATAATGTTTTCATTCCGGCCAGACGATGGACCTCAGATGACTTTGACTGACTTCCCAGACGATGGGAATGCTATACTGACCTTGACAGCTTGACGATGTCCCTTGTAAGCTTCGCGTAAGCTTGACGATGTCCCTCCGAAGGGCAGCCGATGACCCATCGTTGCCTTTTTCTTCAGTTGGACAGCGATGAGCGTGATTTTGCCGACAAAGGTGGTAACTTCGTCACCGATGGACTCGATTATGCTCAGCTGGAAGCTTGGCAACAGGCGACAATTGATGTTGTAGCGAAGTGCGATGGTCACACCACCTTCCCTGGTCGGCCGGTCAAGTCGCACGATGCGAAAGTCCGAGATGTAGACGCTTATTTCCGGTTTTAGGTGTGTTTCGGCGATGAACGCCACGTCCATTTCCTTCTCTCCAAATGAATTCTTCAGCTCGAGGGTTTTGCTCTTGATCGATCAAGCGTTCTAGTTGACCAGGTCCACACTTGCAGCCATTTTCAATGATGAACCAAGAGACCTGACTCGACCTGGTCGAAATGGGTTTTACATCCGCGCAGCTGAGTGGCAAGCTGCGCAAAGATCGGCATCAGTTGGGCCATTCGTTGGAGGGTGGAACCGGGGGCGCTTGTGCGGTTGCAACGGTGGAAGGATTGAAATCGCTCGTCGGGGAGCCACCATGGCCGGATTGTTCACCTCGTTGAGTGCAGGAACTCGGTTCTTCTTCGGCAGGGTCCTGGTTGCAGCCTTCTTCCGGATTTCCAGGAGCTCCGATCACTATGGGCAGCCCTTTTTGGTGCTTCGATTTTTGTCACCGCCACACATGTTGCAGCGCGGCTTCATATGGCAGTTCCTTGTGCCGTGCCCGAAATAAAAGTAGTTGGTGCACCGCGTATCGTCGCAATGCACTGGCTGATATTGCCGACCAGCTTCAGGTTCTTGCAGGTGGTGGAGCCGTGCTCCAGATTAATCAGGTAAGGCTGGCCGCGATATCGCCTCAGCTTATCGTGACGAGCGATCTTATAAAAGACAGAATCATCGTCTTCGACCAGAGGTCGCACAGACTGAACACTTAACATCTAGCATTAGACAACGGACAGGACATTTACACAACACCCAGTGGACCAGTGAAGAGCTTTTCGCTTTACGAAAAGTTTTCTTCTTACCGGGGCGGGAATCGAACCCACACTCCGCAGCACATGCGTCTAGATGGTTGACGTCGCTAACCGCACGGACATGAAGCCCATAATTATTATATAATTATGTACGGACACTGGCTCCAGTCCTAGTCCTTCAGTCCTGGCTAGAGTCCTCACAGCAAAGCATCAAGCGGCTTCGTGCTGGGGTGGTAATGAGTGTAGTACTCATACTTGTGGACCTCGAGGAACTCCACGATAGATTGATGCTGGTCCTTAATTACAGGCATCACTTTCACGCACTTGCTTCAGAGCCGAAAAGTACATTTAAGCCCCTTAGCGATCAGCTGGAAATTTTTTGGGCGCAAATCCGGCAAATCCCTGAGCGAAGAAGGAAAAACGAAGGAGCTACAACACATCTTGGAAACAGCGAGGATCAATGGATACAAGGAAAGAACAATACAAGCAATCATCAACAAGAAGCAGAGGAACCTACGGAAAAACGAACTGACAACACTAACACCGATCGATGAACCGCTGAAGAGGGTATCGGTCCCCTATGATCGACACATCACCCACCAGCTACGCCATCGACTGAGGAAATTGGCATCGATTTAGTATTCTCCAGCAGAAGCAATCAACTGAAGACACTGTTGGGCTCCACAAAGGATAGAGTAGAAATGTTAAATAAGGCCGGGGTTTATCAAATTAATTGTTCACAGTGTGATAAAGTATATGTAGGTCAAACAAAAGATCGTTAGATGTAAGGTTCAAAGCACATATTGCAGAAGTAAGTAAGGCTAAGAGGGAAACTGATAAGGGATTAAATTATGAGTTTAGGTCTAAGGTAGCTGAACATGTATATCAGGAAAATCATTCAATTACGACATCAAACATTAAAATTTTTAAGAAATGTCTCTTCTCCGTGGAAACTTGATGTTGCTGAGAGCTTGGAAATCTACCGACAGGTACAAACGCGGTTGTTGAATAAAGATCAAGGAAATGGTAGCTCCTGGCTCTTCAAGTTTATACCTAAGCATTAAGCGCATCAAGCGAGTAGAAATAAGCACCGTAGTAAGATAAGTACCTAGATAAATTATTATACCTACGCATAGTATAAATAGTGTAAGCTGCGATCATTTTCTTCAAGTCGAGTCAAGTACAAGACACTGAAGACGGCCTTACTGTTGAGGTCGAAATACGTATCTGTCAGGATACAATTAAGTGGTGGAATTCAATGGGATTGTTTAAACTCGTCTTATGACAGGTGAAAACATTCCACTAAAAAGCTCAAAATAATTTTCTTATGAGAAAATGTGTTTTTTACAGGGGTGTTTTAGAATCGTGTAGGGTAAATCCGGGTGAGATGCCACACATTTTCAAAAATCGAAATTTCTTCAAAAAAACCGTTGAATTGAAACTCTAATTAGTGTTTTCGAAAGTTTAGGTATCCAACTACATAGTGCAGAAGTCATTTATTGCGAAACAAAAATAATCGGACTGTACTATTTACAGTAAGAAAAAAAGTCAAATCTGGGTGAGATTCTACACCTCATGTTGGAGAAATGGGATTATATTGTTTTTGGCGATAAATGAAATGCTTCTGAAAAACATACTCATTTATATGTGTATTTCAACCCGAAAACAAACAAAATGAAAAACTTCTTATTCCTACTGTGTAACAATACACTGTCACTGTCAAGGCACTATCAAGGATCTTCTTCTTCTTCTTATTGGCATTACATCCCCACACTGGGACAGAGCCGCCTCACAGCTTAGTGTTCATTAAGCACTTGCACAGTTATTAACTGCGAGGTTTCTAAGCCAAGTTACCATTTTTGTATATCATGAGGCTAGCACGATGATACTTTTATGCCCAGGGAAGTCGAGACAATTTCCAGTCCGAAAATTGCTTAGACCGGCACCGGGAATCGAACCCAGCCACCCTCAGCATGGTCTTGCTTTGTAGCCGCGCATTTTACCGCACGGCTAAGGAGGGCCCCGCACTATCAAGGATATTAGTCATTAATAGGCAATTATTTTATTGTTTTTTTTGTCTAACAATCAATTACACAAATCGTTAAAAATTGCACATGTTGCCTTTTTCTATATCCAAGACGTGTTTTAAACTTGTCTAACATGCTAAGATGGCCTTATATTCATGAAAGGCTGTTCGGCCACATTGAGAGTTGACGTAAAGTCAATGTCAACTTCTCTCCCCGAACAGCCAAAATAGCTGTGTGGTGTCGGCAGCCAGTTATCTGGCTAAGAATAACGCTACGGTTTGCCTGTTCCGGTGGTAGAAGTCCACCATACAGGTGACCCCAAATTCTTGGTGTGATGCGGCTTTATGCTTACCGTGCCTACGAATGAATGGTTAGGGGGTTTCTAAAAAAAACCTAACCGCTAACGGAGCCTGTGAAGCACCAGGGCTTCCTTTACAGTATAAGGCCCTTACTGCGCTAACCGGAGCTATGGCGTAGTTGACTTTTTGCTTCTCCGAAATAATCGGCTACTCTTATTCAATCTCAACTTGAGGTTGAATAAGTGTGAGATTATGAGCACGTTTTTATTTAGTTTTTCAACAAATTGTCACCTATATGGATTCGCTTTATGCGTTATACACATTGTACTCTGTGTTTCGTCTTTGACTTTCTTGATAAGATACCAATTTGGTTTCATCGTTGCTGTTCATATTAATGCTGAAGTTGTGGAGTACATTATCTTAATTTGCAATGGCTTCAGTTAAGATAGCTCAAATCAATCTTCTGCATAAAAGAACAGCAACGATTAATCTTTGGAGACTTATGCAAAATGACAAATCCCAAGTGGCTTTGGTGCAGGAACTCTATTTTCGCAAGGGTAACTTCTACCTAGGTAACCTAGTGAACCCGGTTTTTGCTGCTTTCAGTAAAGAAATGGCAAACTCTCGATCAATGCCGCGTGCATGTGTGCTTGTTAACAATGCTATTGTTGCTACACTTATCTCTGAACTAACAACCAGAGATGTATGTGCTGTCACAATTGATGCAACTGGCGGAACCCCCGTCAGGAAATACGTCTATTGTTCGGTTTATTTACCACATGATGAACCATCCCCTACGGATGCTTTCAAACGAGTTGTCATATATTGCACTTCAAAAGGCCTCCCGTTAAATGTCGGCAGTGATGCTAATGCTCATCACATCATCTGGGGTAGCTCGGATACCAATCTGAGAGGCTCCAGCTTGATGGAATACTTAAGTAGTTCCGAGCTTAGTTTACTTAACATAGGCAATCGCCCAACCTTTATGGTATCTAATAGAGCAGAAGTGTTAGACATAACCCTTTGCTCCAATAGAATCAGTCACGAGTTGACGAATTGGCATGTGTCAGACGAGGAATCGATATCAGACCATCGCTACATCTACTTTGATCATTTGAATGTTACTTTGCAGACCTTGCGTTTCAGAAATCCTCGTTCAACAAACTGGAATCTTTACACAGAGTTGCTCTCTACCAAATTTCATTGGTATCTACCTTCTATAGAAACTCCTACCGACTTGGATGATGCAGTTGATACTACAACGTTGCACATCGTGGAAGCTTTCGAAGAAGCTTGCCCTTTATGTTCTGTAAAAACCTTTGGTGGAATTCCGATTTGGATAAGCTAAGGAAGCAGTGCAGAAGGAGTTGGAACAGACGCCATTCAGCAGGGACGGATTCTTTTAAGTTAGCTCGCAAAGCTTACAAGAAGGCTCTACGATCTGCTGAACGATCCGGCTGGAAAAACCTTTGTGCAAATGTTTCCAATTTGAGTGAAGCTAGTCGATTGAATAAAATTCTTGCGAGATCCAAGGATTTCCAAGTTGGCGAAATTCGCAAGCCAAATGGCGACTACACTTCTTCTGATGAAGAATCGTTAGAGCACTTATTTGATACGCACTTCCCTGGATGTGTCGATATAACATCTTCGGATGATCCTGATGTCTTTTCATGCAGCTATGGGTCTTGGGCTCAAGCACGTAGAATCATAACTACTGAATTGATTCAATGGGCACTTCACAGTTTTGCTCCCTACAAATCTCCAGGGGAGGATGGGGAAAATTTTTCATCCTTAGTTTCAAGTGTCATAACTTCCAAAGATTAAAATGCAAAAGAGTGAATATAAGCTGAATTTTGTCATAATGGAAATAGTGCAACACGGCGGTCTTTGGAGGCTATTCCATTAACAACACCAATGAAGCATCTTGGAGTAGAGAACTGGAGAGGAAAGTGCGATTTCACTATGAACTACTCAAAAACGGCGCTGCTTCAGAAGATAAGTAACTTTACAGATATTTTATGGATGCGTAGTTTAGTTCCACAAAGTATTCCCTCCAGATCCTAGCGTGAAGCGAATCATTTTCCTAGTACTATTCATATTGAAACTTTCTTTCATCTCTATGAAATGCACCGCTTGTGCCACTTCATTTTCTTGGCTAATAATCCAAGTTTTGTCTCAAAATTGAGGGCGCCTGAAGCCAGTAAATATTTGTTGACCGCCGAACAAAAAATGGTTAAAATATCTTTAATATTTATTTGAAGTGTAGAGTGTTTTCAGTCTGTTTTTGGTGTTCCTACCCTCAATGATATTTTTCGAAAAAATATGTACATGTTAATGAAGAAAAGAACTATTCTTGTGTACCGCCGTCGGGGGTGACAATGGGTCAGGGGGGTGAGAATGGGTCATCGCTCTTAAGGAATCTTATATTTTAATCTTCTTGCCCTCAGATACATTCAATCCATTCTACAAGCTTTCTAAGTAGTTGAAACATGGGTCACTGTTCTCACCCCCACATGACCCATTCCCCGACGACGGTAGAAGAGTGTGACAATTTTAGTGGAACATATTGGTATATTTTGAATATCATTTTTAGTGATGCATATTATATATCCAACATCGTTCATTTTAGATGGAAATCGATTCCATGGAATATTGTTGGTTTTTCTTAAAATATTCTGCACCATATAAAAATTTAAAAACCGATACGTTGGACTATCTATATTTTACGTGAGCCATAAATCAACTATGGCAATATATACTTTGAACGTTTTAGTTCCACTTCTACTAAACCGAAAATGAGAACGTAATCCCCGTTAAACTATGAGTAGCTTTGAATCGCGATCAGATAATAATTCTAAGAGTTTAATTAGTACTTCTTCTAACGAATAAGTCAAATTACAACATGTATAACAGTAACGAAAAAATATGTTTTTTGGCTTCCCGTCATACGTGCCTCTTTCATTTTAGTTTTTACTGATAACATATGCGCTTTTTTAAAAAAATTGTGTTTTCAAGTAGTACTCATCGAGTTATTTAATAGAAAAATGGAAAACATGTATGTTGTAATTTGGCACATGCGTCGCTTTTTTCGCATTGTGGCAGTGTAGCCCTCGGTTGGTTCGTCTCTTACTGTCTATAATTTTTAATAAGGCCTTTACAAATATTTATTCAACATTTTGTCCTACTGGTCTTCGAAAGGTCCCCCTTGACCTTAATAAAAATAAATATTAAAATGCAAAAAATCATATAAAACTATTCGGATTTGTTAAAAAAGTTTTGAAAATCCTCAAAATTACCCGAATTTTATTTCGTTGCCCCTCAAAATATTATTTTTGGCAATAAAATCCGAGGGAGACAAAATAGTTTTTAAATATTTGTATCGGCCTGATAAAATTTTAAAATAATTTTGCAATTTAAATTTGTTTTTTATATTAGTGATCAATCTATAGTTGTTCTGCGACACTAACGATTTTGCTCGATTTATTTGTTTAATATGTGTAGTTTAGTATTTTCCACAATATATGCTGGTAAACTATCGAATCGAAAAAATTAACCTTCCCCGACGAAAAAAATCTGATATTCCACAATGAATGAAAAATCAGTAATGTTGGAAATATTTAAGACATAATATCAATAGTTTTTATCAAAAGTAAACATAATTCGAATTCACAGAAGATCAATAAAATATTGTACAAATAGTTATGATGTTATACAATCTGTAAATTTCGTCAGATATCTGCAAACTAATGTGAATAATTTTATGGTCAACGTGAAAGAGAGCCAACCTGAATAGAAAATACATTGTACATAGTACATTGTAAATACTCTTATTGTTGTTCCATAAACGTACAATAAATTCTATTGACAGAAAAATGTTGACAATAGAGTTGCAATAAATTCTATTGTAGCGGCAAAAATTTATTCGAGAAAAAAAACGATTTTTTTATTTGTTACGGTAACCAACAACTCAAACAACTCCAATAGAAAATTGTAAAACTGCCATTTACAATAGGATTTATGGTGGAAAACAATATTCTTGATTGTTATTCTATTGTGGGCAGCAATAAAGTTTATTGTAATTACAATTAAATGTATCGTATCGTTGCAATAATTTCTATTGTAATTCTATTGGACATTTTTATTCGGGAACACCTTTTAATTTATAGTCAGATTATCAATGAAATGTAAATTAATAGGAGACCCGGAACCCCCAGGAATTTTCAATTTTCACCGGAATTGGATTCTGCATCAACTGTCTTGTTCATTTGGCTTAGTCATTGAGAAATTAAATACACTTTTTTCTGCAACCTCTGATGAAAAGCTAAACCTTATATTCCTATCACCAGTTCAGAAGCATAGTTATTTTAAATTGATCACTACATCTTGCTTAAATTAAAATGTTTTCTATTAAAAAAAACTTTTCTCAAGTTCAATATTAATAACTCGTTTTCTAAATTTGTACTTGTTGTATTTATCATTGAATAATATTTTCAGAACATGTGCATGTCTTTTCTTAATATTTTTATTATTCACATTATAGACATTTATTGTCAGTTGAATTATTTTAATAAATAAACAAAAATAAACAATTATTCACATCATATAATAGGAGAAACTTGACACATGATCTCCCTCTTTTATTCATTTATTTATTTTTTCGGAAACTTTTCGATGTAACATGCGAATGTAAGCTTTTTTGCATTATACGCGGAACGACCGCGTGGTTATCGAAATGTCCGATACTGCAGTGCTGGTGAGGAAAGAATATTAAAAAATGAAACAATCAGTTTTTTTGTGCTTTGTGTTGGACATAGGGTGATCGCGCGATTATCTACATGTCCGGTTCTGTTGTGCGGGTGGGTAAATTAATAAGAAAGTGAAACAATCAGTGCAGGTTTGTTTGTGTACGTTATGTATAACGATCGTAGATCGCGTCCATGTTTTCTTCATTAAGCAGAACGATCAGCCGGTCATCAAAATTGTGTTTTGCTTTGTGCGGTAAGCAGAACAATCGGCCGGTCACCGAAATTTTGTTCTGCGTAGTGCGGGTGTGTAAATTAATTAGAAAGTTAAAGTTTAGATCGCGTCCAGACATGTTTTCTTCAGGAAGCAGAACGATCGGCCGGTCATCGAAACTTTGTTCTGTTTTGTGCGGTAAGCAGAACGATCAGCCGATCACCGAAATTTTGTTCTGCTTTGTGCGGCCTTAAATTAAAATTATTAGTTTTGTTTTCATCGATCAAACTACACGCTATACACGGCATACCGTTTACCAAAACGAACCCTGCCACACTCCCTACCCCATATATCCAACATCCCAGTGATTTCTCGTGGAAGTGCAGATGACTCGTCGGCTTCTATCAAAGCGAAAATCATGTCAACATTCTCCTACCCATTCCTCAATTGATCTGCATTCGGACACGGCCGGCGCTGGTATTGCTTATTTTTGGGTCACCAGTTCTTACACATTGAGGATGATGTTAGTCCCAAACTTCATCTGTTGGTTCTCTGTGTAATTACAGCTGACCTGGCAATAACGGAGGAGCAACCGTGGGCGGTCAATCATGCTCATGCTCATGCAAATCTCCAGGGGAGGATGGGATTTATCCCGTTCTACTTCAGAGAGGTTTTGAGCATATCAAACATGTTTTGAAAAAGCTTTTAGTATGCAGTTTTGCTACTGGGTATATTCCCATATCCTACCGCGATGTCACTGTAAAGTTTATCCCAAAAGGAGGACGTGCTTCGTATGAAGAAGCAAAGAGTTTTAGACCCATCAGTCTGACCTCATTTCTTCTGAAATGCTTAGAACGTATTATCGATCATCACATTCGTGATGACTGTTTGGCAAACATGCCTCTTCATGTTAATCAACATGCTTACCAATCTGGAAAGTCTACCGTGACTCTTATACACAAGGTTGTGTACGATATCGAGAAAGCATTCGCTCAAAAGCAATCGTGCTTGGGTGTTTTCTTAGATATTGAAGGTGCTTTCGACAACGTGTCTTTCGATGCAATATTGGAAGCCGCACGTTGTCATGGGCTACCTAATATTATTACCAAACCCGAGCAGCACAAGCCAGACAAAAATGGTTGCAGCAACTTGATTGTGACTGAATCCGGTCACATATGAGTTGCAGTAACCTATGTGGAATATGTGTGCTGCTAGGGAATGGATTCACCAGATGCTTAAAAACCGACATCTCTACTCGACATTACGTCAAGCAGCGATTAGGAAATTAAGTGTCTGCGGATGCCCTCAAGGGGGAGTATTATCTCTACTTTTGTGGAATCTCGTTGCAGATACGTTATTGAGGTTACTCAATAATGGCGGTTTTCCTACATATGGATTTGCCGACGACTATCTAACATTGATAGTGGGTTTGTGCATTACTACTTTATTCGAACTGATGCAAAACGCTCTTCAGGTAGTTGAATGTTGGTGTCGCCAATATGACCTCTCGGTCAATCCGAATAAAACATCTATTGTTCTTTTCACGGAAAAACGTAATCGTAATGGTATTCGTCCATTACATCTTTTTGGTTCTGAAATCATTGTAACTGATCAAGTAAAGTATGTGGGTCTAATTTTGGATTCAAAGCTTTCCTGGACTCCTAACATTGAGTTCAGAATCAAAAAGGCGTGTATAGCTTTCGGCCAATGCCGAAGAACCTTTGATAGAACTTGGGGTCTTAAACCCAAATATATCAAATGGATTTACATAACAGTTGTACGACCAATTTTGGCTTGTGTGGTGGCAAAAGGGGGAAGTGAGGACAATTCAGTCTAATTTAGGCCATCTTCAAAGGTTGTGCCTAATGGCAATGACTGGTGCGTTCTCTTCAACTCCCACGGCTGCTCTCGAAGTTATTTTCGACGTGGCCCCACTACACATACATCTCAAACAAGAAGCATTTTCTTGTACTTACCGACTATCGGTACTCGGTTTTATGGAAGAGAATCCTGTAAACCGCAGTTCTACACACACTTCGTTGCTACCGCTTATGGTTAATTGGGACAAAATTTTCCTTGCTCCAAGTGATCTCACACACGTTAGTAGTTTCCTTATAGGACATTTTCAACACATTTCCCCTCGCGGGATGAGTGAACATCTGGCTATTTGGAGAGAAGTATGTCGGACAGCATTGTTTGTTACACTGACGGCTCCCTCATCGAAGGTAGAGCAGGTGCAGGCGTCTATTCGCGTGAGCTGAGATTGGAACAGTCACACTCACTGGGTACACACTGCACTGTCTTTCAAACGGAAATATTTGCCATCATGTGTGGAGTGCAATCTGCACTGCAGCAACGCATTATGGGCAAAGTAATATACTTCTGTTCAGATAGCCAAGCAGCTATTAAAGCTCACGCCTCGGCCAACTCAAGGTCGAAGTTAGTAATCGCATGTCGAACTCAAATTGAGGAACTGAATTCAGTTAATACTTTACACCTTATATGGGTACCTGGCCATTCTTCCATAGCTGGAAACGAATTGGCTGATGAGTTAGCTCGTAATGGAGCATCGCATGACTTTATTGGTCCTGAGCCAGCTATTCCAATATCGAAGTGTTGGGTGAAGCTTTTGATCAACTCTTGGGCTGTCACTCAGCACAAATGGCATTGGAGTAGTCTGGATTCATGTCATCAAACAAAATTGTACATCCGGGAGCCATCTCCGGTAGTAGCAAGCTATTTAGCTAATCTGTCTAAACAGAATTGCAGTGTCTTAGTCAAGGCCTTGACAGGTCACTGCCGACTGAACTATCACATGGCAAATATTCAACGCGTTGAATCATCTGTTTGTGACAGTTGTGAATCCGATTATGGAACTTCTTATCATCTAATATGTAACTGCCCAGTCTATGCACAATTGCGCTTCCAAATATTTGGTAAACACTTACTTAGTGAAATTGACTTCAGAAACCTTCAGAGTATTTTGTTGTTCATAACCCGCTGTGGTAAAGAGCTATAAGCTCTTGCACGCTTATGCGTTGTATGCCCTCTTCAAGGGTCCTTTTCATAACATTCCCTTTGTTCTCCCATCCTTTCCTTTTTGTTCACATCCTTTTCCGTCAGGTGTGTGATGATAAAGGCTGTGAAGGCGATGGCACAAATCTCCCAAATTGAGATGAACGTGCCACTGGAGCCGACGTTCTGATACCTGATACCTGATCAAGGATATTAGTCATAAATAGTAAAAATCGTTAAAATTGCACATGTTGCCTTTTTCTATATCCAAGACGTGTTTCAAACTTGTCTAACATGCTAAGATGGCCTTATATTCATGGAAGCAATGTTATTCCATTCCGGGTTTTCCTTCGTAGTTTATCTATTTTGCTATTTCATAACATGTACTTATATTGATAACAACCGAAAACGAAGGATTGGGACGCAAATTGATCTGTTTCTTATTAGCGCGCATGATAATAATAAATTACGACAGAGATTATGTCGAAATCGTTCCTTGTTCAAATATAATTAATTTTGTAGCATGTTATTGATAAAGGAACAAATATCTGCATTTTCTTCGTAGAATTCTCCTTCTAATCCCTTGCAATATCTTATTTCACATGATTTTCCCCCTTTAAAAAAATATTTCATTAAAGTGATGATAGGTTCTGGGAATGTTACCCTGCGCCACACTACCCTGCAGACAATTCCCTTTAGTACAATAATGTTTAGTACAACTTGTTACCCAATACCATACCACCCTGCATGGAATTACAATAAGTTTAACTAAGTTTCTTGGAATCATGGAAACGGGATACATTACTAATAAGTCTTGGACCTCTTGGGACCATAAAAAAGCTTGCAGGATGGTCATACCACACAACCCTGCAGCACTGAAATTGTTCTCGAAAATATTTAAAAAAAATTATAAAGCACCAGGGACCTTGAGGGACCAGAATGAGCTTGCAGGATGACCAAACCACACCACTTTGCAGCACTGAAATTGTTCTTAAAAATATTTAAAAATTGTATGAAGCACCAGGGACCTTGTGGGACCAGAATGTGCTTGCAGGTCATGCCACACTTCCCTGGAGCACTGAAATTGTTCTCAAAAATATTTAAAAATATTCTAATGCAGCAGGGACCTTGAGGGACCAGAATGAGCAGAGCATGCAGGATGGTCATACCACACCATTTGCAGCACAGAAATTGTTCACGAAAATATTTTAAAATACTGTAATGCAGCAGGGGCCTTGGAGGACCAGAAAATGCTAACAGGATTGTTATACCAGCCCACCCTGCAGCACAGGAATTAATCCGGTCCCCCGAACTCCCAACTGCATTAGAATATTTTTAAATATTTTTGGAAATTATTTCTGTGCTGCAGGGTGGTGTGGTATGACCATCCTGCAAGCATTTCATGGTCCCATGAGGTCCTAGTTTTATTAGTATCGTATCCCGTTCTAAGATACCAAGAAATTTTGTTTAATCTTATTGTAATTTCGAATCTATGACAAGAGGTCGAAAGACAAAAGGTCGAAGGGACAAAAGGTCGAAAGACAAAAGGTCGAAATGACAAAAGGTCGAAAGGACAAAAGGTCGAAAAGACAAAACGTCGAAAGGGACAGAAGGTCGAAAGGACAAAAGGTCGAAAGAGACAAAAGGTCGAAAGAGAAAAAAAATCGAAAGGGAAAAAAGGTCGAAAAGGACAAAAGGTCGAAAAGAACAAAAGATCGATCAAGAACATGTTGATAACAAGTTGAGTGCATTCCAAAGGAATTTGTGATGCATTTCAACTTCAAGCGGAAGTAATACACTTATCTCATCCATCAAAGTTGAAGAATGAGCAGTTTTCAAAGAAGGAGTAATTACTATGAATATGAAACAATATTATGAATATCTAGATAGTTCTGTTGGAAATAAAAAGATCATTGATTTAAGAAATAAATTGAACTTGTATTGTGTGAGAATGATTCTCTCTGTCTCAGTTTCTTGTCTATTTCGACCTTTTGACCCTTCCGAACCTTTGTTCTTTTCGACCGTTTGTCTCTTTCGACCTTTTGTCACGTTCGACGTTTTGTCTTTTCGACCTTTTTTCCCTTTCGACCTTTTGCTATTTTCGACCTTTTGTCACGTTCGACGTTTTGTCCTTTCGACCTTTTGTCCCTTTCGACCTTTTGTCCTTTTCGACCATTTGTCCCTTCGACCTTTTGTCTTTCGACTTTTTGTCTTTCGACCTTTTGTCCTTTCGACCTTTTGTCTTTCGACCTTTTGTCCTTTCGACCTTTTGTCCTTTCGACCTTTTGTCTTTCGACCTTTTGTCACTAACCCTGTAATTTCTTGCAGGGTGGTATGGTATTGGTTAAAAAGCTGTACTAAACGAAGCGACAATCTTTATCTGGTAACTTAAATAACTTTTGTTTACACGAAATTACACGTGAGTTATATAAATTTTAAATGACCAACTTTTTGCCTTACTCGTACACTATTTACCCAAGCAGCACATTCTTTCAGTATTTTGTGTAAAAAAGTTTTCTATTGACAAAAGAAGCAAATATTTCGAGTATCGCGATTAATCTGGAAAACAATGGTTTCTTCTCGAATGAACCCCAACTATTTTCAAGAATAAATAAATTACTCCCCATGCAGATTCCTGTGAAAAATTGTTAATTGTTAAATTCCATAAAATTGTGTCTATAAAATGTCTATACATAAAAACATACGCACATGCACACATATAGACATCCGCTGTGTTCATCGTGTTGTTATATACTATGGGCCAATTGGCCATCTATAAATGGTTAATTTTTATTGAGATCATATAGCGTTTAAATAAACTTAGTGTACGAGTAAGGCGAAAAGTTTCCCGTAACACGGTAGATCACTTTGACGTAGTGTGTTGCGGTGTAAGATCTACCAAACAGAGCCCTAGCTTAATCCATATTTCTAGCTAGGGCAATGAGTTGTGGTAAATAAGGATTTATCGTATTTAGTCCCCGCTACCAACAGCAGTCTCAGAAATAAAACATAATTAATGTTACCTTGCAGACAGTTGAAAGACTCTTGAGGCTAAACTGTATGCAGCGGAAACAACTTTTCAAGCAATTAGTTAAAAAACCTCGGTACCCGGTCCTAGGCTGAACTAACTGCTGGGAAAAATCGAGTTAGGGGTTTAAATACGTACTAACTCTTCTTGAGCTGGTGAACAATGGTAGTGAGGGAACACACGGAAGTTCTTATTACCGAACAAATTCCCTTGCTTGAAATGGTCTTGTAGACAGAGCTAAATTCTGGGTTTTAAGAGTTTTACTGGTGATATTCTAGAAGCAAGACAAGGATGCGGCTAGGACTCCGATGCATGGCCAAAAACAGTATTACTGTTCTGTTTTCTCAAGAAAGGATTGATTTCCTATTGATAAGGGGCGCGCCTTCAATGAGATTGCTCTCTATGAAGGGTCTAAATAGCGTGACCTTGTCATGGTGGTCTTGAGAAAACAAAGCAACAGCTGTATCGAAACCGATACTGCATTGCTTCTCAATAGCACTGGAGTAATTCGACATGCACTTAAACACTAAGGATACGGGTAACACTACAATAGATCTAATAATTGGTCGCAGTGGCACACCCGAACAAGAAAAAAAATGCGAAAAGTGGGACATTTAAAATCTATATTACTCACGGGTAATTTCGTGTAAACACAAGCATCAATCGCTAGACAAGAGTAAACGTACAGCAGTTTCAGTGTACCAAAAAGTTGAGTGCGCTATTTTGCGCCGGAACAAGTTACACGATTCTAAAACACCCCCAGAAAAAAACACACACAACACAAAAAACACAAATAACTTTTCATTTTTTAAAGGTGGAACTTCGCAATGTTCTACAAAAACGTGTATTTTTGTTAACCAAACAACTTTGTGAAAGGTGGTTAAAGTGCCTAAAACGAGGGTCGTTTGGCCGAAACCCATTCGGCCGAAAGCCATTTGGCCGAAAGGCACTAGGCCGAAAGTTGTTTCATCGAATATACCATTTGGCCGAACAGACCATTAGGCTGAAAGTCATTTGGCCCAAAGGGTCATTTGGCCGAAAGAGTCATTAGGCCGAAAGGGTCATTTGGCCAGAAGGGCCATAAGGCCAAAAGGGTCATTTGGCCGAAAGGGTCATTTGGCCGAAAGAGTCATTAGGTCGAAAGGGTCATTAGGTCGAAAGGGTCATTTAGCCGAATAGGTCATTGGTCAATAGTAGGCATTGTTCAGGAGGTCAATGTAAATGAGGATGCCAAGGCAGGCAGTGTTTCAGATACGAGTGAGTGTTGTGTAAATACAAAACCATATTAGCGGGAAAGAGAGAGCGTGCATCACATACCACTCTTTTACCCATTCATTCCAACAGAAATGTGCAACTCAGTATAAATGAGGCAAGAGAGTTTATTATTCTCTGCCCTAGCGGGTGCTTGATTTCACTCTCTAACTGTCTCGTACAGCAGTGCCATATGAAGCGAAGAAGTATTCTTCACTAAGCACTTTGAAACTGTTCTCTCATGAAGGGAGTATAACTGGTGCCGAAGCATCAGTCCTCATCTTCATTGCTTCATTCGTCCAAGCCCTGCACAACAGACAACAGGGAAGTGACCCTGTTGTAAGTGGTATCTCCTCCGTGGTCAGACCTTCAGTCAGATTTGCACCTCCGGAGAAGAGTTAATCCTCCCAACTTCCCTGTAAGCAGCATACGACTAAAGCTCCCACCGGTTACCAGATCTTCCCTTAGGTTACTAGTACTCCGGCTTGCATCACGAGAAGGTAGAGATATTAGTTGTTGGGCAAGGGGCTATAGCTAAGGAGCAATAATTGGGGTCCATTTTATTATTACAAGTACACGGAGTACCAATGATGGTACGCATTGCCCAGCATTTTCCTTGTCAAGATTTGCCTTCCCGTACTGGCACAAAATGCCTTCTTCCTTTTCTTCTTATTGGCATTACACCCCCACAGGGGCATTGCTGCTCGTAACTTAGTGTTATCTAAGCACTTTCATAGTTATTAACTGGGAGGTTTCTAAGCTAAGGCTCCCGACACAAAAGGTGTTTATTGTTAATCAATGGATGCAAATTGCATAATAAGAAATTTGGGCTTCTTCGTTAACCTTCTTCGGATATTAGAAAAAACTTACGAATAAGATGTTGGGGTCATATTGACCCAGAAATGTAAATGCTTATAAAACAGTCAAATTATAACCGAATTACAAAGTTTATATACCGTTCGAAAGATAAACTCATCAATTTTGTGGCTATGTGGTTATATGCTGGTTCTGGAGACAATGGCCACCGGGAAACGACTTCCACGGGGACCTTGTCGGTCATATAAGGGGAGCATAAAAATCGCTCCATATATGCCATTCGATCGCTAATTCTTAATATATTCTCTTAAAACGGTAATGTACGGTCCATGAAAGGGCTTCCGACGAAAGTGGCCACTCCTGGTACATGCAAGGTGCCCCGGGGAACCCGCAGGAGGGGACATTTCCGTTTTAGCACCAAAATATACCGTGCGGCGGCTCTGTCGTCATGATTTTCCACAAAATAGATGATAATGCACTTGAAATCGATAAAAGACCACATTGGCCACTCCTGGTACATGCAAGGTGCCCCCGGGGAATCCGCAGGAGGGGACATTTCCGTTTTAGCACCAAAATATGCCGTGCGGCGGCTTTTTCGTCATGATTTTCCACTAAACAGATGATAATGCGCTTGAAATCGATAAGTGACCACATTGGCCACTCCTGGTACATGCAAGGTTCCCCCGGTTAACCCGCAGGAAGGGACATTTCCGTTTTAGCACCAAAATATACCATGCGGCGGTTCTGTCGTCATGATTTTCCACAAAATAGATGATAATGCGCTCGAAATCGCTAAGTGACCACATTGGCCACTCTTGTAACCTTTGAGGTGCCCTAGGGGAACCCGTAAAAGGGGACATTTCCGTTTTAACACCAAAATATGCCGTGTGGTGGCTCTTTTATCATGATTTTCCACCAAACAGATGGTCATGCGCTTGAAATCGATAAATGATCACATTGGCCACTCCTTGTATATGCAAGGTACCCCGGGGAACCCGTAGGAAAGGACATTTCAGTTCTGGCACCAAAATGTGCGGTGCTGCGGCTCTTTCGTCATGATTTTCCACAAAATAGATGATAATGCGCTCGAAATCGATAAGTGACCACATTGGCTACTCTTGGAGCCAATGAGGTGCCCTCGGGGAATCCGTAAAAAAGGACATTTCCGTTTTAACACCAAAATATGCCGTGCGGCAGCTTTTTTTTAAACTTTATTATCGTGATTTTTTATTCTACAGATAAGTACCGTGCGGCAGCTCTTTCGTCATGATTTTCCACAAAATAAATGATTATGCGCTTGAAATCGATAATTGACCACATTCGCCGTTCTTGGAGTCTACCAGGGGCCCCCAGGGAACCCATAGTATGGGATATTTCCGTTTTAACACCGAAATATGCCGAGCGGCGACTCTTTCGGTGTGTTTTCCCACCAAAGAGATGGTTATTCTCTCGAAATCAATAAGTGACCACATTGGCCACTCTTGAACCTATGAGGTGCCCTTGGGGAATTCGTAGAAAGGGACATTTCCGTTTAACACCGAAATATGCCGTACGGCGGCTCTTTCGTCATGATTTTCCACAAAATAGATGATTATGCACTTGAAATCGATAAGTGACCACATTGGCCAGTCTTGGAACCAATGAGATGCCCACGGGGAACCCGTAGATGGTGACATTTCCGTTTTATACCGAAATGAATAAGTGACCACATTTTCCATTTTGGAACCTATGAAGTACCGCCGTGGAGCTCATAGGAGAGAACAGTTCCGTGCTTACTCTTACTCTTACTTAGGGCCGATGCCCACGTAGCGTGTTTTCGTTGCGTGCATCGTTGCGTCCGCGCAAGGTATCCGGCATCAAATGTAGTCGTGCACACGTTTACGTGTGCATTACTCCATTTGATGCTGGGTACCTTGCGTGAACGCGGCGTGCAACTTACTTACTTACTTATGGATCCTGTACACCTCCGGTGGTGCAAAGGGCCGACTTGAAAGATCTCCATCCTGAGCGTTGCCCGGCTATCGCTTTAACCTGTTGCCAGGTTAGATTTCGGTCGACTTCTTTTATTTCTTTATTGAGGCTTCGCCGCCATGAGCCTCTGGGTCTGCCTCTGCTGCGCTGTCCCGCTGGGTTCCAGTCTAATGCTTGTTTACAGATTTCGTTTCCGCCCTACGTAGAGTGTGGCCGACCCAGCCCCACTTCCGATCCAAAATTTCTGTTGCTATCGGCCTCTGGTGACAACGACGATAGAGCTCATTGTTTGAGATCCAGTTGTGAGGCCACCAGGCCCGAATTATATACCGCAGGCATCTGTTAATGAACACCTGCAGCCGTTGAGTGTTCTCCACTGATACACACCATGTTTCGCTAGCGTATAACAGCACAGATTTCACGTTAGAGTTGAAAATTCGTATTTTGGTGCGTTCACTTATCTGCCTGTTTTTCCAGATATTTCTTAAACTCGCAAAGGCAGCCCTTGCTTTCTTGATCCGTGCGCCTATGTCGATCTTGGTACCGCCGTTCGACGCCATTTGGCTACCAAGATATTGGAAGCTTTCAACATTCTCCACTGGTTGCCCGGCTACTGTGAAACTGGAAGGAGTCGCCGTGTTTACATCCAACGATTTGGTTTTGTTGACGTTGATGACTAAACCTGCCGAAGAGGAGCGCTCGGCAAGGTCGTTGAGCTTACTCTGCATATCAGAGCGCCGTTGCGCGAGGAGTGCAACGTCATCAGCCAATTCGAAGTCGTTTAGGTGCTCCATGGTTATAGGCTGCCATAACAGCCCGCGGTTTGGTTCACGGTCAATCGCACCTACCAGAATCTCATCGATTACGATGAGGAACAGTAACGGTGATAGGATACATCTTTGCCTCACACCAGGTACGACCCGGATCGGGCCGGACGAAACCCCATTATGCAGCACTCTACACGAAACGCGGCGTGTAAGCAGCGTGAAAAAACTTTACGTGGACATCGGCCCTTAAAGGCATGCCGTGCAGCGCCTCTTTCACTATAATTTTCCATGAAATAGTTGGTTATGCTCTTGAAATCTAATATCAACCCGGGGGAACCCCAGGCCCCAGTTTCGGTAATTATGGAGTGCCGTGAAGAATTCATTGAAAGTGTCTGTGCACACAAAATCTCACTCACTTTTTAGGAACTTGTCCTCATCCGAATTGCTCGCAGTAAATAGCATTCGACGAAAATCCTGCCCTTATGTTTCCTATTGAAAATTGGCCAGATCGGACTATGGGCTCCGAAGTTATGGCCAATATACTAATTTGAGCAGCTGCATGGGAAAATCACTTTTCTAACACTTATGCTCATCCGATTGGCTTGAAATAAGTTGCGTTCAGCAGAAAATTTTAGAATGCAAATCAACAAATATGAAAAATAAGAGCTATCTACCTATTAGTGTTATATTAGACTTTTCTTATATATTTCTCAACCCTTTTGAACGAACGATAAAGGCACCATCACCACTAGGTAGATTAATTTTGTTTTTTTTTCTATCAAATAGGTCATTCATTCTGAACTTAATATCTACAACCTACAAGGTACCCGCAGGAGTCTTACAGAAGGAGAGATTT
This sequence comes from Armigeres subalbatus, assembly GCF_024139115.2. Classification (NCBI taxonomy): domain Eukaryota; kingdom Metazoa; phylum Arthropoda; class Insecta; order Diptera; family Culicidae; genus Armigeres; species Armigeres subalbatus. Next base: position 157,377,996 of record NC_085140.1, on the reverse strand, counting down.
TTTATATCGAAATGTTGCGTTTTCATATCATTGTCCACGGCGATCGGTGAAAACCTCAAACTTCTATGAGTCGATATTGAAGGGACCATCGACTAATGGTAATATCGAGATGCGGAATAGAAAATCCTTGGAGAGCTGTTCGAAGGAATCATCACAGTAGCCCAGAAACTATTTTTTTAATTTGACTCAGTACTCAATTTCAAATGAAGAGCAATTTCAAGCGCATAACCAACTTTTTGAAGACTTGGGGGCAGGGTAGACAATGATAGACGAAGATAGAGCTGCCGCAAGCGGCACAGTACATTTGATATAACCATGAAAATGTCCTCTCCTACGGGTTCGCAGGGCATCTCAAAGGTTCCAAGGGTAGACAATATCACTAATCAACTTCAAGCACATGACCATCTGTTTGGTAGAAAATAACAAAGAAAGGGCCACCGCACGGCATATTTTGGTGTTAAAATGGAAATGTACTTTTCTACGGGCTCCCAGGAGGGGGGGCACCTCATAGGTTCGAAGGGTGGACAATATGTCAATAATCGATTTCGAGTGCATAACCACCTATTTGGAGGAAAATCACGACGAAAGAACCGCCGCATGACATATGTTGGTGTAAAAATGGAAATGTCATTTTCTACGTGATCTCCGAGGGAACATCATAGGTTCCAAATGTAGCCAATGTGGTCACTTATCGATTTCGAGCGCATAACCATCTGTTTGATGGGAAAACACACCGAAAGAGCCGCCGCACGGCATATTGGTGTAAAAATAAAATGTCTTCTTCTACGGGTTACCTGGGGGCCCCTCATAGGTTCCAGGCGTTGCCAATGTGGTCACTTATCGATTTCAAGCGCATAATCATCTATTTTGTGGAAAATCATGACGAAAGAAACGCCGCACGGCATTTTTTTGTGCTAAAACGGAAATGTCCTCTCATACGGGTTCCCCGGGGGCACCTTGCATGTACCAGGAGTGGCCAATGTGGTCACTTATCGATTTCAAGCGCATAACCATCTGTTTGGTGGAAAATCATGACGACAGAGCCGCCGCACGGCATATTTTGGTGCTAAAACGGAAATGTCCCCTCCTGCGGGTTCCCCGGAGCACCTTGCATGTACCAGGAGTGGCCAATGTGGTCTTTTATCGATTTCTAGCGCATTATCATCTATTTTGTGGAAAATCATGACGACAGAGCCGCCACACGGCATATTTTGGTGTTAAAACGGAAATGTCCCCTCCTGCGGGTTCCCCGGGGGCACCTTGCATGTACCAGGAGTGGCCAATGTGGTCTTTTATCGATTTCAAGCGCATTATCATCTATTTTGTGGAAAATCATGACGACAGAGCCGCCGCACGGTATATTTTGGTGCTAAAACGGAAATATCCCCTCCTGCGGATTCCCCGGGGGCACCTTGCATGTACCAGGAGTGGCCAATGTGGTCACTTATCGATTTCAAGCGCATAACCATCTGTTTGGTGGAAAATCATGACAAAAGAGCCGCCGCACGGCATGTTTTGGTGCTAAAACGGAAATGTCCCCTCCTGCGGGTTCCTCGGGGGCACCTTGCATGTACCAGGAGTGGCCAATGTGGTCAATTATCGACATCAAGCGAATAATCATCTATTTTGTGGAAAATAATGACGAAAGAGCCGCCGCACGGCATATTTTGGTGTTAAAACGGAAATGTCCTCTTCTACGGGATCCCCGGGGGCACCTTGCATGTATCAGGAGTGGCCAATGTGGTCACTTATCGATTTCAAGCGCATAACCATCTGTTTGGTGGAAAATCATGACAAAAGAGCCGCCGCACGGCATATTTTGGTGTTAAAACGGAAATGTCCCCTCCTGCGGGTTCCCCGGGGGCACCTTGCATGTACCAGGAGTGGCCAATGTGGTCTTTTATCGAATTCAAGTGCATTATCATCTATTTTGTGGAAAATCATGACGACAGAGCCGCCGCACGGTATATTTTGGTGCTAAAACGGAAATATCCCCTCCTGCGGATTCCCCGGGGGCACCTTGCATGTACCAGGAGTGGCCAATGTGGTCACTTATCGATTTCAAGCGCATAACCATCTGTTTGGTGGAAAATCATGACAAAAGAGCCGCCGCACGGCATGTTTTGGTGCTAAAACGGAAATGTCCCCTCCTGCGGGTTCCTCGGGGGCACCTTGCATGTTCCAGGAGTGGCCAATGTAGTCTTTTATCGATTTCAAGTGCATTATCATCTATTTTGTGGAAAATCATGACGACAGAGCCGCCGCACGGTATATTTTGGTGCTAAAACGGAAATGTCCCCTCCTGCGGGTTCCCCGGGGGCACCTTGCATGTACCAGGAGTGGCCACTTTCGTCGGAAGCCCTTTCATGGACCGTACATTACCGTTTTAAGAGAATATATGAAGAATTAGCGATCGAATGGCATATATGGAGCGATTTTTATGCTCCCCTTATATGACCGACAAGGTCCCCGTGGAAGTCGTTTCCCGGTGGCCATTGTCTCCAGAACCAGCATATCACCACATAGCCCCAAAATTGATGAGTTTATCTTTCGAACGGTATATAAACTTTGTAATTCGGTTAAAATTTGACTGTTTTATAAGCATTTACATTTCTGGGTCAATATGACCCTAACATCTTATTCGTAACTTTTTTTGTGGGGTCGTTCCTGTTGCACCTTAAAATACTTTTTTCATGTCAGATGCTTCATTTCCACAAAATATTAAAAGTCAAGAAATTTCAGAACGATCGGATTATTAGGTAAAAAGTTATTCTACTTTGAAGTTTCGTTTTGGGTCATATTGACCCCAACATCTTACTAAGGTTAAGAGTGAAAATTCCCACTTAAAATTTTTATTGTTTTTTTCATTGCTCGAGAAATGGATTGATCTTTTCATATGTTTAGCCAGAAATCATCTAAATTGATAAAGTGCTGTGAAGAAGTCGAATACCGGTAGCCAGACATTTTCATCTGGCCCTGGCGCCGACATTCCTGATCGCTTCTGTTTTCGAACCGCCACAATCAAAGCACCCGCATCCCGTTTTGAAGGCCACGACCGAACTCGTAGCTCAAAAGAGCGCCAAACACAAAAGCTCCTCCGGGATGGTGAGCATGCGCCTTAGCAATAAGGATTCCATTGCATGCTCTTTGCATGAAAAAAAAAACTTGTAAAACATGCAGCCTCCCAGCCACCCACTTCATGGTTCACTCATTACAATTTGGCACTTCGGGAGCGAGAGAGCCGCCGTCGCTAATGCACTTGCCATGCTGCATGAAAAAAAGCTGTTGCTTCAGCGCTATAGCTCGGTGGCGGCAGGCGTTTTTTTTCTTCTTCGTTTTCGGATGCACCGGACAGTGCATACGATACGGCATGCGTGCGTACCAAGATGTGAGTGGGAGAATGCAGTCAAAGTGCATCGATGCAGCTGTGAGCGTGTGGGTGGCGGCGGTTGCCATGGGAGCAATAATCACGATGGATTCGGTTCCATCATTTTGGGGCTCCCACGGAAAGGGGAATGCACGGATAGTGTGGGAATCGCCCATTGGCCATCAATCTGGGAAAGTTCTCATCAGTTTTACACACGTTCGTTGAGTGTGTTATGGCTGGGAAAACATTGTAGGAAAGCTAGAAGGGATAAAAAAATTGCGAAATATCGTTTTGCAATACATGTGTTTGTGTGTAGATGTAAGAGCATGTATGCATGATGTGATCTACATAGGCTTACAAAAGATAATTCTACAGGGCTCTTGAAGTAATGGAAAACAAAATTTAGACTCCAAATCAAATAATATATGAACGCAATTTTTTTTTTCAATTAATAATTTGTTTATAGACGAGAGGTAAAAGCTTAGAATTCTATACATAGACTGAATGATTAACCGTTCCTGAATAGACTGAATAGACATAGACTGAATGATTAACCAGCGACTGTTAGATTTTCTAACAATTCTGTATAAGAACTTACCAAGACCTGTATAAGAACTGGGTTTATACTAAATTGTTAGATTCTTATAAAAGAAATGTAAGCTCACAAACAAATATTGTAAGAAAGTTCCCATAAGATCTCATACAATATTTGTATAACAATTTAGCTATTTCGCATATGTACAGTTCTTATACAGGTTTTGATAGGTTCATATACAGAATTGTTAGAAAATTTAACAATCACCGGTTGGGTGTACATTAGAGTGGGGCGTCATGGTCATTTTTTTCACATCAATGGTTATTTGAAGCCATTCAGGGTCCTAAACAACTGTGTTGAATTTGAGCCCAATGGCTTGCTCCCTCGCTTTCCGCATCGCGTTTGAAGTTTGTATGGAAATTAGTACGAGAGAACGAATTATTTTGCATTTTTACTTTCAGAGGTTTCAGTTCATCGTGGACCAAGTGGCAAATTGCGTTAGAGTATAACAAAAAGGATGCGGAACATCTACGAGAACAGTTCCAACTCTTCGAAGATTGGTTGTTCAAACCATATGCAAAAAAATCGTTGATTCTGCCAGCCCTGCCGAGCCACGTGGACCAATAATTTAACTGAGTGTTATTTTAAAATTATTGATCTTATAGGACTTTGAAGCTGATGGGAGTTATTCGGAATGGTAATGCTGGCAGAAACATTGATTTGATGCATATTGGATGAAGTTTGCGTTTTCCGTAAAACTGCGCCCCACACTAGTGTACGGTATCAGGCCAGTTGGCCGAAGATCATTAGGCCGAATGGTCATTAGGTCGAACGGTCATTAGGCCGAATGGCCATTAGGCCGAATTAACAAAAAGAAGCAAAAAGCGAAAAATGAGAAGTTCTTTCTTCACCTTACTCCTTCTTCCTTCTCCCTTCTTGCACCTTCCTTCTTCTATCTTTCTTCTTCCTGCTTCCTGCTTCCTTCTTCCTCCTTCCTCCTTCCTTCTTCCTACTTCCTTCTTCCTTCTTCCTTCTTCCTTCCTTCTTCTTCCTTCTTCCTTCTTCCTTTTCTTTTTCCCTTTTCCATCTTTCTTCTTCCGTCTTCCTTCTTCCGTCTTCCTTTTTCCTTCTTCCTTCTTCCTTTTTCCATCTTCCTTCTTTCTTCTTCCGTCTTCCTTCTTCCTTCTTCCTTCTTCCTTCTTCCTTCTTCCTTCTTCCTTCTTCCTTCTTCCTTCTTCCTTCTTCCTTCTTTCTTCTTCCTTCTTCCTTCTTCTTTCTTCTTTCTTCTTTGTTCCTTCTTTCTTCTTTCTTCTTTATTCTTCCTTCTTCCTTCTTCCATCTTCCTTCTTTCCTCCTACCTTATTCTTCTTCCTTCTTCCTTCTTCCTTCTTCCTTCTTCCTTCTTCCTTCTTCCTTCTTCCTTCTTCCTTCTTCCTTCTTCCTTCTTCCTTCTTCCTTCTTCCTTCTTCCTTCTTCCTTTTTCCTTCTTCCTTTTTCTTTCTTCCTTTTTCCTTCTTCCTTCTTCTTTTTCCTTTTTCCTTCTTCTTTATTCCTTCTTCTTTTTTTTTCGTTTTCTTCCTTTTTTCTCCCATCTTCCTTTATTCTTCTTCTTTCTTTATTCCTTCTCCCTTCTTCCTTTTTCCTTCTTCCTTCCTCCTTCTTCCTTCTTTCTTCCTTCTTTCTTCTTTCTTCTTTATTCTTCCTTCTTCCTTCTTCCATCTTCATTCTATCCTTCTACCTTATTCTTCTTCCTTCTCCCTTCTTCTTTCTTCCTTCTTCCTTATTCCTTCTACCTTCCTCCTTCTTCCTTCTTCCTTCTTCCTTTGCCGTCGTCCTTCTTCCTTCTTAATTCTTCCGCCTTTTTTCTTATTTCTTCATCCGTTCTACTTTTTCCTCACTTCGCACTACTCACTTCTCACTCCCCAGTTCTCATTCGGCCTAATGACCATTCGACCTAATGACCTTCGGCCTAATGACCCAGCATCCTAGTGTACATGCTTAAATTGATTAGAGATTTACTGATGTTAAGTTTATTAATATTATCTAACACAGACTCGAATCGGTATTCGGCGCAAGTTGTTAGGCGATAAACGTGCCTGCATCAAGCTCCATTTGGGTCTGGGATGGATTCAAACATAGTCGACGCTATTGGCCCTTCTGTGAGAATTTTTCTTTAATAGGCAACAGATATTTCACAACAGATAAGAAATATAATTTAAAAAATGAGTTTTCTCAAAAGAAAATTATTTTTGTCATAAGAGTCTATACAATTCCATTTAATTCCACCACTTGATTGTACCTTTGAAGGATACGTATCTCGACCTCAACAGTAAGGCCATCTCTTTTGTGTCGTACTTGACTTGGCTGGATTTTCTTACTTAAAATGAGTTTTTTTTTCTAGCACGAGTTAACGGTACACAAATACAAATCCCACACAGTCGTTATTATATCTCACCAAAAGTGTAAAATATAAAAAAATGTTTCTCAAAGACAAAAACATACGAATTGCAGTGAATCGTCAACCGCGACACTAAACGAACGACCAGTTACTCCTCGCTAGTAGATGATGTCGTTTCCACAATTTGCTACCCGCGTGCAGCACACGCTTGCGACGTGAGCTTGAATTTCGATGTAAATCGTTCCATTCGTATAATAGAGGTGTTCAAAACAAAACCTAATATTATATTGGGACGATTATCATTTTGGACAAGAAATGAATCTGGAAATTGACTTATGTGGGCAAGTTTGTATGAATCTCCTATGCACAATATAAGTTTTCTATGTCGAAATATGACCCACAGTCTAAGTATCAACATTAAGCCACTGGGTATGGCTGAAAAGAAGACAACTATGTAGTTGTTTTTGCCGATGAGTTTAACTACTTTTTAAACAACCCCATTTTCGAGAAAGATTACCGCAACCAGCGATAGTAGTGTCGCATGTTTTTGCTCTAGATGTGATTGAATTTCGACTCGATTGGGCGCAAACACTCTGTAATGCAATGTTTTAGAGCTTGCATGCACAATTAGAATCCGTCGGATTCTCCTACAGCTTGTCGTCGCTGACATTGTGGTGAGTTGCGGTGCAGACAATTTAAAATTATGCAACAATGTAGCACTGCATCGAAAACCATTTCTAAGTGAGGGAACATTGTAGTCGGTGGTCGGTCATATATATGGACGAGTTCATTTGAAGGATATTTGATCAATAAGATAGTTCGAGGTTTTCTCTTCTACATGCTAACCACGAGCTTGAGGAGAATATAACTGTGAATACAGTCAATCAGTTGGTTGCTTCGATAAACAGAAGCTTATGTATATTTCTGAAAATAATACAGCTAGAGTGGTTTAAGAAATTGAAATTATACTCCAACATGTTCAATCTATTTTGTCTCATGTTTTTAGTCCCAAGAATTTAAGCTGTTTTGAATAAAAATGGACGTTTTTTTCTTATTTGTGTTGCTTTTTTCTAAATTTTCCTGGGTGATAAAAGCTGGACGATATTAAAAGAGGAACGAAAAAACATCAATTGCGGTAGGAACGGTTGCCATCCATGTTGTAGTGAGTGAACTGAGTGAACTTAGTTGAACAAAATCCGATGATCCAAAGTCCAGGTGCGCTGTTCTCTAGAGACAAGATAAGACTATCCAGCTCGATCCATGGCTGCACTTCGCCAGCCACGCAGTCTGCGGAGGGTCCGCAAATCGTCATCCACCTAATCGATCCACCTTGCCCGCTGTGCAACTCTCCTTCACGTCGGACCGTTGTCGAGAACCATTTTCACCGGATTACTGTCCGACATTCTGGCTACGTGCCCGGCCCATTGCTGTCTTCCGATTTTCGCTGTGTGAACGATGGATGGTGTAACTAATGGGGCAGCCCTCACTACGGCACACATGAGACTCCCTCCTCAAAAACTCAGGGTCGGCATACGCGCTTGATTCTCTCGCGACCAAGAAAACATCTGAATACCGTTAGCAACTTCACCCACTTTATTCAGCACACAGGTACCTTCACTTCTCCCACTTCCTTAACCGTCTATCTCCTACCTCCACACTGCTCGCGTTGCTCCAACAGTCGGCGGGGCTCCTTCTCCGTTCCGCTTCTTCGCCTGCTTTCTCACCGTTATCGCCGCTAACACTTTCACGGACACTTCTGCGGTGTCCTCGACTCCTCCTCGTGCCGTCGCGGTTCTATCACGCTCGAGCTGATTGCGGACAGGTTTTACAGCGTCCCGAAACTGATGGCCAAAATGGCGGCGCCCACGAACAAGGCTGCTGTGGATCTACTCGATCGGAAATGATGGCTCGCACGTCGCTGCTTCCGAATCCTCGCACTTCTTCACTGTCAGTTCTGACCCGATCGGAAGGAGATCACAGTTATTATTCACGGTAAAAATTACCACAAAGTAAAAGAGGGGTCCTGGATGGTTTTTCCACTTCGTCGCTTCCACTGTATCACAAACTATTCTTTATTTTTATTCGTATATTTATTTGGAAGGCACTCTGTGTTCTTAACCGCTACTGTGCCGTGATCTACTGTGGTACTCGGCTGTACAGAGTCCACACAGAATCTATTTTTAGATGTCCATAATTCGTTATTGTTGTCGTTGCCAGTTCATATCATCGTGAGTCCATTGTGTTCATTTGTCCATGTGGTGAATCCAGTGATCGGTGCTTTGTTCGGTTGCCATTAATCAAAGAACGTTGGAGGAATGCCTCCGAGAAGAACAGTTTTGTCAGTCGTCAACAGGCAACCGTATCGGTGAGGCGCGTTCCCCAAAACGTCACCGTACGGACTGCGCTTTTGGCGACTGACAAGGGTTTGGTGGAGGGGCTGGGAATCGAACCCATGACCATTCGCTTATGAGGCGAACGTGTAGCCAACTACGCTACGGTACCCCCCTACAAACTATTCTTATAATTTTCAATCTGGTTTTTTAACTTTATTCACGGTGTGTTTGTCCGAAGAGGCTTATTTCCAAAAAATCAGTATCTCTAAAACACTCACTACACGAAAGTATAGGGTTTCCTCTTTCAAGTAGGTGCATTTTTAAAATGTTCTATCGGGGGTCATTTTTCCATACATTTTTGGGGGGGTTAAATCGGCTATCATTTGAGATTTCTATGGAATTTGCACCAAAAATAGTGAAAAAAAATAAAAATTGTTCTAGATCCCCTATTAGAACATTTTAGTTTACCCACTATATGAAAGAGGAGAGCATCTACTTTCACGAGGTGGGTGTTTCAGAGATACTGATTTTTGAAAAATAATATTTCCCCATAAACACACCGTGTATTGCTTAATCGCTCACGTCTGTCGAATTAGGCTGTCGATTGAATAATGATCCCTAGCAATGGCGCATCTCCTTTTTCTCCATCATCTCATACCCTCGACCTACCTAATTTCCCCTCCAAGCTTTTCGCTCATCATGGCGTCTTCTACGCCACCCCCCAATGGCCGCCCAGTTTTCCGTGATCCTGCAACTGGTGGTGAATAGCGGAACTGTGTGTGGTGTGGCTGCATCCTTTCCGGTGGGTGATGGGTGGTTGTGATGCTTAGCGTCGGATTCAAACATGTTCTTGGTTTGTCAATACATATATGTTTGTCAATATTACACGGAATAAAAACGCGAAAATCTCACACACCTCGAAACGACAGACACACCACTTGTTACAATGGTTCTCCCATAAGCTGATGCAACTCGTGTTTCATTCTCCTCCTCTACGTACCGTCCGCCATCTGCACCCCACCTTAGATGGTACGCAGCACTTTCCTTTCGAACATTTCCAGTGCGCGTAAGTCCTCCATGAGCATCGTCCAGGTCTCGTATCCGTAGAGGACTACCGGTCTAATGAGCGTTTCGTAGATAGTCAGTTTGATACGGCGGTGAACTCTATTTGTTCGTAGTGTTTGCAGAGTCCAAAATACGTACGATTTCCTGCCATGATGCGTCTCCGAATTTCTCTGCTGGTATCGTTATCGGTGGTCACCAGTGAGCCCAACTACACGAATTCTTCAACTACCTTGATTTCGTCACCACCGATAGAAACTCGTGGCTTACATTGGGTGGCTTACATTGACCTCTCTTGAGCCTCTTCTTATCATGTACTTTGTCTTCGACGTGTTGATGACTAGTCCAATCCCTTTAGCTTCACTTTTCAGTCTGATGTAGGCTTCCTCCATCCTCCATCCAATGCCATGATATCAATGTCGTCGGTGAAACCAAATAACTGGACGGACTTCGTGAATATCGTAACACTCGTGTCAATCCCTGCCCTTCGTGTTACCTCCTCCAAAGCGATGTTGAATAGCAGACACGAAAGACCATCACCTTCCCGTAACCCTCTGCGCGTTTCGAAGGTCAACTCCAGGGGCTTTGTTGTTTTTCAGCCGGTCGATCTCCTCCTGGATTTCCTGGAAATTCGAAGCCGGAAGTCGCATGTCCTGCGCGCGTGCTCCTAAGTTCATTACCATATCGCCACCGTTGTCTGCCACATCACCATTCAGGTGCTCTTCGTAGTGCTGCTGCCACCTTTGGATCACCTCACGCTCGTTTATAATAAGGTTCCCTTTTATGTCCTTACACATATCGGGCTGTGACACGTGGCCCTAACGTGAACGGTTCAACTATCATGGAATTTTCGTGCGTTATTAGCGCGGTACAGTTGCTCTGTCTCTTCGCGGTCTCGATCTTCCTGCTGGCGCTTATTCCTTTTTTTTGTATCGTGCCTCGTTCGCCCTTGTGCGGTGTTGCAGCAGTCTTGCCCATGCTGCATTCTTCTTCTCAACTAACTGCTCACATTCGCCGTCATACCAGTCGTTTCTCTGATCCGGGAGCAACGTGTCTGCTGTGTGTAATCTTGGGCTAGTCTACCGTCTTGTAGCCACCCAATAATGTTTAGCCGCGGTGGACGACTCCGATGCGCGTTGTACACTGTCGATAGTTTTGAGCGCAGACATACTGCAGCGAGGTAGTGGTCGGATTCAGTATTCGCACTGCGGTATGTGCGTACGTTCGTGATGTCGAAGAAAAACTTATCGTCTATTATAACGTAGTCGATTTGGTTTTCCGTTTCTGGGTTAGGAGATTTCCATGTGGCCTTGTGGATATTCTTGCGGGGGAAATAAGGGCTTCGGACTACTATTCCGCAGGAGGCTGCACAGTTTATGCATCGTTGGCCGTTGTCGTTCGATGCGGAATACAGACTATTCGGTCCGATGGCTGGTCTATATATTTCCTCCCTTCCTACCTGAGCGTTCATGTCGCCGATGACGATTTTGACGTCCCGTAGTGGGTATCCAACGTATGTCTGCTCCAGGTATAGAACACTTCTTTCTCGTTGTTGGATCTTCTTTTGTGCGGGCAGTGCACGTTGATGATGCTGTAGTTGAAGAAACGGCCTTTTATCCTTAGCATGCACATTCTTGCGATGATTGGCTGTCTCCCGATCACGCGTTGGCGCACCTTGCCCAGCACTATGAAGCCGGTTCCCAGCTCATTGGTGGTGCCACAGCTTTGGTAGAAGGTAGCCGATCGAAGCCTGCTTTTCCACACTTCTGTCCTGTCCAGCAGATTTCCTGCAGCGCTACGACGTCGAAGATGCGGGGATGTAATTCATCGAAGATTATCCTGTCGCAACCTGCAAAGCCTAGCGTCTTGCAGTTCAATGTTCTAAGCTTCCAATCGTGATCCCTTATTCGTCGCCAAGGTCGTTGCCGATTGTATCGAGTCGTATTATCTCCTATGTCGTTCGTAAGGCGCGCGGTTACAAAGCAAGACCATGCTGAGGGTGGCTGGGTTCGATTCCCGATGCCGGTCTAGGCAATTTTCGGATTGGAAATTGTCTCGACTTCCCTGGGCATAAAAGTATCATCGTGCTAGCCTCATGATATACGAATGCAAAAATGGTAACCTGGCTTAGAAACCTCGCAGTTAATAACTGTGGAAGTGCTGAATGAACACTAAGCTGCGAGGCGGCTCTGTCCCAGTGTGGGGATGTAATGCCAATAAGAAGAAGAAGAAGAAGATCTCCTATGTCGTTCGTAATGGTTGTTTTTAAAGGTGACTTATTGGGCCTGCGCAAACCTCCTGTCTTATCGGAGGGCTGTCGTATCAGGTCTGTTTACCGTCCCACCTAACACCAGGACTTGGGCTTGTGCACTTTGAGCAGCGCACGGTCGCTTTGGCGGAGCCTACTTGCGGATACATGCAGCTTTTTATAGAGGTTTAACAGGACCCACTGTCAAACCCCACCACACCCTAGGCAGGCACCACAACCGAGGCTGGCGATATGACAGGATTGACACCCTTACGCACTACTTCAGAGTAAGTATCCATATCCCAGCGTAACGGGACGTAACGGAAGTATAGCTGGATAGGCCATACCTTACGTGAGGGCGAAAACGAGATCTGTAAATCCCTGAAGCTCATGGCGGCGCAGCCTCAATAAAGAAATCAAAGAAGTCGACCAAAATCTAACTTGGCAACAGGTTATGGCGATAAATGGACATCGCTCAGGATGGAGATCTTTCAAGCTGGCATGCCTATTATGGGCATCCCCGGGTCCATAATACGCAACGTCAAGTTTGTTTATATACATATTATGGTCCTCAATTTGATTTAAATGTTCTATTCCCACATGTTCCTTGTGCCTATTATGGACCCCCCCTTGTGTGCTAGTAATGGACCCCCTTAGCGTATTTACATTTACAAATTAGTTATTATTACTAAATGCCTGATTCCTGGTCCATAACAAATGTATGGAACTGCTGTTCTGTTACATGAAGCAACTCCATCCGACGTATGTTTGCAGACAATTGTCGAATTCAGCGTTTATTTCTGGGTTTTGATCAGGAGGTCCATTATTTGCACGGGGTCCATTACTAGCACTCACTCCCTATTATAGAAGGCCGTTCTGAGTTTCAACGGAAAATTTAAAAGGCATTTCTTTGGTTTTCTGACGTAAATTCTTTGTATTGTCTATGAAAAAAGTTTACATAAGAGAAAGGTCATTTGACTGAAAGTCATAAGGTGACAAGCCGTTTGGCCGAATGAGCTGAATTTAGGCCATTAGGACGAATTGTCATTCGGATGAAAACGACATACGGTCAAAAGCAACATACATACATCCGAACAGGTAATTTGGTAGAAAAACCTTTTTGCCCTAACAGGCGTTTAGCCGGAAATCCAACGAAAGTCCTAAGAAGCAAAATTTTTTTTCATCAATTTATCATGCAGAGGAATTATTGAAATTGAAACATGCTTTTTAAGTGAAATAATGCTGTCCTCGTATCACTGTTTTTCTGAGCAATCTTTATATCTTTCAATGTTTTTAGAATATTTTTACAAAATAGATAGTTTAATAAGAAAGACAGAATATCAAAATATCACAAGGTCAAGCAACAGCTAATGAATGCTTGAAAAAACATCTTTGATTGATCAATGGCTTTGTGCACTCTCTAGGAAATGTGCAGCCATGGACAACATCAACTTGAAGTTCATTCAACCACTGACATGAAAGAAACCCATGAACCTACAAAAAAAATCACATCGTCTAAGTAAATTCGATTTCATCTCGTTTGGCTAATGATGATTGATGTGTTTACATGTAAACAGGTCATAATTTCATAAAAACAAATCACTCATTTACGGGTGACCGCGCTTGTCCCACACTGTGTCTGAACAGTCGGATCACCAACAAACAGAAAACGGAAAAGGAAATGAGATTCCCCGCAGTCAGTCGCCGGTTGGTTTGCGGGAGAGGTTTGGTCCAATGTTAGCTGAAAGGTTCGTCGATTAATGCTGCCAATAATCAAACTGTTGGTCGCAGTATGGTGGCGCCTATTGACTGTAGTAGCGTCGCAGATCCTTGAGGAACCGTTTCTCATTTGCGACATCAAAGAAAGCAATCTCCCAAGTATCAACTCCACCTGACGAGGTTTCTGCGGTGTTACAGTTTGATAGTTGACTTGATGTCGAAGAGTGCTCCTTCTCTCTTGCATTCCAACCGGCGCGCAATGCATACGGCTATCCTCATGGGCCTTGCTTGTTTACGCTGCAGCTCAGCTACGGGTACCCGCCATCAACATGAAACTGTGTGGCCGCCCATTTACATGCATTTTCCATCGTTTGTCACCTGGGACGAGTGCTCGACGGTGTGTCCCAAACAAGCGTCACGTCACATACAGCACTGTAGATGCCGAGATGAACAACAATAAGGCAATGCACCGACAACCATCGGCGTAGTATAATAAGGGGATACAATCCGAATCCGAGACCGGAACAGAATCAAATTTCGAGTCCCAAATGCTAAGCCCAATTAATTACTAACATTAGATCCACTAACATCAGAATCCATAGAAATTTTTAAATTTGGATTCAAATATTATCTGAATTCGAAACTGAAACTCAAATTCTCAATCTATATTCAATCATCAATTCCCTTCCGAATTCAAATCCAAATCCGATTTTTAAACCTGAATGAATAAAGGGAACCTAACTCGGATTATATTTGAACGCAAACGTGAACCAAAACAACCTCAATTCAATCCAGTTTCACCCCATCACTTGTAACGCCAATGAATCTTGGGCTTAGGGGATACAGTTTCACGCCAACGATTTTTTTTCCAACCCCGGAAAAAGAGACGAACGAGTTTTGGGACGCGTTTTCGCAGTCCCTGGTATGCATCATGCTGGCTGCTTGCTGGATCCTTGACGCGGGCAAACATTCCATGTTTTGCGGCAGCGGAATAAAAATGTGTCGAGATGTCGTCTCTTGAGTCCTGACGAGAACGGCGACTACGACAACGTCGACGTCGGCATTTTTTGTGTCGTTTCGTGGTTCCGTTCGTCTGTCCCTCATTTGTGCGGGTCCCTCCGAATGCTTGTATGTAGATGGGCACGGGAGAATGTAGATATTATGGATGGATGTATTTACTGTAGCTGCTTTTCATGTTTTGCACCGGGGCCACAGCTCTTACCAGTTTGTTGACAGAGGCTTCGCCTCACAATTATGCACTTGAATATTTTGTTTTTCAGTTTCCGGTTTTGTACGAGAAATTTTCATCGACCGACGCTCGATTCCTCGTTCCAGTAAGGAGCGCAGGATGAACGACATTATTCATTTCGGATTTCGTTTGACTTGAGATGCGGAGGGAAAAATCTACTGGGACAAAACAAAGAGCAGAGGAGCTGTGAGGGTGGAATACTTTTGATTTCGGTCGGCATTGAAACTCACGTGTAGTGAAGGGAAAGCATTGAAACCACTGAATATGCCATTTATTGAAACTAGTTGATGGCTTAGGGGTGCTTCTCAAATTTATTGAAAGTCATGCAATGTAACTGGCGGCTGAAACGCTACAAATTTCTGAAGCTCTCCCTTAAACAAGCGCTTGTGATTGGTGATTTTACGTTGCACGTAGAAGAAGAAGAAGCAACAACATATGATATTTGGTCGGAGTTCTGCTAAACTGCACCAAGCAGCTTTACCTTCCTAGTATATAAAACCCTAAACAATATTCATTTCCATTTATGTGCTTATATTTTGATAAAGATTATCCTTTATTACTGCGTCGAGAAATGTTTGATATGATTTTCTAATAAATAGAACTGCTACACGTTATTTTGAGCGAGAAAATGGGTGATTTTTCATTGACACACGGTGCGATGCGGCCACTTTCGCCGTGTAATTTGCACTTTTAAAAAAATCGTCGCGGCTAAACATCAATCTTTCCTTGCGTAAAATGGTGGTCCTGAAAATTACCGATTTATTAAAAAAAACGCGCTTTTCTATTCACTAACAGCAACTACTGAACAGTTTGAATCTTGATGAAAATGAGACTTGATAAAGGTCCACAGAAAATTGTATACTGTTTTTATGTGAATTGAGTTGTACAGATGTTCTAAGTTGCACAAGGACTCTGTCAAATGCAGGCCATTGCATCTACATACGTAACAGGTTGTCTTTGTAGGATTTTTCAGATTGGTTCAGGCTCTTAACCCGTAAAACAAGTAAAGGGAATACAATATAAAGCTCTATTAAAGCTAAACGAACTCCATGCAATAAAAGCTTCAAGATATATAAGTATACTGCAACAACATTTATTTATTCATTATGTACATGAACATCCTCAACAAAATCATCATTTATTTCTTCAAGATCGATTAAAATATCTGCTATGGTATATTTTTCTGTACTCGAATCTGTTGTATTGCAAGAAGTTTCAGTCACTAAAAAACTTTGAACATCTTCTGGATATTCCAGATTAGATTTATTTTGAAGTCGCTTACCTAAGTTGAGGGAGCTTATCAAAGGATCCGACGAGTTCATAGCACGAATGAAAACGTCATGTAAATTTTCTTCTCTTGAGGCTTTCCTGGCATGATGAGTCCGACTTTTTTTTAAGTGCTTGTGTTGACACGCAGCTGCTTCTTCAGCCAACATTCCAAGTGGTGCTGGTGAATGAATAATTATATCCCCAGTATGGGCAAGGACTTTATGCACCGTAGCAGGAATTTTATATCAATCATATCAGCTGCAAATATAACCGGTAGGTTGCTTTACAATAACTGTCTAGCTTTTCATTATTGATTGGCTCTTGGCAGTTTATCGCGATCAGAATGTTCCAGAACCGGTGAATTAGCTCTTCGTTGACATTTAATGCTTCTCTTAACATATTTGGATTCGAAAACGCTCGTCGACAAATGTTTCCAGTTGTGCTTGATCCTGCTCCACCTTGCCTTGGCTGGTCGACTCTCACACCAAAGCTATCATAAAGCCTTTTCTGTATAAGTTGTTTTCTCTTCAAGTACGCTTCCTTTAATATCTTTGATACCTGCCATAAAATTCTTCTAATTCAAATTCTGTGTCAAGCCATTCCTCATTATATGAGTCAAAGTAAGTTTTGGACCGGGATGCGGCCTGCCATTTTTTTTTTCAAATTTCAAATGCAGATTTTTCAATTTTGTATGGAGTTGACTCTTTTTTTGTTTATCCACAGCGAAGCTTTGGCAAATATATTCCAAAGCTTTTTCAACGCGATCTACCTGACGTTCCTCGTGAGCTCTAAATACTTCAATGAGTTGCCTATAATTCATGATTCACCAAATAATAAGTACAAACACTTCACACGATTTACCTTCACAATCACAGCTCACTATGCACTCAGATAGACATTCATAAATGTTCTGTTTATTTATTTCACCTAGGTACATACCAATAATTATCGAAAGATGTCCTTAGGTACAGACATTTTTGCTTCACATATTGGATTTTAATTAATATCAAAATTTTACTTTTTACGAAATATTTTCAAATGAAGCCTAGAGTATTTTCGTAACCCTCAAGAGTATATTGTTTTTTTTTCATATTTATTTGCTTGATACTTGATAGATAATGAGTTGCCTCCTCTTGGTGAGCCTACGCCAAATGGAGTATCATATAGCTGCATAAGCTATCGTGTACACGGCCTACCACGAAGCCTACGACACTTTTCGTGTTATCTACTATCTCTATTTTAACTGTTCTTGATGCTCTTTTGTCATACGCATGGGATTTGTATCCAGCCCATCACAGTCTGCCGTGCATTATGAGAATAATTACATTTAATGTTTCAAAATTAATGACTTTTTTTCGAAAAAGTGATCGGAATCGCAGATTTGCAGCCATAAGCAGCTGGAATCAGTTTTAATGCCTTCTGCGAAGTAAAAGAGAGACATAGTGGTAGTCGCTAAGCGAAACTTTGAGAAACTTTTTTTGTATGGAACTTTTTGTATGAAAAAAAAAAATTTTTCTTCGGGTCATTTTCGGATGTTTCACTACCTAACCCGTTCTTCGCAAGTCCATGAAACAAGCTTTCAGAAACTTTTCAAAGAGTTGGAAAAGAGCTACTGTAGCCGAAGATATTGACAGTTGAACAAGAACTAAAAAGTGTCTGGCTCTAATGCCTATATCTTGATAACCATATGGCTTAGAGTGCTGATATGCTGGGGTTTAATGCTCCAAAGCATTAGCATTTAGTAGGTCAACTTGAATTACGAATCAGAGAAAGTCGATTTTTTTATTTTCGGCCACCTGATTCCCCATAGTGCACACACCGTCTTCTTGCAACCAAAAATGGTCCTAAGCACCCGTCTCTCGAATACTCCGAGTGCTTGCAAGTCCTCCTCGAGCATTGTCCATGTTTCATGTCCGTCCGTCCGGTCTTATTAGCGTCTTGTACATGACACATTTGGTGCGGTGGTGAATCTGTTTTGACCGCAGTTTCTGCTGGAGCCCGTAGTAGGCCCGACTTCCACAGATGATGCGCCTTCGTATTTCACGACTAACATTGTTATCAGCCGTTAGTAAGGATCCAAGGTAGACGAATTCCTCGATCACCTCGAAGGTATCCCCGTCTATCGTAACACTGTTTCCCAGGCGGGCCCTGTCGCAATTACCACCAGTCCAACTTTTGTTGCTTCACGTTTCAGGCGGGTGTACAGTTCTGCCACCTTTGCCAATTTTCGGCCGACAATGTCCATGTCATCCGCGAAACAAATAAATTGACTGGATCTGTTGAAAATCGCACCCCAGCTGTTACACCCGGCTCTCCACATGACACATTCTAGCGTAATGTTGAACAACAGGCGCGAAAGTCCATCACCTTGTCTTAGTCCCCGGCGCGATTCGAACGAACTGGAGTGTTCGTCCGAAATCTTCACACAGTTTTGCACACCATCCACCGTTGCTTTGATCAGTCTGGTAAGCTTCCCAAGGAAGCTGTTCTCGTCCATAATTTTCCATAGCTCAACGCTGTCTATACTGTCGTATGCCTCCTTGAAATCAATGAACAGGTGGTGCTTTGGGACCTGGTTTTCACAGCATTTTTGAAGGATTTGCCGTATAGTAACGATCTGGTCGGTAGTCAACGAAACCGGCTTGATAACTTCCCACGAACTCATTCACAAATGGTGGCAGATGTCGGGATATCACTTTGCAAAAGGCATTAAGGATGGTGATGGCTCGAAAGTTCTCACACTCCAGATTGTCGTCTTTTTTTAGATGGGGCAAATAACCCCTTCCTTCCACTCCTCCGGTAGATATTCAGTTTTCCAGATTCTGGTTATCAGTTTGTGCAGGCAAGTGGCCAGCTTTTCCGGGCCAATCTTGATGCGCTCAGCTCCCATACCATCCTTACCAGCTGCTTTATTGGTATTTAGCTGTTGGATGGCATCCTTAACATCCCTCAAAGTGGGGGCTGGTTGGCTTCCAACGTCCGCTGAACTGACGTAGTCATCTCCTTTGCTGCCATAACTTTCACTGCTTGTACTCTCAGCGCCATTTAAATGTTCTTCGTAGTGCTGCTTCTATCTTTCGATCACCACACGTTCGTCCGTCAAGATGCTCCCATCCTTATCCCTGCCCATTTCGGCTCGCGGCACGAAGCCTTTGCGGGATGCGTTGAGCTTCTGATAGAACTTGCGTGTTTCTTGAGAACAGCACAGCTTTTCTATCTCCTCGCACGTCGCCTCTTCCAGGCGGCGTTTCTATTCCTGAAAAAGGCGGGTCTGCTGTCTCTGCTTCCGTCTATAACATACCACGTTCTGCCGGGTACCTGCGACCGCCCGCGCTGCGTCCTTTTCCTCCAGAATCTGTCTGCACTCTTCGTCGAACCAATCGTTCCGTCGACTTCGTCCCTCATACCCGACGTTGTTCTCCACTGCGTCGTTAATGGCTGCTTTGACTGTATTCCAGCAGTCCTCAAGTGGGGCTCTATCGAGCTCACCCTCTTCTGGCAACGCTGCCTCGAGATGCTGCGCGTATGCAGTGGCGACATCAGCTTGCTTCAGTCACTCTAGATCGTACCGCGGCGAACGTCGGTACCGAACACTGTTGATGACGAATAGTTTTGGGCGCAGTTTAACCATCATCAGATAGTGGTCAGAGTAAATGTTAGCGCCACGATATGTCCTGACGTCGATAATGTCGGAGAAGTGTCGTCTATTAATCAGAACGTGGTCGATTTGTGATTCTGTCTGCAGTAGGTGTTGCGAATGGCCATATTCTTGGAGGCGGCGAAATCAATTAGTCTTAGGCCGTTTTCATTCGTCAGCTGGTGAGCGCTGAACTTCCCAACAAGCGGTCTAAACTTCTCCTCTTGGCCAACCTGAACGTTCAAATCTCCTATGATGATTTCGACGTCGTGGCTTGGACAGCTGTCGTACTAACGTTCCAGCTGCGCGTAGAATGCGTCCTTATCATCATCAGTGCTTCCGGAGTGTGGGCCTATGGACGTTGATTATGCTGAAGTTGAAGAACTGGCCTTTGATCCTCAACCTGCACATTCTTTCATTGATCGACCACCACCCGATCACGCGCCTTTGCATATCGCCCATCACTATGACAGCTGTTTCCAGCTCGTGTGTGTTGCTGCAGCTCTGGTAGATGGTATGATTACCTCTAAACGTTCACACCATTGATTCCTTCCAACAAACCTCCTGCAGCGCTACGATGCCGAATCCACGGTCCTTGAGCACATCGGCGAGTATGCGTGTGCTCCCGATGAAGTTGAGAGATTTGCAGTTCCACGAACCGATTTTCCAATCGCTAGTCCCTTTTCGTCGTAGTGGTCTTCGCCGATGGTTCCGGTCCGTACTCTCTTGTTGATTGTTCGTTGCTTATGATTTTTTAAAGGCTGGCTTGCAGACACCAAACCCCCTAAATTTCCGGAGGACCATTCCTCCGTATGTTCCACCGGGAGGACCATGGTGCCCAGTTTCACTTAAAGTCCCTCGTTGGCACTCGGACGATGATCAGCCGCCCCTAACATGGAGAACAGACGCTGTTGTGAGCCGATCCTGACATGGAGAACAGACGCTCAGTACGATTTGCACCTCCGGAGAGGAGCGAACCCCCCTCCCCCTTCCCTGTCCGCATACGACCATAGTTCCCACCGGGGGGGTTGGTTACTCGATTTTCCCTAAGGTTGCTCGTATCCCGGCCAGCCCCACGAGG
This sequence comes from Armigeres subalbatus, assembly GCF_024139115.2. Lineage (NCBI taxonomy): Eukaryota > Metazoa > Arthropoda > Insecta > Diptera > Culicidae > Armigeres > Armigeres subalbatus. The sequence continues at coordinate 157,357,098 of NC_085140.1, read as the reverse complement.
AGGTAGGGATAAGAGTTGCTGGGTAAGAGGCTATAAGGACCGCGAGATGGGATCAATTTTATTCCTTCAGGTACGCGAAGTACCAATGGTACACTTTACCCAGCATTTGCCGTGCCGAGTACGACCTGTACTATGTCTGAAACTCGATTTGTACAATTGCACAACATGTGAAAGATTTAGTCCGAAAAATGTATTAGAGGGTTCTTTCGGTGGGGTTTGATCTAACGAAACTAGTACGCTAGACAGGGGCTTTCCCTACTAAGTTGCAGGTATCTCGAATTGATATTTTAACTTTCGCTTCTTCATAGCAGATGGATTCTTTAGCGAGTGTGGCTTTCATGGCGATAAGAACACCGCCATCAAAGGATTTACCAACAAACTATTTAAGCTGAATAAGCTAGATTTCTAGCTGAAGAGGACTATTTTAGTTGAATGAGCGTTCTATTAGCTTCCAATGTTTTTTTGGGTTACTGGCATTTAACAATGTACGATCTCATCGGTATGTAACATATGATTCATGAAATACCATAAATATCATAGTCGTGTTTGAGAGATGATAAGAATACTGACTGCAATCGATTGGCACCGTGGATGCTGTTCATGTTTTGGTAATAAATACGCAACTCTTCATAATAGCGAGTCTCATTTGCTTTATTCGTTCCAGACAAAGAAACAGATGTAGAGGAGGTGGGAGAGTTTGAGAAAGTTGGTGGAGAAAAGATGACGGGTGCGTGCAAATTAAGACTAACGTTCGAAACGAAAGACCTTAGGGACCTTTCACAAATTACGTAACGCTGCAGGGGGAGGGAGGGGGTCAAGCCGAGTGTTACGATCCATACAAAAAAAATTAAACCTTTCATACAAAAAGTGTTACGAGGGCGAGGGTGGGGGTCCAGAATTACCAAATTTAGCGTTACGTAATTTTAGAAAGAACCCTTAGGGCGTTTGGAACGTGCAAATTCGAACTCTCAGAAATATATACCTTTTTGCCACGGCGCACATGGCCAGCAGTGACTTTTCTCTCACATTCATTTGAACCGTTTGTTTGAGAAACTGCATATGTAACATTTTTGGGCAAAATAAGATTTTTATATATTCTGAATCCTCGTCCAAAAATACGTATTCTGGCAAAAAAAACGAAAAAAAAATTGTTCAGGAATGTATGAATTTTTTTTTTCGTTTGTTTGAGAAACTACACGTCACGCACTTGAAAAGCTATTATGGAGTACTGCTTACAGTTTTTGCACTAGAAGTGCCCCAGGGTGCTGAGTTTGCCAAAAACTATTGATACAGATACAGAAGAAATCGATAGATTCGGTGCCTATTTGTTCAAAAACAGTTTTTTGTTGTTTTCTCGAAATTGTGTAAAATGGATATATTCAGTTTCTCAAACAAATGATTCATTTGTACACCGACCTTGAAGGAAGCGAAGGACAATTCCTCATATCTTCGACCTTTAGGAATCAGCTAAATCGCTTCTAGGAAGACGAGATGCTCAAGGTTCTCCAAAACGTTCTCGAGTGCAGCCCACGGTATCTACCAGATCAACCAAGGCTTCAAAGGCTTCAGTCCTCATCATCGGCATATACCCAATCCGGTCCAATAGTCACATGCGCATCTTGTCAACCCAATTCTCTTGAATACGAGATGTTCAAGGTACTCCACAATCTTCTCAAGTTCAACCCAAAGGATCTACCGGATCAACCAAGGCTTTTTGCAATGTCCTCTACATTTATTTGTACCCAACCTGATTCAATAAGTATATGCACACTATGCGAAACCAATTTTTTTTTTAATACGAGATGTTCAAAATTTCCTAAACATTCTCGAGTTCAGCTCAAGATATCTTCTAGATCAACCAAAGCTTTTGCAATGTTCGTCGGCATATACCCAGGCATATAATCAGGTCTAATAGACATATGTACATTGTTGCGGGAGGACAGGGTGCTTTTGGCCGGTCTTAACGGGTACTGATGAAACCAAATTCCCAGCACCGTGCCACCAGTTTCATCAGTACCCGCTAAGCCGCGGAGGACGACGGAGGTCCTTCGTAGCTTAGTAGGGAAAGCACCTGTCTAGCATACTGGTCGTGGGATCGAAGCCCACCGAAGGGGCGGTTACCCTTCAATACCTTTTCCGAACTAAGTCTATCACATGTTGTGCATATGCATAATCGAGTTTCAGACATAGTAATTAATCACATCTTGGTATGAGCGCACTTATTTACCGAAGTCCAAGTAGGAGAAAGACTAGTTCGGAATTCCATTCCCCTTTGTCGGTTGTACTTATTGATAGTTACATTGTTCTCTGATTTTAAATCGTCCAAAACTTAATCGAAGACATTTATCTCGAGAAAAATTATAATTCAAAAACATGGTTTACATCAAAATTCTGAACGATTTTGGTTGAATGAGCCGCCAGAATTGAACGACTTGGTACCAACATCACAGAGTTCTATTCTTACATTTCCCCGCCAAGTAGATCTTCCCTAAACATCCCAGATGCAGTCGTTTTCCATTCTCATTATTCAAGTGCTCTGGAGTGGCATCCCACCGGGCCAGTCCCCTCCTTTTTGCTTTTTTTTCCGCGCCTAGCCAAAGAGAAAAAGACACAAACCCCACCCGATTGACGGGGATGCTTCTTCGTTCGTGTGCAACTACAAATCTTACTCGCAGTGACTGAGCCCACCATTTCCACCGCGCCGCACGTTGATGAATCCCTCCTGGCTGGCTGTCTCGATTTCACCCTTCCGCATTCCTTCTTATTTCACCGCTTTCCCACTAATCACCTGCGGCACATTCCTCGCCGTATCATATCAAGCCGCGCGGGGCACAGTGGGGGCAACAGGTTTGAATTAGGTGTCCTGGCGTGAAGTTTTTAGAATCAGTCTGTTTCTACTAATACAATTTTACACGGTCAAATAAGGTATTTGTGAAACGAGACTAACAAAATTTGAACGTTTGATATGAAAATAAGATGAGTGATGTACGTTGCATTTTTGGAAAAGGGATCGAATGTGACTATGTTTGGAAGCGTTTGATACACATTAAATAATGAAATCACAGCGGATCCTTGAGTACTTACATGTTTCCAGAAAACGCTTAATATTATGAACTAGAGTACAGATTATCGAACTGGAAACCAGTTCCTGGTTATGCAAAAAATAATTTATTGCAATATATGAAAATTACGAAACAGTTTCGACTAGTTGAATTAGAGAAATATCCCACGGTGCGTTGTAGCTACAACACTTGAAGTAGGCACTCATCCATGCATGAATAATGTAAAGGGTAGAAAAAATATATGAATGTTTTAAAACAGATTTTTTTCGCGACGCCCTGTTAGAGAACGAGTGTTGCCCCCGCGTTCGTTTTCTGGATCCTCTGGCCCGTTCTGATGTTTCTACTTAATTACAGCAAAGCCACGAGCCCTAGCAGGCAGCTTTCCTGCAATTAGTGTCGGAATAAAGAATGGAAGGGAATGAACTTTCGTTGATGCCGCACTTCGGCGGGTACCTCACATTCTCGTGGGGTTGCCTTGGCCTACAGATGCGAGAGGTGCCATAGTTTCAAGAAATCGACAGCCGGTGGGTCATTGAGCTAAGAGTTCAACACCTTTTGCAATTGCGAATGAACAATTGGACCGAGTATTGTAAACATTTCGTACGTAAGAATGTCCCGACGACTACCGAATGGCCACATTTGCTCCCAAATATCTACGTGCGGCGCGTCGTTTGGAATTTTTTGCACGATATTATTGTGAGGTCCTTAAGAGGCTCAAATATTGACTCGGATCATAATCTCGACATTGAAAATCAGGTTGGAAGCTGTTATTAAATACCAGAATATTCTCGTCAAACGCAAAAAAAAGTTTAGAAATTCATGAACTAACGAGATCACGGCGTATTTTGAGTCACGGATTCGAGAGCAACTGTCACGTATTCTGGAACTTTCTAGAAAATGTGATCGAAGTTCCTGAACCCGTGAATCACGGTGTTTTTCCCGAAGGAACTGGGTGTCAAATCAGAATCTAAAATTGGGGACCGTCACGAAATCATGTAAGATTTTTTTGAACTCCTCCATATTTCGATGGGGATTTATTTTTGATGATTTATATACCTATCGTCTAGGAAATTGCAATTTGCCAATTTCATTGAAACTTTCGATTATTTGCGGTAAACTATTCTTCTTATTCTTCTTATTGGCATTACATCCCCACACTGGGACAGAGCCGCCTCGCAGCTTAGTGTCCATTAAGCATTTCCACAGTTATTAACTGCGAGGTTTCTAAGCAGAGATGCATCTGAACACGAGAACGCGTGTTCGTGTTCAAAACGTTTTGAACACAGCACACTGTTCAAGAGCACTGACCTAACGTAGCAACTTGTATCTTAGGAAAACAATTTCAAGCGATGGCATGCTACACATTTTTCGGATGGCAATAGAACACGTGGGCATCTAACGGATAGAAATCAAGCATGCTCGTACGTTTTTGCACAGTTCCAAATCTAAGGTATCTTAGTTACCATGATCGTTGCGCTTGCGTACCAATCCAGTGCACACTGAACAGTGCTCAGAGTTCAAAACTAAGAACACCAAGGCACGCTCTTGGCTCATAATCTGTTCAGGATGCATCTTTGTTTCTAAGCCAAGTTACCATTTTTGCATCTGTATATCATGAGGCTAACACGATGATACTTTTATGCCCAGGGAAGTCGAGACAATTTCCAATTCGAAAATTGCCTAGACCGGCACCGGGAATCGAGCCCAGCCACCCTCAGCATGGTCTTGCTTTGTAGCAGCGCGTCTTACCGCACGGCTATGGAGAGCCCCGAATAATATGCAATAAATTATTTCACTGCAATTTTATATCACATCATAAAGTACACTAAGTTTAATGAATCACAAAGTATAACACACACCTCTTTGCAATGTTTTGCTTCGGTTAGTCGCACATGAGAAGTGACAAAAATTAGGAACACAAACAAATTTTCACGATATGTTTTTAATTGCTTGATGCAACAAACCATATGCATGTGCTGGCTTCGGTATTGTCTCTGATTATGTGCGCTGTCAAACTATAACTTTGACACTGCTCAGATTTAACATATCTGTTAAAAGTCAAAAGTTATGCAGGGTGGCCCGCAACCGTAGACACTCCCCTACAAATATTTGAAAATATGAAAGCATGACATTGCTGCGGTATACTTCGTAGACTGGATACTAGTGATACTCATTTCTCGTTTGAAATTTCAGCCTAAATTACTATCAGAAATCCAGGTGGATGTAGTCCTTGATTTCAATCTAAGACAAGAATGACAAAAGCATGAGGATTGCTATTTCTGGCCACGCGTATCTGTATGTTCTAGGGAGAGAAGGAATAAGTAAGTACAGTCGCGATTCGCTGGTTGGGCCACGACCTCGGCCCAACTAACGAATTCGGTTTTTTAGTTGGGTCAACTGACAGCCATTTGAACACGTGTATTTCGACTTGAACATCACAAATGATGTCCAGTGACGCCCAATCCCGTTTTCCGTGTTTACATTGAATTTTGACGTACGGTTGCTTTTTAGTTGGGCCATTTCCCAACCAGCGGAGGCCCAACTAAAAAGTGACCCGAGTATTAAGATCCCAACCAGCGAATCCCGACTGTACTACGGTATTCGTTGGGTCAGGATTTGCCTAGCTGTAACGATTAAGCATATGCGGTATTTCGGAAAAATTTCGTTTCAGGTGGTTCGAAACGAAATTCCGCGGAATTTCGCGGAATTTGGGCATGGCGAAATCTGATTTCTTGATTTCGTTTCGTTTCGTAAAATTACAAAAATTTCGATAGAAAAAACTAGCTTCTAACGAAATTTAACGGAATTCCGCGGAATTTCGAAACAAATTTAAACTTAAACCGTACTTTATATTATCAAAAATTTTAGCTGCGCCGCTGAAAAAAATCGTTAAGTTGTTTTCAAAACTTTAGGTTATTTCTTTTTTTTTTCAATTTACGCTTACTACATAACCCCATTCTTAGTCGACGAATACGTATGTAGTTTTCTTCTATAAAACGTCTTCAGTGTTTCCAATATTCAAATTTATATTTTGTGATATTTTCTACTATTTGTACAATATGAATGCGGAATCGATCGTGTCATGGGACGGCAACTAGTCCGGGGGTACGCAAAGTGAAAAAAATCTACCTCACGTAGCAAAAATTTGTTTAACCAGTGTACAATCGACCTTGTTGATGTTGATCACGCCAGCTAGTGTGGGAGAACGCGAAGTGATAATACTAATGTCTGCATCGTAGAGTACACAATTATTTAATGCGGAATCGTTCATATTGTAGAAGCTTATTAAACGAAGCACATTGATCATGCGTTGGATAGATTTGAAACACACACACTTATTTTTTTTTACCGGGAACTCAGCAAAATGGTCAACTTTCACCGAGATTCGCACAGCCGTGCCCCAGCAAACATTTTTTTGCCGAGATTTCTGTCAAAATTGCTGGAAATCAGCAAATAATTTGCTGAAAATCAGCTAACATACATAATTTTTACCGGAATATCAGTTTATTATTTTGCTGGCGCACGGCTGTGCGGATTTTTGCCGAGCTGCAGAAATTAAAACTAAGTGTGCAGTTTTCGTCTCCTTGTTTTCAAAATATCTTCGTTTACAATAAATATTTAGTCTTTTTCTTTTGTTAAATATCATATATAACAGCCAATATTATATTTTATTAATTGGTGAGCTATGCATATTTGCTTTGCTCTCGGCCAATCAAGATTAGCAACTACGACGTGTACAGATAATCAAGCTAAGCTCTTCTTTGACTATTTACACAATATGTAAGGAACATTGAAGATTTGTGGGCATTTCTCTGATTGTTTTTATGATTTTAGAAAGCTGCACAAGATTCTTCTAAGCATTCATTTTCTAATTTTGACTTAGCTCAATACTATAAAATCACGCTGACAATACAATATGAAGTATGCTTCAGCATAATTACATTATTCTTAAGTGAACTAAGGTTTAAAACGAAATTTGAATCCGCATATGAAAAATCCCACAATTTATATATTTTTTTTAGACTTACTGATATAAAGTTGATCATATTCGGGAGCACACGCTCCACGATAAATTCCTTTGAAAGCGGCACAAATTCTGGGGTATTGCCTTATCGTCAATGCAATGGTATACACCCGGTTCTTTTTTTACACGGGTGGGTTTTAGTTGATTACGACCTTCAATGTTGATGAAACTATGAGTTAACCCCATGAAAAAATTCACAAAAAATCAAAGAAAATTCAGGTGGTATTTAAAAAGTTGTGAAAAATCAGGTTAACCGGGAATTTAAAGAATACCAACCGTGTAAAAAAAATATTGGGTGTATACGGCGAAAATGCGGTGATTCACCACAGACTGCCTCTTCTGTTATTATAGCTCTATTGGTCGCAAAACAGTTATTTGACTGTGAAATCAGAATTGCGTACATAATGAAAAACCAATTTAATTAAAATTCCGTGGAAAAAAAAATTAAAATTTCGTTTCGTTTCGAAAAATTTGGACCTTGATTTCGTTTCGTTTCGAAGTCTCGAAAATAAATTTCTATTTCGTTTCGTTTCGATCCGAATCAACATAGACATTTTAAATTTCGTTTCGTTTCGTTAGGAAAAAGTGTGTTTTTGCATACCCTTAGTAACGATATCCATGACTCAAAATTAAGGGATAACTTATAAAACCTAAACTCCAGATAACAAAGTTGAAAACAAATTATCTGCATCCCATTCCGTAGTCATAACGGTCAGTTTGTGGTTCTCCTGATTTGAGAAGAACTCATAGACACTTCACCAAATAAGGTACACCGGGGCAAGTTGAAACGGTTTTTTTGAAGTTTAACTTTGAAGTGCTGTAAAAAAATCACCCTTTGATAAATTTTGAATCCGTTTGCGGTGTTTGCTAGTTCGGGCCAAAGATTATACATAAAAAATAAGCAACCTTACCAAACTTTTTTATAAATATTTTGCATACTTAAATTATGTTTTTGTATGCTCCGTTACAACTTGCCCCGCATATCGGGGTAAGTTGAAACACTGCGCTGTATATAGACATAAGCTAACTGTACCGTATCAAAACAAAATATATGTTCTCAGTGTGACTCAAGATGCACGAGGTTGTAAAGGTGACTATACTGCCAAGATTCGCATAAGAGTCCTATGTATATTTTCGACGATTTTGCTTAAATTAGCTTAAAATTGTCTCCTAAAACCCTGATAAAATAGATATTTACTCGCATAAAAGTCACATTCCAGATTTTGATACTCTATACTCTTTTCTTTGATTAATTCGGCTGTGGCTTCTTCATAAATTCACATTAATTAACCAGCGTATCTCTCATAGACTCTCGATTGGATAAAGGGGGCTGGGGAAGTCAAAGGTGGAGTTAACGAAATGTTTACATGCTCTATGATTTATTTTTTGAGTACCAGTGCTCACAGCAAGGCAAAGTAGATTAAGAATCTCAAAACTAGACCGTTCAGCTTAATCATGGCACCTTTTTATTCTATTCTTCAGTGGAGATTGTAGGAGGGTTGCATTCACGACGGAATGGGCAGAAATTTATTAAATTAATTTTCAGAGTTCAAGGTCCAAATTTCAATTATTTTTTGAATTCCGAATGCATTTATGGACCATGTTGAATTCTGGAAATTTTGATTGCGCAGGTGACGTTTTGAATCGTTGTTTCAACTTGCCCCGCACCACGCATTTCTATTTGCCCCGATGGGTTGAAAATGCGGAGCAATATCAAACCACCAAAATACAAAAATTAAAACGTATCTTCCATCGATTTTTCATAATCATTATGTTTATTCAACATTGAATGCTTACCTACCGTGAAAATTTGATGAAAAAACACTTCCAAACATCATTTTGGCATTTGTTTCATTGGCACGTCAAAAAGTTGTTTCGAATTTTGCAAAGAGCGAAAAATAAACAATGGCAGGGATTGCTTTTAGTAGCTGCAATCTTCCGGGAATGGCAGTCAGAAGTTGCGTTTAGGGGAGTAATTTGTTGAAAAAAATAATCAGGGCATTCGGTCATTGCTGATCTAAATTACAGCTTTCGTTTCAACTTACCCCGCATTTCAAATTGCCCCGGTGTACCTTACTCATTAACCATAATGCGTTTTCTGCTTGTGTTGCCTAATTATTTAGCAAAACATCTACGTACCTACATTGGTAATGAACGGCATGTATGTACATGGCTCTGAAAAGGCTCTGAACTGTGTGGGACAGTGCAAGTTGTGTCCCAAGTGAACATGAAATGAGAACCAAAAATCCACTTTGTTTGTCTCGCACGATGATGACGAGACGGTGTTTGATACTTTGTATCCTGTTTTTTTTTATCAAGGACCGTGTGACCGTGTGATAGTGTAATTAGTCTCGGTTGATGGACATCAAAAGCCGACTAGCAGTGTAGCTGATGGAAACTTTTTAGCTCCTACATATTTTGGATGTAAAAATTTGGAATAATATTCCATATTTCTAGACAAAACGTATTTAATGGTTAATTTTTGTCTTTCCAGGCTTTCACTACGTTTTAAACATTTCAGCTCGCAGTTAATATCATCGTCAAGGCAACTGCTTTGAAAAGGGTATCCACTATCTGGAGAAGCAGTTATGGCTCCAAGCTCGCATTTTTAATGAATTCACTGGTTTAATATGGCGGGTCATTAATGACTCAAGAATAAGAACAATGTTCGGTTTTGAAAGAGCTCAGCTTTCTTAAGCAAAGTTGTTCAAAATTCAATGTTCCATCCTGGAAAAATATTGAACATGTATGGTTATGAGTAAAACGATGGTATAGAGCATCCCAACTATCCTTGAGTTGTGATCCCGATGTTCTAAACAATCAACCCTGCACTACACCGTACAATAATTGAACCTTTCAATCTGTAATGCATCATGATTAGGGCGGACCACGCTTATATGAAAAAAATCGTTATAGGACAAACATTAGACAACAGCGGTGGGCCGGAAACGTAACAAGAATGTCGGGCAATAACCCGACCAAAATGATTATGGACAGGGTACAAATGATGCGAGATGTGCAGATGCGATCAAGGTGGTTCGAACAGGTAGACCCTTCGTAGATTGCATGGATGGTGTCGTAAACTCGTTAAGCTATGGATGATATGGCCAGTAGGTCTATTGTTATGTTGGCTTGTTTGTTTTAATAAGATATATTTTCAACAAGAATCAAAAAATTAAAAACGTTTTCATTAAATTGTTTTTGAAATTTAGTTTCAAAAACTAATTTGAAATTTAGTTTCATTTATTTCTGAAACTTCATCGTTGAGCTTCCCACATTCCCTTAACTGGTAATACTCACCATAAAACCCTGCGGATGGCTTCGTCTCGCTTGTAATTTTTTTTTCATCCATCACAAAAGGCATCACACCTTGCACCCGCCATCTTCCAACCAGCTGCATCGTCATCCGACACGTCGATGTTGATGAGTGGTGTAAAAATGAAAAAAAAATTCCAGCCTCATCCTCCGTTTTAGCGGTTTCACTCAAAATTTTCAGCGCTGCACAGTTTCGCGCAAGAGCCCAACAAGCATAAGCCGTGCCATTATCCCAAAACTAGAATGTATAGAGCCCATAGTCAAGGAATAATGATCTATTGAAATAATAAAGTTTACGAAGAACAGTATAATTTTCAATACAAATTGAAATAGGGGGAATAACGGCTTTGGCAGGTTTTGATCTATTATTCGCAGGGGGGTTTTTTATGACTGACTAGGCTCAAATTTGGCCTAAACATTCTTTGCATATCAAAGAATATTGTGGCCAAATTTCATAAAATTCGGTCGACAAAAACCCCCCTGTCAATAATAGAACAAAACCTGCCAAAGCCGTCTTTTCCCCTATTATCGAAAGCTTTTAACAGTTTTAACAAACAAAACATTTTATTTTATTTACTTTTTGATAGGTATTATATTAGAACACGAAATTGAAACGGCAATCATTTTTTTTCGGGTTCGCTTTTCTAGATTTTTGATAATTTCCCATAAAAGGGGAACAAAATGTGTATTTCTGTTTGAAAATTATCAATGCTGTTCTATTATTTCTGCACAATGGGAATTTTAGTTAGCTGCCGTTAGACACGAGGACGATGACTGCTGTGCAAATGGGCGGTCAGCAGTTTCACCTCGTTCGGTGTTTGTCCCATTTCATATTTTTTGTGACTCAGGGACACGACGCGAAATTTGAGTTTCCCAACATTTATCGATTTGAAGGGTGACGCTTTTTTTTCTCGGTTGCAACGTCCAGGTTGACCGACAGCTGCCCTCCATATGGAATGATAAATATAGGTCGTTCGGATGGCAGCGCGCAAAAATTGATTTAATCCGCAATTTTCGGGGCGTTCGCACGGTGGCGGAAAGGTTGGTAGTGATTATTCCGTTTCGGTTCTGTTCGCTCTGCTATCTGGGTTCGGCCGAGTTTAATCCACGGTGCGTTTGACGCTTGATCGTTCAATTGTTCAGGGTGGAATGTCAAGAGTGCAGATTGGAAATCAACGGGAAGGTCAATCAGATGAGTACTTACTCCGTTGATTGAGCTTTGGATAATTGAGTTGTCAGTAAGCGATGGGGCATGGTCAGGAATCTAATAACGAGTATCGCATATGAAGCTTCCGCCAAAAAGCGATTATTGCATTCTAGTATGACGTGTTAAGGACATTAGTTGACATTGTTTTAAAGTAAATGTAGCCTTTTGTAACAATGAATGAATATTGATTTCTCGCTTAACTTTTCAAAAGGACCTAAGTAACATTTTTTTCATGAATTAATTTGAATAGCGCAGAGGTTCCCAAACTGTGGGTCGCGACCCCCAAGGGGGTCGTGGGCTGTTCCGTGGTGGGTCGCGAAAGACAAATCTTAATTCACATTCTTTGTTACTATTTTGTCTCACAAATCTATTCCATATTTTAATTTAGATCTAAGTAAAGATTTGATGATTAAAGAACAACAAACCTGACGAAGTCAACGGACTTTTTTTTCGTTATACGATATTTGGGCAAGTAGAAAGAAGTCCTATACAATCTAAATCTAAACCCTGAACCCAATCCAAAACCAATCCTAATCCTAATCCAATTCGAATCCTATCTAAATCAAATCCAAATATTTTTAAAATCCAATCCAAATCTAATTCAAATCCAATCCAAAACCAATCCTAATCAAATCGAAATCCAATTCAAATCCAATCTGAATAAATTTCAAATCTAATCCAAATCCAATTTATTTATGTCGTTCGTAACGGTTGTTTTTAAAGGCGGCTTATTGGGCCTGGGCAAACCTCCTGTCTCGTCGGAGGGCCGTCGTGTCAGGGCTGTTTAGCGTCCCACCTAACACCAGGACTTGGGCTTGTGCGCTTTGAGCGGCACACGGTCGCTTTGGCGGAGCCTACTTGCGGATACATGCAGCTGTTTATAGAGGTTTAACAGGGCCCACTGTCAAACCCCACCACATCCTAGGCAGGCGCCACAACTCGCAGATGGCCTGGGGAGGGATCGTCAAGCCCTTGGACATAGTCCCTGCTGCCCTCCAAATCCAAACCAAATTCAATTCAAATCCCATCCAAATCCAATCCAAAAATTTGACGAAATTTGTGACAAATACACTGATGGAATATAAAGAAATTGATTATAATTTGTCCAATCTAACGCGAACTCTTTTTTTTTATTGTCTTTATTAATGAGGTTTTCGGCCCTAGACCGGTTCACCTCATAACGCGAACTCATTTTTATCTAATTTTACAAAGTGAATGCATGTGGTACCTGGTGGGTCGCAAGCAATATGGGATTCTGCTAGGTGGGTCGCATGTCTAAAAGTTTGGGAACCTCTGGAATAGCGCAATCAACAGAACAACATGAAAGCTTTTGATTGCAGTGCTCAATTTAATTCATGAAAAAAATGTTACTTTTGAAAAGTTAAGCGAGAATTTTTCAACTTCTTGAGACTTTTTGAACGACGAACAACGTTCAACGATAAAATTAGATAATAATTATGAGAAATCACCGAATGTTGAACAGCTACCGAATCGAAAGCTCCGTAATATAGAAATTGGGAAAAAATTAACAGCGAGAAATCCTGATTATTGTGGAACATTTATAAAGAATGCATGGGTGTTTTGGGAGAACGCGATGTGATATTTATGCAGGCCATCTATGGCTTCCTTTGCTTGGCTGACATCAAAGTTTAATGCCTATATTCTTCTCTTTCTCAGTTTCTTGTCCGATTCTGTTTCTCTGTACCATGTACCACGAATCTCAGGCCATCCGGAAGATGCTCCCTGACGAACCATGACGCCACGCAAAACCGTTTTCAAACGTTCAACGTCAAACGCCCGGATGAGCAGCTGAAATAACCTAAACCCAAATCCCTACCCCGTCCGTCCTGTATTAAGTAATTTTTAACCTTGAGTCGCCACGAGTATTATGGTCTATGTCCCCTCCCAACTAACTGTTAAGATAAGATGATATACCATGTAAAAATATCATACTTGAGAATTGCGGCTCCGCAAAGTGTCACACACGACTGAGCCTATCAAATAAATGAACTGGTTAAAAAAAAGAATGCATGGACGTTCAACGATAGGCAAAAATGTATTCGTTGAACATTTGGCGTATCACCTTAATAGTATTGCGGATAAAAATGAGCGTGTTCCGTTGAAGTAATTTATGGTAGGCATTGATCTGGTTGGGTGTAGATATTATATGAGCACTCACTCCCTAAATCATCAAACAAAACATTTCCATTATGCAAGACAGTGATCCCCAAAGTGCGGCCCGCGGGCCACATGCGGCCCTCGAAGTCTTTTCCTGCGGCCCGCGAAGGATTTCAGAATATACACTACATGTGGCCCGTTGATAGACACAAAACGCTTTTCATCACGTTTTTTTTTGTTTTACTCAGTTTTTTGTTATACTTAGAGAATCTGTCTAGTTCACATCATTACGATGTTTAAGCACCACCATGATTAATTGAATTCATCACTTCATAGATGTTACATAGGCCAACAGCAAACTATTTCAATGGTATTGCCCCGAGCAACTGCGCCCATTTTTTTCGCAGATTCAAACGAAATAAATGTTGAACATCTGTCAAACTAATATTGTCATTTACTGCTCTGAAATGAGCAAATTTCGAGACTAGTTGGGGTCTGGCAAAATTTGCATATTTGCTTTATTTTTAACTCCAGAAAATAAGCTGAATACCAACGTACTTTAGGCTACCGCCGTGCAAAGCTTCTTTTGACTCCGGGGGCAACTTTGATTTTTTGATTTTCCAAAAAAAAAACTAAACGGAAAAAATACCAAATTTGAAACAGAAAGTAGCCATGCAACTATCAACACAACACCCGAATGGTAATAATGGCAATTTGATAGTAATTTATGTTATAGTTCTTGTTTCAAAATGTCCAAAGTAGCCCGCAATTTGTCAAAACAATCTCGAGCGATGCTACCTAAAATATTTAACAAAGTCAAGAATTTTCCCATGCTCCGATTAGTTGATGAGTAAATGGTGTCTGTAAAATACAATCAATCGGAAATCTGGAAAAACGGTAAATTTTTTTTTGCTTTATTATCGTGATTTAACACGGTAAATAGTGCAGAGTTCAGATTTATTCGATTTCTATTCAAAACTACTGGCAAGTTCACCTGGCTTTGAAAGCATGTTTGTCGTTATTTAACAGGACAAGTTATGATTAATGGTGTTTCGAAGTCTTAATTTTCACCTGTTCAATGACACAGAATTGGGAGATTTCAATATTTCGACTGCTCAAAATAAATCAGTTACTTTATTCCATGCATTTACGCGTATAAATTTTGCTTTTTAAAGTCCTTTAACCGATAGAATGAGATTAAGGAATCGTTACATGTTGTGTGTAGTGAACAATCCTTCAACAACAATTCAGAATCTTAGAATCGGAGGACATATGATCATTTCGGAAAATAGATTAATATATGTTCTGCAAACTATGCTTAAAAACTTGTTGTTGCGAAAAGATTTTTCTCGTGTCGAGTTCGCTACCACAAAAGAATCTGTTAGTATCTACTAAAAGTTAGCTACGGTGATAAAACCCGTAGAATAAAATGTTTTACAAGTATGTCATATGTCAGATTCGTCGCAACAAATTTTATTGAAAAATTATTGAAATTAAGATGTGAAATTTTACATGAAATGAAAAACAAATTATGCAAATGTACTGCGGCCCGCTTCAACCGTTCAAAATTGCTATGTGGCCCTAGATAGTAAGCATGCTGGGGACCACTGATGTAAGAAGACCGTATGCCGAATACGAGAGCAGAAAGAATCACACTGCCAGTGATGTGATGAACCATTAGCTCGGTGTTAAACAAGGTGTTGAAGAAAGACGACAGAATTGAATATCCCGCTCATTTGGAGGGGAATCGGTTTAAAATACACCCAGTTCTTTTTTTACACGGTTGGGTTTTAGTCGATTGAGACCTTTAGCGTCAATATAACTATGCGTTGCCACACAAAAAATCAAAGAAAATTCAGGTGGTATTCAAAAGGCTGTGAAAGTTTAGGTTAACCGACAAATTAATGAGTACCAACCATGAAAAAAATATATTGGATGTACATCAATTTGGTAAATCAAAAGTATGTTCTTCTCCTTGTGATGTGTCTTATTCAAGGAATGTAAAATAACAACATTGCCAATGACAACGACATTATCCTCTCTTGTAAATGTTGGGACAAACTCAACTCGCAATAAGCGTTTGTCCCAAACTGCAACAGAATAGGACAATTATCGCCTGCCACGCATTTTGAGAAGTAGTCGGTTTCCGATGATGTTTTTGGTTAAATTAGTATCAGTTATCATAGATTAGACATAAACTTAACCATCTGTTGACATGATTTGCGTTTTACTTCTGAAATAAACAATTTATCGCAGTTTGAAAAGTTTACAACAATTACCTCTCCATGTTTGTTGCAAATAAAATGGAACGCAACAATGTCTTTATCCTCTGCAGATGGGGACAAAGAGTTATCGCTATTCTCTTTTGTCGCTTGTTTTTCGCATTTTTCAGCGACAATTACATTCCTTGGTCTTATTGTCTAGATATGTCTTTTTCTCAAAATAGTTTTGCTGAACCAAAAACCGTGTTACTTATAAATCGGCTAGTTCATAAGGCAAGGCCAGTTCATAACAGAATGAGGTATTATTGAGGTAATTTCAACTGCTCGGGAAGAAAAGCTTTTTCTTACATATTTTTTTTTAAAACTCATATTTATTTTCCATTATTTTTGCTTTACAAATATTCTTACATTCTAAGTGGTCGGCCTTCATTTTTCATTTATTAAGTCTACATCTAAACAGATAACACTGAATCAACAATTTGACGCCACAATACACGGTTCGAGGCCGCATCTCTCCATACTCGAGTACGCCCTACGCTCGCCAAGTTTTTTTGCACCTGGTCTGTCCATCTCGCTCGCTGCGCTCCACGCTGTCTCGTACCAGCCGGATCGGAAGCGAACACCATCTTTGCAGGGTTGCTGTCCGGCATTCTTGCAACATGTCCTGCCCATCGTACCTATCCGGCTTTAGCTACCTTCTGTATACTGGGTTCGCCGTAGAGCTGGGCGAGCTCGTGGTTCTTTCTTCACCGCCACACACCGTCTTCTAGAAATAGTACTAGGAGGTAGTTCCTGGGGGAAACGATGGCGGAGCCCAAGGGAGTTTAGTCGGTATTACCGGTACAGTCGAGTCCGACACTCCGTGTGGTAGTTTGACAACTACAATGCATGTGTGCTGGGTTAGTGTGTAAATGCATTCTCCCTTGTAAAAAGAAACAAAAACACACCGACTTCTTGCACAGCGCCAAAGATGATCCAAAGCACCGAATACTCCGAGTGCTTGCAAGCCCTCCTCGAGCATTGTCCATGTTTCATGTCCGTAGAGGACAACCGGTCTTATTAGCGTCTTGTACATGACACATTTGGTGCGGTGGCCGGTGGCGAATCTTTTTTGACCGCAGTTTCTTCTGGAGCCCGTAGTAGGCCCAACTTCCACAGATAATGCACCGTCGTATTTCACGACTAACATTGTTATCAGCCGTTAGCAAGGATCCGAGGTAGACGAATTCCTCAACCACCTCGAAGTTATCCCCGTCTATCGTAACACTGCTTCCCAGCCGAGCCCTGTCGCGGTCGGTTCCGGCCACAAGCATGAACTTTGTCTTTGACGCATTCACCACCAGTCCAACTTTTGTTGCTTCACGTTTCACGCTTCACTGTACACCCAGTTCGGCCACCTTTGCAAATGTTCGGCCGAGAATGTCCATGTCATCCGCGAAACAAATAAATTGACTGGATCTGTTGAAAATCGTACCCCGGATGTTACACCCGGCTCTCCGCATGACACCTTCTAGCGCAATGTTAAACAGCAGGCACGAAAGTCCATCACCTTGTCTTAGTCTCCGGCGCGATTCGAACGAACTGGAGTGTTCGCCCGAAATCTTCACACAGTTTTGCACACCATCCACCGTTGCTTTGATCAGTCTGGTAAGCTTCCCAGGGAAGCTGTTCTCGTCCATAATTTTCCATAGCTCTACGCGGTCTATACTGTCGTATGCCGCCTTGAAATCAACGAACAGATGGTGCATTGGGACCTGGTATTCACGGCATTTTTGAAGGATTAGCCGTACAGTAAAGATCTGGTCCGTTGTCGAGCGGTCGTCAACGAAGCCGGCTTGATAACTTCCCACGAACTCATTTACTAATGGTGACAGACGACGGAAGATGATCTGGGATATCACTTTGTAGGCGGCATTAAGGATGGTGATCGCTCGAAAGTTCTCACACTCCAGTTTGTCGCCTTTCTTGTAGGTGGGGCATATAACCCCTTCCTTCTACTCCTCTGGTAGCTGTTCAGTTTCCCAGATTCTGACTATCAATTTGTGCAGGCAAGTGACTAGCTTTTCCGGGCCCCCTTGATAAGCTCAGCTCCGATATCATCCTTACCAGCTGCTTTATTGGTCTTTAGCTGTTGAATGGCATGCTTAACTTCCCTCAAGGTGGGGGCTGGTTGGCTTCCATCGTCCGTTAAACTGACGTAATCATCATCTACCTTGACTTTCACTCTAAGCGCCTTTCAAATGTTCCTCGTAATGCTGCTTCCACCTTTCGATCACCACACGTTCGTTCGTCAAGATGCTCCCATCCTTATCCCGGCACATTTTGGCTCGCGGCACGAAGCCTTTGCGGGGTGCGTTGAGCTTCTGGTAGAACTTGCGTGTTTCTTGAGAACGGCACAGCGTTTCCATCTCCTCGGACTTCGCTTGTTCTAGGCGGCGTTTCTTCTCCTGAAAAAGGCGGGTCTGCCGTCTCCGCTTCCGTCTATAACGTTCCACGTTCTGCCGGGTACCTTGCTGCAGCGCGACCGCCCGCGCTGCGTCCTTCTCCTCCAGAATATGTCTGCACTCTTCGTCGAACCAATCGTTCCGTCGACTTCGTCCCACATACCCGACGTTGTTCTCCGCTGCGTCGTTAATGGCTGCTTTGACTGTATTACAGCAGTCCTCAAGAGGGGCCACATAGAGCTCACCCTCTTCCGGCAACGCTGCCTCGAGATACTGCGCGTATGCAGCGGCGATATCAGGTTGATTTAGTCGCTCTAGGTCGTGACGCGGCGGTCGTCGGTACCGAACATTGTTGATGACGGATAGATTTGGGTCCAGTTTCACCATCACTATATAGTGGTCAGAGTCGATGTGAGCGCCACGATATGTCTTGACATCGATAATGTCGGAGAAGTGTCGTCCATCAATCAGAACGTGGTCGATTTGTGATTCTGCAGTGGTGATCTCCAGGTGTACCGATACGGAGTGGTCGGCCTTATTATTATTATTATAGAGTTTTGGCACTTCCTCAGCAAGCGTGCTGGGAATTTTCACCTACCCCGGGCAATCTGAATGCCAAAGGGGATTAGGCTCTGTGGATCTCATTCGCCGGTTGACTTAAAATCTTATAATAAACGTTTGCACCGGATGTATTAGTTATGGTGGTTCAGGAATCTTCTTACGATGCTGCAAGTTCCAAGAATCACTGTCTTTTGGATGCTATGGAGGTTATGAGATAGTTCCAGCTCTCCTAAGGATCTCAGAAGAGATTTCGGGACGATTCCGGTAGCTGAGATAACAACCGGAATTATACGCACGTCCTCCAGGTGCCACATCTGCTTCAACTCCTCCGCCAAGTCGTGGTACTTCGTTATCTTGTTGGAGAATGTTGTTTGGACATTATGGTCTAGCGGTACAGCAATGTCGATGAGGGTTACCCGCTTCATCCTTTTGTCGTAGACCACAATATCGGGCAGATTGGCACGAATGAGCAAATCCTGTATGATCTCGCGATCCCAGTACAACTTTACAAAACTAGTTCCCAGAACCGGGACAGGCACATATTTGTAGTAGGCGATAAACTGGTTAACCAAGTTGTGCTTTAAAGCAAGCTGTTGGTGCACAATCTTGGTTACTTCGTTATGACGACCGAGATAGGCTGAATCAGCTAAGGCTGAACACCCGGACACGATAAGTTCGATCGTCTCTCCTACTGAATTGCACTTCCTGCAGCGGTCCTCCACGTTTTCGTGCAATATATAGTGCCGATAGTTCTTCGTCGCAATTATCCGGTCCTGGATGGCTACCATGAATCCTTCTGTTTCCGAGAAGAGTTCACCCCGCACCAGCCACGTATTCGACGCCGCTTTGTCGATATATTCCAGCTCCAGTTGATGGGGGTGCGTCCCATGCAACTCCTTCTGCTTCCACGATGCGACTATCTCATTGACAGTTTCGATATCGCAATTCAGCTGATAGTCTTCTTGCGACAGATGCAGAGCACTGAATCTGTGGCCAGCTCCGCGCGATGGATTTCGTGGCGGTTGTGGGTCTCAACGAAGTATCTTTGGAACTGCTGGATCCGGGAAACACATAGGGCCTGGTCTGTATATCAGTGACGCCTCTTCCTCCTACTGCACGTGGCAGGATGACTCTCTCAATGGACGATTTTGGATGGCGCATGCGATGCTTAGTGAACGCCACTCGTACTGCTCGTTCTAACGCGTCCAAGTCAGTATTGGTCCACTTGATCACCCCGAAACTGTATGTCAACAAAGGCACAGCAAACGTGTTTATCGCCTTCACCTTGTTGCCGGCCGACAAGAGGCTCTTCAAAATACCGTTGACACGATGCAAGAACTTTTCCTGCAGCTCTTTCTTGATCGTCGTATGGCGAATTCCTTTCAGTTGCAGGAAACCTAGGAACTTGTACGTTTCGCCTTCAACCATGTTTCGAATCTCCTCCTGTTCGTTGATGCGGAAACTGTCGGCATCCACCAGGTGACCCCGGTGTAGATGTATGGATCGACATTTATCGATACCAAACTCCATCCGGATGTCGTTGCTGAATACCGTTACAAGCCGCAGAAATTGGTGCAGCTTCTCCACAGATTCCGCAAACAGCTTCAAGTCGTCCATAAAGAAGGTGTGGGTAATGTTTGTACTCCTTTCCCCACTCTTCAAATGATAGCCATAGTTGTGTTGGTTGAGTGCTCTGCTAAGAGGGTTCATGGCAAGGCAAAACCATAGAGGACTAAAGGTATCGCCTTGGAATATGCCCCTCCTGATGCTGAGAGTCCTGGACCGTAACACCTTTTCTCCGTCGGTAATGTGTAGGGATGTGCTCCACATCCCCATAGCGTGCTGCATTAGCCTGATGACGTTACCGTCTATCTTATACAACTGCAGTACCTTAAGAAGGTACGAGTGAGGTACTGAGTCGTATGCCTTTTTAAAGTCGATATACGCCATGCTCAGGTTTCTTTGCTTGTGGGTGGCCTGCCCAACAACGACTGCATCAATGATGACCTGATCCTTGCAGCCTCGTGTGTTACGTCGACAACCTTTTTGTTCCTCGGTCATCAGGTTGTTGACGTCGCAATGGTTCTGCACCCTCCTCGCTATTACCGATGACAGCACTTTGTACAGACTCGAAAGGCACGTTATTGGTCTGTATTTGGCTGGGTTCAAAGTGTTCCGATCCTTCGGCAGAAGATAAGTGACACCCCTAGTGATGAATTCCGGTAGCTGCTCGGGGTTAGCTAGTACCGTGTTGAAGCATTCCGCCATCCGCCCGTGGACCGTTGTGAGTTTTTTATACCAGAAATTATGCACAAAATCGGGTCCTGGTGCAGCCCAATTCCTGGTATACCGAGTAGCCTCACGTATGTCTTGGGCGGTCACGTTGATAGCGGTCATGTCTCCAATTCCACCACAATATTGCTCTTCTTCTGCCATCCACACCCCATCGCCGTTGTGTATGACGGGGTTCTCCCATAGATTGGACCAAAACTGCGTGACTTCTCCAATCTCCGGAAGGCCCTCGCCAAAGTCGGCTTTGTCGTTTCGGATGTGGTTGTAGAACTCCCTTTCGTTGATGTTGAACATTCGATTTTGCTCCTTCCTCTTCGAACATTCTCCATAACGTCGCAGTCGTTTAGCAAGAGCACTCAACCGCTGTACATGGGTGTCGAGGATCTCAGTTATGTTCGCCTCGGTGAGATCCACGGAGCTCTGTGGGTTTCACAATTTCAGCAACATTCCGAACTAGCCTGGTTGATCGATTCCCCTGCTTGTACTGTGTTAATCGACCAACCTTTGACCGCAGTGTGGCGATGCGGTTCTCCAGACGTCGCATCCACGCGGGTTTTCGTGCTTTGGGGCGTGCGCGTCCATCACTCTCACCTTGTGGGCGCGTTCGCAATCCCAACGTTCTTACAACAGCCACTGCAGCCGAATACACGATAAATTGCAGCTCCTCAAGGTTTCCTTGTACTGTGGCAAAATATCCTGGTTAAGGATGCTTACTGTACTCGTCAACCGATAGGAGTACTGCAACTTGGGTATCCGGTGTCGGGACATGGGGTCTGTCCCACGGAACTGTGTAACTGCTGTGCCCATATGATTAGCTAGTTCGTCCTTCAATTGCTGTCGTTGCAATTCCACTGTTGGTCCTGGAGCGGCGGGTGCAATCGAATCGCGACGGTTACTTGCGATTGATGCATCCAACCCAACAGAACTCCTTCTCGACGTATCGCTCGATCTTGCCTCCTCCTCCTCTCCTAATTCCCTCTGCACTTCCCGCTTGATGTACTCTACGTCTTCTGGAGTCAGCATATTATGTGACATAATAGCTCTCTGGCGTGTGTACAACTTGTTCTGGTCAAGCTGAGGTGCAAACCGAGGGAACCTCTCGTTGAACATCTCCAGCATCGCCGGTCTGCCGGACATATCCGTCTCCATCCTGGTGCAAACGTAGTAGCAACGGATCACGTACTGATTCATCTCCCTTGTCCACATGATCCGTTGCCGTCGGCGGCCCGCTAACGTGAGTGATTGACGTCGATCAACCACAGCAACATCAGCAGGTGCAGCATTGCCTTGGTGATTTCTTCTGCTGCCGTTTCTGTTTTGCCTTGTCGGCACGGGCTGAGCCCGATGACTAGAGGGTCGCTGTTGCACCTCTCCTTCCTCTAGCCGCTGGCCGCTCGCTCTGTCCCCCGTTCCAGGACCAGCTCCAGGGCTCCCTCCTCGGGCAATCGCATGGGTGGTATTGTTCTTGAGCGTAACTCCATATTTGGGTGTGCTTTCATTCCCTGAAGCTACGGGTTCTGTAAAGTTATTTAATTCTTTACAGTGCTAAATAGCTAGGTTCAAGCGCCAGTGCTCGCCCGAGGGTGGTTTTTCATTGGTGCTTAGGAATTGGGCCTTCAGCTCCCACCTACTCGAAATGGTGGTTTTTCATGGACGCCCAGGGTATTTCACCTGAGCTCCCACCTATATTATTATTATTATTATTATCCCACCTATTATTATTATTATTATTATTATTATTATCAGGAGACTCGCAGAGCACCCTAAACTTGTTTTTAGCTTCATCAAATCGCTCATAGAGAGTTTTCAATCCAGCTAGATAGTGGATTTCTGTTGTTTGCGTACCCCACGCACGGGGTGCCGGTGATCATCATCATGCGAAGAAACTTATTTTAAACACGTTGTAGCTTCAGATGATGTGTTTTGGCGCACCTCTCCCAAAGCAGCATACCATAATCGATGACGGGAAAGATTATTTGTTTGTGCACAGCTAGCTTATTCTTTGTGGAAAGTTTGGATTTGCGATTGATCAAAGGGTATGATGACAGTTTGAGCAATATTGCATTAAGTGACTTTTTTGTCCACCTGCTGCCTGAAAATCAACTCGCTGTCCAGAGTCAAGCCGAGATAATCAGCTACATAAGCCCATTCTATCGCAGTGCCGTAAAGAATGATTTTTACATCTGCAGCAGGAACAAGTCTTGGAATGCGGAAACAGGATAGTCTGTATATTTGCGGCGTTAATACAAATTTTCCAGCTAGTGAAATAATCCGTTAGGGCATCCAAGCCTCATTGGAGCTTTTTAGTAAGAGCTCTAATCACTTTACCGCTGTAAACGATGGATGTGTCATCTGCGAACAGAGTACCACCCCCGGGGGTGCTGGCATATTGGATGTTAACAGATTGAATAGTAGGGGTCCGAAGATATTGTCCTGGCGGACGCCTGCGATGATGTCATACGCTCCGGAAGTCGCTCCGTTAAGTGAGACTTGAAATGCCCTTGCCGACAAATTATTTTAAAATGATTTTTACCAGATAACTGGGAAGAGTATACCGTTGAAGCTTGTAAACTAGGCCATCATGCCAGACGTTGTCGAAGGCTTTTTCAACGTCCAGCAGTGCCATGGTGGACAGTAGAGCGACCGCGCCGGAATCCAAACTGTTCATCGAGTAAGATATTGTTTTGTTCTGCCGATTCCAATAATTGCCGATAGATCGCCTTTTCGAAAAGCTTGGACAACCCTGATAGAGGACTGATTGGACGGTATAGTTTCTGGGAGATGAAGGATCCTTCCCTGGCTAGCTAACTTTCAAGACAAAGGGAAGTAGCTAAGCTGAAGACACTAATTAAAGATCAGCGCGAGGTGATCGTAGAACTGGACACTCAAATGTTTGAGTTCCAAGTTCAAGGTGTAATCGAAACCTGGCCTTCATATTCTTGAACGATTTGCTATTGGTTAACAGTTCATCAGCGGTGATCTCCAACTCTTCCGAGAAGTCGTTGAGTGTGAGATGGAGGTTAACCATATGTTCATTAACGACTGCTCCGCGTGGACTGACGATATTTTGTCCGAGATTGTGAGAACTGACAAAGGGACGACCTATCTTCACAGCTTTCTCAGCAGAAGTTATTAGACGATCCATAGAGCCATTGTTGGTCCGGGGCTTGGTTTTCAAAATGTTTGTTATTTTCCAGAATGGCTTAGCATAATCTGGAAGAGCGCTGGTTTTGTTGGAGAAATTACTATTTCTTAGGTCCACCATTCTGCTCTGAATGATTTTCGTCATGCGATTGCATGCGGTTTTCATTGCTGGCTGCGTTGGTGTTGCCTGCGTTTGACATTTCGCAAACGAATCAAATCTTTGGTGAGCGTGTGGATTGTTAGGGTGTCGCTTACCTGATTAGAAAATGGAACATGTTGCCCCTAGAGATCCTACATTAAGAGATGTGCGAATACTTTTCCAGACGATTTAGCAACGCTGTTACTTTCGTAAACAAACGCTGCCAGCACTTGCCATGGCGCAAAATGTTGGAGCTCGAACATGACTTTGCGTATAATGGCATTTTCTGATTTCGTTATCTAACATCCAACAGTGCATTATCACTAAAATAAAAGTGCAATACAAATGAACAAAGTACCATGCATAAACTAGACTACTTCAACTTGCCAATGTAAAACAAATTGTTTATTCGACAAAACTTTTCGTAAAATCTTTTTCATTACAATCGCAATACCTTTCAATCCGCAACAATAACAATGTTCATTTGGCTCAGATTCTGACAGCTCTCAATGCTCGATTGGCTCAAGATGGCTGCTTTCGCATATCTCTGAATGTAGGATCCCTAGTTGCCCCGGGCCAGCGAGCTTGCCTCATCAGTAGAGCGTAACTGATGATCGATGTCAACTACGAAGGCTGTCCCGAGACGCTCGAAGAGTCCCGAGGTTCTCATCGACGCAATGCTGGAACCGATTCCAGTTGACGCGATGATAATTGATTGCGGTTAGCTGTACCTCAATTTCAACTACCACGGGATATTGGTCCGAGCTTAGTTCTTGATAGACCACCGGCTGAGAGATGTTGTTCGTCATATTCGTGATGAAGAAATCGGTGAGTGAATGAGTTCCGGATCGACTTATTCGGGTGGGAGCATCAGGACTCGAGATAGTATAGTGCCCTTCCTCCATATCTTGTTGAATGGTGGTTTCATTTTGGTTCCGCCGGAAGTTCCCCGAGGCTTCATGCTTTGCATTGAGATTGCCAGCAATAATGTGGCGTCCATGCCGCCGAGCAACTTGATGATGTCGTTTCTCAAATCCGCTGCAGTCCCGTATTGCCGGTTAGCTTGCCTGGGACAGTAGGCCGCTACGAAAGTAATCGGACCAACGGCAGTGGTCCTCAATCCCTATAGCTTCAATCATTTTCAGCTGGAAACACTGCATCAGACGACAGTTGATGTCATTTCGCAAGGCGACAGCCACACCTCCTCCGGATGAAGAGCGATCAAGCCTTACAAGCCGAAATTCAGGAATGAAGACGTTGACTTTAGTCTTGAGGTGCGTTTCGTTTATAATGGCGATGTCAATTCCCCTCTCGTTGAGGAAATCCGCCAATTCAATATTTTTGTTCTTGACCGAACAAGCATTCCAGTTGAGGAACTTTATGCTGGCTTCAGGGTCCATACTTAGCCAAAAATATCATATCCACTAACGTAGCGGCGTCAAGCTGATTGTGAGCTCCCGCATCTCCTCCGGAGAGTAGAGGGAATCGTTAGTTGTTTGATGAGTAGAAGCGCTGGTTTCGGGATTTCTCCAGACTGAAGGAGAAGCGCTTTCCACTGGTGACGTTGATGCAGCTGCAGCAAAACGATGCTGGACTGATAGAGCTGCCAGATGGGATGATTGGCGTTGATTTGGCTGGAGTTCGGTATCTTATAGCGGAGCGGGATTACTCTCTTCATAGCAAGCGTTTCATCTATATTCTTATTCTAGTCACAAGCTCGAACACTAATGAGAGCGTGTTTATTCCCTTTAGCTCCTTCATTTTGAAAGTAGGTCGAAAAGAAATGTGCAAATACGGTGGAATAGAAGTTGTTTTTTTTGTTTTAGAACCTATGGCGACAACTAAAACATGGCCGAAAATAATTGCCGTTTCCATAAATAGTCAAATGTGAAATATTCACTTTACTCCATTTTAGGAAAACTGTGCCGACAGAAATTTCATAGATTTAATCGACTTCGTTCATTGGTTGTTGCCAATTTTTGATGTCAAGCTCCAAAAGGAATTCTTGCTTTCATATCACTTGATGCGTAGAGCAGCCTTCTGCACATCAAAAGCGAACTGGATTGTATGAGATTTTCTTTTTAATCCAGTGGCTATTCAACACTTCCCATGCTAACTCAAGTAGGGGTGGGTATGGTACGCTTCGTTGCTCTGCTGCGATAAAAATCCATACTTGACAGGTTTCTTTGACATGCAAAAACGGAACGCCAGCCCGGTTGTGTCATGAAAGAATTTATATTGAACGACGATAAAAGTGTTCAAGCCAAAGAATGATTTCTCTTGTGCAATATATTCGTTTATGATCTCAGTGGTCTCTGCAATATAACTTGGTTAGAAATAGAAAAATAAACAGATTTAACTGTAAAGAATTTATAGAGCGGAATGGCATACCACCATTGGACTAAATCCAAAGATTAGATGAAAGTACATTCCAGGTTTAATAAAAATTGAAAAATCGAAAAAAATCCTACGATTCAGATAAAAACCAATGCATCTTCTCATTCTGTCTTCTCCCATTGTTCCTGTTCGACTTCCTTGCTAACTAAAGCAAACAAAAGTTTACTGCCTCATAAAATCGAAAATAATCGATTTCATCTTCAGCATAAAACCACCGAAATAAGCTGCTGCCAAAAATATCTGCATTGCGCATATATTTCGCGTTTCACGTCAAATATAAATCCCCTCGTTCAATTTCCGATCCTTGCTGGTTGCTTCCGACCCGGCGTACACCTATCCGACCGGCCAGGCAGTAGTCGTTTCGCGTCACCGCCTATAGGAGAGATGCTGACTTTTTTGTGGTATGTTTTATTTATTATTTTGACTGTCCGATGCATAGTTTTAAGTGATGCATGCTATTTATATAGTCTTTAATTAAAGATGCAGTTGAAGCTAGTAGCAGCCACGATTGAACTTTGAAACCAATGAAGATTTTATCACCAGTTCATTATCCCGTGGTTCAGTAATTTTCACTGAATTTCTGAGATTAGGAAGAAAAATCTAATATTCTTAGGAAATTAATAATCGGAATCACTTATACATTACCTACATATTAAAATTCGTTTAACATTAAGCAGTCAGATCATTTGGAAAATTCTACAAAGTGAAAAATAAAAAAAAAACCCAGGTTTTTTACGCGGTTTGGTTTTTTCAGTTTCAAGTTGACCCCACGAACAATTAAACAAACAATTAGAAAAACTCAGGTGATTGAAAAAATGTGAAAATTAGGGTTAACCAGAAAAATACTGCGTAAAAAGAACCCGTCGAGAAATATTTCTGCCAACTCTTTTCTCAACAAAAGAAACACCAGTAGTTGTGTAATTCCGTGAAGCAAGTGTTAGATTGGACCTGCGCAAACCTTCTGTCTCACCACAGGCCGAGTGTCCCAGTGTCCCATCAAACACTAGGACTTTGACTAGTGCGCACTGAGCGGCACACGGTCGCTTTGTTGAAGTACATATAGCTTTTTATAAAAGTTTGACAGAGCCCGCTGATCGTCAAAAGCAAAACCCACCAGATCTTAGGCTAGCCCCACAATTCGCAGCCTTGGAATGGATCGACAAGTCCTTTTGGACAGTGGCTCTGCTGACCCTGTTTTTACTAATGTAACCCATATTTAATAAAATCTGTTTCATAACACCAAGGAGCTTAATAACTGAATAAGTTTTGAATTCATGACTCATTTTTTTACTTTGTCTGTCAATGAGCTCGGACCTAATTGATCCATCTCGCTATTTATGACTTATTCTAGTTGAGTTATTATCAAATATCTGTTTTGCTAGATATTTTCTGTACAGGCACTGCGTTACACAATTGGGGCACTTTTTAAAACTGTAGATTGCTGCCATCCATTAATGTTGCGATGCACGCTTGTTTGCCGTATGAGAAAATTCACAATAGTTCGATTGTGTGTTGCCAATAATGTGGGGGAGATTCTTCGTAATTCCAAAGTTATCTAAAATTATCTTTTTTTCTTGAGCAAGGGGAGGTTAACTCAGGTAGTGTGGGGATGGCTATGTCATGTAACTCTTACCCGATACACTAAAACCAAAACCCTTTCGCCAGTCTGTACCCCCGGTCCGCAATTAAGCAATACAACAGGGGGGGGACTATTGAGAACGCTCACGCCTATGCTAACGCACTTGACATTAATACACACAACATCGACTTCAAGGGTGGTAACCTCACCATGGCATGGCATTGCGTTCTACCTCGAATCGCGGGCATGCGAACATCACATGCTCTGCCGACTCTACTTCACCCACACATTCTGGACACTCCGCAGAATCTGCGAAGCCAAACCTGTGTAGGAATTTTTTAAAGCAACCATGTTCAGACAACACCTGTGTTAGGTGGAAGTTGACCTGACCATGTTTTCTATCAACCCAGTTGAACAAATCCGGAATCAGCCTGTGGGTCTAACGACCTTTGATTGGGGTGTCCCATGCTCTTTGCCATTTGAGCAGCGAGGCTACTCTTTTGACACGTCGCACTTGCACCGAGTCCCTTTCGTTGTAGCACTCCACATCTTCCTCAAGGAGTATGTCTATCGGCATAACATAACTCGCGACACGTAGGCACATCAGCCGGTGTACTCTGATCAGTTTCTTTACATTGTACTCGGCCTTTAGTGCTACGGCCCATGCCGATACGCCATAGCAGATGATAGACAATGCTACGCCTGCTATCAACCTACGCACTTGACTATGCACCGACGATCTGTTCGACATCATTTGTGAAAAAGATTTTATCGCCAATGAAGCCCGCTGACATGTATAATCGACGTGGCTCGTAAAATTGAGTTTATCGTCGATCATCACGCCCAGATGCTTAAGAGACCTCACGGAGTTAACTGTGCAGGTCCCTACTCTTATCCTCGCTTGCTGCAACCCATGGTGGTTATGCACCACCACGACTTCCGTCTTGTGATCTGTAAGGGACAACTGCCTCGAGTTGAGCCATTCCTCCACTCTGCCAATCGCGTATAAAGCCTTCAGTTCGACTTCGTCGAGAGTATCTCCTGTTACCTCTAGCATTACGTCATCCGCGAAGCCTTCTATTCTCACACCGGCCGGGAGACTTAAGCGTAATACTCCGTCGTACATAATATTCCACAAAACCGGTCCGAGGATCGATCCCTGTGGAACACCCGCAGACACTACGATCGACTTTTGACCAACTTTTCAGTATCCTGCACAGCTAATCCGGAACTCTCAATCGGTGCAGGGAGTCAGCATTGTTAAACGCATTTTTTACATCAAGTGTAATCAATGCGCAGTATCTTATATCTCGCCTGTTAAAACCTCTCGCTATCTTGGCCGTATCCGTTATCGATCGAATTGCTTCGACGGTGGAACGACCTTTACGAAAGCCATATTGGTTGTTTGATAGCCCACCAGTACGCTAGGTATAGGTCGACAATCTGTTCAGAATAACCCTCTCAAGCAGCTTACCAGCTCCATCGAGGAGGCAAATCGGTCTGTATGCCGAAGGTTCTCCCGGGGATTTCCCAGGCTTGGGCAATAGCACCAATTTCTGTCGTTTCCAACGATCTGGGAAGTTTCCTTCATCCAGACAGCGTTGGAGGCAGCTCCTGAACATATCTGGAGCGGCAAGAATCGCGTGTTTAAGGGCCAGGTTCGGAATACCATCCGGACCCGGCGCCTTATTGAGTTTTAAACCTCTTGCGGTTTCGATAAGCTCTTCGATAGCCACTAACGGAACCACGTCAACCTACCTGTACGGTGTATCAGGCCAGTCTGGTGAATCATGCTTCGGGAACAGCCCTTCAACGACCCTAGCTAACATCTCCGGAGATCTCTCAGGAGGCGTGCTATTTGTTTTAGCCATCACTATCTTGTAAACATCCCCCCATGGAGTGTTGTTTGCCATACTGCACAGCCTTTCAAAGCAGGCTCTTTTACTACATTTTATTTCATAGTTTATAGCTCTGCTTGCTGTCTGGAACGTCCGGCGTCTATCAAGTCGATCAACCTCGTTTCTTGCACGTCGTAATCTTCTTTTGGCTTTAAGGCAAGATCTACGAAGTTCAGCTATCGCGACAGTACACCAGTACGCTGGTTTGCGGTTCCCATATGGCTTACACATTCTTGGCATAGCCATGTTGCAAGCTCGTGTCAAGACATCGGTTAACTCGTCATCATTAGGGTTCAAAGTCCGATCTTCCTATTGTAATGATTCAATCAGCAGTTCTCGATCGAACTGTGAGGTGCGCCATCCTTGGTCAGCACCTCTGACCTTTCTCGTAGCTCTAGATCCAGTGGGGGTATAGCTAACCATAAAACGAAGTTCCTGATGGTCACTAGCTGTATACCCTTCATGTACTCTCCAATCCGGATCCAACGTCCATTCCGCGCTGCAGAAGGTCACGTCGATGCATGATTCACCGTTCGGTCCTCCGAATGTTGACACTTGGCCTTCATTCAGCAGGACTACATTAAGTCCCGCTAGAGACTCTAGCAGAACATGACCTCTAGCGTTGGTGAACCGGGATCCCCAGTCCACCGTCCACGCGTTGAAGTCACCTGCTACTACTAACGGTTTTAGACCAGTTAGTTTGACCGCAAGAGTGTCCACTACCCTAGTATAGTACCCTATACTCCATCTAGGAGAATAGTAACAGCTTCAAAAGTAAACTCCATTTACCTTTGCTATAACGAGACCCTCATCGTTAGGAGATGATATTATCTTCTGGATGGGGAACCGCCCGCAAGTCCAGATTGCCACCGATCCGGACTTGTCTGCAACCCAACTGCCGTTTCCAGCAGGGATGCGATATGGGTCGGACAACAAGGCAACATCAGCTTTACACTCAGTAACCGACTGTTGTAGCAGCGTTTACGCTGCTTCGCAGTGGTTTAAGTTTAGCTGAGTTACTTGCATGTCTGGACCTTTCTAGAGGCCAGACAGACCTGTGCACCGGTGAGGTGTCTGTTGTCTGTACCAGGGGGACAGATCAGACACCTCGGTGCGGCCTGACAGGTGCGAGCTCTGTGGCCTTCAGCTTCACACCTGCGGCATAGCTTACTACGATCGGAACCCGGTTCTATCACAAACGCCCGAATGACACTCGCCCGAATAGACCAAACGCCCGAAAAGACCATTCGCCCGAATGGACCATTCGCCCGAATGGACCATTCGCCCGAAAAGACCATTCGCCCGAATGGATCATTCGCCCGAATAGACTATATGCCCGAATAAACTCTTCACCTTACTTGATGAAAAGATTTTTTGTGACTACTAAAAAGAAATAGTATATTTGATTTCCTACTTATCTCATATTTTGTTGTAAACGTCTCTCACATGTATCTAAATATTCGTTTCGTTCATGTGTGAAATAATAATAAAAATAACGATGTTATGTACTTTCTTTTTCATAATATTCAAATAATGACTTGCATTTCTTTATACAGTAGACGTTCGATAACTGCAATGCTTTTTGCCTGTAATTCGATAGTTGCAACAATTTTGCAGTTATCGGACCGCTAAACTTCAAACTGGTGTCAAACTCAATGACAGCTGCATTGCGCTGCCTATTTAGATGCACTTTTATTGCATCTGACGTCGATTGACAATTGTTTGACGTCTAAAATGCGTTGGAGTTATCGAACGGCAGTCTCAATCGCTCAGCATTGTTGAGAGAATCAGATATTAAAATATGTTTTATGTATGCTGGTCACCTATACCGGTCCACAAGCATCCTGAAATGAATCAAAATCTAATAATTAGAGCTGTAGCGAAAAATAACTTTGCAAGGGTATTTATTTAACCTTCTTCGGATATTAGAAAAAACTTACGAATAAGATGTTGGGGTCATATTGACCCAGAAATGTAAATGCTTATAAAACAGTCAAATTATAACCGAATTACAAAGTTTATATACCGTTCGAAAGATAAACTCATCAATTTTGTGGCTATGTAGTGATATGCTGGTTCTGGAGACAATGGCCACCGAGAAACGACATCCACGGGGACCTTGTCGGTCATATAAGAGGAACATTAAAATCGCTCCATATATGCCATTCGATCGCTAATTCTTCATAGATTCTCTTAAAACGGTAATGTTTGGTCCATAAGAGGGCTTCCGATGAAAGTGGCCACTCCTGGTACATGCAAGGTGCCCCCGGGGAACCAGCAGGAGGGGACGTTTCGGTTTTAGCACCAAAATATGCCGTGCGGCGGCTCTTTCGTCATGATTTTCCACCAAACAGATGGTTATGCGTTTGAAATCGGTAAATGATCACATTGGCCACTCTTGGATCCTATGAGGTGCCCTCGGGGAACCCGTAGAAGGGGACATTTCCATTTTAACACCAAAATATGTCGTGTGGCATGATTGTCCACCAAACAGATGGTCATGCGCTTGAAATCGATAAATGATCACATTGGCCACTCCTTGTATATGCAAGGTGCCCCCGGGGAACCCGTAGGAGAGGACATTTCCGTTCTGGCACCCAAATGTGCGGTGCTGCGGCTTTTTCATCATGATTTTCCACAAAATAGATGATTATGCGCTCGAAATCGATTGGCCACTCTTGGAGCCTATGAGGTGCCCTCGGGGAATCCGTAATAGAGGACATTTCTGTTTTAACACCAAAATATGCCGTGCGGCAGCTCTTTCGTCATGATTTTCCACAAAATAGATGATTATGTGCTTGAAATCGATGAAAGACCACATTGGCCGCTGTTGGAGTTTACCAGGGGCCCCCAGGGAACCCGTAGAATGGGAAATATGCCGAGCGGCGACTCTTTCGTCATGATTTTCCACAAAATAGATGGTTATGCGCTTGAAATCGATAAGTGACCACATTGGCCACTCTTGGAACCAATGAGATGCCCACGGGGAACCCGTGGATGGTAACAATTCCGTTTTTATACCGAAATGAATAAGTGACCACATTTTCCATTTTGGAACCTATGAAGTACCGCCGTGGAGCTCATAGGAGAGGACATTCCCGTTCTTACTCTTACTCTTACTTAGGGCCGATGCCCACGTAGCGTGTTTTCAAGCTGCGTGCACGCCGCGTCCACGCAAGGTATCCGGCATTAAATGTAGTCGTGCACACGTTTACGTGTGCATTACTCCATTTGATGCTGGGTACCTTGCGTGAACGCGGCGTGCAAGCAGCGTGAAAAAACTTTACGTGGACATCGGCCCTTAAAGACATGCCATGCAGCGGCTCTTTCACTATAATTTTCCATCAAATAGTTGGTAATGCTCTTGAAATCTAATATCAACCCGGGGGAACCCCAGGCCCACCCAAGCAACACCTCTTGTTTCTCATTGAGTAACAACAACTGTGGTGTGACTTACTAAAGGTCTGACTTATGCGCAACGCGTCGTATTTGGAACTCCTTTGTGACACAAAAAGCGCAAGAGGTGGAGCCTATATGCAACATCTTGCGGCTACAATGAAAATAAAAACACAAAAACCAACCGGGAATCGAACCATGGACCTTGAGATTTGCAACCTTCTACTGTAACCATCACACCAACAATTCTATTTGGAGATTCTGCTACAAGTGCACTACATAAACAACAAAGTCATTTGTAACTTCGTTGTACCTTATACGGAACATGCAGGGGACTGACAAAAATAAAATACTGCTCAGCTGAGCTCAAAGTGTTTTGCAACATATCAGAAACATTGTCGTAACAGCAATGAACCGAAGTGTTATTAATTCTGCAACTTATCTGTTTTGTTTCTGATATGAAACACATCGAATTTCAGTCCACCCAAGAAGTCAGATGGGTAGAATATTGCGACGCCACTTAAACGGAAATGAAACATTGTGATTTTCGGAAACTAGGAAGTGGCTTTAATGTGACTCGATGTATTGCCAGTGTCTTCAATGCAATTTATTAGGAACAAACACCTATTCGAAAGATGTTGCGCGTGCTGCTTGGGCAATTTCGGTAATTGTGGAGTGCCTTGAAGAATTCATTGAAAGTGTCTGTGCACACAAAATCTAACTCACTTTTGAGGAACTTTTCCTCAACCGAATTGCTCGCAGTAAATAGCATTCGACGAAAATCCTGCCCTATTGTTTCCTGTCGAAAATTGGCCAGATCGGACTATGGGCTCCGAAGTTATGGCCAAAATACTAATTTCAGCAGCTACATGGGAAAATCACTTTTCTGGCACTTATGCTCATCCGATTGGCTTGCAATAAGTTGCGTTCAGCAGAAAGTTTTAGAATGCCGAATAAGAGCTATCTACCTATTAGTGTTATATTAGACTTTTCTTATATATTTCTCAACCCTTTTGAACGAACGATAAAGGCACCATCACCACTAGGTAGATTAATCTTGTTTTTTTTCTATCAAATAGGTCATTCATTCTGAACTTAATATCTACAACCTACAAGGTACCCGCAGGAGTCTCACAGAAAGAGAGATTTTTTTTATATCAAAATGTTGCGTTTTCATATCATTGTCCACGGCGATCGGTGAAAACCTCAAACTTCTATGAGTCGATATTGAAGGGACCATCGACTAATGGTAATATCGAGATGCGGAATAGAAAATCCTTGGAGAGCTGTTCGAAGGAATCATCACAGTAGCCCAGAAACTATTTTTTAATTTGACTCAGTATACTCAATTTCAAATGAAGAACAATTTCAAGCGCATAACCAACTTTTTGAAGACTTGTGGCCAGGGTAGACAATGATAGACGAAGATAGAGCTGCCGCAAGCGGCACAGTACATTTGATATAACCATCAGAATGTCCTCTCCTACGGGTTCGCAGGGCATCTCAAAGGTTCCAAGAGTAGACAATATCACTAATCAACTCCAAGCACATGACCATCTGTTTGGTAGAAAATAACAAAGAAAGAGCCACCGCACGGCATATTTTGGTGTTAAAATGGAAATGTACTCTTCTACGGGCTCCCGGGGACACCTCATAGGTTCTAACACCAAAAGAGCCGCCGCACGGCTTATATCGGTGTAAAAATGGAAATTTCCCCTTCTGCGGGTTCCCTGTGGCCCCCTCATAGGTTCCAGGCGTTGCCAATGTGGTCACTTATCGATTTCAAGCGCATAATCATCTATTTTGTGGAAAATCATGACGAAAGAGACGCCGCACGGCATATTTTGGTGCTAAAACCGAAATGTCCCCTCCTGCGGGTTCCCCGGGGGCACCTTGCATGTACCAGGAGTGGCCAATGTGGTCTTTCATCGATTTCAAGCGCATTATCATCTATTTTGTGGAAAATCATGACGACAGAGCCACCGCACGGCATATTTTGATGCTAAAACCGAAATGTCCCCTCCTGCGGATTCCCCGGGGGCACCTTGCATGTACCAGGAGTGGCAAATGTGGTCACTTATCGATTTCAAGCGCATAACCGTCTGATTGGTGGAAAATCATGACAAAAGAGCCGCCGCAAGGCATATTTTGGTGCTAAAACGGAAATGTCCCCTCCTGCGGGTTCCCCGGGGGCACCTTGCATGCACCAGGAGTGGCAAATGTGGTCTTTTATCGATTTCAAGCGCATTATCATCTTTTTTGTGGAAAATCATGACGACAGAGCCGCCGCACGATATATTTTGGTGCTAAAACGGAAATGTCCCCTCCTGCGGGTTCCTCGGGGGCACCTTGCATGTACCAGGAGTGGCCACTTTCGTCGGAAGCCCTCTCATGGACCATAAATTGCCGTTTTAAGAGAATATATGAAGAATTAGCGATCGAATGGCATATATGGAACGATTTTTATGCTCCCCTTATATGACCGACAAGGTCCCCGTGGAAGTCGTTTCTCGGTGGCCATTGTCTCCAGAACCAGCATATCACCACATAGCCACAAAATTGATGAGTTTATCTTTAGAACGGTATATAAACTTTGTATTCCGGTTATAATTTGACTGTTTTATAAGCATTTACATTTCTGGGTCAATATGACCCTCACGGTGCCCCGGTAGACCGTTATTATAAAATAAAAATGTCCATCAAAACCAAGTACAGGGCTCGATTCCTGTGATAATTCTGCACCTCTGGACCAATTTTTAAAAAAAATCTCTAGGAGGAATTTCGAGAAATCTTGATTTGAAGTTTTTAATTGAGAAATTTCAAAAGAATGTATATTTTAATTCAATAATATCCCCAAAATACCTTCAAAGGCGTCCAAAAAGTGGTCCAAGTTGTTTTCAACCAGTTTGCATTTGTTGCCTTTCTTTCTCTTCATTGGAATTACATACCCCACTGGGACATTGCCGCCTCGCAGCACTTCCAGAGTGTTCATTAAGCACTTCCACAGTTATTAACTGTGAGGTTTCTAAGCCAAGTTACCATTTCTGCATTCGTACATTATGAGGCTAACACGATGATACTTTTATGCCCAGGGAAGTCGAGACAATATCCAATCCGAAAATTGTCTAGACCGGCACCGGGAATCGCCCCCAGCCACCCTCAGCATGGTCTTGCTTTGTAGGCGCGCATCTTACCGCACGGCTAAGGAGGGCCCCATTGTTGCCTTTATTACAATTATAAATTTTGACAACTGATTAGGTTCACCAAACTGACTTTGGTATGTTTTTTGTATGGCTTGAAGCCGTCTATCTTCAAGAATTCACGTGCAGGCTCCAGATTATTTGTTGAATGCCATTCAGTTTGTATTTTTTTATTGTATTCCCAAATGTATTCGAGCATCAGAAGTAAAGATTGGAGTACGGAAGAAATTGATGTAAAAACCAGCTTAAATAATTGTTTAAAGTAGTGTAGTTGTTTAGCATTATATAACAGGATAAATCTTCGTCAGATGCTGTAACAATTGAATTGACGGAGCTTTATCAAATTCTGAGATTTCCCCGCAAAAGGATCATCGGACTGGTAATGACTCCAAAGATGGCGGTAAGGAAAAGCTACAATTTTTAAGAGTGAGCTCGGCATATAGAACATCGGGATCA
Organism: Armigeres subalbatus; assembly: GCF_024139115.2. NCBI lineage: Eukaryota > Metazoa > Arthropoda > Insecta > Diptera > Culicidae > Armigeres > Armigeres subalbatus. The sequence goes on along the minus strand of NC_085140.1, from coordinate 157,319,644 downwards.
GGAAAACATCAGGAAAAATGCACAAGAGAAAGAAAGAATTTTACAAGCTTTGTGCATATTCTTTTGGGTTTTCGGTTACGACGAAGATAAAATATTCAATTTTTGAATTTTTAAAAACACTTTAACAAAGAAACAAAATGAACCTTTTGCTTATCTACGCCACTACACATCTAGTTCGGAATTGTTAATACGATTTTAAAGTTGCTCGAGAAGCGCCATGTTGAGTAAATTTATGGGTGAACCAAGTTTAGATGAGGCATCAACAAATTGCATAGAGTTCACTAGAATCCCGATCTCTCGGATTACGTCACGATAAGTTAATCTGCTTAAACATTAACAATTTTCTAATTAATATTTCAATCAGCAGGTTCTGAATTATTTCAAAAAAGTGTACGCAAGATACAACTCTTTGAAACTCGAGCATGATTTTGAGGAAGCAATTGATGGTTTTGCTAGCAGCTGGAAAAAGCCGCAGTTCCATATCTTGAATTATCATGTTTCAGAGTTCTGTAGAGGTACCGGAATATGTCTTGGCTTACATATCATCTAGTCCGTTGATTAGAACTTTGACGAGATTTGGCAGCAAAGATCGATTAATAAGTGCTGTGATCGAGTATAATAGCTTCTAACTACTATTATTCTACATGAGCTCTGGTCTTACTTCTCTCCATTATGAACATAGAGGCTAAATTAAAATTAATTTTTACCTTTCATTCTATTAAACATGAAAAGCAATACTTATACTAAACTCGAGGAAATTAGCCATACAAAAACATACTTAAGACAGTTGTAAATATGTATGGTTTTAATAACGGCAACACGTGCTTAGGGCCATCTTTGGCGTTGTGCAAGAGAATGGTATGTGGCGGCGAAGGATGAAACAAGAGCTCGCCTAGCTCTACCGCGAACCAAGTACCCAGGAGGTAGCTAAAGCTGGAAGGGTACGATGGGCAGGGCATATTTCAAGAATGCCGGACAGCAACCCTACAAAGCTGGTGGTTACTTCCGACCCGCCAGGTACAAGAAGAACATCTATCTAGGTGGATTAATCAGGGTTTTTGGTGGTATTTTTAGATTCTTATATGGATTCTTTTGAAATTTCTTAACTAAAAACTTCAAATCAAGATTTCTCGAGATTCCTCCTAGGGATTTTTTTAAAAATTGGTCCAGAGGTGCAGAATTACCACAGGAATCGAGCCCTGTACTTGGTTTTGATGGACATTTTTATTTTATAATAACGGTCTACCGGGGCACCGTGACCCTAACATCTTATTCGTAACTTTTTTTGTGGGGTCGTTCCTGTTGCACCTTAAAATACTTTTTTCATGTCAGATGCTTCATTTCCACAAAATATTAAAAGTCAAGAAATTTCAGAACGATCGGATTATCAGGTAAAAAGTTATTCTACTTTGAAGTTTCGTTTTGGGTCATATTGACCCCAACATCTTACTAAGGTTAAACCAATCATCAAAAATAAGGGAGCAACTAGGAGTTCGCCCTTCTTTTCTTCATACATTGTTCTTTCTAAATGTATTGAAGACATGATTTCTTCCCTAAGTATTAAGGTTCAAGCAAATTGTTTGTATAATGTAACGCCGGTGACGACGTGATGTACCCTCATAACCATCAGAATGTGACGATATATATGTGCATATCGATAGATGCCATATGACATCATTGGACGCAGAACCTTTCTTGCGATCGACTATCCATGGTAATGATGGGACGATCTTTCTATTTCCTTCAACACATCATTCAATGTTGTAAGCACAAGCCAAGATTTGGATAATTGACGGAACATTCTCAACTGCTCCACAACAATTTGCTGAAGTGTTCACAATTCACGGAACTGTAAGCGGAGGTCAACACCGTCGATTCGTTCCCTTGGTATGAATGCTAAAACACGGGAACGTATGATTCAGCCTTTTGTTCATTAATGGAACGACATTTATCAATATACGTTAGATCCAGAGTATATACTATTTGATTTTAAGATGGCTGAGATCAACCAAAGTTTTGTTTTCAGAAAACATCAGCGATTTGGATTACAATCGGCATACGGGAAGGATTACAGACTTCATTTTGCCTATAAAAAGTTTGTTACCTTAGCACTTTTTTCATGTTAAGATATACAGGGGTTAGACAAAAAGGTTGAGATAGGCAAAATTTTGTCGAAGTTCAAATCAGCATAACTTTGCGTAGAAAAATTCGATTTCGATGAAATTGGGACCATCAGACGCGAAAACTCTTCTAGTATACTATCCCCATGCAAAACCTGAGATGCTCCACCGGCCACCGGAGATGTTCCGGGTTTTTCGAGAGTATGTTGAAAATGCATTTTTTCTTCTGCTTGTCATTTTATGTGACGTTTACTGACAACTTGTTCTATGCTTTCCCCAGAAACTAGAACTAATATGCTCACCAAAGCTGGCTGCAGATCCAAAATCCATTAGGTATACACAGAGATATGGCCATTTTTGTGAAAACGGTACGGGATTGGCCATACACCCTGAATAAATATCACTTTCGCAGAACATCCGGAACCTGTTACAAATTGGCCAGAGAGTTATACAGTCCTCGATATATATCTTTAATAAAGATCCTATATTCATCGTCTTGAGAAAACATGAATTTTGACACCCATATATGCATGGTTCCAGACGGTGCCAAAACCGACTCTTCCGGGAAGCCCCTTGGAACCTGCTATAAGGGTGGCAGTGGACACTATCATTTTGGAAATGTTTCTGTAATCATTGTCTCGCAAAGCCATGAAGTTAGATACTCATATTTGCATTATTTCGATCTGTTATCATTTCAGCATGTTCCCGGGACCGTTTTTACGGAAATGGCCATATCTATGCGTAGTTTTGATAGACTCACAATCTACAGCCACCATTGGTCGGCATATTAGTTCTAGTTTCTGGACAAAGCATAAAACAAGATGAAAGTAAACGTCATATAAAATGACAAGCAGTGCAAAAAATGCATCTTGAACGTACTCTTGGAAAACCCGGAACATCTCCGGTGGCCGAGGACCAATCTCAGGTTTTACATGGAGATAGTATACTAGAAGAGTTTCTGCGTCCAATGGTCCCAATTTCATCAAAATCGGATCATTCTACGCAAAGTTATGCTGACTTGAACTTCGGCAAAATTTTGCCTATCTCAACCTTTTTGTCTAACCCCTGTAACAAAGGCATTCAAGGAGGATCGAAAATCTTGCCCGAAGAAACGTGATTTTTTTTATGTGAGCAAGTATTATGTGTACCCGTTAGGCATAATGGACGTTATACATAAATGACCACACGGTGTGTCTAAGGGGAAATATTATTTTTCAAAAATCAGTATCTCTGAGACACCCACCACGTGAAAGTATAGGCTCCCCTCTTTCATATAATGAGTAAACTAAAATGTTCTATCGGGGGATCTAGAACAATTTTTATTTTTTTTCACTGTTTTTGGTGCAAACTCTATAGAAATCTCAAATGATGGTCGATTTAAGCCCCCCCAAAATGTATGGAAAAATGACCCCCGATAGAACATTTTAAAAATGCACCTACGTGAAAGAGGGAAACCTGTACTTTCGTGTAGTGAGTGTTTTAGAGATACTGATTTTTTGAAAATAAGCCTCTTCGGACAAACACACCGTGACCAAAAGAACAGCCCATGACATAAAGAAGGCAGAATTATGCCAGACGACCATTATGCCTAACGTACATTATCCCTAACGTCCGTAATGCGTAACGTCCATCATGGCTAACGTACTGCACTCATGTGAATGGTCGCCAATCAACGCACAAAAAGTTCACTAGAGACCCACTTTTCTCCCCATCACTATGATCGGTCTAAGAAAATACCCTAAACCCTCGAACTTCCAATAACATTATAGGGAGGTGCAATAAGTGGAATACGCTTTTGAAACGAGGGAGTCTTACGTTTTACAGCGTTCCAAAACATTTCTAACTAGACGGAAGAAATGCGACCACTATACCCGACGACCACTGCAGGCTAAGAAGATATCTAAAATGGCAGAAAAGAAAGAAAAACTAGACAAACTGGAACGTTCATATATTCCAGGTTATTGGTATATTTTTTTCTTTTAATATGATTAGAAAAAATAAAATGTTGGTATAGAATCTGGAGGTATATATGACCTATTCGGGCGAATGGTCCATTCGGGCAAACGGTCCATTCGGGCGAGTGGTCTTTTCGGGCGTTTGGTCTTTTCGGGCATTTGGTCTTTTCGGACGAATGGAATTCGGGCGACTGTTACATTCGGGCGTTTGTCATTCGGGCGAATGGAATTCGGGCGAGTGTCATTCGGGCGTTTGTGATAGAATCCGGGACCCCGACAGTCAAAGGATTTATGACCGTAGCCGAGGCACCTATAGCAGGAGTGAGGTGGCTGGATTATGGTCAACGAGCATACCGACCAGCCCACCTTCAGCTTAGCCTCAGCTTCTAGTACCTTTTTGGCATCAGCCAGAGGCACTTGGAATGTGGCATCCCAGCAAAACTATTACGTAACTGAATCTCGGATTCCTGGAGTCCACCAGGTCCGCAGCTTCGGTTATTTCATCCAGGCCGCGGCACTGGATGACCGATACTGGGCATAGGGCTCTCACTTGTACCCCATTACCCAGTACCTCCTCTGTCAACTTTTTATACTCAGCACTCTTCTGAGCAGCATCCCGATTTAGGACGAGAATTATCTCGCCTTTCCGCGTTCGACGGATGCAGTTGACGTCACCTCCTAGGTTAGTAAGCTTTTTGTCACTCATCATGGCCTTTAATACATCGGCATAGCTTTTATCGTCAGACTTGACAATGATCGCTTTGCCTCTGTCTTTTCGCTTACCGTTGCCATTGGAAGGCGCACCCTTTGCCACACGGGCTCTACCCTTCTTCTCCTGCGGCTTCTTTCGCTCGTTGCTTGTCCTTCTTGAGATTCACAACCACAGTGTTGGTTTTATTCGGATTCCCAATTCCGTTCAGCAAACGCAGATATTGTGTGGTACGTTAGCTTAAAGCTAAATTAGATTTTATTAGGTTTAATTCAGTTAATTATTCATCAAAACTTACAATTTTGGTTGACGAATAACAAAGGAGGTGTGGGTCGCAGATTCTCAAGCAGTTACAACAATGTGCCTACAGAATAGCATATTCGATTATATATATATCTTCACGATACTTAAATTTAGGCTTATTACATACCAAAGATCAATCCGTACTATTAGCAATTAGGCAATAGCTTTAATATTTCAATTAATAGTTTATATTTACTTTAGGATTAAGTTTTAGACAATAGAATTAGTAACTTCGACATGGGTGGTTTTTCTATTCCATTCTCTTTTGTTTAGTCTTGTACACTACGTAGATGTATGGTGTTCTCTGGCGACGTACATCAATTTTCTTCTCTTTGCGCACTGTCATCGGGAAGCATAGCGCTGTGCCGGCCTGGGTTACCGAAACGAGGGGTCTTGTCGGCACATACCCCCGCCCGTAAACCTTGGTGAGGATCAGGAACATCCGAAACTCCAGGGAAAGGTTTACGTTCCTCCACGACATCTAGAACAGCTAGCTTCGCGGCTGCTCTTCGGATAACGCCTGTCGATGTTCGGACCAAAGCTTGCCGTACTCTACCATCTCGTCCGGGGTAGACCTCTTCGACTCGGCCCCGAATCCACTGGTTCTTTGCCTTCCCATCCACCATTAAGACCAGGTCTCCTACCGCAATATCTTTGACGTCCTGGAGCCACTTACATCTGCGCGTGATGACCGGCAGGTATTCTTTCAGCCACCGATTCCAGAACTCGCCGGTGATGTACCTGGCTAGCTTCCAGCTGCTACGAAGAGTCGAACGAACGTCCAAGTTCTCCGTAGCCAGAAATTTCATTCCAGAGGAATTGCCCAACAAAAAGTGGTTGGGCGTCAGGGCCTCTTGATCTGCAGACTCAAGCGGAACGTAGGTCACAGGTCTAGAATTGATCATTGCCTCCGCCTCGAGCAGAATCGTTTCCAACGTTTCGTCGTTCGGTCTGCGTGGTCCATCTATTATTGCCCCGATCGCCACCTTAACTGAACGCACAAGTCTCTCCACGCTCCACCCATGTGCGGAGTAGCGGGTGGGATGAACTTCCAGGTTGTCTGCGCTGTGGTGAACTTCTCGGTCAGGGCTTTCTTCGTTTCTTCGGTAAGCTTGTTCAACTCGTTGCTGGTTCCCTTGAAACATGTGGCATTGTCTGTCCAGAATTCTCTTGGAAGTCCGCGGCGGGAAACGAAGCGTTGAACAGCCATGATACATGACTCCGTGCTCAAGGAGTGTACCAGCTCCAGATGGATTGCTCTGGTAGTCAGGCAGGTGAATAGGGCCACCCACCGCTTGACGTTGCTTCGGCCTATCTTGACGAGCACTGGGCCGAAATAGTCCAACCCGGTGAACGTGAACGGTTGATTGAACGCTGCCAGACGCATTTCGGGAAGCGGAGCCATCGCGGGTGGTTTTGGAGCCGACTTTGCGATGCGGCACACTACGCAGTTACCAGCTACCTTATCCACCAATCTTCTTAGCATCGGGATATCGAAGCGCTGGCGAATCTCATTAACAACCGTCTCTCGGTTGGCGTGACGGAAATGGCGGTGGAACCAGTCAACGATGAAGAAAGTGATCGCATGCTGCTTGGGGAGAATTACAGGAAACTTCGCTTCCATCGCTACGTAGGGGCAGCTTCGATTCGACCACGACTCCGCAGAATTCCTCTCTCGTCAATGAAAGGCCATTTCGAGTAGATATTGCTGGACTTCTTCACCACGACGTGACGGCGATCCGGCGGACCTTGAGATGTAGCGAGAACGGCGACTTCATCAGAGTAGGCCTCGACTTGGGCTAGCTTCCACAGCATTTCTTCTGCTCGCCGTAGTTTGTCACTGTTGAGAACGCCAAGCTCCAACGCAAGTCCTTGCTTCTTTCTGCGAATGTTGTCGACGAAACGCAGCACGTAGGCTGTTGCACGGTGTAATTTGGTCCAACTGCTAAACCGAGCTAAATCCACAATCGGATCGAAATGTGCAGAGAGAAAGTGTGCAGGTCGTAGCTCTTCGTCAGTTGAAGTGATCGTTCGTTGTTGCGGCCAGTCCTCTTCAGGGTCTTTAAGGAAGGTTGGCCCCTGGAACCAAGGGCTGTCCATGGTTAACTGCGGACTAGATCCCCACTTGGTAGCTAGATCGGCGACGTTGAGCTTCGTAGGCACCCACCTCCACTCACGTTGCTCTGTGGAAGTCAGGATTTCACCGACGCGGACGGCGACAAACTTGTGAAAGCGCCTGTGATCATGGGAGCGAATCCACGCAAGTACCGTACCCGAATCACTCCAGCAGAAGCGACGGCTGATCGTGAAACTGTGCTGGTTCTGGATGGTCTCTAACAGTCGAACGCCGAGGACGGCTGCTTTCAGCTCGAGTCTAGGGATAGAGAGCGTTTTTAGCGGAGCTACTTTGGTCTTTGCGCCGACGAGCGCCACTTGTATACCACTGTCTGTCTCCAGGCGAAAGTGCACTGCGCAGGCGAATGCTGACTCGCTGGCGTCGACGAATAGATGTACTTGAAGACCGTCGAGACTTGCAGGGAAGGGCGAGCGGAAATAGCACCGAGGAATTCGAAGCTCACTCAGTCGTCCGAAGAGATTTGACCACTGCTGCCACCGCTCATATATGTCCTCCGGTATCTGTTGATCCCACTCCGTTCCTTTCGCCCAAATGTCTTGTAACAGAATTTTACCGTGTACGAGGAAGAAGGCGATGAACCCGAGAGGGTCGAACAAGCTCATCACAATCCTGGCGATTTCCCTCTTTGTCGGAATGTGACCTTTGGCGAGTATGGACTGTAGATCTTCCCTCAGGCCGAACGTGTACACGAAGACATCGTCGGATGGAATCCACTTCATGCCGAGCACCGATTCCAGCTTTTCTCCACGTTCTAGGTCCAGGTTCTTCGGCTCAATTTCGCATGTCGCACCGATTCCCTCGAGAACACCTGCTTCGTTGGACAAGAAGTGACGCAGCGTAAAACTAGCCAGAGAGTGGACCAACTTAACCTCGTTGACGACCTCGATCGCCTCCTGGACTGTCTCGAAGCTGTCCAAGTAGTCATCCACGTAGTGCTTGTTTTTGATAGCCGCGGCAGCCCGCGGATATTCGCCTGAACACTCTTCCGCGTTGAGGTTTTTGACATACTGTGCAGAGGTTGGAGAACAGGTCGAACCAAACGTGGCGACGTCCATCACATACACCCTAGGTGGATCCGACGGGTTGTCGCGGAACAGAAACCGTTGCGACTGGCAGTCGGGTGCTCGAATCTTTATTTGGTGGAACATCTCCATGATATCTCCACACACGGCGACTGGAAACTGGCGAAACTGACGGAGAACTTGCGGAAGCGGGGACAGTAGGTCCGGGCCCTTGAGCAGCTTGGAGTTGAAGGAAACGTTGTTCTTTTTGGCTGCTGCATCCCAGATTAGTCGCACCTTGCCGGGTTTTCTGGGATTCGTAACGACGCCCAACGAGAGATACCAGACTTGTTCAGCTGCTACGGACGTCAGTTCAGCCAGGCTTGCTTTGTGGGCGTATCCCTTACGCTCGTATTCCACGATCTGCTCTCGCACTCGTCGTTCCAATTCTGGATTCTGCTGCAGCTTTCGCTCTAGCGCCTCCAACCGACGTACAGCCATGGGGTAGCTATCGGGAAAACTGTGATCGTCCGCTCTCCAAAGCAGTCCGGTTTCGTACCCCGATCCAGAGGGAACGCGGCGCGTTGTGTCCACCAGCAGCTGTCTAGCACGCTTATCTTCTTCCGACTCCGGAATCTCACGAGGACCCGAAACGCCTGCAGTCTCCAAGGTGAAGTAGTCACGTAGCTGCTCGTTCAACTCTCGATCCGGATCAGATGCCGCCTCGACATGAAAGCTAACGATTGCCGTTTGCGGCGGCTGACCGGGTATGCAGCCATAGATGCTCCACCCAAGTCTACATTTCGCCCCGATCGGATCCTTCGGTCCTCCTTCTCGCAGCTTCAGCGGGACGCACAGTCTGAGATTGTCTAGCCCTATCAGCAACTTAGGTTGGACGAGTTCGTAGTCCTCCAAGGGAAGACCACGAAGGTGAGGAAACCGATTAGCCAGTTCCCCATATTTCAGAGATTGCGAAGGTAGAACAAGCCGGCTGACCGTACGAGCATCCACCAGCTTGTGCCGATTGGCGGAACCCTTTCCGGCGATTTCGACCAGGACACGGTGTGATTTCGCCTCTTTCCGCTGTACGTTGCCGGTCCATTGGAGTGTTAGTGGCTCTAGCTGACCTCTAACTCCTAGCTGCTTCGCGACTGATTCCTCCAGCAGAGTGTAGGAAGAGCCCTCATCGATGAAGGCGAATATTGGTTGGGAGGATCTGTCGCTGAAAAGAACGACGGGCACGATGCGAAAGAGTGGCCATTTTAAATCGTCCGACAACACGTGACTCGCTGACATTCCTACGTTTCCCGAGGGGGGAGAGGAGGTGTGTAGGAGGGTGTTGTGCTTTTGCCTACAAGCTTCGACGCCGCATCCATTCCAGGAACGGCACGGCCATTCGCCGTGGTTATTCAGGCACGTCCGACATAAACCCTTCAGCTGAACAAGTTTCCAGCGTTCGTCCAAAGTCGCACCCTTGAACTGATGACATTCTGCCACCCGATGGCCGCTCCGACCGCACGCTGCGCATGGCTTGCTAGCCTTCGTGTTGACTGGAGAATTTAGCCCGCCGGTTGCTCCAGGGGTAGCTGATCCACCGGACGCGGAAAGGGGGATTCGTTCACCGGAATGTGCGTAGACGTTCCCGGTTTCCCTGGACTTTCGCTTGTCATTTCTTGCTGTTGCACTTTCTCCTGGGAGCTCGAAAGACACCTCACTCGCCGCCGTTACCAGCCCGGCCATGAAGTCCCCGAATGTTTCGAGGGTCGCCGGCTGGTTTTTGTTCTTGTAGATTGCCCAGTCGAGTCGCATCGAACCAGGCAGTTTCTCTACAAGCTCCTGCATCAACGCCGGATTCGAAAGATGATTCAGCTGGTTTGCTGCTTTGATATGGTCGACCAGATTTTGCACCGAGAGACCGAATTGGATCAGTTTTTCCATTCGATCGTGCGTAGGAGCTGGAACCTGGCGGATCTTCGTCATCAGAGTACGGATAAGCAGCTCTGGCCTACCGTAAAGCGTACGCAGGGTCTGAATGACGTGCGGTACACTTCCTGGTAGGAGAAGTCGGCTGCGAACCGACTCCAGCGCGTGCCCCTTCAAACATCGTTGAAGACGGACTAGATTCTCCGCTTCTGAGTATCCACAGGTTGCTGTGGACTGTTCGAAGTTGCTGATGAAGATAGGCCAGTCTTCTGGATTCCCTCCAAAGGTAGGAAGCTCCTTTCCCAGAACCTGCCGCGCAGCGATTTGCACCTGTGTGAGCGTGTGAACCGGTGGACGAATGGTCAATGAGCGTCGCAAAGGATTTTGCGTTAATTGACTTGGCGCGTTCGGAAAGCGGGGAAAGTCCGGCCCGACCGGAAGCGCTCCGATACCAGGGTACTGAAATGCTGGGTCCGCGGGATGTTCGGCAGACTGTCTTGACGAGCGCCGTAAAGGATTTTGCATCATTTGAGCTGACGCGTTCGGAAAGCGGGGAAGGTCCGGCACGACCGAAAGCGCTCTGATATCGGGGTATTCGAATGCTGGGTCTACAGGATTTTCTAGTGGATCGTGATTGGCAGGCTGTCGTTGTCCATTGCCGTCGTCCCCTAGTTCTCCTTTGGATCCTCCAACACCGTTCTGCAAATCTAGCCACTGTTTCACCTTCTCGCTTGAATTCTGGACCGAACCACTCCTGCTGCTCGTCAACGCCGCTTCTCGGATGAGAGCCTGGCGTTTCTCGAGCGACTCCTTCCGAATCTGCATCTTCTTCCGCTTCAACTCCAGCTCTTCCTGCAGTTTTCGCCCGCGCATCTCACTTTCCTCTTGCGCTAGTCGCCGTTTTTCCTCCAGTCGGCGTTCCTCTTCGGCCAACTGGCGCCGTCGAATATCTTCTTGCTCATGTAGTGCTTCTCCTTGCAGCCGCTGCTCTTCCGCGACGAGCTTTAACTCTTCATCCAATAGCTTCTCCCGGATACTGGACGAGACACTCTTCGGTGGATCAGCAGCCGTTTTCCCCCTTTTCGACGTTGTTCTAGAACTTCCTTTCGCGACTTTCTTCTTCGTCTTGTCGTCCCTGGGGACTTGGAGGGCCCCTCCGGTAGAAGGTCCCTGCTTGGCCATGCACTTCCCACAGACATACCTTATATCGGGTTGTTTCGCGCTCCCATCGACTCCAGCACATCCGAAGTGCTCCCATAGTTTGCAGGCGCTGCACTGGACCATCTCGCTCTCCGCTGTATCGGGCCGATCGCAGGACTGGCAGTTCCGTGGGGCGTCCGGGTTTTGGGATTTTTCACCATCCATCCTTGCTTGCCACAACAAAATTATTTAAGTTTGTTGGTTTTATTCGGATTCCCAATTCCGTTCAGCAAACGCAGATATTGTGTGGTACGTTAGCTTAAAGCTAAATTAGATTTTATTAGGTTTAATTCAGTTAATTATTCATCAAAACTTACAATTTTGGTTGACCGATAACAAAGGAGGTGTGGGTCGCAGATTCTCAAGCAGTTACAACAATATGCCTACAGAATAGCATATTCGATTATATATATATCTTCACGATACTTAAATTTAGGCTTATTACATACCAAAGATCAATCCGTACTATTAGCAATTAGGCAATAGCTCTAATATTTCAATTAATAGTTTATATTTACTTTAGGATTAAGTTTTAGACGGATAGTAACTTCGACATGGGTGGTTTTTCTATTCCATTCTCTTTTGTTTAGTCTTGTACACTACGTAGATGTATGGTGTTCTCTGGCGACGTACATCAATTTTCTTCTCTTTGCGCACTGTCATCGGGAAGCATAGCGCTGTGCCGGCCGGCACACACAGTCCAGGGTTGTTCATCGTCCCGGCGAACTTCAGTTGCCCTCCTAGGCACTGACTTCCTCTGTTCCTTAGGGTCGGCAATTTGCATGACCCTCTCCCGGGGTGATACAGTTTCCTTCCTTGGTAGAGGAACTGGTTTCGATTTAGCTTCATTCAGGTCGGCCTGCACGACCTTATTTAGCTTCGGAGTTGCTCCGCTAACGGCCATGCGTTTTCGAAGTTCTGCGGTATGGCTCTCGGCCAACCGCTTCTCATCAGTGAGGCGACGAATCTTTGATTCAGCCTCCTCACTGACCTTCGCCGCCTGGCTTATCGCCAATTCCTTTTCCTCAGTAAGAAGGCGAATCTTTCGTTCTGCCTGCTTACTGGCCTCTAGTAGAGACCTTCACTCTGACTTCGCCTCTACCACCACCGAGCAGAGGGTTAGTATGGCCTGTTTGAAGTCCCTACTATATCTGCAACGGTTGTCCAGAAAAGACATAATCACTTCCGTAATGTTCGTGATCACCTCCATTTTCTGGCTACCACCTTACTCGTGGCTGGTCATCAACGACTTGATGACCCGGGTTAGAGTAGGGCTGTCCATTTTTACCTCAATCGGCACATTCTCAGACACACCACGAGCCACTTCGTCTGGTGAAAGGATTCCCCTTTTCGCCAAACCCGCCATCAACATCCTCAATGGTGTTTTTGTTTGAATTTGAAAAAAATCATTGCTCATGGGTCCCCCTTACGGCTGCTGTAGAATCCTGCTGGAGTAGTCGCCTTTTGTGATCCCATGGTTATCTATACATACCTTGCGGCATGTGAAGAGGCCATGCGAGGGTTGACACTTGCGTGTTCAGAGCCAGATCAGCACAAGTCAGGAATGTGCATCTGAGCCTACTCCTACGCAGTTGGTCAGACTGGTGACAGAATTGTACCGTATGCTATAAGGCCCGCCACGGTTTTACGGGACGGAAGGCAGCCTGGCCATTAGCCCATTCGCCGTTTCAGGTCAGTGTCACCCGGCCTTACTAAGAGAATAGAATGACCCGACTACCAGCCCTCGCTTCACAGTATTACAATATCCAAAGACAAAGCCAGTAGACATGCAGCCAGTATGCCATAATCAGAATATCACTGGCGTTAATCCTGATATGCCCATAAGACTGGTCCAACTTAGTACGGGGAGTAAAAATGTTGTCGAATTCCACGGGACACCACCCATAATTGTGTCTTTGGGTGAGAAAATCAATCTCTCAAAATTTCAGCTCAATCGCTTGTTGCATAAGCTGGCGCATTTGATTTGAAGTTTGTATGGGGATTTCATCCAAAATATATAGGAAAATACACCTCCGTCACTCATTCGATCTGGAAATTGGTTCTGATTGCTCGATTGACCTCAGAATTGCAAAAAAGCAGGTGGTATGCTACAGAAGAATTTCACAGAACACTGTATGATGATTAAATGAACTTTTATATATTTTTTGGCTGATTTATTAGGAGCTGAATTGTGTATTTTTGCATTTATTGATCGAATCGTATCAGCTGAAACCTATATAAAAGTTCATTCAATCATCATACAATGTTCTGTGAAATTCTTTTGTACCATACCGAGCAATCAGAACCGATTTCCAGATCAAATGAGTGACGGAGGTGTATTTTCCTATATATTTTGGATGAAATCCCCATACAAACTTCAAATCAAATGCGCCAGCTTATGCAACAAGCGATTGAGCTGAAATTTTCAGAGATTTATTTTCTCACCCAAAGACACAATCCTGGGGGTGCCCCAGGAATGGGTGGAATTAGACAACTTTTTGTTTCCTGGGCTAGTCTAGTGCCCATTGGCACTCCCTGGGCTATTGCGTGCTTTGAGCGGCACATGGTCGCTTTGATAGGGTTTGCTTACGGACTCATGCAGCTTTTTATAGAGATTTGGCAGAGCCCACTGCCAAACCCCACCACTACCTGGCAGGCCCCCTGACTCACAGATACCTAGGGGAGGGGTCGTCAGGCCCTTGGACACAGTCCCTGTTGCCCCTATCTATCTAAAATTATCAAAAATGATCTAAACGGTTCATTGAAGATCATATGACTTCGAACAATTCCTTAAAATAAAAAGAATTTGTTATATAAAACCTTCATACATGAAATGTGATATAGCATTGGAAAATATCCGCAAGCCATAATTTGTACATTGCTCCGGATTTCCATCGTTGAAGAATGCTCAAATTGACCCCATTTTGTGATAACACCCTTTTATGTGACGGAACTTCCGAATCAAAATGACAACAATTTCAATATACCACAGCTTTCCGCCTAGTGACGACGAGCCTGCAATCTAATGGAAGAAGGCTTCGAGCGCCACCAAGACTCGCACCGATGAAATGAGAAACTGGCTACTATAAAATAATAATTAAAAAAGTTTTTCGTTCGCCCGGCAACCGGTTGGCGTTGCTGCCAAGTGCTGATACTTCTCTATTCCACTTTTGGTTCTTTTGAATAGTTTTGCTAACGATCAACAGTCAGCCGGCGCTTCCGCACAGACGAGGACTCGCCTCTCGGATGATTATCACTTCCAACATCATAATCGTGAGGATAATTATTTTCCTTCATTAAACGTGTCACTTTCCTCCCGCGCTGGGATGCGAAGAAGTTTGATGAAAAGAAAGGAGATGGACCATTTTCGGATGCAGTATTTTTGCGTTCTGTGTGAAAATTTCAGCAGCTTTAGTTAGATAGGGGAAGAGGCCCCAAAACGCCCCCCCGATGCAAAACGCCTTTTGTGGTTTCCGTCATATTTACCGTCATTAAGATGGCCGTAACAAAACTAGATCTAAAATTATGTAGGTTAGGCGAAAAAAGTTTCAAAATAGTGTATGGGAAGGTCGGAAAAACCGAAAATTTCCACATTTTGAAGAAACATCTAACATTTTGGCGAGGCAAAACGCCCTAGTGGCGCTAACCTACAATGTACTTGCGTCTCCACGCACTATCCATACCAGAATGCTGATTCGCCGACGCATGGTACTTTGTTCCCTAGTAGTTGCCAGCTAAAAGGCGTTTTGCCTCATGAGTTTTCCGGCAACCGAAT
Source organism: Armigeres subalbatus (assembly GCF_024139115.2). NCBI lineage: Eukaryota > Metazoa > Arthropoda > Insecta > Diptera > Culicidae > Armigeres > Armigeres subalbatus. Next base: position 157,304,521 of record NC_085140.1, on the reverse strand, counting down.
ATCACCACTTTTTTGAAATGTGAATATTATCAATATGATTGAGATTTTTGACAATTTTTGAATAGCATCAACTAGCTATCTTGTTTAACTGTTGCATAATGTAAAAATACCCATGAATAGCGTTACAAATAAGACAATAAATCAGTGTTTGCTTAGCTAGGGCATTTTGCCCCCCCTTCCCCTACACTATGCTGGGCAGTTTGTGTGCAGGAAATGATAACGATCACTTGCAGAAATGTGTCGTAAAAGAGAAGCCCGAGTACTTTTGTCAATCACTGGGGTGTGGGACCGCTTGCCAAAATGTGAAGCAAAATGATTATTTTAACATTGATTTTTCAATAAAAAAAAATTACAAATTGGATCAACTGCGAGGCGGCAATATCCCAGTGGAGGATGTTATGCCAATAAGAAGAAGCAGAAAAACGATTACTTCAAAATTGTATAGAATGTCTAAATGTATCACGAATTAATTACAACTGGATTGTTGCATTATGATAATAACCTTGAACTATCGAAAAAGTCCTTCACCCCACAGTAGGATTCAGATTTTTGTTGCAAGTCATTCAGAATTTCGATTCGCTTCCTCCTCCGGGCTTCTCGGAGGAAGCATTTTGCTCGAACGGAAGAAAAAAAGGCTTCGTGCTTGTTTTCCAGATGGGTTGCCGCCATCGAGAGTGGCCTGAAGAGAAATCGCTCCCACTGCAGTGAGCTCAGTCAAGTAGCATGTCTACACACCGCTCCAAACCGACCGACAACCGACAACGAGACGCAGAGACGGCACGAAAATCAATTTGACGAAGGAAATTGCATTCCATTCAGACGTCGCCAGACAAATTGAATTGGTAGTGGCGGGAATCGGTAGCAACGACTATCTACGCGCCAAAAGTGCATCATTCGCGAGATAACGTGATTGCAGCATCAAGCAGTTTCGAGCTGGAAAGAGTTTTACGTGGTTTGGGGTACTAAAACTGCAGGACATTCACAGCATCCGTTACAAACAATGTAATACTTGACTAAATATGGGTAATGAAAACTCAACATTCGAATATTTTACTGTTTGTCCTTAGTGTTATATCATTCTTCGATACAATGAATCAAAAATCGAATACTACTTCATTCTTTACTCTTTATCATCTTCATGATCTTTCTCCTTATTTTATTTTCAATACTTATGTCTCAACGAATTCGCTCTGTTCCCAATTTCTTCCATAAGTGGTGAACAATTCAAAATCAGTCGAAAATCGTGATGTAATTTGTCCAACGACCTTTTCCTTTTGTACACAACTTGCTAATTCAACTAGTGGAAAAATTCCACTATTAATTTGAAAATTCGTATGAAACAAGAGAAAATGCACCAAAAGCAGTAGGGTAACGGTACCAATAGTGGAGGTATTAGTAGATCCACAAATGAAAATATTTTTAAAAAATTGATAATTATTGAAAATGTACAGCTTTAATATCTTAGCTAATAGATAAACTAATAAATTTGCTAACAAAAATGAGATTGATGTCATTTGGCATCAACAACAACAAAATATTGCTTGCACCACTATGGGTACACTGTTCCTTTAGTGGCGGTAAAAATTAATTTTGGTTCCTATAGTGGTGCTATCCATTGGTTTCTTATGAGACTCGCCACTATTGGTACAGTTGCACCACTATAGGTGCAAGGGAGTCAATTTTATTAAGAAAAATCATTGTTTTCAATAGTTTTTCAAGCGAAATCTTTGGATAAGTTGCATTTAACAGGATATTTAAAGCACTCCGCATCAATTGAAACCATCGTCAAGTGGATAATTATGATAAATCAGATTAAAACCCCACTACCTCCACTATTGGTGCTACCTCCACTAAGGGTACGGTTACCCTACTGGAAACAAAACAAAAGCCCGCCAAATAAAAAGGCCAGAAGTTTGCAGGCGCAACATAAACGTAAAAAAGTCGGTTTCACCAGTTGGAAAAAACCATGCCATTCATTTTTTCCACTGATGCTCACGAACGTCGGACGAGTTCCAAAAAGTAAAAATTCATTCACCACGCCAACCACGCTTCCACATCAAGTAATGTTCTCTATAGGCATCAGCATCAGCAGAGGCTTGAAGAACAGTTGTTAATTTTGAAATTGTTGGAAATTTTTCCTCTCATCAACAGACAGACGGTTGCTGTTTTGCGCTTTTGAGAGGACAAAAAGAACCTGAAGAAGTGGGATTAAGCCAAGGCTAAGTGCAAATGATAAGGACACAGAGCTGAAGACCGAGATTGCAGCACTACTTTTTTTCTCAGCTGGTCCTATTGGACTTGTACATGCGATACATGAGCACATAGAAATAATCTAGATTCTTTTTTTTTTATACTAAATGGCCTCAAGCAACTCAGGCCAGACGTTTTTCTGGTGAGTTTCATCTTTTCATAAAACGCTATTACAGGCACAGAGATTTGTTTTGTAACTGGAGCCAGTTGCTTATTTCCGAGCACAAATGCTATTGAAAATTGCGTACCCTCAAACCAGGTAGGGTAAGACGGTATAATGCGCCCCACCTGGCCAAAGCGCCGTCCCTTGATTTTTAGAAAACTATAGCTAACTAATAGTAAAAATCAGTTGGTACCATTAAGTATTTTTTAAACTGTCATACTATGTGAATGTGGAAGTATTTTTATATTACATAATGAAAAGATTGTCAAAATACAAAAACTTTCAATGTTTGTTTGCTCAACATTCTGGAGCGACACTAGCATGCTGTCCGCAAAACTTGCATTGGAAAACTCAGTTGGGCAACAAAATAACATTTCCCAGTGGTTAATATGATATAGAATTGCTTCCATCTTCAAAAATGTAACGTTTTTCGAAAATATGTTTCACTGGTCAAAACGCGTCAAAACGCCTGCAGCAAATTATATGGAAACTATTGAAATGTAATTCAAACCTGCTTAAATGGACTTATGTTGGTTTCTTTATGTCAAGTACATAGAGATTTGTAACCTTCATTACGGGATGGATAAAATACTAACGAAGGGCTATGAAACGTCTCTGGCGACTTTTCAAAAAAGCTTTATTACGTGTTCTCTGTAATATTTTTATATGACTACTCACAGGCAATACATTTTCGACTTTTTGGACTACCAAGTAACACAAAGTTTGCAAACATTGCGTTGAAAAGTATTGCCTTAAGGGAGCAATATTATACCGTCTCACCCTATGTAAATTTGCAACACTTTGGATCGTCTACCTTTGGATGCATTTTGGTTGGCTGTTCGTTATATAGCGTACACACGCTCAAGCATGGCACGGCAAATGCTGGGTAAAGCGTACCATTGGTACTTCGCGTACCTGAAGGAATAAAATAGACCCCATCTCGCGGTCCTTAGCCTCTTACCCAGCAACTCCTATCCCTACCTCCCCGCGGTGCCGGCCGGGATACGAGCAACCTTAGGGAAGATCGGGTAACCAACCCCGGTGGGAACTATGGTCGTATGCTGACAGGGAAGGGGGGGTTTGCTCCTCTCCGGAGGTGCAAATCTTATTGAGCGTCTGTTCTCCATGTCAGGATCGGCTCACAACAGCGTCTGTTCTCCATGTTAGGGGCGGCTGATCATCGTCCGAGTGCCAGCGAGGGACTCTAAGTGAAACTGTGCACCATGGTCCACCGAAAATAAGGAGGAATGGTCCTCCGGAAATTTAGGGGGTTCGGTGTCAGGCCCTGCAAGCCAGCCTTTAAAAAATCATAAGCAACGAACAATCAACAAGAGAGTACGGACCGGAACCATCGGCGAAGACCACTGCGACGAAAAGGGACTAGCGATTGGAAACTCGGTTCGTGGAACTGCAAATCTCTCAACTTCATCGGGAGCACACGCATACTCGCCGATGTGCTCAAGGACCGTGGATTCGGCATCGTAGCGCTGCAGGAGGTTTGTTGGAAGGGATCAATGGTGCGAACGTTTAGAGGTAATCATACCATCTACCAGAGCTGCGGCAACACACACGAGCTGGGAACAGCTTTCATAGTGATGGGCGATATGCAAAGGCGCGTGATCGGGTGGTGGCCGATCAATGAAAGAATGTGCAGGTTGAGGATCAAAGGCCGGTTCTTCAACTTCAGCATAATCAACGTCCATAGCCCACACTCCGGAAGCACTGATGATGATAAGGACGCATTCTACGCGCAGCTGGAACGTGAGTACGACAGCTGCCCAAGACACGACGTCAAAATCATCATAGGAGATTTGAACGCTCAGGTTGGCCAAGAGGAGGAGTTTAGACCGACTATTGGAAAGTTCAGCGCTCACCGGCTGACGAACGAAAACGGCCTACGACTAATTGATTTCGCCGGCTCCAAGAATATGGCCATTCGTAGCACCTACTTCCAACACAGCCTCCCGTATCGGTACACCTGGAGATCACCACTGCAGACAGAATCACAAATCGACCACGTTCTGATTGATGGACGGCACTTCTCCGACATTATCGACGTCAGGATATATCGTGGCGCTAACATCGACTCTGACCACTATCTGGTGATGGTTAAACTGCGCCCAAAACTATCCGTCATCAACAATGTTCGGTACCGACGACCGCCGCGGTACGACCTAGAGCGACTGAAGCAACCTGATGTCGCCACTGCATACGCGCAGCATCTCGAGGCAGCGTTGCCGGAAGAGGGTGAGCTCGATGGGGCCCCTCTTAAGGACTGCTGGAGTACAGTTAAAGCAGCCATTAACGACGCAGCGGAGAACAACGTCGGGTATATGGGTCGAAGTCGACGGAACGATTGGTTCGACGAAGAATGCAGACAGATTCTGGAGGAGAAGGACGCAGCGCGGGCGGTCGCGCTGCAGCAAGGTACCCGGCAGAACGTAGAACGTTATAGACGGAAGCGGAGACAGCAGACCCGCCTTTTCAGGAGAAGAAACGCCGCCTGGAAGAAGCGGAGTGCGAGGAGATGGAACAGCTGTGCCGTTCTCAAGATACACGCAAGTTCTATCAGAAGCTCAACGCATCCCGCAAAGGCTTCGTGCCGCGAGCCGAAATGTGCCGGGATAAGGATGGGAGCATCTTGACGGACGAACGTGTGGTGATCGAAAGGTGGAAGCAGCACTACGAGGAACATCTGAATGGCACTGAGAGTACAGGCAGTGAAAGTCAAGGCAGCGGAGGAGAAGACTACGTCAGTTCAGCGGACGATGGAAGCCAACCAGCCCCCACCTTGAGGGAAGTTAAGGATGCCATTCAACAGCTAAAGACCAATAAAGCAGCTGGTAAGGATGGTATCGGAGCTGAGCTCATCAAGATGGGCCCGGAAAAGCTGGCCACTTGCCTGCACAAACTGATAGTCAGGATCTGGGAAACCGAACAGCTACCGGAGGAGTGGAAGGAAGGGGTTAAATACCCCATCTACAAGAAAGGCGACAAGCTGGAGTGTGAGAACTTTCGAGCGATCACCATCCTTAATGCCGCCTACAAAGTGATATCCCAGATCATCTTCCGTCGTCTGTCACCATTAGTGAACGAGTTCGTGGGAAGTTATCAAGCCGGCTTCGTTGACGGCCGCTCGACAACGGACCAGATCTTTACTGTACGGCAAATCCTTCAAAAATGCCGTGAATACCAGGTCCCAACGCACCATCTGTTCGTTGATTTCAAGGCGGCATACGACAGTATAGACCGCGTAAAGCTATGGAAAATTATGGACGAGAACAGCTTCGCTAGGAAGCTTACCAGACTGATCAAAGCAACGGTGGATGGTGTGCAAAACTGTTTGAAGATTTCGGGCGAACACTCCAGTTCGTTCGAATCGCGCCGGGGACTAAGACAAGGTGATGGACTTTCGTGCCTGTTGTTCAACATTGCGCTAGAAGGTGTCATGCGGAGAGCCGGGTGTAACAGCCGGGGTACGATTTTCAGCAGATCCAGTCAATTTATTTGCTTCGCGGATGACATGGACATTGTCGGCCGAACATTTGCAAAGGTGGCAGAACTGTACACCCGCCTGAAACGTGAAGCAACAAAAGTTGGACTGGTGGTGAATGCGTCAAAGACAAAGTACATGCTTGTGGGCGGAGCCGAGCGCGACAGGGCCCGCCTGGGAAGCAGTGTTACGATAGACGGGGATACCTTCGAGGTGGTCGAGGAATTGTGTTGTTGTTGAATGTTGTTGCAAGAATGCCGGACAGCAACCCTGCAACGATGGTGTTCGCTTCCGATCCGGCAGGTACGAGACGGCGTGGAGCGCAGCGAGCGAGATGGGCAGACCAGGTGCAGAACGACTTGGCGAGCGTGGGGCGTATCCGAGGATGGAGAGATGCGGCCTCGAACCGTGCATTGTGGCGTCAAATTGTTGATTCAGTGTTATCTGTTTAGATGTTAACTAAATAAATGAAAATGACGCTCAAGCATATTGGTCTAGCATTGACTCCAATACCAAGGAAATGCTTCGGATGATGATTTGTTTGACCGTGTGTAAGTTGTTCGAACCATCCTTTGGCAAATGGCATCGTTGAAAAAAAAATCAAAGCGGTTTGATTTTGGTTTGAACTGTCGAGGCGGAGTCAAAGTTGGCCAAACATGTTTGAGCATTTGTAGCGAAAGTGCACAAAACTCCACATATTGTTTATGGTTGATGCTCAAGTTAGAACTTCGGTCATTCGTGTGTGATATTGTTGGTCGAACAATTTGATTGTTCGTTCTCCTGTTTGTGGAACTAAGCGGAAGTTTGAACGAATCTATGACATAAGGTCGAAGGAGAAAACGTCGAAAGACAAAAGGTCGAAGGACGAAAGGTCGAATGGACAAAAGGTCGAAGAGACAAAAGGACGAAAGGACAAAAGATCGAAGGGACAAAAGGTCGAACGAACAAAAGGTCGAAGGGACAAAAGGTCGAAAGGACAAAATGTCGAAATTGCAAAAAATGTTAAAATTGAAGGCGTAGGATTGCCAATCTGGAGATGGCAAGTTCGATTCTCGGTTCGGTCTAGAATGTTTTCGGGTTGGAAAATTTCTCAACGCCCTGGGCATAGTGTATCCAGTGTACTTTCCACACGAGATACATATTCATGCGATGGCGGGCATAGAAAAGCTTTCAAATAATAACTGAGGAAATACTATTAGAATAGTTGAAAAGCAGGCCAAGTTCCAGTTGGAATGTAGAGCCATCGAAGAAGAAGAATAAGTCTTGAGGACAATACAAAGCAAAACTTTAAAGTAGGTATCGTCATTGGGGGTAAGAATTCATAGTGAATTATATATATTTAAGGACAAGGAAACTATAATAAAACGGGTGGCAACTAAAAAATTTGAATTACTTCAATACTTCTCTATCAGATTAATAATGCTTTCACAGAAATATGGTTTCATGTGAATGAGTCCATACAATGATTCCTTGGAATTGTCGCACACACACTTTCACTTTCGCTCACAAAATGCCGTGGAAACAGGAAATACTGTGACGAGCATTGTAAATTTTTCAAGCAAACAAGATCATGAAAAAAATTCACGGTCGAACATTTTAAGCGTGCCATAGCATTTTTTGTCTACTGAGCTCCATTGTATACAAAGGTGAAGGTAAGGCCAAAGACACGAAGCAACTCATAAGCAGGATCAGAAGCAGCATTCCGAAAATCGGTGTGGCAGATCCGTACAGCGGTCATCTCAAACCAGCCGCGCCGCACGGCGAACCACGGACCATATGCTAATATTTATTAGCCTAAGTTTTGTATAACATATATCAGATTGAACTGTTCTTCTTTGTAGTTTTCATTCTTTTCATTCCAGTTTTTAGTTGCCACCCGTTAAGGACACTCTTCTTCTTCTTCTTCTTATTGGTATTACATCCCCATACTGGGACAGAGTCGCCTCGCACCTTAGTGTTCATTAAGCACTTCCACAATTGTCAACTGCGAGGTTTCTAAGCCAGGTTACCATTTTTGCATTCGTATATTATGAGGCTAACACGATGATACTTTTATGCCCAAAGAAGTCGAGACAATTTCCAATCCGAAAATGAATGAAATGAATGAAACCCAATAACGACAACACATTTAATTAAAATCAATAACGCACACATCCAATAGGGGAGACTGGGTAGACTTGATCCCCTTTTCTGATTTCCGATGTATCACAACCAAAAATAAATAAATATACGCGATTTCCACACATACTCTCTAAGAAATATAGTATTTAACTTTACTGATGTATGACAGTCCTTAAATTATTGTTGTTATTGATACACATTCGATTTTTTGGAGTGCTGTCAAAAATCGACTTTGAAAATATTTGGGGGAAATTGATCCCTCTCCAAGAACTTGCTTTGATAAAATTAGAAAGGGGCCCTAAGATTTTTTAAATATGTATCCTTCAAAATACGCGGAAATATCGAATTGCTGTGCGTGTACTTGAACGATTTTTGTTATTGAATTCGACAGCACATGCAATTTTAAAATTTGGGGAGACTTGATCCCCTTTCTATGAGATCTACGCAATAAATATTTTTTCCAGCCAACCCTTCATCAAATTCGTCAAATCTACAAAAAATTAAAAGCCTAAGAAAGGTTTTTAATGTTTTTGAATTTTTTCGCCAAATTTTTGTATGGGTGACTAACGGGGATTAAGTGTCCCCATATTGAGGCAATAACTTCAAATCCAAATATCCTAAAACTTTGATGGAATGTTGACATTTTCATCAGTACAGATCAATAAACGTATTTATGGCTTGTTGCTGTGAAAAAACGAAAGCATTTGGTCATTGTAATGAAAAGTTGTTCAAATTTTGCGTGGCCAATAAAAAAATCTTTAGGAAGGTCAAAACATACAAACCGCCCTGCAGAATTAATAAGGCTGTCAATCCAAAAAATAACTCACCACATAAAGGTCATTTGTCTAGAGGATCTATACTAAAAAATACGCTAGAACAAAACTACTTTAGTTTTCGATAAAACAGGGGGTGATCAAGTCTCCCCGGGGATCAAGTCTACCCACCTTCCCCTACAGGATAAGAAAAGGAAAATAATTTTGACACTCATTACTTCAAGAGACTGACAATCTTCTGTATCTTTGTGATCGACATTCGAAAAGAAATTTTGTTTAGCAATGTATTGGAAGTCGCATTGGTTAGCGCGAAATAATTCATTGTAATATCTCTCTCTCTTCTCTCTTATTGGCATTACATCCCCACACTGGGACAGAGCCGCCTCGCAGCTTAGTGTTCATTAAGCACTTCCACAGTTATTAACTGCGAGGTTTCTAAGCCAAGTTACAATTTTTGCATTCGTATATCATGAGGCTAACACGATGATACTTTTATGCCCAGGGAAGTCGAGACAATTTCCAATCCGAAAATTGTCTAGACTGGAACCGGGAATCGAACCCAGCCACCCTCAGCATGGTCTTGCTTTGTAACCGCGCGTTTTACCGCACGGCTAAGGAGGGCCCCTTAATTCATTGTAATATACTATTCCAAAAACACCAAAACTAACACCGTGTTTCATTCAAAAGCGCACTCAATGTGGATCCAAAAATACTATATCGAGCGCCCTTGAGGTGCAAGAAAAAATTGACGAAAGAAAAAGGATTCCGACCGACCCATCATTGATGGTGTATGGTTTGTCTCTTTCCGCCTTCCGCTAAATTATCGCTATGGTAGAGCGGCAGCACATACTTACTTGATACTTGATGGGCTACAGCTCTTCGATGAACCTACGCCGAATGGAGTATCCTTCTCCACTGGACTCGATCCTGGGTCAATCGCTTCCAGTCGCCATGAACATTGAGCGCCCTCAGGTCCTCTTCAACTGCAAAAAGCCATCGTGTATGCGGCCTTCCACCAAGCCTGCGTCCTCTTCCGGGTTCTCTACTGAATATTATCTTCGCTTGACGTTCTTCCGGCATACGAACAATGCAACCAGCCCACCGCAGTCTGCCGTGTTCTATAAGCTTAATAATATCCATCCCTTTATACACCTGGTACAATTCGTGGTTCATGCGACGCCGCCGGATACCGTTCTCCTGTTTACCGCCGACTACGGGACCTAAGCTGGTTACGAAGTCTGTAATAAGCCCTATTTGCAGCTGCAATACGCCTTTTCACCTCGCGGGTAACATCATTATCGCACGTCACTAATGTTTCAAGATACACAAATTCTTCTACCACTTCAAATTTTTCACGTTGATTGCCAGGGACCATATACTTCGTTTTGCTGGTATTGATCGTGAGTCCAATCCTCGCTGTCTCCCTCTTAAAAGGCACAAAAGCGTCTTCCACGGCACGGCGATCAATCCCGATAATATCGATATCGTCCGCAAATCTCAGGAGTATATGCGATCTTGTGATAATGGTACCGCTTATTTGTACACCAGCTCTCCTAATCGCTTCCGCGAGCGCTATATTGAACAGTAGATTCGAGAGTGCATTACCCTGCTTTAATCCATCTAAAGTAACAAATGACGTCGATATTTCATCCGCAACCCTTACACTTGATTTCGATCCATCCAACGTCATACGAATCAGCCGTATCAGTTTCGCTGGAAAACCATGTTCAAGCATAATTTGCCATAATTCATTCCGTTTCACTGAATCGTACGCTGCCTTGAAATCAATAAACAGATGATGTGTCGGCAAGTTGTACTCCCGGAATTTGACAAGAATTTGTCTCAGGGTAATCGTTTGATCCGTCGTTGATCGGTCCTTACGAAAACCTGCTTGGTATTCGCCAACGAAGGACTCTTCAAGCGGTCTCAATCTGTTGAACAAAATACGGGACATAATTGTGTACGCCGAATTAAGGAGGGTTATTCCTCGGTTATTGGCGCACTCCAGTCTGTGCCCTTTTTCAAGAGAGGTCAAATGAGGCCGTCCAAGCAGTTCGACATAATATGGTGCAGAACTTCATAAAGCTGCTCACTGCCATGTTTGAGAAGTTCAGCCGGGAGCTGGTCCTTCCCCGCAGCCTTGTTGTTTTTCAGCTCTTTAACAGCTTTTTTAACCTCATCTGGTGTAGGCGACTCCACAGCTTGTCCATCATCGCTGATATTTATTCTGTTCACCGATGCACCGTCACTTCCACTATTCAACAAAATCTCGATGTGATGCTTCCACCTGGCAGCCACTACGGTTTTATCTGTCAGCAAATTCCCTTGTTGGTCGTTGCACATGACGGGAGATGGCGCTGTCTATCTCCGCACGCCATTGACAGACTCATATAATCTCCGCATATCGTTCTGCTCCATTTTTCCTGCGCCTTACTAATAACTTGTTCTTCGTACTCTTTTTTCTTCCTGCGGTGGGTTCGTTTTTCGGCTGCTCTTGCTTCCTCGAATCGATCTCTATTCGATCGGGTACCCGACACCAACATCCGGCTTCTGGCAACGTTCTTCTCGTCTGTCACTCTCTGACACTCCTCATCGAACCAACCCGTCCTGGGTATCCTTTGTGCAGTGCCTACCACTTCTCGTGTTGTTGTGCTCACCGCTCCATGGATCGACTCCCATAGCACTTATCCGTTCGTCGAGCTTCTGGTGGTACTCAGCCGATACTCCTTCCGCCGAAAATCGCTGGATATTGCAACGCATCGTTCGCTGTGATCTTTCGTTCGATACAGTTGACAACCGTGATCGAATTTTACTGACAACAAGGTAGTGATCAGAGTCAATGTTCGGAGCTCTAAATGTCCGCACATCGATAACATCCATAACATAACATGGTTGCAAGTTTCATCATTTGGGTGTCTCCAGGTGTGCTTTCTGTTTTTTCGTGCAAAGTAGGTGCTACTGATGGCCATCCTTCTGACAGCAGCAAAATTTACTAGCCGTAGGCCGTTGATATTGGTAGCGGAGTGAAGGCTCTCCCTACCAAATATGGGACGAAAAAAGTCCTCTCTACACACAAAAAAATAACGTTAACCGAATTAAAAAAACCGTTGGTTAAAATAAAAAGTTTCGTTGGTTCTTTTTCGTAGAGAGTCGCGGATCGTCAAAATAAAAGTTCGTCAACTTTCGATTTATAAGCGGTAAGGTTGTCATATATGAAATTGAAAGTTTGAACTTTTAAAAATCAATTGTAGAACTGTCAAATAGAAACTATGAAAAATAAAAGTACGAATACTTTTAAATTGATAAAAAGTATGTTTCATTTATAATTTTTTAATACTGTCAAACCATTATAGAATAAAATAGGGAAAATTTATGGATTCTTGTTATTAGTAATTGATAGTTTTTATTTTACATAAGCATTAATTTATTTACTAATTTGGGTGAGAATTGATGTCCAGGCGATCAACTTCAGTTTTCCACAGATTATTCCCGATATGTTGACTGAAGACAATGCTGTTGGGCGCTCGGTTTCGCCCGAGGGTTCACCATCGCCATATCGGGTGAAGTTTGCTGCGCCGGAAGAATAGAAGATTCTTAAAGATGCTGTAAATAAATAATAACGTCTTGATAACTTTCATAAGATAAAAAAAATCAACATCTCAAGTGACACTTTTTTAATGTATTAATGTCTTGATTAAAGTGTTACTTACCACCAAAACCTTGACCATAGCGCGATTTGCGTCGTCTGCACAATTTTTGGTTCGATTTGGAATTCTCAAAGACGAAAACAAACTGTTTGTTTGTGAGTGAAGAAAAATATAAACATGTGTTTTCTCTTTCCATCGTTCATCGGTGTCACAGCACCAGCTATGTGTTGTTTACGTAAGGTGATTTAACATTTCTTGAACTTATATGACGAAAGCGCGTACTTTTAATTTTACACACAGCCTCGAAACAAAAAACTTTTACATAAAATACAAAAAAATTACGGAGACGATTTTTACTCTCATTTTGAATAAAATAAGCCGCTTTTCAGATAGAAAGTGCATTACATTTGTTTGCATAGTTTTATTTTTTTCTGTGTACCGACCTGAGCGTTAGCGTCTCCGATAACAATTTTCACGGCATGCTTTGGGCACTCTCCATAGGCTTTATCAAGACATTCATAAAACGTGTCCTTCACGTCGTCGGATTTATCGTTTGTCGGTGGAGCGGCAACACGTAAATTCAGTTAAGACACTTGGTTGGTGGCTAATCTTACATCTTCCTTAACATGCAATGCACTCATACGCGATCACACAATTTATCGCACACTCTACATAATGCTCGCCCGGTGGTTTCCGCACATTATGGTAGATTGCACTTATTTTGACATAAGCAACGTGTGCTACAAGGGCACTATCTATCTAGTACTAATAAACCAGTTTCACCGTCCTGAGAACTGATAAAAATCATACAATGCTCGCCGGGTGACTGCTGCATGCTCACTGTAAATTTATTGAAGTACTGCCCATGAAATAAAGAAGGAGAAATCCTTAGGAAATGTTGTAAGCTAGATTTTGCTTCAGAAGCATGTTCCAAACTTCTTGTCGTATATTTTGTTCCGTTCATATGTACGAAATTAAAGATTGTGTGTTTTCGACCTTTTGTCCCTTCGACATGTTGTCCCGTCGACTTTTTGTCTATTCCACCTTTGTCCCTTCGACCCTTTGTCTCTTCGACCTTTTGTCTATCAACCTTTTGTCCTTCGACTTTTTTTCTTTCGACCTTCTGTCCCACAGCCCGTTTGAACAACGGCGACGTGGTCAATGTGGAATGTGGATCATACTGCTTGAGACATTGTGTACGCTGCATTACAGTTGCCGGCTTGGTCGGCGAAAATCAAATCGTTTTGACCTAGGATTGAGCAGTTCTTTACTGGCACATTGGGATAAGTATAAATTTTCGTTATCTGCCCGTTATCTGAATGCTAGGTGTTGGGAGTTTAGTATGTTTGACCTCTATGTGGGAGACGATGATTCTGTCTCCTAGTACTTATTTTTGTTCTTCTTCTTCTTCGTCTTCTTCTTCTATGGCTCTACATTCCAACTGGAACTTGGCCTGCTTTTTAACTACTGTTTTATTAGCATTTCATCCGTTATCAATTGAAAGATTTTCTATAGTCGCCATTGCATGATACACTATGTCCAGGGAGTCACGCATGTTTCCCACCCGAAAACATCTTGAACTGGAATCGATCTCGCCATCTCCGGATTGACTCATTGTATCAATAATGTTTAGCTCACTGTGATCGCCACCGAACTACTTTTTTTGATAGTTGGTTGTTGGATCACCTGCACTTTCTTATCGACACGCCATGCATCCCAAGGAGGTCAAATTTGAGGAAGACATAAAGAAAAAGTGGTTCTTCGTACACAAGAAGCTGTAGCCAGATGTTGTACAGAACATAATGAGTGAAGTCAAGAATAAGGTGCGAGCGTACGGTTATGATTTTGAAGTTGAACCAAATAATTATGTCAAAAGCTTACTAATCGGATATGCTTTATTGTCTGAAAGTTTGAAAAGGATAGGTCAACTATGTCTTTTTCTACAGCGTTTTTTCTGTGATGTAATTTGATTAACTAACTGTGCGGCCCAGTACTGCCGAACGAGCTATCACGGGGTGTGCTGTCTAATCGCGCGTGCGTCTTCGTTCGTTGTCCCACGAGGAAAAAGACAAAGTCATGGCCTGCTATTTACTAGTTAGTGTTGGCCACCAAACCGTTATACGATATTTGCATATCTGTCATCAATGCACTCTAAAAGTAGATTGCCCAACTCCTAATATATCTCACCCTCACACTAACGTTCGAAATTTGGAAGCGAGTGTAATTCAATGTACAATGCTATCTATTTGAAAAATAAAATAAATTTTGCCTAGCAATCTAAAACTTTGCTAGAGTATGTGTATATGACTGACAGTTTCAGAGTTAATTTGCATAAGAACCGTCAACTGTTCATCATTGGTACTGTGATCGAAAAAAAATGCTCAGATTTTTGCAGGGCCCATTCTGGTGCAACACTATTTTCATCGTTTTAGTAACCGAGTTTAACGTTACTTTAAGATCGATTACGTCATTAAATCTTTCTCAATACACATTCAATTGTCCCATTTACAGATCATCTTATAGGTCTTATAGCAGGTGTCCAATTGAGCTTCTTTCTTCATTCAGCTCTCTAAGGACTTGGAAATGGGGCCCTCCTTAGCCTAGCGGTAAGATGTGCGGCTGTAAAGCAAGACCATGCTACGGGTGGCTGGATTCGATTCCCGGTGCCGGTCTAAGCAATTTTCGTTTTGAAAATTGTCTCGACTTCCCTAGACATAAAAGTATCATCGTGTAACAGGCTTAGAATTCTCGCGGTTAATAATTGAACCGTTTGTTTTAGAAACTGCATATTGGGGTGGCTCAAAAAACACTTTTTAAAATTTTTTGATGGGCCGCCCTCTTATTCTTTTCAATTTGATGCCCTGATGCTCTGGACAAAATTTCAGCCAAATCGGTCAACGTTTGGGCAGTGCTAAACTCGTTGGAAGTTTATATGGGAAAATGTATGCAGAAACATCCAAAAACAGTGATTTGCAGTTGGACGGCACAATTTACGATCAAGAACCATGATACTCATTTAGTTCTTGTAAAATAAAATACAGAATGTTATGCTGAAAACCGCGAGAAGATTAGAGTTTATTAGACAAAGATATTAGCATTTTACTGGAGTGTTGTAGGGGTGAATTTATTTCTTTTCAAAGGTAAAAGAAACGAAATTTGCTCAAACCACACTGCAGAGAAATGCTAATAACTTAGCCGGGCAAACTCGAATCTTCTCGCGGTTTTCTGCATAACATTCTGTAATAAATTCTCCAAGATCTGAATGAGTATCATAGTTCTTCATCGTAAGTTGTGTACTCCAGCTGCAATTTACTGTTTTTGGATGTTTCTGCATACATTTTTCCATATAAACTTCCAACGAGTTTAGCACCACCCAAAAGTTGACCGATTTGGCTGAAATTTTGTCCAGAGCATCAGGGCATCTAAAAGAAACGGATAAGAGGGCGGCCCATCAAAAAAATTGAACAAAGTTTTTCCCATACTAATTTGAGCCACCCTAGCATATGTAACATTTTTGGCCAAAATGAGATTTTTATATATTCTGAATCCTCGTCCAAAACTACGTATTCTGACAAAAAACACGATAAAAAAAATTTTGTTCAGGAATGTATGAAAAATGTTTCGTTTGTTTGAGAAACTACATATGTCCACGTACTTTGAAGAGCAATTGTGGAGTACTGCTTACATTGTTTGCACTGAAAGTGCCCCAGGGTGTTGAGTTTTGCCAAAAACTATTGATCTGTATCGAAGAAATCAAAAGATTCGGTGCGAATTTGTTCAAAAACAGTTTTTTGCTGTTTTCTCGAAATAGTGTAAAATGGACTTATGCAGTTTCTCAAACAAATGATTCAATTGTGATAGTGCTGAATGAACACTTAACAGCGAGGCGGCAATGTACCAGTGGGAGATGTAATGCCAAGAATATTTATAAGAAGTATTAAAAAGTATTAAGTATTAATAAGCTTAAGTGAAGCCTTATTCCATGAGAATTAACTTGGCATAATCACTGAAAAGCTCTATTTTTTCTACACTAGTCTTTTGCTTTGAGTAAACGTTGATGACGAGAATAAAAATGCTCCCTAAATAGTTTATTTGCATGCACAGCATTTTTCAAATACCAGATTCAAAAAACAAGCAATAATAAAATAATAGGATTTTTTCGCTTATGGCTTCCCTCAAACACACGACGCGATTATATCGCTTGGTGACTGCGATTCTGTCGCCTTTGGTGTGGAAGCGCAATTGCCTGCAGCGACCCAAAGATAGAATCGCGGCAACTAGCTGTCGCCGTCAAGGTGGTGAAATCGCTTATGTCTGGGGGAGCCTTAATGCTTTTTATTTGTTTTACCATGCCAAGCCAACAAACAGTTTTCACCAATAAGCAATCTCAAGTAAGGTAGTCAAGTTGCTCGGCAGTAGCCCCCGACAACGAGTTTATCTGTTTGAAGAGTAAATATTTTGACAAATTATGAAGGTAAACACCGGCGAGTCAGTCTGTCTCATTTTGCTGTTTTACTTCTTAGATTCTTTCATCGCTAGCCGTTCCGATTTGAAAAGAACAGAGCCACGAAACGACTACTGATGTCGTCACATCAGGAAAGAAACTAAAAGAGCTTCACTGCCCTCTGGAAGAGTTATGGTTGAGTGCATTTTTATGCTTTTCTTTGGATTTCAATGGAACCGGCATCTTCTTGGTTTGGCCACATTTTAGTAAACTTGGCACCAAAGGAAGCGGAATAAACATATCCGCCGAAATATCTTTAATTCTTCATATTAACATATTGACATAAATATTTATGAGCAAGAGCTCGTACATTTCCGACCAAAAATTTGAGTGAAATATACAACTTCACAGGAAAATTCAAGAACTTTATAATTAATCTTCTTTTTCTTATTGGCATTACATTACTACACTGGGACAGAGCCGCCTCGTTTAAGCACTTCCACAGTTATTAACTGCGAGGTTTCTAAGCCAAGTTATCATTTTTGCATTCGTATATCATGAGGCTACATGATGATACTTTTATGCCCAGGGAAGTCGAGACAATTTCCAATCCGAAAATTGCCTAAACCGGCACCGGGAATCGAACCCAGCTTCCCTCAGCATGGTCTTGCTTTGTGCATCTTGCATCTTACCGCACGACTTAGGAGGGCCCCACTTTTTAATTAATATTGGACAATTATTTTTTGATTGCCGATTACTCCATACATGTGTTGTGTTTCAAACAAATAAATTATTGGCCATACACAAATGTACGGCTTTTCGACACTGGTTGCCTGTGTTAACAATATAATGAGCCTAATAGATTATTCAGACTACGAGATATATCATATGATATTGAGAAGCTTGATGTTAAAGTTTATACATCTGATATTCAATAGGTATAATGTATGTCATGTTGAATATCAAGATATTTTTTTATCAAGTAATATTTTTCATAGTGTGAATAGTACATAACAAGAATAATTATTCTTTACATCGACAAAGCCTCTTAAATGTTGGAGCGAGATTGAAACAAGCACTTCGCGACGTGCAAAAAAATCCCAGGAAGAGGTGATTTAATCATCGGTTAAACTTTCGAAAGGCTCATTCACCTGGCCGGTGAACTGAGGCTCATTTCTGGCGCCCTAAATGGCATCAAACATTAATGACTAGGCGGAGGCAGACATTTTACCTACGAACTGCTTAATTACTTTTGCAAATTGCTGGTGGAAAATCTCCACCCTTTGTAACCAAACCATTCAACATACGTCCCCACAATTTCAGTTTTCGTTGGTTGGCGGTGTTGGCTTGTTAAACGTTTACCTTCCATTTCCTTCGGGGTATACGCCTGGTGTACCGAATTCCATTACAACACAGAAACCCGAGAGTGCGAGGTTAGGTACGCTAATGGTCTGAAATATGTTCATGATAGTTTTATACATTGGTCAAGTAATTTCTTCAAATTGATTTGAACGAATGAAGCAACAATAAGTAACTGGTTTTATAAATATTATGATATACATTGAAATTTGAAAAAAATAGAAAGAATCAGAACTGAAATAATCATCGATGTTCATGATCAGTCAAAGTTCTTAATTTTTATTTCAAAGATACAAATAATCGAGAGTGCGACAGTGTTCTTTTTCGAACATATACCTCTTGGTCGCCGTGAACATAGAAGATGCTGATTCAGACAGCGGTAATTAAACCTTCCCTCTAGGTAGCATTCACCCGTGGAAGAACAGCATGGTTGCTCTTCACAAAACGAATACTCTATCACACTCTGAGTGGCTGTATTGCCATTTCGAGAGGAAATAAGAAGCTTTTCGGTTGCACTACACTGGATTTTCAATTGAACAGCAGATATACCAATCAGATGCACAGATATCACGAGCATTTTGGAAGGCACACACACACTGTAGGCAGGGTTGGGAAAAATCAAATTTTCGAAAAATCGAGAATGATAAAACTCACCCGCGATTTTACTTTTAAATTATCAAGTGATTAAAACTCGCCAGCGATTAAGAATCGTTTGAAAATCGTATCTTGATTTGAAGCATTTACCGTTACCTTTTTAACTATTTTTCCTTACTAGCATGAAACTATAACGCCAAATAGAAGATATAACGGGACTGTTGACAATTAGCTATTATTAGTGAAGATTAATGATTGAATGAAAATTCTGTGTTTATTATCGTATGAGTAAAAAATTTGAGAAGTTGTCGCCGGCGACAACTCGCCTACTGTTTTCACGTGAAAAGTTTTCACATGAAAATTGCAATCATGATCGTCTGATAATGATTAAGCACAACACTGACTGTAGGTACTGATGGGCTTTTGAAATTGCTTTCTAATAGAGTGCATCTGCAGAATCTAATGTTACCAAAATAACTAACCACTGTACATGACCACGTTACAGATTCTTTGGCGGCCGATTCGTTATCAAACAAGTGGCTGTAGAACTTTCCATTGAATATCAACTGATATTTAATAACGTAATTAGATTGAGTAATGACCAAATATCGGGGCCCTCCTTAGCCGTGCGGTAAGACGCGCGGCTACAAAGCAAGACCATGCTGGTGCCGGTCTAGGCAATTTTCGGATTGGAAATTGTCTCGACTTCCCTGGGCATAAAAGTATCATCGTGTTAGCCTCATGATATACGAATGCAAAAATGGTAACTTGGCTTAGAAACCTCGCAGTTCATGACTGTGGAAGTGCTTAATGAACACTAAGCTGCGAGGCGGCTCTGTCCCAATGTGGGGATGTAATGCCAATAAGAAGAAGAAGAATGACCAAATAAGGAGTTAGAAGTAAAGATTACTTTGGAAGCTTATTGATTGGTGAGTTATGTTCGACAAAAGATTTGCAAGTAGAGGTGAGGTACTAGCATTTTGGTGTAATTCGTTTATTTTTGTAATTTGGCGTCAGTAGTAAGAAATATTGTTGGAAGCGTTAATCAGTCAAGCGATAAATCAATTTTAACCGTTGTGTGGCCACCCTTAACAGGCCAGTAGGGTACCCGGGTACCCACGAAACTAAAATGCTTTTATCTCTGGAAATTTACAACCGATTTCAGCAATTTTGGGCTTGTCCTGTATAAATGATTTATTTATTTATTCAGTTAACATCTAAACAGATAACACTGAATCAACAATTTGACGCCACAATGCACGGTTCGAGGCCGCATCTCTCCATCCTCGGATACGCCCCACGCTCGCCAAGTCGTTCTGCACCTGGTCTGCCCATCTCGCTCGCTGCGCTCCACGTCGTCTCGTACTTGCCGGATCGGAAGCGAACACCATCTTTGCAGCGTTGCTGTCCGGCATTCTTGCAACATGCCCTGCCCATCGTACCCTTCCGGCTTTAGCTACCTTCTGAATACTGGGTTCGCCGTAGAGTTGGGCGAGCTCATGGTTCATTCTTCGCCGCCACACACCGTCTTCTTGCACACCGCCAAAGATGGTCCTAAGCACCCGTCCCTCGAATACTCCGAGTGCTTGCAAGTCCTCCTCGAGCATTGTCCATGTTTCATGTCCGTAGAGGACAACCGGTCTTACAAGCGTCTTGTACATGACACATTTGGTGCGGTGGCGAATCTTTTTCGACCGCAGTTTCTTCTGGAGCCCGTAGTAGGCCCGACTTCCACAGATGATGCGCCTTCGTATTTCACGACTAACGTTGTTGTCAGCCGTTAGCAAGGATCCGAGGTAGACGAATTACTCGACCACCTCGAAGGTATCCCCGTCTATCGTAACACTGCTTCCCAGGCGGGCCCTGTCGCGCTCGGTTCCGCCCACAAGCATGTACTTTGTCTTTGACGCATTCACCACCAGTCCAACTTTTGTTGCTTCACGTTTCAGGCGGGTGTACAATTCTGCCACCTTTGCAAATGTTCGGCCGACAATGTCCATGTCATCCGCGAAGCAAATAAATTAACTGGATCTGTTGAAAATCGTACCCCGGCTGTTACACCCGGCTCTCCGCATGACACCTTCTAGCGCAATGTTGAACAACAGGCACGAAAGTCCATCACCTTGTCTTAGTCCCCGGCGCGATTCGAACGAACTGGAGTGTTCGCTCGAAATCTTCACACAGTTTTGCACACCATCCACCGTTGCTTTGATCAGTCTGGTAAGCTTCCTAGGGAAGCTGTTCTCGTCCATAATTTTCCATAGCTCTACGCGGTCTATACTGTCGTATGCCGCCTTGAAATCAACGAACAGATGGTGCGTTGGGACCTGGTATTCACGGCATTTTTGAAGGATTTGCCGTACAGTAAAGATCTGGTCCGTTGTCGAGCGGCCGCCAACGAAGCCGGCTTGATAACTTCCCACGAACTCGTTCACTAATGGTGACAGACGACGGAAGATGATCTGGGATATCACTTTGTAGGCGGCATTAAGGATGGTGATCGCTCGAAAGTTCTCACACTCCAGTTTGTCGCCTTTCTTGTAGATGGGGCATATAATCCCTTCCTTCCACTCCTCCGGTAGCTGTTCGGTTTCCCAGATTCTGACTATCAGTTTGTGCAGGCAAGTGGCCAGCTTTTCCGGGCCCATCTTGATGAGCTCAGCTCCGATACCATCCTTACCAGCTGCTTTATTGGGCTTCAGCTGTTGAATGGCATCCTTAACTTCCCTTAAGGTGGGGGCTGGTTGGCTTCCATCGTCCGCTGAGCTGACGTAGTCATCTCCTCCGCTGCCTTGACTTTCACTGCCTGTACTCTCAGCGCCATTCAGATGTTCCTCGTAGTGCTGCTTCCACCTTTCGATCACCACACGTTCGTCCGTCAAGATGCTCCCATCCTTATCCCGGCACATTTCGGCTCGCGGCACGAAGCCTTTGCGGGATGCGTTGAGCTTCTGGTAGAACTTGCGTGTATCTTGAGAACGGCACAGCTGTTCCATCTCCTCGCATTCCGCTTCTTCCAGGCGGCGTTTCTTCTCCTGAAAAAGGCGGGTCTGCTGTCTCCGCTTCCGTCTATAACGTTCCACGTTCTGCTGGGTACCTTGCTGCAGCGCGACCGCCCGCGCTGCATCCTTCTCCTCCAGAATCTGTCTGCACTCTTCGTCGAACCAATCGTTCCGTCGACTTCGACCCACATACCCGACGTTGTTCTCCGCTGCGTCGTTAATGGCTGCTTTGACTGTATTCCAGCAGTCCTCAAGAGGGGCCCCATCGAGCTCACCCTCTTCCGGCAACGCTGCCTCGAGATGCTGCGCGTATGCAGTGGCGACATCAGGTTGCTACAGTCGCTCTAGGTCGTACCGCGGCGGTCGTCGGTACCGAACATTGTTAATGACGGATAGTTTTGGGCGCAGTTTAACCATCACCAGATAGCGGTCAGAGTAGATGTTAGCGCCACGATATGTCCTGACGTCGATAATGTCGGAGAAGTGCCGTCCATCAATCAGAACGTGATCGATTTGTGATTCTGTCTGCAGTGGTGATCTTCAGGTGTACCGATACGGGAGGCTGTGTTGGAAGTAGGTGCTGCGAATGGCCATATTCTTGGAGGCGGTGAAATCAATTAGTCGTAGGCCGTTTTCGTTCGTCAGCCGGTGAGCTCTGAACTTTCCAATAGTCGGTCTAAACTCCTCCTATTGGCCAACCTGAGCGTTCAAATCTCCTATGATGATTTTGACGTCGTGGCTTGGGCAACTGTCGTACTCACGTTCCAGCTGCGCGTAGAATGCGTCCTTATCATCATCAGTGCTTCCGGAATGTGGGCTATGGACGTTGATTATGCTGAAGTTGAAGAACCGGCCTTTGATCCTCAACCTGCACATTCTTTCATTGAACGGCCACCACCCGATCACGCGCCTTTGCATATCGCCCATCACTATGAAAGCTGTTCCCAGCTCGTGTGTGTTGCCGCAGCTCTGGTAGATGGTATGATTACCTCTAAACGTTCGCACCATTGATCCCTTCCAACAAACCTCCTGCAGCGCTACGATGCCGAATCCACGGTCCTTGAGCACATCGGCGAGTATGCGTGTGCTACCGATGAAGTTGAGAGATTTTCAGTTCCACGAACCGAGTTTCCAATCGCTAGTCCCTTTTCGTCGCAGTGGTCTTCGCCGATGGTTCCGGTCCGTACTCTCTTGTTGATTGTTCGTTGCGTATGTTTTTTCAAAGGCTGGCTTGAAGGGTCTGATACCAAACCCCTAAATTTCCGGAGGACCATTCCTCCTTATTTCCGGTGGACCATGGTGCACAGTTTCACTTAGAGTCCCTCGCTGGCACTCGGACGATGATCTGCCGCCCCTAACATGGAGAACAGACGCTGTTGTGAGCCGATCCTGACATGGAGAACAGACGCTCAATAAGATTTGCACCTCCGGAGAGGAGCAAACCCCCCTCTTCCCTGTCAGCATACGACCATAGTTCCTACCGGGGTTGGTTACCCGATCTTCCCTAAGGTTGCTCGTATCCCGGCCAGCACCGCGGGGAGGTAGGGATAGGAGTTGCTGGGTAGGAGGCTAAGGACCGCGAGATGGGGTCTACTTTATTCCTTCAGGTACGCGAAGTACCAATGGTACGCTTTACCCAGCATTTGCCGTGCGTGTATAAATGATACTGATCGTGGATTTCAATAGCTAATCAGCTATATGGCTATCAAACTTCTAGAAACCTCATCAGTAGATGGATTTTTATCGATTTGGGTCAATCGGAAGTGCAGACTTTCGATTGGCCATTCCAGAACAGGTTCCTCGAGGGGTCATAGGTGGCCATGAACATTGTTCAATGGAACATCAACAATATGGGTATCAAACTATATGAAATTAACTCTCGCGTATGCCCTTCATGATCCTAGGCTCACCAGACAAGTTGACTCCGGAGTGGCCATTCTGGAACAGGTTCCTCGGCAGCCGTGGTTGGCCAAGAACATTTCTCATTGGAACCCCAACAATATAGGTGTCAAACTTTTTGAAATTGCCTCAAGCGTTCAAATTCAAGTTCACCCCGGATTACCAATTCCGGAATAGGTTCCCTGAGGAGTCAAGAATGTTCATAAACATTTTCAGAGCCGCATTTTGTTTTAAATCAATTGATCTAGCAATGTGAGTGCAAAATCAATGCAAGGACCGCTCATTGACGCCCGGTGACCCACCATAAGATTCCGGACAGTCGGAGATATGATCGATTCCAGAAATTCTTCTAGACAGATGTGACTTTTCATAAACCGTTTGTTTTAACATTGTCACATCAAAACCAATGCATGCACTACTCTTCGATCCTAGGTGCCCTCTATCTGGTACTACGAAAGCTTGTTCTAGAAATCTGCGCCTTTTTTATAAACAATCCGTTGTAATGTCCAGGGCCATCAATTGACTCCAGGTGGACACTAAGTTATCCTTGGGAAGCTCCGAATTATCCAGAGTAGTGGTTAATTCTTGAAATTCGTCATTTGTTGTGAGAGCAAAATTAATGCAAGGGCTACCTGATGGTCCCCAAATGGTGCTCCAGAAGTGCAGGGACATCCAGAGCAGTGGTCAATTTTTGCAGTTCGTTCTAGAAACTTTCGAAAATCGTTTGTAATGGCAGTATAGAAGCAGAGTCTTTGCTCGCGCTTAGAATCATATGGGCGTAAATGTATTGATCGATTTCTCTTCATCGATTTTATACTTGGTTCAGGTAGAAGATGCAATCATCCTCCACTTCAACCATGAACCTTCCGCGCACTACCGCAATTCACTACATTGATAAAAGGAAAACATCGTCGAAGATAAATCGATCAATACAGTTGCGCCCTTATAATTCTAAGCGCGAGATTGCGAATATCGTTCATTTATCCCGAGTAGCATGAGCATGATGACCGTGCATTTCGTAGTTGCTACTCCGTGATCGACCAGAACAATCGCAATTGCACAGGGAACCAATGGATGGAAGCGTGGGATTTACTCTCGAACCTCAATGAGCACAGTCCGAGAGCTTTAGTATTTTGGATAGTCGATAACGGCGCTGGCCACGTCCTCACGGTCATCGCGGATGGGAAGGAATTGATGATGCAGTCACTCGCCCGTGCAGAACACCTCTGCACTCGCCACGAGTTCCTGCGGAGTTTTATTGCAATCTTGGAGTTAAGGTTTTATGGCAGATGTTAGTCTTGGTTAACGGGTTGCTAAGTGTGATAGTTATGAAAGGGTGGTGTAGTAGGGTAACGATGGTATTTTGGACATCTGAATATATTTTGGACTTTTGGCTATATTTTGTTTATTTTGTTACATAAATGTGGTTAGAAATGTGATTATGAAAGAGGCCAAAGAGGCACATGATTCCTATTTATTTGAAGAAAGCTATGTCGAAAAACTCGCAAAATATAACCAAAAGTCCAAAATATATTCAGATGTCCAAAATACATCATTTACCCTATTCTAATTGGATGCCGAAAGAAACTTTTTCGCTCATTTCGAATTCCAACAGTTACCTGCTAGAACTAATCAAGTTGTAGGTATGTATAGGGATAGAAGATGGAAATGGTATGAAAGCCCATTTCCAGTTCAAGCGATTGCTAGAACATGAGAAATATATGAAAAGATACAAAGTAGGAGGAATGGAACGGGCCTGGGATTGAACCCACGACCTACTGCGTATGAGGTAAAAGCGGTAGCCATATGACCACCAAGCTCGTTCAGCGTTCATTGATCTCGAGTAGCCACCAAAAAGTCCTGCTGAAATACCGGAATTCCCGAAGCAATCGTAATTTCTTACATTTTGTTTTCAACAGTTGCGTAATCGTGAACAATTTTTTTGTAACAAAGTAAAAAAAGAAGGAGAAGAGAGCGGGCTTGGTAGTCATAAGGCTACTGCTTCTGCATCATACGCAAGAGGTCGTGAGTTCAATCCAAGGTCCGTTCCATTCTCCTACTTTGTATCTTTCTTTATATTTATCTCTAGCAATCGCTAGAACTGGAAATTGACTTCCATACCATTTCCATTTCTATTCCTATACCTTCAACTTGACTATTCTAGCAGTATCTGCTAGAATTGGATATGAACTAAAGAGATCGTTCCCTACATCCAATTAGAAATTCCATCAGTTGCTTTCTATCTATAACATTGGCAGCTCGTTAACCAAGACGGACCTCTGCCTTTCGAACCTTAACCCAAAAATTCCAATAAATTCCGTACGAACCTTGTGGCAAGTGCTTGCAGTGGCTTGCAGTGGGCGAGTGATTGCATCATCATTTCCTCCCCCTTCCCTACATTGACTTGCATTCTGAATCCACTGATAATCTGTGTGAAAAAAAATCTGTAGCTAGATGCGCTCTCTAAGTAGATGAAGAAACTGACTAGTCTAATCAGTTTCGTCGTTCCAGTTTCAAAATCTACCTGTCTGGCCGTGAAGGCCGATCAACGACGGATGAGATGTTTAGCCTGAAGATGATGCTTTATGAATTTCGCGAGTACAACTTGCAGACTCACCATCTGTCTATTAACTTCAAAGCAGCGTACAATTTGGGGAATGAAATCAGCTGTGGCAGATAATGCCTGAACATGGTTCTCCGGCGAAGCTGATTACGATGATACGTGCAACGCTTGATGGCTCGAAATAAAGTATTCGGGTTGCAGACGACGTATCAGCCGCGTTTGTGACCGTGGAGAGATTGAAGCAAAGTGATGCGCTTTCAAATTTATTGTGAATATTGCACTCGAGGGGGTGATTAGGAGACCTGGTGTGCAGAAGAATGGCACTATCATCACATGGTCGCATATGCTCCGGATCTTTGCGGACGACATTGACTACATTGGTAACGATCGCAGGGCAGTAGTGGGGGCTTTTGCCCTAATAAAGAGGGAGCCGGCGAAGATAGGCTAAATCATCGACTCTACCGAGACGGAGTACATGGTTGCGGGTAAAGATAAAGGTAGACCTATTGGTGTTGTGCTGAGGTAGTGCTTGATGGGGAAGTTGTTGAAGAATTTGTTTATCTTTGAACACATGTCATGGGACATGTCACAATGACGTTTCCTGTGAAGTGAAAAGACGTTTTGCTGCTGCGAATAGGGGCTTCCTCGAATATTGGAAACGAAATTTGCTCTGATTCGTAAGGATATAAAAAGAGGCGGACCGTAAAGCTTTTGGGGTTTTCGAGCAAAAAGTGCTACGTACAATTCTAGATGGGAAACCAGGCTTGACAAAACTCCTCACCCTCGCTAGAGTCAAATAAAATCATCATCAGCGAAATGCTGCCTTCGCATCCTCACAATTGAGTGGAAGCGTAAAAAAGCTGAGGTACAAAAACGCAAAGTGAGGAAAAGCAAAATAAAAACACATGTGAGTGAGGCGTCGAGCGAAAGAGCATTCATTGAGCCTCTGGAGCGACGCTTTGTATGTGAAAAAAATCTTGGAGGTTGTTTTGAGTGTGAGTGTAAGTGAGTGACGCACCACAAGAAAAAGATGAACAGATAGACTCGTTCTTGTTTTGCGACGCACAAGCTCGGGTTTAATGATGCACAATGTTGTGAGTTTTGATGCTTATTTCTGCTCCTCAAAAAAACTCTTGCTCTTGCTCATTTTCTACTCGGTGATGAGTTTTTGGCAAGCCTGTGGGAAACTAGAAAAAGATGTGTGGCGCAGACGCATGAATCACGAGCCCTATCAAGTGTATAAAGAAGAAAATAAAATACGGCAAACTCCAGTGGGCCAGTCACTTAGTGCGAATGTCGGAAGAAAGAATAGCAAAAACAATATTCACCAGAGATCCGGATAGAGGCCAGCGACTTCGTAGAAGGCCACGAACACGCTAGCTATTTCACGCGGTGGAATCGGAGCTGGGAACCCTAAACTTTTATAAAAACTGAAGGAACATCACCCAAGATTGACAATGTCAAAGGTCGTCAAAGGTTGTTTAGAGCTTCTAGTGGAGTGTCTTCTGTTGTCATAAGACGATTTCGTACTATCCCATTTTATTCCACCACTTTAAGTGAACGAACGATTTATTAAAAGTCGCAGCATTATAGGATGCATTGTGGCTATACGTTTAGATTACACCAATTATGCTCTCACATTTCTCAACAAGCGATTTCTAAAAACTCACAACTTTCTAAGACGACTTCAAAATTGGCACATTTTTGAAAGTTCCGAAGCTTCCAGATGCTCACCTAACGGCCACACGGTGTCAATGAATGATCCTCGAATTGATTTTGATCGCACACAGCTACAAAAAAGTCGCAGCTTTCTAGGGCGAGTTTCTAGAATTGACTACCTTTTCGGCTATTTCGGAGCTTCTGGAGCACCACTTAGTGGCTTCCCGGGGTCAACGTTTGGTTCTTGAAATAATATTACTCTCATTTTGATGCATAAATCGTTTTGTGAAACAGTACGGTTTATGAGGATGAATTTTAAAATTGTCTCTTTTCTCAAAATGTTCCGGAGTTTCCGGAGGACCATTTAGCGGAGTTTTGCTTTCACATTCATAACAAACCACTGTATTCTAGGACGATTTTCAAGAATTTGTTTTTACTATGGGTGTTCCGGACATTCAGCGCCAGATGACCAATGGTGGTCAATGCGATGGTCATGCAATGATTTTACTCTCACAATGCTAAAACAAGTAATAGTTTTTAGGATTTCCAGAATTGGCATAACGCCAATAATAGATTTATAAAAACAAAATCGCAACTTCAAAATACAATTTTATACACCTGGTCATTTCTCCTGATGTTCCAGAACTTTCTAAAACCACTTAGTGGCCATCCGGGATGAATGAGTAGTCTTTGTATTGATTTTGTTCGCTCATTGATACAACACTAAAATTCTAAAAAGTCTCAGTTTTCTAGGATAAACTTTCAGAATCGGCAACTTCTCCGGATGTTTCGGAGCTTTCGGCAGTCCACTTAGTTGCCTTCTGGTGTCAAAGGGTGGTCCTTGCAATGATTTGGCTCTCAACAAACGGATTACAAAAAAACTGCAGCATTCTATTTTTTTATTTATATTTATTTATATTGAAAAGTATTTATAGCCACTTAACACCCTACGGGGACCTGTTCTGCAATGGAAACTATAAAGTCAGCACGTCTGGCACTAAAACAATCAGAAACACTATTATTCTTCCATTTACTTCCACTATTAACTTTTTTATGTATCAACAAGCAGATACGTATTTCGTTTCCTACTTGGAAACTTCTTCAGTGTTTGTTATCGAGTTATCGAGTCGATAACAAACACTGAAGAAGTTTCCAAGTAGGAAACGAAATACGTATCTGCTTGTTGATACATAAAAAAGTTAATAGTGGAAGTAAATGGAAGAATAATAGTCTTTTAACCTTGTAGCATTTCCCCTAAGACGCTCTAAAATAATTAATCAATCAGAAACAACTGCTGAGGCAATTTCAAGAAGTTTGATGCCCATATTGTTGAGGTTCCATTGAAAAATGTTTATGACTATTTCTGGCCCCATTGGGAACCTGTTCCGAAATAGCCACTCAAATTTTCACACATCTGTTGGAACCAAGATAATAAACAACAGCCTGCTGTGGAAGTTTCAAGAATTTTGACATCCATATTGTTGGGGATCCAATGAGAAATGCTTTTGGCCAACCTTGACCAAACACCCCCCCGTCCCCTCCCCCCCTGGAAACTTGTTCCAAAATGGCCACTCCGGACTCAACTTGTCAAGAACACACGTTAGAAATAATTTCAACAAGTTTGATACCCATATTGTTGATGTTCCCTTGAAAAGTGTCCATGGCCACCTATGACCCCTCGAGGAACCTTTTCTGGAATGGCCAATTGAAGATCTGCACGTATGATGGACCCAAATCAATAAAAATCAACCTGCTGATGAAATATCAAGAAGTTTGATACCCATATTGCTATTTACCTTTCGAAATCCACGATCAGTATAATCTATGGAGGGCATGTCCCTAGAAATCCGGATTTCCCGGGG
Source organism: Armigeres subalbatus (assembly GCF_024139115.2). Classification (NCBI taxonomy): domain Eukaryota; kingdom Metazoa; phylum Arthropoda; class Insecta; order Diptera; family Culicidae; genus Armigeres; species Armigeres subalbatus. The sequence continues at coordinate 157,274,692 of NC_085140.1, read as the reverse complement.
GTCCGAAGGACCGGACTGGTCCAATCCTAAAACAACATAATAAAGGACAAAATTCTGAATCGAATGAGCCCAAAATGGTTGAAAATGGTTAAAAATTGTCTAAGATATAAGCATTTTAGTTTCGTGGGTAGTGAGTACCCGGGTACCCTGCCGGCCATTTAAAGGGTAAAAAAATGTCGGAACCCCTCCCTCCACCCCTCCTTAAACAAAATTTCAGTTAACCCGTACAATCGATTTTGGCCGTCATTATTGTGGATATGACAGAGTTTCAACCTCCTATTATGAAAATTCATTTAGATATCGCGAATTGAATTCCAAAAAGGTACCCGGGTACCCAGCCGGCCACACAAGGGTTAAGGAATTTCCAAAGGTAATCCTAAAACAGTATCTCCAAAGTAATTTTCGGAGGATTTTCATCAGGAGATTTCCAAAATGTCTTTAGGAGATTTTTTTGTTGAATTCTTTATGAATTCCTTTGGAAATTTCTTTTTGAACTTCAGGAACACTTTGAATTTTCTTAATGAATTGCGTTGGCAATTGTTTCAAAAATTTATCAAACATATTCTTCCAGTAATTCCTTAAGAAATCCTTTTCGAAACTCTTAGAAGATATTCTTGGAATTACTTCAAACTTCCTCTCAGAAATTTCTTCAAATTCACCCAGGAATTCTTGTGAGAATTTCTTCAGGAATTCTTTAGAACATTCCTCCGGAAATTTAATTAGAAAAACCTTAAGACTTTTAAATATTCCTTTAGAAATCCTTTTGGAAATCAAAAATTCATTCAGATTTTTTTAGAAATCACTCAGAAAATACTTCAAGAGTTCCGTCGGAATTTTTATCTGGAAATTCCTTTGACATTTCCTCCAAAAATTCCTTTAGGATTTTCTCCGATTTTTGACGTAGAACTACGTCTGTCTTTTCTATATTGGGGTGCACTTTACGATTGCAAAAAATCGAAAAACGTCACGAAAATATGATAGACTTTGATCGTTAATAGGGGAAGTGGGGGTAACACGCCCATAGGGGTTAAAACGCGCCACCCCTGAATAAGGTTAAATATCTCCATTGTGATTATTTTAAATAGTCTATACGATGAATCAATGAAAAATATTGCCATTGGATACATATATTTCATGATTTTTCTCTAGTTACACATGAAAAACTCGAAAAAATGATTTTTGCGTGTTTTGATGCAATTCTAGCTCGGTGAAATTTAGTCTTTCTATCGCTGTTATTCATTGGTAAATTGAAAATTGAGCCATGAGCCATGCTGCTTACTCGTGTTCTTTATGTTCCACACGAAATCGTCGTCAAAATTGGTCTTAAAACGATTTGATGGGCCTTCAAACTTCTGAGGTCGGTGTGGGGCAGTACGCCCATGCTCATTTCATATGACCGAAACAGCTGAAACATTCGGTTAATTGCCTTAATGTAGGCAATTAAAATGAAAATCAGTACGATAAACACATGCGCGTTTTAACCCATCCACTGGCGCATCTCACCCCGCATGGTTTCAAAATCAATATTTTTCGGGTGCTTTTTAAAAATCAAATTTCTGTGCAATAAAATGTACAATTGGATATCTGTCATCGGTAGTCAGTCGCAGATATGATGTTCTTTAGTATGCGCTGATGAAAACTGGCTGAAATGGTGGTTTTCATTGATAAAAATGGCATTTTCCTTAACGTGGGCGTCCTACCCCCAGTTCCCCTATCTCAGCCGTTTCTCGATGGATTTTCAATTTTCTTGGACCATTCGATCAAGGAAGAGTCAACGCTCCATACCCGATGTACATTGAAGTCATTTTTTACGCGGTTATTCTTACAGGCATCGCTTTTTATGCGATTTTTTTTACTCGAATTTCGGGATTTCCGCGATTCAGTCAAACATATTTTGGGATTTACGCGTTTTTTACGTTGTTTTTTTTTTTACGCGCCCCATATCATCCGCGTAAAAACCAACTCCAGGGTGTTACAATATTTATGTATGATAATATTTACTATTGAAAACTTGCTAAAAGTTTAGCACTCGGTTTCGGTGAATCAGTTAATCTCGTAAGTGCATCGTAAGCTTCTTCTTCCATAGCACTACATTCCAACTGGAACTTGGGCTTTTCAACTTAGTAATCTATGAGCATTTCTTTAGTTAAATATTAATTGAAAGCTTTCTATGCCCGTCTTTGCATTAGTATGTATCTTGTGTAGCAAAGTCAATGGATACACTATGCCCTGTGTGTCGAGAATGTTTCCCACCCGAAAACACCCTAGATCGGATCAAGAATCGATCTCGCCATCTCCGGATTCTGCGCCTTTGTTCGCAAGGATAACTGGAGACCTCAAGCCAGTACTTACTTGATACTTGATGGGCTACAGCTCTTCGATGAACCTACGCCGAATGGAGTATCCTTCTCCACTGGACTCGATCCTGGGCCAATCGCTTCCAGTCGCCCTGAACATTGAGCGCCCTCAGGTCCTCTTCAACTGCAAAAAGCCATCGTGTACGCGGCCTTCCACGAAGCCTGCGGCCTCTTCCGGATTCTCTACTGAATATTATCTTCGCTTGACGTTCTTCCGGCATACGAACAACGTGACCAGCCCACCGTAGTCTGCCGTGTTTTATAAGCTTAATAATATCCAGCCCTTTATACACCTGGTACAATTCGTGATTCATGCGACGCCGCCAGATACCGTTCTCCTGTTTACCGCCGAGTATTGTCCGCAGCACCTTACGCTCAAACACTCCGAGAGCTCTCCGATCAGCCTCCTTTAACGTCCATGTCTCATGACCGTATAAAGCCACCGGAAGAATCAGAGTAGTATACAGCGCGAGTTTTGTTTTCGTTTGCAGACTACGGGACTTAAGCTGGTTACGAAGTCCGTAATAAGCCCTATTTGCAGCTGCAATACGCCTTTTCACCTCGCGGGTAGCATCATTATCGCACGTCACTAATGTTCCAAGATACACGAATTCTTCTACCACTTCAAATTTTTCACCATCCAGCACTATTTCGCTACCACCACCACTAATGAACCCACGTTGATTGCCAGCGACCATGTACTTCGTTTTGCTGGTATTGATCGTGAGTCCAATCCTCGCTGTCTCCCTCTTAAAAGGCGCAAAAGCCTCTTCCACGGCACGGCGATCAATTCCGATAATATCGATATCGTCCGCAAATCCCAGTAGCATATGCGATTTTGTGATAATGGTACCGCTTCTTTGCACACCAGCTCTCCTAATCGCTCCCTCGAGCGCTATATTGAACAGTAGGTTCGAGAGTGCATCACCCTGCTTTAATCCATCTAAGGTAACAAATGACGTCGATATTTCATCCGCAACCCTTACACTTGATTTCGATCCGTCCAACGTTATACGAATCAGCCGTATCAGTTTCGCCGGAAAACCATGCTCAAGCATAATTTGCCATAATTCATTCCGTTTTACTGAATCGTACGCCGCCTTGAAATCAATAAACAGATGATGTGTCTGCAAGTTGTACTCCCGGAATTTATCAAGGATTTGTCTCAGGGTAAACATTTGATCCGTCGTTGATCGGCCCTCACGAAAACCTGCTTGGTATTCGCCGACGAAGGACTCTTCAAGCGGTCTCAATCTGTTGAACAGAATACGGGACATAATTTTGTACGCCGAATTAAGGAGGGTTATTCCTCGGTAATTGGCGCACTCCAGTCTGTGCCCTTTCTTAAAGAGAGGGCAAATGAGGCCGTCCAACCAGCTAGCAGGCATTTCCTCGTCTTCCCATATTTTCGACATAATATGGTGCAGAACTTCATAAAGCTGCTCACTGCCATGTTTGAGAAGTTCAGCCGGGAGCTGGTCCTTCCCGCAGCCTTATTGTTTTTCAGCTCTTTGACAGCTTTTTTAACCTCATCTAGTGTAGGTGACTCCACAGCTTGTCCATCGTCGCTAATATTTAGTCTGTTCACCGATGCACCGTCACTTCCTCCATTCAACAAAGTCTCGAAGTGTTGCTTCCACCTGGCAGCCACTTCAGTTTTATCTGTCAGCAAATTCCCTTGTTGGTCGTTGCACATGACGGGAGATGGCGCTGTCTTTCTCCGCACGCCATTGACAGACTCATAAAACTTCCGCATATCGTTCTGCTCCATTTTTTCCTGCGCCTCACTAATAACTTGTTCTTCGTACTCTTTTTTCTTCCTGCGGTGGGTTCGTTTTTCGGCTGCTCTTGCTTCCTTGTACCGATCTCTATTCGATCGGGTACCTGACACCAACATCCGGCTTCTGGCAACGTTCTTCTCGTCTGTCACTCTCTGACACTCCACATCGAACCAACCCGTTCTGGGTCGCCTCTGTGCAGTGCCTACTACTTCTCGTGCTGTTGTGCTCATCGCTCCGTGGATCGACTCCCATAGATCGTTGATGTTGTCGCTAACGTTGATTGCACTTATCCGTTCGTCGAGCTTCTGGCGGTAATCAGCCGATACTCCTTCCGCCGACAATCGCTGGATATTGTAACGCATCGTTCGCTGTGATCTTTCGTTCGATACAGTTGACAACCGTGATCGAATTTTACTGACAACGAGGTAGTGATCAGAGTCAATGTTCGGACCTCTGAATGTCCGCACATCGATAACATCCGAGAAATGGCGCCCATCCACCAGAACATGGTCTATCTGGTTGCAAGTTTCACCATTTGGGTGTCTCCAGGTGTGCTTTCGGATGTTCTTTCGTGCAAAGTAGGTGCTACTGATGGCCATCCCTCTTTTTTTTTTTGACCAAGGGTTAACGGAAATCTGCAACCAGGCACCTGAGGAGGTAATTCAGGTAGTGTGGGGATGGGTATGTCATGTAACTCTTACCCGACCCACTAAACCCAAAACCCTTTCGCCAGTCCGTACCCCCGGCCAATCAGCAATACATCAGGGGGGGACTATTGAGAACGCTCACGCCTATGCTAACGCACTTGACGTCAATACACACAACATCGACTTCAAGGGTGGCTACCTCACCACCCGTCGATCGCAAGCTATGATAGTAACCTAGCGGTCCGTATCATAATCTCACGTTGGAGACGAGCACCCCGACAACAACCACCGCGCGCGAACCGCAATGACCTCTATATCTACATACTGAGACATGTTGGTTGTCGGGGTGAGCAAAGTGTTCACTGCATCACAGGTGCCCTTACTGCACTCGTTGGTTTTGTTCAAGACGCCACCACCGCTGCAGTTTCGACATAATCTGTTGAGATGCTGTGTTCACCGCATTCCATATAGCTTCTTCCCGGCACATCCTCTCGACGAGGTTGTCCGGGGTTGTATCCATACCACTAATGAGCAGCATGGTATTGCGTTCTACCTCGAATCGCGGACATGCGAACATCACATGCTCTGCCGATTCTACCTCACCTACACATTCAGGACACTCCGCAGAATCTGCGAAGCCAAACCTGTGTAGGAATTTCTTAAAGCAGCCATGTTCAGACAATACCTGTGTTAGGTGGAAGTTGACTTGACCATGCTTCCTATCAACCCAGTTGGACACATCTGGAATCAGTCTGTGGGTCCAACGACCTTTGACTGCGGTGTCCCATGCTCTTTGCCATTTGAGCAACGAAGCTGCTCTCTTGACACGTCGCACTTGTACCGAGTCCCTTTCGTTGTAGCACTCCACATCCTCCTCTAGGAGTGTGTCTATCGGCATCATTCCAGCTATAACGCACACCGCCTCATATGATATGGTGCGATATGCGCTCGCGACACGTAAGCACATCAGCCGGTGTACTCTGATCAATTTCTTTACATTGTACTCGGCTTTTAGTGCTACGGCCCATGCCGGCACGCCATAACGGATGATAGACAATGCTACGCCATCCCTCTGGCAGCAGCAAAATTTACTAGCCGTAGGCAATTGTCATTGGTAGCGGAGTGAAGGCTCTCCCTACCGATTATGGGACGGAAAAAGTCCTCTCTACCGACCTGGGCGTTAGCGTCTCCGATAACAAGCCAGTATAGAGGTTATATTAATGTTACTTACAAGGCTTTTAGCTGGTGCAGTTCGTGTCTGCTAACTTACACGCGCGAATTCTCTCAAAAGCTTGGGGGCGTTTGTCAGCAGCTTCTCGCTATTGATGCCTGTAAAGTAGGGTGCCAATGAAAATGACATTTTCGAATTTTAAAAAAACGACATTGCTTCATTACCCCAAAATATGACCCCATGCAAAATTTGAGCTCAAACGGACATGATTTAGAGGTGCCTAAAATTCATCAAAGTTTTAAAACTTTTCTCATGAAAATTTTCTCAAGGGGGGGCCAAAGGAAAAGTCGAGAATCGAATTTTGTTTTTGATGCCAAATTACTTAAAAATGCATGAAACGTCGAGATCTGATGTTACTTATTATTTTTTTTTTTTTGAAAAAAAACTGTTTTTTCTCTTAGAACATGTTTGGGACAATTTTTTCATCGAATTTTAACACCGGACGATACGAAACATTTTCGTAGCCAAAAATTTCCCCCCCCCTTTGGCTCAATCGGACATGATTTAGAGATGCCTAAAATTCATCAAAGTTTTGAAATTTTTACCCATGAAAATGCAAGAAGTGTAAACCGAAGAACAAGTTGTAGCCTTTGGCATCAAAAAACAGAAAAAAAACAAAAATTTTCGACTTTTCCTTTGGTCGCCCCTTGGAAAAAATTTCGTGGGTAAAAATTTCAAAACTTTGATGAATTTTAGGCACCCCTAAATCATGTCCGATTGAGCTCAAATTTTGCATGGGGTCATAATTTGGGATATTGAAACTTGTTAGCAATGTTGTTTTTTTGAAATTCAATGACAAAATTTTTCCCATACATTCCATTGGCACCCTACTGTAGAGGGGCTCAGAATCTTCTTCGCTGTTGCAGTGGATGCGTTCTGGGAAACTTTCTTCAGCTCGTTTTCGCTGATTCCTAGGTGTCTGCCGGACGCAAAGTCCGCAAACTCACGCGTAGGAATAGTAATTATTATCAATAAGCTTTCAAACTGCATTGTCGTTTCTACTCTGACTTCCTCCATAGGATGACTACCAAACGCCGTTGACAGTCCAGCTTTTACGATGGGTTTTACTGTAATAAGCTACCGGGGTCTTAAACTGACTTAGTGGGGGTGTTTAGTCTCTGCTCCAGCTTGCGTCGGTAATGGTTGTAGCGGTACACTATCAGCCAGGGTTGTGCTGAACCATTCTCATACGATAATTATTGGAAATATCATTTGATAACTTCTCAGGTGTGAAAGTAGGCGAGTTGTCATCGACGATAACTTTTCAAATTTTGGAATTGTTTGATAATTAAAACAAAATTATCCATGAAATTATCATTTTAATGTAAACCTAACTAATACCAATTGAATGTCAACAATGAAGTTCAAACGGATGTTTGGCATTGTGTTTTGGTATTATATATGAAAATAAGCTCAATAGTAGTATGTATTTACCAATGATTCCAATCGAGATACAATTGTCGAACAATTCTTACTCTTATTTACTCTCAATTCAAATGTTGGTTTGAAAATTATATACATCATCAGAGCTCGTAATGTTCACTCAATCTCATGAGCACAGGATAAACAACGAAAGCTGATTCACACTGGGCTTGGAAAACGCTTGCTTTGGTCTCATCGCACAGAAAAGTCGAAAACCTGTACATTACATACAGCTAGTAGTTCAACGTCACCTTTGCGTACAATCCGTTTGGGCTGCACCTTTGAGTTTTTTCCGAAGGAATCTCTGGTGGAATGTCAAAAGGAGTTATTGGCGTACCGTCAACGGGGGTGTCATTGTGCCAAAATGTGGTATGCTCCAAATAAATGTTACAAAGCTCTAGTACTTAACATTGGAATCAAGTTTTAATTAGTTTGGTACAAGCTTGAACAATGAATTTACCACTGTGTAGGGAAAAATAATATATGAGGGAAAATCTTCAAAGTTATTTGTTGTTTGAAATTGGCCCATTCTCACCACTCACAGGGGGTGACATTGGGCCAAATGAAATAGTTCAGCGTTGACGATGCAACGATTCAATCGTTCATTATAAATAATTGTCTACATTACGGCTTTTACCAACTATGTATGGTAAATCAACCAAAGGCTTGGCCCAATGTCACCCCTTTTCAGCCTGCATTGCTCGTTGCAACGTAAAAACAGAACCGCTATATAAATATTCATAAAATTCGATAAAACAACAACAGATTATCGTAACATGATAAAAAGTTATCCATCGATCTAAAAACTAGTTATGTAATCGATTTTTGGGGCATTACTGAAACTATTTTAATACGGGTTCATTTTATCAATAGTTACACAATAGTCAATAGTTACATTCAAAATACAACCATTATGGTACGAGCACAATTAGTTCTTGGAATTTGTTTAGTGATTTCCTAGACGTGAATTTTACTATAATTTCGAACCGTTTGAAGTTTTGATCAAAATTCGTTTCAGTTTCTGAGATATTAGGAGTTGTAACATTTTTCGTTTTTGGCCCAATCTTACCCCCTAGGCCCAATGTCACCCCGAACGACGGTAATTTTCTAACTTATTCATGGAGGGAATTCCTGATGTGGAAAGAATTTCTGAAGGATTTTGAGAAGAATTTATCGAAGAAATGCCTGGAGAAATTTCAGAATGAGTTCATGAACAAATTTCCAAAGAAAAACTTGAAAGATTTTTAGCCATCGTGCCCCAGCTCAACTACGCCAGTGATTATAAATAATGGCAGAGAATAAGTTTTTAGAGCAATTTTGGCGAATATAATTAAATTTCAGGGAAATTATTCGATTTGGTGGGTCACGTACCCCATCGTGCTCCATCTCAACTCAGCCGCCAGTCAGTGACGGAATCAATCAGTCAATCAAGCTCAAGCCACAATCAATTACTCACTAATGCAAAAAATAAATTCGTTTTATAGTCTAGCCAATTCCGTCAACTAGCTGTAAAACAACAATTTCTTAGTGGTTATTGTGCACTTTTTTTGCGGTTGCCATCGTAATGAGAAATAACTCCACCACAGTCAAAATTGACAGAAAAATGTCCAGAAAGGAAATTCACTAATTAAAATGGTGTAATTGCATCTTTAAATTGTTTCAATCCCACTTTCTACATTGTGTTTTCTGAGCGGTCGCATTGAAACCGACATCGGGACCGACTAGAGCGGGGATGTCTTTGTTCATCAAATGCACCCCCAAGAGAGTAATTTCCATTCCGGATAACGACTCTTTACTCGCACAGCGTTGGGTTCTGTAGTGTAATTACTTTTACTGCCGATGTCATTGGCAGTATTTCCCCTTTCGTAATGTTCTCTGGAGTGTGCTTCGTTCCGTTTTGGCACTGCACTGGAGTTAAATTTTGTTCAGTTTGTGGATTTTTTTTTGCATTGGGGATGACGGGCCTTTTTAATGTAAAGTAGGAAAAAGCAGTCAATCATATTGAAACTGTAATTTTGCCTGCAAGTGCCTACTTAACATCGATCAGGTATTTGATGTAACACACATAAATAAATTTCACTTTAAAATATTTTTGTATTTGAACTGAACTCGTGTTGGGGGCTTGATTACGATGCATAGGGCCCACTTAATGTGAAGCAGGAAAAAGCAGTCAAACTGTTAAAACGGAACTTTGCCTGCAAGTGCCTACTTAACATCAATTGGGTATGGGGATTTGAACGACGAAGCGATGCACTGGATTCGTGAGATGAACCTTCGCTAAGACGCAACTGCGGTACTGACTGAGTTGGAATACAGCCATTAGCATTTATACCCCAAACTGGACAATACTCATCTTTGGCAACTGATTATTATCGGAAGACAAGACAAACATCGAAATTAGGAGATTATTCCATGTTGGGTCTAGCCATGCTTTCGTCTATTGATAACATTGCATTGTGCATGACTCATTTCTGCAACGCGTTAAGCCACGCTCCAAACATGGCATTAAGGGAAAATGATAAGGCACAACTGAATTCTGTATATGTTTGCCCAACACTGATTTTGTACGCAGTTATTGAAGATAAATTGACATTCATTATGTGATTGTCTTGAAAAAATCATTCTCATATAACACATATAGCCCTTTTGCACGATTAAACTCGTTTGCGATTCCGTAAGAAAGCATTGCGCTTGAGATTTAAAATCGGCGAGAATTTGAATGTTTCGAAATACAAGATTGTCTATTATTGTGCACAACTATAATAATATGCTTTTACATATTTATTGTAAGAAGCTTCCTGTAGTCCACTCAGAATGTTATACACTTTACTATCAATCGAAATTTAAAGCTCCCGATTATTACGCATAACCAAATTTCTTGGAAAACATTTCCCCGACCAAATTACATCACTTGAAGCCCTCCCTGCCAACGCAAATATTCCTCCCTATCGTGTACATGCAATTATCAATTGCTCCCTCGTAGAGCATTTCTTCGAAACGAGAAAAGCATCCGTGCGTCACTCTGCAAGACAACAAAATCCCTTAACACAACCTGGCAGTCAGTCGGGGTCGCTGGGTCGGTCGGTCGATCAGTCGTCTAAGCGAGCACAGCATGCATTGCACATCCAGCCTATGTGCTCGCACAAAACCAATCTCTTATCGCTTGATGCTTCATACTGGGCCAGCAGCAGCCACCAGCAGAAACATGGTTGCCCTTGTCCATCATCAGACCAACAACATCATCAGCCAATTTTCAGAATATGGTGAGGGTATGCAATGTTGTTAATGACGTGGTTTTGATAATACGAAACGGCTTATGTAGAATTTTATATAACTAAATAATTTTGAATAAGAGTAGTTTCTGCTAAAACAAAATTATAATAAAAAGTACGGTCATCCGGTTGACAATGGGTTACTGTTTAAACTACTTAGAATGCTTGTAGAATAGAATTGATGTGCCTGATAGCAAGAAAACTATTTTATAAGAGACTTTTTGAACGAATTTGCAATCCTAACCCCTATTGTGGGGCCCTCCTTGGCCGTGCGGTAAGACCCGCGGCTATAAAGCAAGACTGAGGGTGGCTGAGTTCGATTCCCAGTGCCGGTCTAGGCAATTTTCGGATTGGAAATTGTCTCGACTTCCCTGGGCATAAAAGTATCATCGTGCTAGCCTCATGATATATAAATGCAAAAATGGTAACCTGGCTTAGAAACCTCGCAGTTAATAACTGTGGAAGTGCTTAATAAACACTAAGCTGCGAGGCGGCTCTGTCCCAGTGTGGGGATGTAATGCCAATAAGAAGAAGAAGAAGAAGAATCCCTATTGTAGTTAAAAACTACAATTTCAGATTTCAGAATCAGAGACTGAAGCATTTTTTTGTGTATTTTTAGCGAGACTTGCTGCCCAATACTGGCTGAAGTATTAAATTTAGCTTATCTTATTTCCCTAATTCTATTTCTAAAACACCTTTTGATACGTTGAAATGAAATAAGTCACACTAAATAAGTCCCATGGAGTACTCTGTTGTAAATTACTGTCTTTCATTGGAAATGATATGAAGATGCATTTTTTATCGTTGACTCGCATGTCGTTGTTGTTACACCTTAAACGGTATGACCCTAGGAGTTCTCGCTGTCCCGGAAGAGGGACTAGCCTAGACCCCAAGCTACTGCCCAGTCAAAACAAGATCGTATATGATGTCATATAAGATGCTAAATTGGAGGCCATATAGGTACTTCCCCATACAATATGTACTAGACTTATTCATGTTTTCATAAAGTATCGAAACTTCAACCGATCAGCCCAGATTAACAATTCTCATGCTAAAATAAGCCTCTTGTCAAATTTCCAGCAAATTTGGATAAAATCTCGAGGTGGCTCAAGTCGATTTAGTGTTTTGAACTATTTTCAATTTTGAAAAAAAAAATCTAATAAGGGGTCGTACACTAATAACGTAAGCACTTAATGGGGAGGTGGGTCGGCCATTTTCTTACGCCATATATATATAAAAATTGATTTGTATGGGAAAAATCTTACATGGGGGTGGGAGGGTTGAAAAACCCAGAGAAAATGCTTACGTAACTAGTGTACGGCCCACGGTGTAAAGAAATGGATTATTATCGAAGTTTCGTACCTCTGAAAGTTAGGCAAGATCGTTTGAAATAGGGCACGGGGTGTTTTATTTAATATTCCATCGGCGATTTTTTGAAAAAAGTTATTTTTATAATTTTCTTCTCAAATATTTGGTATAAAAAGTCAATAATAACTCAGCAATAGATGAATCATAGAAATTAAACCTTAAAATTGGAAATATTTACATTTCTAGTTTTTCTGAATAGAGAACCAATATTTAAACGGATCTAAAATGGTAAAAAACATTTTTTCAAGTAATTCAAGCGTTTCGTAAGTGTTTTTTTGTTTTTAATTTTTTTTTGCGTGAGTTACAATTTTTTTCAGCAATTATCATATTTCTTCCTCATCTATCCTGTTCCCTGTTAAAAAAAATATCTGCAGTTCTATCTTTCAACATTTGTGCTAGATGACATGCCCACTTAAGTGCGCAGTATTTTATAAGATTTACAATATGTTCTGTTTTGAACATATGACACAGCGCGTAACTCATGCGTATGTGGCTCACACTTTTTTCTGGTCTCTCACTGAGTATTGTACGTGACACCTTACAGTCATAAAATTCGAAAGCCAAACATAATCCTGGAAATGATTACGTAAGCCGATTATGACGTTTCCTGTGAAGCATTTCTACTGCGAATAAGGTTACCTATTCTTAGTAGAAATGCTTCACAGGAAACGTCATAATCGGCCGCTCCAAGCATTTGCAAGGTAAACATTTTTTCAACACCTTCAAACACAACCCTTCGAGCACTAACATTGCACAATCAAAATAAAACTTATCTCTGTCTCTACATGCAACCATGTACATCATCTTAGCAGAGCTAACGCATACGCTCCTGGGTTTTGCAAACGAAATCGAGCTCAATGGAAACGATCACAGAGGAATGTGTAGTGAATGTGAATGAAATACGAAGTAGATTGTTACGGATAGAAATAGAATAAGAGGATATGTAGGAGATGTGATTGGATGTGTTGAGGAAATTGTTTACCTTTGAATGCTTGTGAAGTGGGACAATGATCCCTAGTAATATCGTTGTACTTATAATGGCACAACGTTGTACTTATAATAGCACTGTTGTACTTATAATAGCACTTATCATAGCACACTTGAATAATAAATCACTACCTTCAAGAACATTATAAGGCCATAATTATTACTTGGGATGTTTCCCGTAAAGTTAAAGGACGGCTGCTGCGAAAATTGTCTTCTAAGACGTAAGAAACCAGTTTACTGCCCATAAAAGCATGAATAACCCCCGCAGATATGGACCGAATCAAATATGAGACAGTCGAGGGTGTAGCAGCAGCTTAGCTTCCGTAATATACATACAGAAATTAAATTCGCTTTGGTTCATCCGGTAGCCATTTTCGGAAATGAAGCATGGACATTCTGAGAAGCTTTTGTGGTTTTCAAGCAAAATGTGTACCACAGAAACTATAAGACAGTGAATCAAGAGAATCCTTTAGCATATGGCAGAATTACAATGGGCTGGCTATCTAGTAAGAATGTTGGAAGAAGAAAAAAATACAACATAGAGCAGAGAACTGCATGAAGACTGCAAATAGATGATAATTGCAGGAAAAAGTTTGTGATTCATGCATAAATTAAAAAAAAACACGCGGAAAATGCTTCTAAAACGCATAACAAACAAACATAATGATTTTTCAACATTTTTGATCCGTTTAAAAATTGGTTCTCTATGAAGAAATGTTACAAATGTGTATGTTTATAATTTTGAGGGTAAATTACTATGATTCATTCATTGCTGAGTTATCGATTGACTTTTTATACCGAATATTGGAAACGAAAACATTAAAAAATCATAACGTTATGTGGAAGATATTGATTTGGAAAATGCATTGGAGGTAACCACTTTCCCTTCGATGGGACTCGAACCCATGATCCTAAGGGTACGCTAGACTGGTGCTTCAACCAACTAAGCTTCGAAGGACCTCCGCCGGCATTCGTTACCTAGTGGCTACTGAACGAGCTCGAGATTCCTAAATTGGACGCATAGTCAAATCACTCGCAATCCATTTCACAAGCCTACACACTTAGCCAGGGTTCCGCTGTTCGGTAATTATTTTTACAATTTTTGTTCAGTAAATTATGGTTTTACTGGGATACCAGTAAACCAACTGTCAAAATTGATATTTTTTACCGATGACTCAGTTAATTACAATAAAAGTACCGAAGACCGCAAACAAAATAACAGACTTTTTCGGCAATTTTTTTTGTTCGGCTGTACGGTAAAAAAATACTGAAATTAATCGTAGAAATAATAATTTTACCAAACAGCCCGTCAAGCATGTCTTTGAAATTACTGAGCACAACTGTTAACCAGCAATGTCAATTTGATGGCAAACCTATAGATCGCCATTTTCATTAGTCCATATGTGTTGCGGCTTTTCAGCATGGTTTTGCGTGAATTGAAAAAAGTTTTTTCTTATTTGATTTAAAGTTCAATCATCTCTGAAATTTGAGGAAAGATGGAGAAGCATAGTGAAACCAATACCACTCTTCAGCATACATAAATACTGTTTGTCCGGTTTTGTGTAAAACAGTAACAGACTAGATCCAAAATTCTTAACCATTGCACCAAATTAAGATCTCAACTTCTTCTTTCTTTTATTTCCACCTCAGTTGTAATCGAAATGGAAGTAAGAGGAAGATGAAATTTTTATCTTACTTTCCTACTATCCTACTTTCCGCTAAGATGCTCATATTAAAAAATGTAATTACTCAGAATACTTATCTTTTTCAATGTGTTTTCTATTTAAATTTCAAAATAATAAAAAATATCTATTTACCGATCGATCTGTAAAAAACATAAAGTTTTACGGATAATATTGTTAAGCTTTTACCGACGTCCTGCTATTTTATTGACATTTTCGGTAATGAAATTACTGAACACGTCGTCAATTTATTACCGAACAAACTGCAATTTTTGACAGTTCATATTAATTTTTGTTTACTGAGCATTCCCAAGTAACAATTTCCATGCTTGTTGGATTTATTTATTTCTTATAGTGGTTTTATAAGAGCAACCGCCATGACTAGTTTTCAGTTTCGTTGGCGCTCTTATTACTATCAATAAATCACTCATAAATCTACTGGAAAAGCTTCAAACGTCAAATTCCGATTGATCTTATGAGCAACTCTATGGTTGTGGTAAAGAGCTTAATAAACCATATTTTCAAAGCTCGATCAAAGCCACAATTTTTAGTCGTACTGTGGTCAAATGAATAACCCCAATAAGAATATTTGCATTGCAAAGAGTTTATAACGGTGTGAAATAAGACCAAAATTTTTCGGATCGGAATGCATGATGGCCATATTGGAAAAGGAGAAGTATTTTCAGGTCAGTGAAATTTATCGATGAAATCCTTAAATAAATGATATTTTCATCGCGTAGAACACACACTTTTCTTGCTAAATGATTGGAATTAGGAGAAACATCAACATATTAGGTGGATGTTTACGATGTTGATGTAACAATTAAATGATGTTTTAGTTGTTTTCAGCTTAAAGCGCTAAACTACATTATTTTGCCGGCGCGTGGTATGCAATCTTATTTTTTATCTAGCTTTCACCATAAAATCGAAAGCGCAGCTTATTTCAAAGAAAATATATTGAAAACAAACCTGATAAATTTTATTTTGTTGACATCCTCTTCACGAATTTCATTATCAGTCCATTTTGTTATTATTTCCCGCAATATTTTTTTCCCCTTTTTAAAGCAATATTTTTGACAGCTGCCGCAGCCAAATTCCCTTTTTTGCAGGTGGTTCAAAAAGGGTTTTTTCAAATACTCTTATAAGAGGTTTATAGTGGTTATCCAGAGAGGGCCACTTGGCCATATTTTACTCTTATAGTGGTCATCAGAAGGTTATCGTGTAGTTACGAGTTTTATTGTTAGTTCTTATGATTTGATCTTGAAAACCATTCCAAGAGGGGAATAAAACTTAAAATGTTACTTGGGTTCGGTAATCCAAAAAAATACCGGGCTCATTACCGAACGCTCAGATGTATGAAAACCCGGTAAAATTTTACCGACTCCAATGATCTGAGTTTACTGTGTATACTTCCACATGTGTACATTACACGTCCACATTAGAGGAGTGTGAGTATTTAGAATGTCTGGCGGCTATACACATTCTTCATCAGCAACTGTAGGTATTTTTTTTTAATGAACCACGCTGGGCAATATGTGCCACCCAAAAATGGTAATCAACATATTCCAATATTTTTCACTGAAATAGTCACACTCGTTTGCATAAGACTAGTGTTAGTCATATACTTTCACTGATCACTGATCAAGTGAGGTTGTGTAAGCTGAGGTTGTGACTATGCGGAATCTCGAGCTCGTTCAGTAGCCGCTAGGTTGCGAAGGCCGACGGAGGCCCTTCGTACCTTAGTTGGTTAAAGCACCAGTCTAGCGTACTGTAGGGTCATGAGTTCGAGTACCATCGAAGGGAAAGTGGTTACTTCCAATGCATTTTCCAAATCAATATCTTGCACATAACGTACATATTCACATACGAGTTTTCATAACATTGTAAATTAACGTCCAAGTCGGGTGGTTTAATCCCCGGAAATAGGCAATTAACTTTGATTGAACTGATTAAAAACCACTTTTTTCAAAAAATCGCCGACGAAATATTTTAAAACACCCCGTGCCTTATTCAAAATGACCTTGCCTAACTTTCTGTGATAAAATATCAGAGGTACACGAAACTTCGATAATAATCCATTTTTTTACACCGTGCAGAGACATAAAAGCCAAAACCATCGCAACGACCTCTGAACGGAAGCTTTTGCTGTGCTCTACAAGTCTTGTGAACATTGAGTGAGAATGAGTTAGAGCGAGTGAGTGATCAGTAAGTAAGTGAGAGTGGGTGAGAAAAGATGAGTGAAAGAAAGTGAGAGATACGTGACCGTCTCACTACTTACTGTTTCTAACTACTAGTACAAACTTCTCAATTTTCACTGCTCACTTTTCACTTCTCACTACTGATTTCTCAATTTACTCTTCCTACTTCTCATTCTCAATTCCCACTGCTCACTTCTCACTATTCATTTCTTCACTTCTCACAACTCATTTCTCCACTTCTCACAACTCATTTCTCACTTATCATTAGTCACTTTCTTTTCTCACTCCTCATAACTCACTTCACATTTTTCACTTCTCGCGTATCATTCTCACTGCTCACTACACTACTCATTTCTCACTTCTCACTTCTGGTTTTCAATTTTACACTTCTGACTTTTTATTCTCACTGTTTACTTATTACTACTCGTTGCTCACTGCTCACTTCTCATTTTACATTTCTCGCTTCATTTCAGTTTTCTCTCGACACTTCTCACATTTCTCACTTTTCACTACCCACTTCGATTCTTTCCATAATAAATTTCTGTCAGATATTACGCATTTCCCATGCGAAATAAATTCAAACCAAATTGTTTCCCCGCGGGATTTGCATGTGTAGAGATGGGATTTTTAACCGTACACTTTTCCCGCGATTGGGCTTACACTTCGGGAAATTATTTTTTCGTGTAGGCTTCTTCTCCTATTAACGGGAAACGCAAATCCTGCTCCCGTTTAAATTACATGGGAGACCAAATCCCGGGACACGTTTTCCGAACTGTAAATCAGCGTTTATCCTTAACCAATTTACTCGCAACAAGTTGCCTTTCACGAGGGGTCCTATTTCATTATTTCTTATTATACGGTCAAAATATTTCTTTTATGCATATGCATTTCAAAAACTCAGGCATCACAAATTTACAAAATGCCAAAATTCGGTAGCTCATATAATGAAATTTTAAAACTGTTTGTACGACAAATTCGACGTAAATCGGTATAAGCGATTCTTAGTGACTTTTTAGAAACAAATTGGAGATTGAGTTAGAAAATAACTAGATCTGTTTTAGCCAGAGCTGTTTAAAATATCTAGCCACCCGGTTGGTTTCCGACTTAACCCACTTCTAGCTACCACTAGCTCCTCATATGCCACCGTGAATAAGCTTTTGAACTAATTTGTCCGTAGTTCGTAGTTCGAATTATCGTCACACGAATTCATCAATAATGAATATCTATAGTTTTAAGGGAAAGATGTCAAGCGATATGATTTCTACTCTTTTACTTTTATTCAATGGTAGTAAAAAAGACCCAAATAAATGTATTAATGGGATTTAGTTTGTCACAATTCCATATCCATACTGTTAAATGTTCTTGGCTTCCTACAATGTGATAAAAGTAATAATGATGCTTGTATAATCTGCTCAGATTACGAGCTTTGTAAGTTGACATAAGTATCAACTACAATAAGATGTGTGAACTTTGATATCAAAATACTCTATTAATGACATGAGTGTATTACTCCTACGTGAAGTTAAACGATTTACAATGATGGAAATGGTAGGGAAGATAATATTAGCATTTCCATATCATTGTAAATCAAGATACTCATCGCAAAGTAACAAAGCTTGTAGTCTGAATAGGCTAATTCATCAAAAATTAAAGCATTTAGGCTTCTGATTGATTATTTTATCACAATTTAACTTGAAAAATAAAACTATGCTGAGTGAGGCTGGGTTCGATTACCGGTGCCGGTCTAGGTAATTTTCGATTTGGCCTACCTACCATGGACATAAAATATCATCGTGGTAGCATATAATTAGATACGAATGCAAAAATGATAATTGTCTTAGAAACCTCGCAGTTAATAACTGTGGAAGTGCTTAGAGAACACTAAGCTGCGAGACGGCAATGTCTCGGTGTGTGATCTAATGCCAAGAAGAAGAAGAAGAAGAAGAACAGAAGAGCAGACATTTTTATGTATATAGATGAGGGATTTTAGAAACTAAATGGGTAGCTAGTCCCAAGCCCCATTTATTGTGTTCTCTGTACAATTTCGCAAGTTCTAGTCAATCACGGAGTAGCAACTATGAATTGTGTGGTCATAATGATCATGCTCATGCTCATAGATGAGGGATTTTAGAAACTAACTTTCATTCACATTATGAATTGGTCGAGCTGAAAATCTTCTATATACATCTTCTTTTTCTATATTGTACATAAACATGAATTTCTGTCTGTCTGAACCTTATAGACTCGGAAACTGCTGAACCGATCGGCGTGAAAATTTGTATGCAGAGGTTTTTGGGGCCCAGAAAGGTTCTTAAGATGGTTCGAGACCCCTACCACATTTGTTCCATACAAATGGAACACTATTTTCTGCATCGCTCGAGAACTAATCAGTGAATAAATCAATTTTCAGCGAAACGAAGTTCGTCGGGTCTGCTAGTATTAACCAAAAATGAAATGAGTGCGAAGGCTGTGAAGGCTCTGAAGCATCCACAAATAGATATAGTATGCAAAAGGACCAAATAAAAGTATTACTGGTTTCACGGTGTGTTTGTCCGTAGAGGCTTATTTTCAAAAAATCAGTATCTCTAAAACAGCTACTACACGAAAGAATAGGTTTTCCTCTTTCACGTAGGTGCATTTTTAAAATGTTCTATCGGGGGTCATTTTTTTTTTCCAATTTCGTTTATTTGGTAGGCTCAGGCGTGTATAACACTTTACGGAGCCATTGTTCTTTGTGATATATACAATAAATATCATTTTATTATACGGTTAGTAAGAGGGGGTAGAAGCCAGCGTACTTCTGGGGGGTCATTTTTCCATACATTTTTGGGGGGATTAGATCGGCTATCATTTGAGATTTCTATGGAGTTTGCACCAAAAATAGTGAAAAAAAATTAAAATTGTTCTAGACCCCCCGATAGAACATTTTAATTCACCTACTATATGAAAGAGGAGAGCATACGCTTTCACGTGGTGGGTGTTTCAGAGATACTGATTTTTGAAAAATAATATTTCCCCATGGAAATAATAGAGGGCCTACTGTGACGCAATTTTTAAACAGAGTCGAAATCTTAGCAAGAAATAATAAGGTAAGCGATCAAGGACTGTGGAGCCAGGCTAACTTCTTTTTCAAAAAAGGGTCTGAGGCAGAAGAGTGGTACTACACATTCTGCCAAAAGTTTAATAACTGGACCACGTTTAAGCATCAGTTACGCTTACGTTTTGAACAACCAAATAAGGATAGTGTGATAGAACGTCAAATCCTTGATAGGAGACAATTTATCAGAAGATGAGCTCAATGTAATTAGTCAATCAATCAATAGGAAGAAAACAGCGGAAAAGCCACAGAACGAACAAATGAAAACAACTGAGACCAGGATGCCTCCAGTGGAAGAGAATCAGGGTAACATTTTGTGCTGGAATTGCCAACAATTTGGCCATTTTTGGCGAAATTGTAGTAGACCAAAAATTTTTTTTTGTCGTTTTTGCGGCAACATGAATTATGTAGTTTCAAATTGTCCAGAAAACCATCGATTTAACAACACACGCGCGGAAAACGGAAACGGTCGTAGGGGGGATCTTTCTGATATGACTAAAATTGCTCCCAAAATAAAAAATTCAAATTTGAAGAGTTTGGAATACATATCGTGTTCCAAATTTGCACACTCATTCCAAGTCACTATTAGACCTAATAAATGTCCCCATATTTTTGTCAACATCCAGGGAACAAACGTGCATGCCCTACTAGATTCTGGTGCAAGTGCGAGTATTTTGAGCTCCACAGATATTATAAAAAAACACAATTTTCAAATCCACCCCATTAATCTAAAAATTAGAACAGCGGACAAAACGGCTTATAAGTGCGAAGGCGTGGTGCACATTCCGTTTACTTATAATGGACAAACTAGAGTTGTATCTACACTGTTAGTTCCCCAAATTGCCAAGCCCTTAATCCTAGGAATTGATTTTTGGGAATCATTCCAAATAGCACCGGCAATCGTAGAAAATGGTCAGATGAGAAAACTTTGTGAAGGTAAAATTTTTACCGTGCTCACCATAATGCCGATATACCTTAATTTGTAATTTATTTCATTCGAAGAATTCCTTCGAATGAAGGTGGCAACCCTAGGGGGAACGTGTCTGGCACTCGTCGTGGTGAAACCACGCGGTAAATCGATCGTGTGACATCGACAAGACGTCATCAGTGGCCGCGCGTCATCGCGCCGCCGTGAAACTCGTTGGGGACCGTTGCAGTAACGTAGTCACGACCACGCAACCACAGTGAGCAAGGATACGAACCGGTTCGACGTAGTGTAGCCCAGACCCGACACTAGAGGGCCGCTACTCGTAGGCTAGACCGTGCAATCAGGTGAACCAGTACCACCCGCTAATGCACGTGCATCTTGACGCCGTTGGACGTCAAGGGAAGTCGATGGATACCATAAAGGGAATACGTTGGGGCAAGTAAACGAAACCAAAATTGTATGATACTAATCCTAGAGAATAAGAATGGAAAATTGTGAACGGGGAAATGGAGAAACTATGGAAGGAAAGATGATTCCAAATTCTGCACTAAAGGTGCGATACCAATAGCGCCAATAAAAGGAAAAGTATGTAATAATATGTGGAGTTGTATGCAAACCAATCCTAATTTATCGTCTACTCCCGTTTCACCCATAGACACACCGTGTTTTGATTTTCTCATAAAAGAAGTATAATCGATAAGGAGTGCGCTTTTTTTGATAACTCTCAGCGAAGGATCTAAATAGCTGGACCTTGTCATAATACTAAATTCCTCCTGAGGCTTTGAGAAAAACAAAACAAAATCTGTATCGAAAATTGCTTCTCAATAGCACAGGAGTAAGTCGACATGCACATGCTACAAATTAGATCTAATAACTGTTTTTTCCCAAGAGGTTTAAATTCGTTCTATGGGTCCCCGAGCTTTCTATGAAAAGCTATGTTTTGGAGTAATCCTATAGCCTCTACGTAGGGGAGAATGGGTAGACTTGATCCCCTTTTCTGATTTCCGATGTATCCCAACCAAAAATAAATTAACATACGCGATTTCCACACAGACTCTTTAAGAAATATAGTATTTAAGTTTACTGATGTATGACAGTCCTTAAATTATTGTTGTTATTGATACACAATCGATTTTTTGGAGTGCTGTCAAAAATCGATTTTGGAAATATTCGGGGTAAATTGATCCCTCTCCAAGAACTTGCTTTGATAACATTAGAAAGGTGCCCTCAGATGTTTTAAATATTTTCCCTTTAAAATACACAGAATTATCGAATTGCTGTGCGTATACATGAACGATTTTTGTTATTGAATTCGACAGCCCAAGCAATTTTAAAATTTGGGGAGACTTGATCCCCTTTCTATGAAATCTACGCAATAAATAATTTTTCCTGCCAACCCTTCATCAAATCCGTCAAATCTGTGGGAAGTTGTCACGAAGGCTTCCCACGGCAAAACAGCGGAACCGATCTACACTCCCGGCGGGGTATTTCGGACGCGATCAGTGGAAGTAAACACAAGCGGTTACTCTCTACGCGGTGGTCAATTTATTACTATTATTTACATACATTCAACATACATTCACAGGGCTGGTCACGGATTATAAACATCGACAACATATAATAGACTGGCCCAAAGTCAACACTCCTCCTCGAGGTTTATCATCACGTAGTTCTCACTAAGTTTTACAAACACAAAGTCAACACATAGTTCTAGATGGGCACTTATCGATCTACTATCTACATTACCAGCTCCTGGGTCGTCTTATTCACCGCTTCGGCTTTGTCAAGCGATTCATCCGGCACTCAGCATCGGTTTTCTTCTTAGTTTTCCACACAGTCATAAAATTTGCTTACGTCCTTCATCTCCTCCTCAACGAAACGCCTGTCACCAGCTTGGCTATGCACTTCCCTGCTCTCTTGCCATTTTCCACAGCAGCGCTCGGAGTTCCAGCGTGGATCCCTTGCTCGGACCCGATCCAGTCCTACTGGAAACTCTCGCTTTTCTTCTCCCTTGGCACTTGTCTTCAAGCTCTTCGCTATTTGCACAGCATACAGGGGCCCTCCTTAGCCGTGCGGTAAGACGCGTGGCTACAAAGCAAGACCATGCTGAGGGTGGCTGGGTTCGATTCCCGGTGCCGGTCTAGGCAATTTTCGGATTGGAAATTGTCTCGACTTCCCTGGGCGAATGCAAAAATGGTAACCTGGCTTAGAAACCTCGCAGTTAATAACTGTGGAAGTGCTTAATGAACACTAAGCTGCGAGGCGGCTCTGTCCCAGTGTGGGGATGTAATGCCAATAAGAAGACAGGTCACCACGAAGTTCTGCTACGGCTTCTACTTTTCCTCTGTTATTAATAATTTCGCACTTAGACTCCACAAAGTTCACTTTATGTCCATTCTGTGCTAACATCCGGACAGAAATAAGTCCACTGTCCAATTCCGGGACATACAGCACATCTCGCACTAACACTTCGTTCAATCTGCCGTTACCATCCACACATTTTAGCGAGCCTTCACCAACACCGGCGGATTTCACGGCGGAACCATCCGCCAACGTAACATCCAGCTTTACACTCTCGTCAATCTCGCTAAAGAACTTCCGGTCGCTGGTCATGTGGCTGGAGCAGCCACTGTCCACGTACCAGCTCCCCTGCTGCCGGTCTCCTCCTACGCCAAAACATATTCGGGAATTCTTCTTTGCTGCCGTCTTCGCCTCCAGCACATTCTCCCTTTGCAGCACCGGGCAATTTATCCGGATGTGTCCCGGTTTTCGGCATCCATAGCAAATGCGGTCCTTTACTCTCCGCCAGCCTCTCTTCTGCGCTTTAAGCGCACGGTCTTCACGCTCACTGTACCCTTCCTTTTGTTTCTCGGTCCTCCGGTGGTACTCATCCATCAGCCGCTGCTTCGCGAATTCAACCGTCTGGTCTGCGTCTGGTCGGCTCTCCAGAGCAGTAACCAATCCATTGTACGACTCTGGTAGACTTCGGTAAATCATTGCCACTTGCAACGAAGCTTCTATCTTCTGTCCCGCGCACGAAAGTCGGTCGAATAACTCTTCGATCCGGAACAGGTGCTGTTCCATATCAGCACCTTCGTCATAGTTCAGGCTACACAATTTCTTCAGTAGTGACACTCGCGACGTAACTGTAGCCTTCTCGTGGTAGTTTTTCAACTTTCTCCACACATCGATCGCCGATTTGGCATCTTTCACCAAAGGCAACTGATTGTCCTCGACATACAGAATTATTGTTGCCTTGGCCTTTTGATCCTCTTTCGACCACTTTGCCGTCACTGGCTCCGGTTTCGAATCACTCACTGTAAGCCACA